>NC_040904.2:136421116-137763634 GCF_004126475.2 Phyllostomus discolor | reverse complement strand
TTCTGTGCCCCGAGGGGCGGACCGAGAAGTCAATCTAAAGGCTGCCTGTGTGAGTTGCAGCAAAGTAGGCTCAAGGATCATAAGTGATCCGGGCTGCTCTTGGTGGGTTTATGCAAAGGGACCGTCAAAATTAAAAGTGGGACTCGAAGTAGTCCCTGGAATAAGTGAGGGTGATCTTAAGGAGAAAAATTGTGGTTCAAGGAAAATCACTATACTTAGTATTGGACATCAGAATGGTGCGGCGAACTGTCTTGAAAGTTTGTTTTCATTTGAAAGTTGAAACCGGGTCTGTAAAATCACCAAAGATGTACACTCTACAGGTACGGAGGACCTGTGAAATTGCCATTGCTAAATGTTATTGCGGGAAGGACCTTGCAATTGACTGTCTTCCCAAAAGACAGTCTCACAGGCACAGAGACTGGTTTGGGGATTGGTGTGTGAATTAACCTGTGTGTTCTTCTGTTCTCCTAGGGCACATGCCCATGACTTCATTGCCTGAGTAATTGGTTGAATGAGTGAGTGAATATAAACTTTGCTTAAGGAGCCCATTTTCATCATCACCCCCTGAGACTTCAACGGTTTGGCTGAACTAAGTGGTTGGGTTGGTGAACGGTTTGGGCGGTCTGTGGGCTTCACTGGAGAACTAATTTTGCCTTCTCTGTCTTGATGGCTTGGACAGAAAGGCCCCAGATATCTGAAAGGAGGGGAATCCTAACATATTGCCCTCAGCCCGAGTGAAGTACAGTGGGCCACAAGAGTTTCGGATAGGTGTACAAAAAGCCTTGTACACCTTCCTCCTGATAAGCCATTGTTTATCTAAGCCCCTGCCTTTGTCATTTAGTGGTTATGGTTGAATTGTGCTCGCCAACTCTTTCCAAATCTGTCACCTCCAGAATATGACCAGGATGCCAAGGGTCCAGGAGTGCCAGCCTTTGGACACCGAGCCTGTGACTTCCTGGTGACAGCCAACTGACCAGGATTCTGTAAGGTCCTTCCCCTTACAGGAAGGACTCCCTCCATGCTTGACGCCCCCCGCCCCTCCTTTCAGGGCACCCCTGACCCATGGGTGGGTAGAACAACGTCCATTTCCAGCCCGAAGCAGTTACAAGAAGATGAGATCTTCGTCCATTGTCCTTTAAAAGAATTTAAAGTGGGTGTATACCTGAAAGGAGGGATTGGTGCAGGGTGCAGCCAAGAGGGGGGACCCCAAATGGGCATTTACAACGGGGTCCAGAACTCCAGGTGTCTAGGGGTTTTAGGATGCCTTCATCCCGCCCCCACCCCTCCTCCCCGCCCCCCCCCCCCCCGCCGCCGTGGTGTGGGTTGGGGGAAGGGACAAATGAGGCAGGGCCTTTGAGAGCTGTTTCTCATAGCAGTAGCCTTGTAGCTAACCTCTGGCGCGATCATTTAACATATGTATAGCCCTTGGCTGGTCGCTTCCATATGTTAAATAGCGGTGGCCCTGCTCGGAGCCAGGGGAATGGAAGTAACTACCCCACCAAGACGTAACTGGGGGGCGGGCCTCCCGAGTTACAGCGCCTGCGTGGGAGCTTGGAGATGATCGGCTCGGGGACTTGGGGCCACACCTGCCCAGACTCATGATGGCAGTCCAGCAAACCTGGAAGGATATGAGTTCTGGCATGTGAAGCCAGAGTGTGGGAGTGTGGGAGGAGTCAGAAATGGGGCTGCAGAGGAAGATTGGCGCGGGGATTTAAACCCAGATGCAGCAGCCATTCGAGAGAGAAGCACACAGCTTTAGCAGAGTGGAGACTCCCCCAGCCCTGAGAGAGGGAGAGCCCCGTGGGCTGGACAGGGTGGGGACTCCCGTGGCCCTGGGAGAGAGGACCACGTGCCTTTGCCAGAGTGGGGACCCCCGCAGCTTTAGAAGGGGGAACCACCACCTGGTTTTAGCAGAGATCCCGGCGACTCAGCTGAGGGTGCCGGGAACCGAGGGAGGTCTCCCAGTGGCGATGGAGTACTAACTGGGGAGAAGCAGGGGACTGCCTGAGCCATGGGCTTGTATTTCCTTTCCTGAGATCCGGTACTCTGGACTGGGCAAAGCGGGGAGGAAGGACTGTGTCTGTTGGTGGGTGTTTTAAAGGGACTTTGGGGTTTTTGATAAAGACATTAGGTCACTAGTTTAAGTTTGTAGAGCATTAAATAAAACATTTCCTTTCCTTTTCACGAATCTCTGGCATTGAGAGACGTCTTTCCTCGGGCGGTGGACATAACGGACGCGGGGGCTTCTTTCAATAATAGTATATCGTCCCAGGCCCCCCTTGTTTGTTCGGGAACAGTTTTCGGCGACCCGGATGGGACGGTAATTGTCCGTGGCAGACCGACCCCCTCAGGTGCGAGAGAGTGAGACTTGGGAGTTTTGCCCGTCTCGAGGACTTCTCTGCACTCCTCCTGAGGGCATCGGCCGCCTATCACGCCTGGAAAGGTGGAAAGGAAAGGAAACGAAACGGGCAGGAGCAGAAACGTGAAAATGGTTTTGGTGGACACCTGCTTCCTAAATACCATTTTGGAATAATGGAGCTGTGGGTAATGCTTTGGTTAGCATGCTGCTCCCAGGCTGCCCCTGTCTGCTCACTTACAGTTTCGGGCAGCCCAGGTGGCAGTAAGGGAACCTGTACTCGGGTTTGGGGAGGAAGCAAACCCCTAGGCTGTGTAAACCGAGCCTGCATGCATGGTGGGGATCGGGCAGCACACCAGGTGGGCGTGTCGCCATTTTGGGTAAAATGGGGGATGAGCCACGTGAGTGCCCCACCACGGAGGGTGGGTGGTGCCTGGGCGCCGCCATCCTGCAACTGGACAAGGTGGTGGGCCCAGGGCTCTCTTCAGATTATGGGCTGTATGCTCCTGTTGTGTGGGCACTGCATCAGTGAGGTTCTCTGTGTAAGGGGTTCTGATGGGAATGCCTCTGGTTCTGAAGGTCATGAACTGAGGTCCAAAGGTGACCATCTGATTTATAGGGCGTTTGCAAGGTCTAAGCTTCGGAGAGCTGCAGGATGTCCCTGCGGATCTAGGGACTTTTAGTGGAAGGTACCTGTAGTGTTAGGGACTTTTAGCTGCCACATGCTGAGTTTAAGTACTGAGGTTAAGTACAGTCCTTCGCAGTGTGGGAAAGGAACCAGGATGAAAAGAGAGTGATGGTTAAATCTGGATGCATAAAATTATGTGTAAAGGATGTGAAAGTTTTAAACCTGGAGTAAAGGAACCCCGAACTACCTGCTTCTGGCTTCATGGGAAAAGAGCAAATGTCTCACATTGGTTTTGCTTCTGATCAGAAACCTTCTGTACTTTAAGACCTAGGGAAAGGTCACCGGTAACCGGTTGGGGAGAACGCCTTTGCCACTCGGGACCCAGGGAGGGTCCTCTGGGGCTGACGAGTGCTTCGGCCAGAGGCAAAGGGGGCATGTCTCTGCCATGAGACCGGATCTGGAAGAGAGCAAGTCTCTGCCATTGGTGTTGTTTCTGATCAGAAACCTGTATTTGAGGACCTGTTTAAGGTCACCTGAAGACCTAGGAAAGGTCACCTGTAACCGCTTGGGGAGCATGCCTTTGCCACTCGGGACGCGGGACGGGTCATTTGGGGCTGACGAGTGCTTCGGCCAGAGGCAAAGGGGGCATGCCTCTGCCAAGAGACCGGACCCGAAGGAGCATGTCTCTGCGAGGCACCAACGGACGCTGTGGTGCAAGAGAATGCCTCTACCTGTGTATTATTCTGGAACTCTATGATTCCGAGTTTGCCGTGTATCTGCTGTGCAAAGGAAATTGAGGATTCCAGGGAAGGGTGAATCTTCACACTCTGTAGGAAAGTTTTGAGAAGCCTGGTGGATATCAGAAGGAAAAGGATTTTCCTTCACGCTTCGTAGTTTTCTCCCTGCCTGATCCCTCCAGAATTTGGCATTCTGAAGGAGTGAGTGATAATATAAGGTTTCTTTGCATAAAACCAATAAGACCAGTCGTTAATAGTGGTTTTGCTAACCGAGACTTTGATTGGAATGTCACACCTGAAGGAGGCATGTATGGGTTCTGGTCGTCACCAGAAAGCCCTGAGGAACTGGGATTGACTTGTGCAGCGAGCGTAAGCCCACGAGAAAAGCCTGGTACTTTGGTTGGCTGTGTGGTTCATGGCAGTCTTTCCAGGGAAGGAACGAAGGTTGCTTTCCTGAAAGGTGGCCAAAAAGGAACCTGTAAGCACAATGGAAGCCTCGAGGCTTTGAGGGAAACAACTGGTACAGGCGAAGCCAGATGGCAGATGTGTGGCTCTGCTTCTGTGCCCCGAGGGGCGGACCGAGAAGTCAATCTAAAGGCTGCCTGTGTGAGTTGCAGCAAAGTAGGCTCAAGGATCATAAGTGATCCGGGCTGCTCTTGGTGGGTTTATGCAAAGGGACCGTCAAAATTAAAAGTGGGACTCGAAGTAGTCCCTGGAATAAGTGAGGGTGATCTTAAGGAGAAAAATTGTGGTTCAAGGAAAATCACTATACTTAGTATTGGACATCAGAATGGTGCGGCGAACTGTCTTGAAAGTTTGTTTTCATTTGAAAGTTGAAACCGGGTCTGTAAAATCACCAAAGATGTACACTCTACAGGTACGGAGGACCTGTGAAATTGCCATTGCTAAATGTTATTGCGGGAAGGACCTTGCAATTGACTGTCTTCCCAAAAGACAGTCTCACAGGCACAGAGACTGGTTTGGGGATTGTTGTGTGAATTAACCTGTGTGTTCTTCTGTTCTCCTAGGGCACGTGCCCATGACTTCATTGCCTGAGTAATTGGTTGAATGAGTGAGTGAATATAAACTTTGCTTAAGGAGCCCATTTTCATCATCACCCCCTGAGACTCAACGGTTTGGCTGAACTAAGTGGTTGGGTTGGTGAACGGTTTGGGCGGTCTGTGGGCTTCACTGGAGAACTAATTTTGCCTTCTCTGTCTTGATGGCTTGGACAGAAAGGCCCCAGATATCTGAAAGGAGGGGAATCCTAACATATTGCCCTCAGCCCGAGTGAAGTACAGTGGGCCACAAGAGTTTCGGATAGGTGTACAAAAAGCCTTGTACACCTTCCTCCTGATAAGCCATTGTTTATCTAAGCCCCTGCCTTTGTCATTTAGTGGTTATGGTTGAATTGTGCTCGCCAACTCTTTCCAAATCTGTCACCTCCAGAATATGACCAGGATGCCAAGGGTCCAGGAGTGCCAGCCTTTGGACACCGAGCCTGTGACTTCCTGGTGACAGCCAACTGACCAGGATTCTGTAAGGTCCTTCCCCTTACAGGAAGGACTCCCTCCATGCTTGACGCCCCCCGCCCCTCCTTTCAGGGCACCCCTGACCCATGGGTGGGTAGAACAACGTCCATTTCCAGCCCGAAGCAGTTACAAGAAGATGAGATCTTCGTCCATTGTCCTTTAAAAGAATTTAAAGTGGGTGTATACCTGAAAGGAGGGATTGGTGCAGGGTGCAGCCAAGAGGGGGGACCCCAAATGGGCATTTACAACGGGGTCCAGAACTCCAGGTGTCTAGGGGTTTTAGGATGCCTTCATCCCGCCCCCACCCCTCCTCCCCGCCCCCCCCCCCCCCGCCGCCGTGGTGTGGGTTGGGGGAAGGGACAAATGAGGCAGGGCCTTTGAGAGCTGTTTCTCATAGCAGTAGCCTTGTAGCTAACCTCTGGCGCGATCATTTAACATATGTATAGCCCTTGGCTGGTCGCTTCCATATGTTAAATAGCGGTGGCCCTGCTCGGAGCCAGGGGAATGGAAGTAACTACCCCACCAAGACGTAACTGGGGGGCGGGCCTCCCGAGTTACAGCGCCTGCGTGGGAGCTTGGAGATGATCGGCTCGGGGACTTGGGGCCACACCTGCCCAGACTCATGATGGCAGTCCAGCAAACCTGGAAGGATATGAGTTCTGGCATGTGAAGCCAGAGTGTGGGAGTGTGGGAGGAGTCAGAAATGGGGCTGCAGAGGAAGATTGGCGCGGGGATTTAAACCCAGATGCAGCAGCCATTCGAGAGAGAAGCACACAGCTTTAGCAGAGTGGAGACTCCCCCAGCCCTGAGAGAGGGAGAGCCCCGTGGGCTGGACAGGGTGGGGACTCCCGTGGCCCTGGGAGAGAGGACCACGTGCCTTTGCCAGAGTGGGGACCCCCGCAGCTTTAGAAGGGGGAACCACCACCTGGTTTTAGCAGAGATCCCGGCGACTCAGCTGAGGGTGCCGGGAACCGAGGGAGGTCTCCCAGTGGCGATGGAGTACTAACTGGGGAGAAGCAGGGGACTGCCTGAGCCATGGGCTTGTATTTCCTTTCCTGAGATCCGGTACTCTGGACTGGGCAAAGCGGGGAGGAAGGACTGTGTCTGTTGGTGGGTGTTTTAAAGGGACTTTGGGGTTTTTGATAAAGATATTAGGTCACTAGTTTAAGTTTGTATAGCATTAAATAAAACATTTCCTTTCCTTTTCACGAATCTCTGGCATTGAGAGACGTCTTTCCTCGGGCGGTGGACATAACGGACGCGGGGGCTTCTTTCAATAATAGTGTATTGTCCCTATCTCCGGTTGTTTGTTCTGGAGGAGCTCTAAGTCCAAGACTTGACTTATCTAGCTTTGGGTCATCTAGTTTCTGGTTAAGGCTGTTCCTGGTTTGTACTGTAAAACACTGAGTTCTCTCTGTGTCCTCATATGGGCCCTTCCTCAGAACATCCATTTGATTCCAGAAACAGAATAAGAGATCTGGTGTGTCTTCTTATAAGGACATGTATTCTATTGGATCTGGGCGTCGCTCATAGTACTTACTTTAACCTTAATTTCTTTCTTAGAGGCACTATCCCGAAAATGAGTCTCAGCATGAACTGCAGAGGAGAGGGGCACACACTTTATAACATTGTCTTTCATTTACCTTTACTCAGATAATTGGTCTTCCTGTCCTGCTCATGAGCACCTAAGTTCCCTTTGCTGCTTTTTGTCATGTGATTCTTTCTTCTGGATTTTCCAGTGTTGAATGGCTCTAGGCTGCAACCCTCTCCAAATGTATAGCAGCTGCATTACCCTTACTATTCCTAGAAGCCTAGTCTCACTTTCTTGTTGAATCTCTTTTCTTTTTCCACTTCCTATTTTCTTGCGGCTGGGGAGAGACCTTTCTTTGGGCAAACCAGGGAGAATAAAGAACACTTTCTTGCCCTAAGATGTCCAGGTATTAATCCTAAAAAACTGAATTCAATTGCAGATGAAATTAAGGCTGCCACCTGATTTTTAAATTAAATGGATTAGCTTGAATTATCTTGCCAGGACCACCTCAAACACAAGATCACTTTAAATTTGAGAAGGGAGGCAGAAGAGAAGTTTAGAGTGAGGCATGTGGAGACACTCTCTTGCTGGCTGTGAAAATGGCAGAAGGGGACACGAAAGTGTAGATGACCTCCAGAAGCTAGCAAAGGCAGGGGAATGGAATATCCTTTAATATCTCTAGAAGAAGCACAGACTTGTCTAGATCTTGGTTTCAGCCCAGTGAGTCCTGTTTTAGAGTTGGAACCCCTAGATCTGTAAGATAATCAAGTTGTTTTGTATTTTATGCCAATATATTTATGGTATTTTTTTTTTTACAGAAGCAATAGGAAATGAGCACTGTGGGAAATGTAGCAGGCCAATAGATATGGTTGTTATATGATTGGGTCCGTGGTTTACTACTATGAACCTGGATAGCTGGGGATAGCTTGTTAATATCTAACTTCACATAGAACTTCCCAGAAATGCCTCTTTCTAGAGAGCCATATCCCAAAATAGAAGTTAACCAAGTGTTAAAGTCATTTTGATGGTTTGACTATTCCTGGTGACCAGTAGAATTTATGTGTACATCTACTTTCAGCTGTTTTGCATAACACAAGACATATGTGTAGTAATTATTACCTTAGTTGAGGATTTCTCATGTGTGAATCTGGGACTTTTCTGGTGAGAATAACATGGGGTGCTCCACTCAAGACTTTCTGAGGTATCTCTGGTGCCAGGGCAGTGGAGTCAACATATTTAATGAGCATTTCAAATGCTTTTAATATATACTACCATTTGAGGTCAATTGCTCTAACTTATCACAATGTGTATGAGAATAGTTTTTACAGAGTTCTTGGAAGCTAAAATATTATGTTCAGTAATAAAGTAATTCTACATGAACATATACCTAGAAACAGAAGGTATTCTTTTCTAACGTCCAATAGTGACCACATGTTTCTGAGAAACTTTCCATCAAACTTATATTTTATACAATGTCTTACACATTCCCTGCCCAATGGCAGTTTCTCTTTCAGCCATTTTCAGGAAAACCAACAGTTTCTATGTTTGCCTTGAGGTTCACGTGTCCTTTCATTGTTTCCTTGTGTTACCATGTCATTCCTGTACTTTCTTCTTTCTCCTTAGGAGAATAGGCTCTGACATATTATGTGAGTCTCAGTGATTTCCTTTTCAATATTTTTTTATGGTTAAAAAATTCAATTCATTAGTCCAGGAGATTACAAACTATGGTTCAGTGCCTGATTTTGGAAGTAAAGTTTTATTGAAACACAGAACATTCACTCATGTATTGTCTCTGGCTGTTTTATTGCCATAATAACAGAATGGAGTAGTTGTGACAGGGGCTTTCTGGCCCACAGAGCCTACAATATCTACTATCTGGGCCTTTACAGAAAGTGTTTGTCAAACCCTGCCTTAGGCCATTATTAATTTCTCTCTTCAGAATTTACTTGTCTAATTTTTTTTTTGCACACAAACTGGTGATATGTTTTGTCTGTTTGGATACATGGATTTAGTTTGAATTTCCTAGGATTGCATGGTAGTTCAGTAGAATAAACTTTGAATCAGAACAGAGAATTCTGGGCTCTGCCATTTACTGACTGTGTGATATTCAAATTCTCTGAACATCAGTTTTCCCATCTATGGTTTATATGCATTAATGCAGTAAACTGTTTAGCACATTCCCTTGGCACATAGTTTACCTTTGTGACTTTGATAAATAATAAAAGTGTCAAGATTATTTTAAATGATACTTTTTATTATATTTACTTTGCTATTAATATATATTGTATATATTTTCTGCATTACAGAGATGCTAATAGCTTAGGTCCTGAAGGCAGTTTTACTTGATGCTGCAAACTTATACAATTTAGTGACTCTTCTGACTCTTATTTTGCTAATTTATAGGATAGAGATCTTTTACAATGAACATAGCATGGTTTTATTCTGTTTATCTTAAATAAAGAATAGTTAGTGCTTAGCACAGTGCTGAATAATCAGTAGTTATAAGTGATCAGTAATTATTGGTCATTATAACCATAAGGATATTTTATTAAAAAACATTTTTTGAAAGTTATTGGCAAGGCAGAACTATTGTCCAAAGAACTATATATCTTGGGAATATCAAAATGAACAGATGTACTCTTTATCTTTAATGAGCTCACAATCTAGTGGGTGCGGGGATGCTCGGGGTATGTGTGTGGAGGTGTGGGGGGGATGGTGTGCGAGTGGGTGTAGGTATGTGTGTATCTGTGTGTAAAAAGTTGCAATAGGTTGTGACAAATGCTATACATAGTCAAGGCACCTGACAGCTGAGGTCTCATGGATGGAAATGTTAATTCTGTTCATTTTGGAAATAAGTGGGGGAGGTTTCCAGAATAAATGAATTTACCTGGAATCTTGAAGTATAAGTAAAGAACAATTGAAGTTGGAGCCATAGCATGTGCAACACATGGAAAGAGAACACACTAAAGTTAAGGGAATGCAAGGCCTTTAGGTTGGCTGCAGCATAAGTGACAATTAGTGCGAGCTGGGAAGTGAGGCTGGAGATATGAGGTGAGGCCAGCTCATGGAAAATCTCTTAAGGCACACAAGAGTTTATATATTTTATCCTGTAGGAGATGAGGTATAATGAAAAGTATTTAAAAACTTCTATTAAGTTTTATACTGAAGTGTTTTAAAAGGAGTTTCAGAACTATGTTAGAATTTCTCATGATGATGATTATAACAACTGCCACAACAGCTACAGTTCTTGGCAGTCCATATATTCAATCTCAGACTTTATGGCACACATTCAAAATAAGCATTATTTTTCTCTTGAAACTAAGGCTCAAATAAGCTAAATGTCCAAAGTAACACATATAAATAAGTGAAAGAATAACGATACATGCTCAGATTGTATTGTCAACTTCCTATTTTCATCACTCTGCATTGCACTCTTCCTAAGAATAATAGTCTTTCTGCACTTACTAGAATAGAAAATATTGGGTTGGCCAAAAAGTTTATTTTTTTCATTACAATGGCTCTAGTAGCACTTAGTTGTCTTTAGCATCATTTGAAACAATTTTGTTAGATTTTGTCATGACAGCTATCATATCAGTGTGCATTTAAAAATTATCAAAATGGGTGAATTTTTGTGTAGCCATTTTAATATTGAAGATGGAAGAAAATATGGAATATTTTCAGCATATTATGCTTTATTATTTCAAGAAAGATAAAAATGTGACAGAAATGTCTCCCCAAAAGATGATTTGTGTAGTATATGGAGAAAGTGCTGTGACTGATCAAACATATCAAAAGTGGTTTGTGAAGTTTCCTGCTGGAGGTTTCTCATTGGATGATGCTCCATGATTGGATAGACCAGTTGAAGTTGATAACGATCAAATTGAGACATTAATTGAGAAAAGTCAACATTATACAATGAGGGAAATAGCCTACATAGTTAACTCAAAATATCCAAATTAATAAAGCTGTTGGTGGAAATAAAAATGTCTTTTATTTTATGAAACAAAGCTAAACAGACTTTTTGGCCAACCCAATATTTTCTTCCTGGCAGAATCAGTACAGTGACCAAAGACATGGGGCAAGGAGGGTGGGTGTGGAGCCACATGAAGAATCATTCCAGTGTTGAGCCCTGTGGAGACATGAGGTGGCAGGCCTAAGAAAAGGGACATGGGGCCTGGTTCAGCTGCTATAGAGGTGGCAAGAGGAGGATATGGATTATGTGCTGGGGGATGTGTAACATTATGTGATGTGTAACATCAGACAAATAATTAAATTGTGCAAGTAAATAAAAGTAAGCTTTTTAAGACCTAGAGAAGATATAATTGTGGATATTGGGAATACTTGAAAGAAGCTTTAAATATTAGATGATAAAATGAGGCATCAGTGTGAACTCATAGTATATACATATTGCATTGGCCAAAAAGTTCATTTAGTTTTTTAAGATGGCTCTAATAGTGCGTAGTTGGCTTTAACTTCATTCAAAACAATTTTGTTAGATTGGATTGTGATAGCTGTCATATCAGTGTATGTTTAAAAAAATCAAAGTTGGTGAATTTTTATGTAGCCATTTCAGCATTGAAGATGGAAAAAGATATGCAACATTTTCAGCATATTACGTTTCATTTCAAGAAATGTAAAAATGCAACTGAAAAGCAAAATAGATTTGTGCAGTATATGGAGAAGATGCAGTGACTGATTGAATGTGTCAAAAGCGGTTTGTGAAGTTCCTTGGTACTATTGATATTTTGGCCAAATAATCCTTTGCTGTGGCACTGTCTTCTGTATTGGAAGATGTTTAGCAGCACCCCTGGCCTCTACCCACAAGAAGTCAATAGCAGGAGTCAGCCAACATACTCAAAATATCCAAATCCATAGTCATTGGTGAAAATTTAAAAAAATGTGCTTTTTATTTTGTGGAATGAAAACCATACAGACTTTTTGGCCAACCCAATATATTACATATGTAAAATTACAGAGAGGTAATACATAGGTTTCCTAGTTCTGAGGAGACCTAGAAGCAATGATGCCTCAGGAGCAATAAGTGCCCAGAACTTGCTTTCTAAATATCATTCTCCATTAAAGGAAATGGCTGGGTGGAAGCAAGTAAGGTCCTAGATATGCCTTACATTTTGTGCAAAAAAGTCAGCCCTCAAATGTCCCAAAAGGACATAGTAGTCCATTTGCAGGGACTCCCAATGGACAAATAGAGGGTGGCTTGTATATCGAAATGTATATAGTAGTGGATTACCTCTTATTTAATAAATTAAAAACTATTAATGAATGCTAATATACATTAATCAGTAATCAGGTAAGTAAATGGAAAGCAATTCCTCAGAGCAGAGTGCCAATTAATGTTGGAAATAGAGAATCATTATTTGACAGCCATCAGATGAAGATGATTTACTTGGACATTGTCCACAAATGCTAAGGTTGGTAGGTTTGAGAAGCAGGATATTACTGTAATATTGGACTACCTCCTCACCAGATATGAATCAATTGCCTACAGAAAACTTGGGAGTTTCAAGTGGAGGAAGCTCTTAGATACTGTGATGCCCAGGTCATCAAAGTTCACATCACAGGGGTTGACATTGTCTGCTTCCTGATGAATGTAATGCACCACAGAGCACACTATATCATTTGTCTGGTTTTCCTGCCAAAAATACATGATCTGAACCTGGTCATGAGGAATCTTCAGATAGACCCAGTGAAAAAATACCATTCTACAGATTAGAAGGCCTATTTTCTTCAAAACTATAAGAACATGAAAGAGACAGACTCAAGATTTGCCACAGATGGAAGGAATCTAATACAGGATAACAAAATGTGAGCATATCTCTAGGATATTGGACTAGAAAGAAAAATGAGAATGAGACATTGCGAGGTGTTTTGATTACACATTTCTGGGCCAGATGGGACCCCATAAGCTAGTGAGAGAAAGCAGCAGCCATTGTATTATATCTAATGATATTTTAGGTCAGACATTTTTGCCAGGCTTATGTGAACAACTCTTCTGTGCAATGTGGTGTGGAACACTGGCAGGTGAGATAGAATGGAGAGCCCAGTTTGTCCTCAACCATGTTTATAGAACCTTGGCAGGGATGGCTGGGAGGCTGAGCTTAGCTGTGACTGTAAAAGGGACTGCTTACCTGTGACCACTCCAGCACAGTGGTCTCATGGAATCAGGCTTCTTATATGGCAGTTCAGAGCTCTGTGCATTATATTGGTAAGCAGTCATTAATGTCACCCAGATTCAAGGAGGGGGACATTAAATATCACATCTCAAAGGGAGCATGAGCAAAGCTATTACTGCCATCTTTGATCAACCATAATGGAGCTGTAAACAAGTTTGCAGTGGTGTTTGAGAAGCTGGTGGTAATATATCAATGTTGAATACCTGATTTGGAGGGTTATATGGTAGTTATGTAGACATATGTTCTAGTTTTAGAGTAGTACACACTGGAGTTTTTGGAGTATCTATGGACAATGGGTCATATCTGCAGCTTGCTCTCAAAAGGCTCTGAAATGGACTAAGATATAGGCATATACACATACACACAAATACAAGCACACCTGGGTGTGTGCATGTGCATATGTATATACACATTGTGTGTGTGTACATTTATCAGTATATGCATATATGTCTGTGGAGAGGGTGAGGGGGGTGTGATACGGCAAGTGTGGTAAAATGGTAACAATTGGGTATTCTGGTTGAAGGAAATCTGGGAGTTCTGGCTATTTTCCCTGTATTTAAAGTTATTTCAAAATATAAAACATTTAAATTTATTTTTTAAATGTTTTATTATTTATTACAGTTATCCCAATTTCCCACCTTTTGCTCCCCTCCACCCAGCCCACCCTCTACTTCCATAGTCAACCCCCACATTGTTGTCCATGTCCATGAGTGATGCATACATGTCCTTTGATCAATCCCTTCACCTTCTTTTAATCAGCCCTGGTTTCCCCCCTCCCCTCTTGGAGCTGTCAATATGTTTCATGATTCTACATCACTGGTTTTATTTTGCTCATTACTTAATTTTGTTCATTAGATTCCTCTTATACATGAGATCATATTTTACTTTTCACTGACTGGCTTATTTTACTGAGTATACCATATTTTTCAGGCTATAAGATGCATGTTCCCCCCACCCAAATTTGGGAGGAATAATGGTTATTAATGCTGCTGTTGAGTTATGTTTACATTTACATTGGTGAAATATTATGTTATTTATGTTATTAAATATTTCACCACATTTTTTGCTTCAACATTTTTTTTTCCCTATTTTCCTCCTCTAAAACCTAGGTGCGTGTAATGGTCCAAAAATATGGTAATAGTCTCCAGTTCTATTCATGCTGTTGCAAAAAGTAGAAATTCCTTCTTTCTTTCTGCTGTGTAGTATTACATCGTGTAAGTGTACCGCAGATTTTTATCCATCCATCTACTGATGGACACTTAAACTATTTCCAGCACTTGGCTATTGTAAATAGTGCTGCTATGAACATAGGGGTCCATAAATTTTATTGAATTCTTCTGGTATGTTCCCACCAATGGAATTGCTGGGTCAACAGGGAGTTTCATTTCTAGAGTATTTTTTTTAGCACTTTCCATATCGTTTTCCACAGTGGCTGCACCAATCTGCCTTCCCACCAAAAGTGCACTAGGGTTCCCTTTTCTCCACATCCTCACCAGCACTTTTTTGTTGATTTATTAATGATGGCCATTCTCACCAGTGTGAGGTGATATCTCATTGTGGTTTTAATTTGCATCTCTGATGGCTAGTGATGTTGAACATCCTTTCAGATGTCTCTGGGCCCTCTGTGTGTCCTCTGGAGAAATGTCTGTTCAGGTCCTTTGTTCATTTTTTGGTTGGATTTTTTTTGTCTTCTTCGTGTTGAGTCATATAAATTCTTTATAAATTTTGGAGATTAAACCCTTGTCTGATTATCATTTGCAAGTATGAGCTATCATGCAGTTGATTCCTATTTCATTCTGATGATGGTTTCTTTACCTGTGCAGAAGTACTTTAATTTGAGGTAATCACACTTGTTTGTTTTTCCTTTATTTCCCTTGCCCTAGAGAATATATCAGCAAAAATATTGGTACATGAGATATCTGAAATTTTGATTCCTATGTTTTCTTTCCTCTAGTTTTGATGGTATCACAACTTATATTTAAATCTTTTACTCATTTTGATTTTATTCTGGTGTATGGTGTAAGATGGTGGTCTAGTTTCATTTTTTTTGCATGTACTATTCCAGTTCTCCCCAAACCATTTATTGCAGATATGGTTTTTATTCCATTGTATGCTCTTTAGTCCTTTGTCAAATATTAATTGACCACATAATAAATGAATTCAGCAAAGTAGTAAAATACGAAGTCAGTATTCAGAAATTGATGGCGTTTTTATATACCAATAATGAACTATGAGAAAGAGAAACTAAGAAAACAATCCCATTTACTACAGCAAAAAGAAAATGAAGTGCCTAGGAATAAATTTAACCAAGGAGGTAAAACACCTATACTCAGAAAACTTTAGGACACTGAGGAAAGAGACTGAGGAAGATACAAATAAATGGAAGCATATACTGTATTCATGCATAGGAAGAGTTAACATCATTAAAATGTCCACACTACCCACAGCAATCTATTGATTCAGCACAACTGCTATCAAGATACCAATTGCATATTTCAGAGAACCAGAACAAATATTCCAAAAATTTATATGGAACCAAATATTCTCAATAGCCTCAGCAACCTTGAGAAAAAGAACAAACTTAGAGGGATCACAATACCTTATATAAAACTATACTACATGTCCATTGTAATCAAAACAACCTGGCAGCTTGGTACTGGCAAAAGAACAGGCATATGGATCAATGGAACAGAAGAGAGAGGCCAAAAATAAACTTACATCTTTATGGTCAAAACATTTAAATTTAAAGCAAAGGGAAAAATGATGCAAGTTTTACGTAAGACATCTATCTCAGTTGACATAAAGAGGATGAATTGAAGATAAATAAGGCATTAGTTGCCGAATAGGCATTACATTGAGAGAGACGGGCTGCTTGGAACACTGTCATAAGCACAGACCTTCCATGGGCTGCTCATTTACGGAGAGTGGCAGGCAGGCAGGCAGGCAAGGTTCCCAGTAATGCTGCAGCTCTCACGTGCTGCTTTGTCCTTTAATGCTCGCCCCAGAAAACAGTCAGTCAAATTCAATTTTACAAAGCATCAGGGCTATGTAGACAGTTATTTACTCAGATGTATAATGGATTCCTTAGTTCAGAACTAAATCTGTTGCTCTTCTTTATTTGCTGGAATACAGTATGGTTGTCTACATACCATATCCCAAATGAATAAACAGACTAAGTGTAAATAACATGGTTTATTTTTTGCATAGTGCACATTTACACAAGAGAAGACATTCTTCCGTAAGAAGAATCTATCTTATTGGGAAGGAAACAAAGTATATTTTAAGCTTAAAACAATCGTATCTTTTGCTTCAAAGGAAGTATAGAATGAGTGTTTTGTGAACTCTATATGAACTACTGAAATGTGAAAAGAAATAAGTACAAAACAATTAGTTTTAAAGCAAGGAACCTGAGGCCACTGTTACAAAGAAGTTCAACCATATGAATAAATAAAACCATTCTTAAGTGAATGATACATGCTGCATGAATGTTATCTCACAATACTTTGATACTGTAAAAAAGTAAATTTACCCAATCATTTTCAATACCTTTGCTCAGGATACAGTGCTGTCATCTCTCTCCATGGGAGGTGCTGACATTTTGCTGAAACTTTATAGAAGAAAGCTCCTGCTGTGGACATGAAATGCTATTATATAAAAAATGAGAAATCAGCTCTGGCTAGAGTGGCTTAGTTCATTGAGCGGTGGACTGCAAACCAAAGGGTCATGGGTTCAATTGCCAGTCAGGGCACATGCCTGGGTTGTAGGCCAGGTCCCCAGTAGGGGGTGTATGAGAGGCAACCACACACTAGTGTTTCTCTCCCTCTGTTTCTCCTTCCCTTCCCCTCTCTCTAAAAATAAGTAAATAAAAACTTTAAAAAATGAAAAATCAGAAGTCAAATATACTATAAGGGAAGTTCTTAGGAGTTTTATTAATCTGCAGTCATTTTAACTCAGACTAAGTTCTTATGACTACAGATATGCTATTTTGTAGGTTAAAAAATAGAATTGTGGCAGGAATTACTTATTTTCCACAAGTCAGGGCAGTAATAGAAAACAACAAAAAATGGTGACTTTTCCCCCTAAATTTGAATTATAATGTGAATCATCTCAGGTGCTTCACAAAGCTCCTCACCTGTATCCAAAGGCAGTAAGTAGTACATCTGCCTAGTTATATTGCATGTCTCTCTGGTATGTGCCCACATGCACACTTCTGTCTGCAGTGCAGGAAATGTAAGTGCACATACAGAGCAGATGGAAATGAGCTAAAGATGAGCTGAATTGGAAGGCCTTATCAGTTCAGCTCTTTGAATTATTTTATTTTGCATATATATGTGTATGTCTATATATGTTTTGGTTATACTCATTAAGATTTCTGGTGTTGATTCTTAAGATAAGAAGTCCTTACAGTCTTTTGTATTTTAAGTGCTTACTGTGTAACTACTACCAACTTGAGGCTATTAGATAATCACCTCTGCACTGGTTGTCCATTGCTGCATACCAAGTTATTCCTGAAACCGGTTAGCTTAAAACAACAGATATTTATTATGTCACAGTTTCTGGGTTCAGGAATTAATGTATAGATTAGCTGTGTCCTTCTGACTCAGAGTCTATCACACAGCTGCTATCGAGGGCTGGGCTGCACTGCAGATATCCCACTAGGAGAGGCTCCGACTCAGTCACGTGGCTGCTGGCTGGTCTCAGGCCTGGCTGCATGTTGGTGAGAGACTTTGGGGGTTTGCCATGAGGGCCTCTGGGCTACTCATGACAGGGCAGCTTGTTTCATCCAGAGGGAGGTGTCTGTATGTGTGAGAGAGGAGGAGAGAGCCAGAGAGACTGAAGTCACAATCTTTCGCAATGTAATCTTGGAACTGACATTAATCATGTCTGCAATGTTACTTGTTAGAAGTAAGTCACTAGGTCCAGTGCTCACTCAAAGGGATAACAGGACACAACAGCATGGATGCCGGGAGGGGAGGATCATGGGAAGCCCTCTCAGAAGCTTACCACTGTGGTGTTACATGTTCTCCTTGGTCGCTCCTATACCATGAACATCTCCCTGTGCTGTCTCCTACTAGGGTCTAGGCTATTGCCAAGTTAAGCCATTGCCTACTTCTTTCTGTTTCTCTTCTGTCACCTCTTTTCTCACCTCTTTTTTCAACTTTGTCCCATTCCAAAAATTTATGGTTTAAATTGGTGGTCATCGAAGTGAAAATTCCATAGAGGTACACAGGCAATTTCTAGACCTTTAACTTCTTATGTTTTATTTCCTGAAATCACTCTAAGAAATTACTGAGCTTACAAGGGTACTTTTATTTTACAAAACAAAGATGTTCCCCAATCCTCTTACTACCCCTTTAATAGTTAATCAGGTATCCTGAAAACTAGTGCTTCCCAGTTTTTCCTTCCTTGTGTATATTTCTTTCCTAAGAGTGAGGCATGGTTTTTTTCAAATAGGATATTTGGGTCTTTCTAGGTATTCAGAATTCAGACATGTGGTAGTATAAAGACAACTTTTCAATCATCTGTCTCCTTATCTCCACCTCCATCTCCATCCCCGTTATGCAAAACATTTGTTTGGATGGCAGAGTCCTTGAGAGAAAAAATTACTAACTGCTAAAAGCGGCATTTTCAAGTACATGAACATAAGCAGTTCTTCATAGCTATTCTAGACCCTCATCTCTGGAATGTGTAATTATTTGGATATTAAAACAGCCACAAAATAACCAAAGCAGAATAGATTACTGATGGTAATTTAAAAAAATGAAGTGTTTTCTGGGGCTATAAAAATGATCCAGGTATGTTAGATAAATCCCAAAGATAAACTTGTATGTTATTCCTTCAAGACTTACTATGTATTATTTTTTTCAAAAGGCAGTGCAAACTGCTTTCATCAAATCATATCATAAAATGTTTCAATCACAGCCAGACTTTATCTTCTACAAAATGCTTAATTTTATGTTTTTTTTAACAAATGTCTTTTAACCCCCCAAATTAGCTGCTCACTCAATATTTTTAGCATATTATGCTTTTTTCGTGGCTAAAAACATGAAAAGCTAGAACATCCAGACACACAGAACACTCACCTGGAAGCAGCAGAAGACACATTCTTAAATGCATATTGAACTTCCTCTAGGTCAGATATATGTTAGGTCACAAAACCTAACCTAAAGATCCATGAACAAATTAATGGAAAAAGAAAATGTGTAATATGCATGTAATAAAACATCATCCTTAAAAAGGAAGGAATTCTGAAACATGCTACAACAATGATGAACCTTAAGGACACTTGTTAATTGAATTTGGCTTTTTGTACCTCATGTATTCAAATCATGCAGTATTTGTCTTTCTGTGACTTATTTCATAGAATCAAAGTATTTTCCACTCAATTTTACTGTGAACCTAAAACTGCTCTAAAATTAAGCTTGTTAATTTAAAAGAAAACTGAATCAGGCCATAGACACCTACAGAGTTCCCATATATCCCCTGCCCTCATATCTACATACCCCCCCCCCCCCCCCACTATCGACATCCCACAACACAGTGGTGCTCTGAGTCACCTTTTAACCACCCGGGAATCTGTGGCACAGCTGGATTTTTGATCAGTTTCATTGGACCCGTGTTCATTCCACTATAATGCAATACATTGCCACTGGTGTAAACAGTTGGCAGTAGTATAGGAGGGTCTCACCCACACACAGTACTGCTGCGGTGGACCTCTCAGATCTCAACTCCTGTTTCAAAATTCAGCTAGGGTATAATTTTTTTCTAAGACCCAACCTATTTTCCTAGTAAAATTAGTCATTCAGTCTACGATAACTTTGAATTTTTGGTATATTTCTATTGATATACTTGTCTTATTCTGGTTAAATCATTTATTTATTGCTGGGTGGTCTCCAGGGAAGAAATAGTGTCTTATTTCTTTCTGCATCTGTATTATAATGCATAGCATGATGCCTGGCACATTAAAAGTATTAATACTTAATAACTAGAATTTAATACTCTATGGGTCAGACATTTAAATAAGTAATTCACTGTGGCTTATAGTCCTCAAAGCAACATATAAACACTACTCAGTCATATGTTAGACAGGAGAAAACAGAAATGAGATAATTCGATTTGTACAAGGTCACATACATAGCTGAGATGGTATAGTCCATAAACACTATAAATATTGTACATAGAGCCCAGACTAATGAAGTGTATAAAATGTGAAAAAATGGCATCAAAATATGAAACACATTAAAATTAAAATAAATGTTTACCTAAATGATTTTTAAACTTAACAGCCCCATTGTGTTACATTTAGTATTCAAAAATTTCATTTCATTCAAAAAGAATTTCTAGTTAGATTTCTCATTTCACACAATGATTACAGAAAAATAATACCTAATTAAAAATTAAATTTTATTTATAACCAAAGAGATCAAAAATGAATTTATTTTAAAATTTCAAAATTTTACAGCATATATATTTAATATGGGATGTAATCAGTTTTAAATATATTTGATATGATATTAAGGGGTGTATCACAAATGTAAGAAAGTTCAGTGCCTATTAAGCACTAAAACAGAGCACCGAAGCAACTGATAGGTTGGTATTTACATTTTCATTGTTCTACTCTGCCTTCTGTGGTGACTGTTATTTGGTAATAATTATTTTGGTTATTAATATGTATATTAATTTATTACCAGAATATTTTCTTATATAAATATTTACTAAGAACATGTAAATTTATTATAATTGTTCCACTTTGAGTGAAGCATTCTTGGTGTTTGAACTGTAAATATACATATAAGGCTTGATTATAATTCAAATACTTTTTATAAGATAGTTCTTACATTAACTTTTGTGTTTTTAACACAATTTCCCATTTTATTTATTTATTAATTGATGTGATTAAATGTCTTTCTATAAATTGAATATAACAGATATAGCTTTTAATGGCTATTAACTTTTATTTGAATTGCTTAGCAATACAATTTTTATTATAGTACTAAGCTCCTTTTGATAGCTTTAATGAGATATAGTTCATATGCTGCAGAATTCATCCATATGAAGCATAAAATTAGATCATTTTTAATGAGTTCAGAGTGTTGCAACTATCACCACAATAAAATTTTAGGAAAATTAAACCCAATACACATTATTAGTGACTCCACTCTTACTGTTTTGCCACCTTCTGGCCTCAAAGAACTTGTGTGTTCTAGACATTTCTTATAAATGAAATAATACAGAAACTATGAGTGGCATCTTTCACTTAGTCTAATATATTCAAGGTTCATCCATGTTGTAGTATATATCATTCCATTCTTTTTATTGCTGAATAATATTCCATTACATAAATATATCACATTTTGTTTATCTTCTTAATAGTCAATGAAAATGTAGATTACTTCCATTTTGAAGCTGTTAAGACTAACATTGCTATGAACAGTTGTATAAGTTTTCGGTAAAGTGGGGTGGCACTTCTCTTAAATACACATCCAGGACTGGAATTACTGAATCATGTCATAATTCTGTATCTAATTTTTGAGGAAGTGCTAAGGCGGTCGCACCATTTTACATTTTCAACAGCAGTGTATACCAGTTCCAGTTTCTCCACATCTTCACCAACACTTGTCATTGTCTTTTCTATTTCAGTTATTCCAGTGGGTATGAAGTGGTATTTCATTGTTATTTTGATTTGCATTTTCCTAGTGACTAATGATTTTGACTAACTTTTTTTTCTGTAATTATTGGCCATTACACATCTTCTTTAGAGAAATGTCTATTCAAATCCTTTGCCCTTTTAAAACTTGGGTTACTTGTTGAGAATATTTTTATATATTCTAGATATATTTTCTTATTACATCTGACTTGTAAATATTTTTCTTATTCCATGTGTTGTCTTTTTATTCTTTTGGTAGTCCCCCTTTACACAAAAGTTGAATTTTAATCGTGTTTAATTTGTCTGTTTTTTTCTTTCATGGCTTATGTATCCATGTTATCAACACATATAAGAAGCCATTGCCTAACCAGAGATTATAAACTTATACCTGTTTTCTAAGAGTTTTATAATTTTACCTCTTATATTTACATCTATTATTCGTTTTGAGTTAATATTTGTGTATGGTTTCAGGTAGGTTTCCAAAACCATTCTTTAGCCTGGATTTGTACATTTGTCCCAGAATCATTTATTTAAAAACTCTTTCCCCACATGTTGTCTTAGGACACTTGTCAGAACCTCACTGTCATGTTTATTGTCAATTTTTAGTATGTTTAGAAATAAGAGTGAGCAAGGTCTCCAAATGAAGCCTTTCCTTGATTTCTATTTAAATTTTAGATCAGATTGTTTAATTCTGCACAAAGCCATATGAGATTTTGATGTGAATATTGTTTTATCTGTAGATCAATTTGGATGGTGTTGCCACCTTAACAGTGTTGTATCATTGGATGTTTTTACATTTATTTAGAACTTCTTTAGTTATTTTCAACAATGTTTTGTAGTTTTCAGTGACAAGTATAATAATTCTTATATTTGTTCTTAGAAATTTTATTTTTTCTTGCTGCTTTTAAAAGTAGTCTATTTTTCTTAACTTTTAGAGTGTTCATTACAGTTGTATATAAGAGTTCAATTGATTTTTGTTCATTGGTGGATTGATATTTGACAAGTGTACCATAACAAATAGGGGAAAAAAGAGACTGTGGTTTGGTCTTTAAGGTGCATTACTTTAATTATAAGATGGTAAAACAACTTTGCATTCCAGAGATCAACCTCACTGGTTATGGTGAATAATCCTTTTTTTGATATAGATTCAGTTTAATACTTTTCCTGGTGTTTTTGCATTTATATTTCTAAAGGATATAGATATGTAGTTCTTTTTACTTGTAATGGCATTTGTTTATTGTTGGTATCAAGAAAATAATTGGTCTTATATATTTTTATACATTTTCTTTTTTAAAAATTTTATTTACTTTTAGAGAGGGGAAAGGTGGGATAAAGAGAGGGAAACATCAATGTGTGGTTGTTTCTCCAGTGCCCCCTACTGGGGACCTGGTCCACAACCCAGGCATGGGCCCTGACTGAGAATCTAATGGGGACCCTTTTTTGGTTTGCAGGCTGACACTCAAACCACTGAGTCACACCATCTAGAGCAAAACAATGGTCTTAGAAAATGAGTGTTTAGAGATATTCCCTTTAGAGATATTCCCTTAACTTCTCTCTCTCTCTCTCTCTCTCTCTCTCTCTCTTTTTTGGGAAGACTTTGTGAAGGATAGGTAATAATTTTTATTAATTCTTACATAATTGGAATAATTCACCTGTGAAGCCATCTGAGCCTGGGCTTTATTTATTGATGTTTAAAAATTTTAAATCAATCTCTGCTTATTCAAAGGATCTTCATGTTATCAATTTCTTTTTGAGTCAATTTTGGTAGTGTCATTCTAGTAATTTATCCATTTTCTTTTTATAAGATATCATTTCATTTTTGATTTAGTATTCTGAAACTTATTTTCATTATTTGGTTAAAGGTTCATTAAATTTGTTCTTTTGAAATAACCAACTTTTCTGTTTTTTTCTCTGTCATTCATTTCCCTTTTGATCTTTATTATTTTGTTCCTTCTTGATTTGGGTTTGGTTTGTTCTTTTTTCTAAAGTTAGAAGATTAGTTTACTCTTTTGAATATTTAAATCTGCACTTGAAGCTATAAATTTACCTCTGAGAAGTACTTTAGCCATCCATAAAATTTGGTCTGTTGTGTTTTCATTTTTATTTGTCTGAAAGTCTACAGGGTCTGGCAGAAGCAAGGCCTACTTGAGTATGGTTTGTAGGGTAATAATGTGGGTGTAATCATTAATAGTTTTAACTTGAACATTTCACCTAAAATGTCATATAGTATGCTTGAGTGTGATACTGTTATGTTTCATAATTATATGCTATGATTTTGTAATAAAGAGGGACATTATTTGTGCCAGAAACTGTACATTAATTTTTTATTACATGCTATATTTTTTCCTTGATACATTGTTTATTTAAAAATGTATTACCAGATTTTTTCTGGTTTTGATTTGTAATTAAATTGCATTATGGTTTCAGGATATAATTTGTATGATTTCAATTCTTCTGAATTCATTGAGGTTGGTTTTATTGCCTAGAATATGATCTATCCTGGAGAATATTCCATGTATTCTTAATGAATTTCCATTTTGATATTGTTGGGTGGAGCAGTCTACACGTATCTGTTAGAGTTAGTTTATAATGTTGAGGTTTTTATATATTTCTTGATTGTTTTTCTGTTTATTTAAAATATTAAAGGTGAGGCTTTGCAGTCTTTATTATCTATTTCTCATATCAATTATGTTGCTTTTGCTTTATATGTTTTAGGACTCTGTTGTTGTATGTCTATATGTTTTTAATATGTTGTCCTTATGGATTGACCATATATCTTTCTTTGCTGATAATTTTTCTTTTTCTATTTTGCCTGATATTAGCCACTTCCATTGGTTATTTATTTTCTGTATGTCTTCCTTATTTTCACCCCTCTGTTTCTTAACTCCTGCTTTGTGTTAAATATATTTTTTTCTGTGTTTTCTTTAAATTTGTTGGGTGTTCCTTTTATTTTCTTTTGTTTGGTTTCTTTCTGGTTGTCTTGGGGAAGATAATTATGATCATAACTTAAAACAATATACCTCATATTATTACTAACTTATTTTCAATAACATACAGGGTGGGGAAAAAGTAGGTTTATCAGTGTTCGTATGGAAAATAATACAATTATTAATAAGTAATAATACAAGAATAAACTGTTTCATGTACTGATGACTATAAACATGGTATAAAACTGCTCTAATTCCCCTTCCCTCATTGTACTATTTTCCTATGATTTGCATTATTATTACTTAGAAGTTTAACACAACTTTTTAAAATACTGGTTTATGCATTTTTGTAATAAAAGGAAAGTGATGTGATTAAAAATAAATGTTTACTTGTTAATAATACCTATATAGTTACTTATATTGACACTTCTTTGGTATCTTTTGAATCACAATCAAATGCTCTTTAGTATTAGGCTGCATGTGTCTCTTTAGTATTTCTTATAGGGCCTATTCACTAGCAAGGAATTCTTTGTTTTTGTTTAGCTGGGAGTATCTTAATTCCTGCTTCACTTCTGAAAAACAGTTTAGCTGAGTAGAATTCTTGGCTGACAACATTTTTCTTTAAAAAAAAAATGAAGATGTTATCTCACTGTATTTTTGGTTCAGTGGTTTCTGATGAGTAGTCAACTGTTACTCTTACCAAGAATTCCTTGTGTGATAAATATTCTCTTGCTGCTTTCAATATCCTCTTGATCTTTAATTTTTGCTAGTTGGCCTAAGATTTGCCTAATGTAGATATTTTTCATTGTATTTTATTGTAGTTATTGAAAGAGTAGACTAATATTTCTCAGTAAGTTTTTGAAGACTTTGGCTATCATTTATTCAAATATATATACATATATATATAATATATGTATATATATTTACCTTTTTTATCTTCTCCTTCCAATTCACATTAGGTGTGTGTTAGTAAGCTTGATGGCACCCCACAGGTCAATGAGGTTTTGTACATTTTTCATTATTCTTTGATTTTTCTCCTCAGACTGAAAAATCTGTATTAATGTTCTTACATTCAAACATTCTTTTTCTGTCCAAATCTTTGTTGGGCTTCTTCAGGAAACTTTTCATTTCAATTATTGTACATTTAGCCCTAGAATTTTTATTTAGTATTTTAAAAATAACATATTAGTGTTTATTAATATTGGTATTCTCTATTTTCATGAGATATCATGGTTCTGCTTTAATTCTTTAGATGTAGTTACCTTATTTTTTTAAAATATAACTATTATAGCTAATATTATTTGTCTACTAATTCCAATATCTGGCCTCTCCTCTGGAACATTTCCATGGGTTGCTCTCACCAAGCCCACATACATGTGGTATGTTTTGCTTTTTGTTTACATGTCTCATGATTTTTGGTTGAAAACTGGGCATTTTAGAAGTGTATAGCCCTGGCTGGCATAGCTCAGTGGATTGAGCGTGGGCTGTGAACCAGGCATCGCAGGTTCAATTCCCAGTCAGGGCACATGCCTAAGTTGCAGGCCATGGCCCCCAGCAACTGCACATTGATGTTTCTCTCCCTCTCTCTCTCTCTCTCTCCCCCTCCTTCTCCCTCCCTTCCCTCTCTAAAAATAAATAAATAAAATCTTTAAAAAAAGTGTATCAACTTTGGTTGAAATTTCTCTACTTTCTAGGATTTGTTTTTTTTTCCTGCTTATTATTAATCAATCTTCCCAGACTAATTCTATAATTTTGTCATTCCCTGTGATATGTAGACACTGGGTTTTCTACTAGGTTTTTGTTTAAGTTCTTGCTTTTATTTTTAAGCACAGTTTCTAGAAGTCACACTTGGTAGTATAATTTAGTAGTGTTTTGTCAGTGATAGATCAGATTTCCACTTATACATTGCCTGTGTGTTTTCCACCCTTTGCCAAGGGGATCAAGGTGAGGTTTAATTCAAACTTCACACATTTTACAAGACAGCCTTAGCTTTCCACAACAGTTGGGCAGACTTCAGCATCTATTATAGGTGAGCAATTAGTGTTCTCTTGTCCTAGGTCTTTCCTGGAAATTTTCAAAAACTTGGGAATAAGTTCTGTTGGAGATTTTCGATGTTCTGTAGTCATGTAGTTCTCAAGTATTTGGTAAAATTCCCAGCCAGTCTCCTGTTTTCCCCAGCAGAAAGTTCAGCCTAAGGCAGCTAAGTAGTTGCTAGCAGTTCTATATTGATTTGGTAACACGTTGGGGTTTGACTTATCTGTCTCTCAACAAAATAAATAAATAGCATGAGTGGAATTTTCATTATTTTCTTGGAATTTTCTATGTTACTTTTGCTGCCTATGAGGACTGGTAATTAATGATTTACATGTTCATTTCACATTCATTAAGTTCATGGCATTCTAACTCTGTCATTGAAGCAGCCAGATATCTAGCTTGCCAGATACTCTTCCTAGACACTTGATACATGAATAAGAATAAAATGTATTCAAGATCATCAAATCTGTATCATGTTCAATACCGTGCTTGCTCCATGATTCAGAAATTACATATAAAATTTTTGGCGAATGCCATGTATTTTCATTGAAAATTTACATTATTTTTAAGTATTGAGCTACTCCCAATAAGCCTTCATTTATCTGGCTTGAAACCTGATAATCAGTAAAGGAGAGGAAAGGAATAAGCAGAGTTGGCAGGAAGTGTCAGGATTTTAACTTGCATTTATTACTTTTAGGCAGGCTGAAGTTCTGATTCATGAATTACATTATTCACTATGCTTAAAAAGCTCTAGATTTCTATAGCCTTTCTCCAGGCTATAAGCCTCAGCAGTACAGAGGCCATGTCTGTCTCTGTCATCAGTGCCTCCTGTATATTCAGGCAGAATTGGTTCCTAGTACATAGTTGACCCTTGAACAATATGGCATTGATCTACACAGGCCCATTTATACATGGATTTTTTTCCCAATAAATGTACAGTCAGCCTTTTGCATTCCTGGGTTTCACATCTGTAGATTCAACCAACTGCAAATTGAAAACAGTATTTTTTATCTGCAATGGAGAATCTTTGGGTGCAGAGAGCTGACTGTATGCATTGTTCTACACCATTTATATAAGGACCTTATGAATCCCTGGATTTTGGTATCTATGAAAGGTCCTGGAACCATGCCCCTGTAGGTACCTATGGATGACTGCATATTCTATTCTGTAAATGAATTCTGTCTTGGAGCTCTCTGTTGTCACACAGGCATAGCATTTTCTTGAATGGGAGCTTGTAAAACACAGAGTAAATCAGAATAATTTAGAAGACTAACAAACACTTCTTCGTTAGAATATTTGTCCCAACTTATTGTGAACACCTTTCTTTTCCATCCCATATTTTGCAGTAGTTATTTTTTTTTTGTATAAAAGACACTTTCAGAATTTAATGAGTTATATGTGTACCCTCTTCCCAGAGTGGGAGGAGGACTAAATTTCACTAATCATCCATCTGTCCACCCATCCACACACAATCATTTTAATTAAGTTTTTTTGGTGATAGAAGATGGCATTAGTTTAACAACTCATTAGACAGTATTAGTTCATTTAGGCCAGTTTTGTTATATTAATAGAAGTTAGAAAGTCATTAAAATAAGCAAAGCTTATCTTTTATTCATATATAGGTTCAGTACTTATAAATTAGTGCCAGCTCTAGTCCCTTGCCCTTTTATTTTGGGGTTCAGTATGAAGGAGCAATCTTTCTACAACATGCTATTCATGTGAAAAAGGGGAAAAATGCATATATTGGGCTGGCCAAAAAGGTCCTTTGTTTTTTTTCCATACCATGGCTCTAGTAGCTCTTAGTTGTCTTTAACTTCATTTGAAATAATTTTGTTAGTTTTTATTGTGACAGCTGTCATTATCAGTTTACATACCAAAATTGGTGAATTTTTTGTGTGGCCATTTTAATATTAAAGATGGAAAAATGTGCAAAAACATCTTTGGCATATTATGCTTTATTATTTCAAGAGAACCACAAATAACTGAAGCACTGTTGTGCAGTGTATGGAGAAGGTGCTATCACTGATCAAATGTGTCCAAAGTGGTTTGTAAAGTTTTGTGCTAGAGATGTCTTGCTGGACCATGCTCCACCATCAGGTAAATCAGTTGATAGTGATCAAGCTGAGACATTACTTGAGAACAACTGAGGTTATACTACGCAGGAGAGAGATGGCATGCTGAAGATGGCATGCTGAAAATATCCAAATCAATAAAGTTATTGGTGAAAATGAAAAATGTATCTTTTATTTTAGGAAAAAATCCACATGAACTTTTGGGCCAACCCAATATTTGCAGATGGCATAGGTCACGTTCACTCACTTGTTTACCTAGCAAGTCATGTGGGCAATCTTTATGTTGTTAATAGACTGGAGAGGTACAATCTTGCCATAGAAAGGGAGTGCACTATATACACAGTCAAAACTGGCTTTGGCAGTCCTCCTAAAAGGAGGGGCAAAAATAGAGGTGACTACAAGGCCTATTGTTGTCTCAGAGGAAAAACTAAACTATTTTACCACTTATACTGTTTATGTTATTAGCTTGGGTTCTCTAGAGAAGCACAGCCAACAGTGTGTTTGTGTGAGTGTTTGTTTTAAGACATTGGCTCATGTTTTCATGGAGACAGGCATATCCAAAATCTGCTATTTAAGTCTGAAGGTCATCAGGCTGAATCCCTGTTGCAGTTCAGGTTCAAAGGCCATCTGCTGGAAGAATGGCCCTCTTGCTTGGGGAGGTCAGTATTTTTTTTTTCACATTTTCAACTATTTAGTGAGTTTCATCTACATTATGAAGGGAAAACTTCTCTATTGAAGGTCCATCAGTTTAAATGATAATCTTATCTAAAAACTCCCTACAGAAATATCTAGGATAATATTTGAACACATATTTGAGCACCATGGCTTAAACTAGTTGACACACATAAAAACTATCTCACTATGTACATAGTTATTCTATCTTATATAATATATGATATATAATACATATATACTGTATTATATACAATATTTTATATAACATATAAATTATAAATATATCTTATATAGTGATTAAATATATAAGGGCATAACATATATATGTTTTTATGTGTGTGTGTGTGTGTTATATACACATGAGGTACTTTTTTGAGACAGAGTTCATCTATATATAAAATACATAAATATGTTATATATTAAATATATAAATATTTATATATAAATATATTATAAATATATGTAGGGGACCAGTTTGTTTCAGTCTGGCAAAGGTGACTCAGTTCTGTATGGAAAACCTACAGAAGCGAGGTGGTGGACACGAGCCAGACCTTCAGAGTTTTCCTGTGGGAATCAGGCCTAGAAAATGCATATTGATTGTTATGGCTTGCTCTTGCTAAAACTCCATCACTCTGTTCTAAAACAAGTGTGTATTGCCTATCTTCAAGGTAATTTCCAAAGCCTGTGTGAATTCTCCCACGGACAGAGCTAAGCAGCTCATTGCCATTCCCTTCTGCATGTTATTTTCATTTCCTTGATTGTACCTAAAATGTAAGACAATAATATCCTATGTAATAGATAATAAATCTTTCTCTGATGTAGGACCCAAGAAAAACAATAAAAGCCTGTCTAGGCAAGGGTTGGGGCACTCTCCTCTTGAGAGAGTGGCTGAGGCACTCTTAGATACTCTCCCCTTGAGAGAGTAGTAGTTCAGTCCCCTTTTTTTTCCACAGGATTGCTGTTGCCTGTGCATTTATGTTCTCTTTCAGCCACAATAGGCGGACTCTGCTGACTGGAGTCCACCACAAATATATATTTATATATTTTATAAATATATATTATATACTTCTATATTTATATATTTAATATATAACATACATATATATAATATACATATAAAAATATATAGATAGATGAACTCTGTCTAGAAAAGTACCATCATTGTTAATGAGACTGCTGTGTATGACACTGACATACCTAGGCAACCAAGGAGTATGGACTGGAATGCACATGCATGAACAATGATGACTTCACTGTACTGGTCTGGTGGTGGTAGATTCCCTTGAATAAGCATAGGTACTGTGTGGCCATCATATTTAAAATGAATAAGCATGTGGAGCAACATATCTGCATTAAATTTTGTGTTAAACTTGAACATTCCTTCATGGAGACTATTTGAATGATTCAGAAAGCTTTTGGGGATGATGCAATGAGTACAGCACAAATAAAAGTGTAGCATAAATGCTTCAATGATGGTCAAGAACCTGTGGAAAGTGACCCATGTCCTGGAAGGCCCGCTACAAACAGAACACCTGAAAATGCTGAACATGTATGGGCTTCAGTCAACAAAGATCTCAGATATCTCAGATATTCTATGCAGCAATATTTTCACTGATATGCCCCCTAGAGCAAGGGACATAAAGTAAAGAATAGACAAATGGGACTTCATCAAAATAAAATGCTTCTGCATGGCTAAAGAAAACATCAGCAAAATTAAAAGGGGACCAAATGTATAGGAAAATGTGTTTGCCAATGACACCTCAGACAAAGGTTTGATCTCCAAAATACATAAAGAACTCACATGACTCCACTCCAGGAAGACAAACAACCCAATTAAAAAATGGGCAAAGGACCTGAACAGACACTTCTCCAAGATGGACATACAGAGGGCCCAGAGACATATGAAGGGATGCTTAGCATCACTAGCAATCAGAGAGATGCAAATTATAACCACAGTGAGATATCACTCAATGGCTTCTGCTTCCAGAGCAGAAGGAACATCATGCTGCTGTTACTAATGACTTGATTCAAACCACTACCAATGAACCAGATTTCCTCAAGAAGGTCATAACAGGTGATGGTGTGTCTACAGTTATGATCCAGAAACAAAGGCCCAGTTGTCCCAATGGGAGTTTCCTGGTTCTCCATGCCCAAAGAAGGCGCAGCAAAGTCACAGCAAGATCAAGACCATGTTAATTGATTGGGAAGGTGTTGTCCATCATGACAACTGTATGCCCCTCCAGGCCAAACAATTAATAAGGAGTACTACCTCAATGTTCTTCATCAGCTGAGAAACGTAATATGACAAAAATGGCTGCAGCTATGGGCAACTGGTGACTGACAACTTCATCACAACAATGCGTCCACTCAGGCATAAGGTCTTTTGCAGAGTTTTTGGTGAAACATCAAGTCACCCAGCTGATTCAGAACCCCTATAGACCCGATTAGGTGTCCTGTGACTTCTGGCTTTTCCCCAAACTAAAATCGCCTTTGAAAGAGAAGAGATTTCAGAGAACGGATGAGTTTCAGGAAAATATGATGGGGCAACTGATGGTGATTGGGAGAACTGTGTGAGGTTCCAAGGTAGCAACATTGAAGGGGACTGAGGCGTCATTGTCCTATGTACAATGTTTCTTGTGTCTTCTTTAATAAATGCCTCTATTTTTCATATTACATAGCTGATACTTTCTGGACAGCACTATATAATATATCATAGGCATTAATCAGCCTTCTGAAAAGATCAATTGAATGTTTACAACAATTACGACATCTTCAGCACTAGAAGAAAACATATATGAGATCAACCTTTCTGTTTCATTCAGGAAGATTCTCCAGGCTCTTCTTTCCTATTGCATTCCTAGTATCTAGAACAGTTCTTTGTAACAGAACATGCTCATAATTTGTTCAAAGGAAAAATTTTTAAAAATTAGCTGGAATATAACAAGGAGTATAGAAGTAGCTGTAAAAAATGGGCTATTTTAATTATAAAAATAAAAGGTAAACTATAGTCTAAGGAAAGTCAAAAAAGAATTAAATTAGATAAAGTTGCTGAGATCAGTAATATTTGAGATACCCTAAATGCCATTTAGAAGTTGAATGAAGTAAAGAAGAGAAGGGAGTAATTATTAACTGTTGTGCACTTTAAAAAGCAGATACAATGACATTCATTATAGTATTATCACTAAACATTTGAAATGACTAAATGTCCACTGATAATAGATAAACTATGACACATCCATCTTATGGATTATGACTAAAAAGTTGAAAGAAGTAGTGTTGTAGATCTCTTTGCTACTGTAAATGTCTTGTTTTAAAACCTGCACAACAATACTGTGTATTTTGTATGGGCAGCATACACAGATGTAACTGCACAGATATGCATAACAAGGCAGTATATATAAGGAGTGTATTTGACAGTGATGTGAAGGGACTTTTGCTTTTTCTGTAATGCTTCAATGTTTTATGAGATAATTGTTTCATGCATTGTGTAATTAAAAGAATAATTGTGCAGAAAGAAAACTGGTAACTGGAATAGTAAAAAATATGTTAATCTAGTAGGGGCCTTGTAAAACACAAAAAGAAACTAGGAATTTAATGCTCCCTGGCAGTTATTAGAGAGTCTCTATTGTTACTTTTTATTGAGTGTTGTTAAAAAAGAAAGGCCGTGTGAAAGGACAACCATGGAATCAAAACTAAAGAAATAAACACAAATTTCAAAGAGCAGAAAGAGTAAAAGGAAAGAAATGGCAAATTATTGGCATATACAAATGTAAATTGTTGAATTCTAATTGGGCATAGTAATTGGCAAGTTCAATTAGTTTTCGTGGTGTTTTGGAAAGAGGAATAATGTTTTAGAGTATGCATGCTAAGGAAAAAATAACTACAGATGCCCTTTCTCTTGCACATGTAATTGAAAAAATCACATAGGAAAAGATTTAATTATGAGAGTAAAAACAAACATTTGTTCTATTGTCTGCCAGGTTTTGACCTAGAAAGAACTGTTATGATTCATGAAAGAATTTCAACTCTTTCTTGGAAACATGTTAAATACAATGGCTTAAATATGTGGAGCATTGTTCTTTAACACAACCGAGAGCAGTAATAGCATGTTCAAAGCTGCTATATAAGAAAACATGGAGTAAAATCCTGCTTGTAGAAAAGAGCTGAGCATTTATTCGATGATATTTAACAAAATAAAATCATATCATAGTTCTGTCTTTTTTTTCTTCTAATGGAGAGAGTTAATACTCATGCAACAAGCATGAGACTACAGCCATAGGGATTAATATAGCAGAATCACAAAATCTCAGCATTTATGTGGTGCTCTAATATACATTCCTACTCCTTTGTTCTCCCTTTGCTTCTCACTCCATCTTCTTGGACACTGAGTTTATCTGCACTGTATGTTTGAATAGTGCTAGTCTTTGGGAATTTATTCTCAGCAGCAATAGTTCTATCTTTGAAATCTGTCTTTGAGTAATCTGTTATCATGCATATTTTATTTAGTCTTCTCATGCTTTGGTTTTTACTGAGGAAACTGTAGAGTGATTTTACTTTTCTTTCTTGAAATATTTTTATAAGTTTTGTTTTAATAACATGGTAAATAATGATTCATAAATATAATTTTAAGTCCCTAATGACATTTTAAATGTAAATAATTCTTTAGGACTAGTTTTATCCAGTGTAAAGTTATGGGACCAATAAACTGGTAGAATCTGTGATAAAGGGTAAGAATGTTGAAAGCATGAATAAATATCACCTTCTGGTGGGAAATAACCTTGTTTCTATAAAAAGAAATCATGCTTGACTATTGTAGATCTTTGAGTAGGTAACTAAAGTAATGGATTAGTGAGGGCTGGGGAATATATGTTATTTAGACCTCAGTTAGATTTTGGCAAAGTTCCTCATCAAAAGCTGTTTTTTAAGAATGTGAATTACTGTGAAATTGAGGTGGGGACAGGGAGCAATTGTTTAGTCATAGATAAGGCATTAGCTTAGTGACAGAAACAAAGAAGAACAGGCCCTTTCCTTCAAGAATAAGAATGAATAGTAGAGTCTCAGATGCTGCTGGGCCTAGATTTACTTAACCTAATCTGCAAAAAGGGCAATACCACAAAACTACCCAACTCTAAACGTTCTGGAGTTCCTCTACATAACAAAATGGCATTTTTATACATGTGCTGCTGCAGAAAGAGCTCCCAAGACGGAGAATATCTAGAGAAGTTTGGCTTTACACATGTGCAAACTTAAAGAAAAATAATCTAAACTCTATATATATTTACAAGAGAACAGACCACAAAGTACCTTTGTGATTTAACAATGGGATTTGAACTCTTCTATGCAAAAACAAAGCCATCATTCCGTAGTCAGTGTGGTCAGCATGACTGTGAGCATTATCATAATAGAAATAAAGTAGAAGAGGTATCTACATGATTATCTAATAAATCCCATTTCCTCCTAAAATACCATGGGGGTTCATTTTCTTTATCTGAAGGCAGCAATCAGAGATTAAAATTAACAATTTACATGATCAAGGAAAGGGATGAGGGAAGATAAATGAGGATAAATTCATAGAAATAAGCAACAGTCAAAAATGTTATGTTTGAGTATAAACATAACTGGGCACATGAATTGGAGTTGAAAAAATGTTTAGGAACAAATGAAAGGAAATAGTATATTTATATATTGATCAGTAAGTTTATGAAACTCACTATTGTGAGTAAAACAGGTAGGAATAGTTGTAGGAGACTGTTCTGTGTGGCGTGGGCCCAACTCCCACTGGGAGATACACAGGACCCATGCCCACAGATAGGTTCTCCCATAGGGAATCAGGCCTGCAATGTACCTAGGCCACTTTGAGTCTTGCTTTTGCTAAAAAAACCCCTCACCCTGAATTGAGGACATTTACTGCAAAACAACTTCCTAAAATCCATGCTAAACCTTCCAAGGATAAGTGTAAGGGGTCCAACTACTTTTGCCTTTTCATTTGTAAATATCCCTCTTCTGTGATGTGATTAGCATCATTGGCTCCTTTGTTTTCTGTAAAAGATAACCACCTAAAGCAAATCTGTGCATAGTAAATGAGGACCATTGTGTAATGTGACCAGAAAGAGAAATAAAGGCCTGTCATGGTGGAGGAGGAGGCTGAGGCTTTTTGCTCCCCTTGAGAGTGAAGCTGCCTGCCTTTTTCTGCCACAGGACTGAGTAGTCCCTGTGAATGTCTCTCCCCCATCCACAAATGTCACGGCCCCACGAGCCAGGGTCCACATCGAATAGTATATTTGAAAACTATTTTATCTAGCCTGCTTGTGGGATAGAAAGTTAGGGATATTACAGATATGATCATTCATGTTACCAAAAAAAGAAGAAAAAAAAAGGATACTCATGGCCTTTACTAAATTTGTTTGAATGCAGTTATTAGACATAAAAAAAAATATTTTTTAAAATTATATTACATGAAAACTAAGAGAAGGGGTAAAAGGACTGTCTGTTAAAATAGTGAATTTTGCAATGGACTCTATGTGAAAATGTTATGAAATTTCCACATATGCTATAACCTGCATATAATACTAGACTCTTAGGGTAAGAAAGTATTTATTTACCCTCATGTTGAATTTGGAAAAATTAATGGTATGATTTTAAAGCTCCTGCTGATTGTTGTTATAGAAGGTTCTAGCAAGGATCACATTTGCTAATGCAGTATAAATTAGAAGGTCTTTCTGAAATGGTGTACTAGGTTAATAGTGTCTCTACTCATTCATATTTTTCCCCAGAGTTTTAGAATGTGACCTTATTTAGAAATAGAGTTATTACAGAAATAATTAGTTAAGATGAGCTCATGCTGGAGTAGGGTAGGCACTTTATCCAATATGACTAGTTTCCTTATAAAAAAGAGAAGAGACAGAGACAAATAAACAGAAGGAAGAACACCATATGGCAATGGAGGTGGAGATCAGTGATGAATCTACCAACCACAGAACACCAAGGATTGCCAACAACTACCTAAATCTAGGATAAGGCAAGGAAGGGTCCTCTCCTAGAACCCACAGAGAGAGCATAGCCTTGCTGACTTGATTTCAGACTTTTAGGCTCCAGAACTTTGAGAGACTAAATTCCTGTTGTTTTAAGCCACACAGTTTGTGACAATTTGTTATAGCAGCCCTGGGAAACTAATATAGGTGGATAGTGGTAGAATCTAACTTCCCTCTCCATAATAGTGTATGATATTGCCATTGTTGCCTGTTTAATACAGACGTGGTTGATTCAGCCTCTTAAAACTGAAGAAAAATGCTTTTTTAAAAGCGATATATGATGCATATGTGTGAGAGAGAAGGAAACAAGGTGAGAGAGAGAGACAAACAAAGTTCTGTAAAGGGACTAGTTCTGGATTGCCAAAAGTCATCCTTCTGCTCTTTGTTGCTCTAGACCAAATAATGGGGTTTTGAAAATGCTTTACATGTTATGACACTTACAGCCTGGTGAGATAATTTGGTGAGAACACCAAATTAAATAGTATAAAAATAAAAGGTGTTTACTTAAAGGGTAGTAGCAGCTATTGGCACCACGTAGGTGTGAAGACATAACAAAAATAGAAGCCACTGGATAAAGAGACATGAACAAGGTCAAAGACATGGGATATAGTCACAGGATAAATCCCCCTTTGAAAGCTTTAATATTGTTGAGTGCTTTTCCTTTGGACCAAGGCAACTACATTGTCAAGACTACAATTTACCATTGTCATGACTGTGAAGTGATGTTGTGGAAGTAGAGGAAAATGTGTTCACAGGATCTAACCCTTCAGAAATACGAGTGACATTACTGATGTCACAGTTCCAACTGTGGCCACTAAACAAATGAAGACCCTAGGTGTAGATGTGAATTGTTTCCTATATATACTAATGGTGGATGGCACTTTTAAAAGGAAGGGGAAAGCTGATATTTGAGATAAAAATGAATCATTTTTATACAAATATAAATATTCTTCCAAGGTTTACTTCTTTTCCTCAAATATTATTGAATGCCTACTATATGTCATGCATTGGAGTTGTAGTGTGTACACCACAGACAAGATACCTTTCTTCAGCAACTAAATTAAAATGCTATTGAAATAGCTCATTAAAATTTGCCAAAGGGGTATTTTAAGTGTTTTTTTTTTAAGAGTGTTCTTTAGGAGGGATACCAAAAAAGGTTATGAAAATAATTGTTTCACATTTCAACCAGAACTTTCTTGATCAGCATAAGACCAAATATTGTGTTAGGTGTGGAAGACAGAAAATAAATTTCATTAAGAATTTATTGACTAGTACAAGACCAATGTATATACACAAATACATGCATGGCAATGGTTTATGTACCGTGATAGAAACATATACTGGGTTTAATGGGGCACAAAAGCAGGAATGACTGACTCTGCAGACTGGAGTAGAATTTCATGAAGTGTTTCATGGAAGGGATGACACATGAACTAAAAAATGAACAAAAAGGAAAGGAAGCAAAGAAAAGAAGTTAGTGAAGTGTCAAAGAAAAATGAAACACAACAGTACATGCATAATGTCTTCATTTGACATCTACAGTGCTGACCTTCCACCTTTGTTCTGACAGCAAATTCTCCAGATTATAGCCAGAGCAAATTTTTTCAAGTGTAAATCTAATCATCTGGATGGCTTTTGATAGCCTTAGGATGCCCTAGTTCTTCATAATGCCTACATAATGCCCTGTGAAGTTATGTGAAGTGTACACTTCATGATATTTCTGTATCTATGTTGCAGTTCTTTGATTAATCTCAACCCTGAGTAAAGTCTTTACTCAGCCTTTGTGTGAAGAAATAATTCATGAAATGTAGGTATGTGGTCATATAAAATGAAAATTCCTAGTAAATTTTTCCCCTGAATCACCTCAACAGTAGATCAGAGAGACTTAAATTTTTGAGCTTTAATTGTCAGGTAATTACTCCAGTTCCTCATTTAATTCTAGAAACTTTTAGACACAGCATCAGTTTGATTTTTTTAATTAGTTATCAGTTTCTCTAGTTGGTGGGTTTCTTTTCCCTAAATTAGAGTGTCCTCTATCTGTTCTTCCATTATTATCTTTTACAGCTGGCATTACATTTTTTTCTTGGCCAAATACTATTTATTTCATACTATTTTATTTTTATTTTATGTGGCTTTTGTTTTAAGGTTTTTAAGGCAGCTGACATGATTATTACATATTTCTTGATAGATTTTGTTAGACAAATACACATTTTATTTTCTTAAGGACATTTTCTGATATGTTTTGCTCTTAAAAGATCAATAACCTTCTGTACATTTTTGCATACATTTTGATTCTTTCTGTTTTAGACCATGCTTGGAAACTTTTGACCTCTGACTCTGTTATCATTGTGGAAAGAATTGTTCAAATCCCTCAACTACCATGGTAGACAATCCAAGAAAAAGAAAACATATACAAGCTGTAAGAAAAATAAATTCCCAATCAACATTTTTGCCACAGTTACTATAAAGTCTGAGAGTCTATATTTATGTGAACTCTACTAAAAATATTTCATGTAAAAGTATGTCTTTATGGGACATTTTTTGTGTGGGTTGACTTGATTAAAATTCAAAATTGGAAGAAAACTCATTTTATATTCTAAAATCAGTGTTTAAGTATGTGTATAGTTAGGTAAATGTAAGTCAGAGAAAACAATGTATTCTAAATGTTTTCATAGATAGAGACATGTTTGTGTTCTTGTTGCTTTTTGCAAAGAAAATTTAGGCTGCAGAAAAGCAAGCACAACTCCTTTGAAATGACTGAAAGTTTCCTCTATGTATCTCAGGATAGAATATCCCATTGCATTTGCATTACTTATAAACCAATGGTTGAAATTATATTAAATGATTTTGATGTAAACCAAACTATTTTCATATCTCCCTTTGGTATGATACACATTTATTTTATCCTCCCTGATTACTCCATTTTGTTTTTTTTAGTGTGTGTTTTGTATTATTATTATTATTATTATTATTATTATTTAATTTATTTTGCAGAAAGCACCATTACTTGATTTTAGGCTTCAAATTACTGAAAAGAAAGTGACTGCTGAATTTTATTTTATGCCAGAAACTAGCAGAGCAAGGTTGGATTTTATAATTCAGAAAAGAAAACAATTTGTCCTTGGTGCTTTATTTTTTCTCTGCTATTCATGTACCCTTTTAGTTAGTATGCTATAACTTAAAAATATTTAGCTTTCTGGGGGATCTAAGATGGCGTCAGAGTAGGAAGGAGCAGATTCGGCTTTCCTCTGCTCAGGGGAGAAAATCCTGACTGATCTATAGAGTAGAAAGGCAAGCAACCAACATTTTTCAGCATTTTTGAAAACAGAGGACCAAGGATTGTGGCAGAACCGAAAGAACAAAGAACGGATCCTAAGGGGAGTGCTGCAACAAGGTAGGGTCCCAGGACAAGCGTGTGGTCCCAGGGCTGCAGCCCCAGGCCCGGGGCCACTGCTGGGTTTACCATAGGGTTCTTGGGAGAGAGCCAGGTCAACTGCTCCCTCCCCAGCCGGGCAAGGTCTGAGCAGCTCTGGGAGGAATCCAGGTGCTGGCAAACACATGGGGGTGGTGAGCAGCTTTGGAGGCAGTGGACACTGGAAGAGCCGAGTCGCGCAGTGCACCCGGACTCCCACGGTCACCAGCCTGGCTGGGCTTTGGCGGTGAGAGAAGCCAGGCCACTGTGGGGAGCGGTGGGCTTGAACGGGAGGAATTTCTCAAGAGGAAGGAGTGAATAGACACAGACACTGTTTGGGGAATTCTCCTAAAGTGATCAGTGGCACCAGCCTGTCTGCTCCCCAGCTGTGAGTGCGTAGGCACGGGCGCACCGGCCCACCCGCACCCCAGCCCACCAGCCCACCAGCGGACGGGTCGCACCCGCACACGGGAGCACAGGCGCAGGGGCGTGCCTGCAAAGAGAGCATCCCCGAACAGCAGCCCACAGCAGTAACCCTGGGGAAAGACCTGATTCCCACACCCAGGGCCCAAAGCTGAGGAGCCAGTGTGAACTCCACTGGCCAAGGAAGAAAAGCCAAACAAATCATCCTTCAGTCTGTCTCAACCAGCAAGAGCAGAAAAACCGGTTTAGCCACTCTGAAATCAAGAGACTTTTTAACTTGATTCTATTTTTTTTAACAATTTTTAATTTTTTAAGTTTTATTGTTTTTATTCTCTTTTGATTTCTTTTTCCTCTCTTACCTGATTTCTTGTTTTATTCCTTCCTCCTTCTTGTTCTCCAATTTTATCTCTTCTTCCTTCCTTCGTCTGCCTTTTCTATTTTTTACTTTTTTAAATTTTTTCCTAAATACCTACAAGTGAGACAAAATCCTGGATCTGTGAGAAGACCAAAGTTGAACCCAAAGAAGGGGCATCACAACAGCTGGGACAGTGAGATAAATGTCACTCTGCTATTACAGAGAACCTGCAAGTTATTGCATATTTGTATTATTATTATTTTTCCAGTGTTCCTACATCTTTTTTTTTTAACAGTATTTTTATATCCCTCTTCTTTTTGTATAGCCTGCTTTGCTGGCTGGATATATTGTATGACCTGACAGCTTTCCCCTGATATCTATTTCTATACTGTATTACTAACCTACTGTCTTTTAACTCACCTGTGTCCCATCAGCACACTAGTCGATGTTCTGTACTCCCTATTCTTGTTACCTAGATCTCATAGACTCTGTCATATGAATGTTGCCATATATTATTGTAAATAACTGCTGTTCCATGCAATTGTAATTACTTCACAACACCCCCCACCCCAGATCTTAGCCCATTTCAAAGTTTCCTGAACTCTATTACTATAGTGGTTAACTCTAATCTCTCACACACTACACCTATTTACTATCCTTTACTCTCACCTTACCCCAGAATCTGACCGCCCACAACCTCCCTATTTATAGATCCAACTCACAATCCTTCCTCCCCCAACAAGAGTCTTATCTTCTTTCCATCCTTTCTAAAAATCAGCTAGCTGGGTGGAAGACCACGGTTAACACTATACATAGTGAAAGGATCTCCTATATCTTCCCTACTTGCTACTACTGTAAATAGCATAGAATTCTCTGTTGCTGTCTTAAACCATTTTGCCTTCCCCCTCCAACTGATGACAAAAAAGAATAGGTGGAGGGGGTGGACACCAGGATACCCACTGGAAGAGGAAACCCAACAACAAAGGAACCACGAACAGATAACAGCAGAAGAAGGTGAAGGAGGGAGTAGTAGCCACACAAACCTCAATCCAGGACTTATCTGGAAATACAACTAAACAGTAGAGACAGTACCCAATACAAACAACTGAACAAGATTTCTTTAAACCTTGTACACACAGAAGAACCAGCTTCAACACAACCTGCCCTCACCAGCACAACAAAATACAGAAGGTGGTGGACAGAGTGACCTACATTTAACCAGCTGGTGGGAAGGAACCACCAAAGAAAGACTCAACAACAATCAAAACCCAAAGGCAAACACAAAGCCAACTTAAACAACAGCCCAAGACCAGTGAGCTTGGGGGATCAAGGAAACAGCACCACTGAAACTCACTGCTATTCTACTAAAGAAGTTCACAACATAAACCCAGGGAGCCAGAACAGATCAATATAAGAAGCTGAGGCGAACAAGAAGAGTCTCACAAACAATGGGAAGACAAAGAAATAATCCCCAAATGAAAGGAAAGGAGGAAGCCTCAAAAAGAATGCTAAATGAAATAGAGGCAATTCAACTATCAGATATTGAATTCAAAGCAGTGATTGTCAGGAAGCTCAATGAGCTCACAATGAGCTACGAGAAACTACAGGGAAGCTACAATGAACTCAATGAAAACTACATCAGCATAAAAAAGGAAATAGAAACTCTCAACAAGGGCCAAGAGGAAATGAAGAATACAATTTCTTAACTGAAGAACACAGTAGAAGGAATGAAAAGCAGGATCGATGAAGCAGAAGATCGGATCAGCGAGCTAGAGGACAAAGTAGAAGAAAACATCCAGAAAGAGCAAGAAAAGGAAAAGAGGCTCAGAAAAAATGAAGAGGGATTGAGAGAAATGCAAGACAATATGAAACGTAATATCCGTATAATAGGGATACCAGAAGGAGAAGAAGAAGAACAAGGGATAGAAAACCTAGTTGAACAAGTGATGATGGAAGACTTCCCTAATTTGATGAGACAAAAAGTCACACAAATACAGGAAACACAGAGAGTCCCAATCAAGAGGAACCCAAAGAGGCCCACCTCAAGACACATCATAATTAAAATGGCAAAATTTCAAGACAAAGAGAGAATCTTAAAGGCAGCAAGGGAGAAACAGGAAGTAACATACAAGGGGGCCCCAATAAGGCTAACAGCTGACTTCTCAATGGAAACACTCCAAGCCAGAAGAGAATGGCAAGAAATAATCCAAGTAATGAGAACCAGAGGCCTGCAACCACGACTACTTTACCCAGCAAGGCTCTCAATTAGGATAGAAGGCCCAATAAGAAGCTTCTCAGACAAAAGAAGTCTAAAATAATACACCTCCACTAAACCAGCTCTGTAAGAGATGCTAAAGGGACTGCTTTAAGGAAAGAAAGGAAAAGGGAGAGTGAGAGAGGATCACATGTACATAAAAGGCAATGAATAAGTACCTATCAATAATAACCTTAAACGTAAATGGATTAAACGCTCCAATCAAAAGACATAGAATAGCTGATTGGATAAGAAAACATGACCCACACATATGCTGTCTACAAGAGACCCACCTCAGGATAAAAGATCTGCACAGGTTGAAAGTGAAGGGCTGGAAACAAATTTTCCAAGCAAATGGACAGGAAGAAAAAGCCGGGGTAGCAATACTCATATCTGACAAAATAGACTTCCAAAGAAGGACAATAAAGAGAGACCCAGAAGGTCATTTCATAATATTCAAGGGAAGAATTCACCAAGAAGACATAAATATTGTAAATATACATGCACCCAACATAGGAGCACCCAAATACATAAAGAAAATCTTAGAGGACTTCAAGAAAGATATGGACAGCAACACAATTATTGTAGGGGATTTTAACACCCCACTGTCAAAAATGGACAGATCTTCCAAACAAAATATCAACAAAGATATTGTGGCATTGAACAATACCCTAGACGAAATGGGCTTTACTGATATTTACAGAACCCTCCATCCCAAAGAAGCTAAATACACATTTTTTTCAAATGTACATGGAACATTTTCAAAGATTGACCACATGATAGGACACAAAACAAGCCTCAACAAGTTCAAAAAAATTGAAATCATACCAAGCAATTTCTCGGATCACAAGGGACTGAAACTAGAAACCAACCCCAAGGAAAAAAACCCAAAACACTCAAATTCATGGAGACTAAACAGCATGCTATTAAACAATGAATGGGTCAAGAATGATATTAGGGAAGAAATCAAAAGGTTTTTGGAAACAAATGAAAACGAACTCACAACAATCCAAAACTTATGGGACACAGCCAAGGCAGTCCTGAGAGGGAAGTTCATAGCGATACAGGCCCACCTAAAAAAGTTAGAAACATTTCAAACAAACAACCTAACCCTACGTCTACAAGAACTCGAGGAACAACAACAAAGACAGCCCAGAGCAAGCAGAAGGAAGGAAATAACCAAGATCAGAGCAGAATTAAATGACATAGAGACTAAAAGCACAATTCTAAAGATCAATGAATCCAAGAGTTGGTTCTTTGAAAAGATAAACAAAATCGACAAGCCTTTAAGCAGACTCATCAAGAAAAAAAGAGAGAAAACCCAAATAAACACAATCAGAGATGAAAGAGGAGAGATTACAACAGATACCACAGAAATACAAAGGATTGTAACAAATTACTACAAAGAGCTGTGTGCCAAGAAATTTGAAAACCTAGATGAAATGGAAAAATTTCTAGAAAAATATAATCTTCCAAAACTCAATAAAATGGAAGCAGAAAGCCTGAACAAACCAATAACAGCAAAAGAAATTGAAGCAGTAATCCAAAAACTCCCAACACACAAAAGCCCTGGACCAGATGGTTTCACAGGAGAATTCTACAAAGCATTTAAGGAAGAACTAACACCTATCCTTCAGAGACTATTTCAAAAAATCCAAAAAGATGGAAGACTCCCAAACTCTTTTTATGAGGCCAACATCATCTTAATTCCAAAACCAGATAAAGACACAACAAAGAAAGAAAACTACAGGCCAATATCGCTGATGAACATTGACACTAAAATCCTCAACAAGATACTGGCAAACCGCATCCAACAGTACATTAAGAAGATCATACACCATGACCAAGTGGAATTCATTCCAGGTATGCAAGGATGGTACAATATACGCAAATCAGTAAATGTAATACATCACATAAACAAAATCAAAGACAAAAACCACATGATCATATCAATAGATGCAGAAAAAGCATTTGATAAGGTACAGCACCCATTTATGATAAAAACACTCAGTAAAGTGGGAATAGAGGGTGCATTCCTCAACATAATAAAGGCCATATATGAGAAACCTACAGCCAACATTATACTCAAAGGGCAAAAATTAAAATCTTTTCCACTAAGAACAGGAACAAGACAAGGGTGTCCACTTTCACCACTTCTATTCAATATAGTTTGGGAAGTTCTAGCCACAGCAATCAGACAAGAAAAAGAAATAAAAGGAATCCAAATCGGAAAGGAGGAAACAAAACTGTCACTGTTCACAGATGACATGATAGTGTACATAGAAAATCCTATAGACTCCACCAAAAAACTGCTTGACCTAATAAATGAATTTGGCAAAACAGCGGGATACAAAGTCAATATCCAGAAATCAAAGGCATTTCTGTACACCAACAATGAAACAGCAGAAGCAGAAATCAAGAAAAAAAATTCCATTTGAAATAGCAAAAAGAAAAATCAAATACCTAGGAATAAACCTAACCAAAGAGGTAAAAGACCTGTATTCAGAAAACTACATAACACTGAGGAGAGAAATCAAGGAAGACACAAACAAATGGAAACATATACTGTGTTCATGGATTGGAAGAATTAATATCATCAAAATGTCCATACTACCCAAAGCAATTTACACGTTCAATGCAATACCTATTAAAGTACCAATGGCATATTTCACAGACATAGAACAAACACTTCAACAATTTATATGGAACCATAAACAACCCCGAATAGCTGCTGCAATTTTGAGAAAGAAGAGTAAAGTAGGAGGGATCACAATACCTGACACTAAACTATACTACAAGGCCACTGTAATCAAAACTGCCTGGTACTGGCATAAAAACAGGCACATGGACCAATGGAACAGAACAGAGAGCCCAGAAATAAACCCAAGCCTCTACAGTCAATTAATATTTGACAAAGGAAGCAGCAACATAAAATGGAATAAAAATAGTCTCTTCAACAAATGGTGTTGGGAGAACTGGACAGCTACGTGCAAAAAAATGAAACTCGAGCACCAACTTACACCATATACAAAAATAGATTCAAGGTGGATAAAAGACTTAAATATAAAGCGTGACACCATTAAAGTCCTCGAAGAGAATGTAGGTAGGAAAATCTCAGATATTTCACGCAGAAACTTTTTTACTGACTTGTCTCCTAGAGCAAGGGACATAAAGGAAAGAATAAACAAATGGGACCTCATCAAAATTAAAAGCTTTTGCACAGCTAAAGAAAACAGTATCAAAATAAAAAGAGAACCAGCTGTATGGGAAAACATATTTGCTAATGATACCTCAGACAAGGGTTTAATCTCCAAAATATATAAAGAACTTACACGACTCCACTCTAAGAAGACAAGTAACCCAATTAAAAAATGGGCAAAGGACTTGAACAGACACTTCTCCAAGGGGGACATATAGAAAATCCAAAGACACATGAAATGATGCTCAATATCGCTAGCCATCAGAGAGATGCAGATTAAAACCACAATGAGATACCACTTCACACCAGTCAGAATGGCCATCATAAACAAAGCAACAAACAACAAGTGTTGGAGAGGCTGTGGAGAAAGGGGGTCCCTAGTGCACTGTTGGTGGGACTGCAGACTGGTACAACCACTATGGAAAGCAGTTTGGAACTTCCTCAGAAAACTAAAAATGGATCTGCCTTTTGACCCGGCAATTCCACTGCTGGGACTCTATCCTAAGAATACTAAAACACCAATTCAAAAGAACCTATGCATCCCAATGTTCATAGCAGCACAATTTACAATAGCTAGGTGCTGGAAGCAACCTAGATGCCCATCAGTAAATGAATGGATCAAAAAACTATGCTACATTTACACAATGGAATTCTATGCAGCAGAAAGAAAGAAGGAGCTCCTACCCTTTGCAACAGCATGGATGGAGCTGGAAAGCATTATGCTAAGCAAAACAAGCCAGAAGTGAAAGACAAATACCACATGATATCACCTTTAACAGGAATCTAAACAACAAAACAAACAAAAAAAACCTAGCAAAATATAACCAAAGACACCGAAATAGGGGATAGTCTGACAGTGACCAGAGGGGAGAGAAGAGGGAATTTCAGGGGGGGATGGGTAGGGTTTACAGGAACAAATTTGGAGGACACATGGACAAAAACTAGGGGTAGGGGGTAATGGGGGGGAAGGGGGGAGGGTTGGGTAGGTGGGCTGGAATGGGAGTAGGGGGGAGAAAACTGTACTTGAACAATGATTAAAATAAAAATAAATTTAAAAAATATTTAGCTTTCTTACATTGATATGTTTTTAAACATACATGTGATAAACATTGTTTTATATACAGTACAGAGGAGAGTCACAAATCTTTGCATGGAATTTAGAATTAAAGCCTATTTCTTCTATATTAGCTCTTTATGCTGTATAACAAATTGCCACAAAAGTGGTGGCTTAAGATAACACACATTTATTAACTCACAGTTTCTATGGGTCAGGAATCCAGACATTAGCTTAGCTAATTCTTATCTGAACTTCTACTAAGAATCTTTTAAGCTCCTTCATATTGTTGGCAAAACATATTTTCTTGTAACAATAGGACTCAAATTAGCTTGCTTCTTCAAAACCAATGACAGAGTGAGAGGAAGTGCCTAATTATCTCTAGAGCTAGTTGACTAACAAGACTGAATCTTATGTAACGTAGTCACAGAAGTCACATTTTATCATCTTTCCCATACAATGTAACATAATCATGGAAGTGATACCCTATTTTCCTCTGGATAGAAGCAAGCCATGGTCAAGGTAACAAATACCAGGGATGGAATTATTGGTCCACTTTCATGTTGGTCCACCACACCACATCAGTTGTATTGGCTACGTTAATAAAAATATTTTGCCTTAATGCATTGACATCTTTCCTCCTTTTCTATTCAATTTGCATTATTGGGGCAATTATATGATATGCTTATCATTAAATTTTAAGCAGAGAATGAAATAGTAAATCATATTAGATCTTACATTTCTGTCATAGATTAATTTCATCTTGAATGAGGCTAGAAAGAAAAACATACTTCCTTATTTTGCTGTTTCAATGTCTTTTTTAGAGATAACTTTATTATAAATGTAAATGCATGTTCATGGCAAAATAGTCAAATAGTATAGGTAAGTATAAAATAATAAGTATACCATTAAATGAGAAATCTGAAAGTAGCTACTATTCAGTATTTTAACAATTTTCTAAACATATATGGTCTCTATGAACATATGTACATATTGATTTAAAACACTTTTTAAAATAGCACTCTGATACACTTTTGTTTCTAGAATTTTCTTATATCTTGGATGTCTGTCTATAGAAATAGCTATGGCTGTATCATATTCTCTCTAATAACTGTTAGTATTCCTTTGTGCCATAATTATCAAACAAAATTCTCTACAGAGATAATTTTTATCATTTGTGTGCTGAAAAATTGTCTTTTATTAGTTACATTTCTTTTGGTTTTAAAATGTTATAAAACCCTATTCAAATTGGCTTAAAAATAAAAGGAGTACAAAGGGGGGAAATTAATAAGTACCTATCAATAATAACCTTAAATGTAAATCGATTAAAAGCTTCAATCAAAAGACATCAGGTAGCTTAATGGATAAGAAAACATGACATGCAAAAGACCTGCCTCAGAACAAAAGGTCTACCCAGACTGAAAGTGAAGATCTGGAAAAAAATATTCCAGGCAAGTAGACAGAAAAAAAATGGGGTAGCAATACGTATACCAGACAAAATGACTTCAAAACAAAGACCATAAAAAGAGACACAGAAGGGCACTTCATAATACTCAATGGAAGAATCTATCAAGAAGACATAAACATTATAAACATATATGCATCCAACATAAGGGCACCCAAATCTGTAAGGAAAATCTTGCAGAACTTAAAGAAAGATATAGATAGCAACACACTTTTACTAGGGGATTTTAACATCCCACTATCAACAATGCATAGGTCTTCAAAACGAAATGATCAACAAGGATATTGTGGCACTAAATGATGCACTAGATCAAATGGACTTACCTGATTTTATTTACACACACACACACACACACACACACACACACAAAACCTTTCATCCCCAAGAAGCAAAATACACATTCTTTTCAAATGCACATGGAACATTTTCAAAGATAGACCATATGGTAGGGCTCAAAACAAGCCTCAAAAAATTCAAGAAAATTGAAATCATAACAAGCCTTTTCTCAGACTACAAGGGCTTGAAGTAGAAATGAACCTCAAGGAAAAAACTCAAAAACACTAAATTTCATGGAGACTGGATAGTATGCTATTAGACAATGAATGGGTTAATAATGAGATCAAGGAAGGAATTAAAAAGTTCTGTAAACAAATGAAAATGAATACACTACAGTCCAAAATCTATGGGACACAGCAAAGGCAGTTCTGAAAGGGAAGTTCATAGCAACACAGGCTTACAGGTAGAAGTATTTCAAAGAAGCATCCTAAACATACATCTATAAGAACTGGTGGAAAAATAACAAAGCTCAAAGTGAGTAGAAAGAAAGAAATAACCAATATCAGAGCAGAATTAAATGACATAGAGACTAAAAGTGCAATTCTAAGGATCAATAAATCCATGAGCTGCTTCTTTGAAAAGGTAAACAAAATAGACAAGACTTTATGCAGACTCATTGAGAAAAAAAGAGGACCCAAATACAATAAAAAATGAAAGAGGAGAGATTACAACTGATACCAAGGAAAAACAAAGGATTATAAGAAATTACAATGGAAAACTATATGCCAAGAAATTTGAAAACCTAGGAGAGATGGAAAAACTTCTAGAAACACATAATCTTCCAAAACTGAATCAAGAAGAAGAAAGCTTGAATGGACCAATAACAGCTAGTGCTATCAAAGCAGTAATCAATACCTGGCACACAAAAGCCTTGGACTGGACAGTTTCACAGGAGAATTTTACAAAACATTTAAGGACAAACCCCTATACTTCCCAAATTATTTCAAAAAATCCAAGAAGAGGGAAGAAGATTCCCAAACTCTTTTTATGAAGCCAGCATCATCCTAATCCCAAAACCAGACAAAGACACAACAAAGAAAGAAAACTACAAGCCAATATCGCTGATGAACATAGACAATAAAATCCTCAATAAAATATTATCACCACATCCAGCAAAACATTAAAGAAATTATACACCATGATTAAGTGGGATTCATCCCAGGGATGCAAGGATGGTACAATATTCACAAATCAATAACTATAATATATGATATAAACCAAAGGAAAGTAAAAAATCACATTATCATATCAATAGATGTGGAAAAAGCATTTGATGAGGTACAGCATCCATTTATGATAAAAACACTCAGCAAAGTGGGAACAGAGGGAGCATTCCTTAACATAATAAAGGCCATATATGAGAGACCTACAGCCAACATCATACTCAGTAGGAAAAAACTAAAAGTTTTCCCACTAAGATCAGGAACAAGACAAAGATGTCTGCTTTCACCGCTCCTATTCAACTTAAATCCCTATTAAGTTGCAATTGCATATTTCACAGACATAGAAAAAAACACTTCGAAAATTTATATGGAAGTATAAATGACCCCAAATAGCAGCAGCAATTTTGAGAAAAAAGAACAAAGTAGGAGGGATCACAGTACCTGACATCAAACTGCATTACAAGGCCACTGTAATCAAAACAGTCTGGTACTGGCATAAGAACAGACAGCCCAGAAATAAGCACATTCTCTATGGTCAATATTTGACAAAGAGGGCAGAAGCATAAAATAGAGTAAAAATAGCCTCTTCAAGAAATGGTGTCAGGAGAGCTGGACAGCTACATGCAAAAAAAGGAAACTTGACTACCAACTTACACCATACACAAAAATAAATTCAAGGTGGATAAAAGACTTAAGTATAAGTTGTGACACCATAAAAGTCCTAGAGGGGAACATAGGGAGGAAAATTTCAGATATTGCATGCAGCAATATTTTCACTGATATGTCCCCTAGAGCAAGAGATTATAAAGGAAAAATAGACAAATGAGACTTCATCAAAATAAAAAGCTTCTGCACGGCCAAAGAAAACATTCACAAAATAAAAAGAGAACTAACTGTATGGGAAAATATATTTGCCAATGACACCTCAGACAAGGGTTTGATCTCCAAAATATATGAAGAGCTCACAGGACTCCACACTAGGAAGACAAACAATCCAATTAAATGGACAAAGGACCTGAACAGACGCGTCTCCAAGGAGAAGATACAGAGAACCCAGAGACATATGAAAAGATGCTCAGCATCACTAGCCAGTCAGGGAGATGCAAATTAATACCATGATGAGATAGCACTTCATACAGGTCATAATGGCCATCATAAACAAATCAACAAACAGTAAGTGCTGGCAAGGTGGTATAGAAAAGGGAACCCTAGTGCACTGTTGGTGGGAATGCAGAATGCTACAACCACTATGGAATCTATGGAATTTCCTCAAAAAAATAAAAATGGAACTGCCTTTTGACCTGGCAATTCCACTGTGGGATATACACTGAGAATCTTGAAACATGAATTCAAAAGAACCTAAGTACCCCAATGTTCACAAAAGCATTATTTATAATCGCCAAGTACTGGAAACAGTTTAAGGGCCCATCAGTAAATGATAGGATAAAAAACTATGGTACATTTACACAATGGAATATTACATAGCAGAAAGAAAGGAGTTCCTACCCATCACCACAGCATGGATGGAATTGGATAGTATTATATACTAAGTGAAATAAGACAGGTGGTGAAAGACAAATACCATGTGATTTCACCTGTAAGTGGAACCTAATCAACAAAACAAATAAGTGAACAAAATATAATCAGAGGCACTGAAATAATAAACTGACAGTAACCAGAGGGCAGTGGAGAGGGGGATAATGGGGGGAAGGGGGAGAAGGGTTAAGTCAAGGAACATTTATAAAGGACACATGGACAAAGACAACTGAGGGGTGGAAGATTGAAAGTGAAAGGTGAGGGATGGGTAGGGCAGGGGAGAGTGATGGGGGAAATGGGGACAGGTGTAATTGAACAATAATAAAAACAATAATAAATGGGTATGAGTATTGAAGAGCAGATGCTGGCATCTGAAGTGAATCTTTATAGCAATATCACTGGTTTATTTTACTCAAAGATCATTTATTTTATATATGCAAATTAGCCATTTGTTGAGATCATACACCAATTTTAATAAGATTCCTGGCATATATTGAGGGCAAATATATTTTAGGAAATTGCCTTTTGTAATGGCTTTAAGCTACATATGCTGTCTAATTTGATAGTCATTAGCCACATGCAGCTGTTTCAATTCAAGTTAATTAAAGCTAAATCAAATAAATTTGTTCTTCACTTGCACTAGCCACATTTCAAGTGCTCAATAGCCTCATGTGGCTGGTGGCTACTAAATTGGACAGTGTAGACATAGAACATTTCAATTGCTGCACAAAATTCTATTGGACATTACTGCTTTAGAGTTTACTTTCTGATAACATACCTGAAATCATTCAAAACTAAGTTTGATGAAGAAGTTACATGATAAATCATGTTTATAATATAAAATTAGGACCAATAAATGAGACTTTTCTTGAGTGGTTTGTAAGTTAATACCAAATATCATCAAGTACTAAATTGTTTTAAGCAGTATGTTGGAATAAATGTACTTCCTTCTAAAAAATAAAATGAAATGAAACTTACTTAGCATACAAGTGAAAAAGCACTCTGAGTACAACTAACTGACTTTGAGTGTAATTGGCTCCATAGCTTCAGTTAATGAAACTGGTGTCTCCATATTTCCACTTGCCTCTCATCTCAGCTGATTATCTCATTAGGCTGTCTCTCTTTTCATAGCAGAATCGTTTCCACTAGCTCCATACTTAAAATCTTGTTCTAGCAAACCAGAAAAGAGGGTCTCTCTCTTCTGTTTCCTAAAGCAAAAGTGATAGGAATAACTCCCTTCAGGTCTGATTGTTTCATAAGCCTTTCTCTTGAACCATTCTAGTACCATAGAAGGTGATACGATGATTGGTCAAGTTTGCTCACATGCTACTCTTGGAGACTGGGGTATCAGCCCTACTGAAAGAACATGAATTAAGAGTGGGAAATGGCAGATGGAACAGAAGAAAAAATGCTTACTATTTCCTTGTGGATACAAGCTTGTGTACTTTATTTGTTCTTTGATAAGTAAATTAAGAAGCAAAAATGCTGGGTCAAAGTATACATGCATGTTGACTTTTCCTGGATATTCTCCAATTTTGTTCCATAATGAGTACCTCAATTTATACTTCAGTCACTAATGCAAACCTAGGTCCATTCTGAGGCTCATCAAACTTAATAGTTTCCAATAGAATGTGTGAAAAATGAAATCCCACTGTTTCAATGGATATTTCTTTTTTTTAATACGAAGGAAATTTTTTAAAGATTTTATTTATTTATTTTTAGAGAGGGAAGGGAGGGAAAAAGAGAGAGAGAGAGAAACATCAATGTGTGGTTGCTGGGGGCCATGGCTTGCAACCCAGGCATGTGCCCTGACTGGGAATCGAACCTGCAATGCTTTGGTTCACAGCCCGTGCTCAGTCCACTGAGCTATGCCAGCCAGAGCCAATGGATATTTCTTTAAAAATGGCTATAGGTGAGCAATTTTCTTCTGTATTTGTCATATGTGTTTTCTTTATGGTGACATCCCTTCATGTATGATTTTCTAATTGTGATAAAGCAAACGATATAATGAAAGGGCTAAAGATAGTCCTTGCCAACATGTCTCAGTTAGCTGGAGTGTCAGTCAGTAACAGAGGGTTGTGGTTCCATTCCTGATCAGGGGGCATACTTAGGCTGTGGGTTCTTTCCCAAATTTGGGTGCCTGTGATCCACTGTCTGGGCATGAATGGGAGAGAGCCAATCAAAGTTTCTGTCCTTTCTTCTCTCTTCCTTTCTCTCTCATATATATATATATATATATATATATATACACACACACACACACACACACACACACACACACACATGAATGTGTGTGTATATATATATGAATGTGTGTATATATATGAATGTATACACACATATATACACACACATACACACGCATATATACACACACTATGTATACACACATATATATTCTCAGCTGAAGATTAAGTAAATAATCTTTTACAAAGTGCTAAAATGAATTTTATGTCTCAATTTCAGTTAAATTGAACATAATTGTATCCATACTGGATGAGACTTACTGCTTGGTAACCAGAGAAAGCAAAGAGGGGCTATAGAGAAAGAAGCAAGTTATTTCCAGGGTCACTTTTTTTTAAAACATGACATTTAACTCCTACTATATATTACTTGCTCAAATAAGGAGAACTGAAGAGTAGCATGGAGAGATACAGTGTTACAGTCTGAACAGACATGATGAGTCACTTAAGAGGCTCCAGGGTGGGTTTTTCAGGGCATGGCACAGCCAGTGTTCTCAGGCAGCCCGGAGGAAGAAGACAGGTCATGCGTGGACATAAAGCTAAGGGTTCAGTTCTTTTGAAGACTGGGAACCCTGAGACCTATCTCCGGAAAGGAGATGGTCAAAGACAAACTTCAAAGTAAATATAGAAGAAAACAAAGACTAAAATTTCCTGTGATCTGAAGCCTAAAACACTGTTTTGCAGAGCTCAAGTATGCAGAGGTCAAGAGAAAGTGTTGCAATTTCAACAGAAACAACAACAGTAACATAGAACTTCTGTCTGATAAATTTTGCAGGCCTTTAAACTTTTATATTGGTGTCTCTGAAAAGATCAGAAGTGGTCTGAAAGCCTATAATGAAAGCCCCTGGTGCTTTGGAAAATGCAGAACACTCGTATTAAAAGATGAGGGGTTTTTTTTTGTTTTTTGAAGGCAAATGTAAAAAAAAAAAAACAAAAAATGATGCGCAAATAAATCTGGCAACTCATGGCTAAAATGATTTGTTCAGTAAGACTTAATTTGAGATTAAAAACAAGAGTATAGTATATAATAAATTCTGACTTTTTATAACAGTACTAATTATCAGTGAACGATCAAAATATTTGGTTAAAGCCACGAATAACATTTTTTTTTTCTGTAGTTAGAGCGGGAAAAAACCCAGATGTATCTTTAACTAGGAGTTTTAAAATCCATTCAAAAATAGTTTTTTTAATTCAGTAACTAATTGCATACCTGCATGTTGAAAGTTGGATTTGTCATCAAGTCTACAATGATATAAAAAAAAATAAAGCCATATAAATATACTCTGCTTGCTAGAGTTCTTAGTCCTCTAGGAGACAGTGACCATAAGCCAAAACAAAACCAAGCAAACTAATAAATGAGTAATTATAAGTGGTGAAGCAATTATGAAGAAAATTACAATTTGTTGAGCATTGACAGAACAGTGCCAGAACTAAATCTATATATTTATTCATTAACTAATCTAATAATCTATGGAGTAGGTACTATTGATATTTGTGCTTCAGAAATGAAAAAACAGGCACAAAAAGGTCAAATGGGTTGTCCAGAGTTCTATGGTAGGAAGAGGTAAGCTGGGCTTGGAGCCTGCAGTCTCAGTGGTTGAGCTTATATGACCAGAGAACATTGGTAGAGAATGACAACGTAGGTAAGGTAGTTAGCATTAGAGAAAAGTCTTATTGATGAGGTGACATTTAAATTGAGACTTAAAGGATGTGACAGAGCCAGCCATGTTCAGAACCTAGAAAATAATAACACCTCAGGTAGCATGAAAAACATGTACTGTGTCCCTAAGCTGGGGCTAAAACTGGCATGGTAAAGGAGTGGAAATCATTAATAGTAATTAAAAGAATATATAACAATTGGGACATAACCAAGGGCCATACTTTGCAAGGACCTGTAGGCCAACATTGGGAGGTTTGACTTAAAGTGCATTGGGGGAATGTTAAAGGATTTCACAGAGAGGCCTGACCTGGTCTGGTTCCTGTTTAACTGGTTGCTGTGTAACAATAGCACAGAGGAAGATCCTAGCAAAAGCAGAGACAACAGGGAGGAAGCTATCTTAGTAGCCCTGGGAAGGGTTTCCAAAAAGATGGTGGGAGATGAGATGAAGAAAAGTAAATATATTTTGATATATTTTTGAGGCACAAATCATGGGATATGCTGACAAATTGAATTTGGGTGGCAAGGAGGAGGAAGGAATTTAGGATTGCTTTGTTTTCTAGTATTATCACCTGTATGGTATCCTTTTCAGCAGTTTCAATATGTGATTCCCGTCCCCCACCCCTGGCTGTATACTTAGAAAAGATGGGGATAGAACAATTTGTACAAGACAGGAAATGAGTTCAGTTGGAACTTACCTGAGAGCCACATGCAACAGTCAGTTAAAATATGCCATACAGGAAATTGGATATTAGTGCCCGGAATCCAAGAAGTCTGAGCAGGAGATAACAATTTGGGAGTTGTCAGCATAAAAGTAATATTTAAAATTATGGGAACAAGTACAATATTCAGGTAAAGGGCTCAATACAGAGCACAGAGAAATAGCAATGGGAGATGGTAGAGAAGGAATAACCAGTTAAGAAAAAAATTCTTTTGAAGGAAATACATAATGAAAAACAATAGAAAATGGTATTTCAGGGATTAGTGACTGGTTATTAGGGTTAAATGTTTAAAAGATATCACAGAAACTCAGCACAAAATAATTCACATGCCATATTGACATCTGAGCATCAATTATTTTATATTAACCCTTTTAGGTCATAAATTACAAACCAACAAGAAGGAAATAAGGGCATGCCCTTGAGTTCATATGCTTTGATTTGTTTAAAAGCCAGTTGATTATTCTCTGATATATTTCATTTCTCTCTCCTGTGATGTTTGTGTCTCAAAACTAACAAACAAAAACACAAAAACTATGAAACATTCGTGATCAATGGAAGCAAATGCTATCAAAATATGTGTCACTGAATGAGTCCAAGAGAGTAAATATTTGGAACCCTTTTGAGAAATGGCCAAGTAGCTGGCTTAGAAACTGAGGATTCACATTCAAGAACGACATTGATGGAATCAAGCAAAAAGGGGCCAGCACTCTCTGAGCTAATTGTTTAGAGTTAGATTTTTACTCCAGCTGCTATAAATTGGAAGACAGATGATGTGAGAATTTGTAATTTGTAATTTAAAACTTCATGAACCATGAAACTTTCTGGAGACTTTGGTCAGTCAGTTGACTTACTAGAAATGATGAGACCACCATAATCCATAAACTTTCTATTTTCCCACCACCATGGCAATGAAAGAGAGGAGAAAAACATGCAAATTACTCATTTATGGGTTTTTTTATTTTGCTTTTGTAAATTACTACTAAGCTTTCTGAGTCAGATTTCTATAACATCTTTAATTATAATGAAATCTTGGCTTAAAAAAAGAAAAGTTGTTTAGTTAGAACTTCATAATTGGCAACGAAACATTTAACCAAAGTGCCAGCTCTCAAATTTGTTGTATGCTGTTTTTTATTTGGACCATGGGAACAGCATCATGGAGACTGGCAGAATTTGATATTGGGATCTTAAATCCCAAGATGGAGATTTATAAAATAATTCCAAACAAAACTGAGCATTAGGTATAATTTGTAAAATTGTAAAATATGAGCAGAATTCTGAATATATTTGGATAATACAATACATTGTGATATAAGCAATCTTACACAATTGGAGCAGCAATGGATCATACAGGCTTTGTTCTTTTTTCACTAGAGAGACGATGTGATTTGTGATGTAAAATCAGCTGTTTGTGAAGCATCAGCTATTACGCAGAGAGCTTTCAAGTCTCTAATGGGAATCTGTAAGGGGCATTCTTTTGAAAAAGTATGAATCGACTAGTATTCAATCACGGCACATGTGACTTTAAAACTTTCAATTTTGAATTTTTTTCATAGCAGCCTCAAAAATAGTCATGACAAACTTGTATTACAGACAATGTTCTCATGATGCATATTGGAAATAACTGATCTTTCTTCATTTTTCAATAAATGACTGTACATTAAAAATTAAGGACATATTTTCTGAGAAGAAATGATTCTGATGAGAAGTCCTGTTATTTCAATGGCTGCTGTAATAAAATTAAAGAAAAAAACTGCCTCAGATTTCTTGTTAAAAATTTGCCCTCCAAAGAAGTTTTACCAAAACAAATGTTCTTTTCTTGTTCAATCTTTTGAGATTAAAATTCTATAAATTATTTATAATTCATTTAGTAGAATGATTTTCCTCATTTCAAGATGAGTTGCACTATCTGTTTTCTGAAACTTTAATCCTGCTCAAGGAGAGTCATGTTAATGTCCCGATGACCTGATCTTTGATGCAGATGATTAAGGCACAATTCAAGATTCAAAGTAGCCTGTGGTGTTTTTCTGCTCTTCCTGTTCCCCTTCAACATTCTCTCCCTCCTTCCTTCATTCCCTGCTTCCTTCCTTCCTTAGTGTTTTAAACAGACAACAGAACCCTTACCTGACATCAGAACCCATTTATGAGGAGTTGCTGTAGGTGTTTTTAATCATATATTGATAAGAAAGGCAGATTAGATTTTTTGAAAGAAAGTATTAAGACAATTTGTCAGAAATGGCTTATGTTTATTCTTGTTAGAAGGAGGGTCATGATTTTGTTTTCTTTCTCTAAATGATAAATTTGACTTTTGGTATTTCTTTAATACACTTGTTCAAGTGCTCTCGTAGGTTACTGACATTGGGGACATTTACAAGAGGTGATATCTCTGGTCTCCTGTTGACAGAGGTGGAGAACTCCAGGCAGATCATCTTACTGTTTTTGGGAAAGGCTTATGCTTCAAAACTAACAGTTGTTCACAAAGTAATTTTGTTTTAAGATATATCCAAATACAGTCAAGAATAACAGTATTTCAAGTTTATGCCTAATAAGGGTCTGTTATCTTTTTTTGAAAACCTTTTTTTTAATCTTATTATTTTGAAAAACGGTGCATATTAAACACATTTTAAGAGTTAGAATTTATTTTCTTGTTTGTCTTTCATATGAAAGTTTGTTGTGGTTCTCAGAGTTTGTGGGTAGGTGGTAACTCTTGAATATGCTTAATTTCTTCATTTCATACTGAAATTTTAGTCTATTTTTTGAATTGTTACACTGTCTTAATTGTGCAGTAGTATTTCCTGAATTTATTTATTCATTTTTGCATCAAGGTGATTTCATATAATGAAATATAAAGCTGTCTTGTAATTTACTTGGCCTTTAGAATTATCATAAAAATTAAATGATAACAGATATTATGTATACAATCTATGTATATATTGAAGACCTAACATGAATTATGGCAGATACCATAATTTTATCTTAAAGAAAATTGATAGCTTTTAAAATATGCCATTTTATGCCATAACCTTATATGGAAAAAAATAAAAAATGACTCCTAGTTGTTTATAATACAAAATCAATATTTAAGAACCATTTAAAGTGTGGCTGATCTTGAAAAGTAATAAATATGGAGCATAGCAAATTACTTTATCTTGAATATTAGAAAGCTTCTGAAATATATGGATTTAATAGTTTTTAACTCATGTTTCCTTTAATCTGAAATGATTGACATAAAGTATAATTATGTAATATTAAAAACCACATTTAAAGACACAAACACATGTTAATTCTCAGAAATTCATCGCTTAATAATTTGCATGAATATGTATTTTGGTAAAATGCAGTCATACCATTAGATATCCTTTTAATTCTTACTTAATAGATTTGTAGATGGCTACCTTGATAAAATAAAATTTATTGTAGAAATGTATATATTTCTCTAAAACAGTGATGATTTTTAACTAATTTGGATGGAAGCCAAAATGAGTAGAAAAAAAATCCTGCAAATAACAGTGTAGATATTAAATAATGTACTGGTTCTTTTAAAAGGCTCAACCAAAATAATATTTGGTCATTTGATTAATCAAATCTGAAAGAATCGAGAAACCTTAAGAATAAGAAGAAAAACATAACTCTCAATAGAGAAAAAGTGAAAAGAACTTGAAGAGGGTACTACAGGCAAATCTATTTTATAAACAAAAGGAATGATTTTCCAGCCTATCCAAAAATGCCGAAGTTGACCAAGAAGTTGTTGGGAACTTCAGTAAATAAACTGAACATAAAAGTGTACATAAAAGACAATGGAAGAGTGATTCAAAGTCAACAAAAAAAATGACTAAGTGGGTTCACTGCTGAGTTTAGCTAAGTTATCCATATACACGCACATGTTTATTTTTTGTTTCATCATTTGTTTTATATTAATAAACTCCTTGGAGAGTGGTTATGTGCCAGGAAAAGGGAGAAAAGAAAATATAAACAACTTAACATATAAGAGATCAAGGTAATTTCAAATGGTGATAAAACAAGTGCCAAATGATAAAAGGAGGAAAGGGTAATACAACATTCAAAAGTAACATGGCATTTAATGAAATATGTTTATTAAAATTTTATGTATATGAGATGTATGTGAACAAGTGAAAAAGGAAAGAAGGAAGACAAGGAGGAAGTAAGAAAAGAGAAAAGAAAACACAACTACAGCAATACCTCTTTCCCCAGGTTATACAATTCACATAAGATTTTCTTGTTTGTGATAGAAACAGAATAGTAAATCTCTTACTTTGTAAAGTGACCTCTTGGTGTAACAAGTCTGATATCTACTTATATACTTTAACTGGTCACCTTTTCGAGTTCAGCAGAGAGCCCTTCACTTCTGAAAAAGTAGTAGGGTGATCTAAGTCCTTTCCCTCTTCTAACAGTCCCTGACTCCTGCCTCTGCCTCATGCTTTGCCACACACAGGTGGGCAGTAGGGAGAACTATGACTGGGGCATGTTGTCCTTACTCTTAACCTTGTAGCTCTAGGGACATGGGCCTTTATCTCATTTTATGGTTTTAATCCTTTAAAAATTTTGATCTCTTTGAGTCTTCACTGACAATCATGGACAATCTGAGAAAAGACCAGTTACATCAATAGACTAAAACAATTTCTCAAAAAAATTAACCATCAGAATGTCTTAAATTGTAGCAGAGTTATATAACTTTTGAAAAGCAGGCAAAGTCTCTTGTAAATAAAGACAAGGAAATTTATAAAGATATTGCTGACACTGGGAATGTCTGCAGGAGATAACAGCCTAAAAATTGTGAATTATGTGAATATCTTACTAATGTATATTGAGCATTCAAGAATTCTTCACGTTATTTTAGAGAATATATTGATTATGAAATAAACATAAGACAACTAAGTGAATTAAGAAAGCAACTAAATTACAAAATATTTTTATTCAATATTATTAGAGATTTATGAGATGAATGGTGGTTTGATTCTATCTCCTGAGAGCTAATGGTGTTTATAAAAGAATTTAGACACAATAAACTTTTCTCACCATTCTGTGAACTTTTTTCTTCACAACTGACCATTCAATTGAGATTAGTCCAATTGGCAACTGAGGGCAAAGTTTTGGATAACTCATGGATTTCAATGTTTTCTCAATAGTGGTAGTACTTCGTTTCTGTGAAGTTTAATATAATAATTTTATATATTAATAATATAATTTTATGTCATAATAACTAATCCCTTTTAAATGTTAGTTATATGCTAGGCATTGATCTAAGAAGTTGATCTGTATTAACTCATTAATTCTTGCACAAATGTATGAGTTATTGACCGTTTAACAGAGGAGGCTGAAGCACAAAGAAGTGAAATAATTTGCTAGTCAACTACAGAGTTGGAATTAATACCCAGACAGAGCCAAGCCTTAATCATATACTGACTCTTATCAAAATGATGCTGAAATTACATAAATTATTTGAATACGCATATGTTTCTCTGAAAAATGGTCACAGTGTTTATATTCACATGTTGTTTGATAGACAGAATCATCATTTAACAATTTTAGATGCTTATTGTCTGATTTATAAGAGTCAGACTTCTGGTTTCTTTCCCAAGATATTTAAGACATTAGAATGTATAATGTTAAAAAGTGGGAGTCTGAACAGGAGTCAGGATTCAAGGGTACAAAAAAGTCAAGGATTGCTTACAGATCATATTTTAAGACTCTGGTAGGATAAGGAAAAGTTCCAAACATTTTTAAGTCAACAGATCAAGTCTAGATTTCTGTTCACTAAATATTTGAACATTTCCTTTTTAACAGGACTTTTTAAGTTCAGTTACTGAATAAAATAAGACTTTTACACATATCAACTTGTTCTTTTTTTTCTTCTAAGGTTTAAAATCTCTTTCCTTCTGTCACCAACAGATCATTTCACAGATGAAATCTAGTGCACACCAGAAAGTATAAATAATAATTATTATTATTATCATTTTACATTAGTAGAGTGCCTTTTTTCTGTGTGTGTGTGTGTGAGAGAGAGAGAGAGAGAGAGAGTGTGGCATGGACAGTACAGTGCAGAGAGTTAGGTCCTGAAGGAAAAATAAGTTAGTTATGTCTTTCAAAAAAGTCTTCATAGTTTATAAGGCAAGGAGAAATAAAAGATTAAAGAGCAGAATTCCTGTTAACAACAGAAATATCATTTAAAGAAAAACCTCAAGGTACTCTTATGACACAACAGCTATGGGGGTAGTTGATTTGGAGTTTCCTGGGACAATGTTGAGAGACAGAGAGAGGCTGAAGTGCTGGCAAGAAGAGCAATGCAGAGGTCAGAGAGACTGCACTGCTCTTGAAGGCTCAGAGGATAGCATGAGTGACCTTACCCCCAGGGGAGAATGGCCTGTGTCACTTGGAATAGGAATGACTCTTAAGTTCCAAGTAGCTACAATATAACTTCTTTTTCTCCTCTGCAAATAATCAATCTGTTATAATTACATATAATTGTTGAGGGGAGGGCATTTGTAGTATATGTGGAAAAAACAAAGGAAATGGGCTTTTTTTCCCTTATTGGGGAGGGAATAAAGTAAAAGCAGTAAGAGGAGGGATATCAGTGAGATTCAGGTTAGCATGAGCAATAAATTAGGGCAAGCAGACTTGCAGAAAGAGTAACTAATGATTCTCAGAAAAGATAATGAGAAAAAAGGAGAATTTGAGATTGTCTTATTACTGATGGGACATGGGCATCTTTTTATGATAGAATATATGTTCTATTCATACTTTAAGGGGAAGAGTGGTTTTATAGGACTGGTAGACTTGGAAGAGTCTGGGTGAAGTTGACTTTATAATTTAAGCATCATGTGGAAAATTAAACTTTAAAAGTGTTAGGTAAATGATCTGTCCTCTCTCCCTCCTCTGAACTCACCTAGCACCTTTCTATTCATTGGTCATTTTTTCCCCTAGCCAGTCACCACAGTACTCCAGACTGGTTCCCAACCCTGTGGTAATATTCTCCTAGTACCTTACTCCTTGTACCTTCTACCTGGAAAACTAAAATCCTTCCTCTCTATAGAGACCTCCCTGACCAGCTGATCTAAAGTAGAGAGAACTCTGTTTACTCAGCCATTTGGGATCTATCACAAGAGCCTGTTTTATTTGTTATTGTTATTAGTTATTATCATCTGAAATTACCTTGATTTTCCATGTGTTAACTTGTTTATTGCTTGTCTCCCATGATTAGTGTGTAGGTGCCTTGATGGCACAGAACCCTGAACTATACTGTTTAGGGTTATCTCTAGCACCTGAAATTATGAATACAAAATAAATATTTGTGATATAAATAAATAAATTAGAGAAGGCATGTATTAAGGAGAATAATTATACATTTTAAAATATGGGCATAGAGAGTAACACATGTAAAGGCAAACATAAATTCATAAATTGTATGTATAATCATTACATCATGTTTATACTATGACTTCAAAATTTCTTCAGAACTAAGAGGTCATGTATGTTTGTTATGTTTTCTAAATTAGAGAAGCCTGGAGTAGTAATATTTACTACCTGTCTGTGGTAGGCAGAATGAACCCCTGAACATGTCCATGCCCTGATTACTGGAACCTATGACTATATTATGTTTCATGTCGGAAGGGACTGTGCCAATGTAATTAAGTTTATGGATTTTAGAAATATTATTCTGAATTTCCTGGGTGGGCCCGATTTAATTACATGAGTCTTATAAGCAGATAATTTTCTCTGGCTTGAGTCAAAGATGTAGTGGAAGAGAAGGCAGGAAAGAGGGAAAGTGGAGGGAAAGGCAGAGAAATCCTTAGTAAGAAGGATTCGGTGTATCATTGCTGGTTTTGAGACACAGGTGGCCAGTTGCAAAGGCCAGAGAGAGACCCCTAGGATACAAAGACAACCCATAACTAGTGTTAACTAGCAGTTAACAGGGAGCTTTTTTCTTACAAGTGCAAAGAACTGAATTCTGCCTGCAACCTATATGAGCTTTGAAGTGTCTCCAAGAATCGCCTCTAGAAAGGAACACAGCTTTGCCAATTTCTCAATTCGGTTCTCATAAGACCTGGAACAGAGGAACCAGCTGAGCCACACTGTGCCCAGATTTTGTTACCCATAGAAACTGAGAGATACTACACAGATGTTGTTTAGGCTGCTAAGTTTGTGATAATTTGTTATGGCAACAGAAAACTAATGTCTAATATTCAATGATATAAGAATAACAAGTAACTTGGAACTCTTACTATGTGTTAGGAACTTGGCTAAGGATTTTATGAACATTTCATTTAATTTTTATAATAATATATGACGTAGTGTACTTGACCCACTTGAGAAGTCTACTTATCCCAAACTTCTTGCCTTTGAGAACTATCTCCTCTTTATTTATATATAGGAGTGGGCCTTTGGCAATGTTAATAGTTTGTAATTCCATTGCTTTGGCTTAAAGTGGGCCAAAGGTGAACAGTTGGCTTAAGATGGTTCACATAGATTCTGTCTTCTTATTTTTGAAATTACAATCAAGAGATTTACTTTCTTGAACATGGGATGTATAAAATCAGAAATTGTGGGGTTGCATTTATGTGGAAAGGAAAGTTTACAATAATGAAGATGTACAGAGAAAAATAGTTACCAGAAATTATTGGGCCAGAAGTGAGTGAGAGAGAGAGAGAGAGAGAGAGAGAGAGAGAGAGGTTTTAAAAAGTGCTTTATAGGAATTTATATGGCTTTCCTGTTTGTCTCTATTACCTACTGAGGCCCAGCTGTATTATTGCACCACCACTTCATTATGATACATTTCTCCATTTAGCTGAGATTAGCTTGAGTGAAGTTTTGCTACTCCCAACTAAGAGAATGTTTATTAAGGCAGATGGTATTATTATATTTTCATTTAGAGAGATGTTGTATTCATTAGGGTAGAATAAGCTGATGTAACAAATAGGCTGGCAAGTTCAAAAACAATGCACTCAAGTAAAAGTAAAAAAGATGGCCTTAATCAGCAGGAAACTCATCTTGTGGTTCAAGGAGCCAGGCTTCTTTTAGTTTATTGTTTCACCGTCTCTTAGTATCTTTGTTTTCCTCTGAATCCAATTTGTATTTAGAAAGAATAATGGAAGAGGAATACTGGCTTCTTAGAATTCTTAGCCCCAAAGTAGCATCTATTGCTTTTCTATTTATGTTCCATTGGAAAGAGCTGGTCAGATGGCTGCAATTAGCTGAAGAAAGGTTGAAAGATGGTCTAGCCAGGAACCTGGGAGAAAGAAAAGTTCTGATCAGCTGGAAGCATGTGCCAACAGATGTTCATTAACTTGAACAATATCATGCAGCTGATATTGGCAGAAGCGAGGATTAAAACATCTACTGAATGCTGATTCAGAAAATCTGTATCTGAAACATTCTTCTCTTCTGCATTTCCGTTTTATCAGGTGGCTTGCATGTGTAGTTGATTTAAAATTTCACTGCTAACTAGCTAGCTTGCATGTTCTATCCTTGTTGATTTACTTTTAATTTAGGTAATATCAGAGAAAAATAATCTCAGTATACTCAGAGAGTGTCAGGGGCAAATTACTCAAGAATGGCTGAGACCTCAATTATACTATTCACTACAGCTCAGAAATATAACCACCTGCTAGATTGTCTAATGACAAATATAGCAAAAAAATTGAAGTCATTTGTTTTACTCTATTAGCATAAAACAATTAAGTGGTAGTAGGTAATTGACTTAATTTGAAGTGAATTGGCCTAAAATACTTAAAGACTGAATATATTCTAACTTTTCTGATTTTTATCCTGCTATTTTTCAGGATTCTTTGGTGATATATTGCTGGAATAGCCAGGATCAGGGTCTGGCTATTCCACCAATGGAGTTGGTGGGGCTTGGGTTGAGCATATAGTGAGAATAGAAATGGCAATGTGGATGTTTTGGGGTGGGGTTGATTCCACAGTCTATAAGCTATCCACATTTATAGCTCAGCTAAAAAAAATTGGCAAAGAAATTCCAAGATAAAAAAGAGTGTGAAGAAAGGAATTGTGGGTAATCCATATAGGTGTGCTGGGGTGGTTCTACCTGCTCATGCCAGTTGATAGAGCATGCTGCTTCTGGCTCTGCAGTCAGTGATATACATTGGTATCTTGAAATTGGCCATGATAGGAATATTTATAGAAATTGGTATATACTAGGAATTATGATGTTCTCCTCTCCCCAAGTGCTGACTGTTAAATGTTTACCTACTGTATTATTCAGGGTTCAACAGAGAAAAGAACCTATATGATTTATATATGTGAGTATATATATATATGATTAGGTATATATGGATCATATATAATCTATCATATATATATTTATGTATATAAGATTTATTATGAGGGATTGGCTTATGTGATTATGGAGGCTAAGGAGTCCTACAGTCAGCTTTTTGCAAGCTGGTGGTATAATTCAAGTCCAAACTTAAAAGCCCAAGAACCAGGAGGGCCAATATCTAATGGCAGGAGAAGTTGGAGATCCCAGCTCAAGCAGAGAACAAATTTCCTCTTTCTTCCTCTTTTTGTTTTATATTGGCCCTCCACAGATTGGATATGCCCATCCAAACTGGAAAGGGTAATTTTCTTTACTTAGTTGATCAATTCAAATGCTAATCTCTTCTGAAAACACCCTCTCAGACATATCCAGAAATAATGTTTTACTGGCTATCTGGGCACATCTTAGCCCAGTCAAGCTGACATAAAATTAACTATCAGACTTTCACATCACAGGTGTACCTGTAATCTAAGTAGAATAGCCATGATAATCTGAGAAAAGTTCTCCCAGGGTTCAGAGGCAAGCTTAGTGTTACTAGAGTAGGGCTCTAACAAAAACAAGTAAGACTCAGTTAGTGAGCTACTAGCAGAAGAACTGAAAATCAGTATGACATTAGAAATTCTCATATAACAACTGGGTAAGGATGACTTGAGAACCCCACTGATAGAATGGAGCACCATAGTGTGGGTGGTAGAGTAGAGAGTAATACATTTAGGTGAACTCTGCAAGGGTGACAGAGCTTATGCTGTTCCATTATCACAACTGAGTAATGATTTGGTAGTAAATTCCCTTATGCAGTATTTAGAACAGGTATGGAGAAAGTAAATCCACTTGCAGAGATGAAAAGTCAAATAATGACATGATATATGCATAATTTTAGATCTCCCTCTCTGGTTTTTCAGTGGTTCCCTAAAAACTATTTTCCCCTCTTATTCTCCAGTCCACAGCAGCAGCTATTTCTAACTACTTGGAAGCAGAAATTAAGAAACAAAAATAAATGACATAATTGCTAGGGAGACTGAGATAAAAGCTTGTCTGCTTCCAGGGATTGAATGAACCTTAAGTTGGAAATGCAACTTCATAGAGGAGGAAAAGAACTGGTTATGATGGCTAGTACCTTTGGACATGCTATCACTTAAAGGTCTAGGCATCATGAGTCCTCTGACTAGAATGGGGGACTAGGCTGATCTGTATGAATTTGTAGTGGCATGAAAAGAAATCCCTGACCTAACTACAGTCAGCTGGGAAGTCTTCTATGAGTCAGCATCCTCATAAGTTATGGGGCGGGGACATCCACAATACACAGATATAGACATGTGTCAGATTAAAGATGTCAACATTGTCTTTCTTTGTCTATCTTTTTATCTTCTTCATTGGTGACTTACCCATCTGTCTACCTTCCAAAATATGAGTATCAATTAGATAGTCATATCTTGGTGATAAGAATAATAACCAGCTGTGAATACAATCTTTTGTACATGGAAAACTTCTTTAAAATAATATTAGACCTGAGTACTTAGAAAAGCTGTACCAAAGGAAATGATTTAGATGCAATTAACTATCTAGTTTGTGTGCTAGCCTATTGACAGAGAGTTTGTTGGGAACTAGTCTGTTGTCCAATAAAAGTGATCAGCTTTCCTACCTGATGTATCCTTTTAAAAAAGGAAAGCCTGATGACAGGTATCCTGGAGTAGATGGAAAATACCTCCAGTCAGTCTAATGGATGCATCAGCACATCAGGATACCTATTTCCTTCTTGACTGGAAGAAACCATAATCAAAAGCTGGGATTGTTTTCAGATGATTCTACCCTAGCACCAAGTCAAGGACCAGGAGTCTCGCTAAGAAACAGAAGCATCAGCATCATAAAACTCTGTACTTGAGCACTCTGGGCCAACCCAAAACAAGTCAGTGACTGTGGAAGGATGTGTAAATGCCTTCAAGTGAGCATTTTGGTGGGCAGAGAACTTTCTTACTCACTTTCCAGAATGCTAGGGGGGAAATGCCTTTACAGCCTGAAAATCTAAAAAATCTGGAAATAAGTTCAAATAATTTTTGGATCAGTTTCAGCCTCAAGCTTTTCCAAGTAAATTGCTCTAAGAGTAATTAGAGCATGATTTCCCCCACTCTCCCACCAATATTTTTCAGGTATTAAAGCTGATCAAATAAGGAAAAGAAGCAGAAACTAAAGGCAAGCTGAGAGAGGCTAAAAAATATTCCCAGCAGGGCACATGAAAGTGACACTGGACAAGATCCAAACCTACTAATTAGTGCCAATGAGAATGCATCGAAACAGATATAGGTTTCAATAGTAGTGTTACATGGCTTCAGAGAGCCCAGGGGAGATAGCCAAGGTATACTCCCTTGGTCAGTTATCAGGCACCCAGACAGTGAAGCAGTACATGGTGTGGAGAAAACTATTGCCCCAGATAGTAGTATTAGTTCTTTGAAAAACTTGGCAAATATCTCCAGATTTGAACTAGCTTTATTTTTTTTCTTTCTTTTCTTTATATTCTCCCTCCATCTTTCTAAGGAGGATGTTAATCCTCTTGGACATAAAGAGATTCAGCTGATATCTCTTCTCTTTCTCTTTCCCTCTCTGAATATTTCCCCCTCTCTTTCCTCCTTCTTTTTCTTTCTTCTAAGGTTCTGGAACTTATCTATATCTTGGTAATGGCATCATTTAATTGGAATTTCCTTAATGAATAAAAACAGCATTCAGTAGGTAAGTACTGCCACACTTGTATGCCCAGACTTAGGAAGAGTCAAAGGTGTAGACACTTGTGATTGCAATGAATCCCAAAATTATTTCTATAACTGCTGGCTGGACAATGTCAGCAGTAGGAAGGCATCCAATAACTGGATGCCCTTTCTTTTCACATTCTGTGCATTAGTGCAAACATGGCAGAATGGATAGGCTAGTCATTATTCTCTCTCATCATGAGTGGTACTTAGATTATTCCCTATGTCAAAGTCTAAAAACTTATTGGGGAGCCTCCTTAATATGTTCAGACTGGAAGGAAGAAATCAATGGAAGTAACTCCAGACCAGAATAAATAGTTTCTCTTTCCATGGCAAATATAAGATAGAGTTGAATGAACTGGGAAATTTTTGGAGAACTCTAGGGATATTGCATTGTCTAAAACCAAGAAGTTGAAGAAGCATATTGAAAATTTGAAGTTATGTGTATGTATGCTACAAGATATCTAGATTCTATATATTTCTTCCAATATGGAACTTCTTCCATATTGACAATGGTACAGGAAAAAGCATCAGGCAAAATAGAATTTCATTAAGGTGAATGAACATATCATACCCTGAATTCAATATGCTTGGACTATTTACTTCAAAATCAGTGTCCAATGCTGGACCAAAGTGATTTTTAGCAGATATCCAATGGCTAGAAAGGGTAAGTAAGCCAAAACCCTTAGCACCACTATCAATAAAATGGCCTCATGCAAATTATTAATCTTCTTAATTTTAATAGTTTAATTAGGAGATATGGATGTTCTTAAAGTATTATTATTTTATTTAAATAATATGATGTTTTAAAAATATTTAAAAAGCACAGCAAAACTGTTATAGATGATATCATCTTTTTTTAAAAAAAAATTATTTATTTATTTTTAGAGAAGGAAGGGAGAGAGAAAGAGAGAGAGAGGGGGGGAGAGAGAGAGAGAGAGAGAGAGAGTGAGAGAGAGAGAGAGAGGGAGAGAAACATCAATGTGCGGTTGCTGAGGGTCATGGCCTGCAACCCAGGCATGTACCCTGACTGGGAATTGAACCTGCAACACTTTGGTTCACAGCCCATGCTCAATCCACTGAGCTACACCAGCCAGGCCAGATGATATCTTCTTAATGGTGTATAGGTTTAGGATGTCTCTAGATAGGTATTGGTTATTCTATACCTCTGTGCATTTGTTGAGTATTAATCCTGAAGAATATGCACCATTGTTGACTGAACTTGACCTACTACTTACAAACATTTTGGGAATCAGTGTTTGCAAATGGAACTTTGAGGATTACAATGTGAGCATAAGTGATTCAATGACTTACCTCATGATTATGAAAAGAAGGACCAGTTTCACCTCAGAAAGAAGGTACTGCATTCAAGATATGCAGGTCTTTCTGAAACTTGGGAATGGATGGAAGAAGATGCTGACAGGCATTTAAAGTACTGGAAACTTTCTTTTGAATGCTCCAGTTTTAGCTTTCCCAGATCTTGCTAGCTTGCTATTATTACAGATGACAGTTTCAGAATGTAGAGAAGTTAATCTCTATATCAAGGTAAGGCTGGAAAATTGATTCCATTAGATTTTGCTGATTATAGCCAGTCTGAGATTGCAACTTAGTTCTTTACTTGCAAATTAGAATTCTTGGCCCTTATGTGGGCCGTTATAGACAGATTTTAGAAATCTGTAAGTTGGACTGCCTTTTAAGAAATGAACTAATAATAATTCTCTTAAATATAAAACCAGTGTCAATTCAGTTGCTAAGGTTCAGGGATGAATGACCATAAAGAAACTTTAATATCAATATTTACTACAGGACATGTCTTAGCAAACAAGATCGTATACCATTTTATTTGTTTTATTAGTTGAAAAAGGGTATAAGGTTGTGTGTATACTCATAATAAGCAATATACTTACACTCTTAATTCTCAGCAAAGAGAAGAAGAGGTACTGATGATGGAAGAGACTTTGCTAGAAGCAGCCCACCCATAGACATCCATTAAATGGGGAGTGGAAAGATAGGCCTTTTATTAGTAGAGCTAGAGGGGTGGGGAATGCTGCTTTAGCACTCAACTGTTAATGAATATTGAAGATTATGAACCATGAATAGCTACACAATGTCTGCCTAGTCATCTTTTTACATTCCTGACTAACATAATTTGTGGACCACATCTTATTATTGGATCTCGACAAAGTAAGCTCCATTGACACATTATGTTTTGGTGAGAATGGAAAGCCTCAACACTACCTGAAAAGTTGGATTGAACTCATGGAGTGGAGGAGTTCAATTGGAGGAGTTGAACTGAACTCAGGCAGAGGTAGATGCTCTGTGGTTAAGGAAGCAGTATATAAACAGCTCCTGGTACATCCTCCTTATCACATGTGCTTGTTTTTAAACAAGTGAGCAATCCAATTCCAAAATACTTCCCCAACTTTGTTTTATATAACCTTTTCCAGTATTGATTTTCTTAGTATTGGTCCTCTAGATATTAGAGTCTAAAGTAGGACTGAATGATTGATAGGTGTTTGGGAAGTCAAATCCAGAGTACTGACAATAATGAAACAGGAATGTCAATGAAGAGAAGATGTTAAACATTACCTCCAGGCTGCTATTTTATAAGGAGCTGGGAAAGGAGATAGTCGGCCACTCACTGTGCATATTTGCTTGGCAGTCAGAACTTCTTCAGGATGCAAGAAGAAACTACAACTAGAAGTCTTCAGGAGAGTAAATCCCTTCTCATTTCCTGTGGTCAACATTTTCTCTTTTCGCCTTCCAGAGAGAAAATCCCTGTCCGTCCTGGTTAAATCGGAAAGCCAGATCCTATAACCCATGGAGTAATGTTTCATCCAAGTCTGCTTTGGTATGAGAGGAAGAAGGAGGCAGATGAGGGCATATGAAAGTATAAATAGGGTTTGCATCCTAATAAAGGGCCATAAACAAATTGAGTTATTTGAGTGCCTCTAAATCCCAAGGACATCACCCAGCTTTGCATCCACTGTCACAGGCTGTTTTTATACTGGCCCTCAAATCTGTTAGTTATAATGGCTGCTGCCCGGAAAAAACCAGTTGTTTCTTGGAAAGAGTACACAGATTTAATGCTATGGATCTACTTAAACCTACGAACACAGAGTACAGTGAAGATAAGTGGTATATTTACAGTTCTTATTTTCACTTTTCTAACATGAAAAGAACAGAAGTGCAGTACAGTGAAGTGAGTAAGGGCAAGGGATTGCCCATTATAGAAATTTGACTTTGCATATTGGCACAGTTATTTCCTTATTCTCTTGTGACTCTGTTTCTTCAGGTGTATAATAAAGAAATTTTTCTAGACAAGTGAGTTTCTGTGAGGATTAGCATAGCACTTAGCTCATGTAAATGTTAAACATTTATAAGCAAGGGTTATAAATATTATGAACCACTTTGATCAAAGGGTTCTCATTTATTTTCAGTTTCAATTCTTCTTTAAAATTCTGATATTTAAAACATAGTTCAAACTTGTAGTTGTCCCATAAGGAGCCAACTTGTATTTTGCATTAAGCCTTTCTTATTGTATCTGCCAGTGTTTCAAATCTACTTTGCATTGACTTTGCATTGCCCAGTTTTCTTTGAAAGAATTTCTTCCCTCCAATACATTTTGTAAAATGTTTTCTGCTCTTTACTTATTAATGAAAGAAATTATCTCTCTCTTGACTCTATTCTCTGTCATAGTGGGGCAAAGGCAGTCTCTTATTTTTGCTTTTTGTCAAGTAACAGATTTCTCTGGAGGCCCCCAGTGGAACACAGTTCTCCTGTAGATCCACATCAGTACACCTCCAAGGGTGTCACTCTAAATGTCCCTGGGGTATAGGAAAGTTACCATTTAAGCATATCAAGCTAAGAACTGTGTAAAACAAACACTTTCATCAATTAAAATCCTACTAAAAATCTCTATATGAAGAGTTTAAAAATAAAATACTTCAGCATCAAGCTAGAGAACCTAAGTGAATGAAACTGAAAATAAATATCTCTTTCATATTTACGGTAAGAAAAAGAAGAGTAGGACTGTGCTGGCAGATAGCAACTGATATTCAGTGAAAGGTGAGCATCCACAGTAGAATGGCCAGCGTGACTTCCTTAGTGGAAAAAGTGAAAAATGTATTTCCCTGAAGGAAGATTTTCCTAGCATTTTTAGATATCCGTATTTTTCAAAAACAAGGCAAAAAACAACCAGATGTCTATATTTTCATGTGAAGTCTATTTTTTTTATGTAAAATACTTAGTTGTAGAGATACAAACTATAATAGGGACATTAAAAACGCTGATTGTCTACGACTGTGTGAACCAAGCATAATCATCTAGGGTCCATTTCTGGCCAGCATTTGTATGTTTGTGATGATTACACAGGCTAAATTGTTGTCATAGGTCTCATTTCATCTTATTTCTTATAGCTGGATGTTTCTCTTGTATCAAATCTGACAATTTGGCCTTTTATTTGAAGATATTTAGATCTCTTCAATGTGGTGATTATATGGTTAGATTTTCATTTTATAACATTTTTCCTGAGCCTATGAAATCTAAAATCTTAATCAGTTTAAAATTCAGTTTATATTAGAATCATAAATAAGTATGCTATATATCATTATCTTCAATAAACTTCAAAATCTAGTATCACACTGCTGCAGCACAATTAGAAAGTTAAATTTGATCAGATATACTAGATCTGTATCTAAATTTCACAGGTTTTATGGTTGTAAGAGAAGAATCAGATGGTCAGGTTGCCCAAACATACTTTAAAATTTTTTCAAGTACTTAATTAAGTATCAGGTTTTAGCCCTGGTCAGGTGGCTCAGTTGGATGGATCATTATCCCATAAACTGAAAGTTCATGGGTGCATTTCTCGGTCAGGGCACATGCCTAAGTATGGATCTAGTTCCCGGTTGGAGTGCGTCTGAGAAGCAACTGATTGATGTTTCTCTCCCTTTCTCTCTCCCATCCTTCCCCTCTTTCTGAAATCAATAAGCATGTCCTCAGGTGAGAATAAAAACCTTAAAAAATGAAGTTTTATTTTAATTAAAAAATAAATATTGTATATATTTAAGGAATACTACATACTTTTATATATGTATACAAGGTCTGTCCAGAAAGTATCCAGCCATATAATGTGATGGAGACATTCATTGAAGAAGATACAAGAAACTTTGTACATAGGAAAATGACACCTCAGTCCACTTCAAAGTAGGCATCTTTGGAGGTGCCTACTTTGGCACTAGGCACTCACAAAGTTCTCCTAGCATCTCTTCCACTGTTCAAAACACTCTGCAAAATTCTTTGCTGGAATCATGATTAGCTGCCCTATTGTTGTTTCCTGAACCTCATCTATGGTCTCAAATCTCTTCTGTTTCAAAGGTGATTTTAGTTTTGGGAAAAGTCAGAAGTCACAGGGCACCAAATCTTGACTGTGGCAGGGCTGAGTCACCAGGGTGATTTGAGTTTTCACTGAAACACTCTGCATGAGACATAATGCATGAGTGGGTATGATGTTGTGATGAAGTTGCCAATCACCAGTTGCCCATAGCTGAAGCCTTCTGAATCATCCTAATATTTTCCACAGAGGGATGTTCAAGCTTTATGCAGATTCCTTGCTCTACTCTTTCAGTCAATTTGAATGCAAGGGCCACATGGTACAGTTGCTTATTCAATGGCATCTACTGCCCCCATGGACGAGTATAGTGAAGCCATTGTTGACACACGCGCAATCCAGCCCACTCTCCTTGGCTGTCAGGTTATACTGATGTTGTACAAACTGTTCTTGTTACATTAACAATAGCTGGACTTTTCCCAGAAAGACCTGGCAGCCAAGGAGAGTGGACTTGCATGCACATTACATTAATGTTGCACAAACTGTTCTTGGTATATTAACAATAGCTAGACTTTTTCCCAGACAGACCTCATCCACTCATCCATTAATAGATGCTTACATTGTTTCTATATCTTGACTATTGTGATAATGCTACAATGAACATAGGATTGCAGATGCTTCTCTGAGGCATTGATTTCATTTCCTTTGGGTATACTCAAGAGATTGCTGGATCATATGGTAGTCCTACTTTTAGTTTGTTGAGAATCCCTATATTATTTTTCATAATGTCAGAGATAATTTGCATTTCTAGCAATGGTGTATGAGTTTTCCCTTTCCTCTTCCATCCTTCCCAACTCTTGTCTTTTTTAAAATTAATAGCCATTATGACTATCAGGCAATATCCATTGTGGTTTTGACTTGTGTTTACCATTGAGCATTCTTTTATCTGTTGGCCATTTGTAAGCTTCTTTGGAGAAATGCCTATTTAGGTCCTTTTCCCATGAAAAAAATGTTTTTACCTTTGAGTTGTTTGTGTTATTTATATATTTTAGCTTATTAGATATATCATTTGCACATATTTTCTCCCATTCGGTAGGTTACCTTCCCACTCTATTGATTGTTCCTGTGAATAAGCTTTTTTGTTTGATGTTTTCCCACTTGTTTGCTTATTTTTGCTTTTGTTTCATCTCCTTGGTTAAAATTATTTCAAAGTTTATTATTTTCGATACTGTCAAAAATGGGATGTTTTTTAAAAGTTCCTTTTTGAATAGAACATTGTGTAGAGATATAAAACTGATTTTTGTATGTTGACTTGTATCCTGCAACTTTTTGAATTTGTTTATTCTAACAGATTTTTTTGTGGAGGTTTTAGGAGTTTCTACATATAAGATCATGTTATTTGCAAACAGAAATAGTTTACTTCTCTTTTTCTGATTTCAATGCTATTCACTTCTTTTTCTTGTTTAATTGCTCGTGAGGACTTCCAGCACTATATTGAATAGAAGCGGCAAAAGATATGGTTGCCTTGTACTGGATCTTAGAGGAAAAGCACTGTTTTTTCCCCATTGGTTATGATGTTAATTGTGAGCTTTTCATAAGTGACTTTTATTGTGCTAAGTTTCCTACTCTCTGTTGTTTTGAGTTTTTGTCATGAATGGATGTTGAACTTTGTCATTTTTTTCTTGCCATCTATTGAGATAATTATGTGTTCTTCTAATCCTTTATTCTGTTAATGTAGTATATGACATTGTTGGTTTTGCATATGTTAAGCCAACCTTGCATCATAGGGATATATACAACTTGGTCATGGTGCATAATATTTTCGATGTGTTGTTGAATTTTGTTTGCTAGTATTTTGCATTTGTGTTCATCAGAGATAGTGGCCCATAATTTTCTTTTCTTGTTTCTTTGGCCTTGGTATCAGGATGATGTTGGCTCATATAATGAGTTTGAAATTATGCCCTCTTCTTCTCATTTCTCTCACTGTTTTTAAGCTTTTTTTTGTCTTTAGTCTTTACAAATTTGGTTATGATTTGTCTTAGGATGAATTTTTCCTTTATCTCATTTGGGGTTTGCTCAGTTTCTTGAATCTGTATGCTTATATCTTTTGCTAAATTTGCAAAGTTTTGTCATTATTAATGTAAATGCTTTTTAAATCTTTCCTTCTTTTTCTCTTTGTGTTACTTTGGTAACACAAAAATTAAATCTCTTGTTATAGCCTCACATGTCCCTGAGTTTCTGTGTGTGTGTGTGTGTGTGTGTGTGTGTGTGTGTATTTCAGTCTATTTTCTCTGTTTATCTTAGATAATTTCTATTCTATCTTCAACATCACTGATTCTTCACTCTATCTTCTCAATTCTTTAATTTTTTTTATTTTTTATTTTTAGAGAGGAGAAGGGGGGGAGAAAAAGAGGAAGGGAATCATCAATGTGTGGTTGTCTCTCGTACATTGGGGACCTGGCTGGCAACCCAGGCATGTGCCCTGACTGTGAATCAAACTGGCAACCCTTTGGTTTGCAGGCCAGCACTCAGTCCACTGAGCCACACCAGCCAGGGCATATCTTCTCAATTCTGTTGTTGATTTGATCCATTTTTGTTATTGTATTAATATTTTCAGTTCCACAGTTACTTTCTTCTTTTTTATATTTTCTTTTTATTCTGTTTTTTGCTGATACTTTTATTATTGAGAATTTATATTTTCTATTTTTTGCTTTTTACAGGTTTGTATTTGCTTATTGAAACATTTGTATGATGGCTACATCTTCTAATTTTCCTTTTTTTCATTCAAGTGAAGTTTTTCTTGTTGTTGGTATGACACTGATTTTCAATTGGAACTCGGATGTTTTTAATGTTATGAGTATCTGGATTTAGTTTAAACCTTCCAGTCTGGCTGGCTTTCTCTGACCCAACTTCAGCAGGCAAGGAGTTCTCACCTCATTCCTGTGGGTGGGACTGAAAGTGAAGGGTCCTCACACAGCCTCTGTCCACACAAAAGAGAATGTAGCTATTACTGGTGGGTGACAATGGGAGCCCTCGCTCAACGCTGGACCTCCACTAAAATTAACCTGGCTGGAGAAACAGGAATTTTTTGTTACTGTTCCAGTGGTGGTTTTCATTGATACCATGTGGAAGAAGGTTTGTTACCATGTAAAAGGGATAAAAGTACCGGCTTCCTATTTGGGTTCCACTGATACCACAGTGGCAGTGGCAGTGGCAGTATGGTGGTGGGGTAGGGGAGGCTGGGATGACTCATTATATCCTGGCTAGGTTGGAAGTCTGGACTGTGCACTCAGCCTTCCCAGGAGTCAGTGTGTGCAACTAGATATTTTCTAAAAGATTTTATTTATTTATCCTTAGAGAGTGGATAAGGGAGAGAGAAGGAGAGGGAGAGGAACATTGATGTGAGAGAGAAATGTGGATCACTTGCCTCCTGATTGAAGACAGCCTGAACCTGCAACCCAGGCATGTGCCCCAATTGGGAATTGAGCTGGCGAAGTTCTGCTTTGCAGGATGACCCCCCAACCAACTAAGCCACACCAGTCAGGGCACAGCTGTACTTTTATCTTTCTCCTTTTTCCTGTGATGGTTGGCTAGAGTTATTGTTAAAGTTTTTCTGATTTGCTAGGCTGCCTCTTTCCCTATCTTCTCATTAGAGTATGCAGAGTTTGTTTGTGGCTCTGAGTGTGTTTCCACACCTAAGTGTCTTTGTCACATGATGAGCAATGTATTCAAAATCACTCTTTTCTATATTTTGCCTGTTTTTTTTATATGCTTTTAGGCAGGAGAGTAAATCTAGTCCTCAGTATTCCAAATTATCCAAAGGAATAAGTCTCAACTTTTTCCAAAAACAGTATCTTTCTACACAGATAATCTTTCTGTGGGCTGCTGGTTTCTTCGGCATGATGTTTGTGATCTTATCGAGCAAAAAGGAAACTCAGGGAACTCACCACTGTGCCATTCCCTGGGCCCCTAGTTCCCTAGGCAGTCTGCCTTCTCTCTACCTGTCACAGTCTCTTTGTTTTATATATAATGTTCAGAGTTTTTAACGTTTTTATACTTAGCAAAGGATTAGGGAAAAATACTTTTACTCCATCTCCCTAGAAGCAAGTGTCCAGTTTTTTAAAGTACACTTACATCATTAACTATCATATATATTTACCAATATAGTTAATGTTTCTAATGCTCTTCAATATATTGTTTAGGTACAGACTGTGAATTTCTCCTTGTAGGGTACTGATATTTTTTATATTCCTGAAAGTGCTATTGAGCTTTGTTTTGGGACATGGTTTAGTTACTTGGAAAACTGTTCGAACTTTTAGGTCTTGCTTCTAAGATTTATTAGGTAGAACCTGAGCAGTGTTTAGTCTATGACTAATTACATATTCCCCACGACTGAGCCAAGATCCAAGTATTCTCCCCAATGGCGTATGAATCAGAGGTCATTCTGGCTGAGGGACAGGCGCTATTCCTGCCCCTGTGTGTACTGTTTCCTCTAATCCTTTTGAGTGATTCTTTCCTGGCTTTGGGTAACTTCTTTACACATATGGGCTGCTCAGTACTCTGCTGAGCATTTGAGGGGAGCCTCTGTAGGTCTCTGGGGTTCTTATTTTGTGCAACTCTCTCCTCACCAGTACTTGGCCCTGTGAGTTCCAGGCCACTTCGGTCTCCCTGGCTGTCAGCTCATTTCCTCAGTTCACGAAGACTATTGGGTTCCATCTGGGTTTCCTTTCCTGTGGCCCAGACATTCTCTGAAGGTAGTATGAGGGTGCCATCCCCAGGTTCACCTTTTTGTTATTAGCTTCTTGGAGGTTATTGTCCTTTGTTTCTTCATACACAATGTCTTTAAAAACACTGTTTCCTACAGTTCCCTTTTGTGTGTGTGTGGTTTTAGGCAGAAGGTTAAATATAATCCCTGATCTTCCAAATTGGTCAGAAGCATGAATCTTACCTTACTTTAAAGACATATCTTTCTATATAAATGTTCTTTCTTCTCATGTTATTTCTATACACTTTGTGGAGAGTGTCTATTTCTAATAAATTGTCTTGTATATTTTATACATAATACATATATATCAGCACATATTGTCGAACCTCTTGTGTGTGTGTGTGTGTGTGTGTGTGTGTGTATGCAGATATTTATTGTCAAACCTCAGTATCAGAGACTATTTATTGACCACTTGAATAAGTGGTATTTAAATAACTTATCTCACAATGTTGGAATCCACTTTCTTATTTACTCTTTTATTGTTATCCTTCTCCCTATATTATTTGACTATTAACACAGTTTGAACATTTATTATGCTCAAAGTATAAAATATGCAAAATTTTAAGCATTAGGAAGCAAGTATGCTGATTGATCCTTAGGGCAGTTGTGTATCTGTAATCCTTTATAAATCTTTGAGAATTCACCCTTATGTGACTTTTTCAAGTTTATTTTTTAGTTTTAATGTGAAAAACAGTGTGGCTGTATCATATAAATTTTTCTCATTCAATTACTAGGATTTAAGTTTGAGATTTATCCCTATTATATTTCTAAATAAGTATATTTCTGTTTTAATTATTTCCCTTTTTCCTTTCTTCCTTTCCTCTTCCTTTGCTTTCCCCCTCCTCCCACTTCTTACTTTTAGGGTCATTTCCAATGCTAATATTTTATAATTCTCAGAAATCTGAGAAACTTATAAAATTAATAGTTCATTTAGTATAATTGCTAAAAAATAACTTAAAATTGGTTAACTTCCAGAAAATTAGTACTGGAAAAATAATTTTCCTCCTAAATTAAGCTAGTTTTAATTTGTAACACCAATAAGAGTATGTATATTATAATTATTTCAGTTTTAAAACAGTTTTATGACACATTTGTACCACACCATTAATGAGATGGGTAGTTTACCAATTCTTTGTTATAGGTGAAAAAACCTAGGCCTGAGGAAGTTTCAGCAAGGTTGGCTCCAAGTGACTCCAGAGCTCATCCTCAACTTCCTGCTAAATAATACTACTTCTGTTATAGGCATATGGTTATGAAACCACATATACCTGGTCTTTCCTTGAAAGATAAACAAATGAAGAAGGGATGGACAGAATTAATAAACTTATTGAGAGAAAAGATAAGGAAGAAAGAAGGAAAATCACAGAAGTATGGACCTTTTCTCCTGACTAAAGAGCATTTTTGATAGGAGATACATGTTTATGAGAGAGAGGGTCACAGGGGAAAGCTTTTCATTGGTTAATATTCTATATTATTATTCAATCTTGAGCAGTTTTGATGGTGAAAGGAGAGATGATTGATATTTATTCTGGTACAGCAGGCATAAATGATAACTTTCAGTTACCTCAAGATGTACAGTCACCATTGTTAACAAACAGGAAATGTTTGGTTTAATGAATGAAAGAGGTAAATTTTTCTCATTATGAGGCTCCTATAATCTTTCACAGGGGATTCCTGTTGGTAATGGATTTAGCTATAAATCATGTTCAGAACTCAAGAAGGACTTCCTTCCTTCCTTCCTTCCTTCCTTCCTTCCTTCCTTCTTTCCTTCCTTCCCTAAATATTTATTGAGCACTTATTGGAAAGTTAATGGGAAAATATGGGTTAATAATTGGTAGTTACAGCGTGGTTCAGTCATATGAGAGCCAAAGAGTGATCAAGGATTTTGAAAATTATGAGCACATTGGTGGCATATAAAAACTGATCAAATTATTTTGTAAGTCATTCATGAGAGAAATCTTGATATTTAATGCTTGACTTTGTGCATCAATGACATTAATTGTGTTTTTTTTTCTCTTCCTTTTCATATTATATAGAATTTTTTAGGGAAAAAGAAAAGCTTCTTATGAATGTTATAAGGGTTAATGACTTACTTAATGACAATGTCAAAAGAGTTAATAGCAAAGCCAATATTTGTGCTATAAGAATAAAACAACAGGTAGTCAGTCAATGCTATAACCATTATTTTCCTCTCTTATAAGGTAACTAATAGGATAGAAATAAGTCATGTCCAAATGTATGGTATCTAGTATTTTCCAGAACCCTTTAGCCCTCTATCATTATTCAAATGTTTACATTTTTAAATTTTATATAATGCCATACAATGTTTTTCAAAGTAAAGAGAAGAGTGGAGGCAAGTGTCTTATATATTTTAAAAATAAGGACACAATTGTTGATATTAGACCAAGTTAAATAATCACTTTAACACTCCATTTTATTATATGGATATAGACATACTTAAAGGTACTTTTCTGTATCAAAGAGACTTGAACTATGTTTGCAAACAAGAATGAATTAGAAAGTTGGATGACTCAGTTAAAATAGATAGCCAATCTAACAATTTTAAAACTCAAACCTCTGCTTTTTCTTAATAGGGAATTGATTAGCCAGATAATTGTGTCAAATCTGCATTTAATTATAACTATTTATACAAAGACTCAATGTTGCAGAATCTATATATTTCACTTAAAACTAGAAAGTCTCCTAGAAGCTTTTGTGTAAATAACAGCAGTCCTTTCTCTTTTTTTTTCCAGAAAATCAAAAGAACAATGATTTAGGGAAAAAGGGTGAAAATAAAGTTGAAAAGAAGACACTTCAGATGAATTATATTTAAAGAAGCATTATATTCTAATTTTCTAGAATATAATTTTTTGTGTTTCATATACTACAAGTTTTAGGAACCCCACACTACCATAAAACTGCATAAGATTTCCATGACACTTACTTATTTCTGTGTAAAAAATTGACCCTACACTTAAAGATTTAAAACAACAGTGATTTATTATTTTTCTGTATTATGTGGAATGAATGAGAGTACTCTCTGTTGGTTTCCCCTGAACTCAGTAATGAGCCTACATTCAGGTGAGCATCAGCTGGACCACAAGGTATAGGATGGCTTGGCCCAAATTCTGTTAGCTGTGCTACCTGAAGGCGGGAGGATCTTAGTTCTCCTCCAAAAGGCCTCTTATCCTTCAGTAAACCTAAATGTGGTACCTTCACAGAATAGTGGTTTCAGAATTCCAAAAAGAGTAAAAAGAGGATCTATAAGGTCCCCACACTTGGATTCACAGAATGTCACTTTTGCTACATTATATTGGGTAAAATAAGTTACAAGGCTAGCAATATTTCAAAGTTAGAAAGTAGATTCTACCTCTTAATATAAGAAGCTCGAAACCTTGTGGTTATATTTAATGTGTAAAAATATAAAAACTTTTACAATTTAAAAAATTCTCATATGGTCAATATAGATAGACATATCTCACAAATTAAAGCTCTTTGAGGTCCTCAGTAATTTTTATGGGTCTTGGGGGTCCTGAGACCAGAAAGTTAGACAATATCTGCTATAAATTAAATGTCACAAGGTACATAGATGGTAGCTTTAGCCCAAGCTGTAACCATTGCTGGGCTAAGATATTTCTAGGCAGGTTTGAACATCAATACAAGACATAGGTATTTCTTGGGGAAAAAAACAAAAAAACACTTGTCCTGAAGAGAAAATCAGGTAGAACAGACAGACTTTGCTCTATAACACAGTATCAGGGCTGTTGGGATAAAATAATTTTGCATAAAACATACTGGTTTTCATCTGGATTCTCATAGCTCAGCAGTTTGTAGACACATGTTTAGATTCTAGAGGTAATGAAAATAATATTTAGAAATTAGAACCTGAGTTTTGTAGTTAGAGTGAATTGGAAGATCAGCACTGCCACTTACTGTGTGATCTTAAAATATTCACTCAATGTTTTCAGCTTTAGTTTTAAAATTCTGAATAATAGTCATTAAATGAGATGATTTAGCAGAGTGCCTAGCACATTGTAGGTGCAGACTCTGGCCAGTGGGGTCCATGTGCTGCGGCTACGATGAACAAATTCACACAGGTTACAGAAGTCCTGTGGAGAAAAAGGGACAGTAGGACTGCTCTCTGAGTGAGAGGGCACCCCCGACCCCTGCCTGGACAGGCTTTTATTGCTTTTCTGGGTACAATACATCAAGGATGGTCCTCATTTACTATGCACAGGTTCTCTTTAGGTGGTTACCTTTTACAGATAACAAAGGAGAGGAAGTTGCTAATTACTACAAAGAAAAAGGATATTTGTAAATGCAAAGGATAAAGTGGTTAAACTGGTTATACTTCATCCTTGGGAGGTTTAGCATAGATTTTAGGAAGTTACTTTAAAGATATGCAGTAAACATTTGCTGCCTCAATTCAGGGTGAGGGAGTTTTAGCAAAAAGCAAGCCTCAAAGCAACCTAGGTACAATGCAGGCCTGATTCCCCATGGGAAAACTGATCTGTGGGCTTAGGTCCTGTGTGTTGACTTACTCCCTGCTAGTTTTCTGAATCAGAGGCTGGGCTACATTTGTCACTGCCACTTGGATAGGTTCTCTATATTTCTCCCTTTGTCTTTAGTTAGGACCACTGTAGATCCCACAAAGCTTTCTATTTCCTGGTCTCTTATAAGACTCTGGGAAGATAATTTGCAAATGCAGTGGAGTACAAAGAGCATTATTAGAATCAGTAAACAACCAGTGGTTCCAAGGACCCACACTCTCAGGTTAAGTCCATCAAACAAGTATTTTGGGTTTAATCAGCTCAGATTGTCACGGAGGGTTTGAAAAAACTCTTGCTTAGTCAAGCATTGAATGTTCTGCAGCTGCTGATGTAATCCTAGCTGCAATTTATCAATTTGTCCTTTTAAATTGGTAGAAAAAGTCCCTCTTAGGTGATGTGGAATATTGCTCCAGGAGTACTGGCTGGAATTCCACTGGAGTGTGGTGATGCACAGCTTGGAGAATCCAGGATCAGGAGAGTCCAATGGGGTGGAGGTGGGTTGCTGCCAGGGAAGCCTTTGCTGTGATATGGCTTCACCCTCTTTGCTGACAATTCCAGAGGTCATTCTGGAGAGGAAACATAAGCATACCCTCTTTCCCAAGTTAATAGTGCAACTGAGCCTTCCCATTTTCCTTCCCCTAATGGGTCTTTGTATAAGACCAAGGTGTGTTGAGCTTCAGGTCTGTTTTGCACAAGGTGTTTGTCCATGGGTGACTTCAAATTGTCATCACAATTCAAAAAACTGTACATATATATTGCTAGCATGGTTAAATTCCTGAGGGATATTTCCTGACATTGTAAGTGCTAAATTAGTGATACCTGTTGTTAGGCATTCCTTTAAAATGTGTAAGATATATAGATATTCTCTCTCTCTCTTTTGTTTTTTGGTCCTGATACCTGGAAACATGGTGTCTGGTAGGTTTGTTACTGCCCACTGGAAAAAGTAGCTGTATCTAGGGGGAACTGGTACCCAGTGGAGCAAGCTTTGATGATCACTGATCTTGAAGGCAGGCACACAGTGGTGCCAAGAACAGGTTAACAATGCCTGGTATGAACAGTACTACCTGAACGATTTACAGTGTAGCCAAAGAAACTCTGGATAGAAATTTCCTGAATTTGCTTGAGAAATGACCTCAGCTACCTCTTGGGGATTCACCATAATTTCACATTAAGAGTAATTTTGAGGAAATGGGATTTGCACATTGACATATGGTAATAGGCAATAATGAACAGAGCTTATTACTGGTAATGAATCCCCATATTGATTCTTGGACTTGTGTGGCTTGGGGTGACCATTAATTAGTTGGTACATGGTTGTTTTTTGTGCACTTATCCCTTCAAAAAATCATCTTCCCAATTGAACTTCAGGAAAGAGTTACCTTACAGGTGAAAGGTAAATTGAGGAAATGCACTATCAAACAGAAAAAGTCTGAACGTATAGACCTAGGTTTTATAAACCTTGAGATGCATCACAACTTTATAATTATGTAATTGAAACTTCCAGAGACCTTCTTTTCAGTAGTACTGAACTGTAGAAAGTTTTGCTTGTTTCCTTGATTTTAAGGCAATTGTTTTCACCTTCATTCAATGTGGCTAATGCAGAAAAACATAGCATTCCACAGAGTAATTATTTCAAATATAATTGCTTCTCCTAGGTGATAGTCCCTGGAAAGAAACTATAAAAATAGATTATTTCTAAAAGCACCATCTAAATGTAAACCTTGGTAAAAGAAATGCATAGCAGTAGTAAAAAATAATGTTTTTTGTGATTTTTCTTTTTATTGAGTGATTATTTTGAATTATTTATATATCTTAAGTGTCTTTTATGCCTTTATAGGCTGATATTCTACAGATGCATATGCCAATATAATCCAGGATGCCAAAATAATTAGTAGCATTATTAACAAAAATAAAATTTGCCCAGAAGGATACAGTTTTGAAAATAATACTTAAGCAGTATTTAGCTATTTTTTCAAAATGAATACAAATTATGACCATTCAAATTTTGAATAGCAAAAAGTTGTTTTAATTTTCAGGTAGAGTTAAGACCTTGTCAAATAAGATATGTTGTAATTTAATATCAGAACAATCCTTTCAGAAAAAATGAACACCATTTTAAAGGTTATAGAAGGAGACTCAGAAAAATGAAATAACTTACCTAAGTATACATGTTGTGTGGGCATTTATATATAACCCTATATTATAATTTTATATATAGGTAATTAGTTTTAGAATTTTATCAGTAATGGTTACTGTAAATAATGCTGGAAATATCTGTTGTAATGGTCCATCTCAATCTCTGTATTTTTTTCAGGCCTTGGGTTTTACTGTATTTTCAGACAGTCTACTGATGTTTTGTTGTATCTTCTTTCAAAGAACTTCTGAGTGGTTTAATTCATGGTTGACGTGCTTGTCTCTCTGTATTGAATTGTTCCATTGAGTTAAAATCCAAAATCCAAAATCAGGATTTTAAGATTTTAAAAAACTGTACTGTGTTATCATTTCAGTGTAGCACTGATGACTGCACAAGGAGATAACACCTTTGTATCACATTGAACAGTAAACTCTATTACTTGGTTTTCTATGTGATTAGAACCTTTATATCAGTCATATAATTACCTCATCTCCAATAATACTATTTTAAGTGAGTATAATGATTAGCTAAATCCCTTAGAGGGATTTAGGAAACACATTTAAAAGAAATTGAGAATTCTGGCATATACCTACATATTCTAAAAGAAAATACTTTTAGAACAATTAATAGAGGTTGTTCAATAAGCCCAGGATTAGAAACATCTATGGTAGTAAGGTAGACTCTTACTTGATTTTGATATTAAGAACTGAGGAGTAAATTATACATCACAAAGAATTACTATGTTATGTTCTTCAGTATCCCAATGCCTGTGTTGTTATTTTGATAGCATGTTAAAGGCATAAAAATGCTATGTGTAGATACCTCTTCTTTTTCTCATAGTAAATTTTATAGTTTCAGAGAAATCCAGATCTATCCTTTCAAAAATCTGTGACTAATTCATACATTCATTTATTCACTAATGCTTTCATTTATTACTTCATTCAAGAGATATTTATTTAGTTTCTTTATGCATCAACTATGGGACTGGACCCTAAATCAATATGCTAGATTTTACATCTGAATAAAAGGTTAATTTTTTGATGCATAACTCTTGTTAAATTAAAATACAGAATTTTTGGAATATTTAAAATTGTCCTAAGCATTGGTATTTAAATAAAAAATAACTCATGTAAAATCCATTTTCTTTGTGTTTAAGATAACAAGGAATACTTTATTTGCTTAAAACATATAAATATCACAAATTGTTTCAGCATGCTGACTTTGTGGAATCTATGGTTAAAATCAAGGAGAAAAAATTATAGGAAGATAAGGCTTTAGTCAATTTAAAATGGAATCTGTAAAATTTATAATAAATTTTTCTTGTTAATACTCTCAATGTAGCCCTTTATATAAAAGTGCAAAAGATTCTGCATCAAAATAGGTGGAAAATTGTACTTAACAGCACCCCATACCATAGGGTTACTCATGTTAGTCCAATACTAGTTGAAGTTAACCAGTAATTTTGAGGATTCAGATAAAATTATAATCACATAGATTTTGTTGGTACCAGATGTCTCAGTCTTCAAAGGGTTCTAATTCAGAAAAAAAAATGATAATGAAGTGATTTTTAGCACATGTGCATTGGAGACCATTCTAAGTTAATGTTTTTGAAACTAACCCTTCTGGATGACCAAAAGCTGTGGGAAATCATGTCAGCTGCAAAGAGAAGCAATTTACCTAGATTATGATAAATCAACATTTTAGCAATTGTTCTTGATTTTTATAGTAAACCATAATAATAGTTTCTAAATGGTGTCATTTACTTGTCTAAATGGCAAAGTCCTTCAAACCCACATAGAAGGATGATAGCTTCCTGGGGTATTTAGTTTTCAGAGTTCAACTTTTATATCGATACAACAAATTGAACTGACTCTGCTGACAACTTAAGAACGATGGCCTTGGAGAATGCCAGATTTGTTTTGGAACAAGAACACCTCTATGATTTTTCTCTGCCTTAGAGGGCTTTTGTGAACCAGCATAAAAACTGTAAGACCTGAAATAGTCAGGAAGCCATGCTTTTTAATGTAATAACATAACAAATACATAATGTATGTTGACAAAAAGCTACTGATATGTTTTTGTATTGAGTTCATAATGAAAAACTGAAAAAATAGTAGGTTCATCTTTTGTTAAGTCCACATTTTGCCTATAAATATTTTTAGCTATGCATGTCATTAATTTCCTTCTTAAAATGTTTTAGTGAATTATTTACCTTGATTAAAATTTAATTCAGTCAAATGTTTAAATGGTTAAGGAATTCTTTTTAATAAATATTTGCTAACAACTAATTATGTGTGGGGAACAGTTTTATATTCTATGGGGATATGTAGGTATGTTAAGGTCGGATCTTGCCTTAAGGAGAGTTTTATTTACTTCCTTGGTAAATTTAATATCACCTCATCTCTCTGAAAATATGCTGGTTTATGCCTGGGATGCACTAATTGCCAAAAGTGACTCTTTAGTATCCATGTACTTCTGCTCTCACTAATTGAGTTGTACACTTACTAAAAATCAATTATGTGTGTTCCCAAACCAGCTGTATTTGCTTTGGTAATCTGGTAATTTAATTTAGAATTACAGTGTCTTGGGTCCCCAGGACTGCTCCTGAGTTGAGTAACTTGGTAGGAGGACTAAGTAACACCTATAATCACAGCTAAGATTTTTTTTACAGGAAAAGAATACAAAGCCTAATCAGCAAACAGAAAAGGTGTATACACAGATTTAGGAGGAGACCTCACACTGATTTCTAAGACTGTCTCCCAGTGGAATCACAAAGGATATCCATAACCCCTCCAGCAGCTAGTTGTGACAAGCTGTGCCATGTTGTCTGCCGTAGAATCCCAGGTGAGCCAAGGAGTCCAGAGTTTTTGAGAATCAGTCCATAGGCATCTTTTGCCTATAAATAACATGCCTATAAAATTTCAAAATCTCAGGAGAGCAGGTGTTCACAGTTTGCACATTTTAGGCATAGTAAGCAAATTTTACCATTGAGAGACAACTTACTACCAGTGTAGGGAATTGTTTGCCTGTCAAGTTCCTTACACCAGCTGAGGACCAACCTTGCGAGCAGGACTTTGTAAGTATAATACTCTCTGGCTTGCTTTTCAGTATATACACATGCCAATAAAATATAAAATATGAGCGTGGAAAAACAGAGTACAAGAGAGAAAGCTGTTTCTATGAAAACTAAGTTTAATATTTTGAAGAGATTTAATAAAGGCAAATAAAACAATAATTGCAGTTGCACTAGATATTAGACCATTATTTATTCAAGTTTCATGTTTGGAGGAATCACTTGGAGATTTTGTTAAAGTGTGATTCACATTAAATTAATTGTTATAGATTCTGAGACTATTTCTAATGAGTTCCAAAGTATAATGATGGCCCATAAACTATGAGTATACTTTGAGAAGCAAGATTCTAGAGGAGATCAAAAGACATATAAGAGAAATTCAAGGACATTATCTTGAGATTTACATACAGGTTTCTTTTAATTGCTTCTCAATATTAAAGGACTAAAATGGAGATCAGTAGGCAAAGCATTATGAGCTTGGTTTAGGGGAGAGCATTATGCAGAAGTCAAGTAAATAGATCTGCACTTAAAATATCTTGGCCCTACACTAAAATATTCATTAATGGTCAATTATGTGTTTTAATTTAATATACAATATTTATAATACAGATGTCTTAATGTTAACATTCCCCAATTTTTTAATAGAACTTTTCAATTGTTTGACTGATTACTGTACAATTTGTTGAATAGCAGGGCTTTCAGGGAATAACATAGGGAAAAAAAGCCCATAGAGGGAACAAAAAAGATAAGATTGCTGATGGAGAAATTACTGTAATCAGAAATGTTTCTTTGTAAAGGAGACAGCATTTGAGACTTAGAGGCCTTGAAAGATGAGTAGATTTTGATAAGCAGTGACAGAAGTGATGGGAAGTGATGACAGAATCTTTTCCTAGAGAATTAGGATTTGTGAAAGAATGTAGTTGAGATGAGTCTGGGAAGGTAGATGGATTGGTTCCAGATTGTAAAACTTTGATTGACAGAGCGAAACCATACATTAATAATAAAAGTAATGGGCTCACTCTCCTCCCATACCCCCTATTCAAAACCCTCCAATGGTTTTCCCTAACACTTTGGATGAAATCCTGAATCTTGACAAGGCCACTAATGGATGCCCTACCTGATCCAGATGCAGACTACTTCTGTGATAACCATCATGGTCTTCTTTCTATTCTTAGATATATCAAACATAACTCTACTGCAAGTGTTTTATGTTTGCCATTATCTCTGACTGGTAGTCTTTCCCAAGATATTCTCTTGGCTTTTTCTCTCCCTGTTTAACTTTGCTCAGGTGTTGCCCAGTGTAAGTATCATCTTGAAGAGCCCTGCCTAAAATAGCACCTACCTATCACAGTCAATCCTTTCACTCTGCTTTAGCCTTTCTGCATAGCATGGATAGTAACCTGGAATTATTTTCTGTACTTGTATATTTATTTTTTGTCTGTAACTAACGCTCAAATGTAAGTTGAGTGGACTGTAGTATCTCTGGAGCCTAGAATAGGGAATGAAACATAATTGGCACTCAAAAAATATTAGATAAATAAACAAGTACAATAATTTATTTTGTATTGAAGTTTTCCTATGTGATATTTAATGTGATATGATTGATAAAAAAAGTCTTATGAAATAGGTGGTTGTAGAGCTATGTTTTTCCTCAGAGCTAGAATAATTCTTTATGTACAAAAGGCATTAAATAAATATTAGATGAATAGGTATTATAATTTATTATGCACTGAATTTTCCATTCCCATATTATAGCTAATTTTATGCAATACAATGTGGCTATTTGTTCACAAGAGTTGTATATATCTCTGATGAAGTTTTCAGGTTTCATACCTCTGTTCACTGAATTGCTTCTTAGAGTACTGAATATTTGAAAATGTGGTCCAACAGAAAGAAGTGAAAGGCACTGGCTGTACTTGAAAGTGAGAAGGTAGAATAAGAGAAAAGAGAATTTACATTGAAGAGGTTGAAGTTCTGGTCTAACCAGTGTGTAGAGCAAATATGTGTGTTGTGTGTTTGTGTTGTATGTGTGTATGTGTGGTATGGATATATACTGGGAAAATCTGAAGCTCAGTACCCATTAATGTATACTTTGTATCACTGTTAAACATGAATGTATGCACCAGACATTCCCTTGGTCAGCCTTTAGCTTCCCTAGGTATTGGCTTTACATACCGTTGTGAAAGACCATAATTGCTATTGAAAGGAGAATCTTTAGGTTAAAGAGAAAAATTTTAAATGTAAAAATCCTTTCTTCGGCCTTTAGCTTTCAGGTGGGATCAAGTGACTTCAGATGTGAAGATAAATATCTTCCTACTTTAATTTGGGGCAAATTATGCGATTTGCTTTGGTCAATAGATTGAGGCAGAAGCAAATCTGTATAGTTCAAAGCCCAGGCCTCAGGAAGCCTTAGATAGATCTACTTACCCTCTTGCGCCTCTGCCATTGCCATAAGAGGGCATGCTGGGTAATCCCACTGATCTCAGGAGGAGAGACACGTGGAGCAAAGGCAACCCACAGATGCATGAGTGAATAAGCAGTGATCAGCCAAGTTAAGTATAGATCAGCTGAATGGCACAGATGTGAGAAATACATGGTTACTGTTTTAACCCACTGAAATCTGGGGTATTCGGTTATGCAGCAAAAGCCAGTTGATACAGTCAAAACACTAAATTTATTCTTTCTGTTGAAACCTCTTCTTCATATATTGTATTTCCATCTTTCCACTTCCTCAGCAATTACATACAGAACTTCTCAAGTTCCATTTTCCATTCACACCACTACTGCCTTAAATTTACATATTTTCTACATATCATGCCTTAATTTCCCTTTTGTTCTTTTCTTTTTTTTAAAATATTTTTTATTTATTTATTTTTTAGAGAGGGAAGGGAGGGAGATAGAGAGAGAAACATCAATGTGCGGTTGCTGGGGGTTATGGCCTGCAACCCAGGAATGTACCCTGGCTGGGAATTGAACCTGGGACACTTTGGTTCCCAGCCCGCACTCAATCCACTGAGCTATGCCAGCCAGGGCTTGTTCTTTTCTTATACTGTTTTATAAGATGCTAACAGCAACATAGTAATAAAATGTCCTATTTGTAAAAAAAGTCAGGAATTCTTAAATGAAACCAAAATTAAATCTTATTTTGTAATGGTATTCCAAAAGATTTTAGTATGCTTTTCTCGATTAAATTATGTCACCTAAAATTTTATTTGTTGCCATACTAATAGGAGACAGTTCTGGAACAGATACTTTCCTACACATTCAGAAGGGTCACCTTGATTTCAGACATGGCTTTTAGAACGATAGACAATATATTCCTGCCATTCTCATTCAGATTCTGGTGCTCTGTTACAGCACCTCTGGCAAAGTAACATATTTGCTAATGTACATATTAATCTTTAGGAACGACTTATGGAACTTTCACACATGCTCTTTTATGAGTGCCTTCAGGAGAAGGGTTAAGCAGAATTTCAAGTTCAGCAAAGATGGACTGGAGACACAGGTATTTTCTCCAAGGCTTCCTATCAAATACCATGTTGGCCAAAAAAGTCTGTTTAGTTTTGACCATAAAATAAGACAGCCAAAAAAATCTATTTAATTCTTTTCTGTAAAATAAAAGACACGTTTTTTATTTTCACTAGTAGCTTTATTGATTTGGATATTTTGAGTATGCTGGCTAACTCCCACGTGGTATAACATTGATTGCTCTCAGTTAATGTTTTGATACAAATGCTATCAACTTCAACTGGCCTATGTGACCATGGGGCATAGTCCAGGGAGAAATCTCCAGCAGGAAACCTCACAAACCACTTTCAACATGTTTGATCAGTCACAGCACCTTCTCTATACATTGCACAAATCTTTTTCTCTTTTGATTGTGTTCTTACCTTTTTTGAAATAATAAATCATAACATGCCAAAAATGTTGCGTATCTTCTTCCACCCTCAACATTAAAATGGCTACAGAATAATTCACCAATTTTGTTTTTCTAATGCACGCTGATATGACAGCTGCCACAATACAATCTAACAAAATTGTTTCAAATGAAGTTAAAGACAACTAAGCACTAGAGCCATCTAATGGGAAAAAAACTAAAGGAACTTTGGCCAACCCAATACTTAGTTGTGGTGTACATAATTCCTAGTGATAATTATTGGGTTATATGTGAAAAAGAAAAACATCATTCTAAAAGCAAGAGTAAAGAGTAGTGAAGAGTGAAGCATTCTTTCTAAACTCTTCCAATACCTAGTATGTGTCATCCTTCCACCTTTCATAAAAACATTGTTCATATTCAATGCCTTTAATACTTAAATCACAAAGTTCAAAATCTTTCAGATAATTTTTTTCCTTATAGCACTCTCAGAAAAAGTAACCATCTTTTATTTGAGCAAAACTTCCCACCATCATTTCCCACAGATACCTTGGTGTGCATAGCCTATTAGGAAAGAGAAAATAGATGTGACTCTTGGCCTTTTCCATAAAGGGAGATTTTATTATCTTTACCATCTGCTGAAAATGAACCTTAGAAAAAGATTGGGGTAATGTCCCCTACAGTGCATTTTATGTAACTTTTCTTCTTTATCATCAACCATGAAGCCTACAGGGATAGATTGATTACCCAGAAATTACACTGTCCTTTGTGTTAAATAGGATCCAACATAGGTAGCACAAACAACTGACAATCATTTTAAGTAATTACTGAACAGAAATCATTTGTATAACACTAATATATTCTTTTTAAATATGCAGTGTTTAAAGATTATCATAAATTACAGTGCTTGATATTCTATTGTCTGTGAGACTGTGATTTTTAAGGGTTTAGGTGGCTTCTTATACAGTCTGTATGTCCTGCAGCCTCACAGCAGGCATCCAATAATCTCTATCAGGTCTTGAATATAATATTATTTTGAAGATTTTACTTGTGTTATTTATAAAGAATAATGTCTGGAGGCAAGGCGAAAGAACTTTTAACGTATGTATAGTAAGTTGGTAGAATAGTCTTGTGGAATATAAATGGATTCCAAGTTGGGAATACATATTTGTATGGGCTCCATATTTACGAGGGCCCCAATCCTGACACTTAAGTGGACTTTGAACATCTCCACCTCTGAAGCTTTAGCTTTCTCATGGGTAAAAGGAGAGGATGGGATAACTTATAACAATAGTTACAGATTGAGACAAAATGGAGCCTGTCTCAAAATTAGGAAAGAGAAAAAAATGTGACTCTTGGCCTTTTCCATAAAGGGAGATTTTATTATCTTTACCATTGGCTGAAAATGAACCTGAGGCACAACTGAATACATCTAGTCAAGAAGGTCACACAGGCCTATCAAGACTATATCTCCTGAGCTGATTAAAGGGATGGGGCAGGGCCATTATGGAGAATGTTTGAATGCAGGACCTTGGAGGAAAGACATCAGGTTTACAATGTGCTATCTACTTCTTAGAGCAGTTACGTGGACTGGTTTTCAGTGCTCCATGAAGGGTGCAGAATGCAAAAGTCTCAAGTGGTGTCTTCAGAAGGCATTGCAGTATTTCCTTCATCCTAAGAAGCCATTCTTCATCACATACACTGACAATAACAAGCTTTCACAGGAAACAACATAAAAGAGTGTACTACATTAAATTTACATGTCAGTGTAGTAGACACCTTGATTTGAAAAGCCATAACATTTGAAAAAAAACTTGTGACTCAGATTGAAATATATGAGACATTTGAGACATGGAGCACATGTCATGCTCTATCACCAAATAAAATCATTCATTGTCAAGTGTTTATTTCCTCTACTCAAATATAAATGCCACAGTAACAGTTACTGCTGTCGTCTTATTCATTGCTTTACCCATCCTATCTTGTGCATTATTTGACATGCTGTGCTTTGAGCAGAAGACATTCAAGGCATATTTGTTAATTGAGTAAATGAATTAATGAGCACAATGTATGCCATGTATTTGGAGAGAATATAGTACTTATTTTTAGAAAGAAACCCGTAGCACCTGAACAGTATGATGGAAACCTGGTAGTGCTTTTGCAGATCAAGACTTTGCTTTGGGAAATCAATGCTGGGAGCAAGGAGGCCATGTCACTGTGAATGGTCAATAGTTCACCAACAGTGTGTGGTTTTCGTGTCAAGCAGTTTCACAGAGAAAGCAACAGCAACACTGTTTATGAACCCACATAAGTCATCACCATATATAACCACACAGGACAATGGCAAACTGGAATTCCTGCTAAAGCACACCAGTGACATTTGAGTTGTGACTAGGAATGCAGTCTCCTCGGGGAGTATCTAGGTTAAAATTCTACCACTTCATTTATTCAACAAACATTTACTGAGTACTTATATAAAATAACTTGCTAAGTACTGAGAATGCAAAATGAACAAGTAATGCTCTTTATTCATTATACCCTATCTGCTTCTGCCAAAAGCTCACGGTTTTATTGCAGGGAGAACAAATTATTTTTAATGATATTTAAAATAAATATGATAAACATATTACAAACAATGTTTTATGGACCCATAGAAAGATGGGGGCTTTATCTCGTGTCTTTTAGCAAACAAAAGGCAAAGAAAAACTGGCCATTTTATCTCAAAGGACATGTATACTGTATTACTTTTCAAAAGTTAAGTCTGAATCCATTTTTCTACAAGAACAGTGACCAGTGAAACTGAAAACCCCCAGGGGATGCAAATATCGATTTTACATGCAACTGCAAACAAAGCCAGTGTATTTTTAATGAAAAGAGAAATACGGTGGTGTGATTGTAAAAAAAGGATCTGCAAATGCAGAAGCAAATACTCTTCAACAGGGGATCTACATGCCAAAGCTTTGTGCCGTCATCTGGAGAAAACTGAAACAGCATAGTATTTGAAGTGCTCCATAGGTGTGCAATTACCAAGAATCATAAATATGTGAGAAAAGGCAAGAGAAATATGAGAGGACAAGGTGCATGCAAATGTTAATTATTTCCATTAATAATGACTTCATCGTGATAGAAAAAAATTGGCTACTTGCTTCAAGGAACTACTAAATTTGAAAAAATGCATAGATTTGTTCCTTTTTCTAAGTGTAGTACAAATGGAAATAATCTGTATGTAGGATTTCCTTAGTTGACAGGAATTAAAGGTTGTTTCAGGTTCTAAAGGCATTTATTTCCATCTGCACTGAATTAGGAAAAGAGGTGTCAAAACAAATAAATCAAGATTAGCTTAAATGTTGAGCAATGGAGATGTGATAAATGAAGGAAGACATAATTGACTAAACTCTGGGAAATTTCTATGTGATGAGCGCATTTGTTACAGAAAGCCACTGAATGAACCACAATCTCTTATAGTAAATATTCTTACCTGGGAAAACCTAAAATAAGCCAACAATCATACTGAAAGAGAATAAAACAAAGGGAATATCTGTTTTGTATGACCCACCTATCCCTCTCACTGTGTTTCTCCTGAATATTAGAGTATAATGTGTAATAGAAAATTTCTTTAGAAGAGTTATGATATCCCATAATGTAATTGTTTCTAAATTTCCACAACTTGTAACATCAAATAATCACTCTATGTACTCTCAAAAGTGGGAGGGGAGAATTGAGTAGGGAACAGAAAATTATTGCTCTACACCATACGTCTCTCTAGCATGAAAACTTTTGGTGCAAATAGTTAAGTGTTGAGATGATATAAACAACATTTGGTGTGTCCTATATTCCTAGGTCCACTTATATAAGCCAGCAGGGTTCACCTCAAGGGTCAGCCTACCCATACTATTTTCCATTTTTTCTCTTTTACTCAATGGAAGAAACCTCTCTATGCGTACACTGGTTCAAGGGTTGGCCACATAAACCTCTCTATTTGTAAACTGGTTGAAGGGTTGGCCACATAATTTGTAGAGTCCAGTGCAAAATTAAAACGTGGAACTCCCTGTCTATGAAAGGATAAAAAAAAATCATTTAATGTAACAAAACATAAAACCTTCTTCTTTCTTCCACAGTCTCTCTCTTGACTTGGCACTATGTTTTTTATTTGTTCATTTTGTTTTAAGTAAAAAATATATAGATTTTAATTATTAGCATTAATTTATTGTTTATATTTATAGCACATTATGCCAGTTTATAATACAAACATAAGATTTAAATTATATGGATAACCACCCAAATTATACAATTTATATTTCATATATATGGAAATGCTACTCAAAGCTAAATTAACTGTTTATATTTCACATCTTGATATGCACACATTCTCCTTTCAGCCTGTCGATGAGTAAGAAATGAAAAGGAGCTACATGGAGATAGATGCCCTGTCTTTCCCTTTCCTTCAGGGTTACCATTTGCTGTGTAAATGCTGAGCTAAAACAGGGGAGGAACACAAATATGAAAGGGTGTGATAGGATCCCCTTTCTGTTCATGTTTCTAAGAATTCCATTGTCTTCTGTCCACATTTGAAGCAAGTTCTGCTTCCAGTAGAAAGTGTGACCTCTCAGGGCTAGCATGTTCTGCTTATTCAGTCATAGTTGTAACACATTTACATCATGACATTGAGATTGTTTCGAATCTCATGGAACTCTCACAGATTGTGAGCCTGCAAGAATTCTGTGTTCATGAAGCATTGCAAATGCTGTATGCTAATGGGGTGACAGGGAACAGTGACGGGCATGCATATGGTGTGTATCCTTTCTGCTAACATGAATGCTCCATCATTTCCTCAGTCTTCACTAGCAAAACACAAGCTTAAAAAAATATTAGGAATTTGCAGACAGCAACAATAGGACATTAAACTAAGCTGGGCCCTTCAGAGCATGGGGATCTGTGTGATTGCTCGTCACATACTAGAAGGCTAGCCCTCAGTGGTTGTGTATATTGTTTCTTTTTAAGTTAAATTTATTGGGGTGACATTTGTTAATAAAATTAATAGATTTCAAGTATAGAATTCTGTGCTACATCATCTGTATATTGTGTGTTTACCAAAGTCAAGTCTCCTTCCATCACCATATATTTAACCCCCTCTACTCTTTACCACTTTCTCTCGGGCTTCCTTTCCCTCTGGAAGCCACCATACTGTTGGCTGTGTCTACATTTGCCTTATTTGTTTATTTGTTGTTTTTAGTTTTATACCCCACATATGAATGAAATCATATGGTTTTTGACATTTTCTGTCTGACTTACTTCTCTCAGCATGATATTCTCAAGGTTCAACCATGTTATAGCAAATGGCAGTAGTTTATCTTTTCTTATGGCTCAGTTCCATTGCCTGTGTGGGTGTATCACCTTTCCTGTATCTAGTCATCATCTGTCAAAGGACAGCAAGGTTGTTTCCATGTCTTGGCCACTGTGAATAATGCTTCAGTGAACATAGAGGGACATGCATCTTTATGAATAATTTTTTTCAAATAATTTGGGTAGATATCCAAAAGAGGGGTTCCTGGGTCACGTGATAACTGTATTCTTAATTTAATGAGGAAACTCTATACTGTCTTCCATAGTGGCTGTACCAGTTCACATTTTCACCAGAAATGAAGGGGGGTTCCTTTTTCCTCACAACGTCTCCAACATTTATTGTTACTTGTCTTGTTAAAGACAGCCATTCTAACAGGTGTGAGGTTGTATCTCATTGTAGTTTTAATTTGCATTTCCCTAATAGTTCATGAAGTTGAGCAAATTTTGATATGTTTATTGGCCATTTCATTTGTATGTTTCTTGGGATGTCTCCATTTTTAATTGGATTATTTGCTTTTTGTTGTTGAATTATATGAGTTTTTTATACACAGGGATGGGCAAAAAAGCAGGTTTACAGCTGTGAGTATGTAAAACATAATTTATTCTTGCATTATGTATTAATTATTATTTTATTCATTTGTATTATAACTATAAATCTACTGTTGCCCACCCCTGTATTTTTAATACTAACCCCTTATCAGAAGTGTTATATGCAAATATGTTCTTCCATTTAGTTGCTTATCTTTTTGTATGGTTGATGATTTCTGGTTGCCTTTTTGTTTTGTTGATGGTTTCTTTTGTTGTGCAGAAGCTTTTTAGTTTGATACAGTCTCATTCATTTATTTTTACTTTGCTTCCCTTGCCTTTGAGGCCAAATTCATTAAATCCTCTCTCTAAGACTGAGGTCCATAAGTTTAGTACCTATGTTTTCTTCTATATAATATATTAAGTTTTATATTTAGGTCTTTGATCCATTTTGAGTTAATTTTTGTGTATGGTGACAAAGGCAATCTAATTACAGGTATTTGTATGTGCCTTTCCAATTTTTCCAGAACCACTTATCAAAGGGTTTTCTTTAACTGTTACATATTTTTGATTTCTTTGTTGAAGATTATTAGCCCACATACATGTGGGTTTATTTCTGCACTCCCAAATTCTGTTTCATTGGTCTGTGCATCCACTCTTACTGCTGTTATTCAACATAGTGCCCGGAATCCTAGCCAGAGCATCAGGCAACAGGAGAAAGCATCCAGTTTGGGAATAAAGAAATAAAACTGTCATTTTTGCAGATAACATAATTATTTATATAGAAAACCCTAAAGATGCTACCAAAAAACTATTTGAAACAATAAACAAATACAGTAAAGTTGCAGGATACAAACTCCATGTACAACAATCCATTGCATTCCTATACACTAACAGTGAAATTTCAGGAAAAAAGAAATTAAGAAAAAAATCTCTTTGCAATTGTAACAAAAGAAATGAAATACCTAGGAATAAACTTAACAAAGGAGGTGCAAGACCTATACATTGAAAACTCTAATATGTTATTAAAAAATTGAAGAAGGCAAAAAGAATAGAAACTATTCTGTGTTTATGGAATGGAAGAATCAACAGTTAAAATGACATATTACCCAAAGCAATATACAGACTTAATATAATTCCCATCAAAATCCCAATTACATTTTTTGAAGGAATAGAACAAAAATATCATCAGATTCATATGGAAACAAAAAAGACCCCAAATAGGCAGAGCAGCCCTGAGAAAAAAGAAAAAAAAAACAGAAGTGTACTCCCTGAGTTCAAATTATGTTACAAAGTGTCAATCCCAGCAGGATGGTATGGGCAGAAAAACAGACTCACGAACTTTATTGTTTTTGCTTAGGGAAAATGAGAAAGAGGTCCCATTTATATCTTAGGCCCACATCAGTTATTCCTTATCTTTTCACTTTATTATATATAATTTCCACATTATATTATGTGTATCTTTAAGGGAGAGGAATGCCTTACAGCCATTGTTTCCCGAACCATATACCACATAATAAGATTCAAGCCTAAAGCATGAATACCATCCAGTTCATAAATAACTCTAATAACTTGTTTGCTAAAACACAAACCTCAGAACAATGGTTATGAGGCCACAGTCTGAGAAATGTACCGGCATATGCCAAAGCTTTCCAACAAATGAACTCAAGAACACAAAAACAGGCCCAGGGGAGCTAATAGGATCTATTCTGTTCTAGGCTACTTGGGTGTAGCCAGCTTTCCCACATATGCCACAGGGATTTTATGCTCAACCCAATTTCTCTCCTGTTGAATTGTTTTCTTTTCTGCTCTTTCTTGGTCATGTTTTCCAAGTTCTTTTCTATCACAGTGTTTTTTCTTGCTTCTGGTATTTTTATTGGTCTTTCCTTGTTTTATAGTCACATTGACTTTTGCCAGCCCTATCCATTGAGGCTTTCTATCATCTCTTTACATGTTTTAACTGACCTTCAAGAGAAGAATGATGAGAATTTGATTGATATGCTTGTCTATAGTAGAGAGGTTGAAGAGGTAAACATTGAGGAGAACAGAAATAAGTAGAGGGATAAGAAATCACGAGGAGGAGGATGATCAGATTCTGTAACAGTGAAGAACTGGTGAATGGGAAACACAAGCAGTTGTGCTCCAAAGAGGGAGGCCAGTCTGAGGTCACTGGAACTCGAGACAAAGATGAGGTCGAAGAGGGGGCGATGTGGGTGGGGTGACTGACCTGGACTGAAGGGTTGAAGGTGAGTAGGACAAAGAACTTTTATTTTGTTTTATTATTAGAGCATAGAGAATGCTTGTCAGAGGTTTTAATAATCACTGCAGGGTTCTTCAAATCCTGAAATGTTTTTCCTCAAGCATTCAAAAGTTAATTTCAGGCATAAAAGCTGGCCCATTAATGGAGCTATTATCTTACCTTCTCTATGCCCTAATCACCCACAAATTGGATAAAAAGCATGGGTTGCCAGGTTTTCTTTTGGATTAATTATAATTTCCCAGCAAATAGTGTTCAAAAACTCATTAGGTTACAAAAGTAGTATTTGGTTTGTACAGTTTGCTTTAATCTCATCCACATTTATTAGTCAGTCATATCCCCTGCCGACCCCTTTTTGTATTTTAGAGCAACCTCATATAATTAGACTTATGGAGAAAGAACATTTTGCAGCATTCACTGTGCCCAGGTCTTTGTGACATCATGACAATTTGAAAGGGCAAAAAATTAATTGAACTCCTGTTTGAACTTTAATATTTTAAAAAGTAAATTTTCTTGATTTTTCTGATCAATCAATTCTTTTAGTTATGGTTTTCCCTAAAAATTTTCTACAGAAAATATTCAGAAATTAAATATTATAAATAGAACAGTTTGTCTTTCCAAGTTGGTTTGGTGCTCTTTCATTAGTAACACAGTTTCTCTGGGGATACAACATTCCCCCCTCCCCCGAAGGATCCATTTAGGAAAAATATGTTTGCCAGATACATTTTAAAAGTTAACATTTAATTTTTGTCTAGTGAGTACTGTAGAAAGTGCATATTCTTACAAGATGTAGGCATTATATGTTGAATAGAGAAATGCCATTTTAATATCTGTGCATATTTGAGAAGTTAAAGGCCCTTTTCTAATTTTTAATACCTTATAATTTTAGCACTTTAAAAAATATGATCACTAATATTTTATTTCTTTGCAACAACCCTAAAATGTAGATATTGTTTTCAATCCTAGGTGAATAAATTGCTTAGTGTAGTAAATAACTTTACTTAAAATAGTTTGGAAGAGTCTCTAACAAGTTTCTTCCGTGCAATGAATGTATGGGGGAGAAATACTGCACTGTATGTACATGTAAATTTGGGAGTGAGTAGGATATTGATGACATAAGCTAATAAAACAAGATGAGAAGCCCAAAAATGACAACAAGAGGACCTCGACATTTAGAGTTTGAGAAGATAAGTAGAATCCATTTTACATGGGAAAGGATGATGTGCCAGGGGGCACACTGCCATTCCCTGGAGACTATCTTCAATGCTATAAATAAATTACAGTCATATTCTGGAGTGACGTTTGTCACAGATCAGCATGAGGGAGCAGTACTACTTGGCATACTAAGATCTGTACCTGCAGTACCCTTCCTCCCGGATGGACCTCTCCCGCTGACGCTGGAACTCAGGAGCCTTTGCGTGAAGGCATTGTTCCCTGTCTGTGCCAGATCATCATGTACAAATGTCTCTAGTTCTAAGTTGACCAGAGGGTTTTCCCAAATTGTTATCATTCTGTATTTGGGGAGGATACACATTTTTCTGTTTCTTTTTATTGCCTGGCACACAGGAGATGAATAAGTAAAATGCCTGAGGAAGGCAGCCTTTTTTTATTCGTATGCAGCTGTTGGTTAGATTTTTGATACAGGTCCTTTAGCTGAGATCTGAGTTCTTTGTCACAGGGGCCTACATTGCCTTGAGTTAATGCCTCAAGCCCTAACAATGCCCTTGATGGCAAGTAGTTCTATGTCTAGATGTATGATTTTATGTACATTGGGGCCAATGTCATGGGAAAGTAATTTTCAAAATAGATTATTTGGATTATGGTTCTGGGTCATCAGGAGGGTGGTGTGGGAGCCAGTGGCATCACATTGTGTTGATGGACTTGGCTTGTTGTGTCCACAATTTGCCAAACAGAGTAGGGAATGGGGAAATGAGAAAAACAGCTGAAATAGTATGAATCTGACCTCACTAAGTACAGATCAGTGCCCCACTCCTGACTCTCTGCTTTGAATGAAGTATTTTCCTGATGGCAGTTGGTAATCAAAAGAATAAAAATCAATAAACATGGAATGACTTATGGATACTGTTCTATATCAGTTATACTTTCATAAGGAATTATTAGAAAATGAGGGAGTTCTCCAGAACTCCTAATATTTTATGGAACCTCAGAAGCCCACATGATGTCAGAGTCCTCATACCCACATTTCATCCACATTGACGTGGAGGAAGAGCCACGGTAGGAGTCAAGGATTGCTTGGATAGGGGCTGTGCTAATGTCCCATCTCAGATACCTATTGTCCCTAAGTGTAATGAGATAAATTTGTTCAGTTTAGCTCCCCAAGTAAAAAGTGTGAGAATTCCTCCCCAGCATCTTGCTAGTTTCCAGGAGTGACTTTGGGGGTTACAGTTTCTCTAGAGGCATTGTTAGGGGCTTGAATATGGAGTAAAGTAAGATCAGAACAAAGTTTCTTGTTATGACACAACACTTTCCTTGTTTCATGGAAACAAGGCTTTCATGGAAAGATCTGTGAGGAAGTGACTGATTTCCCTCCCCCATGAGGATGAAAGGGGTCTACCTGACTCGAATGTAATTGGTGGCAGAATATCACTCAAGTAAAATTGAACTTGTCATCTGCTAAGAACTCAGATGCAATGTGGTTTCCAGTGTTCTTTACATTAGACTTTCTCTGGGTCAATGCCTTCATATTCAGGCTCAATCTCTTCCATTATAAGCACAAATATACACACGTACCCTCTGGACAGCACTTTATATTCCTTCCCATTTCTCCCACTTATTTGTAATTTCACCTAGTGACCGCCCTGCTAGGTCCTCCTACCTCTAACCTTGCCCCAGATCTGTTTTATCCTGCTACATGAGTCATACACAGCTTCAATTTCTCTTTTATTATTGATTTTAATAAATGAGTAAATGTGGAGCCCAACCAAGAACATTTCCTTTTCCTTGAGGATGAGGCGGCAAATCTTCAAATGTTTACAGATTCACCAGAAGTAAGGTGAAATATTTTCATATTATTTTAAATCAGAGATGAGGCACTGGCCTATTCTTCCTTCCTCTTAGAATGTGTTTAATCACTCTAAAGCAGTCAAAAACAACAACAACAACAACAACAAAACAAACCCAGAAACAAAACACAGTGAGCTAAACTCCAGTTATCCAATCAGGCTGAATACTCATACTTTGCTCTATTTTTATATTAGTCATCCAGAACAGGAGGTTGTAGATGCTGTACTGGGTTACTGACAAATTATTGACCAAGCCTGATGCAACCTGAGGCACCCAAACATATTTAAGGTCATCTGACAAAACATTATTCACCCACTTGGGTCTAGTAAAAGGAAGAGAAAGAGGGAGGGGAAAAAAGTGGAGGGATGGAGGGCAAGAGGGAGGAAAGAGGAGAAGGAAGAGAGAGGAGGAGGGGGGAGGAGGGTAATGGGAGGGGAAGGAAGCAGTGATCACACAGTCACTTGTACTTCAAGGAGCCGGTGGTAAGGAATGAAACAGAGCACTTGCAGCATCTATCCACGTGGAGACTGGATGCCTTTGGCAGCAGACTTTTTCTTTGCACAAGCTTTCTTCTTTACAGGGAGCCTCAGGGCTTCTATGGGGGAAGGTCTGGGGAATCCCTGATGAAAGGTACTGACAGAGGTTAAATGCCTTAGATCAGAGAGTAATCTTGTTCAGAGAACAAGATTGCTTACCAGATAGGTTAGTTAGTATTCTAGACTTCCACATATGAAAAAATCTTAGGCTGGATAGCCCATCAGCCTGTGATTCCAAATGCACCTGAGTGTCACATTTGAGTAGCATTGGTCTGGGGAGGGAAGGGACAGCTTGTATTAATAGTAAAAACCAGGTGTACAAAAGAGGCATGTTCTTTTTGTTTGTTTTTGTACATGAGGATGCTAGAAAATGGGTCTCAGACCAAGAAAGGTGAACTTGAGGAAATACGGAATTTGAGATATTAGAAAGTGGGGATCAACAGGCTCAGAATGAAGATTAATAAGAAAGGAGAAGGTGTATAAAATATGGTGACGCCAAGAAAGGGTGGTTAATCAGTAATAATGATATCAGGTCACTAATGACTGGTTACTGTATTCAGGTTACATGTATTATGGTGAGTGAGAAAGAAAGTGTGATCCTATTAGACAGGGAAGAGAATGAGACTGAGAAGATAAGTACTTCCCTTAAGGTTAAACAGCTGGCAATAGAGCTGGGCCTCAGGTGGTTCCATAGTTCCAAACCTACGATCTTGACGGATGGTTTCAACTTTGGAAGCCAGGAAAATAGTGATACCATTATCAGAAACAGGAAAAGGAATAACTGACTACTGTGTGTGGGGACAATGGGACTGTGAGAAGAAGGGCCGAGACTGTTTTTGTTGTTGCCAGACTGATGTGCGCACCTTTCACACATCATTACTTCCTTCATATCACAACTAAAATATTTTGACTAGGTGTTTGCAAGTATTCTCTATGCATACAAAATAACCAGTGATTCTTCTATGAAAGCTTAAATATCAAGCCTAAAATTCTTCAGCTAAAACCATTTATTATTTATTTCTCTAAACATAAATTAGTGGCCCGCTGCAGCTGACATCTGTAAGAAATCACTATAAAGCAATGTCTCTTGTTCTGAGTTATTTACTAGTATTTGTTATTTTTCATAACTAATTGGGGAAATATGTTTTTCCACATGGCATATTTTTACTTTTTCCTTTGATGTTTATTTTTATAGTAGATTGTTTTGCTCTGCACCTAAACCATTGTTCTTTTCCTTCAATTTATCTTCCAAATAAACAATATTGCTTTTCTGAAGTAGTAGTTCCAAATCCAAAATTAACCTCCCATGTGCTTCAGGGTACCTTTTAAAAATACTCCTTTTTTGAGATATTTTGAGTGGTGGCTTCTTTGGTGTGTCTCATTCTTTATTTATTTTCTGACTCTGTTGCTAAAGTGGACAGGGAGACCTGTGCCGATTATAGTCATATGTTTAGGAGACTTAAGAAAAAACAAAACAAAAGTAACACAGAAGCATCTGGAAAAGCTGGAGTGGCGATGAGAGTAGTAGCCTGGGTGGACTACTGTGAGCTAAATGCCCGTCTTACCTTCGAACTTCTGTGATGCCGCATAGAATGAAAAACAAAAGATTTCTTTTGAACTTTTGCTTTGAGATACCATTGATTTTAAATAATGCCAAAATGACTTGAAATAATTTATTTAGTCCCATATAAACATCGTATTTTATCAGTACCAGAATTATGTTTTGATTGTCATTTTAAGACCATACTGAATCTGTTTCAGTGACCACATTTCTAATTGTGCACAAAAATAACAAGCAATCTTTTTCCTCCCTTATTTCCCATTAGGATGACACAATACTTCTGGAAGCTCTTTTATGCTTTCTACCATTTTGTGACACATGTCATATTTATTAATTTTTCAGTTCTTTGTGAAAGCAGTGGGCACTAATGTTTAGTTCATCCTTGTTTACCTAACATTTAAACTAGGATGAGATCTGAAACTCAAGCAGTATTCAGAATATGTGTAGAATGAAATAATAAATGTGAGACATTATTTGAGAAGATTATATGCAGAAACCCAGTGGCTCTGAGTGCAGATAAATATAAGATAAAACTCCTCTAAGTCACTTAAGCTGTGGGCTTGAAATATATGGTTATGCTGCTCAAACAAGTTTATAGCTTAACAGGAAATGAAGTTTCCACTCTGAATTACCTTGTGTTTATTTTATGATACAAAGCCTTACTAAATCTTCTAAAAGACATATTTTAAAAATTTGACTCATGACCAATATTTTCTGATAATTTTGCATTGAATATAGTTTATGGCTGAGTTTGTAATTTCTAATTGCAAGGATTTCTACTTCTAATCTGAATTTCATTTAAAATTAATTTTAACACTGCATTTCTGAAAGTTGCTATTGCATTTGTGGAAACTCTATTGTGTATCCTTCTGACTCTTTCTGCACAGGACAATATCATTTAGGAAAACTATCATATTTTACCTGCATAATCATATGATTATCCATGATAGGATATTATAATTCATTTTATTTAATAAGCACAACTTGCGATGTAATCAAGACATCATGTAATGAATTAATTCTACCTTCCCCTATCCCTGTAAACTTTTCCCAGAGCACTAATCTTCCTTTCTTCTTTATGGGAACATCATGAAATCTGAGTTTTCTGCTCAGACCCTAGTCTTTCTGATTTGCATATAATCTCAATTCAGAAATTATAATGTTCGATACCTGTAATTAGACTTTGAATTGTCATACATTAATTCTTTTTTCTTCTACTATAGAAGGGGGGGGGCCCAAATCCCAGAATTATCTTCTAGAGGGCAGGCTGCTTGTAGGGCAGGCCCCTTGTAGTACAGGCTTCCCCTGCTAGGTGAGTGTTCTAGGAACCCATCTGTGTCAGTGTGCCAGCTGCTGTTGTTGTGAGAGGCTGGCTGCGTTCAGCTTCAGTGAATTTTTTTGAAGATTCTTTCAACAGATTTGCCCATTTCATGATGGGTGATTCACAAGTATACTTTCCATACCAAACTGAGTGTTCAACAATTTTTTGACCAAAATTGGCATGATCTCTTTGCCCTGCCCTCCATATTCACCTGATCTTCCTCCCAGCTACTTTTTTTTGTTTCCCTGGATGAAAAAAGTCCTCAAAGGGAAACATTTGGCCAATGTGCAAGAGGTGAAACAAAAAATGGCAGAAGCACTAAAAGGCATCAAAATTGACAAGTTCAAAAGCTGTTTTGAGCTGTAGCAAAAATGTCTCAATAGGTATATTGCATCAAATGGAGAGTATTTTGAAGGTGACTGAAGTTTAAACATGTAAAAATAAATACACAATATTTTATAAATAAATTCTGCTTTTGGGGGTTCACCCTTGTAAACCCACTTCTGCATGCAGGGATCTTTTTCAGACAAGGATTGATCAGGAAAAAAGGGCTAGTGATGGACCGTGAGGTTGGGTTCTCTTTTCCCCTGACAGTGATGTTTAGACCTCAACATGGGGAAGGTTTGGTCAGGGGCTAAGACAAGATAAATCCAGTAATAAGTTGGTGTGATCTGGTAATATGTACTGTCCTGCACTGTGGCCTAGAAGATGGGACACTCTTTTATGCTTTATGCTTTTTCCAGGTTTGATGTTGGTCCCTTACTCCTGGGAAGAAGATAACTCTATTGAGATAGGTCTCATAGATGATTTCCCCTGAGCATCTATTGATACAACTCTGGCCTCTTTCCCCAAAGGCCTTTGGTCCCTTCAGGCAGCCTTATAGTGAAGGACCTACGATGGCTCCTTGCCCACTTTCTCCCCCTGTTACAGCATTCACTGTTTAGCATGATACGTTTTTTTTTTTTATTACATGGCCTAGCAAACTCTGAAGTGCAAGCTGATGCTTCTACCATAGCACTCTCCTGATTTCATTATCAAAGCAAAGACTGAGCCCATCTTTCATAGGCAGGAGCTGGATCTTGTTCATGGTTTAGATTTCTCAGGCTTGAGCCAAGCACCACCCTTTAGTATCTAACAATTTTAGCAAATGTATTTCAAAACCAGTTCTAGGGAAGGTGGTTGAAGCCCCTCTCTCAGGAGTTATGTGGAGAATTTTGTAAGACTGCAACAATAAATCTGTTCAGCAGCCATCCCTTCTCTTCCTTTGGATCTGTATTAATATATTTGCTCTGAATCAGGGGCCTAAAGACCATGAAACAGGTTCTCTTGCATTCTTCCCATTCTGAATTTCCTTTAGGTGAAAGTTATGGAAATCTGACCCCCAAATCACAAATTATGACATTTTTCACAGCTTCTGTTCCAAGTGTTCTCATATATCCTGAATATATTTTAATTGATTCTGTTTTAACCTGAAACTCTTATATAAAGTAAAATGATATGTAGTTATTGCAAATGGATAACCAGTAGCATTTGCCATAAGTGGAAGGTGTCCATAAAACTCAGGCACAGAACAAAACCAAAATTAAATCAGTATCACTAAATTCTAGCAAGAGAATCTAGCTGAGGGCCTGAACCTGAGGGGTGCTTTTTCTTAGTTAAAAATAGATATTAGCAAGCCCAAGAAAGAGGTTGAAGATATACTAGCATAAAACTGAAAACTTTTGTTAGTGTAATCAAAAATTTTGAAAGAGGACAATTTTCTCACTATATGATTTAATGTTATTTAAGGCTGTACCCGTATTCCACCTGAAATTATTTCGTTTTCTGCCACTGTGTATTTGTCCCATATTATGGAGAACACTGCACCGTGTCTTACCTAGCATGACCACCTCTTGCAGTTATAGTGAATTTCAAATTATATATATATATACATATGTATGTACTTCATATATGTATATATATATATACTTCAACAATATTAGCAGTAGTTGCCATTATATGTTGAATCCTGTGCTAAACCTTTATATACATTATTTTTGCCTAAGTTTATGATGTATGAATTAGTATCCACATTTTACTGCTGCAAAAAATAAAGCTTATAGGGATTAATTTAGCACAGATTAATAGTTAGTAAATGGCAGTGCTAGGAATTGAACCCTGGCTTGGCTAATTCCAGAATATATGCATGTGAACACAATGCAATGTGTATGAGTCATCTTTCATACCACAGGAAAACTAATACAAATATTCTGTTGCTTCCATTTTGTTTTTTTGGTCACATCTATATTGGGAGAGCTTCACAGATTTTTTAATCTATTCTAATTTTGTTCTATAACTTATATTACCATATTTCCTTTATACAAGTTTATATGTAGATATATATGTGTATATGTGATACACACAGAAAAAAGTGCTAAAATCATAAGGATACAAATGTAGATAGCTTTGTACTGAATGATCATAGTCATTTAGCAGCACCAAGATCAAAAACATAGGCCATAAGTAGCACCCTAGAAACCCCCTCCTGTTCCTGCTAGTCTCTACCTACCCAAGAGTTACCCATATGTTGACTCCTAATATGAAAGGTTAGTCTTGCTATTTCAATGTTATAACAGAATCAAGCATCAGATCATCCATTAGGTTCTCTTTATATATGGCTTCTTCCATCAGTAGTACGAGGTCTGTCCAGGAGAAAGACCAGCCATTGTTAATATAACCAGAATGGTTTGCATGGCATCGATGTAACCTGGCAGCCAAGGAGAGTAGACTGGAATGCACATGTGTGAACAGTGACAACTTCACTGTACTAGTCAGTGGGGGCAATAGACACTGTTGAGTGAACATGTATACAGCATGGCCATTGCATTCAAAATGATCGAGAGAGTAAAGCAAAAAATCTAGATCACATTTTGTGTTAGGTTTGAACATTCCTTCACAGAAACTATTTGAATGATTCAGAAGGCTTTTGGAGATGATGAAATGAACGCAGTACAAATAAAACTGTGACACAAACACTTCAGAGATGATCAAGAATCTTTTGAAAGTGATCTACTTTCTTGGAGGCCTGCAACAAGCAGAACACCTTAGAATGTTGAACATGTACAGGTTGCAATTAACAAAGATCAGCCAGTGACTGTGCAGAACTAGAAGCTTATCCGGGGATTCCAAAAACTCCTGTGTCTGAGATTTTGAACAGCATCTTGATGTGCAACATGTCATGACAAAATTCGTTCCATGGCTTCTGCTACCAGAGCAGAAGGAACATCTTGTTGTAGTTGTGATAACTTGCGTCAGACCATTAAAAATGAACCAGATTTCCTCAAGAAGGTCATAACTGGAGATAAAGGGTGGGTCCATGGCTACCTGGAAATGAAGGCCCAGTTATCTCAAAGGAAGTTGCCTGATTCTCCACACCTGAAGAAGGTATGGCAAAGTCACAGCAAGATCAAGACTATGTTAACTATGGTTTCTGATTGGGAAGGTACCTATTTTGAAAGAGACTAAGGTGTCATTGTTCTGTATACAATGTTTCTTGTATCTTCTTCAATAAATGTCTCTATTTTTCATATAGTCTGGCTGGATACTTTCTGGATAGGCCCCGTTGTACACTCGTCAGATTCATCAGTGTTGTTAAATGTAGTGTTTATCCATTTTACCATTAATGGACATTTGGATGATTTCCAGTTTTTGCCTGATACAGAGAATATTGGTCTGCATATTCTTAAACATATCTTTTGGGAACCTAGGCATATATTTATTTTTTAGCAAATGTCCAGGAATGGTATGATTGAGTCATAGGACATGCATATGTATATAGTTTTGGGGGAAATTGTTTTATTTATGTTTCTTGTCTGCTGCAAACTAACACTGATTTGTCCTTTGAAACTGCATTCTTATTTTCTTTTGAGAAAGGATCCATCAATAGTATATAGTCATTTTAATGCAATAAATTAAGTTTTGGTTTTTAACTCCAGAAACAGCAGAGGTCCTTGGAGACTTTGTTTACTAGGACTTTATTAGAATCTTCCTCTGTACAGGAAAAATATGGAGACCTGTGATCTAAACTGCTTCAGCCATAGTCTCCTTAAAGGGGGTTTGAAACTTGAGTAGGGTAATTCAAAACAGAAGAAATGATTGGCATTTCATCCTAGTAGCAGCAGCACTGACTTGGAGAGTCAGGGAAGATTTATAGTTACCCATTTCTTGTCAGTTTTAAGTCTGGTCATTTGCCTTTCCCTGATCCTGTGAGCTCCAGTATCTCCTTCCAACATGTTCCTTTTTTGGTTAAAATATTCATGTTGGTTTCTGTTGCTTGCAACTAAATTAACCTGTGTCATATATAAGTTCATATGCCACACATCAGTAACAACTTTTCCCTTACTATGCTATAAATAATGTTCCATTTTACTATATGCTGTTGAGTGTGATGAATTACAAAACAGCCTTGGCAGCTACATATAGATGAGAACACCCATAAAAAGTGTGTATTTATGATTTCTGGACAGACTGCTTCCCACAGATGAGGCCTGAGGGAAATGGTCAAGATTATGCCTCTCTTCCTTCATTGCTTGGCAGAGATGGGTATTCAAAGAGAAGGACTATGGTGGCACAGGAAATTTTGTCTTCTATTGTTGATATTTACTATCACAATCATAATTATATTTTACATATAATGTTATTTTACATTTCGGGTTAAGTGCATTAAATGGTAGTGTTCATAATATCACTTTTTATCAGGAGTGATTTAGGAGAAGGGGTAAGTAGAGGTCGTTTGCTATGAAATTGACAGTTAGGAAGATTTCCTGTTAAGTATATTGGGATGTATTTCACCTGGCCAAATTATGTGAAATTTGCTTAAGGGTTTAACATTGTGTGTTTTACTTAAGTTTTAACCCTGTCTGCTAAAAGTTGGGTTTGACTTTTTTTTGTTCAACTGTACACAAACAGGCATGTAAAACTCTGATGTCCTTGTTTTACAGTTGTTTGTAAGCTTAGGCTTCTTTAGAGTATGCATTTATGGGGTTGGGTGAAGGTTGCTTCAGTTCCTAAGTGTTGAATCTCAGGTATCAGTCCTCAACTGAAAGAGAACTCCAGACCACATTTTGTAGGACTGTGTAAATGGAGGTGATGGCTCCTTGAAACATCCTAGCCTCAGTCTTCCTCAGCTGAGTGGTCATAATAACATAGTCTTCATTCTTCTGCCCTGCATTCCTCAGTTCCATCTCAGCTCATAAAAAAAGAGGGGTTGGAGACTAGTTGAAAAATCCTATGGGTAATTTTTAGGAAAGTTGCATTCTAGGGCTGCGGATGTTAGTGCTGAAGTTCCAGGCCAGATAGGACACATTGAAGTTGAGCTGTAGGAGGCAACATATGCAAGGGCTGAACACATAGATGCTGAAGGCAGAGATCGTTGGAGTCCAAATCCTGATATTGTTTAGTAGTCTTATCACTGCTCAGACTTTTGAGTCAGGGTAATTCAAAGTGCATTTATTAATGTGTTCTTAAGCAGGCTACTTACCCATTAACATTCTATTTCAAGTTGGTAACATAGGGGACTAGAATAGTGTCTGTTTTGCTCTGATAATTAGAAAATGTCTGTAAAGCACTTAGTCTAAGTGACATTGAATATTTGCCAGCATTACAGGATCCTCCATTCTGTTGTCCTGAGATGCTTCAAAGAGTCTGGACTTCTCCTTACAAAATGTGAGCCCTCAAAAATCAGACTAGATCTCCCTGGCCTACTCCTTCAAAGCCTCTTGTACCTGTTGTTAATGCACTTATCACAGTGGTTATACTTACAACGCTGTGAAGGTTGTTTTGATGTTTGGTTCCCTGACTGTGGTTTAAGCTTCATTGAGACTGGGAGTATGTTTGATAATAAATATTTTCAATACCTAGGCAAAAGTGCCAAATAAATGTTTGTAGAATGGATGCATAGATTTAAAATAGTAATCTGGGGGGGGGGGGCGCTACAGAGACAGTAAATGGCCATTAGAACTAAAGAGGCTTAATTTTGCCCCCATTGTATCCCCAGTGCCTATAACTGAACTTTAAACACAGAAATGATTAAATAAATACTAATTTTAACCACATAAAACTTGAGTATTCAAGTATTTCTGCCTTACAAATGGCAATTACATATAGCTCAAAGTGGTATTTGCTGAACAGATTAATACATCTTAATCCTAGAGTAAGCACACATCGTGGCTTTAATTTTCAGTGTATATTTATGTGTGTGCATTGGTCTTAGCTATGTAGCACAAACAGTTGCTATACGAGAGATAGTAAATAGTTCCACCCCATATTTATAATCTCAACCATTCTAATACTAAATACTAAAATTTGGCATTTTAAAGAAAGCTATCTAAAAACTCTTCAGATGCTAACCAAATATGGTAACTACTAAAGTTTTTCATATGTGGATCATCAAAACAAAATTAAGCCTTGTGAGATGGTTTTCTTAAAATAATATTGCTTAAAAAAATCCTACTGGAATATTTGGGAACAGGTAATTTAGCCCATGGAGTTTTGTATAGTAACACCTGGAGAGCATACACTTGTTTTTAAGCTTAGGATTTTTGAATATAACAAAACAATTTGTTTGCAATAATTGAATCCATTAAGGAAAGAGCAGTGTAAACATTTTCTGCTCCAGCTTTATGATAAATGACCAGACAAGTGCAGTCTGGTCATATAGGTCTCTGATGTCGACTTCCAGTTCCCTCTCACCTGGAAAGTGCTTGTAGGCACTACCCATGGAAATAAGGGGCTAGTTCCTCCTTTGGTAAGGCTGAGATTATTCTTCTCACTTCTGCTTTTCTTCTAAGTCTCACAACTATAATTTTCTGGACTTGAACTTGATCCATTAATAATCACTTTTAAATTCTTTATCATTCTTATATACTTGTTGAAAGCACATTTATATAATAATGAGACTTTGTGATTTACATAGAAGACTCTATATCCTTTCTACCAATATGCATATCACAAAGTCTGGGAGCTTGTTTTTTTTTAAATGATTATATTTACATTTACTTATTTTAAGTTAATAGTAATGGCTGTGGTTTCTTGGATGTGTGCCTCTCTTTCCTTAATATAAGGACATCCTGCATTCTTTCTTCTCACGAACAAACAATATATTTCTAGTATGTTGTCATGGTCTGCGAAGAAAATCTGGTTCAGCTGGAATTCAGAATCGGGTTTTCTGTCTACATCTTAAGGTTTTTAGTTTTTGTTTTTGTAATCTAAAATAGGTTCATTAAGTATAGCCTCAGTAACTCATCAACTTTGATAGCAGAATCATCCCCACTGATTTATATTTATTTATCATGTGAATCAGCAGGACCTTCAGTACTTCAGTTTCATTTCAGGAGACTTACACCACAGTGTTCTCTTCACTCATTTGTTTGAGTATTGTATTTGATATCCATTCAGTTTCATTTTTTTAAACATTTTTTATCATTGTTCAAGTATAGTTTTCTGCCTTTTTCCCTTCCCCCTCCCCACCACCCCAGCCCTCCTCACCTCCCTCCCGTTTCCATCCCCCCTTGTTATTGTCCCTGTGTCCTTTATAGTTGTTCCTGTAAACCCTTCACCCTTTTCCCCCATTATCCCCTCCACTCTCCCCTCTGGTCACTGTCAACCTGTTCCCAATTCAGTGTCTTTGGCTATACTTTGCTTGCTTGTTTGTTTTGTTGATTAGATTCCTGTTAATGGTGAGATCATATGGTATTTGTCTTTCATTGCCTGGCTTATTTTATTTTTTATTTTTTGTCTATTTGTATCTTGTTTGTTAATACAGTCAAAGTACAAAATGCCTGCATTTTCACATTTTAGCTTGGCACTATGAAGGTGTTAATTTTGATGTAAAATATATGACTAATTTTATTTTTATTCTTCACTCTTAAAATTTATGCTACCATTTCCATTTTTGACATTCATGTATACACACACACTCATATATATATATATATATATATATATATGAATGAACAAGTTTAAAATTTAGTTGTAGGCATCAGTGGACATTGTATTCATTAAAGTGGACATGCTAAAATAAAATGTTTTAAAAAATATTTCAGGTAATATAGTCACTTAGACATCAAAAAACAATTGAGCGTATTTATTGCTGCCTTATTACTTTGTTCTAACTGAATGTTTCAAATCAATCCAATTAGATAGAGTTGTTAAACTTTAAGAGTAGCAATAAAAATATATTTTGAAGATTGTATTTTTAATTTAGTAAATAACTCATGACTACTTTATTTGTGTTAATTCTAATTTGTAGTTTAAATCAAGCAGTGTAACACAACATAACTGTTTCTACCAGTTAATTCCCAGAGAGTAACTGACCTTGCAAAAAATATTGAAAAAAACAATTTTAATAGAAAAATTATCTTGATTTAGTCATGTAAATATTCGCTGTGTTCAATAAAGAGCATTAGTTTCAGAGACATGGAGAGGAATAAAATATGTAGAGGAGAAAAAATTTGCTAAAAAATAAAAGCAAATCCGATGAAGAAAGCTAACAAATGTATACAGACTTTGACATGAGTTTTATAATTTAGTTATTATTTTATCTCTGACTAAAGTCCCCAAAGAACATAATATAAAATTATTCTAAGATGTATGTCATAGTAACCCATCATAGTAAATTTGCAAACTTATAATGAAACAGTCAGAAATGATCAGATTCAGACAGTAGCGATGAGAAATATGATTAAGAAAGTTTGTTGCAGAGAGATGAAAGTGTGAGTTTTAAGATGTACAAACATCTGGCAAATGGCAGGTAGTATTGTCTGATCACTACATCAGTGGTCAGGAGATGGTGGGAAGTAGCCAAGTCCTGGGAGAGCACCTGAAAAGAGGTGGACAGATCCTTGAAGTTTCGGAAGGCTGGTAGAATTAAGAATCTGAAGGTCACTCCAATTCATGAACATGGTATATGCTTCCACTTATTTTTTTTAATCCTCAATTTCTTTCTTCAGTGTCCTATAGTTTTCTGGGTATGGGTCCTTTTTTTTTTTTTTACACCTCCTTGGTTATATTTATTCCTAGGCACTTTTTTGTTGTTGTTACAATAGTAAATGGAATTGCTCTCTTATTTTGTCTTTCAGATAGTTCATTATTGTTGTATCAAATGCCATTGATTTCTGAATATTGACTTTGTATTCTACTATGTTGCCAAATTCACTTATTAGGTTAAGTAGTTTTTTGGTGGAATATATAGAGTTTTCTATGTACACTATCATGTCTCCAAACAATGACACTTTTGCTGCTTCCTTTCCAATTCTGGTGCCTTTTATTTCTTCTTCTTGTCTGATCACTGTGGCTAGGATTTCCAGTACTATGCTGAATAAGACTGGTAAAAGTGGACACCTTTATCTTGTTCCTGATCTTAAGGGAAATATTTTAGTTTTTTCCCCTTGAGTATGATGTTGGCAGTAGGTTTTTCACATATGGCCTTTATTATCTTGAGGTATGCTCCCTCTATTCCCACTTTGCTGAGTGTTTTTATCATAAATGGGTGCTGGACTTTATTAAATTTAAAAAATGGGCAAAGTTCCTAAACTGACACTTCTCTAAGGAGGACATACAGATGGCCAATAGACATATGAAAAAATGTTCATTTAACATCACTAGCCATTAGAGAGATACAATAAAACAACAATGAGATATCACCTCACACCTGTCAGAATGGTTATCAATAAAACAACAAAGAACAAGTTCTGGTGATGTTGAGGAGAAAAGGGAACACTAGTGCACTGTTGGTGGAAATGCAGACTTGGTGCAGCCACTGTGGAAAATAGTATGGGATTTCCTCGAAAAACAAAAATGAAACTGCCTTTGAACCCAGCAATTCCATTGCTGGGAATATTTCTGAAGAATCCCAAAACACCAATTCAAAAGAATTCATACACTCCCATGTTCATAGCAGCACTATTTACAATAGCCAAGATTTGCAAACAGCCTAAGTAGATGAGTGGATTAAAATTAAGTGGTACATTTACACAATGGAATATTACACAGAAGAAAAAAGAAAAAGAAAGAAAGAAAGAAAGAAAGAAAGAAAGAAAGAAAGAAAGAAAGAAAGAAAGAAAGAAAGAAAGAAAGAAAAGAAAGAAGGAAAAAGAAAGAAAGCTAGCTTACTTCTTGAAATAGCATGGATAGAACTGGAGACTATTATGCTAAGTGAAGTAAGCCAGGTGGTAAAAGACAAATACCATATGATCTCACTTATAAGAGGAATCTAATGAACAAAATAAACTAATGAGCAAAATAGAACCAGAGGCACAGAATCACAGACTGACAGCTGAATTAGGGAGAAGGAAGGTGGGGACTGATTAGAAGAAGGTGAAGGGATTAGTTAATAAATATATATGAAGGACCCATGGACATGGACAACAGTTAAGGGATTGATTATGGAAGGGTGGGGGCAGGCTGGGTAGAGGAGGGAAAAGGGAGAAACAGTAGAACAACTGTCATGGCATAAACAATAAAATTAAAAACATAAAAAAGAACAGCAGATCAGGTATTCAGTGCCTAATATCACTTCCAGGTAGGGCTGGCAGGTGATAAAAAATCAGGATAGAAATCCTGATTTTTTAAAAATCCTTACATATTAGATATGTTCACAAAATAATTTATGGAAAGAAGTAAGTCAGTGTCCTTAGCAATATTTTCACTTTTGTCAAGTGAAGGACAAAGCATTTAGGACTTCCTGGGATATCAATGTAATAATAATAGCTGACATTTTTTGAGTGCAAGTTGGAAACTAGGTCCTATGTACTGTGCACAGGTGGTACCTTCCACATATTATTTCTCTAAATCCTTAATTTGTTAGTATTATTTCCATTGTACAGATGAAGAAGCAGTCGCAAAATGGTTAAATCATTTGTTTAAGGTTGCACAACTAGTAATGAGTGAAGCGGGGACTGGAACTCAGGCAGCTTGATTTAAAAGCTCCAAGTATATGCTATTCTAGAACAAGATCAGGTGAGATTGTATGGTGAACATGATTATATCTGAATGGAATTCATGACATCATGGTAAAGTAGTGTAGACAAGTAACTATCTACAGCTCCTATATTTGAAATTCACAGTTAATAAAAATACTAAGGAACATTGTGCTTAACTCAAGCCACCATGGATGCACATTAATGATACATGAGAATAGGTCATAGAATCTTCATTGGAATGAGAAGCTGACATTGTTGAATTTTGTCTTGGATTTCCTTAAATTCATTTATTCTGTTATCATTTGTTTATTCAACACACAATTATTTTATTTTCACTATGTCCCAGTTATAGTGTTAGCAATACAGAGGACCTGTTCTCATGAATTTATAGTCCATTGGTGGAGACAGCCAATAAATAAGGAAATACATAAATATATATACTATTATAATATTTCTTGGAGATTAGTACTATGCACAAAAATGAAGCAGACTAGTCATAGAGTGTGAAAGCAGAGGGATATTTTAGAAAGGGTGTTCAAGGATTCTCTGGGGAGATAAATTTTAAAAAAGACTTGAATGAAGTGAATGAACAAAGTTTCTGGATACATGGAGGAAAGGAAATAAAAAGTGTAAATATATTGAGTTCAGAAAACAATGAGAGGAGCACCAAGATGTAGGTATGTGTATGATCACAGAGGATCTACTAGACCATGGTATAAGGTTCCAGTGGTTAACCAGATGGAAAGCCATAAGGAATTTTTGACATTAGAAGTGTCACAATTGGATTTTTTTAAAATAAAATTATTTCAGCTACCATGGATATAGTTCCTTAGATGAATGTTCTAGCAGTGGAGGTAAAGAGAAGTGATCTGGTTTAGATACATTATAAAGACAGATCACAGCATAATTGGTCATCATTTAGGATTTGGGTTTTGGCTGTAAAAAGAATACTCCAAAGTTTTTGGCTTGAGCAACTAGATGATTTGTGGTGCCAGTTTGGGGTTAGGGTGGTAATAGGAATAATTTTCTATTTTAGAAGCATTAAGTGGGAGATTCTATTAAAGATTCAACTGAAGATAGAGATTTGACATCTTTGGGAGTTATCAAAATAAATAGATGGTTTCCAAAGCTCTCAGACTGAATGGCAGAGAGGCAAAGATTGAGCTCTGGCTTGTTCCAGTACCTATTAGTGAAGAAAAAAGAAAACTCAGAAAATGGGCCTGAAAATAACAAAATAAAATTAATATTGGGAATGTGTAGTGTCTTAGAATTCAAGAGAGGAAAATGTTTCAAGAAGGAGGGAATGCCTATGTCAAGTGCTGCTAAGAAGTTGAGTAAAAATAGGGCTAAGTATAGACCATATAACCATAGGATTTATCAGCTGGACATTACCATTACCCTTTAAGAAAAGATTTCAGTGGAAAGGCTGTGATCAAAGACCTAAGAGATCAAGTGAAGGCAGTGAACATAAACCTTTTGAAAAATGTTGCCAAAATGTAAACAAAGAAATTGGGCAGCAACTAGATGGGCACATAAGATGTGAAGAGTTTTCTTTTTTCATTAGTGGGAGTTATTATAGAAGGTTAGTGTACAAATATAAATGATCTGGTAATCAAAGAAAACTGAAATTTATGTTTGAAAGAGAAGAGATAATTGAAGGGACAGAGTCCTTATGATGAGGAGGAAGCATGGAATGTACATAAGTGAATGGGGTTGAGCTTAGGTGGATGTAGGGACTTTTCCTTTTTGTAACAGAAAGGAAATTCAGGATATAAGTACAGATGATGGCATGGTGATAGATGAGGTGGGATGTGGAGAAAGATCTGTTTTGATTGCTTCAGTTGGATCACTGAACAAAGCACATGGTCATTATCTAAGAGTGAAGAGTAAAGTGGGTGCTGGAAACTTGAGGATGTCCAAGATGGTATGAAATAATCTTGGGACTGGAGAGTGGACTCACTAGGAATTTGTACTAGAGTCACAGAGCACTGCTGAAGTCCCAACTGAGATAACTTGCCTCAAATGTAAAATGAGACTAGCCAGCATGGCGGTATATGCTTTCTACAGTCATGCTGAACAGTGTAGGTGTAGACATGATAAGGGAAGATGGCTGAGTTTAATAGGATTGAGTTTTGTGGGGGTTTTTTTTCAAGTAATTCAGGTAAGAGTACAATTACAAGGGTTCATGTTTTATTCAAAGAATAGATTAAAATTATAGATAAACCAGGAATCTAAGCTGTATAAAAAGAAAATGAAGAGCTGATTGCTAGTGAAAAAGTGATAGCTCAATGGGTTAGTGGTTTGAAGAGGTAAAGAGATTTCAGTGGGACTAATGATTAGAGTAAGTGAGCTGGAAGGCTAGGAATTAATGTGCAGGTATCTGAACCTATCTAGGATATCCAACCTTTGAAATAAAGGGAGAATATTGTGTTAGCTGTTATAGACTTCTGAAGTCACAAGCAGAATGTCCTGTCACTGTAGCTGCCTGTACTGAGGGATGACACTTTTCCCCTTATTTATTTCAACATATGGATGTGGAATGCACATGCAATATGACCTGATAGGTAAAGGAATTGAACTTTAGTTTGGAGATGGCATTTGTGTACTCCAAAAATAATAAGGCTAAAATTTACGCTCTTACATGTATGGCCATTCATTGAGATGTTCTGCATTAATGTGATTTTTAAAAAGTCTTGTCCATAGATCAACTCAGAATAATTTTTTGAAGCCATGAAAGTTTGGAGGATTAATATGCAATGTAATAAAATTGTTTTTATACATGGACCTCACAAAACATTGGCACATACCTGAAGTCAATATAGTAAGAGTTGATTTAACAAGCTTCTATAATTTTGAGACATTGTTTTAGTCAATATCTTATTGGTGCAAGATGAGTCTTGGAAATGATTTGTTCTGTTTAACTTTATCTTAGTGATCTACATAAGTTATCATTTGACTTCTTATAGCTTTTATGCATTTGTAAGCTCCAAAAGCATTACATTTTTAAAAAATGTGTTGTAACTCTTGATTTTGCCCTAAAATACATTCTCAGTACATGAAAATACTAAATAATTGATGAAATATTAAGAAGTTATGACAATTTAATAAAAATGTTATGGTGTTATCACTTATTTTACCCATGTATGAACAGTATATATGAGCAAATAATTCTTTTTGCAGAATTTAAATGTCAGAATCATTGAACTCAGTTGTTCTGGGAAAAGATTGTGTATAATTTTCCTTTTGATACTGAAAAAATAACTTTTATTTCAGAGACTTAACAAGCATTTAATGTAAATGCATGCTTATTGTAACTTCCTAAATTCATGTACTTTCATCAAAATAATTCTAAATATTTAGGAATTATAACTAGTTCTTGGGACCAGTTTGTACTTGTGATTTAAAGCATATTTTATACAAATAATATATCCAATGTTTTTATTTTTATACGATTGTTTTCCTAGCAATAATATGGTTAGATATAGTTTATCAAATAAGCAAATCTTAACATTGCTAACTAGTACCTTTTGGATGTCTTTCGGTTTCTGTGAATTATAATACAGTTTCTAGAAAATAAATATACTCATTCACATTTAATGTGTACACGTACATATGTACAAATTAAGTCTTTTCTTTCTGACATTATCATTTGTAGTATCACTCACTTGAAAAGTTGAACCCCAAATGGAAAATGTGGAGAATATAATTGGCATAGAAGCCTATGCTCCCCTTTTATGAGGGCTTTGGTATCTTTCGTGATTCTAATTTTGTTGTTTAATCTGTAATTGCAGGTTATGTGTACTTCATAGTATTAAAGGGTTATGTGTTTGAATCACAGAATTTTAGAGATTGGAGGAGAGTCTTAGGCTTTTCCTATTTTCCAGAGGAGGAAACTGAAGTACATTGAGACTTGCTCAAGGGCCATATAACTAGCCAAGGACAGATTCTGAACTTAAACTTAGGCTTTCTGACTTTGAATCTTGTGCCCTTTCCATGTTGGGCTGAACTGTTGCTGCAGGATTGGAAGGGTATAACTGAAGAGCCTGATCCCCAGGAAATTCATCTGGAAGAGGAAAGCAAAAGCTTTATGGCATGCTGCTAGAAGAAAAAAGCAAACTAAAATGCAGTGTTACTTCAAGTTTGGGGGGGGGAAGAGTGAATGAAATATGGATAACTTTAAAAGAACATCATATAAGGCTGTTAGTACATCAATACATAGTGTTTATTTTGAGCAGTTGGTGACATTTAGGAAGAAGTGAGGGTTCCAGCCATTTTCAGTAGGTGGTCACTTTGACATTTCTGTATAATGCCTCCTTGGGATAATAAAACTTTTCTATTCCTGCTGGTTCCATTTTCATTTTCTTCTTTCTGTTCATTTAAAGTAACAATTTAGTAAATCACAGCGTATAGGCAAATGCTGGAAGTCAAGTGTTTATACATACTAAAAATTTTGAAGCCTGGACTTTTTTCTGCCTGACAGATGGGAAAAGTATGAGTAATTTCATTGGAATTCTGTAACTTTATTTTTTGAAAAAAATATTTAATAACATTTAAATATTCAGTTTATGTCTAATAAAACAAATCATATTTTTAAATAAGCCCCACAGTTATTATCAAAACAGATTCATGTGGCTTGGCAACTAGCAAAATAACATGGACATCTGTTACTGGGAAACAAGTTAAACCAAAGTAAATTGAACCATAGTGAATGTTGTTATAATTTTCTAGTTAATTGATATGTTAAACTACAAATTTATACGACCTAACATCAGCCAGACCTTTGTAATGATGTCCTTTTTACAGCATGTCATGGTAACCACAGACCTGTGTCAAGGATTTTCCACATTTCTCAAACCTCAAAACATAGACACTACCATCTACCCAGAACCATCTTCTATTTTTATGTAAATATTGCTGCAATTCAGTTAGTTTGTTCATTTTTCTTATTTTCTCCTCTGTATTTTAATTCCCTTGGATCCTTCTCTACCTCTAAAGAAGTATCCATACTTCCCTATTTGTGAATTGTCATATATCTTTGCTCTTAATTACATTGATCTTCCTAAGACCTTTGTATATCAATTTACTCTTTGTTAAAAAGTATAATTGAAGTAGACCTTAATACTGCCCCTAACTGGGGATTTCAGGGCTCTGGATCTGGCTCTGTGTATCCCAGTCTAGGGGCTTATGAAACTATGTCCTTCCCTCTGCCTTCAAGTATCGCTCTGTTTATCTAGGGCCTTATTCTTCTTGCAGAACATATGAGTATATTGGGGTACAAAAGAAGAAGTTGTCCAATGGTAGTAATTGTGAAGAGAATTCAACCTGCTGAAGACTGGCAAGTATCACACAGGTATCTCTAAAAGTGACCTTTCCCTTGCCACCTGCAGAGTCAAGGACTGCTTAGGTGACCCTTCAGCACAGGCAATCTCTCCTGCCCACTGTTGCTGGTACACAGGTCTTGCTCTTGGAAGAAGTGGGGTAAACTTATTGACGTTTCCATTCTCTCAGAAGACTCATAGGTTTGAAAGGTCCTTTCTTACCTGCCTTATGGGTTCTTCTGACCTCTTAGCCAGAACAAATACTACTAAAGAATAACTGTAAAATGTCACTCTACCTCTTAAAACCATGTTTATGAATAAATTGAATGTTGTGTTTTCTTAGGGTTTTCATTTCTGATCCTTCATTGTTTTCCTGTTTTTCCTTCTTGACAATTTCTGCTCTTGCAAAATAAGATTTTGCTGTTACATGGCTATCAATGAAATGGACTTCACAAGCCGATTTGAAAGGCTCCGCTTTCCTTTCCTTTTATTCCAGCATTGGCCTCTTACTTCCCTCCAAGGTACTCGTGGTTGCATGGGGGAAGGTTATGCACAAGTATTTTGTTATTGATATTTTAAATAGCTACTGGTTTAAATATCACCAACATGTTAGTCTGTGTGACTTTTCATTGAAGTTTTCTACTGCCATTCGTAGAAGAAAACATCCACACCCAAATTAATTCATATTGAAATGCTCTTTATGCATGTGAGGTGAGATGTTTCTGCCTGTAGTCAAGGTTAATTTCTACACTTAATTTCTGACTCCCATGACCAATACCCTTTCTTCTCCATTTCTAAGATATTCCTGCATCAAATGAGCCCCTTTTTCTCTACATCTTCACACTATCTGGACCTCTCTATTGGCTCATTAGCTTTATCTCCTTCTCTATGGGATGTTATGCTTGATCTATAAATATAAGTGTGCCCTAAATTTATACTTTTACTTGTCTTACCTTGCTTTTTTCAGTCTAAGGGTTTACATTTACTTTCAAGGCTTTAATGACTATCCTTAGTCGGTCATTCTCAAATCTAAATCTAAAGTAATAATACTTTACTGGTATTATTTTACCATTAGTTTAGTAGTAATACTGAAGTAGTTAAAATGTCTATTAAAGATAGATCAAACAGATAGTAAACATAACACTCATGTATTGCCAAATTTTATTATTCTTCCTTAGAACAAAACAATTTGCTAACTGAGGCATTCGATGGCATAATATTTTAATTTTGCATTTATGGTTGTTTTTGGTTTGAAAATAAGCATATATTAAGTCTAACCTACCATAGTAACATGTAGTATAAAAAGCATTTGAGCTGTTTATTCTTGACCACAGCATGGAACTTGTTACTGAGTTTTCCTCACTGTGAATGAGACAGACCTTTCTAAATTATTGAAGTACAAGTGATTTCTCCAAGGCACCACTTTAGAATGCCTCTTGATTTGGGGCTATTTTGGGGCCTCCTTTTCACACAATGTTAAATATCTTGTTAAATTCTAGGAGTGTTCTTCCTGTGGAATTGTCTTAAGGAATCTCAACATTTTTAACTTGGGCCTTAGAATATAAAGAATGAGCTTCATATCTTTACTCAGATAGGAGAAGTAAATTTTACCTTTGCTACTGCATAAATATAGGTTGGGCAATAGTCAGTATACAGTTATTTGTATGGTACATAATACAATAAATGATAAATACTAATACAAGAACAAATTCAGTGTTTTTTGTACTCATAACTGTAAACCTACTTTCGCCAAACCCTGTAATAAATCTTTCTAAGCAATGGATGTTTATAATGTTATACAGAGTCAAAATTAAGTATGATTTTAGCAACATAAAAATTTTTAAGTTAATATTTGTATTAGGTGAAAGTGGTAAACTTAATGGAGGTAAACAGATATAAACTGGCACACCTTCATCTGAGGGGAATTGTAGATCTCAATTCTTATGTATGTGGGCACATGGATAGGAATATATTATGAGAAGATGAAAGATTATAAAATAATGCTTGACTTTGAAAAGGCTACCAATTTGCCTGAAGCCACATATTAAAATGTTTTATTCTCTTAAAAATAATAATAATTCAGCAACCATTTCAAAAGGAATACTTAATGAATAATATGAAGCAGATAAAGTACTGTAAGATCTCTTATCTTTAGGATATACTCAATTTGCTTAATTTCCTCTAGGGAAAATTAAAGTTGCTCAAATTTGTACCTATAAATGTGTAAGGAGTTAATGTCAAAAGTTTTACCTCAGAAAACAATAATTTTCTCAATAGAATTATACATTATACTAAATATTCCTGAAAATGGGAGGAATGGTAAGACAATGTTTTAGAGTTCAGGTCTTATTCTTCTAAATTTCTAATAATATTTACTTAGTTTCAAAATCTATTGCTTTTTAAAAATCATGTTTTTTCTAAGCATTATTTCTAGAAAGAACAAAACTATCCCATAAATACAAATAAAATTATATAACTATAGTTGATTTCTGGGAGAGAGGGGAGGAAAAATCAAAACAATGAAATAAACACTGGCTTCATATGGCAACTTTTTCTTGCTGTTAGGAATGACAGCACTTGTTTCTCAAAGAATAAACAAAGGGGCATTTGGCAGGACTCGAATGTCAGGAACTTTGACACAGAGCTGGTAAACTGACAGAGTTTGCATGTTTGAAAGTGCCTGTTTTAAACCACAGTGATTTTTTAAAATAAGTCAGAATTTTAAAAAACAGCTCTATTGAAACAACATGACAAAAAAGGATTTTAAAAGTAAAATCAGGCTATTGTTTCATATCCTAGAAGTAAACTATTGAAATTAATGGAGAAATCAAGATTTCAAATCTCAGTAGTAATAGGAAATGATGTATTCTGCTTCTTATAGACCCAGGGAGGAATCTACTGCTAACACCAGGGGGTGCTCAAATTTTAAACCACATTATTTGGTGCTTGTCACTTCAGGATCTGCAAATCATAGGTCCTTGTATATTTATGGGTTAATGTCTCAGGGAAGGTTTCTAGAACTCTATTGTTTCATCATAGGTTCTGATTCAGGAGCAGCAATAAACACGTAAAAATTCCTGAGGAAGAACTGTTCCTCATGTGATAAGTTTCCCATGGGGCCAGTGCTGGCATAAATGTATAAATTCATTATCAATTTACAGTAGGTTCCAAGATATCAATAGATTTTTTTTTTTACTTTTTGTTCAGTATAAACTCATTTGGGCATTGACAAATGGACTCACTAGGTTTTAGATGAATTACTAGGCTATATAGCTTCAAGTAGGCCGTAAAAAGTTTTTTCTTTATTTTTTCAATTTTTATTTTTTAATCTGAATATATTTTAAGTTTATCCTTTATGAATTTTATTTATTTTTATTTCTTGATTATGGTTCAAGTACAGTTGTCTCCATTTTCTTCCTACCATGGCTCCCCATTTTTTTTTAAATATAAGAAAAATTGAACAGGAGCATTGTATCCAAAAATAGAACATAAAATATAGCCATTTTTTTCCAACACATTTTCACTATTACCTGAAACAATGCTTATCACTTAATAGTGTTCATTATATATTTATTGGATGAATGGAGATGATAAATCATAAGACAATGAAAGCATTCCAAGTGTTTACAGGGTAGGTGGTAGTATATGATATTTGTGGAATGCTTTCTGAGTCACATACCTGGCTATTGCTCAGTGCTGTGTTTAGATTCTGGTGGACATGAAACCCTGGGATGCATTGTAAGTAGGATGTGAGGCATTGCATTTCTCCCCTACCCCCATTCATTTGTTCATTCAACATGGCAGGACTAGAACACAAATAAAAGATAAAGTCTGCTACTAATGAGGTCACATGTTAAAGGAGACAGGCAAATAAATAAGCAATTAAAATAGATGATAACAAATGTTAGGTTATAGTTATGTTTTAAAAGATTTTATTTACTTATTCTTAAGTAAATAAAAAGAGAGAGGGGAAGGGACAAAGAGAAGGAGAAAAACATCAATGTGTGGTTGCCTCTCATGTGCCCCCCACCCAGGGACCTAGCCCACAACCCAGGCATGGGCCCTTTCTGGTAATGGAACCAGCTACCCTTTAGTTCACAGGCTGGAGCTCAACCCACTGAGCGACACCAGCCAGGGCTATTATAGTTATTTGGCTTGGCATTTCTTTCAGTTGTTCCCTTTTTCCTTTCCAGGCTCACCTTGAAGTTTCCCTTTATTTATAGTGTGAGCTCCTCATTAGCATGTGGCAGTCTCCCATTGTGGTTCCAAAGACACACCTTTCTTTCATGGCAAGCAAATTTATAAATCTTCATCAGTACCACACTCCCTGTTAAGTTACTTGAAATAAATATTTGACAATTTCTCAAACTAGGGTAAAGGCCTATGCATTTTCAGCTTCAGGAATAACCTAAGAGCCTGAACTGCAGAGAGAGTCCTAAATTGCCCTCATAAAATCAGGACTGTGTTCAGATCACATCTGCCATTTACTCTTCCTGTGAGTTAAGGTCATTGACTGCTTTGGGCCTCACTTTCCTCACCTGTGAGATGGTGACAACAATGTTAACACAACACGGTTCAAATTAAGCTTAAATGCATTAACATTTGAAAATGCTTAGAATGGCATTTACTAGTGTTAGTTACTTATCCACATGTTCTAACCAGATTACTGCCCTCTATTGAAATTATGGAGATTCTACTGACAATAATATTGGTTAATATGCAGAGGTGGATTTACCATGAGTATCGCAAAGCTACTCTTCAGGATCTTTCACTTGGACAGGTTCCTTAAAGGCTATACATTTTTGGTAAAAATTTTCAAAGTAGTGTGGTGGCTGCAATCACTTGAAATGATTGTCTCTTCTCTGTATGACTTTTCCACAGGGTAATGCCTTTGGATTGGCCACAGACATTACTGGGATCCAGTTAAGGAAAAGGTGAGTTCAGGATATATACACTTTGTGTTTAGTAGGATGTAGTTAAATGGTTCACAGTAGCTCTGGTGTACAGCTAAATAATTGCTAGCTGTGCCAGTTATGAATAGCTTTTAGGATATGTCTATTGTCCATTATGCAAATTCACCAGGGCATCCTGATAAGACTAGAAGTTACGATAAAATGTGAACTCATCCAATGGCTTTCCACAGCAAAAATGGAAATTTGCGCAGTAAAGGAGACACAGTTTGAAATGTGTGAAGCCAGAAGCTAGTTTGTGGAAAATCATATAAAATTGTATGGCATACTTTGTGTCATCAATACCTTCCTAAAGCTATCAAAAATAACAATACATTAAAACACATTTTAATCAATTATATTTCTATTTTTATAGAAAATACTATCATGAAATAACTTTTATATTAATGGACAAGAATATACAGACAAAAATATAGAAAAGTATTTTAGTGTTAAGCGTTCATAAACAATATTCTTATTTTCCAGATTTTGTGATGTTGTCAACTTTTTAAACTTTGTAGCTCTTTGTAATTTTTTATGTTCTAAACAAATGACAGAAATGTGTTTAATTTTGAATTTATAATTTTACTGTTTTTCAGTATAGTTTTCCAAGTTACATAAACCTGAGTAACCACAAAAACTGAGTCCACCCTGGATTACATGTAATGGGTGATTTTATGTGCCAAGTGTTTTTTTTTTTTTTTTTTTTGTTTGAGATATAATTGACACACAGCACTGTGTAAGTTTAAGGCACACCGCATAATGACTTGAGATATATGTATATATATATATGTATATACACACATATACATACATACATATATAAAATAAAGCGATTACCACTCTAAGTTTAGTAAACATTTATCATGTCATATAGATTAAAAAATGTGGGTTTTTTGGTGATGAAAACTTTTAGGATCTACTCTTTTAGTGACTTTTAAATGTGGCATACAGCAGTACAAGCTGTAATCATCATGTTGTACATCATGTCCCCAGTTCTTATTTTTCTGATAACTGAATATTTGTACCTTTTGACCAATGTCATCAAATTCCTCTACTCCTCCCCCATCCTTCAACTTTGGTAACCATGAATCTAATCTCTTTTTTCTGTGAGGTGTTTTTTTTTTCTTTTTTTAAGATTCTACACATAAGTAAGATCATATAGTATTTGTCTTTCTCTGTCTGACTTGTTTCCCTTAGCCTAATGCCCTCAATGTCCATCCATGTTGTTGCAAATGGATTTTTAAAAATTTTTTGGCTAAATTATGTTCTACTTTGTGTATGTGTATGCATGATATATATATATACATATAAATATAATCTTATACATGTACACATATATATAATCTTAATCTATTCACATGTTGATGGACACAGAGGTTGTTTCCATGTTTTGGTTATTCTAAGTAATGCTGCAATGAGCATTAAGGTATAGATATCTTTTCAATATACTGAGAATTTTTAACCCTTGAATCCTTTCTTCTCCCTCCCTGCCTCCCTCTTCAGAGAGGGAGAAGAAATACAGGTCTTCAACCTATCTCTTTTCCTCTCCTCCAGCATAACTGTAGATTATGACACTCTATGTGTCTTTTTTTCTCTATTACACTTTTTTCTCCAAAACATCAGACACTTGATAAATTATTTATAACTTAATTCCCCTTATTTAAATCTCTGATCCCTGGTTTAAGCATTACCCAAGCAGTCATTTATGTCTTAGTTCATTGGTTCTAAACCTGTAAAGTATGTTAAAATCACCTGGGGAAATTTAAAAAATTTCAATATCCTGGCAATATTCCAGATCAATTAAATCAGAATCTCTGGTGGTTGGACCAATGCATGACTATATTTTAAGGGCGAGGCCAATGTATTGCCAGGTATGAGGACCAATGTTTTGATTAAAGAATCTTATTGATTTGAGGTGAAAATAACAAATGGGTCCCTGAGAGGGGAGAAGGCACTCAGGAAGAAAATACTGTACAGAGTACAGAATGTAGGGATCTCCCAAGAAGGAACTCTGCTCTGTAATCGCTGGCAAGGTAAATAAAAGCAGAAGTGCTGACCCTGTCACTTTTACTAGTTCTGTGAGCTCAGAGTCACCACTAAATTATGTGTAATCTCAAGATTCTTCTTTATGATATGGGTATAATATATACCCTATGGTTTCTTGTAAACATAGAGATAAATTAAAAATAAAATACCCATTGATTAAAATGAATGTATTATTATTATTGTATTAATTATAAAGGCTTATAGCACTTAACAGTTGCTTTAGGGCAGTTATAATTTAATTCATACATTTGTATAATACTCTCTAATGGCAAAATTGTCTGAGCTCTTGGAGGACTAGGCTGCTTCTGTGCTGTTCACAGCTATAATCATAGCCCCTAACAAATAGCCTGATGCAGACTATGCCTTTAAAATATTAAATGGGTGAATAAGTGAATGTGCCATGTACCTTAAACCATTGGTCTGAAATAGAAGGATGACAGCAAGTTATATATTTCTTTTGTGCTCTCCTTCAATCTCTTTTTTCTCTTACTTTATAAACAGAATATTAATAACAGTAATAGTTTACTATGTGCCAGGTACAGTTGTTAAGAACTTTACAAATTATTTAGGATCTTATGACTTAAGTATGACCATTCTTTCTGTTACAGATGAAAAAATGTCCAAGAATAGAGATCTTAAGTCATTTGTCTGAACACACATAGAAAGCTGGTGAGTTGGGATTTGAATTTAGGTAAATAGACTTGAGAACAGATTCTCATCATTGACCTTCCTGCTTCAATCTCACTTCACCTGTATACAAGCATCCATTGCTATGAACTCCCTGAAGTCCCTGAGCCAATCTCTTTCCTAAAACGTTCCAAACAAGTTTTATCCTCTATACTTCTTGTGAATTAGTCATGGCTCTAGTTATGGGAGAGGGGGAAATGTGTGAAGAGATATAATCATCATACATACTTGCTTTGCTTTGAAAAAAATTTTTTACTTTGAAAAATTATGTTATTAATTTTTATTTGGCTCAGACAGAAACACAGGAATGCATATCAACACAGCTATCACGTGCGCCTTGTTCAACCAGCCTGCTACTGGAGGCAACGGCACATTTAGACTTTTCTTCTTTGGGATTATGTCACAGTTCATGGGAGAGGTAACAGTCATTCTTAAGAGATTTTACATTGGAACATTAGGTTTTGCTTATAAAAAAGCTCCTTACTTGCAAGGTATTCACTGAATAAGAGCTCACCTAGTTTGATTTTCTCCCAGAAGGTGGTGATAGTAAGGTGTATGCTGTGGATTATGTCATTTCATTTCCTTTAAAACTCATTAGAAGATAAAAATTGAGATAAAACCTCTTTGTACAACCAACCACAGAACTCAAGAGCATACCAACTCTACTTTTAGCCTTTGATTTATAATGAGAAAAATCTCTTTCAAGTTTGAAGTTATTTTCAGATGAATAAGTTAAAAAGTTTATTGCTTTTTAAATTGTAGGTGTTCTTTTGTCATTATTATATTTATATTTTAACTGAGTTATGTCTTCTACCTCAGCTTTATTAGATATGGGTTGTATGGGTATATGCAAATAAAGAGATTATAGAAACTGCAAAAACATTTTCACGTATCTCAACAGAACACTATTAGAATTCCAGGGAATATTAAGAAAATGGTTGCCTGTTCCTAATGAAATGGATGTTTGCCCAAGATAGTAGAGACTCTGAGTGACAAGAGAATGGCCTGTGTCGAATTTGGGGAAATAAAGGGTCCACTTCTCTCCTTCCAACAGAAAGCGTTTCTCTGCTAATATTGTAGTAAACATTTCCCTGGGGAGTGTCTGTTGTCAGAGTGACATGTCTATAATTAAAGTGAACATGGAGGAGATTAGAATTGCCAGTTGAAAAAAATATCATTTACTGAAAAAAATGCTATTAAAAAAGACTTTGAGGTAAACTTCAACTATAAATCTCAGTTAACAATGTTTGCTGTGAAATGTGTATAGTATTATATCACAATATATGACAGCAGCTACTTTTTTCTAATATTTAATTTGAAATGCTAAATATACCTACTTATGGATTCTATTTGTGTGCCTTGCCAGAAATTATGGCTAGTCTGCTATTCTGCAGTTTTTATTTAATCCAACAAGAACTAAAACAATACATATGAAGGATGTATAGGAGAGGTATTTAATATTGTGGAAACTAGGATTTAAAATAAATAGTTCTTTTGTGCAGGTATAACAAGGGGCTATATTTCCACCAGTGTCCAAACTAGAAGAAATCAACTTAATTTACCAAAAGAAAATGAATTTTTTAAAGTGTGAAATGAAGTGATAGAGAAAACTAAAGAAGAAATTAAAAATTTGTATGTCCTCAGCCAGTGTTGATTTCATTTCTCCTATTGACAAAATATTTAACATTGATATGATTCATATTTCTAAAATTTAATTTAATACTAATATACTTGACAAATTACATCGACATATATTCCGTAAGTACCAGAGCATTTTAAGGTACAGTTTTAAACTTCGGCTTTTTCACGCACACCTACTTTATCAAAGTGCCCACCTATCGTCAAGCTTTTGTGGTCACACCTGTGCTGCTGCCCAGGTTCACATCATCGTTCCTCACCTCTCAACCAAAGTAGAACAGGGGTTTGTGTGTTCTCCTTGTACTCCCTGGCACACAACTGGAGTGCATTTCCCAGCCTTCTTACAGTTTTATACAATGGAGTGTGGACAGTGGTGACTAAGGGACGCCACTTTGAGGCTCAGCATCCAAATGTCTTTGGTACATCGTTCTTGACTCTCCTAAATCAATTCACCAAATGAATGGACACACTGGATGAAGTCTCTCCAACATCAAGATTTAAAGAGCCTATCCCCTGAATAAGCAAATGAAGTGCTTGGTAACAGGAATATCTGCATTGGAGCAAAGAGTACGTTTATTATATGAAACTACTAAAATTTTCAGATGTGTCATTACAGCACCTACTTATTTACTCTATTTCTGGCACACCAGTAAGATAATTACAAACAATCATCTCCATGTTCATCTGTGTAATATAATGCCATTTAAAATTCTAAAGTCTCAAAATAGAATCTTAATATCCCCTTCCAATCAGCTTTCACTTGTAACATTTCTATTTTTCTGTTAATAGCATCATCATTCTAAAAGCAGAAAATATGATGCAATCTGGGATTTTGGTGATTGAGAACAGTCATTTTGAAATCTTAACATAGGAGAATTAACTCTATTATCATTACCTGATGCATTGTTATAATTTAGCAAGTATGACATGGCAGCAAAATTCAATTCTTTATTATAATATTTATGCTGTGATATGTCCTTTTAGAACTTGGAAATGCAGCTAACTAAGGCTGAAGGAAGTGACTCTATACTCAACATAACATAATTCAAACTCTTTATTTTATTCATACTCATCAGAATTCATTACAATAATTTATTAGTATCATCATGAAAACTATCCAATACTAGTATCTCTAGGCCATCACAGCGGTCACTCATTTGGACACCACTGGGTAGTAAGATGAGTAAGAAAAGCCTCAGATTACACATGAGTTTATGCCATTCCTGCAAATGTGGATGATGTACATAATTCCTTTTTCTCTCTCTCTCAGTTGAAAATAATAAAAGGAATAGCTCCTGACATGCTTATTACATAGGATTGGTAAGTTTCTACCACCTGTGGCAGGGCTGGCAGTGAAGCTACAGTCGTTAGTATGCCAAATTCCAGTCATGGCATGATTAAATCCAGTGTCAAACCATTTTTTTACAGTGAATTCACACAGCAGTGTGATTACAGTGTGCCCTGCCTGTCTCCATGGTGGGAGCATCTTTTACATTTGTTATGCAATTACTAGTGTGAATTTGTAACTGAAATGTATTGCTTACAAAATATTTTTTCTCTGCTGTTAAAAAATAAACTTATTTGTATATTTTGCCAGTCTTGTTGGTAATAGCCATGATATTAATTGAACCCCTCACTATTTTACTATTAGTGTTTTGCTTTCTTATTTAGCTATGATTTTATTTTTGTGTGTGTTTTTCTTTATGCTGACTATAAAATTTTTCTGCCTGTAGTGAAAAAGTCAGCTGTTTAAAATTATAATGTTCAAATAACATTTAGGAAAAATACTCATTATTTTATTTCCTTAAATACAAATATTAGAGGTGTTTAATATATACATATTAACAAGTTTACAAAAATAGATTCTGTGGCTTTAGGCTATAATAAAAGAAGTATTTAGAATTATAACTTATTTTAATATTTTGGCCAAGAAGATATATATATTAAGACAATATATTAAATCAAATCAGTTTGTTTCTGTGTACCATGTTAATGGGTAATAGAACACATTTATTAAACTTTCTTGACAATATATAATATATTAAATAAGTCATTAAAGTTTGACTGTAGATCTACTGTTACGGTACTTTTTGTTATGAGAAATAATACATTTGCTATAAATATCCCCTTATAAACATTTTCTACATAAGAAAACATGCCTAAAATTTGACTTCTACTTTTCCTTGAGGCAATTTTCTTTTCCCTTTTGTCTTTGTATTAAAGCATTGCCAACCATGATTAATTACTAAAAAAATCTCTCATTTTTGTAGTTCACTGAGAGGTGATTGTAGAAAGAAAATTCGGGGTTCTATTGATCTAGCAATTTATCAAAGTAGCCTGACACATATGTGCGAACCAAATCTGTTTTAATCTGTCAACACATATTATTGGATGCTTATCCCAATTCCCAATATTTAGTTTCTAGGTGGACATTCCATGTCACATCAAGAAATTTCAGTGTCTCCTTCTCACCTGTAAATACTTGCCCTCCTTTCACACCTGAGGACTGTGCTGTCTTGAGAATGATTCTGTTAAATTGTGAATTCCTCTCAATTTTTCCACCAGTCTTGCCTGTCCCCTCAGCTCCAGTATGATATATCCAACACTGCTCACTAACTCTTTTTGGCAGGACAAGGGGGGACAAGTTTAACATGCTAACATCAACCTCATTATCCCCCTGCTAGCCCGTTGCTGCCACAGTGACCCATAGCTCAATAAAAGGCACTGTCAGGTACACACCCTTTCAGCCCCAACCCCAGAAGTCATCCATGTTTTCTTGTTGTATGATACTTCACATCTAGTCCATACATAAATTCTGTTAGCTGCACCTTGAAAATACATCCGCAATCTGGCCATGACTTTTATTTCATCTCCTGCCACTAGTCCAAATTATCAACTCTTGTTTTGATGTCTATACTGGACTCCTAAATGGTATTACCTTTTTCTACTCTCACCCTATTTATAGTCTCTTCACACAATAGCTAATAAAATCATGTCAATTCCCTTACTAAAAAATTTCCAGTGAGTTCACATAATATTCAGGAAAAAAAAAAAAAAACCTGTTCAGGGACTGCCCTCAAGGCTGTGCATGATTCAGCCACTACTTTTATCTCTGACCCCTCTCTCCTTTTGCTAAGTCTGCTTTAGCCCCACTGACCTTCTTGTTATTTTTTAAAAAAATATTCCATCTCAGTCCACCCCAAGGTGTTTGCATGTATCTGTTCTCTATACCAGAATATATACCAAATGGAAGGCATCTTCCCAAATTTCATTCATTTGTTTCTGTTTAAATATTTCCCTTTTCCAGCCCTGGCTGTTGTAGCTCAGTGGATTGAGTGCGGGCTGCACACCAAAGCATCACAGGTTCGATTCCTAGTCAGGTCACATGCCTGCGTTGCAGGCCATGTCCCCAGTGGGGACCATGTGAGAGGCAACTACACATTGATTCTCTCTCTCTTTCTTTCTCCCTTCCCCTCTCTAAAAAAATAAATAAAATCTTTAAAAAAATATTTCCCTTTTCCATTCATCCCACCATCTAATCCCAGTTATTACCTAATGCCTTACAAATTTTTAATAGGTCTTACATCTATCTATACTTTTACAACATTTACTTTTTATTGTCTGTCTCCCCTATGAAGGAATTCAGAGCATGTCACTCCAAAATATGTCATGTTAACATATTGCTTATTTTTAGTTACAGGCACTTCAGAAATAATGAATGACCCATGGGCATAAACAGCTGGATGGGGATTGACTGTGGGAAGGGGTGGGTGGGGCAGGGGACGGCACTGGGGAAAAATTGGGAAAACTGTAATAGAACAATAAAGCAATACAAAATAAAAAGTAATAAAAAGAGGAGAAAAAAACAAAGTGCAAGTTAACTATGGAAAAGGAAAAAAAGGCATAGCAGTTTTGAAAAGAGTACTCCAATCCTCCTTGTCTCTTCCTGAAAGCAGGAGATAAAATTCCCATTTGAAAGGTGCCCTCTCGGAGCATTCCTCAACATAATAAAGGCCATATATGAGAGACCTACAGCCAACATCGTACTCAATGGGAAAAAATTAAAATCTTTTCCACTAAGATCAGGAACAAGACAAGGCTGTCCACTTTCACCACTTCTATTCAATATGGTACTGGAAGTTTTAGCCACAGCAATCAGACAAGAAAAAGAAATAAAGGCATCCAAATCAGAAAGGAGGAAACAAAACTGTCACTGTTTGCAGATGACATGATAGTGTACATAGAAAATCCTATAGACTCCACCAAAAAACTGCTTGACCTAATAAATGAATTTGGCAAAACAGCGGGATACAAAGTCAATATCCAGAAATCAAAGGCATTTCTGTACACCAACAATGAAACAGCAGAAACAGAGATCAAGGAAAAAATCCCATTTGAAATAGCAAAAAGAAAAATCAAATACCTAGGAATAAACCTAACCAAAGAGGTAAAAGACCTGTATTCAGAAAACTACACAACACCGAAGAAAGAAATCAAGGAAGACACAAACAAATGGAAACATATACCGTGTTCATGGATTGGAAGAATTAATATCATCAAAATGTCCACACTACCCAAAGCAATTTACACATTCAATGCAATTCCTATTAAAGTACCAATGGCATATTTCACAGACATAGAACAAACACTTCAAAAATTTATATGGAATTATAAATGACCCCGAATAGCTGCTGCAACTTTGAGAAAGAAGAGTAAAGTAGGAGGGATCACAATACCCGACACTAAACTATACTACAAGGCCACTGTAATCAAAACAGCCTGGTACTGGCATAAAAACAGGCACATAGACCAGTGGAACAGAACAGAGAGCCCAGAAATAAGCCCAAGTCTCTATGGTCAACTAATATTTGACAAAGGAGGCAGCAACATAAAATGGAGTAACAATAGCCTCTTCAACAAATGGTGTTGGGAGAACTGGACAGCCACATGCAAAAAAATGAAACTTGAGCACCAACTTACACCATATACAAAAATAAATTCAAGGTGGATAAGAGACTTAAATATAAAACGTGACACCATTAAAGTCCTAGAGGAGAACGTAGGTAGGAAAATCTCAGATATTTCACGAAGAAACTTTTTTACTGACGTGTCCCCTAGAGCAAGGGACATAAAGGAAAGAATAAACAAATGGGACCTCATCAAAATTAAAAGCTTCTGCACAGCCAAAGAAAACAGTATCAAAATAAAAAGAGAACCAACTGTATGGGAAAACATATTTGCCAATGATACCTCAGACAAGGGTTTAATCTCCAAAATATATAAAGAACTTACAAGACTGCACTCTAAGAAGACAAGGAATCCAATTAAAAAGTGGGCAAAGGACTTGAACAGACACTTCTCCAAGGAAGACGTACAGAAAATCCAAAGACACATGAAACGATGTTCAATATTGCTAGCTATCAGAGAGATGCAAATTAAAACCACAATGAGATACCACTTCAGACCAGACAGAATGGCCGTCATAAACAAAGCAACAAACAACAAGTGTTGGAGAGGATGTGGAGAAAAGGGACCCTAGTGCACTGCTGGTGGGACTGCAGACTGGTACAACCACTATGGAAAGCAGTATGGAACTTCCTCAGAAAATTAAAAATGGATCTGCCTTTTGACCCTGCAATTCCACTGCTGGGACTCTATCCTAAGAATACTAAAACACCAATTCAAAAGAACCTATGCATCCCAATGTTCATAGCAGCACAATTTACAATAGCTAGATGCTGGAAGCAACCAAGATGCTCATCAGTAAATGAATGGATCAAAAAAATATGGTACATTTACACAATGGAATTCTATGCAGCAGAAAGAAAGAAGGAGCTTCTACCCTTTGCAACAGTGTGGATGGAGCTGGAAAACATTATGCTAAGTGAAACAAGCCAGGCAGTGAAAGACAAATACCATATGATCTCACCTTTAACAGGAACCTAAATAACAAAACAAAGAAACAAACAAATGTAACCAAAGACACTGAAATAGAGGCCAGGCTGACAGTGCCCACAGGAGTAGAGTAGAGGGAATTTAAGGGGACAGTGGGAAGGGTTCACAGGAACAAACTTAAAGGACACATGGTCATAAACTAAGGGGAGGGTGGTAATGGGAGGGAAGTGGGGAAGGGTGCGAGGTGGGACTGGATTGGGAGTAAAAAGGAGAAAACTGTATTTGAACAATGATTAAAATAAAAAAAAAAGAAATGTGCCCTCTCTGTACCATGAGGAAGGAAGACATTCCCACCACCAGAGATGGGGAATTGAGGCTGAGAAATCCTCACAAACAAACCTTGTTATAATAACCCTTATCTTTCTTCTCACCTCCTCACAATATTCTGGCGCTAGCCCAAATCCCTCTGTCTTGTCAATTTTTCACAACTTTATTGTTTCTTTTTCTAAAAGGTATAAAAACATTCTGTTGTGGTCATTTCTTTAAGTCTTTATTCTCCTGTGAAAGCTCCAGTATACATGCAAAATTTTAATAAAACTTGTATGCTTTCTCCTAACAGTATAACTCTTAGTTCCAGCCAGAGACCACAGTAGGTAGAGGAGATTTTTCTGCTCTTACACCTAGTAGAATTTAATTCTGTGAAAAGAGGGCCTCTGTCTTACTGCCTGTTGTATTGTCTAGAAAAGTTTCAATAAATGTTTGCTAAGTAGATAAATGACTAAAATCAAACCATAAATTGAAATTCAAGTCTTTTCATCATAACTAGTTGATATTGTCTACTTTACTTATTCTGATTAAAGTACAATTTCTTCTGCTATCTCTGTAAGCCACTTGAATAAACACCAGGAAAAGAACCATGGTACACAGCTCTTGCTTTTTCACTCTTTCTTTCTTAATTAACCATGTTGATCTGAATCCTGCTCACCTCTCTAACTCAGTACTGTCTTACAGGATGAGTCACTTTGCCAAGAATCATCTGTAGTATTAGCCCTTAAACTTTAGCATGCATGAGAATCACCTCCAACCCAGACCTTTTCATTTAGTAGGTATGAGGGGTGTGACTAGAAAATGTGTGTTCCTAACTAATCCTCAAGTATTGCTGACTCTGATAGTCAGAGACCACAATTTGAGACCCACAAATTTATAGAATGTCTGGGTGATGGCCATGTCCTTTTGTTGTGAATTCCTTCTGGAGGAATCTGAGGAAACTGAGGTGGAAGTTTTCTACAGAACAGGATAAACAAGGTACCAGGGCCCTACCAGCTGTGTGAACAGGCTGGAGAAATGAGCAGTGGGCAGAGGAAGTGTCCTGAAGAGTTTTCCTGGCTGTATTTCAAACTTAAAATTTGACAAAATAAGAAAGAAAAGGCACTAATAGAAAAGGTAGAAATAGAGGAAAAGATAAAGAGAGAGAGAGAGAGATAAAATAGAGAAGGATAGGAAGAAGGAGGGAAAGGAAGAAGAAGGGAGAGGTGACTTGGAACAATTGAGATGCTGACATGTAGAGGTTTGTGAAGTATCTTGAATGCCTGAAGGAACCAGCTGAAGCTGATTGGAGAAGCTGGTGTTTGCACTAAATTTTCCAATGATATTTATAGATTCATATTTAGGGAAAATTATATGGGGGCAGGAGAGAGGCAAAAAAGAAATGGACATAAAGTGGAAATCTTCCATCTCTGCCACGTTTAGAAACCTCATACAATAGGCAGATTATTTAACCAAAATCTGTGTTCAATCTCTAGGAATGTGTTAATTCAGTACAATAAAACTGGTGCCTGAAAGAGAAAAATAATTATATCATAGTTCTGGGAGCTAACAGTACAAAATCAAGGTGGGTCTGAGGCCGTGCTCCCTCTGAAGGCTTTAGAGGGGGGGGGTCCTCCTTGGCTGTTGCCTAGATTCTGGGGTCTGTGTGGAGCCCTCAGCATTTCATGTCTTACAGTTGCATCACCCCAGTGTCCACCTCTGCCCTCAAGTGGAATTCTCCCTGTGTCATCTGTTCTTCATGTTGTCTCTGTGCCTTCTATGAGTACTATTATGAAAGTTAACTTACCTACCTGGCATAGCTCAGTGGATTGAGCGTAGGCTGCGAACCAAAGTGTTGCAGGTTCAATTCCCAGCCAGGGTACATGCCTGGGTTGCAGGCCATAACCCCCAGCAACCACACATTGATGTTTCTCTCTCTCTATCTCCCTCCCTTCCCTCTCTAAAAATAAATAAATAAAATCTTAACAAAAAAAAGAAAAAAGAAAGTTAACCTAAACTATACTCGGTAAAATATTTTAAGTGGAGGAACTAACTGAATCTTTCTTAGGCTGTGATCCCCCAAAGACATGCTCTTTGCAAATGATCATTTGTGATCTACTTGTTACTCTTCTCATGTTGTCTCATCAGTCTGTTCCATGTTCTGTACCCCTTCATCAAACTAAAATTGAGAGTTTCCAATTCTCTATCACAGCTCTTCAGTCAGGGATAAAGTCTCAACTACCAAAACTAACAAACTAATGACTTTGAAGCTTCTCATTCTAAGGATTAACCATATTGACCAGAAGTTTACATATATTTAATACTTGCTCCATACATTTAATGTTTGCTGCAGTGCTAAGTGTTTTATATGTTAGCAAGCTGATTTAATTTCTTTGTCTTTTTGAAATAATACCCCCTCGTGGTTATTCATTCTGATCCTAATGCAGTTTTAATAGCTGTGTTGAAGGATGAGAGTCTGTAAATGGAGCAGACAAATTACAATTCTGAGTCTGATAGGTGTTTTGGCATTCTTTAAACAGCACTGTGTAGGTGGCTGTCCACTCTTTCTTTATTGCCTGGCTTGTTTATCATCCTTATATAATCTAATTCATATGAAAATATTAATGAAGAAAGGAGTATTTAAGAACATAATTTTATTTTGCTAAAATATGAGAATATTCTAAAATTTTTATATGTATATATTGAATATATACATATTCATATATATGAAATAGTTAATATTGGGCAAAAGGTTATTATTTAAACATGAATGCATAGAAATAGATATTTTTTATTTTATAAATCATCCAGATTTAAAATTGATTTAAAAGTAGAAAAAATATACCAATAAGATGCCAGTACAGTGATGACAAGCAAATGTATAGGCCTGTAAGAAATCAAAGACAGAAAACTCTTTGTTAAAATTAACAACCAGGTTAAAGAAATAGAGTATTTTAGTCTTAAAGAACTAACCAGAGACTGTGCAATTAGAAGTCTAGACTTGCTCATTTCTCATTTCTTTGGTGCCTTGAAGTCCTTTCCACTATAACTAAAGGTTTACCAAATCCATGCCTGTCTTTTTGTTATCAATTTGTAACATTATTTTGGGTGAATTTAAGAAGAGTCATTTTAATATTAGACTTTTATTGTTATGGCACTAAAATGAGTTATAGTATAAGCCATGTTAAATGACTCCTGGTTTTTATCAAATATTATTGATTTTTTTGACTTGATAAAAATATTTTAAATTTTGCAGTTTTTCCAACTAGAACCATTTGAGTCCATAGCCTGCCTCTCATATGTGAATTTTTTTTTTATAGCTATGTATAGTACATCAGGTTTACTGGAGATTCTGAACTTTGTGAGGTACACACTTGTAAAGGATTTACTTTTTTATCAGTGTTCCCAACTGTGGAATGCCAAATCTTTTTTCCCTGCTGGGTAGCAGGTCTTTTAATGATGTCTTGGGTAGATTCTGTAACTTCTCTATAACTTATTAAATAGTCTAGTCAAGTTAACAGCTCCAGTCTGATAGCCTCTCTCCATCACAATACAGATTTGGTTTGGGGCCAAAGGGCTTGGAAAGGGGAGGAAATATGGTCTGCTCTCTCAAATGCTTACTATTACCAGGAGTCAAGTGGAAAGTTACAGTATATCTCTTTGGGACATCTCCCCACCATCTATATTACGGTTTTATATCTGTAGCTGCCCTAGAAAGAAATACAGATTACAGGGACTGGAATGTCTTAACCTCATTGAACTTGAAAGAGCAACACTTCATTCCTCTTACTGTCAACTGCCTTACTGTTCTGGATAATACCGATGGACCATCAAAGTCCTGGATGACAGACATCTAACCATTGACTTTCTAATGAAGCACACAGGTAAGTTCCTTGGAGGTCCTATTTGGAACACCCTCACTGTAAATTTACCTCATATATTATTATTTACTTAACACTTACACAGCTCTTACTTTTTGCTATGCCTGGTCCACATATTTTATGAGTTTAATTATCTGAAAATCATATGAAGTAGTTACTTGTATTATAGTTAGAGGGAGAAATTGAAGCACAGAGAAACTGAACAACGTGTGCAAGATCACACTACTAGTAACTGGATGATCTGCTATTTGAACCCAGGTGGTCTGGCTTCAGTATCTATGCTCTTAGCTACTATGCTAATCTGCCTTCATGTAGTTGTCACTAGTTTGAGATAATTTAACAGGATGTGGTAGTAATGATCTGGAACCAATAGCTTTCTAGAGTAAATAAATAATTTTATAAGTTTTGGAGTCATCAAAATATATTTTTCATATTTGAATTATGAGCATGGATACAATCTCTGAAAGGGAGTGCCCAACTCTGGAAGAAAATGTAAGCAACACAAAAGACCTCATAAGTGAAGTCTTCAAAAACCAAGGAGTTCAGAAGATTTAGGTTCTACAACACACAGAGACATGGATATCCCCAGCAAATCAGTAGCTGAGTGTTCATTCCAACCTCATTCTCTCAGTGCTATTCTAACTTATTCAGAGAAGAGGCTAAACATTTGCATGCAGTTGAGCTGGAAAAAGGCATTGCCTCAGTTTGAATAACTCTCAGCAAAGCAAAAGCCTTAGAGAACAAAACCTATTTCCATAAAATGTCGTTATCATTGGAGAGTGCGTCAAGGACAGTTTCACTCAGACTCAAGCAGTTTAATTAATAATGTACCTAGGAGAGGTCTTGGAAATTCATTTTTCTTCTCATCGCATATTCAGTGATATTTTGGTGTTCTTTATATATTGGCATCCTGAACAAGTAACTGTCTGCCTGGACTGAGTCTGCCTTAAACCCTGAAGTCACTGGAGCCAAAGACTGGAACATTTCAAATGGAAATGAACAGCTGCAAAATGTTCAAATATGTCCAGTGGATCTAGAATTGGGAAATTAGACTCTGTAATTAGAAGGTCATTTTGGTTTTGCAGGCAGAAATTGAGGCCATTCATTTCCCAGCTGCACCTCATGCAACTGTTAAAATTTGACATTTCAATATTTGACCCACTTTGAACTTTTTCTAAAGTACGATGTAAAATAAAGTTTCAAATTTATTTTGTATTGATGGTCACCCAATTTTCCCAAAACCTTTGATTAGGTTTATTGATATGATAAATTATATTAATAGCTTATTTAATCCTAAACAATTCTTATATCTATAGTAAAATTTTCTTGTAGATAATATATTACTCTTGAACTGCTGAATTCTGTTTGCAAATATTTTATAATGGATTTCTTATTATGATTCATAAATATATTGACCTATAGTATTTTTATGCAGTATTTGACATATTTTTGTATCTGTATTTTCCTTGTTTTGAAAAAAAAATCATTTCTATATTTATGGTCTAGAACAATGATTTTCAACCAGTGTGCTGCAAGAATTTTTAAAATATACAATGCCTGACTATTTTTACAGGGGCACTGACCTCTTTTACCTTAGATTGTCAAATAAAAAAGTGATCACAGCCAACACAACAATAGCCATCTGGGGTGATACCCAGTCTTGAGCCATACATATATATAGGTTATGTAATAGAGTTGCATCTTATTGGCCATGCTGCATAATAAATTTGTATCTGCTTGGTTAATTCTTGGTATGAGACAAGATAGTAAGAAGCTAGGAGAATTCTTTGGGTAGTAGGATAAGGAAACTGAGACAGATAGCTGAACACGAGTGGCAGAGCACTTTATAGCCAGGTGCAGATGGTCACCAGGGCAGAAGTCCCTGACTGCCTAGCAGGAGGCTAAGTATGGAAAACAAGGACAATACCCCCAGGGTAATCTCTTTTCCCCTGGCCCTTCCTCCTTGGAGATACCATCTAGGGCACAGGTGGCAAACACAAGGTCCGTGGGCTGAATCCGGCCCTCCACCTTGTTTCATACCTCCCAGTGCCTTGTTTCTGCTTGGTGGCAGCACCAACTCCTTGCCCCTGGTTAAGGAGTGGTTACATTTATACAGTCCTAAAATTACATTCGGCCCTTTGAAGGCACCTTCAAGTCTAATGTGGCCCCGGGTGAAAATGAATTTGACACCCCTGATCTAGGGGATAACATCTAGGCCTCAGTTGTGTTTCAGCTCCAGACCCAGAAAAGCAGCAAAACCCAGTGAGTGAGTGATGCCAGAACCCATTGCAATGACTTAAGACCCCCTGCCCTGGAACTGACCAATCAGTGGAAACCATGACCCTGAAAGTGCACACCTGGAGAACTAATGACTCTTTTGCTAAAACCCTCCTATAAGATTCCCACATGCAAGAGAAAGATAAAAGCCTTAAGAAAAAGGACCTCTGAGTAGCAGCCCATGCCATTTCCTTTCCCTTTTTCTTCCCTCAACTTCTTTCCCCATTGGCATGCTTCTCCTTAAACCCAGTAGGAAGTTACTTAGTAGGTAATTACTATTATTTTTTTTTGTAAATCAATGAATATTATGTCTATTTTTTTTCAGATCCCTTGGCAGGGATGTCCAACTTTTTGGCATCTCTGGGCCACACTGGAAGAAGAAGAGTTGTCTTGGGCCACACATTAAATATACAAACACTAACAAAAATAAAAACATCTCATAATGTTTTTTTTAAAGATCTTATTTATTTATTTTTAGAAAGGGAAGGGAGGGAGATAGAGAGAGAGAGAGAGAAACATCAATGTGCGGTTGCTGGGGGTTATGGCCTGCAACCCAGGCATGTACCCTGGCTGGGAATCAAACCTGGGACACTTTGGTTCCCAGCCATGCTCAATCTACTGAGCTACACCAGCCAGGGCTACATCTCATAATGTTTTAAGTAAATTTATGAATTTGTGTTGGACTGCTTTCATAGCCATCTTGGGCTGCGGGTGGGCTGTGGGTTAGATACCCTAAGGCAGTGGGTGTTTGGCAGCTTGTCTCAAGTAATACACTGAACCTGTTCCCAAAACCCCATTTCTCTGACTTCCCAGTGGGCTAACAGCCTAGGCTCTCCTATTGCTTCTTCTGTGCTAGGCCCTTCCTTGTTTCACTGCCCCCTGCTTTAACAAGCACATCCTCATAGTCACCAGGACTCGTGTTGTGAGATCTTTCCTACACGAAGTCAAGGACCCACACACTAGCGGCTGGCCCTAGGCAGACCCGCTCAGGGCCAGGCCCCGTCCAGTAGCAGTAGAAGAAATCTTTATACACAAGGGTCAGCATCTGATTTTTTAAAAAGTCACTTTGTAGCAAAAAGGGTAGGTAATTACTATTATTTTTTTGTAAACCAATGAATGTTAAATCTATTTTTTGTAAGATCAGTGAAAAATATATTTTTCAGTGTACCACAGAACTGTAGCAATTAGTTTATGTGTGATGTGAGATGAAAAAGGTTGAAAATCGCTCATCTAGAGGAGTTTAATTTTCTTGGAAATGATCTATACATTAAGGATTTCAATGAATATCTCATGTAAAATCATTGCCAAGCACTCCTGGGAGGAAATCTCACTTTAGCAGCATTATTTTCTGTGGGAATTAACAAGTTTGGGATATTATTGCAAATACAATCAGTTTCTATTTTTCTTGAAAATTTTTTATTTTACTCAATAAATTTTTATGTCTATTTTATTATTGACCAAAGAAGCTTTTATAGTTTTTCTAATTCAAATTTTTGTTTTTATTACATATTTTAAAATTTATGCATATGTTTTTGTCTTTTATTTCATGATTAGGTGCATTAGTAGTTTGTTGCCTATATAGTTATTTTCAAAACTAGCTTTAAATTTTACTGATAATAGTTTTTGCAGGTTTATAAATAATTTGTTTTTACTATCAATAATTACTCCCTATGCTTTTATGTCTTAATTTGGAATTTGCTTTTCTAACTTTTTGAATCAGATAGTTCTGTTTTCATTATTTATTTTTATTGATATAAAATTTATAGCTGTGCATTATCTTCTTTAGCTGCATTTTATAGGTTTCAATATAGGATGCCTTTATTTAAATAATTTCTAGAACTTATAATGTTTTGGTTTGATTCTCTGTAGTAGAAAATTGTTTAAGGGGGAAGATATTAATTTTGATTTATTGGGCTATTTTTGTTTTCTGATTTTGATGTTAAAATTTTCTAGTTTTCATTCTCTTTAATAAGATAATGGTATCTTTTGGAATTATTGGAGTTCATTTAGTAGTGGAGATTCTTGTCATGTTTATTGTTTTGTGAATGTGTAGGCAGAAGCTTTTCACATGCAGAGCCCAACAGATTTCAGTGAGACCTGCCACATTCATGATGTCTGTTGGATCTTTTGTCTTTGCTTTTCATACTTATTTCTACTGCCATTGTTTATGCACTTACTAGTCTGGACTACAGCAGTGCACTGAGTTTCTTCACAGTAGGGATTTTCTAATATTCCTTTACTTGTATAGTTTTGCTTGATAATGTTGACTTTATGTTATTTTTAGTAAATAAATATTACAAACTATTAAAAGTTCATTGTTAATAGACATCTTCAGCTGGCTATTATAAAATGCCTTTCTAATTTCTTATAATGCTTTTTTTTTACGTGAATTTAGCTTTTCCCCCAGATTTATTGAGGAGTGATTGACATATATAATTGTATATATTTAAAGTACATGATGTGATGATTTGATATCCTATGCATTCTGGAAACATTACCAAGATCAAGATCATTAACACATCCATCCTTTCATATAGTTAACTCTTTAGTGTGTGTTGGGGTGGAGTGTGTGGTAAAATGCTTGAGAAGTTCTACTCCCAGTAGCTTTCAAATCTACAATTAGGTTCTATTAACTATAGTCACACTAGTACACTAGTACTAGTGTACTAGTACTAGTACACGTTGTACACTAGTTCTACAAAACTTACTCTTATAATTGAAAGTTTGTACCCTTTAACCAATATCTCCCCATTTATTCCTCACCTCAGCTCCTGGCAACCATCATTCTGTATCTGTTTCTATGAAGTAAGATTTGTGTGTTTTTCAGATTCCACATGTAAGTGACACCACACCACTGCCTTTGTCTGCCTTAGTCGACATAGCATAATGCCCTCAAGGCCCATCCACGTTATCACAAATGTCAGGATTTTTTTTTTTTATGGCTGAAGAGTATTCATTGTATCTATGTATCTATCTCACAAATTCTTTACCCATTTACTCACTGAAGGACGTTAAGGTTGTTTCCATGTTTTGGCTATTGTGAATAATGCTGCAATAAACATGGGAGTGTAGAGAGCTCTTTGAAATACTGATTTTATTTTCTTTTGGATATATTCCCAGGGGTGGAATTGCTGGATCATATGATCTATTTTTAATATTTTAAGCAACCTCCACAGTGTTTTCTATAATAACTATCAATTTTCATTCCCACCTAACATATACAAACGTTCTTTATTCTACATATCCTTAGAAATACTTATCTCTTGCCTTTTTAATAAAAATCATCTGAACAAGTATGAAATGATATCTAATTGTGGTTTGGATTTGCATGTTTCTCATGTATTGAGCACTTTTTATGTAATTGTTGGTCCTTTAAATATCATCTTTAAAAAATGTCAACTGAGTCCTGTGTCCATTTTTAAATTGGATTGTTTGGTTTTTTTGCTATTGAGTTACATAAGTTTTTATATAATTTGGTTAAGTAGCCCTTATCATATTTATGTTTTGTAAATAGTTTCTCCCCATTTAGAGGTTGCCTTTGTATTTCATTGATGGTTTTCTTTGCTGTGCTAACTAACTCTCCCTAGTTTGGTGTACTCCCACTTGTTTATCTCAGTTTTTGCTGCCTGTGTTTTTGGTGCCTTATATAAGAAATCATTGCCAATATTCTTCTCCCGTATAATTTTTTTCCTCAAAGTTTTATTGTCTCAGGTATTACATTTAAATCTGTGTTGCATTCTTAGTTAATTTTGGTCAGCGGCTTAAGATAGAAATTCAGTTTCGTTCTTTTGGTTGTGGGTGTCCAGTTTCCCCAACACCATTCATTGATGAGACTGTCCTGTATCTACTGTGTTCTTGGTGCCCCTGTCAAAAATTAGTGTTGTGTGTATGAAGATTTCTGGGCTCTCTATTCTGTACCACTTGTCTGAGTGCTGTTTTTATGCCAGTATAATACTGCTTTGATTAATATATTTTGTAACATATTTTGAAATCAGAAAGTGTGATGTCTCCAGCATTCTTTTTCAAGGTTGCTTGGATATTAAGGGGCTTTCATGGTTCTGTAAAAATTTTAGGATAGTTTTTCCATTTTTGTGAAAAATGCTATTACAATTTTGATAAGATTGCATAGAGTCTATAGATTGCTTTGGGTATTATAGACATTTTAATAACATTAATTCTTCTAATCCAAAAACATGGGTTATATTTCCATTTATTTGTGTCTTCTTCAACTTCTTTTATCAAATTCTTACAGATTTTTTACCTCCTTGGTTAAATTTACTCTTAAGTATTTTTATTATTTTGATGCTATTGTAAATGAGATAGCTTTCTTAATTTCTCTTAGATAGTTCATTGTTAGTGTATAGAAATGAACATATTTCTGCATTGATTTTGCATCCTGCAATTTTACTGCATTTAGTTATTAACTTTAACAGTTGTGTGATGGTGTACTTAGGCATTTATATGTAAGATCATGTCATCTGCAAACACAAATAATTTTACTTCTTTTTTGATTGGATGCCTATTATTTCTTTTTATTATCTGATTTCATGGCTACATTTCTAGTATTATGTTGAACAGAAGTATCGGGTGTGAACATTTTTGTGTTCTTACTGCTCACAGAAAAAAGGACTATTCCCTTTCACCAATGAGTATGATGTCAGTAGCTATGGGCTTGTCATATATAACCTTTTGTTAAGGTATGCTCTTTCTAGATTTAATTTGTTGAGAGTTTTTTATCCTGAAAAGATGTTGAGTTAGTAAAATTATTTTTCTACTTTTTACTAGGATGGTCACATGTGTTCTATCCTTCATTCTGTTGAAGTGGTGTACCACGTTAACTGGTTTGCACGTGTTGAACCATCTTTGCATCCCAGGGTTGTCTCCCACCTTGTCGTGGTGTATAATCCTTTTAACATGCTCTTAAGTTCACATTAAAATGCTAGCATTTGGGGGAAATTTTTCCATCTGTGTTTACCAGGGCTGCTGACCTATAATGTTCTTTTCTTGTAGTGTTCTTATCTGGCTGTGGTAACAGGACAACGCTGGCTTGGTAAATTAGTTTGGAAGTGTCATTTTTCTCTTCAATTATTGAAAAATTTTGATATGGATTGGTACTGATTTGTCTTAAAATGTTTTTGGTAAAATTCACCAGTAAAGCCATCTGGTCCTAAACTTTTCTCTTTCTTTCATCCTTTCTTTTTTTTTTTTTTTTTGGAGAGTTTTGACTACTGATTGAATCTCCTTGCTAATAATTGGTCTGTTTGGATCTTTTGTTTCTTCATAATTCAGTGTTGGTAGGTTGTGTGCTTTTTAGCAAATCATCATTTTATTCTAGGTTAATGTATAATTGTCCATAGTAATTTCTTACAATCTTTTGAATTTCTGTGGTATTAATTGTAACATCTCTTTCATTTCTAATTCTGTTTAAGTCCTCTTTTTTTTTTTCTTGGTGAGTCTGTGTAAAGCTTTGTCTATTATGTTTATCCTTAAAAAATCAGCTCTTAATATCATTACTCTTTTCTACTGTCTTTAATCTTTATTTGATTTATTTCTGCTTTGATCTTTTTTGTTTCCTTCTTTCTACTAATTGCGGGCTTAGTTTGTTCTTTTTTTCTCATTCCTTAAGGTATAATGCCAACTGGTTTATTTGAGAGCTTTCTTGGTTATTTCTGTAGGCCATATTGCTGTAAGCTTTCCTCTTAGAATTGCTGCATCAAATAAGTTTTAGTATGTAGTATTTCCATTTTCATTTGTCTCAAAATATTTTTTATTTCTTTTTGGATATCTTTTTTGACCCAGTAGCATGTAGTTTAATCTCCACATATTTGTGAGTTTTCCAGTTTTCTTCTTGTAATTGGTTTCTAATTTCATGTCATTGTGGTTAGAAAAGGTGTTTGATATGATTTCAATTTTCTTAAATTTTTCAAGATTTGTTTTGTAACCTAACATATAATCTATCCTGGAAAAGTTGCATATTTACTTGAGAAGAATGTGTAGGCTGTTGCTTTAGGATGGAATGTTTTATTAGGATGGAATACCTATTAGATCCATCTTATCCAATGTGTGAATAAATCCAAGGTTTTCTTATTGATTTTCTGTCTGGATGGTCTAGTACTCCATTGATGCAAGTGGAGTATTAATGTTCCTTAGTATTATTGTATTGCCCCCTCTTTCTCCACCCAGGTCTCTTAATATTTGCTTTTTACATTTAGGTGCTCCTCTGTTGGTTACCTAAATATTTATAAATGTTATATCCTCTTGTTGGATAGACCTCTTTATCACAATATAATGAGCTTCTTTGTTCCTTATTACAGTCTTTGTTTTTAAGTATATTTGTTTAAGATAAGTAATGCTATCCCAGTTTTCTTTTGGCATCCATTTGTATGGAATATTTTCTTTTTGGAGAATTTAGTGCACTTACATTTAAAGCACTTATTATTAGGTATTAACTTATTGCTATTTTGTTAATTAGTTTCCGGCTGTTTTATAACTCCTTTAATCCTCTCCTCATCCTCTTCTTTTGTGACTGATAATTTTATGTAGTGGTGCACTTACATTTCTTCATCTTTTGTGTATCTACTGTACATTTTTGCTCTGTGGTTACCATGAGGTTTACATAATAAACCTTAGAGTTATAACACTCTATTTTGAGTTGTTAACAACTTAGGTTTTATACATTCTAAAGCTACATTTTATCTCACTGCCCACATTTATGTTTTTGTTGTGTAAAACATAATGTGTCTTTTCTCTTCCTTTCTTACAATACAAGTGACTTAAGCTTCGATTGCCAGGCATCCATTTTAGAGGGTATCCACTTCTGAGATGGCCCTCTTGAATAAACACCATGCCAGCCTGTGCAAGACCAGATAAAAAGCCAGGCTGCCTCCTCCCACTGTTTAGAAATGTTGGCTAATTTCAATGACTGACCATGTAAGCTACTTATTTTTTCTTTTCTTCCAGTGCTTTGAATTCCTGGTCTTATATTTTAAATTTACCAATAGAGAATATCCTGCAGAACCCTAGACCCCTGCTCTCAAACTTTGCTCTTAATAAAAGCAAAACCCCAGACCCATGTTCTTTATCTCTCTGATTCCCTCTTTCACCCTCTCTCTCCTTTCCTCTGACCTCCCTCTCTCCTTTCATAGAGATACAACCTTGCTATGTGGCTCCAGGTGTGCTGTGTAATTTCCAGGTCCTGTGAGTAATAAACCATTATTTTTTTAAAGTTTCCTGGTGGTTATTGCTGAGGGGCATCTTACTATCATAATAAAAAACACATCAGCCAGTCCAATCATGACATTGGTTATGGACTGGCTGAGACCAGCAGAAAACAGTTAGATATCAAAGTTTACATATTTTAATGTTATGTACTCATTAATATTGTGGTTATAGTATTTTTATTACTTTTGTCTTTTAATGTGCCTATAGATTTACAAGTAATTAATATACCAACATCACATCATTAAATTATTCCATACAGTATCAGTGAGATTTATACTTCCATATGCTTTCCTGTTACTAATTAATGTTTCTTTTCAGCTTAAAGAAATCGCTTTAACATTTTTTATAAGGCCAGTCTAGTGGTGATCAAGTCCTCTAGCTTTTGCTGGTTTGGAAAACTTGTTCTCTCCTTCAGTTTTGAAGGATAATGGTCCAGGTAGAGTATTCTTGATTAGCAGTATTTTTTCTTTCAGCTTTTTGACTATGCTTCTGGCTTGCAAACTTCTGCTGAAAAACCTGCTGATAACCTTATTGGTGCTCCCTAGTACTGAATAAGTTGCTTTTCTCTAGTATCTCTTGAGATTCTCTCCTTGTTCTTAATATTTGTCAATTGAATTATGTATCTTGGTGAGGGGAATTTTAGTGTGCAGATTTTTAGATTAATCTTTTTTGGAACTTTCTAAGCATCCTGGATCTAAATGTCTGTTTCCTTTCCCATGTTAGGAAAGTTTTTAGCAATTATTTCTATAAATAAATTTTCTTTTCTTTTTATTTATATTCCCTTTCTTGGATCCCTAAATTGTGTTTGTCTGCTTGGTGTATTTTCTTAAGTTTTTTTTTGTTGTTTTTGTTTTTGTTTCTCTGATTGGATGAATTCTAATTCCTTGCCTTGGAATTTATTGACTATTTCTTCCCCCTTTTCTAGGCTACTGTTGAACCTCTCTATTGAATATTTCAGCTCAGTTCTTGTATTTCAGCTCTCCGATATTTTTTCTGGGAGGACTTTCTTATATTTTCTATGTCTTTGTTAAAATTTTCATTTTGTTCATGCATTGTTCTCCTGACCTCAGTGAGTATCTTTATTCCAATTTTTGAATTCTTTATCAGGTAAATCACTTATCACCATTCTATTAATGTATTTTACTGAGCTTTTTCTTTCATTTGGGACATATTCCTCCCTTTATTTTCCTTGACTCTTTCTACATTAGATAAAACAGTCAATTCTCCTAGTCAAATGAGTGGCCCCATGTAAGAGATGAACCTAGTCCTGAACCCTGCCCTAATTGTTGGTTGTTTCTCAAAACTCTGTCCAAGTAGCTTCATTTTCCTCTGTGGTTCCCCTAGGTGAAGTTGTACCAGGACCTGCCAGTGTCTCAAATGGCAGGATATCAGTTAGCTACATAAAAACAGATTGGAAGATTTAGCCTCAGGCCATAGCTTTTAAGGCATGTGAATATACTTCTTTGAGGGGGAGTTTGGGTAGCAGTCACAAAAGCCAGGGCACCAGATGGGTGGACAAGCTCTTTTGACAGAGACACTGGTAACTTGGGATGGGGCAGAAAGAGAACATTAAGCTGGCACCTACTGGCCTGTCTGGTCTCTGGGGAGGATTGCAGGTTAAAAAGAATTCTTCCCCTGAGGATATAGCTTTTAAGATCTGCATATAGGTCTCTTTCAAGGAAAGTCTTGGTGTATTAGCATGCGGCCTCTGTGCTGTGCTCTAGAAGATAACCAGCCAGGTAAGAACTATACTCTCTACTATAGTTCTATGGAAACCATGGTTGTATTTCTAGGAGCTACCAGAGCTGCAATTAAGGGATGCATTCCCTGAGCAACAACCACAAAGGCTAATGAATAAGAACTGCACAAGCTCCTTTCTGGGAGACGTCAGTGACCTGGAGAGTGGCAGAAGGAGAGAGCAGTGCTGGTGCCCACTGGCCTGGCTTGTCTCTAGGTAATGTTGCAATAGGCCCCTAGATACATGTTAAAAACCTTCCCCCTGTACTTAAGCTTTTAAGACAAACAGACCATTTTCAAGAAAATACTGGGTGCTTCAGTGGGCTGCTTCTCAATGATCCCTAGGGGGAAAGCCACAGTGAGTCCTTACAAACCCATTAAAACCTGTTTCTTAGTTTGATGTATACTTTTATGGTCTCATGGACACCATCCTCAGTGGCTTTCAGACCTAGATGTTCTGGGGGCCTATCTCTAAGGTGAAAGTTTAAAAGTTGGGGTACCACATGTGGAGTCCAAACCCTTCACTCTTCAGGGAGAAGCAGGAGTTGTGAGTTCCTTCCCAACTGTGGGTTGTTGGGCAGGGGGTTGGGCTTATGGCCTCTCCCACATGTTTCAGTGTGGGTTTTTTCTCTTTTTCCAGACATGTAGGATTGGCTCTGCCAGTTTGGATTTCTTTCTGAGATAGTTTTCCATGCATAGCTGTAGACTGAATATTTGCATGGGACAAGGTGAGTGTAGGGGTCTTCTACGTTACCATCTTCAACCAGAAGTTCTTCTTTTTGACTCATATTTTTTTTTTCTCATCTGACTGGATACTACCAAAAGATTTGTCTTCAATTTCTCAGATTGTTTACTTCTGCACAATTAAGCCTGCTGTTGAATCTCTGTATTGCATTTTCCCTTTTGTTTATTGTATTACTCAGGTTCAAAATTTGTTGGTTTTTTGTGGTTTCTATCTCTTTGTTAAAAATTTTGCTTTCCTGAGTTCGAGTTGTCTTGAATTTTATTAAGTCTACCTTAAAATAATTATTTCAAAGTATGTTTTTAGTAACTCACAGGTTTCCATCTTTTTGGTGGTCATTTACTGGAAATGACCCTGGCAGTGTATTATTTCCTTCTTTGTTCTTGTTCCTAATGGCTTTGGCTTGATGTTTGTGCATTTCAGGGAGCAGTGACACCTTCCAGCCTCCTGGACTGCCTTGGGCTATCTAGGTCCTTGGAGGTAAAGGCTACTTGTTTCCTCTTGCTCTCCTTTTCTGCCCTTGGGAGGAAATTCTAGCTGAGCTGATCCGTGATGTTGCCAGGTCTTTCGTATTGGCACTCAGAAAAGCAGGGGGACTTTGGTCCTGAGATTAGGTGCACACTGAACTGCCAAAGCATCTTTGTCCAGGGAGCACAGATGCAATACTGCCAGTGTCAGAAGTACAGGAGTGGGCAAATCTCCTATGGAATAGGGGCTGGAGTTTTATGAGTGTGCTAGTGACTTGGACCCTGACGGCAGGATGCTGCAGCAGCATGGGCACTGGAAGGACAGGGTGTAACAATCACTCATGTCCAGTGGGCAGGGTGCAATAGCAGCATGCCCTGTGCGTGGTGGGTCAGAATCCCAACTCTGGCCCTTGGAGGCAGTCGCGTAACATCAGCAGCTCAGCCCCAGATGATGGTGGATTAAATCTGTGATCTAGAACAGCAGCAGTACAGCCCTGGTAATTTATCAAAGCTGTGACTTAGAACTCTGGAGCTGGGACACATAGCTACAGCAGTGCAGTCTGGTGTAGCCCTGACCCAAAACCCAAGGGTGAGGTGCAGAGCAAAGGAAGCTCTGTCCTGGTAGTGGCAGGTCAAAACACAACTGGGGGCCTGAGTGCTGAATGCAGAGCAGTGTCAGCTCATCTTGTAGATGATGAGGCACTATGACATTTTGGTACTGGAGAGCAGGACGTAGAGTGACAAGGGCACCTGGGGGCAGGTGTCCCCACAGTGACAGCTCCAGCCATGGGGAGCAAATGCACTGGCTGGGACTCCAGGCAGCCCTAGCACTGGGTTGAACACTGATGAAGAGGTGGGGTTCCTTAGTAGCAAACCTGCAAACATCCATGGTGGTGAGGCTTGCTGGGATCCACCTGCTCTCCTTTCCACAGGGGCGAAATTCCTCTGAGAGGAACTGTTTTGGTACCAGGTTGGTCTGGATTAGAGGATAGAGTTATGCATGTAAAATGCTTTCTATATATTCTGTGTAGTTATCCTTGGTTTTTGAGCTTTGCAGGGCTACTGGTCATTTTTCATTATAGTCTAGAGCTTTCCCAGAGTAATTGTTTTTGGTTTGTGGTTATTGGTTGTTTTTACTGGGGGAGAGGAGTGTTGGGACCTCCCCACTATCTATCTTGCTCATTTTTTACTTTGTTTTATAACTTCCTCGCCATTTTCGTTTGTTTTAAATACCATTATAAAACATTACACATATTTTCTTTTTAATCTCTGAATTCTTTAAAGATTCATGTTTTTATAGATTTGCATTTTTTTATCTCCAAGCTAAAATCTCAATCTCCCCTGCCCCTTCTTTCTCCTTCTACCTCTTCCTTCCTGCCTCTGCTTCCCTCTGTTCTAGTTCAATCTCTCTCATTTTAAAGAGTTCAATTGAGCTCATTTATAATTTTAGGACAAATATTTGTATTATTTTTGTCATAATCTTTTCTAAATATATTTTATTTATTTTAAGGGGTTAATTTTTTTTTAAGTGGTATCTTTTTCAGTTCTAGAATTTCCACTTGGTTCTTTATAAGTCTGCCCAACCTTTTTAAAAAGTGTCTTGTTTCATGATTCTGATTTTATTTTGTCAAACTTTTTACAAAAATTTTATTTAATTTACTTGAACTGAAAAACAACCCAGTTTACCAGTTTTGCCTCATATCCCCCACTTCTTGCAACCACCAACTTGTACTCTGTATCCACAAACTGTTTTTTGTTTGTTTTTAGATTGTACACATAAGAGAGATCAGACAGTGTTTGCAAGGTTTTTATAAAATGTTTTTTTCTCTATGGTTAGAGAAAATATTGCTTGGTAGCTTAAGGGAAACACATGCAGTCATTTATCCAGTGGACGTTTATGGATACATACTATGTGCCTGGTACCCTTCACTGGACAAATGTGGAAGAATCCCTGTTATACATAGGAGCTTTGTTTTTCTTCTTCTTAGAACTAGACTAACATTAAAAACCAATTGAATTAGTAGACAACAAAATTGGCTATGGATAATATATGGCATGGAATAAAAATCTAGTATGATACAAGAAAAGCATGAGACTATGATAGAGTTAGGGTTTCAATTTTAAATGTGGGGGCCCAAGTAGGCCTTATTGAAAAGATAGTATTTGAACAAATATTTGAATGAGATGAGGGGATAAGTTGTATGGATACAAGGGAGGGGTATTCTAGGCAGAGGGAATTTAGTGGAGCCAATTAGTCTTCTGATAACTGACAAAAGAGGATAAAGATGGTTGAAATACAGAAGGAATTTTGTGGTAGAAAATCTTCATGCCTAGTTTTGTTAGGTATATGGAATATAAACAGATCACTTTGTTGTTGGCATTGGGATTCTTAGGTTCCCTAAGACAGAAATTGAGAGGGAACTCTAGAGAAATTTCCAGACAGATTTTATTAAGATTATGCTCAAGCACAGGCGAAGCAGCACAGAGGAAAGGGAGGTCCTCTGAACTGGCCCTGGGGCTGGCTGTGCTTGGCCGCTTTTATAAGAGTGGGGCAAGACAGATTTGTGTGAAAAGGGAGGCTTGTGAAGGGTACAGGGAGTGGGATTTTCCATATCAGAATGTGGTTACTTCCTCCTGCTGGATTGCTTGGCAACTATTTCTGTGCCTGCCCTGTGGGGGCAGGGTGACAGTGTGGCTCATTACTGCCACACAAGAAAGGTCATATGGAGGCCAAACCTTGATCAGCTGCACATGAGGAACAGTAGATTTAACAAGAAAGCAGGCAGTTAGGAGAGAAACAAAATCAGATACTGCTGTGTTTTTGAATAAAGAGTAGAGGCTGGTGACATTCTTGTGGTCAACTTATCTGGCATTGCTTCTGTCCCTCTGGCATCCTTGGGGTACCAGGCTCAGGTCCTTATACTGTCTCAATTTGCAGATGGGTTGAAGACATATGGGAGTGTTTTGTGTCAGCCTCAGTCTGTAGATAGTGTTGCTGTCAGCTAGCAATGCCTCAGGCCGTGTGCTTGGGGCCATACAATTGTGATGAGCCCACAGACATTTCCCCATCCTGAACCAATGTTGTGGCTGGACCAGCCTTGTTGTTCATATTATGATTGTAAGATGTACCTGACAAGTATCATCAGAGAACTTTAATTGATTTTAGAGAGAAAGGAAGATGGGGGGAGAGAGACACAGATGCAGATATTAATCTGCTGTTTCATTCATTGATACATTCATTGGTTGCCTCCTGCATGTGCTCCAACAGGTGATCTAACCCACAGCCTTGGTGTATGAGAATGACACTCTAACAACTGCTACCCAGTCAGTGCAAAGAACTTAAAAGTTAGGCTTACTACTCACAGGTCCTGGAGGGTACCTGGCACACTTAGGGCCACACAAGGAGGTCACGGAAGAGAGAGAGAGAGAAAGGACCCGGGGTTATGCCTTTATTAGGAAAAAGGGTAAGGTGCCAAAGGTTTCATGGATTTACTGTTTATTAGTGAACTTAAAAGAATGGAACTATGGAACTATAGCATAGATGGAAAAGTAAGTGGTCAAATGATCAGTTTTCTAGGTCACTCAGAACTTTCAACAAAGGAGAAGTTTTTGGGTGGGGCAGTGTGGTTCTTAATCTACTTGTAGAGCTGTCAATGATTATTCTAGATGGATGTCTTCTTTGAAATAGATGCCTTGGCAATCAAATGCTTAATATTAGACATATTACAATCACAAAAGCTAACTGCCATGCACTTATGCTACAGGAGTTGACAAAACGTGGAAGAATCATGTGGGAAAGGAAAAGGTACAGACTAGGAATGAGTAAGATATTGTACAGAAATGATATGGGTTGAAAATAATATAAATATTATTTCTTTTCAGTATTATTCAGTACAATTAGTCAATTTTCTTTGAAAGGCCCTTTGGAGTAGACTTAAATGATAAGAAAACTGTCATTTATTTATTACACAGTATATGCAAACCTTTTCTAGGATGTTTTATAACATCTCAACACTAGTGTACAAATGATTAAGTTTTCTATGAGGTAACATAGACTCATACAGGATAAGCTATTTAATATCAAAATGTTACTAAATATGTGCCATCATTAGAACATAGTATTGCTTGGGAAAAGAGGAAAAAAGTGCACTCTGGTTGTTTTTAGGGGATTTTTTAATAGACTTTTTTTTAATCCTCACTCAAGGATATAATCATTGGCTTTAGGGAGAGAGGAAGGGAGAGTGAGAGAGAAACACGGATCGGCCACTTCTCGCAGGCACCCAGCTGGGGATAGAGCCTGCAGTGTAGACATGTACACCGACTGGAGACCAAACTACAAGCCTCTGGTATGCAGGTTGATGCTCCAACCGACTGAGAACCTGCACACCAGAGACTTGTAGTTTGGTCTCCAGTGACAAGTCACGTGACAAGTGGCAGAGCTGGTTAGAGTGAATCAGCTGCAAGCCCGGAAACACTAAGGAGTAATGGGCCAGTCCTAAAGGCTGGAAAGAGCCGAGGAAGAATTTCTTCTTCATGGAATTTAGAGGAAGCCCTACTGACACCTTGATTTGGGACTTCTTGTTTCCCGAATTGTGAGAGAATAAATATCTCTGCTTTAAGTAACCCTTGTCAAGGCACTCTGCTATCTCTGCCCTAGGAAACTCATACAGAATTATGCATTCTAATCGTCTCTAAACAAGCTAAATAGTTTGATCAATTTATCAAGTAAACTGTTGCAGTATTTCATTCAGATACAATCATATATGTTAAGTACATAAGTGTATGCATATAACTGTATACTAAAGTAAGATACTTTGCTAGTCACTTGTGATTAAAAAAAACATACTCAGACATGGTAAATATATTTAGGGAACTTATAATATTATTAAGGCAAATAAGACATAGCAAAAAATTTCAATATACATGAGAATTTCTCTAGTTTATGACAATGATACAGATATCAATAATTTCTAGTGAAAAAAAGAGACTACTGTCATTAGATATACTTCATGGGAGAAGAAGCACTTGAGTCCAGCTTAGAATGCAGTAGATCCTCCCACTGGGGATGTGTGGCAAGATGCCCAGTGAGTGCAGGAAACCAGAGAAAGTACCGAATTCTCATTGACTTCTTCACCTTTGCAGGAAATATGGCAGCAGCTGATTCACTGGCAGACTCATCCTTTCTAGTATTTTGTACATTTTTAGTTCAAAACTGTTTCTGAATCTGTAACCATTCCTTACTTATAGTAAATGGTTTGGTGTCACTCCTTTCAGGGGACCCCTCACTGAAGTCTGTAGAGACTAAGCGCTTGTCACACATTGTGGCTATAAATGTTGCAATTTCAGGTGACAGCACAACTAGCACAAATTTCTTTTTCCTTCTTCACAATTTCACAGAGAGATTTGTTCTTACCATAGATCTTGGCAACCTCAGTATAGGATTTTTTTTTCCTTATGAAGTCAAGAACATTAACCTTTTCTCTTGAAAAAAAAAAAAAAAGACACTTTACAGCTCCTCTGGCATATTTGAATTACCAGCACGAGTACCCTTACTCTTTGAGGCCATTATTAAGTAAAATAAGGGTGACTTGAACACAAGCACTATAATACTGTGACATTTGGCTGAGGGGCCTACTATGGATGGGGAGCTTACACAGGATGGAGATGCTGGACAAAGGCATGATTCAGGTTCTGGTTGGAGGGAGCTGGATTGGTGAGATTTCATTATGCTACTCATAGCTACCATTTAAAACGTATGCATTGTTCATTTCTAGAATTTTTCATTTAATATTTTTGTAACTGTGGTTGACTGTGGGTAACTGAAACCATGAAGAGCAAAACTGGGATAAGGAGGGACTGCTATAGTTTAGATTTGAATATGCAAACTTGGAAGGAAGAACTTGTGGAGGTAACCACAGTACAGAACCACAGAGGCAGAAAGCCCAAGTGATGAAGATATAAACACCCATGCTCTCTCATCTATTCTGTTTTCTTAGCAGTGGCAAGTGCACTGGGTAGTTTTGACATCAAAACCATGTTTTTCCATTCTTATGGTGTCAGCTTCTTAGGCAGCAGTGATGGGTTTCTAAAAACTGTATCCTCAGGGCAGAGATGATAAGAGTAAAACAAAAGGAGGAAAGCAAAACAAGGAGACAAATTCTTCACTTTTGAGTGTCTGTAAACCTCTTGTGGAGTCAATGTTTTGAAAAGTCTGAACTTTCAAGAAACTTGTGATTGTGACAGGAAAGTATATTTATTTTTGTTTCACTTCCAGAAGCTCCAATTAAATATGAAGAGCCAAAACCAATTAGAATCTGAGCCAAGAATAGATATCTTGGAGTAGGAAGTGAGGTTTAGACTGATTAACATATAGAAAGAGACATCATAATCTTAGAAACAATGGTCCTGGGAAGTGTCCAGCCCTGTTTTTTGGACTAAGCCACAAAGAGTAGAAGAAATGAAGTAAACCTCTAGATGTAAGGAAAAAATACTAATTCATTGTCTTCTCACAGTATAATACAGAAAGTGACAAGTCTTATGGGAAAGTCTGCTGTCCTAAACGACAACCAGTATTAGAGTACCGATACTGAAGAAAATTTCTTAGATTTGTATGAGGTCAATCATACAAAGTCATGAACTCTGAAGCATTGTAAAAAGATAACCAAAGTTCTTGAGCACTCAACCCCATGAAAGATTCAGAATTGTTGGAAAGAACAAGCTACTGCCAGAACAGAACTATGATTAGAAGAAAGAGGACACAAGCTGTATGGTTCCAACCATTAAAATAGTGTATGGGGCCATGAACTGGGTCAAAGGAGACAATGTGAGCAGTGTGGGCCAGATTGATATGATCTGCATTTCTGTGCAGAACAGAGAAGCCACAAAGTGGCATGAGCCTCCCTTTTAATACTAGGAAGATACATATGCATGTTAGCAGGGAGACTCGAGTTAGGTGGCTCCCCCTCCTCAGTTCTTTTCTCCACACGAGAGAAGAATTCAGGCCAGAGACAACATGTATAGTGGAAATGAGACAGCAAGTTTATTTATGAAATTTTCTTGAGCATGTAGCTGCAAGCAGGCACCCAGCTAGTCTGAATGCCCTAACTACTAGGATTTTAGGGGTTTTATGCTTGTAGCCAGCCTCTAGGATCCCCTTTCTCTTTCCCTCTCCAGACCTTGGGATTAATACATGGTTTCAAAGGTTTCTTCCCCAGACACTAGAAACCATACATACAGAATTTCAAGGGTTCCCCTCCTGTGCTGTCAGGTTTTTCTTGTGATTTTTGGAACACCTGGCAACTGATCGGACCATACTCAGGACTGCTGAATTAATAAGTGAAACATATCTCCCTTTTGTTTCTAGTCTCCTTGCTTTATTTCCACTCTGACTGCTCATTCATGACTGCTACCTAATATTTAGATGACTCATAGAGAAATTAAGAGGGAGAACCATGCCTGTGTATGTCTGCATGTACGTGATGGTGATATGTGTGAGAGGTGGAATTCTAAGACACTTTTTCTTAAAGATATTATTTATTTATTTTTAGAGAGGGAAGGGAGGGAGAAAGAGAGAGAGAGAAACATCGATGTGCAGTTGCTGGGGGCCATGGCCTACAACCCAGGCATGTGCCCTGACTGGGAATCAAACTTGTGACACTTTGGTTCAGAGCCCGTGCTCAGTCCACTGAGCTATGCCAGCCAGGGCCTAAGACACTTTTAAAACAGAATTATATTCATACCTTGGTACTTGTCAGCTTCAGAGTTTGTCAAACCCAGTACTCATCGCCATTTTGATGAGAAAAAATGCTTCGCCAGTCGGTGCTTGCTCGACACTCATTGCACTTGCTAGAACCTGTATGAGTTACGACACCACCCTGCAAAAGAAAATGCTTCATCAATCATTGCTTGCTCACCATTCATCGGAATGAATTAACGAGGAGTACCAAGGTATGACCATAGTCGAATTACCATGAATTGGTGGAATTAAGCATTTCTGACATGTATGAAATTGAGGTCTCAAGAACAGTTTGGTAGTTATAAGCAAACAAAGTTAGGTTTTATACACCTGAATTTGTGTTAGTGGACTGAAGGGGTCTGTTTGCCTGCACGTATCAAAGGCCAACAAGGCAGGAATAGGACTTTGCAGCAAAGAAAGTAAGGGTTTATTTTTAGGAAGGGGCCCACTCCTAGAGATATAGGTGAGCTAATGCCAAAGACCAGGCTCCCTGAGGCTTCCAGTGAGTGGGTTATACAGTAGAAAAATCAGTAATGACAGTGACTAAGGGAGCTGGGGTCCCTGTCAGCATTGTGGTCTCTACTGTTTGGTTGGTGCGAGGGTGGGCGTACTTGGTTCCTGTGTCTGATTCTGATGTTAGCCATGGTGTCACTCTGTTGGATTTCACTGCTTTATGGACCTGGAGCTGAAACACCACTGAGACCCAGATGTCATCTCTGGTTTGATCTGAAACTCTGTCTCTGCAGTCAATAGGCTTGAGGCTTTGTTCCTAAGATTATTTGATGCCTTGATGCTGTCCAGAACCTTCTTGTCCTGAGTGAGGGCTTAATGATTAAGGGAGTAGGAAACAGATGAATCAGGGTGTTGGATCACACAGTTTGAATCAAAAGGAAAGAAAGGAGACAAGATCAAATCAAAGAAGGAAAGTTTCTGTGCGGTTGCATTTGTGGGGTGTTTGATACCTACTTTGAGAGAGGTTGACATGGAGGGCTCAAGAAATAATTTGCCAAAAGTCCTATATTTAATTGAACCAGGATAACTGCTGATACTCACATTTGTGAAATACCATGTTTTGTATTAATTTTCTATATCCTCCAGGCAACTTTATGTTTATTGGTCAGGTTAAAAACTGAAACTCATTAATATTTAAAAATTCATTTGATATCATATAGCCCAAGTTGATGTTAGAGCCTGTTTTGGTCTATGAACCAAGGCCAGTACATTGTGCTGCATTATAGTCAGAGCATGCTCCACATTGCCCTAGCAAAACTCTTTATATGGAAATGGTGGCAGTGAGAGGTTAGCTGCCTACTCTGTAGTCTATACTATTTATCAATTTTACATATGTTTTTTTCTTCTTCTTTCTTTTTTGACCTCAGGCTTCCTCACATTGTTTTCCTGTAAAGCTGTACGCTCAAGAATAATGAAAAGTTATGGTAAGTTTCTGCTTATGGACGTCCCACTCTATTTCCCTCATGCAAATACATCGAGCTTCTCCTTGACAAAAGTCAAAAGTGTATGCTTGTCTATGACATTTTATTGAAGTAGTGTGGCACACACACACACACACACACACACACACATATATTCCAATATCCAAATTTAAAGAACACATTGTTCTTCTCTAAAACAATCTGGCTCTGCATCTAAAGTGAGCAAGTAATTAATACATTTTGGCTGCTATGGTCTTGCTAAGCACTGATGTCTAAATTTGGTGAATTCTAGAAAACAAAAGATTTTCATGATTCTGTCAAAGTCACAGGTAATTTTGAATTAGAAACAATTAACATGCTTATATTGATAATCATAGTTGGCTGAAACAAAATGCATTGGTGTTAATGACAAAGATTGCTGAAACATCACATTCCCAAACAATGTTTCCTGTCAGCTCCTATATCTTTTTATTATAGATACAGTTATATGTGTCCATAGATTATTTAGAATGTTTTCCAAAATAATCAAAATTTGAGTTCAAAAGATAATAATTAGATCCTGTTGCTTTTTCTTTGGAGAAAAACTATAAAAAGTTAGGAGTTGCCCTGGCTGGCGTAGCTCAGTGGATTGAGCGCGGGCTGCGAACCAAAGTGTGGCAGGTTCGATTCCCAGTCAGGGCATATGCCTGGGTTGCAGGCCACGGCCCCCAGCAACCACACATTGATGTTTCTCTATCTCCTTCCCTTCCCTCTCTAAAAATAAATAAATAAATAAATCTTTTTAAAAAAGTTAGGAGTTAATGTTTCCTTTACTAACAAAATAGTTTTAGAAACTGATATTTTGAAAAATCCAATCAGGATAGGTTTCTTCACATTATACTTATTACTTAAAATATGGATAATTTAATATTTTCTAGCAGAATTATTTATATTGTTGATATCCATGATTTTATTTTAAACAGCTTCTATTCCTACTTGGTAAAGAACTCTTATTCAGAATTTTACAAATTCTGAATGACTTATGTGATTATTTTTTTCTCTTCAATAATATGAAGAATTTGGTAGAAATTATGCAAAATAATAAAAGTACTTCAAAAAAGTTAGGATGAGCTTCTGCTCAACAGAGCTGACACATTGATTTAAATACTCCTTTCAAAACATTTTTGCACCAATTTTTTAGTCTTACTATTAGTTCAACATTTTATTAACATGTTAGTCATTTTTTCATATTTATATAATTTTAGAACATAAAAAATTATTAGAATATTTTTTAAACTTCTGTAAAGTTATTTTTTAAAACATGAATTTTGCTGCTTATGGTGAATATTAAAATCTAACCTTATCTTTCAGTATTAATGCTTAAATCAGAATGTTTCAAACTGAGAGAAAACTCATTTAATAGATAGCCCTATGTCTAGAAATGTATGCAAACTCAAAACTCTCAATTCTCTGTCTTCAAAAGCTGTCTGGCCCTGGTTGGTGTGACCCAACTGGTTGAGTGTCATCCTGCAAAGCGAAGGTTGCTGGTTTGATCCCTGGTCATGGCACATACACCTAGGTTGCAGGTTCAGCCCCCAGTTGGGATATGTAGAGAAGGCAAAGAATTGAGGTTTCTCTTTTTTTCTTTCTCCCTTCCCTGCCCCTGCTCAAAAAAAAAGATTTTAAAAATAAAAACTGTCTGATCTTAATCCCTAGTGCTGGACTCTGCCAGACCTCATTGCTGAGCGAGTGGCCAAAACAGCATGGTACAAGGAAGCTGCATGAGTCAGATTTTGGAAAACAAGGTATCTAACATCAGATCCGAAAGGTGGGTTAAGGCAATCAACAGTACATGAAGCAATTGATAAGGGACGAAGTTATTAGGAAGGTTTAACGGCTCAAAGGAAAAGTTAGGGAAAGCTCCAGGACTTAACAATGAACTATTTAGAGGTTAAAACCATTCTCAACAGATCCTGATTTTAATACAAAGGCTCATGTCAACCAGGTTACAAGCAGGTTTGGGATAGAAAACATTATTTGAAGAAAAAGAATCTTTAAAACCCTATACATAGTGCCTCAGATTCTTTAAAAATCATGCTTTTATTTTTTCAAATAACTAAAATTTTGGAAAATCTGTTTCTTTACAAAATTTCTGGAATAGCATGAGAAGATTGTAAAGTAGGGACTGGGAAACATCTACTGTGCTGTACACACCTGAGTCACTCTCTGTAGGCCCACTGGTCTGTGCCAAGGGTTTCCAGCATCCTGAGCCGGAAAGTCATTTCATGATCGCTAATCAGTTTTTGTTTGTTTGGAGGGAGCAGAGTCTTCTAAGATAGGGGCTTACAAATTAATTTTGTAATTTGTTAAGCAAATATGTAATTTTAAGATTTGCAAGAATTGATCTTCCTGTCAGGATGACTGATTACTATAGGAGTTATTAACTGGAAATTACAAACACAGTGAACTGCCGAGCCCAGTTTAGGTTACATGGAATCAGTAAGCAAACCAAACCAATGTACTTTGATTGCATTTTTTAAATTCAGTAAGCATGCTATTATTTTTAGTCACCACAATGCAGACAGTATTTGGGGGTATTCATGTATGTTTGTTTAACACCTGAATGCTTTGTATAAGCACAATTGGAATATCAGAATCTCTTTCAAAAAGGGAAACTAGATTTTTAAAATTAAATATATATCGCCAATGCTTTCAAATAATGTTATTTTCCATTAATAAAAGTATATTTTAACTAGGATCTATTTAAGCTTTCACAAAATATAATTTGCATCTCTTCAAGGACTGTTCATCACTGGTATTTACAGCAGTTCATATCTTCAGCAAACAGTAAGTAATGGGATGTAGTCACACAGTCACTCTAGAAATACTTTTTCTTAGTTTATTGGAAAATATAAAGTAAATGTTTTATGTTTTTGCTTTCAAATGTCAGATGCAACGTGGTAAATTTATTCTTTAGTATATCTGTTTAATTATTTAATATACATTAAGCAGCAATAGATATTGGAACATTAGGGGCATTTTGGCACTGTAAAAACAAATAGTAGGAGGCCTTTGATCCCAAGGAGTTTACAGGATAGTGGAGTGGGGGCTCTCTCTATCACTGTTAATGGTTAATGGTTGTCCTTTCCCTTCATCTTAACAGTTAACGTGCAGGGTCTGGCACAAATAATGTCCCCTTTTATTACAAAATCATAACTATGTAATTCTGTGACATAACAATATCACCCTCAGGCACAACATATGACATTTTAGGTGAAATGTTCAAATTGCTGTCCATCTCCTGTGAGACATTCACATGCCTTACTTCTGCCGTACCCTACATATTTATTGTCAAATACTTCACATGTATTAATTCACATATTTCTTAATCCAAAAATTATCATAAGCCCCTTTTAATGTGATCTTCATTTCTCAGATGAGAAAAGTGAGGTATTGATAAAGTACACAACTAATAAATGTCAGAGTCAATATTTGAACCAAAGCAGCCTAACTCCAGCATGCTTTACCCAGCTACACAGGAAGTAAAAATGCTCAGGACGCTGTTGAAGCATAAAGAAAATCCATTACATCAGGATGAAGAAAATCTTTTCAGTGGAGGTTAAGTTTATACTTGACAAAGGCCTAGGACAAAAACTGTGAATAGTGGGAAGCCTGTGTGATAGTCAGTGATGAATAAGGCCTGTGTGTTTGAGGCAGCAAGATGTTCTGTGGAGTTGATCAAAAGTGTTCCTGTGGAAAAATGGCGGAAAATAGAGTAGGATTTTAAAGCAAGCATCAGGACACAATGGACTTTGAATGATAATCCGAGAAATTTGAACTTTATTCTGGAAACTAGGGGGAATTATTGAAATATTTTAAGGGTTTTAACCAAAGGAACAATATGATTATATATCATATGCCATTTAGAACGTTTATAGTGGCAGCAATTGGGAGGATAAATTGAAGAAAGGCTAACTGCAGGATCACTGAAGTAAATCAGCAAAGGTTGATGGAAACCCAGACATAGATATTGATTTGAAGGCAAGAGGAGAGAAAGAGAAAAGCTGTCTAATTTTCATACTTAAAAGGTCTTTCATTTAATGATACTTTCTGTGTACTACACATTTTACACCTATAATCTCTAATTCCCAACTAGTTCTATTAGAGAAATTTCATTAGTGATGTTTTATAATGAGGTAATAAGGGCTTAGAGAGGTTACATAGCTTATTCAAGTTTTGCAGCTAGTCAGTGATAGATTTGCGATTCAAATCCACAGCTTATGTTCATTCTAGCCTTTTTCAGCTTTTCTGGCCTGTGTGAATGGTACTACAGATTTTACAAGCAAGGAACTTAGCAGTCATCTTGAACACCAAATTCTTCTTCACCTTCCACATCTAAATCACTACCAAGTGCTGTCAGTCATATTTCCTAAATATTTCTCAGGTCATTTATTTTTGGCATGTGCATGGGCAGTGTAACTCCCTGCTGTACTTATTGCTGTCATAGAATTCTCAACAACCTGCAAATTGATCTCCCCAGCCTCCTCTAAATGTTCCTTTAACTCAATTCTTGATTCTCCATTGCAGCATAATATGCAAAAATACATTTGTGATTATGTTCCCCAAAGCTTAATACCCTTTACTGCTACATACTACTCTTAGGAAAGAAGCTAGAATTCTGACTATGGCCTTCAGGACCCTGCATTATGCAACCTCTACCTCCTGCTCTCATGCCACCTCTTTATCCCAGTCTTCCCCTATTTTCTCTCATCCAGGGCCACTCGTCTTCCTCTGGTCCATCATATTCACCATTTGCGTATGTTCTTTCTTTTGGTTGGAGCACTTTTCCTCCTCTTAATTAGATATTTCTACCCAACGTACTCTGAGTTCACATATAACTTCCTCTAGGAAGTTTTCTTTGACCTACTTATGCAAATTAAGGTCCTACTAAAGACCTTAGAACACCTTAAGGTAGAGGTGTCAAACTCATTTTCACTGGAAGCCACATCAACCTCATAGTTGCCTTCAAGGGGCTGAAATAATTTTAGGACTTTATAAATGTACCTACTCCATAACTGTTAAGGAGATGAAATTACATTTGGCCCTATGAAGGCAACCGCAAGGCTGATGTGGCCCCTGGTGAAAATGAGTTGGACACCTCTGCCTTAAGAGTTCTTTCCACGTTGAAATATTAGTTCTCCAATTGACACATATGATATAAAATGTGGGTGGATTAAATTTACAGATCACAGATGGATAGTTGAATTTACAGACCATGTTTTCTTGAACACACTATCTTTTAAAGCTAAAAAACTACAGTCTTCTAAAGTCTGCCTGTTCTTTTCAAATGGAATTCTGTGCCAAATTTCCCAACGTAAAGGTATATATATATGATAGTGTGTATGTATTTATGGTTAAAGATAATACATTCAGATTTAAAGGTATCATTTTATAGGTTAAATCAGTGGCAGAACAATATTAGTAAGAAGGCAGTGACAGATAGCTATGAATAGTAAGATATTTGGGGAAAGGTATATTAATGTATAGGGACTTGGGAAAAAATAACTAGGGCAAGTGGGGAAGAAAAAGACACACACACAAAAAATAATTTTAAGCTATTTGGACTAGATGTATGATTTGTTCCAAGCAAATTTAGGCTTGATTTGGTAGATAGAGGCCTTTCTAGGCAATGGTTCTTTAATGCCCTGCAATGTGACTTTGAATTGCCTGTCTTGCTTCAAAGAAATGGTCTAAACTTTTTCTCATTCTTTTTATTAATTGAAATATTCCAATATTTTTAATAAAAAAATGCTTTTCTCTGCCCTTCCAAAATTTTTAGACTCAATAAACACAAGAAGACATCTCCCTTAAAATTCAAAAACCAAACTCCTTTTAGCTGAGAACATTTTTTCCATGCAGGATGAGAAGTTGTTTTTCTATTTATTTTTTTATTTTTTAGGGGTATAAATAAAAGACAAGTAAGTGGAACCTACTGGCCCCACACAGAAAGAGGTCAAAATATTACAGATAATGTTTCATTCACATTTAAACTCAGTTTTTATGACCATGTTATCAATGAGTGGCAGGGATACTTTTCAGGAAAACTTGTTTACTTTCAGTTAAAACTATAATATTATGGCCCATATTCAAATGCCAATAATGGACTCTTGGTCCTTCTCAGAGAAGCACATTTGAATTGTAATCAAATTTCAACACCATAGACCTTGCTCGGCTCTCTGACTACTACCCCAAATTGTGACTACTTACTTCCTTTCAATTGTGGAAAGTGTTACACTTGAATGAAGCAGGAGCATGTAAGGCATAAAAGACACCAAGGTGGACCCTTGTATCTTGTCAGAGATCTGTTTATTTATTGAAAATAAAACTCTATACTTATAGAATATACATATTATGGAGTAAAAATAAAGTCCATGTGGATTTTTAAGACCAAATGTGAACTTGCAAAAAGTTTGATATTTGTGATGGGTTTAACTTCTCAGTCTTTTATGTATCAGTGTCTTGATGGGAAAGTTTAAGAAGCCACAAGTACTAAGAAGCAAGAATCTCCAAGCTCCAAAGGTTTTGCTTTGTTTTGTTTTGCTTTTTTAAGTTTAGTATATAATATGTTTAAATATTTTTAATAAGAAGATGTAATGATAAGTGTAAATGTAGAAATTCACAGTAACATTCTTAATTTAGGACTCCTTCCTGAGACACCCGACTGAATGACATCACTTCCTCTGAAAATGCACCCACTCACATTCCGGTTACAGAGGGAAATGGCACAGTGAAAGAACGTGGATGAGGACAGATCTGGTTCCAAATCTTCATACCCTACTAAACATCTTGTGTAGTTATTTAACTTCTAGGTCTGTTTCTTTGTCCTTTAGATGGGGACAGAAATCCTCTATTTCATGTGAGACAAAATATATACATTGTAAAGCAAATGATTGTTTGTTGCTACACATAAGGTGACCATAATCATAAATATGTGTTCTCCCTTTTCTAAGTGGATTTGCATACTATTGATACTAGTTAACTCTACCTCATTCATTTTGGTAACCTTAATATATAGTAAAATAGTTTACAAATTGTTCATATTCAACACAGTCTTTGAATTTAATTGTTGCTATTATTTCACTTGTTTTTTCCACATTGCATGAAAGATTTTTTTTTATATGATACATACATACCCTTGACTTTATATGAGCTTTATGAGAAGACAAGTTATGCCTTAATTGTCCTTCTGGGCCCTTATACTTAGCAGATGGTTTTGGTTATCCTAGGTACATGATGAATATTTGTTTAATTTCTTTCTTCAAACAATTCTACTTCTAATTTAAAGTGGGAAAATAGAACCAGAGACATTGAAACTAAGGACAAATTGACAGTAACCAGAGGAGAGCTGAGAGGGGATAATGGAGGGGAAAAGGAGGAAGGGTTTTCAGGAACATGTATAAAGGGCACACGGACAATAGCAAAGGTGGGTAGCATCAAGGATGGAAGTGAGGGGAGTGGTGGGGGGGAAATAGAGACAACTGTACTTGAACAAGAAAAATAAATAAATAAATAAAACTGAAAAACATGAAATATCAAAAAGGAATACTAGGAAATAGAGCTTTGTCTCTAGTATCATAAACAATTAAATTTGTCCTGGGAACCTAAAAAAAAAAAAAAAAAAAAAACAGAAAAATTAAAGGTGGAGCTGTATGGCAGAGAAATTCTGCAAGTATTCATCACCAGCCCAAGATCAAAACAGTATGCTCAGTGTGAGGACATATAAAGACAATTAAGACATCAGGCTTATCCTCACTCTCTCTTTCATCCAAAATCCAATCCAAATTCAAGCTGCATCAATGCTCTTCTCACAGTGCTTTTTGCCTCCATTTCTCCTTTATTCAACTGCTTACTGCCTAACAGTAAGTCTTTTGTAATTATTTTTATTTTACATCCTCATTTTTTTACAGTTTTACATTCTACTTACATATCAATGTTAACTTGCTTTACATGATTAAATACATTTAGTTCACTAAGACATTTGAAAGTAAAGACTATCATAGAAGACAGAGAAACAAGTAGAGCACAGCCTAAAAATATACAGGACTTACAAAAAAGAGATAAATGAGCAGTTTTTCAAAGTAGAGGGCAGTTCATGTGCAGATGAAATAGTCTAATCAAGTAGACAACAAGCTACTGTTTTGAAAGCTATTTCTACATAAATTTTCATCTCTTGTTGAACTCCATCTGTATGTGCTGCTGCTGCTCACTTCCTATTTTTCTGAATTACATGTAACTCTTCTCTCCAGGAATCTCATGGTCCTTTGCTCTGCTCCCTCTTCATATTCTTCAGCAGGGCGGCCTCTTCCGATAAGCCCAGAAGCACACTTTTATTATTTCTTAGGGAGACCATGAATTGCCTACCATTAGCACTTCCTACACTTTTCCCTAGTAACATGAATTTACTGGCTTGGAGTAACAAGGTACTAAGCTCAAAGTACTTGGCTTTCACGAATCTCTTTCAGTTAGGTATTGTCATATGACTATTTTAGTCAGTGAAGTGTATTTTAAGATTTTTCAAAAAAATTTCTTATATTGAAACTGCTTCTTCTACTTTGTTTTTTCTGTCTAGAATGTGGATATGAGAGAGAGGAGCAACACTGTCTTATAACTATGAAGTGGCAAGTGTGAACATAAAGCTAACCCACTAGTAGATTCAGTGCGAAAATATAGAGACAACTTAAATCCTTGAAGGCAGTGTTTAACAGTGGCAGCCCCCCTGGAGTATTTAATGTTGGATTTCTGGTTCTGTGAGAAGAACACCTCTTTAAATGCTACTGTTTGTTATGTTATTATGGTATATTATTTGTTGTTAACCACATTGTTAAATAATATTTTTTGGTTTCTTTCTCTGCACATTCTGTAAATTTTTATTTTCCAACTATCTTGACATAAACCTCAAATACTAATAACTCATAAATCTGTATTTTCACCTGAACCCATCTCCCAAATGATATATTCAAAACTGTACTGAATTTATTTTCTTATACTTAATGCATTTGAAAGTTAATATCTTTATTCACAGTCTGATTATATTTTCCCCAAATTAGCTCATTTCTCCTAATTATGCTCAGAGGCATTGTCATTCATTAATCACTGAATAATGAAATCTAGAAGTCAGCCAAGGCTCCTTTCTTTTACTTATTTTGTTCAAATGATCAAGTCTTGTCACCTAAATAGCTCTCAAATTTAACTTCTTATCCACAACTTACAAAAACTCTGCTCCTTTTTGTATCTCTTTCCCTATTTTGTTTGGTTGTTGATAGCACAAAATTACATCTTTATACATTCTGTGCCCCCAAACATAAACTTATATTTTTTAAAAAATGCAGTAGGCTCTTAAATTATGTAGAGAATAAGATTTCAAGTTATAAATCAAAGTCAGAGTAATACTAGCTTTTACATTGTTTTTTTTCTTTAACTGTTAGTCTCTTAAATCCAGTAGAAAATAAAAACATGCAGTTCCAAATCATTATTACAATAACACTAAACTTTATAACTGCTCATGTTTACTGAGATCTTTATTTCTTTATATGGCTTTGGGTTACTGTCTAGTGTCCTTGTATTTCATCTTCCAGGGATCCCTTGAGGATTTCTTGTGGGGCAGGGCTAGAGATTACAAACTCCCTCTACTTTTGTTCATTAGAGACCGGACCTTCATTTCTCCATCAGTCTGGAAGGACAGTTTTGCTACATATAGGATTTTTGGTTATTATATTTTTTTCTTTAGCACTTTGACTATCTGGCCCCACTTCTGAACCCTAAGGTTTCTGATGAGAAATCTGTAGATATCTTATTAAAGATACCTTGTATGCAAGAATTTGCTTTTTCTTTTCTGCTTTCAAGATTCTCTTTGTCTTTCAAAAGTTGGATTATAATGTATGTCAGATTGTATTTTTTAGCCATGTATCTTGTACGTGTCTCAAGATATTTTTTCATTAAATGATAATCTTCATGTAAGACCAATGCATTTATGTAAAAATTACAGACTAGGCCACCTACTTACTCTGAGATTTTACTCTTTACTGTTTATAGAGATTGTGAAACTTGGAAACTATATTGTGACTTTACCCACATAAATGCAGAGGATCTTATTAACCACAAATTAAACTAGATTATTGGGAATATTTTCTTATTAGAACAGTGACAGAGAGAAAGGTAAATATGTACAAACCAAAGTGTAAAACAAATAACTGAAATGTGCCTGTATCTGGGATATCTCAGTTTGGGAATTTAGATTAGAAGATAAAGAAATTTGTTGATTTTTATATTAGTGTTTTCAATGACCATGCTCCTTGTAACTGACATTTAGACAGAACAGTGTTCCAAGGTGGGGGATTATCCTACGTATGATACATATTTAATATTTCACCCAGTTCCTAAAAGCAAAATATGTACTCAGTCATTGTGAAATCACAAGAACTTCCTTCATTTCCAGTCATTTCCTTTTAATGAAAGTGGATGCTGGTTAGGATAATAAAAAAAAAAAAACACCTTTTGTTCTAGAAGTAGTAAAAATATGTTTGGGAAGAACTGAAGAATGTATAAAAGTTAGATAAACTTCATAAGAGATTTGTTTAAAGCTAATCACACCTACATTTAAAATAATACCTAGATATAATTTTAAAAAATAATGCTAGAAAGAAATAGGTTTTAATGGTTACTAGGTTAAGAAAGTCAATGATAATTCACAAGGATAAGAAAGAGGAGATCTCATGGGAAGTCTGGAATAGATAACCCAGAGAAAAGTAAGATCCAAATTTTGACATATATTTTGTTACGTTGCAGAAAGAAGATTAATAAGAAAGCCCACTGAGGAACCACTGTTTGAAGATTGGGGCAACTATAGAAGATAATTACATAAAATTCAGACAGCTTAAAATACTAAAAGCATTATTAGGTGAGTTTCAAGGTGATTCAATTGATGAAATGCAGAAGTTACTTGTGCTGTGGGGGGAAAGGGTCAAGAAATTTATGGACATAGAAATCTAAGAAAAGTTATGAGGATTTGAGGATTATATAAAACTAAAGAGAAACAGTCAAGACCACAATTTATAGAAATAAAGTGTGGCCTAGATATTGACATGAGGATATTTCCTGTAGATAGAATAATTCTACCCAGGAGAAGTAAGATGTTTTTGAACAATGAATAATAGTCCACAGCCAGGCATCGGCCTGATAGTTCATTAGAAACAAACTACAGGAGCTGAAACTGAAATGCAAAAAGCACTCTTAAAGTCTGAAACAATCCTTCACCCAGTCATAATGTATAAAATGTTGTGTTCTGTACTTATCTTCTGATGTGGCTGTTTACACAGAGCAGCTTACACTTACTATAACTCTGTGCGTCTCTAGAAACATGTGGGGAAACATTGAGGAGAGCGGTGCTTAAATGTTATATATGATGTGCATTGCTCATGGAGGCTTCAGTAGTTAACCAAAGTCAATGTAACTTAAACCAATTCTATGTTGTCAATCTTCTGCTCAAAATGAATGCTCCCAGATAACACAGAACTCAATTTTTAAATTATTTACTTTTGCCAGATCTGTGTGGTTAAATTTGAAGTCATCTATTAGAATGATAAATGTATGGGTTAATAGAGAGAAATTAAGAATACTAGCATGCCCCAGTTTCTAAACAGAGAGCAGGAATATAAATCAGAGGGACCCTAAAGATGGTCATTCTTTTCAAGGGTGGGGAGTAAACAAAATGAAGCTGATGGAAGTTGGAGGCTTTGGGAAACTGAAACTAGCCATGGATGACCAGACGGGATCAGAGCACTACTGGGGGAGAGGTGACTAAGGTTATGTAGAGCATAAAGCTATGGATGCTACCAGTAGATATAAATATAAATTACTCAGTTATCAGAGGAAATTAGCTTTTAGAACTGGTTAAGAGATCAAATGGGATAACAAACAAACCCTGAAGGGGGAAACAGACCAGTTCTATGGTTCTGGCACTTTGCTAGGCTTGGATGTGTATCATATACACAGGGGGTGGTGAAGTAGTAAAAAATCTATGAGAGGCTGTGAAATCTAGATACAGTCTGACACAATCTAATTCAAAGAGGCAAATCTAAATTTGCATGTGGAGAAAGTAGGTTTGTGAGGTCCTCCTACCAAATAATTGTCAAGAACCTGGTTAAATTAAGAATCATGTGGAACTGAGCAACAGACAGATTGGTAGAGGTTGAATCATGCCATGCCCATGTCTTGTGTATCCACAATGATTAAATCCTTGGGACTTAGGAGAGATTTCAGACATATATCATGTAAAGAAATAGATGTCTGGACCTAGTATTTAGGAAGTTGGTCAGCTCCCATCTAGGTGGAACTGCTGGGAGACCCTTCAGTGAATCATCATAAACAGTAAAATATAGCATACAAATCAGTAATTGAATGGATATACAGAAAAAGAGCATGAAATGCCTTATTTCTGTTCCATACATTGACTCAATCTGGTTGTACAAACACCAAATGGGACTTTAGAGATTTATGTTCAGTTTAAGGTAGGGTAAACATATATTCCAGTTTGAGACTGTCTTGTCTTATATTTACATAGCTTTCATACAAAGATATTTCATTCTTACAATGGTTCCTCTTTGGAACTCTTGTCTAAGTTCCCTCTACTATAGGGAACTTTAAGTATCAGACCCAATTGCTTTCATGGTAGCCACAGATTAAAATGAGATATTTTTATAACTAGGAAAATCTTTGGGAAAATAACAGATTTAGCAAATACAGTTTTGGTCTATAGCCCTGAAAGATATGGCAGTGCAAAACTGAATTTGGGGGCATTGACACAGTGGGTGTGATGTTATTCTTCACATTTTTGGTACATGCTAGGAAATGTCAATGAATGAATGAAGGAAGTCAACGAGGATAACGAATGATAGAATTATCAATGTTCACATTGAAGATATCATCAATAAATAAACAAACTGTCGTAGTGAAGTAAATGAAGATTGAGGAAGGTTATACCTGACAAATAACTCTCTCCTGGAGGGAAAATTATAGATCAAGAAAAGGCCAATTTAATTAGGTCACTATTCAGGTCAGTGGTGAAATATGTACCACACTTTGTTTTTACTGTGCTCTGCCAGGAATTGAAGGATAACATAATGAAATACTCCTGCCTAAAGACCCAGGTTGTATATAATACCCACTAAGACTAAATAGTCCATTGCAGAACAATGGCAGCTTTCCTGGGCAACTGTGTCTACTTTTCATATTCAAAATGTCCCTCAATGGGATAAGCATCCCACTGTTTATTCCTATAGATGCAGAGGATTCTGTAGGACTGGCCTTTAGATTTTAAGAGTTAGCTACCTTCTCTCTTAGTTTCTTAGTAATAAAATTAACATTTTGGCTTCTTTTACATCTCTATCTGAGTTTGTTCTGAGTTTAGGAGGGAGGAATGAGCAGCATATGAGGTCTGTCCAGAAGGTATCCAGCCATGTAATATGAAAAATAGAAACATTTTTGACCAAAATACAAGATACAAGAAACATTGTACACAGGACAATGACACCTGAATACTCTTCAAAGTATGCATCTTGGGACCCCACACAGTTCTCCCAATTGCCATCAGCTGCCCCATTGTATTTTCCTGAATCTCATCGGTGGTCTGAAATCTCTTTCCTTTCAAAGGTATTTTTAGTTTTGGGAAAAGCCAGAATTCTCAGGACCCAAATCTGGGCTGTGGCAGGGCTGAGACATCTGGGTGATTTGATGTTTTGCCAAAAAACTCTGCATGAGATGTGATGCATGGCTGGGTGCATTGATGTGATGAAGCTGCCAGTCACCAGTTGCCCATAGCTGTGGCCTTCAGAATCATCTGAATAGTATCCGTGGGGGAATTTTCAAGTGTAGTTCAAAATTGGATGCAGATTCGTTATTCTGCTTGCTCAGTCATTTTGAATGCAATGGCCACCCAGTATACATGCTCACTCAAAAGCATCTCCTACCCCCACTGACTAGTATGAGGAAATTATCATTGTTCACACATGCTTATTCCAGGCTACTCTCCTGTGTGGCCAGGTTACATCGATATTGTGCAAACTGCTCTTGTTATTAATAATGTCTGGACTTATTCCGGACAGACCTTGTATACCCTCTAAATTCCAACATTAGTCCATGTTTTTTATATCCTGATCTCTAGAATATATGTCATTGCAACCACAGTATGTAGTACAGGTCTTGGAACAATGCATTTACTTTAGTACATTTAAATGTAATTATTTTAATCCTTATAATAGCTTTGTTAATAAGATATGAAAAACCTGTTTTAACAAAAATAGAAAACTGTGGCCCAAGACTGATAAACAAATCAATGCCCATTTCCAAATTTTATTCTTCTTTCCTTATACCAGGATTCCTACCTGCAAGGAGAGGTAGCAAGCTAATCACCTTGTCATTTTGTTGAATAGCATGACAATGACCTAGTAATTAAAGATGAACTAAGCAGACAAAATAAGGAACATTTTGTAAAGTCTTAATACTATATTAAGAAGTCAAAAATTATGTTGGTTAGTTATTGAGAGCCATTAAAAATTTTGGGAAGACTCATGTTATTATAGTTGTAGAGAAAAATAGTAAATTGGAAGGATGTAGACTGAAGCTTAGAGACAATTTGGAAGAAGGATGCATTGTTTTGGTGTATGGGGTTATAGCAGCCAGAATTAGGTTGGTGATGATGAAAATGGAACATGATGGGAGTTTTAGGATCTTAAACTTTTTTTTAAAAACTAAGAAGTATTAAAAATTATCAGTGTATAATTAATACTAGTTGTATTTACAATTTATCTTTGTTACCCAGCAGTTTATCCAAGTTATTATACAGTCCCAGACAATTCATAAAACATTCATTAGATGCCAGACAGCTATTCATTTATCCACCATAAATCTGTGAGGAGAACCATGGAGTAATGTTAGTTTTCAAAAGCACACTCAATGCTCCCACATCTAAAGTGGTGTTAAGATTATAGTCTAACAGCAGTTTAAAAATTAAATTAACATCAACCATTAATCTTTCTCTTCTGGCCCCACTTTGATTTTTCTATTACTCTGCTGGAAAGCTTTCCGTGATCCCCATCATCTTCCAGAATCCATAATTAGTTCACCATAATGTGATCCCAGCCAAGCTTTGTATCCCTATCAGTGCTATTCCCCTATATAAAATTCATGTATTTAAGAAAATAAAGGATCAATATGTGTTATCCTGATTCAACATTTACCTTCTCATCTTTGTATTTTTGTTTATAAGATTCCCATTTTTATTTTCAACTCAGGTAAATTTGCTCAGGTTTGAAGCTGTGTGACCTTGGGAAATTTCTATGACTTTCTTGTACCTTAATTTCTTCTTCCTTTTTTCTTCTTCTTTGCACCCCCCTGCTCTTTCTCATTAAATAGTTAATACCTCGTAAGGCTCATAATCATGTTTAAGAGAAAGTAGACACTAATATGTTAACTATTATTCATATTTATTTTGACTAGTAGATCTGATTTATTTCAAAATAAATATTTGTTGAAGTGTAGAAGCTACAGATTTTTCTTTGAAGGTTTTGCAATTGATTTAACTATTACTGGTGTTATGTCTTGGAATAAGAGTAAAAACCAATTCACTTAGTTTTAAAGCAGCTAAGGTTATCAGACCTTTTTTCCCCTCTAAATAATCACATAGTGTGTCAGAGGGAAAGTCATTCTACTAGCTATTTAAACTCTGTGCAGGAGAAGAGTGCTAACCCTTAATGTCTTTATGTCTGTTCTCTGAAGAAACATAAAAGCACATCCTCACTGACAAGAGTTTAATCCTGCTGACTTGATAATTTGAGATCTGAAATAAAAATTTTCTTATTCACAGCTAAATACTCTAAAGGTAGTCTATGAACAATTTCTCAGGTGAGTATAGTAACTAAAAAAAATAAGTTGATGACAAGATTTGTTAATTATCAGACCATCCAAATAATAATTTATTAAAGATATGAATATATCTAGAGCAGAAAAGATGATAAACTAGGCAAATAAGGTCTTTTATAAATTACCCACTGAAAGGCAGTCTTTTCATTTCAAGTCAGAAAGGCTGGCTATTTTGTGATGTTGATTTTCAAATGTTTGCATTCTTATATAATTTTAAATATTTTAGTACCTTCTGGTATGACCTAATTTGTTCTGTTTGTTTTTGTCATTCATAATAGACCTGTATATGTATTAATAAATTTCCTCTACATAAATTAAATGAATATGTTAAGTCTGACATTAAGATGGCATAAAATGTATGTGAACATCTTTTCACGTGTAGCAGAAACAGGTGGTTGTTTTACTTGGTGTATTGGAAAATATATTTAATAAATACTATTATTAAAAATAAACTAATCTTTATGTAGTATAAGAAGTTTGAAAATATAGAAATATAATCAAAATGCTGAGATTCTCCCATTTTGGACACTGACATTTGGCATACCTTCAACTACTGGGAACCAGTCAAAATTAAATAGTCTGCTTTGGCAGTCACAAAGGTTTATGAGACAACCAGGAACTAGGCCAGGGTTGAACAATAAGTTTTATCTCCTACTTGAGGCAATCTCTTTAAGATTAGGAGGAATGTATGTTTAATATAATGTATAGAAAGCAAACAATAAAGAAAGAATAGGTTCCAAATGAAGTTACAAGAAATATCTTCAGAAAAGACCTTACGAAATGAAGATAAGTGATTTACCTGATTAAAAGTTCAAAAAAAAATCATAAAGATGTTCAGTGAGCTCTGCAGAAGAATGCATGAATGTATAAACAAAGTGAGAATTTCAACAAAGAGAAATACAACAAAATACTAAACAGAGGTCACTGAAGAATGTAACACAAGGGCTCAACAGCAGACTAGATGAAGCAGAAAGAATCAATGAACTTGAAGACAGCACAATGGAACTCACCCAATCAGGGCAGCAAAAAGAAAAAAAGAATGAGAAAGAGTGAAAGGACTTATGAAACATCAAGTGAGAAAAACCTTAGCATTATAGGGCCCGAGAGGTAGAAAAGAGAGAAAGTGGCAGAAAACTCATTTGAAAAAATGATTACAAGCTATCCTGAACTTGGGGATGGAAACAGATATCCATATCTGGGAAGTACAGAGAATTCCAAAGATGAACCCAAAGAGACCCACACTGAGACACATTAAAATTATAGTGTCAAAAATAAAGACAAGGAGAAAGTATCTGAAACAGCAAGAGAAATATAACTGTCATGTAGAAGGAACCCCCATAAAATCCCTACAAAAATTTTCAGCAGAAACTGTAGGCCAGAAATGTGTGGCACAATATATTTAAAGTGCTGAATGAAGAAAACTGTAAGACATTGAAAGAAATTGAATACATAAATAATCAAAGATGTTCCTAACTAATGGAATAATTTTGTAAAAATGTCCACACTTCCCAAAGCAATATATAGATTCAATGTAATTCATATCAAAATTCCAATGGTATTTCACAGAAATAGAAGAAACAATGTAAAATTACTAATTTTAGTTAAATATTGATTGTAGACATGAAAGTTTGTTTTATAATTATTATATTGTCTACAATGTTTTGCCTAATTTTATGTGTATACGTGAAGTAATTTTATTTCTGTTTGTTAAAAGTTTAAGAAATATGTTTAAGTTTTCATAATTAAAATTTAAATTGGCCGTATGTATTGTGTATCTCTTAGCTGTTATGTTTTGAAGCTATTTGGTGTCAAAAAAAACAAATACTCCAGATAAAAATTATATTTTTATTGCTTAAAAATTTAAATTGTTATGATGTCTGTTTTACATGAAATTAGTATTTTTTGTTTTCTCATTTCTATAAAGATATACTCGTGTACCTATGTTAAGAGGTATTTAGAAATTTCTTTCAAGCTATAACATATTGGAGGTTGTTCAATTTCATTACATTGTAGTATTCCATAATGTAACTACGACATTATTTATTCTTTTTTGTTTGTTTGTTTGTTTTTGAGAGTGTTCATAGTCTCCAATTTGAAGCTGTGTTATTAGGTATATGATTTAGCAGTATTATATCCTCCTGAGAGAATAAAAAATTCTTTATCATCATGAAGTATCCTTTTCTATTAGGTAAATACACCACATCTCATATCATAGCAGTTGTGGTTAAGAAGGTGTTTGGAAGTTCACTGTAGTGTATAGATACTGAGGTAACTCCCAATGATCCCTGACTTCTGCTATTCATCTCTTCTCCTTATTTGTTTCTAATTAATGGAGTATGGCCAGGTATTAGCATGTCACCACTGCAATAGTTTATAATATATATGAACTCCATAATACTAGCTGCTGAGCTAGAGATTCCTGTTTATTGGCTTGAAGAAGCAAACTACCATGTAGTAAAGGACATGTTAGAGAATCCCACATGGCAAAGAATTATGTGTAGTCTCTTTGTGCAAGAGTGTTCCCCAGGAAGAAACTGAATCCTCAGTCACATCAACAAAAGGAAGTTATTTCTGCCAACAACTTGAAGAAGCTCAGAAGCAGATATTTACAGAGTTGATCCTCTGATGAAAATTGAGCCCAAGCTTACATGTGGTTTGCATCCTCCTAGGAAGCAGAAGACCACGTTAAGCTGGGTCAAGGCTTCTGAGTTGCAGAAACTGTGGATAATTAATGTGTTTTAGTTACTAAGTTTGTGGCAATTTGTCTTGCCACAGTAGATATCTAATACATTTACCATTATCACAAGTATGCTTGTGGATTTTGCAGGGTTTATACTGGTAAATTACATGAAATATGATAGGGAAAAGCACCCATACATACTTTAATTTATAACTCTGTAGAGTGGCATTAATCTCTGCTGTTACACCTGTAATGTGTTATTACTTTTTACTATTTGGCAAGGGGAATGTATGCAATTTAGGGTTATACATATGGATTTTGCTATCATAATAGTCCTTAAAACACAGTTTCAGGAAATTATTTAGACAGTTACACCAGTTGCTTAGTATATCTGTTTCAATATGTAATCAAAGAAATAAAAAATATGCAAAGGAAAGTCTGTAGATAAACTGATCTAGTGTGATATGGACTTAGTTTTCATATACCCTAAGTCTAACAGGGAACTATGATTGCAATTGGGATTCCTTATATATCAAAGAGAAAAATCATGAGGGTAAGGAAAAGAGAGGAAATACAAAAAAAGCTGAACAACAGTTAACATAATGGTAGTTGTATATCCTATCAATAATTACTTTAAATATAAATGGACTAACTTCAGTCAAAAGATACAGAGTGGCTGAATGAATTTTAAAAAATTTATCTGTTGCCTCAATCAAACAGACTCCCTTCATGGGTAAGGACAGACACAGATTAAAAGTGAAGAAATGGAAAAAGGTATTCCATGCAACTTGTTGGAGTAGCTATACTACTATAAGACAAAATAGACATTTAAGACAAAGACTGTATTAAAAGACAAAGAAGAACACCATGTAATGTTAAAGAGGTCAATCCTACAACAGGATATATGTGTGTATAAGATGTTTTAATATTTGGGCGCCTAACATAGGAGAACCTAAATATATAAAGAAAATAAAAACTGACCTAAGGGGGAAAATAGATAATAATACAGTAATAGTAGGAAACTTTAATGAATAGACCATCCAGACATCAAGTCAATAAGGAAACACCAGCTGTAAGTGATACCTTAAACCAGATAGAAATAATCAGATAGACATATAAGAAATATTCTATCAAAATGTAGCAGAATAAAAATTTTTCTCAAGTGCATATAGAACATTCTCCAGGATAACCATATGTTAGGCAACAAAACAAATTTTAGTCAATTTAAGAAGATTGAAATCGTATCAAGAATCTCTTCTGGTATGAAATAGAGATCAATTATAAGAAGAAAACTGGAAAGTTCAGGCATATTTGGAGATTAAACAACAAATGGGTCAATGAAGATATAAAAGCAAAATTAAAAAATACCTTTAGACAAATGAAAATGGATATACAATATACCACACTTTATGATATGTAGCAAAAGTTGTTCTAAGAGGAATGTTCATAGCATTAGATGCCTATCACAAGAACCAAGAAGGATTTCAAACGAACCTAATGTACACCTCAAGAAACTAGAAAAAGATCAGAATCATGGCAGAGTAGGAACTCCTTTTGCTTTGTCCCCTTAAAGTTATAAATCAGATAACTATAATTGAACAAATGATTCATCGCTCAACATACAACCACAACTGGGATATCTATACATTGAGGCAGCTGAAGGTGGGCATTTCAGAGCAGGAAGGGGAGGTCTGATGAGGTAAGGACAGAGACAAAAGCTGCAGATGCAGTCCAGCATTTGTTATGGCTCCAGATGACATGGCAGCAGTGGAGGTATCAGGTTGCAAGCTACACTCAGCATCCCAGAGAAGCCTGGAGTTGGCATAGGCAGCATTCTGGCCTAAGTGGTCAGTACACATTGCAGCTGAGCCCAGTGATAGGGGTGGAGTTGTGGTACAGACATGTGGCAGTCATGGTCTGGCAGCTGCTCTTTCCAGGGGAGGAAACAAAGCCTTAGATGCACAGATGTACATCCCTTCACCTACCCCCCAACCATTGTGGCATAATGGTAGAGGCAGTTGAGACACCTAGGTGTGGCTGGCAGCCTCTGGTTATAGGAGGCAACCCCATGAACTCATAGGCCTGGAAACACATTGACTACCTACATCTTACCATATGATTGGTCACAAAGAACAAATGAATGCCCACCTCCTCTGGGAACATAGGGCACTTGCTATGGCCAAGGTATCATTGCCCCACCAAGGTCCCAGAAGTCCCAGTAATGGAGGTTAAAAAAAAAATTCAATGTCTCAACTGCTAAGGCAGCAAAATGAAAAATACTCCATCAAATATACCATGAATAACCAAAGGAAAGAGGTAGCTCAGAAACTAAAGGAAATTTTTCCGGGAAGCAAACTCAAGGACTGGAAGACTGTGATCTAAAAAACAGAGATTCAAGATTGCAGTTAAAAAATATATAATGAGATACCGAAAAATTCAGAAAGGCAGTTCAATGAGCTCAAGAATAAAATCAACAATGAGTACTTTACCAAAGAGACTGAAATTGTAAAGAAGAACCTAACAGAAATTTTGAAGCTAAAGAATGTATAAGAAATAGAGCAGACTAGATGGAAGAGAGGATTAGAGATCTTGAAGATGGAAAGGTAGAAGTGAACTGTGGAAGAGGAGATACAATTGACAGTTAAAAAAAAATAATGAACACTACAAGAACAATATAAGTCCATTAGAAAGCAAATGGAACAATGGGCATACCAGAAAATGAAAAACAAGAAAAGGAACAGAGAACCCATTCAAACAAATAATTAATGAGACCTTCCCAAACCTCTGTAAAGGGCTGATTCTTCAATCCAAGAAGCTAACAGAAGATCTAATTAGCACAATGCAAATAAATAAGAAAGTAAATAAATAAAACTTTCACCATAACACATTATATTAAAATGACCGAAAGTTAATGGCAAAGAATTGTCAAGGCAACCAGATGAAAAAAACTTAGATTCTATCATCAGATGTTTTTAGTAGAAATCATACAAGCTAGGAAAGAGTAGACTCAAAAGTTCAAAACATTTTTTAAAGTAACTTTTTTTTAGATTTTATTTATTTATTTTTAGAGAAGGAAGGGAGGGAGAAAGAGAGAGAGAGAGAAACATCAATGTGCGGTTGTTGGGGGCTGTGGCCTGCAACCCAGGCATGTACCCTGACTGGGAATCGAACCTGCGATGCTTTGGTTTGCAGCCTGCACTCAATCCACTGAGCTACACCAGCCAGGGCAAAAGTTCAAAATATTGAAAGAAGGAAATAACTAGCCAAGAAAAATATATATCAGCAAAGTTATTTTTAGATATGAAAGAGAATTTAAGTATTTTTCCGTATACCAAATGCTGAGTGTACTTATTGGTACAAGGCCTGAATTACAGGAAATACTGAAGAGTGTTCTACCTGAAACAAAAAGACAAAACGGTACAGAACTATGAGCAAAATGACTAACAAAAAGACAGAAGCAGGATATTGCTACTTTATTTCGGAATAGGGTATAAAACACTAAACTAGAGCATAAATTTTAAAGGGAAAAACATTTTTAAAAAGACTATAGCTTCTGCAATTTGGACATGAACACAATATGACAAGGGATAATCTATGACAACACAAACATAAGAAGAGAGGAGAAAAAAAGATAAAACTTGCACAGGTGAATAGGATAACATACAGACAGAAGAACAAAAGACTATATACAAAACTTTATTTTATAAAAACTTCTTTTATGTAGCCATAAAAAATAACCTAGAAATGAGACACAGAAAATGAAAAAAAGGAAACAGAAAAAATCATAGAAAACCACCAAACTAAAATATCAGACAGAAACACAAGGGAAAAGAGTGTTTCTGAGATACAGAGCAACCATAAAAATCAATCAATCAATCAAATGGCTGTAGTTAGTCCTCATATAAATAGCTACACTGAGTGCAAAGAACTGAATTCATCAATCAAAAGGCAGAGAGTAAAGGGTTAGATTGCATGTGGACTTAGAGTGAAGAGGTGAAAGATAAAACTTCAAGCAAATAGAATCCAGAGAAAAGTGGGTGTAGCCAAACTTAACTCAGATAAAATAGATTTCAAGATAAAAAGATAACAATATTCTATAATGGACACTTTATAATGATAAAGGGGATAATTCATCAAAAAGACATAACACTAAACAATTTATGTGCATACAACCTGGAAGCAGCAAAATATATGAAGCAACTACTAACACTGAAAGGGAGAAACTTACAAAATACAATTATAGTAGAGAACCTGAATACCCCATTGACAGCAATGGGGAGGTCATCCAAACAAAGTCAATTAGAAAAGTTGGCCTCAAATGAGACATTAGACCAAATAGACATAGTCAATATTTACAGCTTTCCAACCCAAAACAACAGAATAAATATTTTCTCTAGTGCACTTGCAACATTCTCAATGGTAGACAATGTGTTCTGGCACAAAACTAGTCTCAAATTTAAGAAGATTGAAATCATACCAAACATTTTCTTCTAATTAATTTCCATATGAAATTAGGAATTAATTAAAGAAGAAAGCTGGAAAAACCACAAGCAAGTAAAGATTAAACAATATGCTCCTGAGCAACTATTGGGTCAAAGAATGAATAAAATAAGAGATGAAAAGATATGTTGTAGTAGGGGGTGGGGTGGGCAAAAGGTCAAAAGGTATGCAATTCTAGTTTTAAAATAATTAGATAATTAAGTAATGTGGATATAATGGACAGTGTAGAGACTCTAGTTATAAATCCTGTATTGCCTATATGCCAGCTGCTGAGAGTAGATCTTAAAAGTTATCACAAGAAAAAACTTGTAATTATGCATGGAGTCAGGTGTTAACTAGAGTTACTGTGGTGATCATGTTGCAGTCTATATAAATATTAAATCGTTATGTTGCGCACGTGAAAACAATGTTATATGTCAAGTATACTTCAATAATAAAAATTAAATTAAAAAATTAAAATCAGTTATTAAACTATTGGTAGTTTGAAATTGGCCATATAAGGAAAATTTATGCCACAGAAATCAACAAACACTATAAATTGGTCTTCTTTTTTTATGTCCCCAGAGAACTGCCTTACCAGTATACCAGTACTCATTTTCTTCCTTTGCCTCTTTGGTTAAATAACCAGGTGTCCACTGAGAAGATCTTTGTGCCCCTTGCTGAAGGTCTATACAAGAGCTTAGTGTATGTGTGTGTATATATATGTATATGTGTGTGTATATATATATATATACACACACACACACATATGCACACATAATTAATGGGTGTTGCAGGGTCCTTCTTCCAGAGGAAAGTCACTCCTTCAAAGGACTGGTTCTTAGCTTGAGAGTTGAGACTAGTGGAGGGTTACATTACTTTTCATTGTAGTGAACAATGTTATTCTTCTACTTCCCATTCTTAATTTTTATTATTTTGACATACTTTTAAATTTAGAAAAAGTTGCAAGGATAGTGCAAGGTTCTTCTGTTTACCCCTGTTCACCAGTTGTCTACATTGTGCTCTCATTGCTTTTTCACTGTTTTTCTTTTTTGGTATGTGTGTGAACATTTTTTTCTGAATGATTTAAAAGTTGGAGATAATATGCCCCCTTTAACCTTAAATATTTTATTTTATGTTTTAAGAAATTTTATTTATATTTAGACAGAGGAGAAGGGGGAAAGGGAGGGAGAAAGAGAGGGAATATCAATGTATGGTTTCCTCTCACATGACCCCTACTGGAAACCTAGCATGTAACCCAGTGATGTGCCCTGACTGAGAATCGAACCAGCAACCTTTTGATTCACAGGCCGGCAATCAGTCCACTGAGTCACACCAGCCAGGGCTTAACCTTACATATTTTAGTGTTTATTTTAAAGGATGTTCTATTAATAACCATAGCACAAATATCAAAATAAAAGTTGACAATAATATAATCCTGTTATTTAATCCAGAGTCCATATTCAGATTTCATCAGTGATCTCTCAATAATGTTTGTCATAGCTGTTCATATTTTCCAGTCCAGGATCTAATCCAAGAATACACATTGTCTCCCTAATCTCCATTACTCTGAAAGTGTTCTGCGTGCAGGTTTCATCTTTCTTGAATTTAGCTTCTTTGAAGAGTCGGAGACAATTATTTTGTGGAATATCCCTCAATTTAGGCTTTTCTAATATTTCCTCATAATTAGGCTTATATTATACATTTTTGGGCAGGAATACAAAAAAAGAGAATTGGAATGTTTCTCATGGCATTATATCAGGAAATAAATGATATCAATTTGCCTCAATTTTAGTAATGGTAACTCTGACCACATAGCTGTTATTGCTATGTAATTGCTTATAGACCTTCTCAACAGACTGCACAAGGAAAATAAAACAATCCCAAGCTCCCAGGTGTGACATTTCCTTTCTGAGGCTGTGCTCAGACTTGCCCATTTGTTGCAGTGGAGACAATGAGGGAGGACCAGACTGTGAGTGACAATGGCAAACACCGTCATGCAAAGTGCCTGCTTTCATATTTGAGGACTTTGAATCTGATTCTCAGCCTTGATCACATCAGAGTCTGTACTGCAATAGGCTAAGAAAAATAGCAGTGTTTGGTCTATATGAGTTAAACAGTTTAATATTGACCATTTTTATTTCTGGAGTAAGGCAGAAATAAAATTTCACAGATGTTAGAATTACAAAATGACCCTGAAAATTGTTATTTTACAAAAAACTATAGTAAGACACACACATAAAAGATACTAGTCAATGGTCTTGGAATTATAAGTGGTAGAATACAAAGTAGAACACTTCACTTGCTTAATGGTTGTTTGTTTACTTTAGCATATTTTTCTTCATAACAGCCATTATGCATTATATACTAGATGATTCATGATTATCACAGATATATTACTTTATATCCCTTGTACAGTATATAAGACAAACATAACCTTTTCTGGTCCAAACTATCATTTGATGGCAAAGTTACATATCCTAATAATTACGGGTTAATTTTATGTCTGTATGGCATACCATCACCTGGTTGCAAAAGGGAAATGTAGTTAGCAAGTGGGTTGATGGTTTGGGCTGTATAGATGTAAATATTATGAATGGGTAAAGTTTTATTTTTGAGTCCTTTTGGTCTCCTACATTCTTGCTGCTTTTAATTTGCACTCATTTTAATGTCATCAGGGCATTTTTCTACCTCCTATCCAGCAAAATTGATGGCAATATACTTGTAGTGAAACCTCAGGAGCCAGTTTTATTTTTCACACCCACATATTCTATTTCCACAGTTACTCTATAAATCTTTGTTTTTCTTGTTTATCTAGAGTTCTCAGTGACTTTTTTAGTTTTCTTTCTACTTGGCAATACTTTTTGCTAGTGGCTCTCCAAGGACCATGAGAGTGACTGGGAAATTTAACTGGTCTATGGAGCAACACAAACTTGGCTTTGTACCCTTCTGAATAAAAAATTATAGCAGCAAAGTTAATTGACTTAGAAATATCAGACCTGGATTGTAAAATTTTGAAACAAAGCACATATGTGTGTCTGTATGTATACATATACATAGAGAGATATTAAATAATTTTGATTTAATTTACTGTTTTCATGCTTGTATAACTTAAATGTCATGAAAAATGTCCAGTTCCAAGAATAACAATTTGATCATCCACATATAGGAGTGTGGAATCATTCTGGGTTAGGGCCTGTGTATATAGTGAGTTCAAGCTTGTGAAGATTCTGTATTTTACCCTCACTATGTAAGGATGTAACAACATCACCTGGACTTGGAATGTTTGAGTAGTAATCCAATGTAAGTAGGATTTTTTCTTGTTCCTTATTGATAGATGATTAGGGCCCCAGCTGAAAACAGAGGCATTCTAAAGGCAGTGGCAAATAACTGGAAACACAAATATTTCTCAGGATTTGTCAAAAGGGTATAGAGCAAGCCCTGTCCCATTAACCAAATGCTCTTCCTCCTTCACTCTGATCACTCTTTGCCAGTGGCAGAGGAAAAGAAGAATGAAAGTATAGATCCTATTCTTGCTCCTAGTTCAAATTCCTTTAGCCATGGGTCATGCCTAAGATGAAGAAGTGAATAAACATACTCTTTAACCAAAAAATCCTTTAATTTGTATGCCGGAAGAACAAAAACATTATCTTACATATATGTTAACAGTTATGAAAATCAGGATATTTAACATTGGTACATTGTAATTTAATTAATAATCCATATTAAAATTTTTCATAAATTGTGCTAATGAAACATTTTGGATTTTTATATTTTATATATATATATCATCTATATCTCTCTCTATATATCTTTTCTACCTTTATATATGTGTGTATATATATGTGTGTGTGCAGAGGTGGGCAAAGGTAGGTTTATATCTGTGAATATATGAATTTATTCTTGTGTTAAGATGTATTAATTTTAAAAAGATTTTATTTATTTATTTATTTATTTACTAGAAGAGAGTTTTTTTAAAGATTTTATTTATTTATTTTTAGACAGGGAAGGGAAGGAGAAAGAGAGAAAGAGAGAAAAACATCAATGTGTGGTTGCTGGGGGTAATGGCCTACAACCCAGGCATGTACCCTGACTGGGAATCAAACCTTCGACACTTTGGTTCACAGCCTGAGCTCAATCCACTGAGCTACGCCAGCCAGGGCTAGATTTTATTTATTTTTAGAGAGGGGAAGGAGGGGAGAAAGATAGGGAGAGAAACATGGATGTGTAAGAGATACATTGATTAGTAGCCTCTTGTACACCCCTAACTGGGGGTCTGGCCTAAAACCCAGGCATGTGCCCTGATGGGGAATCAAACTGGTGATCTTTAAGTTCGCAGACTGGCACTCAAAACACTGATCCACACCAGCCAGGGCTATTATGTATTAATTAATTATTGTATTATTTATATGAACTGTGAACCTACTTTTGCCCATCTCTGTATTTGTGTGTGTATAAAATATATAGGCCAATGATTGTGTGGAATTCCTGTAATGTGGATTTATCTGCTATTTAAGTTTGGGCAGGAATACTACAAAAGAGACACTGTGTCCTGCTCACAGCATCATGTAAGAGGCACATGGTGTCAGCATAGGTTAAATGCTATCTACAAAACTTACCTATTGCAAAATCAGTATATGTTTCTTCAAAATTATTAAATCATTTGTGGGAAGATACTTTAAACCTATATAAATATTACATTTTTATCACACTCATGTATCACAATTATTTTAACAATCACTGATCATTTTCTAATGTCATTATTTCTTCTGTAATGATTGCTTGATTCTCTACTAGGAGGAACATTTTTTTGATCCCTTCTCTCCTTCCTTCCCTCCTTCCAGTATGCATGACATCATGAATTCTTATTTTATTCAATGGGATTTAATTCCTTATCATTGTAACTATTTATTTTTATGTTCAAAATATCCTAGATTGGTCCATTTGAGCACCTTCAAGCTTGCATCTGTATACTTCCTATGTGTTCCCTTCATTCTTGGGACATTTTCTTTATTTATGGCAGAACAAGGTGTTCTAGTAAGGGTTTGTCTTTTCCTATACTTAGATTCAGTCATTTTACCAAGGGCCCTATTTTTCTTAGTGAAGAATGGCTTTTAGAAACCAAGGCCTGGTCTCAACGTGCTCATTGTTGCTTCTATATCATTGCTTTTATGCACTCTTAGTGGACAAGGCTGAGGAGTATTCTTCAACAGTGTTCTCCCTGACTACTCTTATTTTTAATGCATTTATTTATTTTCTCAAACCTCTATAATACACAAAATCTATCTGAGAATTGATAACCTATGATATTGTGAAAAGTAAACTTACTAATTAATAAAAATAGTTTGTAGTTCTTTTTTAAGGTAACATTTACATACAGTAAACTTTTCAAATGTTAAGTGTATATTTTAGGTTATTTTAAGGAGAGAATCTTTTTTATTTATTTTTTAAATATTTTTTATTGTTGTTCAAGTACAGTTTTCTGTCTTCCCCCCACCCCAGCCCTCCCTACCTCCCTCCTTTGTTTCCACACCCCCCTTGTTATTGAACTGTTGGTGAGATTGCAGACTGGTGCAACCACTATGGAAAACATTATGGAATTTCCTGAGAAAACTAAAAATGGATTGGCCTTTTGACCCAGAAATTCCACTGCTAGGATTATATCCTAAGAACTCTGAAACACCAATTCAAAAGAACTTATGCACCCCAATGTTCACAGCAGCACAATTTACAATAGCCAAGTGTTAGGTTGCTGGAAGCAACCTAAGTGCCCATCAGTAAATGAATGAATCAGAAAACTATGGTACTTTTATACAATGGAATACTACACAGCAGAAAGAAAGAACAAGCTCCTACCCTTTGCAATTGCATGGATAGAACTGGAGAGCGTTATGCTAAGTGAAATAAGCCAGGCAGTGAAAGACAAATACCATATGATCTCACCTTTAACAGAAATCTAATCAACAAAATGAACAAGCAAGCAAAATATAACCAAAGACACTGAAATTGAGAACAGGCTGACAGTGACCTGAGGGAAGAGGGCAGGGGATAATGGGGGAAAAAGGGTGAAGGGTTTGCAGTAACAATTGTTTTAGATTTTTGATGAATGCATACATCTATGGAACTTGCACATTTACCAAGACATAGAATATTTCCATACCTCAGAAATTTCCCTCCAGCCCCTTCCCAAACAAAGGAGATAAGTCAGAAATGAGATTACATTTTTAAAATATATAGGACTACCTTTTTTACTTTTTATTTTTTAACTTTACTTTTATTGTTGACTCTGTTACAGATGTCCCCTTCCTTTCCCCTTTGGCCACCTCCACACAGCCCTGTCCCCCTTTCCTGCTGGCCCTTGCAACTCTGTTATAGATGCAAACAGCAGCATCTATGTAACCCATAGGTTACCGCATTTCCATGACTAGAGTGACTCCAGATTTATGAGATTTTTAAAGAAATACTTTAGAAAGAAAAGTGTTTTTGTTTGCTCTTATGGTTGCTGGCATATTATTCTAATAAGGACCTGGAAAATATAAAATTATTTTGTGTACTACATTACTGAGGAATATGCCATTACACCAGGATTGACTTTAGTAACTTCAATTATCTTTCTTTGCAAATGAGACTACTGCAGCTGAGAGATGATTCAGACTTAACTCAGTTTAGAAACTTGCCTTGCACGATCAATAGGATTAGAAGTTATGGATTTCCACACGAATCAACTTGAAAATTGTTTCTATACTTTACTTAAAAGAGGTCTAAGTCGACTCTAGTTTAAAAACAAAATGAAACAAAACAAAGCAGTATGCAGGCAATTAGTTCAAACTCATGACTGTCTAACAAGTTCCAACATGATCTCATTCAATTTCTCACCAACGTATCATTGGACACATAGAAAAAGATCAAAACTTGCAGCACAAAAAACCAACACTGACAGAAAAAATTAATGAGAGAATATGGAAGAAATTGATATAAATTATGGAGCAGATTGAATTTATTAACAATAAAATGTGCTTATGCTTCAACACAAATGAATGTTGGGTTTGCTTCAGGAATAATAAATAAAATCAGAAATGAAAGAGTAGAAATAACAACTGACACTAAAGAAATACAAAGCATTGTAAGAAAATATTATGAACAACTATGTGCTAATAAACTAAAAAACCTGGACAAAATAGGTAAAGTCCTAGGAACAACCTTTCAAAACTAAATCAGGAAGAGTCAGAGAACCTGAATAGACAGATTGCACCTAATGAAACTGAAGCAGTAATCAAAAAATTCCCAGAAAACAAAGGCCCTGGGCCAATGGCTTCACAGGTAAACTTTATCAAACATTTGGAAAAGAACTAATACCTTTCCTTTTCAAGCTATTTTTTAAAAATCAAGAGGAGGGAAGGCTGTCGAGCTCATTTTATGAGGCCAGCATTATCCTAATTCCAAAACCAGATAAAGAAACTACAAAGAAAGAAAATTATAGGCCAATATTTCTGATAAATGTAGACACTAAAATCCTCAACAAAATATTAGCAAACTGAATACAGCAATACATCAAAAAGCTCATACATCATGATCAAGGGGGATTTGCTCCAGGAATGCAATGTTGGTACAACACCCACAAATCAGTAAATGTAACTCACCATATAAACATAATGAAGGACAAAAACCACATGATCCTATCAATAGATGCAGAAAAATCATTTGATAAAATCTAGCACCCATTTACAGTAAAAACTCTTAGCAAAGTGGGAATAGAGGCAATGTACCTAAACATAATAAAGGTCATATATGGCAAACCCACTGCCAGCTTCATACTCAATGGGCAAAACCTACAAGTGTTCTCTGTAACATCAGGAACAAGACAGATGTTTGCTTTCACCTTCCTTATTCAACACAGCACTGGGATTCCTAGACACAACAATCAGAAAATAAGAAGAAATAAAAGGCATCCAAATTGGAACAGAAAGTGAAAACTCCCTTCATTTGCAGATGACATGATACTGTACATAGAGAACCCCAGAGATTCCACCAAGAAACTACTAAAACTGATAAATGAATTCAACGAAGTTGCAGCATACAAAATATCCAGAAATCAGTTGTATTTTTACATGCTAATAACAAACTAACAGAAAAGGACATTAAGAAAACAATCCATTCACAATTCCTTAAAACAACAACACACAAACCTAGGAATAAACCTAACCAAGAATGTCAAAGACTTGTACTCAGAAAATTAGAAGACACTTAAGAAAGAACTTAAAGAAGATACAAATAAATCTAGGCACATATCATGTTCATGGACAGGAATAATTAACATCATTAAAATGTCCATACTACTAAAATAAATCTATAGATTCAATGCAATTCCTATCAAGTTTCCAAAGATATATTTAACAGAACTAGAACTAATATTCAAAAATTTATATGAAACCACAAAAAGCCCCACATAGCAACAGAGATCCTGATAAAGAACAAAGTGAGAGGAATCACACAACCTAATATCAAAGTATGCTGTAAGGCCATGCTAAGCAAAACAGCATGGTGCTGGCATAAAAACAGACACATTGATCAATGGAACAGAATAGAGAGCCCAGAAATGAACCCACACCTTAATAGTCAATACCTGACAGAGGAATCAAGTACAAACAATGGGCTAAAGAGAGTTCATTTAATAAATGATGTTGGGAAAATTGGACAGATACATGCAGAAAAATGAAACTAGGGCACCTTCTAACACCACACACAAGATTAAATTCAAAGTGGATCAAAGACTTAAATGTTAGACTTGAAACCATAAAAATCATATATTAAAATAGGCAGCAGAAACTCAGATATTGTTCCTAGCAATATTTATCAGATATACCTCTCCAGGCAAGGGAAACAAACAAATAAACAAAACAAAAACAAATAGGACTTCATCAAACTAAAAGGTTTTTGCACAGCAAAGGAAATCATCAACAAAATAAAAAAGACAACCCACAGAATGGAAGAACATATTTGCCAACATATCTGATAGTGGGTTGATATACAAAATTTATAAAGAACTTAAAAAGCTCAACACCAGAAAAAACAAACAACCCAACTAAAAAGTAGGCAAAGGACTTGAATAGACAGTTCTCCAAAGAGGACATAGAGACGGCCCATAGACATATGAAAAGTTGCTCACCATCAGTAATCATCAAAGAAATACAAATTAAAAGCCCAATGAGATATCATCTCAGACCTGGCTATCATTAATAATTGAACAAACAAGGAATGCTGGCAAGGATGTGGAGAAAGGGGAACACTTTTGCACTGTTGACAGGAATGCAGCCACTGTAGAAAGCAATATGGAAACAACTAAAAAAAATTAAAAATGAATCTGCTTTTTATCCCAGCAATCCCACTTCTGAGAATACATTTGTAGGAACCCAAAGTACTAATTCCAAAGAACATAAGCACCCCTATGTTCACTGAAGTATTATTTACAATTGCTAAGATATGGAATCAGTCCAAGTGTTCATCAGTAGGTAAGTGGATAAAACAACTATGGGGCATTTATACAATGGAATACTACTTGGCCATAAAAAAGAAGAAAATTTTATCCTTTGTGGCAGAATAGATGGACATAAGGAACATTATGCTAAGTGAAATGAGCCAGTCAGAGAAAAACAAATACCATTTAATTTCACTCATATGTGGAATCTAATGAACAAACTGAACTAACAAGGAAAATGGGGACAGACTCATAGATGGAGAGCAGGATGACAGCTAGTGGGAGGTGGAGATGAGGGGGATAGAAGGATTGAGAAAAAAGGAAAAAGGACTCATGGATGTGGGCAAAAACATGGTGATTGCAGTGGTGGGAGGGGCTATAAGGGGACTAAAGGTAACAGAAGAAAAGACAATAAAGATTAAATAAAAAAATGGCTACACAAAAAAATTAAAAAGGGGTATGGTAGATGTTGCTAGTTTATTATGGATTTTTCATTTCCTTTCTACAATAGAATTAATCAATGCACTTTCCTATTTGACTCTGCAGTAGGTCGCTCTCATTAGAACGGACAAAATACATTTTCCTGTCCCACTATTTTTGAATTTGGCTATGTGACTTGCTTTGGTCAATGGAATGTAGACAGATTTCCAAGCCAAAATCATGAAAAATATACTGTTTCCACTTGTTTTTTGCACTCCTACCAGTTCGCATGGGGGCATGTCCCAGGTACAAGGCGGGTGGGAGGCACATAGAACAGACCTGAAGAAGAGCAACGCTGATAACCAAAACACCAAGGAGCAAGCAACTGAAATATTAGGCCACTGAGATATTGTGTTTTTTTCTTTCATAGCAAAACAGATTAATGTGCATATATTGCCTGGGAACAATGCACAATATTGGGAAGCAATTTCTGACATAGGGACATAAAGTGTAACTCTCAACAACTCTTTGGTGAGGGTGGTGAACACTTTATATTGTTACTTTCAACCCTCATTACAGTGATTGCTGCATACAGGCAGAGATTTCAAATTAAAACAAACAAACAACTCCAGGAAACTACTTGGTTTGAATTGGTGGTTGTTAAGTGGGAGAATGAACCATTGGGTTGTTCAGGATATTCTAAGAAATACAGGCACCAGAGGAACATGACTTTGTTTAAGAGCTGCTGCATTGCTAGTACAGCATGGTAGAACAGTGGTTTGTCATACACTTCATCTGTCTGTGAAAGGAGCAGAAAATATTAAGATGGTACTAAAATGTCTCCTGAATAGAGGCAAAACTGATGAAATCTTGTTAAAGACAAAAAATGTTAAACTGAAGTTGGGGACATCAATGTGCATTCCAGCTATAGATCTAAAAAGACTACCACACAAAGGAACAGAGATTGAGAAAAATAGAAAAAAAAAAAACTTCATTCTTTTTGTAGGCAAACACTGAGTCCTGACTGGTAAGATGAGGTAATACTGTACCATGTTTTCTTGGCTGATGATCTGTAAGGAGATAAGTAACACAAAACAACATAAGACCCATGCGAAAAGTGCTGTGGGTATAAGATAGATGCTGGAAAAGTACTCACTAAACTGAAAAGAAAAAGAAATCCTCTGAATAGAGCCCAATGCTAAATACAAAAGAATTTCTATGAAACCATTGGATAAACTCAGTAGTATAAAAGAATGCAGAAAGAATAAAGGGAAAAATTTGCAAGAAGGGATGACTATGAAAGAAATAACTACATAATTGAATAAAAAGACAAAACTATTATATGTATACATGTACACATGGCAAAATAAATATAGCAAAATACAAATATGAAAAATGAAAAGAAAAATGTTTATTGCTATATTTTTTGGAAGTATGCTCCACAATTTAAAGTGTTCATATCAAATACTTAGGTGGTTTTCAATATATAAAATTATACATAAGGGTTTTTTTAAGGATATTAACAGTTCTATTTTAGATGATTATTTTCTTTTTGTGAAGTTAAAAATATTTTGGATGTTTTTAGATGGCTATAAGCTTGTATATGTGTGACTCTGGAAAACAGTAATAGCATACTTGAAACCCTTTTATCTAATGATAAATAGGTTTTAATTAACTTTTTGATGAATAAAATATTTTTATTCTGATTATCTCCTTAGATTACACTCAAGAAATTAGATATTTTGGCTCAAGATTCTTCAGTTTAGGACATTATGTGACTTCAAAAGGTTGATTCATGTTTTCATTCTGCTTCCCTCTCAGATATGGACAAATTGCTCTCTACAGTGGTTCTACTAACTGATCACTCCCACAATGCAATTTGTCAGTCTTTAGCCAACACTGAATATTTTAATTGTTTATGCTTTAGGAATTTGGTAGAATTATAATAATTCAGGGATTTTGTGGAAATGCTAGGAAAGAGAAGCAATAAGTCTGTGGTGGTCAGGGACGATAATGGGGTGGGAGGGGGGCAAATGAAGCTAACACAAAGAAGAGACATGTTTGGAGAAAAATCTGATGATGTCACCTGAATTCTAATATATTTCATATTACTTTCAATAGTAGTTTTTTTTTTGGGGGGGGGCCCGGGGGGAAGCCTTAGGACAGTTTGAGTTGGATTTCTGTAACTTGAAACAGAATGATATATCCTAACACACAGGTAAATGGTTATTAACTTTATACATTCAATTTGAAAATTTTTCTGTATTTCAACATGTGGTAATAGCATTGTTAATTATACTAAATAGGTTCAAATATGCATCTTCACTCTAACTGTTCAGAGTTTTGATCTCAGGTTGTCATTTAAAAGACTTCTGATGCATCTTAAATTTTTTGAGGTATATCCATACTGCCTTCCACAGTGGCTGCACCAATCTGCATCTCCACCAACAGTGCCAAAAGGGTTCCCCTTTCTCACATCCTCACCAGCACTAGTTGTTTGTTGATTTATTGATGATAGCCATTCTGACAGGTGTAAGATGATATCTCATGGTGGTTTTAATTTGCATTGCTCTGATGATTAGTGACATTGAGCATCTTTTCATATACCTGTTGGCCATCTGTATGTACTCTTTGGAGAAGTGTCTATTTATATCGTTCGCCTTGAACATTAAAGTTGGATGTTTTGGGATGGGTTTTTTTGGTGTTGAGTTTTATAGGTTCTTTATAAACTTTGGATATGAAACCTGTATTAGATGTATCAGTGAGTATGTTTTCCCATTTCATGGGTTATCTTTTTTATTTTGTTGATGACTTTCTTTTTACTGTGCAAAAACCTTTTAGTTGGATGTAGTCCCATTTGTTTATTTTTTCTTTTGTTTTCCCTGCCTGAGGCAATGCTTCAGATAAAATATTGCTATGAGCAATGTCCAAGATTTTACTGCTTGTGTTTTCTTCTAGAATTTTTATAGTTTCAGAGCTAACATTTAAGTCCTTAAACCCTTTGAATTTATTCTTGCATGTAGCATAGAAGGTGGTCTCTAGTTCCATTTTTCTGCACATATGTTCAATTTCCCCAACACTATTTATTGAATAAAGTATCTTTAGCCCATTGTATGTGCTTGCTTCTTCTGTCAATATCAATTGATTACAAAAGTATGGGTTTATTTCTGGACTTTTTATGGATCTGCCTTTTTGTAACAGGGTGTAGGCTAAGAGGCGTTACAGCCCTCCCACCACAAGTCTGGCTGGGGGATGGAAGACAGGAAACCAGGCCCTTGAGAGTTATTTTGCATATCAACAGCAGACCAGCTTAATATCCATATGCAAAATGGTTATTTTGCATATAAAAAGCAGGCTAGCTAGGGAGATGGGTGTGACTTTGACCCATGATGTAACTGAGAGGCAGATCCCCTGGTAAATGCACCAGCACAAGAGCTTAGAGATGATTTGTTCCAAGCTACAGGGCCACGCCTTCCTGGACTAACCCTGGGAGCCAGGAAAATCAGAGAATACAGGACTGCTAGCAGGTGTAGCTGATTGTGGGAGGAGTCATACTTGAGGTTATGGAGGAGGGTCTACGCTGGAATTTAAAAGGCAGACCACCATGTGGGATGTGGGATAAGGCAGGACTATGGGGGACAATGTGAGGCCATGTGGGAAGAAAAGGGGTGAAAGGACTCTCACTGGTGGGCCATGAGGAAGTGCCATGTGGTTTTGAATTAAGAACTGGAGATCATGGTTACAAAGCTGATGGTGCTGGGGACTGTGGGAGACCTGCCCAGCTGAGCATGGATTACTGGGAGGAAACAGAAGTCTAGCAGAGCTGTGGATTTCTATTTCTTTTTCCTGGGATACAGAACCCCTGACTGGACTGGTTGGGCAAGGGGAGACAGGACTGTGTGTGTGTGTGTTTGTAGATATTTTAAGGGGACTTGGGGATTTGATGGCAATTCCATTACTCTAAATCTGTACAACTTTTGAGTAAACAGTTTCTTTCCTATTTGCCAAACCCTGGCACTGAGAGCCACAGTTCCTACCTGGTGGCAGGCAAGATGAACCTAGAGGAGAAAGACTCTGTGGGGGTGCTGTTTCGATAACAGTGTCTTTGGCCTCCAATGGTTTGATTCTGTAACATTTTGACCCAGTGATCCCACATCTGGGAATCTATCCAAAGTATCCTAAAACACTAATTCAAAAGAGCACAAGCACCCCAATGTTTATTGCAGCCTTATTTACAATTGCCAAGATATGGAAGCAGCCCAAGTGTCTATCAGTAAATGAGTGGATAAACTATTATGGGATATTTACACAATGAACGACTACTGGACTGTAAAAAAGAAAAGTTCACCCTTTGCAAGAGTATAGTTGAACCTGGACAACATTATGCTAATTGAAATAAGCCAGTTGTAGTGCTAAGTAAAATAAGCCAAATACCGTATTTTTACTTACTATATGTGGAATCTAATGAACAAACTGAACTAACAAGGAAAATGGAGACAGTCTCAGAAATGGAGAGCAGGATCACAGTTGAGGAGGAGAGTAAGGTATAGAGGGATCGAGCAAAGAGGACATGTGGACAAGGATGACAGTGTGGTGACTGCAGTGGTAGGAGAGGGTATAAAGGGACTAAATGGTAATGGAAAAAGAAATGCTCTCTGGTAAACTAGAAGTTGCTTTCTGTTAGAAGCTCAGCTATAATCAATACCCACATATTGGAATTAGAAAATATTTTGTTGTTTTTATAAAATATACATATAATGCATGTCTGCCTAATAATTTAGTATAAGTGAATTTTACTTTTTTTTTACATGGAGAAAATATAAATTAATCTCTGAGTAGAGCAGAAATAAATGTTCTGTTTCTTTTAAGCAGCAGGCTTATTTTGCTACTTTCATGAAATTCCTTTTTCGTTAAAAATAAAATTCTATTCTATTATTTATTTTAGGAAAATAATGTATTCCATCTGAAATAGAATTTACTTTTGTCTGTTAAAAGACACTGGCAACTTAAATCTCAGATATATCATCATATTTGTTAGATGCTGTGCCATTTAGCTATTTTTATTGTTTATACAGACAATTATTTGTGATGGATGTTTCTGAGCTTACTAATTCATTTCAACCTCAGATACATTTGCACATTTTATTTCTTATTTATATTCTATTTTTGCATAGAAATCTGTTCAAATACAATGCCAATGTAAATGTATCTCCACTCAGGACACTTAGAATCTTTGCCTAAATGATTTATAAAAGAGGAAGTATTAAAATAAAGTATTTTTGCAAATCTGGAGCTGTTCTTCTCTCTTTTAGATATACATATTTTTAGAGTTCAACAGATAAAATAGTAGTTTTTGCACAGTTTCTCTCATGTTTCATTTTATTTTCTTCTTATAGATTAGGACCTTTTTTTTTTTCCTGTGAAGGGCCAAATAGTGAATCCTACAAGCTTTGCTCTCTGTAGGGTTTGTCACAATCACTCATTTATGCTGTTGTAAAGGAAACACAGCCATAGACAATATGTTATGTACCAGTAAGTCTTTATTTATAAAAACAGGCAGTGGTCGTGATTTTGCCCATGAACAGTAGTTTTCCAAACTCAGTAGATAGCTAATTTTCTCATTGGCAATGAACTTAGGAGATGTCTTATGTTAGAGGATAATACTATGCTTTAATAAATTGCAGTATTTGTAGACTTCACATGTCTATAACCATAATTCTTGTTCTCAAGATATAGGCAGGATTGCAAGATGGTTTTTGCAAAAATAAAAACATTCAAGCAGTGTATGCAACCTTAAAAGCGTAATAATATAGCTCATGTTGATCTCTACTGGGCTAGAAATTTTCATAAAACTGAGTTCTGAAATGTCTGAAGAAACTGTTATTTGGGTATAAGGAATAGGGACATGAAAAAGGAGTTACAGGGAAATAGCTAAAATCACTACAAAGTTGAGAGCCCAGACTTCTACAGACAGTCTTAAAAAAAAAAACCTGTTCAAACCATTATTCATGAGAAGCAGGCTGAAGTTAAAAGGCATAGAACAGAAACAAACTGATTTTATATGTATGTGTGCATATTATATGCATAACATGTATGTGTGTGTGAGTGTGTGTGTGTGTATATATACATATAAATTAATTAAATAGAAATGGCCAGACTAGGTGTCTTAGTCTTATTTCTGACCTCAAAGGGAAAGCTTTCCTGTTGAGTATGATGTTAGCCATGGGCTTATTATATATTGCCTTTATTATGTTATGACATAATATATAGAAAGTAATATTAATAATAAATGAAATATTATTCAACCTTAAAAAAAGGGAACCCAGCCACTGAAATAGCACAGACAGACTTTATTGACATTAAGGTCTAAGTAAAGGTCTAAGTAAAATAATCAGACACAGAATAACAATACCATATAATCTCACATATATGTTGAATCTAAAAGCAAAATGGTGTTGGATCAAGGGTGGGAGGTGGGGGTGAGTGGGGCAAGGGGAAAGTGGTGGTGGGAAAATAGAGACAACAGTATTTGAACATTAATAAAAATGATAAAAATAAAAATTAAAAAAGGAGAAAATAAAAAAATAAATAAAATAGTCAAATTCATAGAAGCAGAGAATAGAACGATGGCTACCTCAGGCTGAGGGAAAGGAGACAGGCAGGTGATGGTCAAAGGGTACAAAGTTTCAGTTATGCAAATTAAATATGTTCTGGAGGTCTACTATTTAGCATTGTGGCTATAGTTAACAATACTGTATTATATACTTCAAGTTTTCTATGAGACTAGATGTTATTTTAGGTGTTCTTACCATATAGAAAAAATAATGACATTAATAACTAGTATAGAAGGAATTTTTGTGTGGGTGATAGATATATTTATGATCATGATGGTGGTGATGGTTTCATAGATGTATACTAATCTCCTGACCCACTGAGTTGTATACATTAAATACATACAGGTTTGTACATGTCAAACAGACCTCAATAAAGTGGTTAAAAAATCCTCCTATTTACTATGAATAATAAGCATAAAAATTCATCATGTTATCTATTTCCATAAACTAACAGAAAAAGAAGATAGATCATAAATGAAAGGCCACTGGAAAAAACAATACAAGACAGTTTTTCTGTTGTTTTAGGAAAAATGTATTTTAGGAACAAAAATACCCTATATTCTTAAAATTATTGAAAACAAGATACCTCTTGATTTCATAAAGTACTGTTCAGAGAAGAGTTAATAAAATAACAGAATAACATCAAAAGCGGCAACAGAGGGTAGTACTCATTAAACTGTAGATTATAACATTGTCATTACCAAAATGAAATACACAGTCAATCAGAGAGAATGGACTGTATACAAAGTCAGTTATAAATGACAGACTTGAAAGGAAAAATATCACAACAGAAAATTTAAAAGATCATCAGAAAAACTAGATTAAATAAAAATAAATAGGAAATACAAAGAACATCTGACATAATTTTGTTCTTGAAAAAAAGTGAAAACAAAAAGGAATATTAAAAAATAAAGGAATTGTCTTGACTGAAAGAGTATACTGAATTGTTACCTAAAAGGGCAGAACTTAGTAAATAATAAACTGATAATGAACAAAACAACAAAACATATCTGGTGAAGTTACCAAAATTCAAGTACAAAGAGAATCTTATAAAGGATTTAACTATAAAAAAAACTCAGCTAGGAGACAAAAAAAAAATATTTTGGCCACAGCCTTCTACACAAGTAATGAAAAGTGCCAAAAGATTACTAAAACTATCTGCTACAGAAGTAGTTCTTAAATTGAGGTCTGAGTTCCTTAGGAGGCTCAAAATTTTTCAGGTGGCTTATAAAAGTCAAAACTAATTTCACACAAAAAAGTAAGATATAATTTGCTCTTCTTTCATTTTCTACAATGTATAATGGAGTTTTCTAGAGACTATATGATGTGAGAACATTCAAGAGATTTGTGAGAATGTCAAATGATGTGATAGAAAAAGATGCTAGATATGACTCCGATCTTAAATTTATTAAGATTTGTTTTGTGGTCTAATATTCCAACCACATATGCATAGCCTAATGACTCATTACACAAGCACATGTAATATCCAAAAGGTATCAGGAAACATATAATCTGTTCTGCATAATGTTTAATGTGCTCTAAGAGGGTTTTTTCTTTTTTTTTTAATTGTTGTTCAAGTACAATTGTCACCATTTCCCTCCCACCACTTCCCTCACCCCCGCCATCAGTTAGATATTTCTACTTTCTAAACTCTGGTTCCTTTATTTGTAAAGTAGGCAGTGTACAATGATTTTATGATTTCTAGCACCACCCTCTTTATGGGTCTACATGGAGTTCCTTCTCTTGGCAGGATACCACAATTTCCTTTCCTCTTTTGTATGTGATTCTCTCAAAGCTTGAGTGAATTAATGCATTTCGCCTCGTTATATTTGCATTTCAAGCAAAAGTAGAGATTTATTCTTGGTAACCCCCAGGATATAATTCACAAATATGAAGGGGAGTGGTTAAAAAATGTATGGGGCATAGGTATTCTGAAATTTTTAGTATTTACTATATGGAAGATATTCTGCTACATATTAGAGATATAAACAAGGACATAACAAAAGTATAACATAGAAGGTAATGACATTGAACAGAATAGGTTAAGATAAATGTCACTAGAAGCACACACAGAAGAAAATGATGCATACTGCTTGGGGTTTGTGAGGTTTTTCAGAGGGCCAAACCACTAAAGGACAAGTCCTCAGTTCTAGCAATAAGAATAATATTTTATCCTAAGGAAGGAAAACATTAATTTTTTTCCCAATATCTAATTTCTCTGAACAGAGCTTTTTATACATATATGTCTAATATTCCAACTACATATGCATAGTCTAATGATTCATTACACAAACACATGTAATATTCAAAAGGCATGAGAAAACAGAGCAAAACATGAACTTTACCTTCAAGAGGTTATCTATTTTCAAAGTCAACTTAGGTTTCCAGATCTAACATTCTTTTTTAAAACATATTTTATTGATTATGCTATTACAGTTGTCCCATTTTTTTCTCCACTTTAAACCCCTCTGCCCTGCACCATCCCTCCCTTTCTCCAGCATCCCTCCCCCTTAGTTCATGTCCATGGGTCATACATATATGTTTTTGGTTTCTCCATTTCCCATACTATTCTGAACCTCCCTCTATTTTGTACCTACTATTTATACTTCTTATTCCCTATATGTTTCCCCCTTCCCTCCCTGCTGATAACCCTTCATGTGATCTCCATTTCTGTAATTCTGTTCCTGTTCTAGCTTGCTTAGTTTGTTTTTTTTTTGGGGGGGGGGGGTTAGTTGTTAATAGTTGTGAGTTTGTTGTCATCTTACTGTTCATAGTTTTGATCTTCTTCTTTTTCTTAGATAAACCCCCTTAACATTTCATATAAGGGCCTGGTGATGATGGACTTCTAAGGGCTCTGCCCCTCACTACATAACAGGCACTCTAAGACAAAAAAAAATATTGCCCAAATAAAAGAACAGATCAAAGCTCCAGAAACAGAACCAAACAAGGAAGTGATAGTCAAACTATCAGATGCAGAGTTCAAAACACTGGTAATCAAGATGCTCACAGAAATGGTTGAGTATGGTTGCAAACTAGAGGTAGAAGTGAAGGTTATGCAAAGCAAAATAAAGGAAAATGTACAGGGAACCAACAGTGACAGGAAGGAAATCTGGACTCAAATCAACAGTTGGGACCAGAAGAAAGAAATAAACATCAACTAGATTTCTTATTTCTTTCTTGCCCACTTTTTAGAACTGAATCCAAATTAATCTTTTCCAAACTCCTATATACTGTTTATTTTTAAATGATCTCCCTCATATTTTCTTATAATGAATTTTAATGACAGAATAGCAAGGCTCAAATTCCAGATTTACCAGTTGCATGCTAGGAAAACAGGCAACATGCTTATTTATTCTGAACACATGCTGCTTTATAAATTAAAGATATTGAATATAGATTCTTAGCACAATGCACAGTACATAGTAGACATTACAGTGACTAGATCAGTTATAGATTTTAATGGGAAACCTGTCTGCTCTCTCACCCCAATGCAAGCTGGAGAATTATCTCTGCCTTCACAGTTCTCTCAGTCATTTGTAATGTGATGTGGTAGCAAGGAAAACTCTTGCCAGGTTTTCACTGTTCCAAACTAAAAGATACAGGAAGAATAGGCAGTCTAATTCTGTCTAATCATGTATTCTTCTAGTGTTTTTTTTTTTTTTATATTATGCCTGGAGCTTAACTATTGAAATTAGAAGCCACAAATTCATTGCCATGAATGTACTCTGGTTTTACCTTTAAAAAATGCCTGTTAAGAAAATGATGGTCTCTTGTGTCTCAGGCATGAATGGAAGAGGGCTGGAGGGATTTCAGATGCACCTTCACAGCATCATCTCTCTTCCTCTAAAGGTCACTTGCTCTCTCGACCCTTTTTTTTAACCCAGGTACCTACCATTCTTCTCCTGTATCACACATAAGTTCTATTTACTTTTAGAGTAGACTTCACAGATATTTTCAGCAACTTCTCACTGCCAGAAGAAAAAGTAAAGAAAAAGTAAACTACCCAGTTTATGAGTGACACATGCTGGCATTTTGTAGTTGATTTGATACCTATTTGATTTGAACTTTTTAATTTATACAAGAACCATACAGTTCAGCAAGTGAAATTTTAAAAGTGTTTTAGTATTACATGGATTTGACCACATAAGATGAAAATAAAACCAGCAGAGGATTAATTATTAATTAATGGTGCTTTGGATAGTACATACCTCCCTTGGCCTGAAATGAAATCAGGGAATTTTCCCTGAGATATGATCAAGTGACTTTCTGAATAAGGATAAAATTGTTATTTTTCTATCAGATTCATTTTATAATTCTAGTAAAAGAGTGTCAAGTTTTGCTCATGGTATTTTAAACCTATTTAATAGTTCCAATACCAGATTGTTAATGCCATAGTTTTACTAGGAACTAAAGTAGGACTCAGAGGATTATAATTTCCAGGGACATATTTCATGCCACTTTATAAATTATTCATTGTTTTGGCCACACTTTATTGGCCTTTTTAATATACTGACTGTGTTATACTACAAGGCTCACAGTAGATTCTGTCTTCTCACAAACGCCCTGTATTTATATTTACCATGCTCTAATTCAAGGAGCCTAAAGCATTTTGTGTCCTTGTGATTCAAATAACAGTGTGAAAATTTCAAGGACATTTTAGAAACAATTGATGTTACTATAGCAGAAAACAGCAGTTGTAAATAGACCGTATTATATGTCAGTTTAAACTTATTATACACCAAGTCTACAATGACTTATCCATTTTCCAAATACACACAACTATAAAAACTTAAGGACTCTCATTTACTTTTCTTTAAAATGTTTTTGATAGTTTGATACAAAAACATATTTAGCAATTAAATCTAGCACAAATAAAAGTGAGACTATTTATAATCTTTATTTATCCCATTAGAGAGATTACTCATGCTTTGCTATGTGGTTAGAGAGTATTGCACTAGTCTTTGCTGAGTGTTATATAGTAAGAGGAATACATGTCATAATAAATTAAAAATAGTGTAGGATAATATACATAAAGAATAATACACACACACACTGGTTTGCAAAGGTTGTCATAACAAAACACCATAGACCCCATAGACCAGGTGGCTTAAACAACACAAGTTTATTTTCTTGCAGTTCTGGAGGCTAGAAGTCCAAGATCAAAGTGTTGGCAGGTTTTATTTCTTCTGAGACCTCTCCCCTTGGCTTGTAGATGGCTGCCTTCTCCCTGTACCCTCACATGACCTTCCCTCTGTGCATGTTTGCTCTAGTGTTTGTATGGCCTTATCTTCTCTTCTTATAATGGCATCAATCAGATTTGATTAAGGCCCATCCTAAATGACCTCATTTTAACCTAATTACCTCTTGAAAGGCCTTGTCTCCAAATAAATTCCACATCCTGAAGTATTAGTGGTTAGAGCTTCAACATGTGCATTTTGAGGGGACACAATTCAACCCGTAACAATACCTACTGGTAGGTAAACTTTGGATCAATGCACACACTACAGCCAGTGCCATGGAAGCCTCTCTGTGCTCCCTTCTAGTCATGACCCCTGGATTAGCAAGGACAATATCTGCTGATTTTTATTTGCTCAGATTAGATATTTTCTCTTGTATTTTATATAAATGTAATTATATATGATATGCTCTTCTGTGTTTAGCTTCCTTCAATTAACTTCACCTGTAATGGCTTGCATAGTTGTAGATAATTCACTCTGTTATGTAATAATTGTGCCGATAAATCCATTTGCTTATCTATATTACTACTAATGGGCATTTGGATAGTTTCCAGTTTTGAGCTATTACACATAATACTGCTTTCACCCATCTTTTAGTGAGCATTGTCAAGGAGTACAACTGTCAGTTGTAAGGTATCCTTATGTTCAGCTTCATTAAATCTGTAATACTGTATTTCAAAGCTGCCAAACAAATTCAAACTGCCATTTGAACAATGTCATGCATGTGATGTCTGTTTCACAGAGGAAGATGCAGTAATTTAAAATAAGTATAGGCAATCAAATATGTTACGGGGGAAGAATTAGAGAAGAAATTGGAGCCTCCAGAATATTTATGATGATTTTAAGATGTCACACATACATTAGATAAGAATGCAAAGTCCTATGATACTAATTCTAAGAAGTCAAGGATAAAATGAACATGACTTTAACTCCTTTTCTTAACTGACAAGGACAAAAGTTATTTGTTTTAAAAAATCAGAGGTCAGAAATGAAAGTAAGAACAGTCTGACTCAAGAAGCCTTGATTAATTGCTATCATCTATAAGTCAAAAAACAAGTGTTGTCGAGGATGTGGAGAAAAGGGAACCTTCATTCACTGTTGGTGGGAATGCAGATTGGTGCAGCCACTGTAGAAAGTAGTATGGAGATATCTCAAAAAATTAAAAATGGAACTGCCTTTTGACCCACCAAGTCCATTTCTGGGAATATATCCAAAGAAACCCAAAACACTAATTTGAAAGAATATATGCACCCTGTGTTCATTACAGTGTTATTTATTATAGCTAAGATTTGTAAGTGGCCCAAGTGTCCAGCAGTAGATGAATAGATAATAAAGCTGTGGTACATTTATACAATGCAATACCACTTAGCCATAAAAAAGGAGGATATCTTTCCCTTAGCTATAGCATGGGTAGACCTGGAGAGTATTAAGTTAAGTGAAGTAAATCAGAGAAAGGCAAATACCATATGATTCCACCTATACATGGAATCTAAAGAACAAAATAAACTATCAGACAACATTGAAGCAGACTCATAGAGACAGAAAACAAACTGACAGCTGTTAGGTGGGACAGATGTTGGGGGCCTGAGTGGAAAAGGTGAAGGGTTTAATAAAAAAAACAAAGCTCAGAGACAAAAACAACAGTATCTACAGTGCGGTGATTACCAGAAGGGAGGAAGAGGGGTGAGGGTAGGTTAAAGAGGGCAAAAGGGTGATAAATGGTGATAGAATGAGACTTGACTTTTGGTGGTGAACACTCAGTATAACATATAGATGAAATATTATAAAACTGTACACCTAAAACCTATATAATTTTATTAACCAATGTCACCCCAATAACTTTAAAAATAAGAAACCTTTATTATACCATGTAACTGATTACCAAGGAAATTTTTGATGCTTTTTTCAGAAGCAAAATGATTAAAAATTAATCTAGTTAATTAATTTATTTATTTGTAAGGTTGTGATAAGCTCTCTGGAACTCAAATACCCTACTGCCCTCTAATCATTGAAGACTGGTCATGACAATGAGTGCTTGTCACTTTCCCATTTGTTCCCAATACATTCCCTCAACTTTTCCCAAACAAAATTACATTGATGGGTACTGAATTCTTCAAATTTTCTTTCCAAGAATCATTTATCAACAGGATTCTAGTTGGGTTCAGCCAATAGAAACACAATAAGGAGTTTGAGGATTTGAGAAAGGGAAATAAACAGTACCTTTTGTTTCTACTCCACTTTTCCAGCTCTCATCAAACAGCCTCCACCATAGTTCCAGGGTCCATTGGTTGAAACTGACTGTTCACACCACTTCTCTCTTTGATTTCTCCTAATCCAAAGATGATAGAGGTCTCCTGTTGTTAATATTTCTGGTTGCCTCACAATCCCTTGTTTGACTTTACAGTGTTTCCATCTATTTGTAATTAATTCACTCTACTGAACTACCAAGGAAGAGTTTTTGTTGATTAAAGCCTCCCTAATGCAGTATTAGTATCTAGCAGAAATGGTTCCACAAAAGAAACTTTAACATGGGATTTGGAGATAGTATTACCCACTTCTTGGAGCTTGAAGATTTAACAGCATTTTTTGCTAAACAAAAATGTGATGCCAGTAATCTATGGTATTCATCAGGATTACTTTAGGGAAAAGCTTTGAGATGTCAATTATTTGCTGGCTGCTTCTAACAATTGTGCAGAGCTTTGAAAGAGACAAAGATAGGCTGAGATTGTTAAACTTTCATCTCTAGAAATCACAAAGAGGAGTTTTTTATGGCCTTATGTAAGTTTTTTTCTTGGTTTGTTTTGTTTTGTTTTAGCTATAAGGCAGGCATAGCGAAGAGTCTGACCTTAAATCTAATTGGCTGATTGTAGAATTAAAACATAACAGAAATGCACAACATAATCATTTTTTTGTTTGTTTGTTTTGTTTTTTTTTTTAATGTTAGGATCTGGGCATTGCATTGGAAGGAATGAAGCACTAAGATTGAAATATAAATTTATGTGAATACAAATGAATATGAAAAGCTGAACCTTTAAATTCTACCCAACCGTGCTCACTAGCAGTACCCTTCCTCCACTGTCTGAGGAAACCAGCCTTCCCTTTTTTAAACCTGTAATAAGTTCACCTAAGACATTTGTTTGAAAGAAAGTAACTATCATAGCTCAATGTTATCACCCTTTATTGCTTCAAGATGGGCAATTAGAAAAATGTTGGGAGAAATGTTGATGAATGAATGACTCTTACAACATTACTTAGATTAGACATCAAAATATATTCATTTGGTTTAGATCTGTGTAATTAATAAATGAAAATAATAATGAGTACAATTATGGGCTTACAGAATATAAATTTAAGACATACTGTTAATCTAAGAATAGCATTTTAAAAGTTATTCAAGTACTTGTTTTTTAAAAAAGCTAAAACATGTATTTTGCTTGATATTTTGTAAGAAATTGGAACATATTTCTTATGAAAATGGTATTTCCTTTCTGAAAGTTGAAAAATTGTTATAAACATAATCATATTTATAGTATTAACTTTAATTATAATTTATAACAAGGAGATTAGGAAACAGGAAGTTTAAAAATTTTATGATCACACACATAATCAATAAACTTTGAGGTCTCATTTTCCATAACGTTCCACTTTTTAGATTCTAGGAGGCTCTACTTCTATATGTCCATGTGATGATGAAAATGCACACGATACCTCTATCCATCCTGCTGCAACAGAATCTGATTACTCCTCTAAGATTCATGAGGTTAGGGGTTGTGTAGGTGTTTTTCCAGCATGTTCTCTTACATAAATTTGGCTTTTGTTGTCATTAACTTCTGTTTTCTTTTATTTATAGTTCTCCTCCATCATGGCATAGAGTAGGAGTAAAATTCCATCCCTTTTGAAATTAGACAGTATTTGCTTGGATGATGCAGAGTCAACAGATGTGCCTTGCGGTGCCATCCTGGGAAAAAGACCGTAAGGGGCAATGACTGAATTGCCCTATTTATCCTGTCACAGTAAACAGTGGTCCTGTCGATGGTTTCTAAATGTGGACAAAGTGAAGCGTAACCATCTGCTGAATGTAGAGCATGGTTTTAAGCCCCTGAGGTTGTGGTTTTGTCTGTTACCTAGGCTTACTGAATTTTTAAAATCTGATTTCTGATGGAGATTTAAAATATTAATCATCTATTACCTAATATAGTATTTTTTATCCTGTTTTAATCATGGCATCTTTTCTTAAATAATAACACTTGAAAATGGGCTATTCTGCCCAGCAAAGGTATCATTTAAAATTGAAGGACAGATCAAGAGCTTCACAGACAAAAAAGGCTAAAGGAGTGCATTATCACTATAACCAGCATTATATGAAATGTTAAAGGACCTTTTTTAAGAAGAAAATTTAAAAAATAGTAGAACAATAAAATGACAATAAATACATATCTATTAAAGAATTGAATCTAGAGACCAAAATAAACAAGCAGAACAGAAACAGAATCATAGATACAGAGAATGTTTTGGTGGGTGCCAGGTGGTAGGAGGGTTGGGGGTTGCTCAAAAAGATGAAGGGATTAAGAAGTACAAATAGGTAGTTACAGAATAGTCATAGGATGTAAAGTACAGTATAGGGAATAGAGTAGCCAAAGAAAATATATGCAGGACCCATGGACATGGACAATGGTGGGGGATTGCCTGGAGGAAGGTGGGGTGCTGGGTGGAGGGAGGGCAAAGGGGGAAAATTGGGACAACTGTAATAGCGTAATCAATAAAATATAATTAAAAATAATAAATATATTTTTAAAGAAAATAAACTATTCTAGTAAAAGGGCTAAAAGGGCTTGGTACTTCAGGGTCCACTGTTCTGCCCACCTCCATGAGATGGAGTGTCCAGTGGCTTATCTGAGGCTCTGCCAAGACTTGGTTTAGCACAGGAAAAGACCAAGTTGGAAATCAGGAGACTTTGGTTTAGTTACAACTGATAATTAATGATATATATAAATTCTCTGTTCTCAGTATAGGGGATACTGAATATTTTAAAAATATTCTAAAATTCTACATTCTCACACACAGGATATACATCCTGCAGGAATCATTCCTAAATTTTACCTCACAATGGTTGTGTAGTAAGATTTAGAATAACATGAGAAAAATATATGATTTGATATTATGTCTGTGTGGGTATGTATATACATTCAAAGTGCTATAGGATAGTAAAATGTCTAATGTAATAGTACCTTTATGGCTTCTGACCAAATGGATTTTCTGAATCATAAACCACTATAAGAATGTAAAGTGTTATTATTTTAATTAGGATAATGCATTTACAGAGAATGAATTTAAGCACTTTTTTTTTTTTCAAGGTGATGGGCTCTGAGCTCTTAGTTCCAGTCCAGAAAAAGGAAGCAAATGATTTGGCCTTTTTCTCCCTTAATGTGCAGAAGAAGATAAAAAACCCTGCGCAGCATCAGGAAGGGCAGAAAACTAACACAAAACATAAGCTTATTGTACTGTGAAATTATCGTGAGGCCCCATTTGCAGTATTTTGTAGTGTGATTGCTAGTGAAATTAAAGATATAGTTGGAAAAAGCTCAGGAAGATGTCATTTAAATGGCCCAAATGATGGAAATGCATCCATGAAAAACCAGAAAGTCAGGATTTTTCAATCTGAGAAAAATAAATGTGAAGAGAATAATAATTAAAATGAATAAACTGGTCTTTGAAACTGATTCTAGCTCAATGTAATCTTGAAAAAATGAATAAACAAAAATTGTAGCTACCTTTATTGAATACTAACAGTTTGTCAGCTTCTGTTCTGATGACTTTACACACACTTGTTTATCTAACCTTAAAGTAATTCTACACAGCAGACACTACAATTTTTCCTACCTTGAAGATGAGGAAACCAAAGGTGACTCCAGGTAACTTACATACCACCATGTTGGAAAACTGGGCTGGCATATGCAATATATGAAATAGATCCACTGGAATGGCTTTCAGATTGCAATATATATAAGATTTTCTTAGATTTGTTTGTTGAAAATGTGGATTCCTGGCCCAGGAATTAAGTGTGTCTGGGGTAAAGCCAGAAATATACATTTTAAAAACACCACAAGCATTCATGTAAAGTGTATCTATAACCCATACTTGGAGAAATACCAGATTGGTGAATAAATACTTTCTGGAAATTCATCCAATAGATGACCTTGGTCAAATTATTTAACCCTTTAAGATCTCACTTTCCTAATCTACAATATGTATAACAATAGAAATATTAATATCATTAACTTTAAAAAGTACTAAACAAATTACCCATTAAAATTGCTGATGGTGGAGTAATTACTACACATTAGTGTTCATTTTTAAGCAAAGTTAGCTATGTCTATAGAATAGCTATAGTTATTCTACTGTGTAATATTGCTGTTGCTCTTACATATATACATTTGAAGTAATACTTTATCTTTTCCATACAAATGTTTTAAAATTATTATGTGCCCCCATTCTCTATTTGAACATATTCCTGTTTTCGTTTTGTTTTTATGTGTGTTTAATTTACCTTTTTTTGTCCTAATGTAAAACATTCTTGGACTATTCATTCTAATCCATAATAATCTCCAGCTAGATACCAATTATGGAATCCCTGCTACTTGCTAGGCACTGTGCTAGTCATTCTCCAGGCCACAATCCCCATAAGGTAAGTATTACTATCTAATCTCTACAGGAAATTCAAACAATGTGCTTAAAGGAGAAGTAGGAAATAGAAGCCAGAAACATAATGAAGCTCTATCTATGAAGCTCAAGGCTAGTTCACTACACTATGTTTTTTACTTTACCCTCTCTACAATTCATTGGGGTTTACAATTTTCTCATGATATTGTTCAGAAATTTTTATATGTGTTTATCAATTTTAAAAATTATTCTGTTTCATAACTACAAAGTACCTATAATTCACATACTTTATTTTTAATCCTCAGAACTACTCGATATACATTTAGATGTGTTTATTCCTCAAAGCCCCAAAGTCAAAAAACTAGTATTTGAAGGATATATGAATTGAACCCGGGTATACCTGGTGTCAAAGTCCACTATTTCCTTCATACTCATCAGTCATTTAGTCATTTATCTGAGTGCTTACTAGTAATCAGGCTTCATAAATAGCTTGGAATACACTCATGGACAGAGCAGTAACCACACCCCCCGGCCTTTATAAACTAACATTATTTTGAAATGTGTTCTCTCATTTCTTAGACTTCATTGTCAGCACTTTGAGGGCAGCACTCAAGGGATAGACCAACAGAGGCATTTGCAAGGTCTTTCAAAGAGAGCTGCCTAAAGCATATTGACTGAGTAATCTTGTAGTTGATTATTTGAAAGGACAGTAACACACCATAAGGGAAAATAGTAATTACTATTATTCTATCCCAGGACTTTAAAGTAATCTCTTTTTCCAGACTCCAATGCAAGACAAAATGAATACCATAGCCCTTCCATAATAGCTTTTTTATACTACTAAGGAAAGTACTTATGCCACTGCACAATACTTGCTTATTTATATCTTCATTATTTTAAATCTGTAAGTTCTTTAAAAGCCAGGTTCAATTAAAAAATATACATATACCCACAGTAATCTACAGGGTGGGGCAAAAGTAGGTATGCAATTGTGAGTACATGAAACACAGAGTTCATTCTTGTATTTTTATTTATTAATTATTCTATTATTTTCTAGATAAACAACTGTAAACCTATTTCCCCCCACACTGTATATCTGAGAAATAACAGGAAGTAAATAAATTTCTGTTGAGATAAGAGAGAAAAAAATATCACCTAGTATTTTTATCAATATATGACATTCCCAAAAGGAAGAGGTATATGAAATTATAAATATGAAAAAGTATAAATTGAACTCATACAACTAGAATAACAACCTTTTGAAGACTAGAATAGTCAGAAGGCATGAGATTAAATTTTAACTCTGACACTTACTCTGTATTTGATCTAAAACAAATCTAAATTCCCTAAGCCTGAATCATATTAACTATAAACCTCACTGAAATTTAGTTACAAATCATTTTAAAATTAAAATGAGACAATATGTATAATTACAGCTACACTACTCTACATGAAATTAACAAGATATAATAATAACTTTTCTTGGATTATTAATCTATTACTATAAAAGTCATGTAATGTAGTCATTTAGGAACTAAGCTTTCAAACCCAAAGACTGAAATGCAACTTCTACCAATTTTATAAAAGTGTGATCTTAGGCATATTTCTTAATATCTTAAAGTCTCAGTTTCCTCAAATGGAAAGAGAAAATTTTATTAATCTACCTAATCACCACCTAATGACACTATGAGAGTTGAAAGAGGAAATATATATATAAAGTTATTATCACAACGCTTTAAATTTAGGAAGCTATAAAAAGTTCAAAATCTTATTACTTTTTACAAAAGTTTACAATTAAACATTACTGAACATGTTCACACATCATGCTAAAGTAACATGAAAAAGACTAAAAAATTTCCCTCACATTTTCTCTATTTCCTCTAATTTTACTATTGTGTGGATGTCCATGACTATAGGGCCTTCCATTTCTAGTCTATGGATTGGGATTTTATGTAGTTGTTCCTCCAGAGGAACTGGGTGTGCTTTTTCCATTCAATTTAAATATCAGACTCAAAATATAGGTATACTAACTAACCAAGCTTGTTAATTGAATAATTTTTTTACATCATGAAAGTTATAGCAAACAAAGGTAAATATTGCTTTGGCATTTATGCTTATTTAGTAATTTGAGCAAAAGTGAGATCAAGGCATTGGATCCAGTGCTTTTCTCACTTCTAAATATGCCAGACTGTAAAAAATCTGCATTTGGTTTTCCTTATACATCTTGAATATATTTCATGTATTTTTAAAGATTTTTTTATGATCTATTTTCTCACCAACTTCACATGCTTGATGGAAGATGTAAAAAAGTTATTCCATATGCTCTGTATAAAATATGTTAAATGGAGAAAATTGGGCATGAAACTGACAACTTAGAAAAAAAATGAGTGGAACAATTGCACGATATTCCCATCTGAAGAGGCAAATTATATTTAATTGGTCCTTTCAAGTTTAAATTTCCAGATTAAAATTAAGGTGATAAAAATTTAGTGAACAATAAAGTAATTGGTATGTTATCATTGGTTTATTATGATAAGCATGTATTACTTGAGGTGTACTTTCTAAGGTAATTTATAACACAACTGTGACAGATTAAGAATAATGTAATAAACAGGAGCATGATTTTATCTTATTCATTGGTTTATAATTGATGCACAAAATAGCTATTATAAGACATTTAAAGCAGCTTAAAATGGAAGGAACATATTCAGTAAGTTTTAATAAGTAGATATTAATGTAGGCAAAGAATAAGCCTACAAAGTAGCTGGCCTAGGATATACCATAGATGTAGGAGGAAAATATATCATTCCACCAATGTAGGTGTGACAAAGAATTCAGAATGAGAGAAAACATTCATTAAGTCATATGCTGATAAAAATTAGTTGAAGTCTGAAATGTCCATTTTAAAAACTTCTATATTTATGTTTACTTCTGACTTAACCTATTAATGCATTTTTGCTATTATTTTAGTGCAAAAGTGTTTGGTTGGATAATTAATTGACAAAATCTATCAACTTTTCAGCTTTTAAGCATTAAAAAATTGAATTCAATAAAAAATTGTAATGGACAATTAAGGATGCAGGTCTTTAAGAATTAATAATTTCAAAACAATTACTTTATGTAGAACAAGATTTATCTTGAAAAATATTTTCAAATTCATACAGTTTTAATATATTATATCTTAAAAACTAAGAATAGATGTTAAGTAGATTAAGAAAAATTATTTAAATAAATTTAATTACTTAATTCGTAAAGTGTACAAATTACTTTGAAGAATCAATTTTCCTTTGAAGTTTGTCAGTATAATTTCATCTAAATTACCTTCATCTTATCTTCTGGAACTTACATACAATTTAAATGCAAAATTTTTGCTGTGAAAGTATATCAAATGTGTTGAGGAAGAAAAATAAAGTTACCTTTGTTTCATATATATGTAGTTGAAATCTATGGAAGTCGAGTTTCAAACAAAATAGAAACTTATAACTTGTCCTTATAACTGAGGATTGTCTCAATATGGAAAAAATAAGTTATTTTACAGAAGGCTTTTTTTTTAAGATTTTATGGAATCAAACTGGTGAACTTTCAGTTTGTAGGATGGCACCCAATCCACTGAGCCACACCAGCCACAGCTTCAAAGAAAGCTCTTATGTGGATTTCTAACTGCGAATACCTGTGTATGTGCACTCACATATACATTTTAGTGTTTTCACATGTGGATTAGGTGATTATGTAAAATATTTACCATGCTTTTAAAAATAAAATTTAAAACTCAAATATTTCTTTGTATTGGGGTTTTAAATGTCAAATAAATAACATCTCTTTCTTCCTCTTTTGAGATTGGAATTAATTGAAACATAAAGACCTAGGAGACAAAGATGTAAGATGAAAATAATGGTATTATGATGATAAGCTGTTTAGACAATTTGTTTTAAATCTGCAGCACACAGGGCTTGCTAATACTTCAAACTACAATTAAACATACTTGAACAGACATAAAAAATCCAAAGCCTCCAACTGGAAGCTTCAGACTGAGGGCTCAGAAATTTGTGATTTGGAGTACTGGCACCAAAACAGAGAGGAAAAATGGAAATGAATTGAATATAAATAATTCCTTCTACAAAATTTAGTGAATAATTCAGTCCTTTGACCATGGAGATGAGAATGTGAGTAGTGCAAAAGCCAAGTATCACCCTAAGCCAAAAGGTCCTTTTACTTGGACACTGAAGCAGAAGAGAAAAATGTTCCTCCACTCATTAATAGGCATTTGTAACATGTACTTAAATTAACTTAAAACTTTTTTTATTTTAGAGATAAGAAAGAATTTGGACTATAACAAGACTAATGATAAAGGCTTTTATTTATTTTACACACACACTATATATATATATATAAAATTTTGGCCTCTCCTTTCACTTGTCTATGGGATTTAAACTATCTCAAAACATATACCAGGGGCACTGCATCGACACTCTATGTAATATCTATTGGCCAGTTTTAGTCCAATCTGAAATTATAACACACATATATCTAGGTATGTGTGTATGTATCACCCTGTCATTTTGATATTTTTGCTAACTTCAATATTAATGTTGATCTAATATATTCCATAACTGCATTAAACATCTGGTAAATTTATATAAAATAAAGACATTACTGTTGGCCAAACCATCTTAATTGGTTTTTACTTTTTGCTACATGTTCTATAAAGAGAGTCCACTGGTAGTTCTTGCCTCTTTTTTACACCTTTGGCCTCTCCTTTCACCTGTCTATGGGATTTAAACTATCTCACAACGTATACCAGGGGCACTGTATCGATGCTCTATGTAATATCTATTGGCCAGTTTTAGTCCAATCTGAAATTATAACATTTTTATGTAAAAAATGATCAGGATTTCTAACTCATTATGACAGATGGAATTAAAATATTAGAAATCATGGGGGAAAAAGAGAACAGAAACATGTGAGAAGCAGAAATGCTAGTAGAAAACTCAAAGCAGGCTCAAAGTAACCTAATAGTCAAGTCAGAGAGGATTCTGGCTTCCTTGCCACATTTCTCTTAGAGATGTCTCCTTATACTTTAAGCAGTCACTGACATGTCCTATTTGCAATCTCACTCATCACCCATCCTTCCTTCCTCCCTTCCTCACCCAAGGATATGCTTATTGATTTGAGAGAGAGAGGAAGGGAAGGGGTAATGGGGAGAGAGACAGAGAGAGAAACATCAGTGTGATAGAGAAACATCAATCAATTGCCTCCCATATGTTCCTCGACCGGGGATCAAACCCCTAGCCTAATTATATGCCCTAACTGGGGATCCAGTCTGCAAAGTTTTAGTGTATAGAATGAAACTCAAATCAACTGAGCCAGCCAACCAGGGCTATTTTCCCTTTTATGGTAACAGAAAAACGACATAGACACAGTACAGAAATCTCCCAGGTCTGTTTTTCCATTGAACCCTCTCAATGTAATAAGCACAAAAAACAACCTTAAAGGCAGTGATGTTATAAAACAGCCTGGCTGACCTTAATTTTCTCGCCCATGAAAATGTTGGTAGGTTGTGGAGGCTCACAGAATGGGGTATATAGCTCATAAGTAAAAGAAATTTGTCTTATTTACTACTATATACCCAATTTCTGGACACATAGTAGATATTAAAATATTTATGAGATAGAAAGAGAGAAAATAAGAGACTGGGATAAAATTGGGATAAAATATAGAAGAAGGTAGAGTTAGAAGACAGAGCTAATTATGGCAATTAGAGAAAAAAAATACCTGGCATTCATTCATTCATTCATTCATTATTGCTTGAATTTCCAACTTGATCTTGCATGTGTAGACAATAATCAGAGCTTGTTCTCCTGGAAAGACGGCTACATCAAAACTCACTAATTTTTGGCCACCGATTTTATTAAATCTTTGCCTGAAAAATGAGCCAATTATAGGTCAGAAGAGATGTACATTAGTCTTCAAAAACAGACCAATATGCAGGAAGTTTTAGCTAGTGCACTTCTCACATGTTTCCCCACTGCTGTACTCAGCCCCTTCTCTTTCAGCTGTTTGGTTACAGGGAAGGCTAGAGGTTGTTTTCTTGACTATAGTGTCTCAGACCTTTATTACAGGAACCTGTGCCTCTTCTATCTGCTTCTTCTGTCTAGACATTAGGTGACCAGGACTGCAAGTCTTTTAATAAAAAAAATATGTATTGGAAAACCTCCTACCTTTTTCAAAACTTTTTCCAGGAGATAGATTTATTCAAGCTCACACCCCGAGTGAAGAAATAGAATAGAGTACCATATCAAGAGCCATTGGCTCAGTTCATCTAAAGTTAATTTACTAATTTTCTACATGGTAGGAAACCCATAATCTTCTTAAATTTTAGCAAGATCTCTGCTACTGCAAGATACAATGAATATGCACCATATACAAGCCTGCTCAGCTTTCTGCCATCAAACATTTAAGCATTTTTTCACTGCCAAACACAATATGAGGTATTGGGGAAACAACTGTGAACTTAACTGATATTACCCCTCCCCACAGAACTCCTCTGGTGGAAGAGATAAATTAGAAAATTTTAAGTGATAAATATAGTAATTCAAAATTCTAGCACACTATAAAAGGAAAAAAAGGAAGCTAAAATAGAAGAGAATTTAGACCACTAAACATCTACTTTAAATAGAGATAAAATTTAATCTGAGAGGTGAAAGAAGAACAAAGTTGCTGGCAGACAGCAGAGGTGGAAAAAAAGCATTTTAATATGTAGTCATGGGAAAGTACTGTGTCCTATGAAGAGCCAAGAATCGTACATGGAGAAGTTTTTGATAATTTCTGACTCAAAGAGCCAAGCAAGTTTTTTCATGCTGCACACTGTTTACACCAAGCATTGTTAGATGTCTCAGACATTTCTCATCTCATTAATAGGTTCAAGCCTATTCCCACAAAGCTTTGTTTCCAGTCAGCTGTCAATCTAACCACCGATAGTTTCAAACAATTCTTGCCAAGGAACTAGGTAGCAATGGCCTACTATTCTAGGATAGTCCTGTTTTAAAAGTGGGCATGAGAAGACCATAAATCCATTAAGATGCAAAGGAGCACCTGACAGAAGAGTGAGGGGGTAGGTCTCGCCCACCCACTGTTACAGACGCTAGTTATATAAATCCTCTCCCATCAACATCCATATAGAACTGAGACTTACACACTGAGGAAAGTAGGGAACCACTGATTTTTATTTAATTTGCATTTCAAAAATGTTTGGTTCTAATTTGAATAAGTTAAACATGTTCACACCACATACAAACACAGCAATCGATGTTTTGCTGTGACCAGGTCACATTCTAAAATTGTTTCTTTTACCCTGTAGTCAACTCAAGCAATTTTTACCATTACTAGAGTCATTAAATTTGAGAAAAGGCTTTTTCTCCCCTAAGATAACTATTCTATTTCCATGGAAAAAACCAATTCTATGCATAGGCTGTTCTATGGCTATTAACTTAAGGAGAGTTAAACCTTGTATAGGTCTGTCAGTCCTTGGCTGCTGCCATCGTATCAAAAAATTTATATTAACACTCCGAAGAGCTTGACACATTGGCCCATAATCACTCGATTTGTATCCACGTAACATGGCTTATGGTTCAATAAGTAAACACGGATTTTTAAGGTATGTGTATACTCAGTAGCATTTTGATTCAATAAAATGTTTTAAAACTATTTTTTCCCAACATCTGGGGTTTGGCAAAACATAAAATGCCTTGGCCAGGCACTCTTTCTCCCAATTTTAAACCCAGTGCGTTTCAAGGGAAATTTAATTCATATGTTTCCAGTATATTTACACTTAGTTTATTTAAATGGTGTTTTTAAGAGCTCAGTGAGGTCCAAGAAGTCAATTACCAGTTTATAAAGTGTTTTCAATTTTCTTTGCATTGAACCAGGTGAGCAAATTTTGTTTAAAATAATAAAAAATTCACTAATTTACTTAACATGTAAAATCCTATAATACTCATATTCAAACTGTGTAAAAGTTACATGTTCCCAAATAGGTTTCCACAACATAGCATTAGCTGCCACCGAAGCATTCTGTGTAGCTCAGAGCTAGAACAGAGTCAAAATAGTGGGTTAAGATCAATCCAGGGTGGGAAACATCTGGCCCTAAGCTTGATGGCTAAACTAGCTACACAAAGGAAACTCCTCAGGCTCTTCTGGAAGTAGCTGGCTATACCAGCCATCTTTTAGTCTCACCGTTAAATGACTGTGACTTGAGACAAACCACTTAATTTCTACCCCCCATCCCAGCCACAGTCATTTTCTTTTAGCCTAAAATAAGTTGATAATATAGAACTAATTTCAGAAGGTTAGAGTGAGAAATAAATTAAAGAATAAAGACAAAGTTACAAATCCCTCTGAAGTGGGTCTGCCTGCAATAAGTGCTCAATAATAAAAATGACAGTTATGTGCATTTGACTTAAGATAATACAAGGATTATTTTAGCTAAACTGCCTTTAGTTATATGCCCATCAGTTGAAGAACATTTAAAAATATTTGAGTACCACCACTTTTTTTCCCCCATTTATAGAACAAAATACTATGCAGCCATAAAAAAGGGGAAATCTTACATTTTGTGATAGCATGGATGGATCTGGAGATTATTATCCTAAGTGAAATAAGCCAGTCAGTGAAAGACAAATACCATATGACCTCAATTATATATGGAATCTAATGAACAAAATAAACTGATGAACAAAATAGAAATAGAGACATGGATACATGGAACAGACTGACAGCTGTGGGTGGTGGAGGGGGAGATTGAATGAAAGAAAGTGAAGAGATTAGCCAGAGAATATATATACATAACCCATAGACTCAGACAACAGTGTGGGGATGGCCAGAGGGAAGCGGGGGCAGGGGCTGGGTGGAGGTGGGTAAAGAGGAGGGGCATGGGGACATGTGTAATAGTGTCAAAAGTACAAATAAAGTTAAAAAATTATTTGAGTAACTCTAGCTTACATAGAAACAGGAAAACAAGCTAGAAAACAAGCTAGAATCAAAACAAAAATAAGAGCTCTCTAGTTTTGTCTATAGTGTTGGTTAGTGACAGGAACAGTAAACTGGGAAAAAGAACAAGAGGTCCCATTGTCTGTGCTACTCTTAGCTAGGTGAGTGTAGGTGAGTTACATAACAGTGCTGGCTCCCAGCACCAGCTACAAAATGACTAGATGACCTCAGCTTCTTCTCAATTTTCAAACAGAATTGTTCTATTGTTTGAAATGGTTCATAGGCATTAAAATAAGCTCAAAACCTATTGAAAATTAACTAATAATGATTATATTTTCTAAATATGTTGGGTCAGAGACCCCAAAACTTGTTTAAATTTTAGAAAGATATCTGAGGTTGCATAATAAATTAATATACATCATCAATGGGCTTACTAATTTCTCTGCTTTCAAACGTTTACTCATTCATTCTAAAACACTATTCAATGCCAAGCACAATGCTAAGCACTGGGGACGAAACTGTGAACTTGAATAACATTATTCCTCATCACTTTCTAAAAAGTACTAGGATAAAACATTAAAAAGAAGTATATCTAGCTAATTCCTATATTCAAGTACTCTTTACATTTATATTTCCAAAAATTGGAAATGGAGGAAGATAAAAATATAGTTCAAAATATCTGACAAGGACCAACTTGACAGAATCTGTATCATATCAATCCATTTTCCTTTTTCTAATTTTTAATCAAGAAAATCTACAAAAGTAAGGAGTCAATATATTTTTTTTTATCCATAAGGGTACAAACGTTTTCAAATTATGCTGTTTTCTCTTTTTACTATGGTTTGTCACATGTTACCATTTTTCAACACTTCCCTCAGATACAGTTTTGTTACTTTGCAATTGGAGAAATAGAGCATTTTCTAAGATAGTCTAACACCAAGCCAAAAGTTCAGGCCACAGTCAAAACAAGAGCCCTGAAGCCTCATTAGTCTATCACACACTGCCCACAATCCATGTCACAGTTAATCATTATTCAAATTAAGAATGAATTAGGAAAGCAAATAAAGGAAATCTGATATGAAGAGAAAAAGCAAACTGTCAAAGATTCGAGAACAGTAAGTATAGGGTTAAACTGACACTAAATCAACCCTCTCTCAACCCAGAAATGTTTTCATTTCCATCTCCAATGTCTATCTTTTAGGGACTTTCTTCTTCTCATATTATTGCCAAGATAAATTCAGAAGGAACATACATTCTCAGCCAGATTGAGCCAGGCATGTAATTATTTTTAGATTTTTAGATTGAGGCACAAACGTCATTGTTCTCTTCACAAACACCTTCCACTATTCCCCTCCTTGAACTTTCTCCTCAGGTTAATAAAACAATCATAATCTAATGCATACAGTATGGCTTTTGACACTGTATCACTTCTGTTAAAATAAATTATCTCATTGTTGCCACCATAATCTCTGTTCATACTTCAATGTATCAGTTGCATAACTTTTGTCTCTCCTTTTTTCTAGATATTAAGGCACATAAAAATGTCAGAAACTAATATGCTTTCCAGATGCTAGCATTCTTGTTGAATGGAGAATATTAGCATAAATGATGTGCTGAAAAGCAGGCTTCTGACCATATATACAATCAGAAATTGAAGCTGAGAAAGATTGAGGAATCCTAATTACTCTTGAAAGTCCTCAATGGATACGACACACAAACCCACAAATCTCTTGTGCCTAATGTATCTCATTTTTGCGTGGATGTGCTGCTACATCCTGCTCTGGTCTCACTCATATCTGTTGCCTGAGATGCTTGTTAAAGAAGCTTTGTTACCATCAGGTCCATCAGAAGAATTCTGACATAGAGACTATGATTTTGGGGATCAATGGCCCACAAATTTTTATTATTCTAGGTGCCAAAATAGTGATGGTTTACATGGAAAATTACAGTGGAAAAGGTTTCTCCTGTGTCCCTGTTGCCATGGGCCACAAACTTCCTTGGACCCAAAAACTAACAAAAACTTTGGAATGTTCTATTTGCTCTGCTTCTAAACATACCTAATGCTTACTTCCCCTGTTTTAAACACACACACACATACACACCTGTATAAGGAACCTGGTGGTGGGTAATTATTTTATTATACAAATTATGTACTTCTCCTCCTCATCTTTGTATCAGTCCTTCCCTTGACAACACCTCTACTCTTTAAAATTCAAATTTAAAAACTCCCACAAATATGAATGGGCTGGGAAAACAGGGAAGGCAGGGGAGGAAGCAGTTACTGACATGGTCAGTAATTTTCTAAAAGTCATGAAACACTTTTTTTACAGAATTGAAGATTGAGATTTACGTAAATCATTTGAGTGACTTCCTGAAAGTCCTAAGTGAGCTAAGGGGTAAAACAACACTTAAAACCAAGTCCTGTCCTGATTACTACTGCCTTCTTACTTAAATTAGAAAGAATTGCTATGAAATAAGTTTAAAAAATGAATGCTAATTCAGTTTTTCTTGGTATAGTTATTTGGGATTCAAATCAACATTTTGAAGCAGATGTAACTTATAGGAAGCATCATAAAACAACTATAAATTGGTCATATTCAATATTGTGTTACATTGATAGTTCATTATTTTGAATTCATTAACTTTTTCATTTATGTGTGTTTTGTTATTTTAGAACCCTTTTTTAGTTTCAGAAAAACAATTTACATGAACTGCTATTTACATACATATATAGGAAATTTAAATATTTCTAAAATAAACCAATTAGGGATATTTTCTGTCTCTGAGCCTTAGTTTCATTAGCTATAAAGAGATTGTTTTAGATGATCTCTATGACCTCTTTTACCTTTACTACCAGTGATACTCTAAAATCTATATTTAAATAAAGTATACAAATACATTTTACATATAACAATATATAATGATATGTAACAGATTTCTTGTAAATTTCTTACAAAGCACATTTTGAAACAAAACCAACATCTGTTACCAGAGAAATAAGAATAAAATATTTTACAGAGATACATATACTCTTAAGTTTTTTTGGAACATTTTTATCCTGAATGTAGAAATATTTCTGTTGTTTACAACTATACAATTTTAGAACTTTGACAAGTTTGAGTTTTTAAATTTAATTAGATAAAAATGAACTCACATTAATTTCTTTATCATTATAATCAACAGAATTCAATTAAATGGGGCAATATACTGTATTTTTTGGACTATAAGATGCACCATTTCCCCCCAAATTTAGGAGGAATAATGGTTGTTAATGCTGCAGTTGGATTCTGTTTACATTTACATTGGTGAAATATTACGTTATTTATGTTATTAAATATTTTACCACATTTTTTGCTTCAAATTTTTTTTCCTATTTTCCCCCTCTAAAACCTAGGTGCGTCTTATGGTCCAAAAATATGGTAATCCAGATTTTTATTACCAAATATTCTATTAATGCTACAAAAGAAATGTCTGTTGATAGATCAATTTATTTTTTAAGATATTAGGGAAATATCAACCTTAGCTGTATTGTAAAACATCTTTAAAATTTGCCCAGAAAAAAATCATACAACCACATAGACCTTTTCAATGGGCAAGGTTTAAAGCTTTGCTTCAAAGCACTATATTTCTTTTAAGCCTCGTGTTATTGCAGAACAACGTGTCACATGCTGTAATGAAAGCAGAAGAACAAAGAACAACTTAACTTCATGATGGGTTATTACTGTGCTTTTATATTTAGGAATTTTAAATGTACCCACACTGAAGTTTCCTACTTTTTAAAAAAACATCATCAGGGATTATTCTTACTTCCTATTTCTATTACATTTCACACATGAAAAAGATCAACACAATGTATCATGGACGTCTTTTGTACCTTAGCTACTTTTGTACGATTCTACTTTTGATGCTTTTATTCCAAAATCTCCAAAAGCAGCTTAAAATACATGGTTTTGAAGAGATCTAGGTGAAAATTTCTAGGCTGTCAATGGACTTCTACCAGAAATAGAAATCACTGTGAGTCATTCTCAGAAAGCAATTTTCACTTCCTCCCAAATATCTGGTTATGAAAGATAATCTGGATACTGTGGTTAAAACTGATTTTCAGTGTTCAGAGAAAAAACTTTTTATTAATTGTGGAAGTTTTTATTTCTCAGTTTTTTTAATCAAAGTATCTTTGGACAAGTTAAATTAAACAAAAGAGCCACTTACTGAAGACTATTACATATCAGCGGTAATACTGTGGATATGTGGCCAAAACAATGTAAACTCTAATCTCAAAGCACACAAAATCAAACATGGGAAACAGAAATGAAAGTGCCAAACAATTTTCCCTCCTAATCCTCCCCATGGCTTCATTTTCTTCCCTAGACAATAAAAATGCAACATTGCAGCCACTTTTCTGCTAACATTCTATATCCTGGTCTTCCTGTTGTGTCTCATAAAACTCTGCACCTTCCAACTTAGATGATCTTATGTCTTTTGCTCTTGCAAAGGCTGGGCTTCTGAATGATGTTATAGAACTGCACACAATCCTGAAAACTGGAAAGACCTCAATAACCAATCTCTGATATTTGCTAACCCCAAATACCTTTCAAAACTTTAAGTATCATTAGCCAGTTGGCATTCATCTTTTTAAAAAATCATTTTAACACATATTTTATGTCTCTAGATAAAAGTTTTCTCATCTCTATATAGTTTATATGCTCCCTCATCTCTACAACTGGTTAACTTGTACATCACTAAGACAGTCACAGCTGCCCATAAAAATTGACTTAACTCTGTCATCTGCAACATACCTACATCTTGTGTACCCTGAGAAATAAGATAACTTCTAATATGGGCTCCTAATTGCTAACTGAGCTCAAATTAAATAAAACAGAGCCTAGCCATTTCTATACAGGGGCTTCTCACGCAAATTGCACTTCAGGGAGAAGCCTGCACTGAACAACTTGTCTCTGCACTGAACTGCTTCACTTATGTTTCTGTCACCTGAGCCAGCCCCTGTAAAGGAGTTCCTGTAATCCTAGTTCAACCAGTAGGACTGCGGCTTTCCCCATTCAATCAGTACTATGCAAATATACCACCACCAGCTTCTTCACGGATCAATAAAGGCGGCTGCATTCAGACCAATCAGGACTGTGCCTTTTGAGCCAATCAAGCTTCCAGGGTCAGGGTCCTCATTTGTATGAGGATGGACCAATCATGGACCGGGGTGGGGGGCAGCACCTCTGTATATATAAGTCAGCTCCCCTGTGCTCTGAGAGAGCTCTTTCCGTTTCTAATGAGGACTGAGCACACCAGAGCAGCTGAGAGCAGAACAGACCAGCACAGTGCCAATCAGAGCAGACTAGTGTGGAGCAGAGCAGAACTGGATAGCTATCTAGACAGCCTGACCCCAGGGCTGTCTCACAGCCTTGCTGTTTTCACAGCCATGCAGTATTACAATTGAGCTGTTTTGTATGAAATAAACTTTCCTTTCTCATTGAGTGCTGAACAGGATTCCTGTTGGCATTGAATTGGTGCCAATGACCATTGGTTGACAACCCACACCTGCCTTCGGTGACTTTTCTCCCACCTCAGAGGACTAGGTGGATCTTCTGTTTTTATAAGGATGTTAATTATACCTCTACTTTTCATGACATACTCTTCCAATTTTTTTCAAATTCCTTTTTCAACAACAGCCTAAATTTGTTAGGGAGAGAAACATGCTTGGGTCATGGTAAATGTTTACAATAAATGTTCAAAAATATTGTTGAAGAGATGACAGATTTATATATTTGGCATTAATTATCTGTGGAATGTCAAACATGGGGTGCTTCATAAAACTGCATATCTTAAGAGTGAGTCAGATCTCTGTTCATGATTATATGGTGAATTAATACCGAATCAGAAATAGTCTGCTTCAGACAGATAGCAATGAAGAGTACAGTATAAAAATGGAAAGCCAATAGGACATATATGAAGTTAGAAAGGAAGGATATTGTTACCATCCTGGACTTACAGAAGACCAAAAATGCAAACAAAAATCAAGGCAGCTGCCACAGCCTTGCTGGTCTCAAGTTCTGGAAACCTGCAGTGGCTGCTAGAAATGTAAACCAACCTGTGGGGTAAGAGAACTAAAAAGGTTCCTGGTAAGATAGGGCACCAGATCCAGGCTCAACCATTAAAGATGGGTTTGATCCGACCCCTGCTCAATGAAAGCAAAAACACAAGCTCTAGTAACAAGACTGGGTCTTTGGCAGCAAAGAGACCAGCAATTAAACCAAGGTAGGTGCCCACTGTCCCAAAGACTGGGTCTGAAAAATCCTCGCTATCTGGATATTATAATATAATTGATTAGAAATAAAAAATTGTAAAGTATATTAAAAGTAGACCTGAAAGCCCATGAATTTGTAAGAATAGAACACATTCTTATCTAATGGGATAAAGAGAAAATTAAAACCAAACTTCCACAATATTTAAAAGACTGGAAATTCTTATTATAAGAACTTTCAGCATTCAAGTGAAAAGATTTTAAGAAAAATGATAATTATTATGTGCTCTACACAAATTTATGAGAGGAAGAATAAAGGAAGTTTTTAAAAGTTAGTAGAAATAGTAAAGAGCAAATAAAATATAAACTAGAAATGAAGAAATGAAAAAATATTGAAAGTTGCTTATTTGGAAAAAGTATAAAAATTATGAAAACAAATAAGAAACAAACATATAACAAAAGGGGGGAAGCTTAGAACTTATCACAAAAAAGAGAAATAGGCTAAAAATAGCCTATTTTGTCCCCTATTGGGAATAAAAAGGGAGCCATAACTACAGGTTAAGTAGATACTAAACAATTTTAAGTAAAATATGTAAATTTTATGTTTATAGGTAAAATGTATAATTTTCTAAAAACATTAATAATCAAAATTGAATCAAAATGATACAGAAAATTGAAACAGAGCAATAAGTACTAAAGAAAATAAATCTATTTTCAAAAATATCCTACTCCCGAAAATAGACCCTGTCACCTTTATAAGAAAGTTTTTTGTACCGCAAAGGAGCAGAGAATACATATGTTATTTACATTTTGTTTTTCCAGACAATAGAAAAAGAAGGAAAGTGCTCCTACTGCTTTTACCAGTTAACCCTTGCTAACAAACAGTGGAAAACAACAAGTCAAAGAGAATAACAATGCTCAGAGAAGTCCCACTTATCAAACAATAGAGAAAAAAAATCTAAATAAACTGCTAAGCAATTTAATCTAGTAGCAATTAATAAAAAATAGACCATAGTCATTCAATGTCAGAAAACTGGATAATAAAAATGGGCATATAACAAATAAAGGGGGAAAACATAACTCCAAATGTCCTAAATCACTTTTGATAAAATCAAATCCATATTTATGATTTAAAAATGAGTCCTTGCAAACCAGGAAGGCAAGGTAATGTCTATAATCTGATGAATTTATTGTTCCCTAATATACAACAGTAATTCTACTCAACTGTATAATTTTAGAAGCTAGCTATTTAAATTTCAGGGAAAAGCATCACTTATATTCAACTCTGTAACAGAAGTTCTAGTCAATCAGTAAAATAGGAAAAATACTTAAAATTATAAGATTTGGAAAGAAAAAAGGCTACATTTATTTGGAATTAGTTAAACATACATAAAACAAGAAAATCTACAGAAAAATAGAATAAAAATTTTAGTTCAGCACAATTATGGAATACAAAACCAAAACAAATCCTATAACAGAGTAAAAAGCTAATTAACAATAGATCCCATTTATCACAAAATTGTATAACAAATCAAACACAAATATCTATGTATATTTGCATGCTCACATTAACACACAAACATCTAAACACAACACAGAAAATCAAAAGTGGACTTGAGGAAATACAGAGGATTTATGTACTACGTTCATGGATAGGAAGATTATATATTGGAAAAAAGCTTTTCCATGAATTATTCTCTAAATTCTCTGTGATTTCTATAAAACTCCAACAGATTTCTTTGTATTTAAAAGTTCTCAAGTTTTAAAGTCATTATAGTGCTATAGCAATTACGAAAGTGTAATGTGTATTTTTTAAGAATTGACAGAATCAGATCAGATTGAGTGTACAGAAAGACTGATGAGGAGATGGGGAGACAGAGGGAAGGGGGCAGAGAGGAGAAGAGAAGGAGAGAAACGTACCTATTTTCACTGACAATGAGAAAATGATCAATTATATAAACAATAATGGTAGAATAATTATGGGTACCTAATGGAAAAATAGTGTGTTTATTTCATACTGTACGAACAAAAATTATGAGTGAATTAAAAGTCTATAGGTGAAAATTACAGTCTAAATATCTTGAGAAGAATATAACAGTATATTATATTACCTTAGAATAGAGGAATTAAGAAAACTCAAAAAAGTGCAGACCACAGCACAAACAACTGATGAATGAGAGTAAATTAAATATTAGGACAACAACAACAAAAAAACCCTAATTATCTGAAATGATAATCTAATATTGAAGCACATTTCTAAGATTAATATATTAGCTATATGAAGAACCCTTTCAAGTAAATAAAAACTCTATAAACTATATAACAAAATAGTCAAATAAACAATTAGTTCATAAAGGAAGAAATCTGAGATGTCAATAGGTGTACTGACTGATGCACAATTGCACTTTTAATCAGAGAAATGCAAATTAATAGAATGTGATAGTATTAAATGACACATTTTTTAAATGAAATTCTCTATAAAATATTTAGAATGTGAACAATGTGAACTCCACTAAACTGATGTTGGGGATATAAAAGCATTTTTGTAATAATTTGGCAATGATGAGTAAAGTTATAGACGCACTGCATACCCTTTGACTTAAATCCATTTAGTAACCCACAGTTGTACCATGAGACATATACAAAAATGTTTATAAAACTTTATAATAGCAAAGATAAAGCAAGTCAAGCAAAATCAATGTTTTTTTTAAATGAACATTTTAAAATGTTTAACAATATTTAAATGAATGAAATAATTGTTGCTTTATTTATACAGTGGAGTACTATCTAGCCAGCAGCTAGAAATAATGAAACTAAAATTATTCATATTAACAAGAGAAACATTTTGGGATAAAAAAACAATTTGTAGAATGATATAATAATATTATTTCCATAAAGATAAATAGTTCACATTGGTTCTATTTTTCTTACTAACTATATATTTATTCTTAATCATTGCATATACATGCATGAAAAAAGTGAAACATTAATTTCAAGATAATAATTAACTCCAGGAAAGAAGAGATGGTAATGCGATAAATATGAGGTTTAAAATGTCTAGAATGCTTGATTTATTTAAAAAAATGTCTCTAGCAGATGTGGGAAAATAGTTTTGCTAAAACTCAGTGAATGATATGTTAGTTATGTTACTTTCTATAATTTTATTTCTTTTAGAAATATTAAACAATTAAAAAGTAAACAAAAAAAGTACACAAAGTGTCCTTGAAATTGACTTTCTTGTTTGCAAATCTTCACTCTTCCCTTGCCAAAGGCACTTTATGGGAAGCACAGTCTCCCTACCCAACGAGTCACTTGGTCATAAGGTTTGCATTGGCCAATGAATGGAATATGGATGGAAGTTACAGAATGCCAGTTTTGAGTAAAGGCTGGGAGAGGCTTGGCCAGTTTCTGTCCACCTTTTGTGTTCCTGTGTTTTCCCATGACAACATCACATCACAGATGGGGGTCCTGCATCATGCTGCTCTTGCAATGACAGGACACACTGAAGCAGGCCCGCATCTGACATTGAACTTGGACGAGAGTCAGCGTCTAACCCACTGGCACTGACATAAATTGTGAGAAATAAATTCACAGTTTATGTAAGCCAATGAGAGTCAGCAGCTATTTGTTACAGAGCCCTTTTGCAGCAGAAGCTGTCAAATAGAGTCCAATATTATTATAGTGTAGCATATTAATGTAAAACATCAGAAAATTCCATAGTAGTATATAAAACTGCCTCTTACATTCAATATCAGAGCCTTGTTCACAAAATTTATTAAATGACCTTGATTTGAAGTTGGTTCATGTTCACTACCATCAACCCAATGTACACCATAAACACATGCACTTTGCAAACTTCTATAATTTATAATCAGCAAAAATTAATTTTATAGCTAACATATATAATTCCTTCTGAGGAAGAACTGAACGGGGCTTAAATATTGTTACACAATAATGTCAGGATGGGCAGGGTAGGACAAAAGGGCTGCTGAACTACAATGAATCATAGTGGATGGACCACAACCAATCAGTGGCTGGACCACAATCAAGATTGTGGCTGAACTATAACTCGGAAGATATGGCTGACGTCAGACCAGGAACCACAAATGACACGCTGCCGCTTTGTTCACAAAGGACCAATCCTCAGCTCCTATGGAGAGCCGACCCAAAGTAAAACCCCACCATTTTTCCTTGCTTGGCCTGGACTTTTCTCAGCCCTCCCACTGTGCAGACCAGCAAAACCTCGCCCGGGAGCACACAAACCCCAATAAAAAGCTTTATACTGCCTAACTTTTATGGCTGATTAGCACTTATTTCCTTGGAGGAGCCTAAAAAAATCCTTTCAAATAATACATGATTTAAAGTATAAAGTCACCAAAAATATAATTTTGATTTTAGTACTGTAAAACCTTTCTCATTTTCTGTCATATAATATTATTTGTAGAGAAAATAGTTTCTGAAGCATAAGAATTTTTATAATAATTGATTATGGGACATTTCTAAGCTATCAAGTAAAAGTGTCAACATACAGATTTTGCTTGTTATTCCTAGAACAAGAAAAGAGACTGCCTCAGAAATTCTGTGTTCTTCCTGGTGGAGCTAAGAGCAGGGAAGAAGTAAGGGTTTGGAATTCACCCAATCACTGATTCACACAATTACAAAGCTGGAGCCTTACCGATCCACTCTACTTCCAGGTACTGCCAGTGTTAAAACTTGTCAACCTCTCTTTGGTAATCATCGGATTTCCTATTCAGAATAACCATACTTCTGAAAGAAATTAAAATGCTAAAATATTTTAAATTATTTTGAAAGCTTCTAATAATTAAGAGTGAAGGACCAAAATCTTAGTATGGAATTACCTATAGCACAGCACAGAAGACTAGTTTTTCTCTAAAGACATTTGCCAAACATGACGATATTGTGCTAATGACTTTTCAGTCTTGTAAGGCACAGAAACAGAATACAAACCCTAGACCTTCCTGATGGAGAGTCTAATTGCAGACCATCTACACTGCTCCATCAAGAAAGCTGAAACTCCAAAGGCTGTCCTCAATATAAAGTGAAGCAAGAGTAAACTCATCTCATTTGCCCCATTCTCAATTACCCCATTCTCAAGGGACTTTAAGGAAAGTATTTTGGCAATAGCTAATAGAGTTGGGAATCTGTAGAGGTAGAAAGAGAGAGAGAAAGGGAAATTCAAGTCTCAGTTATGGCTGCAACACTATTGGCACAAATACAAAAGTGCTGACTGCTATGAGGGAAAAAAAATCACATCTAATCAACATCACCATAGGATGGTTGCCTAGTTTGCATATATAAAAACTGAAACCAGATTACTGGGGTACAAGAGCCAAATGTGCATAAATCACATCAAGTATAAACACTTTATGGTGTTCTGGTTTACACGCAGGTGAATCTCACAACCTCTTGGGTGGTATTAACAAGCATGTGCACTCATCATAGGTAGCACTTTATTACAGTATGCTAGGTATAAAAACTCCAAGCCTTCATAGCTCAATGACTCTTGTTTCCACTGTAAGGATTTCTCCCCTTTCCCAAGAGTGGAGGTACACTTCTTCAGCCAGAATCGAAACCTCTCTCTGATGAGAAAATTGGCAAGAGGTCTATTCCACAGTGATAGTTTATAAGCAGGGAAGCATGGTGAGGTGGGAACACAAAGGGATTTAGAGAAAAAGTGAGAGTGAGAAAGAAGGAGAGAGAGAATACATTAATCTATTTCTATGAGGTAACTAATGGACCATCAGAGATGCCACCAGGACAAGGTATTTCACCCCTACCTTAATGAAATATAAGTGTGCATTAATAGAAGGGCTTAGTTTACATGAATAAGATATTTTTATATTGGATAATATTTCATTGTGTTGAATAATTTCATGATAAATACAAGTAAGTGAAAAAATCCTTTGGTTGGTCACACATTATTATCCTAAATATAGTGGGGTGAATGAAATGAAGTTTATTATAGGTCTCAGACTCTCCTCTCCCTCACTGCCACCGTAGCTTTTCAAGTTGTAATAAAAGTCATCCCTTAGATATTGAAATAACATTTAAGTCCTCTCAGCCCAAATTCACATCACTGAAGCAGGAAAGAAAAGGAAGGAAGGAAGAAGAGAGAAGAAAGAAAGAAAGAAGAAAGAAAGAAAGAAAGAAAGAAAGAAAGAAAGAAAGAAAGAAAGAAAGAAAGAAAGAAAGAGGAAGGGAGGAAGGAAGGAAGGACCATACAGTTTAATTTTCTCTAGTATCTTGACAGAAGCAAAGACAAATTTTCTCTGGAAGTTTTTTGGTTGTACATTTGTTTTTTAACTTTATCATAGTCACAGAGAATTCCTACCATTTTCCAAGCAAGAAAAAAGATCCTAGTCAAAATAAACTCACATTAAAGGAAACCAGACAGTGGTGTGATCAATAAGTGGCTTATACAACAGACTCACAATGAGTTGAGTTGAAATTTTCAAGTCCAGATTACAAGTAAATGATGATATTATAATGTTTAAAGACAAGATTAACAATATCTACAGCAAATGAGAAACTACAAAATGATTATTCAAATGTGGAAAAAGTATAAATTTCCAAAATAAGAGTATAAATAAATTTAAAAACTCAATGAATTAAATTAGACATAGTTGAAGAAAAGAGTAGTGATAAGAAAATAATTGTGAGCAAATTAGTCAAAATGTAGAAGGGCAAAAAATAAAAGATGGGAATCAAATAAAATGTGTCTAATGAGAGCTGCAGTAGGACAAAAGAAAGGGAACAGGGTAGATACATACTGAAGATATAAATTCTGAGAACATCCTAAAATTGATCAAAGATATCAAGTCCAAATAGTCCAATGTAGGATTAATACAAAAAGAACACTACCACACTTGGACAAATCATAGTTAAATTGCAGAAAACCAATTGCAAACAGAGAAAATAAAAAAGCAATGGAAAAAAAAAGATATCCTTCTGAGTAGTAATAATTTGGTGGATAGTTTGCTTCTCAACAATAATAGAATCCAGAATGCAGTGCAATAACTTTAATCAATTTCAAGAAAATAAATGACCTTACAAATTATATCAAGAGAATTTTTTTGAAGAATGAAGGTAAAATAAAGACACTTTTACACAAAACCAAGAGTTTATTACAGGTGGAACCGCACTGAAGTCTACAAGATACACACTATGCAAAACAAAACCAAACAAAACCAAAGGGGAGGGTAGAAGCAAGGGAGGGAGGTGGGTTTGGCTGGGGTAGGAGGGGCAGTGGTGTGGGGAAAATGCAGACAACTGTACTTTACCAACAATAAAGTAATTAAAAAGTCCCAAATGAAAAAGCTGAAGTGAAAGAGAGAGAAATGAATAGAGAAAATGAGACAATGATAAACATGTGGGTATATTTAAATACTGAAACAGATATTATACTATTTAATGGGATTAAATATATAGATTTAAAATACAAAATGAAAATAACTTGTCAAGAGAAGGGTAAATTAAAGTGTGTTGTGGGTCTTATATTGTTTGGAAGCAAGCACTTGTACTGGTTAAATTTAGAGTTCATTATTGAAAGTGTGCATATTACAATTTAATGCTAACCCCTACATCTTAGGAAACTGTATATTCACAACTAGTAGCAGGAAAAGAACACTGCCACAAGACAAAACCATAAGTCATACCATAAGACAAAATTAATTGCCCAAAAGGAAAAAAAGAATATTAGAATTAACAAGAAAGCAATTTGTAAAAGTGAATCAAATTACAACAGAAATTACTCCAAGTATAACTTAATTCTCTAGGTGAAGAATAAAGATTTTCAAACTGAATTTTAAAATCAATCTATATATAAAGTAAAAAGATAGAAAAGGATGAGACAAGAAGTTCCTAACCAAAGGAAGAATTGTGGTTGCCATTTAATGTCCTAAGAAAATAGAATGTAAGGAAAGACATTAACAAAGATGACTTTTGTTTTATAATAAATATATTCAATTTGTAAGGAAGACATTGCAGTGTGAAATTTCTATGCACTCTAATAACACCTATGAACATCAGCATTAATGAATCTTTTTTTTTAAATATTTTATTTATTTATTTTTAGAGAGGGAAGGGAGGGAGGGAGAGAGGGAGAGAGAGAGAGAGAGAGAGAGAGAGAGAGAGAGAGGGAGAGAAACATCAATGTGCGGTTGCTGGGGGTTATGGCCTGCAACCCAGGAATGTACCCTGGCTGGGAATCGAACCTGGGACACTTTGGTTCCCAGCCCGCGCTCAATCCACTGAGCTACGCCAGCCAGGGCTAGCATTAATGAATCTTACATATACATGTATATATCTATAATCCTAAGCACATTAAGTCATAGAAAAGTCATAGAGATAAACCTATCCTGTGATTCTATTTTTATAAATTAAAAACAGTAAATAACTTTATATATGTGTATATATACATGTGTGTGCACATATATGTGTACATGTATATATACATATACATGTATATATATACATACATATAACTTTGGAAAAAGAAACAATTTAAATGAGTAACAAAATTTAGGGTGGTGATTCTTCTGAAAGAAGAGGGGTAGAGTGCGATAAAAGGGGACTCTCAGGGGTTCTAATGGGATGACAATATTCTCATTTTCAAACTGAGTGGTAGTAACAAGGTGCTCGCTTTACCATGTTCTTTAAGGTATGTATTATATTTGTACATTTGTATTTATATATTTTACAATTAAAAAATATGAAACAGCATAGTTAAGGTAATACAGCTAATAATAATTGCTATATCTGCTCTTACTATGTTATTTTTTTCTTTTATAATATGACATGTCACTACCTTAATAACAAACATCTCTGATTCTCTATATTCATCAGTGGCCCATTTGTACAAAGATACATGATATGTTTATGCATACCTCATTGATTTTTTGAAATATGCATATAACATTTTTATCAATTCATTTAGTAAATCAAATATGCATTCCTGAATAACCACACAGTTCCCTAGTATTATATCTAAATTCATAATTGTCTTGAAATGTCATTTTTTTTGTCTGAACTAAAGCTCTTTCCCTTTCTTCCACTTACAGAATTCTTCTCCACTATGAGTATATTATTGTAGGAGTTTCAGATTAAGTTAATTCTTCCTGCTCCTTCTGCAGAGATGAGCAGAAAACCCAGGAGCTGGAGTTGGTCAAAGAGTACCACCGCCCCACCCATGGCATCAGTGATTGGTTGGCTCAGCATGTGACCTGACACTGGCTAGTGAAACCCTTCTAAGGTATTACTTTGAAATAGTTAGAAGTTAGACTCTCCCTTCATCTGGAATTATGGGTGTTAAAGGCTACGTAAGCCTGGAGGGAGCACAATAGTGTCAGGAAGTAGAGAACAGAAGAAGTAATTTTCTGATAACATTATTTTGCAACCCTGGAACAAATAGAGTAAGACAATAATTTCTCCCTTTTTGTTTAAGGAAATTAGAGTTGGTTTCTGCCACCTGTGATCAAAAGTATTGACCATCTCAAGTCTTCTAAAACCGTCAGTCAGAGACTGAAACGGAAAAGCCTGGAGGAAGCAGACAAGGAAACAGGTTAAGCAAGCCTGGTAAAGAGTTGTCACCTCTTACTCCCTTACTTCCCAAAGCCCTCAAAAAGCTCTACTTTGTCTCTACAAAGAATAAAAATACTACTGCTTTAAACATGAATTTCTAAGTTTTCCTTTGTCTTAGCCAAGTGCTATAAGCAATAGAACACTTGACATTGAGGGATGTGAAGAGTTCATCCCCATTAGAAGGGGCAGCTGCTTGCTGGTTACAGCCGACTTTTGTCGTTCAAGCATGTGGGCCAAGTGTGGATGTATTTTCTGATTTTTCAATAGAACTGGATTTTTTTTTGGAGAAATTCCCCAATTTTAAAATGTGGCAATTAATTCAAGTTTGTTTTAAACACTGTGTGTGCCAAACAAAACACATCTGCAGACAAGATTCATCTGGGGAGCCAGCAGTTTGGAACATTTCCCTCATTGAATTGCCTCCGTGCAGCAGTGCAGGACCGTCCGCTCTCTGCCCCTCTCCCTCACTCACAGCACAGCGTTGCTTCTACCTCCTGGGTTTAGCTCGACCATGGCTGCTTGATTGTTAGAATAACTTTGTTAGTGAAGTTAAATAAGAAGAACCCTTAAGTTTTTACTAAGCTCTAAAAATAAAAGATGCATTTGTGGCTTATATCAGTTAATGACTATTAATTATTAGTTTTTCTGATAAAATAAATAAAAAAGGAGATGAAGAGAGATAGGGAGTATTTTTAAACAATAATAAAATATTGTTAAATATAGAGAAAACACCTTATTAGGCATTAAGGTAAAATGTTATAGTTATTTCATGTGGCTAGGCACATTTTAAATAGATATGCACACACACCATAGCTTTTGAAATAAAAAAAAAAAACCCATATAATCCATTGAGTTAGAATTAAGCAAGCTTTAGTCCACAAAGGGAATTGCTTTGTTGAGAAGACAGACAAAGCTGCCAACAAGGTATGAATGTTTTCATATTCTGGAAAATACTTTGACCTTCTTAATATCATAAAACAGAAAGGAAACTGGGGCAGAATTTGGAAGTAGTTTTCTTTTTTTTTCTCCCCAGGAGAATGTCTGAGCTCATTTGGTTGAAGAATATCAGTAATGGATAAAAGGGGATTTGTCAGCTTGTTATTCAAAGTATAGTTTACTAAAAACACTTGCATCTCTTTTTCTCAATGTCATAACTGTAAAGATTGTAATTAAAACAAATATATGTAAATACATTTAATGTTGTCTCACTAAGGGTAAAGGCAAAGGGCATTACAGCATTTATAAAACTGGCTAGGATTGTTAGCCATAACCTATCAGCACAAATTCTGAGTCCATTATGATTAGGAATAACCAAATACACCAAAAAGCTATGCTTCATGGAATCTGAAACCCTGTTGAGGATACAACCATCCTATAAAGTCACAGTAATGCCACCTACCTTACAGATGGTACTAATATGTTACCTCTATACTTAAGTACATAAAAAAAAACCTTCATCAGCTACTGCTATAGTACAAACTGCCTAAAACTTGGGGGCTGAAAATGGAATCTTTGCCTTATTGCTTACACATCTACACCATGGCTGGCTGTTCTGGTCTTACTTATTTTGGCTTCCTCATGCATCTGTAGTTAGCAGTGGGACAGGTACACTACAGGGCTAATTTTGTGTGGACTCACCTATTTGGAGTCAGTGCACCACTAGGTGTGGCAAATTAGCTCCACTCCATGTACTAAACTTTTCTTCTTCTAGTTTGCATTCTTTCAGTGATATCTGTTCATTTGTTTGTTCATCCATCCATTCAGCTGGTATTTACTAAGCATCTAATATGTACTAGGCAGCTTTGGGAAATATATTGATGAATAAGATTCTGTTCTTATCCATGAATTTGTTGTATAAATGGACCAGTAGACATGTTACTCCCCTATCCTTCAGGAGACTAGCTTCATCTTATGCTCATAGCAAAGGCAGAAATGCATGAGGGAGAGCAAAGTGTGCAAGGACTCAAGTTTTAGGCTCATAACTGGCACAAGGTCACTTCTATCACATTCTGCTGGCCTATACAAGTCACAGCCCAAATTCAGGGACCAGGGAAATAGCCCCAGCTCATAATAGAAGAAGCTGCTAAGTCACATTGCAAAATGCATAAAAAGGAGGACTAGAAAATTTGTATTATCATTGATATCAGTCCACCAATGATGTTCAGCAGAGAAAAGGGACATGGAAGGTCCTTGAATTTTTTTAAATAAGAAATATTATTTATAGCAGTCTCTTCTCTCTCTCTCTCTCTCTCTCTCTCTCTATCTCTCAGCCCGCACTCTCCCCACTGCCCCCCACTTATTGGCACATTTTACTACAGTTCCAAAAATCAAACAAGAAAAGATTTAGCTAAAAGTTATTTTTAATATATTTTTAAGATTTTATTTATCCATTTTTAGAGAGGGGAGGGAGGGAGAAAGAGAGAGAGAGAAACATCAATGTGCAGTTGCTGGGGGTCATGGCCTGCAACCCAGGCATGTACCCTGACTGGGAATCGAACCTGCGATGCTTTGGTTCAAAGCCCGCGCTCAATCCACTGAGCTATGACAGCTGGGGTAAAAGTTATTTTTAATGTAACATCAAAGAGTAAGTAAAAGGCAGTTGTGGATCAGTTATGAAAATGAGTTTCCTATGTGCTAACCTTGCCTGTGGCAGACAGCAATCCATAGCAGAGAGAAGGCCTTGACGCAGGCTTGGGAGGGCTAAAAGCTACTTCAGAAACCCAGGTCTGCACCATTACCAGACTTGCTGCAAACACAGGAAATGATGTGTCATTTTTAGGGCATGTGGCTTTTTATTAGATGTCAGTACCTCATAAGTGTTCAGAAAAATATCAGGTTTCAGAGATCCAGATTCCACATCAAGCTTTGTTTAATTAGACTATTTCAGTGTTTAATCTTGAAAGGCTCTTTAAATGTTAGCTTATATTTTATTGACTATATTACCTGTGAATAATTGAATCAACTATCTTCTTAACATTTTAGGTTAGTATTTAGTTACCAATAATTTTTGCAAAATTTAGAGAGGTTTTCTTACATTGGTTTTTGAACTATTCCAAAATTTACTTGAAATTTATCTAAGGGAATATCATCATCATATATCCATTATCCCTATTCTGAACTTTGTTACCATTTTCATTTTCGCCAACCCACCCTCCTCATTCCCACCTCTCTGTATGGAATCAATCACTATGCCCTGTCTATTGAATAATTATTTGACTTTGTGTCAATGCATCCTCTTATTTCCAATACCACAACTTTCAATATTTTTTTTGCCCAGAATATTACCAAAATTTTTATTTGTATTTAGTTCCTTCTAGTTTACCCATATTATTTCATCCCCATAAATTCCCTAAAACACAAATATGAATAGGTTATTTCACTCATTTGAGTCTTTCCAATATTCCTTGAAAGCATCAAAAAAAACTTTGTCATTGAGACATCGAAAGCTCCCCTAGCATGTCTGTAGTCCATCTCTACATTTCATTGCCTTCCCCCTGCTCTCCATTCTTCATCTGGATTCAAATCCTTAGAGCCCTATAAAACTTGTATCCAGCATTCACAATGTTGTTAATAGCGAGTAACTTTTCTGATTAAATCTAGTATGTCCTTTGTCTTCAGAGTTACTTCCCTAAGATTCTTTCCCAACTCGTTCAGTCTGCATTAAGTTTCTTCTTTGGTTTGTACAACACTCCTATCACACTAACTGCCCTACATAACTGCCTCAGACACTAACTGACTAAGTATTTTTTGAGGTAAGTTTTCTTGTTGTGTTGGGGGTATGTATATATGGAGTGGTGGTGGGAGGTTTTAATAAATATTGACAAAATAGTTGCCAGTTCCACCAAAGAAGCCAGAGACAGAATCCAAGATTCCCCTTATTCCATATTTTACTCTTAAAAGTGAATTTTAAATAAACTAAGTACCTCAGTAAATGTTATTCTAAGAGTATCCAATTTACAAAATGCAGAAACTAAAAATAATGGATGGTTGTAAGGGAATAGAACATAATTCTGAGTTTAATAAAGTGATGGAGAATCAAAGAGTTGGAGGACATACAAGTTCATCTAGTAAAATCCTATTTCAATAATGTCCTTAGTAATGTCCACATGTCTATTCTGAATGTGTTCTTACATGTGTTTTATGAAGAACCACTTAGAGAGTTGTTCAATATGTCTGTCTTTACTAGAAAATTATTCTTATACTATTTAAATAAGTATTGCTTTTAGAATCTCCTCAAAGTAGACATTTCTCTGTTAACTTTCCTATAAACAAAACTAAAACCAAATTGTCCTAAGCTATTCTATTTAACAGACTGCAAAATGTCATCCAAATGGACTTTATTAATAGAAAAGGCACATTAGCCATTTGAATGTGGTGAAATGAAGCCATGAAAGAAAATAGCATTTTTTATTATACATTTGACATTATAAAAACTCATCTCTGTTTACTGCTTATGCTAGAATGTTATAACCTGACTCATAGACTTAAACCCATATGACATAACAATAATTGCCAAAATAATTTAATCATAGACTAAGTGCAAATGATATCCACTCAATTTTTAATCACTGTAGAAAATTATAAACACAGATTTATATTGAAATATAAATAGTGGTGCCTATAAAACATTAATAATTTTGCTATTATTAAAATAAGTCTTAGGAGATATTTCAGTAGAGATTAATCTATTGTGATTCAAACGGTGACTCTGAGCTTGAAATTTTTATCTCGTTTTTCTCAGTGCTAGTTTTGTAATCCTTGGCAATTTTTTAAAACACTTTTTTTGAAAAATGTTATTTACCAACCTTTACACATAAATACATGGGCAAATCTTTCATCGCTGTCGGATACTTTCCTCTTTACCTCCTTCCCATCTGCTCACTCATACCCTCAGGTCTCCTGGAGAACATTCTGTCCCTGTCTTCTAACCACCTGATGTACCTCTGTTTTTTTAAAAAGGTAATCTTTTTTACTTTGTAAAATAATTTTCCCACACTAAATAGTAACTGTAGTAATTATAATTTAGATAAATTAGGTATAAATTGTTACATTAAAAAGTTTAATGTAATATTTTGAATTTTAAACCACCACCCTAGGAAAAAGAATTAAAAGGAAGAGAAATAAAAAAATTAAAAATGAAAAAATAAAAGGGATGATGGGCAAATGATACATGGGGGGAATTTTGCACCACTACTAAAAGTAGTGGTGAAAAGGAAGAATATCTCACATTCTCCAAAGGACTGCATCTGATGCATTTTTGCTGGAGGTTTTTCAGGAGAGACGGTGCAGTAATCACAGGCCATAGAAAAAGCAGAACAATATTCCTGAGTAGCACTGGGGATTACAGAATATGTGGAGACAGAAGAATTGCAGAGGTGAAGTGCAGGTACCTGTACACAATCTTGGAATACAGTTAGTAAAATGTTGGGATCGTGTTCTGTAACATATATTTGTAAAAACAATCTCACTCAAGACATCCTTGGTTTATAGCCACAGGTCAGTTGGGAACATTTGCTGGTAGCAGAGAATTCTGCCTAAAATGGGATTAAACAACAAGGGAAGGTATAAACTCAAATATGAAAGACAGGATAGGTGATGGAGCCCTGGGCAGGGTCTGTCGGTGCCCTGTGTCTATCCCTCAGTGCTCCTCTTGGTCCTTCTCTGTGTGTGTTGCCATTTTATCAGGCTGGTAGGGAGATGGCCATGAAACTTCCAAAATAACAGCTTCATTTGTCAATGTCAACAAGAAAATTATGTGCACCTTTTTTACCTCCCTTTTCAGAAGTGTGTAATGTTTTCTAGAAGGCCCTGTCAGATTTCTTCTTAGTTCTCTTTGGTCAGGATTGTATCATGTATTTAACCTATTTGGATCATGTGCCAATCATTGCTGACAAAATAGTCATGCCCAGATGAGTTCTGATTAATCACTGGGAATGAAATGGACACTAGGAAATGGGCAAGAACACACTGTAGCAACTTACACTTAGTAATTGTGAGGTAACTTAGGATAATAAATGTCAAAAGAAAAGGAGTTTACTTCTGTTGCTTATCGTTAAATTTATAGTACCAGGACCTATACCATTTTTAAAAATGATTAAGAGAACATATATTGTAAAAGACCTGCATTTTTCTTCAAAACTTTTAAGTAGCCACTCCATTACTACATGGTGAAAAAGAAAATACATATAGTGTTTTTTTTTATTTTTAACATCTGTATCTGAGATTTATCCTTTTAGATATTTTCCAAAAGCAATGATACTTTAGAGTAAATACAGAGGTCTCTTTGTAAATATCTGAGATTACTAAATAAGGATGGGGTGCATCAAAAATTATGAGGACATTTATTTTATACTCCTATTACCTAGGTTAGGTAGAGGTGACCTCAAAGTCCTGAAAGTGAATGACAGAAAAACAAGATGACTGAGGGTAGTCATTGATGTCATCCTCAATGATGACAGTACCTTCTCTGAAACTTCTTCAAATGCCAGATTATTTCGTACTCTCAATTTTTAAACTACAAATTCCTATAGGTAAATTCAAGCCTTATTCATCTTCAAATACATACTGAGTTCTTGATTTATTTCCTTTATCCTGCTATCAGAGGAGCCTACCTTTAAGCACTGCCTGGTTTTCTGAGTCTGCTGTCCTCACTCCTGACACCTGGAACTGTTTTCTTGGTCACTGAGAGCTTTTCTGACGTACTTCTGCAGGCCACAGCATGACCACAGCATTGCCACCCGTGCCTCTTTAGCATAGAATTCTTCAGTGGTGCCAGAAACACTGACTCTCTAACATAATATATTCATCTCAAGAACAAGATCAGTGTTATGTCCTTCTTCATATCTCCTACAATCTTTGTCAAACTGTCTGCCTCATAGAAGATATTCAGTAAGTAGGTGTAGAATACACATAGAAACAGATAACTGCTGAAAAAAAAATCCCAATATTATACCCATTAGTGGAGAGACATACTTTTGGAATCAGAGCATCAGTCATATCATAAATTCTCACTTACAACCTATGTGACTAAAAATGAATTTCCTCAAAAAACTAAAAATGGAAATGCCTTTTGACCCAGCAATCCCACTTCTGAGAATATATCCTAAGAACCCTAAAACCAGTTTGAAAGAATATATGCACCCCTATGATCATAGAAGTGTTATTTACAATAGTCAAGATCTGGAAACAGCCCAAGTGCCCATCAGTAGATGAGTGGATAAAAAATTCATGGTGCATTCACACAATGGACTACTATACAGCCATGAAAAGAAGGAATTCTTGCCTTTTGTGACAGCATGGATGGACTGGAGATTATGCTAAGTGAATTAAGCCAGTCAGTGAAAGAAAAATACCACATGGTTTCACTTATATGTGGAATATAATAAACAAAATAAACTGATGAACAATATAGAACTAGAGGCATGGATACATGGAACAGACTGATGGCTATAAGGGGGTACTAGATGAAGGAAGGTGAGAATGTTAGTCAAAGAACATATGCGCAGAAACTTTAACACAGACAATAGTATGGCAATGGCCAGAGGGAAGACCGAGCAGGGGCTTGGTGGGGTGGTCAAAGTGAGGGGAAATGGGGACATCTGTAATAGTGTCTACAATAAAAGTAAAATTTAAAAAAGAAAAAGAAAATTAAAAATTAGGAAAGAAAACAATATCTTCATGTATCATTTCCAGAACCATGAAATTGGCATAGTAGTACCTAACAATGGACACATAGCTATAGAATTGCTTAACAAAGAAGTTAGGTAATAAATGAAATAAGTTTGAAATGTGCTTGGTGTATAGGGCTCATTCACTATACCATAGTTTTTGTTACTATGCAAATTTTAAGTAGTAAATGTTTGATTGAAATGTCTTTGGAAATAATTCTATGATTTTGTGGAAGTATATGCTTTCTGAACAATTCTCATAAAAATTGTTTCTTAGCTATAGAAATGTATAAATTCCAAGCAGTCATTCTAAATTGATAACATACAGGTTATCTTACCCTTTGTATCTACTCTCCACTCTTTTAAATCCTGCTCTTTGCTCTACAGGGATTTGTAGGAACTGCATTGGCCAGTTTTTATGTCTTTGGGTTTAGGCTGGATGTAGCCAACAGGAAATTCTAATCAGAGAACAGAGGAAGACTGAACAAAGGGACTGGGTAATTTTCCCCTACATCCTTCTCTTCCAGGAGCCTTGAGCTGGCTATTTCCTTTGACAGGAGGTCCATGCTAACTCCATGAATCCCAGATTTCTGTAATGTGAATTTTTCCCTGGGACTAGGTGTGGTGAGAAGTTCAGTGCTACCAAGTCCAGCACTATACCCCATGGTTCTACTCCATGTAGATTTCTATAAATAGTCCCTTAGTAAATAAACTATTCTCATATTATCCTATTTTGAGTGTGCCAACTATCTCCTATTGAGACCTTGATTGTTTAGTAACTAGTACATGAACTCCAGGAAACAAACACTTATAATGATATTCTGGGATTAGATTGGTTAAAGAGTAAATAAGTACTGGGATATATTCATTGCTAGTGAAATGCAGGGCAGAGAAAGGGCCATGGGAATCAACATGAAGCAGTGGCTCAAATCCAGTGTTGTCTGTTATGGCATGGTTTGAAGTGTGGGTGAAAGACTGAAAGACAGAAGGTAGGGGGAACAAGTCCCTGTTGGTATGGACAATATTTATGCTAAAGGCTGTGTAAGTTGGCTGTTTTCTGTCTCTAGAGAATTCACATAGGCAGAAAAAGAGAATCAAAATCTACAGTCTGAAAATAAGAACATATCTGTAGAAAGAGAGACTCCATGGAACCTAGGAAGGAACATCCTGTCTCCAATAATCAAAGAGGACGTACAGCTGAAGATGAAGTTGAGGTTAGATGGGAAGGGTGGCGAATTGCAGGGCCAGTTGTGGAGTGGGCAATAGTAGGAAAGTGGCAGACCTGGTGTATGGGATAGGGATATTCTGGCATCTGAGAAGAGCCCGACATCTTTGAAGTTTCTAAATTCCCTGAGCTCCTCCTGGCCAAAGCAGCTCTTCCCTTCCCCAGGAACCAGCTCTCCTTTGCTTAAAAGCCATTCAATAGTTTAAGAAATTGATCACAGTTCTCAGCATGCTGTCTTTCCAGAATATTGTCTCCGGGTCTATATATAGACTTACAGTTTTAATTCAAATAGACACTAAGCCTACCTGGGAAAAATAGATGTTACACAAAAATGGTATCAGAGTTAAGCATCTGTATTTGCACTTAACTGGGGAGTATTGTGGACTACAATCTCAAAGTGTTGAACTACATGGGAGGAGAAGTATCGTGCCATGCATCGTATATGACTTGATAAATTTGAATTCATAACAGGAATGCACTCACTGAGGATGTGGGTTGCAATGTGCTGTCGCTAGCACTTTAGTTCGACATTACTCTTAACAGTCAATCAGATTACTGATCAAAGCCTTAACTCAATAATTGCTTACAATCCATAAAACTGAATGTAACAACTTCAAAAGCACAGAATTGACAAAGGAGTTCACAGGCTACTAAAATTGTAGCCATTTATATCTGATTGCTCCTACAAACGTAAAAGGTCCAGAAAACACTTCTTTCCCCCCAAATATTAAGAAATGCCTTGGGTTGAGGGGGAGATACCAGAATATTTGAAGAGCTCTGGGCTAGCTCTATTGTGCCAGCTATGATGACAGAGGGAAATACTTAAATGGATTGGGTTTCTTTATCTTAAGGGGAGAAAGGGATCCCAGGAGGGGAGAAATCAGGTTGCATCATTCATCTCAGAGATAAGGTGGGGCATGTGCACCATAAACCAGAGACAAAGGGTAATTCAGTGGTTTCCAAACTTGACTGCACACTGAATCGCCTGGAGAGTTCCAGAAAATCCTGATGCCCAGGTCACACCCCATACAAATTAAATTACAATGTATGCAAAGGGAGCTAGGAATCAGTATTTCGTAAAAGATTTCCCAGGTAATTACGAAGTTTGAAACAGAGCTTGGGAAGCAGCGGGTTCATTAGTTTTTTGACCCCAGGGATCTGTGACAAGAGCCTATTTATTGATCAGTTTCATGAGAATGTAAAAGTAAACAGATAGGTAGTCTACTCAGATATTTGATGTGTATTAAAAGTAAAGTTCTGAGTCTTTTGGGCCTAGTAAATTATCATTATTATACTGAGAATTTACAAATTGTATATCAGAAAGAAGCCTGAGGCCTAGGAAATGAAGGTAAGCACCAAGCAAGATGAAAAGATATGAAAACAAACAGATGAAAAGATGAAAAGAAACAAAAACAAAAAAACCAAAACAGTAGAATTTGAAATTCTATGTTCAGAGTGTTTAAATTGTTACAGTTATTAAGGGGCAGTTGCTGGTTTGCACTGCATATATTTTCATTTAGATCCTTCATTATAATAGCTATAGTTTTTATTATTATTTATATCAGGAAACTTATGCCATAATCAGAAATGCAAGTGTATATTGGCTCATATATATTATGGCAAAGAATAATATCTAAATTCAAGTGCTTAGTGTCCACCTGCTGTAATAGACTTTGGAAACTGGAGAGACCACAGGAGACCAAAGAGCCCAGATAACTTCCTGAGGGTACAATCCACAAATGCAAAGCTTGGCAAAGAGAAGATGAGCTTGCACGTTTTTCCCTCTGCTAACTCCACACTAACTCTGTCTTGTGTCCTCTGTTTGTCCTACAGATGGCAGAAGGATCAAAAAATGAGTGAATTTTGTGTGGCCCCAGATTGTCTTTCAGGTACATTCCCCAAAAATATAGAATGATAAGGGATTTCTCTTGATTAATTTCTGTTTTGAAGTTTACTCATCATTTCCCTTAAAAAAACAGCTCTTTTCTGCTAATTCATGTATCACTCCTCTTTCTTCCCTTTAAATAGTTAACTCTTTTAGGCTGAGTGAAGACATCTACTGAGACTCACTATTCTCCTTCATCTACAATCTTGACTTCACTCCCCCACAGGTTGCCTGAAACTGCCTTCTTGAATTCACCCAGGAACTCTAATTTAAGTCTTTCCGGTTCTCATTGTATTTTTTTCCTGTTTATAATTTGATACTACTGACCACATCCAATGGTTTTTGCTTTTCTTTCTTCTTACTCTGGTGATTTTCCTCCTCTTGTCTTTCTAAATATGAATGTTTCCTCAATGCAGTTCTCAAACTTTCCCTACTCACTTCTACACTTTTATCCTCAGAGAGCTCACTTTTACTCAAGCCTCCAGTGTTGCAGGTGGATTTTGTACAGATACATCCACTTATTTGTTCAGAATTGTGACCCAAAACCTTCTATTATACTCCAAATAGCTGCCACAATTTTGAGTTGGGGGTGTTACCATGTAAAATTTCCTGTTCAAAACCAATGAAATATTTATTTTTCCTCTCTGATCAGAGTGACTCAGTTATGTGACTTTGTTATTCAAAATGTTTCTCTTAATCTGCCTCTTTCTTTCCATTCTCTATGCCATCTCTTTCATCTCTTGCTGGGATTAATACAGTAACCTCTTTATAAGGTCCGCTGGTCTTCAGTCTCTCCTTGCTCCACTCCCACAACATATGGCCACTTGATTAAACTTTCAAAGGCACTGGTTTTATTAAAGTATGCCTTTGTGCACAAACATGCCCTCAGGTTAAAATCTGAGCTCTTATGTGTGGCTTTCAAAGTCTGCACCTATCTAGCTCTCTCCACCTCGCCCCCCACCCCACCAACCTCAGCTAATTACTGTTACACTCAACATTCTATAGTTATTTAATTCTCACCTTGGTTTGAGCCTCATTGTTTCATTCTGGAGACTAGTTCTTTAATGACTGCCCCATATCCTACTATATAATGCCTACCATCCAATAATTTTAATTATGCTTATTTAAGATTAAATTAAATTACGATGCAACCATAAAATTGACATCTATGAAATGGATTGTTCAGTAACACAGGAAGAATGCTCATAGTTCATTGGTAACTTTTGAAATTATAAAATATAACTTAAATATAGGTACACATACAGATACAATATGTATATGGTATACTGATGTATATATATATTATATATATATATATACCTGAATATTTGTAGAGCTTTTCTTTGAATACTGGAATATAAGTAAGTAATTTCATTCCTAATGCTTTTCTGTAAGTTCAGAGTTTCTGTAAAAAAAATACGAGTTATTCATATAGTAATAAAAGAAACAGGTGTTAGATTAATAAGAACATCAAAAATGTACATGTCACACTTCTTTAGTTACATTGAAATATTTCTATCACATATAAAATTTCTTTTTTGAAAGTTTTTATAATTTCATCTATATTATTCACTGTATTTATTTTACATGCTCTCTATATACATATTTTTAATGAGTCCTAGCTTTGTGGTTTCCATCCTGAGATTTGGTTTTGGTGTTATAATCAAAATCTGGGTTTTATGTAGGCATTCTGTGGAACATTCAAAAAGGTTTACTGCCCTCTGTGATAAGCAGCCTAAGCTATTATATTGACATTCCTGAGGAAGCACTGCTACAATTTTTCTGCAAATGGTTTCTGCATCTCGTTACTAACCTTTGATCATCAAATGTCTAGTTACAAACTAAAGAAATCAAAAGTTGCTTTTTTTCCTTCAGTGGTTACTTCGATAGTTAGAGGGAAAAGCCTGTTGTTACACCTTCATTAAAACTTTAAAAATCGATATTTTCTTTAACACAAAGAGCAACTGGAAAAGCAGAACTGAATGACTGTACATTTTGTCAAACGAACTTCCACAGTGCACAGTGTGCCAGTGTACGAGATTTGGCTCAAAATGAGGCCACAAGGAGGAGGAAGACAAAATGCAGCCTCTGTATCCAAAGAACTAAAAGAAGATTGTTGAATATATACTATATATTCAGCTAGGGATGTATTTCCCCTACTTATTATAATGGGAGCATTTTAAGTGCTATTTGTTTTCCTTAAAATATTGTTGACTCGAGTTACCATACTGCAAGAATACATAACAGTGCCAGTCTTGTCATGTGAATACGGTTTTCCAAAATATATTCTTCATTACTGCAACATCTGGAACTCCATCCCCTTTTTCTTTCATATTGAGAACCATATTTTGAAGTACCTAGATATTCCAGCGTCACCTCTGATTTAGTAAAAACTAAACTGAACTCATTACCTTCTTCAAAAAAAGTTTCGTTTCTTGTTTCCTGTCTCTGTGATGACATCAGAACTGACCACTTCAAACTTAATGCTTCAAACCCATCCTCAAACACGATCTTCCCATTTTTTCTTGAGACAATCAACCTGTGGCATCCGAAATGGCCCCTTTGTACCCTCAATTACCTTTTATTCAGTTGCTGAAATTAGTTCCAGTAAAAAAAATATATATATATTTTAAAAGTCAATCTCTTGCTTATTATATTTCATCATGCTCCAATGATTATTAGAAATCAAATTCATGGGCAGAACATTTAAGCTCTCTACAGTATAATTCTTCAAACCAGACTTTTATTTACCTGTCTCCTACTGTGCAAGTTAAAGTGTTATGGAAAAGACGACTCAGACGGCCTCGGAATTTTTGAAGTAGGGTTTATTCACGCATGCAGACCCAGAGGAGATAAAAATCCAAATTCTGGGCAATGAGCTCAAGCTGGAGTCTCCTTTACATGCTTGTTACACAGGCAGAAGGAGGAGGGGAAGGAGTGCAGCTGCTAAAACGGTGGTTAGTGTACCACCTTGAGATAACTGCTTATCTGGGAATGGCTGCTGGTCAGCTCCTACCTATGAATAGCGACTGCTCAGTTATGTCCTGTCACAAAAGTTCTCTCAAAGAAACCCACCCCCAAACCCAAGCCAAAAGCCAGCAGTGATTTTGACTGAAGTAAGTCATCTCAAATGTGCCAGCCTTGCTCAAGCTGGGAGATGGAGGCAGTCTAGGTGGTACAAGGTGAAACAGCTAATTCAGCTAAGCCCAGAACCCCAGAGAACTGGGAGAGATGGTAAATGGGTTAAGTGATATTAATGCATAGATAACTGAAAAAAGAATAAGAATCTAAAAAGGTTTCAGTAATTATGACTTTATTAATAATAGATTTATGTGTTACACAGTTATGGTCAATCTAAGCAGGCTTCTAAATCATAAGTATTCTTCTCCTCACTCAAAATTCTACCTCTAAAGATCTGTTTATTGTACTTTTAGAACAAAAGGAATATTTTTTCTATACTCTTTGCCCAGGAATATTGGAACCTAGAATTCTAACATATACATAGACCTAATTGTTTTGTTAGAGGAAGAAAGATTTCCAAATATTCTTGACAAATATTTATTGCTCATCAGTTTTTATTTTTAAAAAGGCAAACAGCAATGAGAGGAAACAAAGAAAAAAAAACCCAACAAATATTAACCCCGAGTCCAAGAAATACACATTCCACATGGGGATTCAGATAATTGCGTATAGTGTTAATCCTGTAGAGCTATACGTGGATAGGCATAAGAATAAAATAGGCAAGTACTAAGTCCTAAATGGAGACACAATAATAAGAACAATTTCCTACAAGTAGAGAACTCTTCCATTCCAAAGGACAAGGGAGAGGCAGCCAGGAGAGAAAATGACAATAGGTGGTTTTTTTCCTGATAGATTAATAAGAAGTTGAAGGGTACAGTCCATCAAATATTTTAGTATAACTTGAATAAATGCATTGTAGATGCATCTACTCATTGAAGATGGTTGGTCATGACAAGGATCCTAAATATAGACAGGGAACAGGGTGACAGAATGTGCATGTCCTCAAGAAGGGTTTCAACTGCACCCTGCAGGTCACAAAGACAGAAAATGCTTTAGGTTAAATATTGGTATCACCAGGTTTCTATTTTACGAAGATATCATTGGAAACAGATTGGGAAACTGGTGGAGGGCAGTGTAACAGGCAAATAATGCAGTAAGCAGCTTAAATATATACACTTATTAACACACATCTAAATAGTGACATTGAGGATGAGCATTACAACAAATGAACATACTCACGTGTATAACAGTTTTGTTTGTTTGTTTTTTTACTGAAATTGTTGGTGTGAGGAGTTCACAATTGTCCCTAGATTCCCGCCAAGTATGATGGAGGAAGCTGTGAAATGGAATGCACTGGAATTTAGAAGGATAACCATGGCATAGAGGGGAGTGATGATTTGGGAGTACTTATGGAATATTTGGTACACACTTTCAAATAAATAAGATTTCACTATGCCAGCTTGATTTTTAAAAATCGTTTTTCATTTCATTATCATCAACCAAAAAATAGATGCCAGTACTCTATATTGGATACTGCATTGTATGTTTAAAAAAATTACACCCTAAATTCTTCTGTAGAGAAATCATGTTCCTAATCTGCCATCCCCTTCCACAGTTTAAGATTATGGAAAGAAATTTCATTAGCTATAAATAGATTGTGCTTTGGTTTCCCTTTCAGAGTGATTTATTGATTAAGAAGAATGCAACCAATTGCATCAAATTGCATGTATTTTAAAATACATGCAATTAAAGTGTGTATTTGAATTAATGCTGTATATGTTAGGTGGCAGGGAGAAGTGTGCCTATCTGTCATATATAGAAAATGTCCAAAATTCTGCCCCTTCACTATAGATTGAATTGTATTCTTCTTCCCCAAAGTCCATGTAGTGAAGTCCTAACCCTCATTCCCTTAGAATGTTACTATATTTGAAGATAGGACCCTTAAAGTGGTAATTAAGGTTAAATAAGGTCAGATGAATGGGCCTTAATCCAATATGACTGGTGTTAAAAAGATTGAGATGCCAGGATGCTCACACAGAGAAAGGTCCTGTGAAGACACATAGGGAAGGCATCTGTCCACAAGCTGAGGAAACATACTAAACCTGTTCACACCTTAGTCCTGGACTTTCAGCTTCCAGAACTGTGAGAAAATAAATGTATGTTGTTTGAGTCACACAATTGAAGTATTTTGTTATGACAACCCTAGCAAATTAATATACACTCTTCTTATTTGGAGGAAATAATTGCAAGAACTTTTGATGTTCTAGCCATTGCTATACCCCAGGGCATAAATCAATGGATTTGTCCTCAATTTCAGTATCCTTAACATTTTGTATTTTACTAGTAGGTCATATCACTCTTGTCAAAGAGTGTTCTTCCTCTCTAAACTCCCTCATAAGTACACGTATCCTATCCTGTGGTGAAGCCTGGTCATACTTGTTAATGAGGCTGCTCAAAAAATAAACACAAGTTTGTCTTTCTGATTCATTTATTCTCATTTTAAATAGTATAAAGTAGGAAACCCTGTGTAGATGTCTTTCCTTAACTGTATTCCCCAGTATTAACAGGTATCAGGGGAAACCTGCATTTAGAATATTGGGTACTGGGAAATTGCTTGGTGATTTATAAAAGTATTACCTTATTTTTTTTTCTTTGTTTATGACTCAGCAATTTGGAAGAAAAGGAATAAAAAGAAGGATTTGGGCTTCAATGCCTTACCTCTGTGCCCTAAAATTGAATATCATATTCCCTATTAAAGCTATCTACTAAAGAAAGCCTACTGTAAAAACACAGCATCTATTTTCCATGTGCTCATAAATAAAGAAAACTTCATGGTTAGATAGAATCGGGGTTATCTTTAACACATAAATGGAAAGTAAGATAGAGCTTTTTTTATAATACAAAAATGTCAAAATGATTTTTTTTGGTATAGCCAATTACTTGACTGCTTTGTTCACTCACCAGAAAATTTTATTGTTACATTAAAGTCAATACTTTTAAAACTAAGAGTCACAAATGGTTATACAGTTCAGTCTTTAAAGTAGGCTGTAAAATGAGAACTGAATAAACTGGAATTTCATAGATCAAGAAATTGTTTTATTTGTGTTATTTTAACTTATTTACTCAATATACTGTGTTTATATAATTAGAGAAGTGATACTGAACAATTGAGTTGCATTTAATAATAAACTGTAGGCATGTTAAAATTAGCAACAAGAAATCAGAAACATGACATTATCAAGTTCTAGAGTTCCTAATTTAAAATATTGTTACAACTTTAATGAACCTATGAGGAAAAAAATCACACATAAAAATTAGTTTAAATAGAGCACCTAAAATACAGTAAAATAAATGACTTCTACCTAATATAATACATTTTTCTAGGGAAAAAGAAGTTAATGTTAAGTATTCCATTTAAGAATGATATTTGAATTGTTTTTAGGCAAATGCATTTTTATTGGATATTTTAACTGAAATGGTTTATATAGTCTTCTAGTCTGGCAAGATGGTAGTCTGTATACACACATTTAACTCCATCTCCTGCCAAAACACTGATAAATAACAGCAAAATAATTTAAAAGCTTAACCCACGAGGAGTAATGGGTCATAAGACATAGTGGCAGAAACAAGCAAGCAAGCAAACTAACCAGAATCAGATCAACATAGTAAAAGCAGCCAAGACAAAGTTAAATTGTACTATAAAACACACATACTAGAGAGACTAATTTTTTTAACTAAAAATACTGAGTTTTGGCCAATACATACCCTTTGGCCAGGGTATGGAGTAACTGAAATGATACACTGCTGGTGAAAGTATATATTTGTGCAAACATTCTGGAAAACTATTTAATCCAGCCAGTAATTCTGAACTTATTTATATCCTGTGTCCCAGAAATCTTATTCCCAATTGTATTCTCAATACAAATATGCACCTGTGTGCTCACAAGATATATACAAGAATGTTCATAGAACTGTTATTCCTATTGCAGTCACCTTGAAACAACCAAACTTTCTGTCAATAGTAGAATGGGTAAATAAATCATGGTATATTTTATATAATAGGATATTATATGCAATGAAAATGAATGAACCATTACCTTGTACACAATGAATTAACTCAAAATATTGGGTAAGAGAAGTCAAACTCTCAAAAGACACTGTTTAATAACATTCATATAAATTTGAAAACAGATAAAGTTAATTTGTGATTTTAGAAGCTGGACCAGTATCTAGTGACTTTGAAGAGGAAGTAGGGTTTAGTGATTCATCATAAGAGAAATTCTGCATTGTTGGTTACATTCTATTTTTTCACTTGGATGAACACATGAGTGTATTAACTTTGTGATAATGTATTAAGTTGTATAATTATAATTCTGTAGATTTTTTGCATACCTTTTCTAAAAATTCTGAAAATTTTATTGAAAATAACAATTATAAAATTGAAATGTATAGCTTTTTTTTTTAAAGAGGCCATTTTAGTCAACCAAATACAGTGAATTAGGCCAAGTAAGATAAATCATGGGTATTCACCAGATTTAGCAAGAAGGTAACAAAAATACCAATGATGTCCATGACAAAAAATTGTTCCACAGGAGGATGAAAACAAAACTCTACAGCATTTGATTATGAGAGAATGTGAAGTTAGGAAATGGAAATAATAACGGTTATTTCAGGAAGTTTTACTGAATGAAAGGGGAAGATTTGAAAAATAGAGATCAAGGGAAGAAGCTCTAGAGCTTGTTCCTAAGCTGAGGGGAATGCCCATGAGAGAAGGGGAAACCCACAGAGCAAGGGTGGACCTCGGGTATGTCCCTTGGCATACAGAGACTAAATTAAAATAAAGATAGCCTTCTAGGTGGGAAAGAAGAAAAAACAAAGACCAAGAGAGAAAAAGAAAAAGAAAAGGGGAAGAGAAAGAAAGGCAAGAATAAAAAAAAATTCAAGTGAGAAAAGCAAGAAAGTATTTTGTGAATGAAATAGAGAGGGTGAACTCAGCACAATTATTTAACCACAGGCCCCATAGCCAGGCTTCCTGCCTCCTAATCCCATTTTGTCTACTTGTGTGTGATCTTGAGAAATACTTTGCTTTTGTCTCATATTATTTGTAAAATAAGGATGATAATAAAATATAACTCATATGGTTATTTTTAGGATTGAAATAATTAATGTATGTGTTTTGCTTTACCTGTGCCTAGGACATAAGTGATAAATAAATATTAGAAAATAAAATTTAAAAGCAGAATATGCTGTTTTAAGGAATATAAAGACAGAAGAATGAGGTGAAGATGTCCTCAGATTTCTTCTCTGTTCATTGGACTGGTGATGGTAGCACCAATTTAGAGGAGGATTAAAGGGGAGACAGGAATATTTGAGAGATAATAATAAATTCCATGTTTAACATGTTGATTTTGAGTTACATGAGGGTCATCATATTAAATTTTCTAATTAGACAATAGACTTTTTAATCAGGAGTTCAATGAGGTGGTTTGTATTGAAGATAACTATCTGTGAATCACTTTTTCTTTGTAAGAGCAGAGGGTCACTCATCACAGATGCTAATATCCAGGAAAACTGTAGATTTACAAAATATAAAGGTGGCTTGAATGTGTATAAAACTGAACAAAAAAGAAAACTGAAAAGGCACAAATAGATTTGAGGAAGAAATATAACAGAAACATGCAAAGATATAAGGAAATGCAGATTTTCAGGAATAAGAGTGTTCAATATACCAAATTCTGAATAGAAAATAGGACAAGAGGATAAAATACTGTCACTTCTTTCTAAGTAATTACTAGCAGAGTCATTACATCCACAGTTTTCCTAATGTTCTGTTCATGGCAATCTAGGCTTTTTTTTTTTTTTTTTTTTTTTTAAATCATGTTCCTCAAAGTTCAAGAGCCAATTGTTCAATCCAAAAATCACTTCTGCATTTTGGGGTATTTGTCACAGCAGCTCTCTATTTTCTGAAACCAAGGCATATATTAGTTTCCTATTGCTGCAATAGCAATTCCTCAGAAATACAGTTGCTTAAAACAACATGAATTTATTGTCTTACAGTTCTGGAGGGCAGAACATGAGCTACATTGGACTAAGATCAAGGAGTTGATATAACTACATTCCTTTCTGGAGGCTGTAAAAGAAATTTTATTTTCTGGCCTTTAACCAGCTTTTAGAGATGGCTTGCTTTCCTTGACTTGTGGTCTCCTTCCATCTTCAAAGCTAGCAATGACTGGGCAAGTTTTCTCATGATACCATCTCTCTAGTTTTAATCCTTTCCCCCTCTTCCCCTTTGAGGATTCTTGTGATTATATTGACTTTATCCAGATAATCCAGAGTAATATCTTTATTTTCAGGTCAAATGACTAGCAATCTTAATTTCATCTGCAACCTTAAATCTCTCTTGCCATGTAACATAACACATTGACAAATTCTAAGGGTTAGGATGTGCCATTATTCTACCTACCACAACATCACTCATGTCATAATTGAACATGCTTGTAAGAAAGTGATAGTGATACAAATCAGATTACATTTTGTTGGGGAATGGATGGATATTCAAAAGGAAAGAGAAATTCCCTTATAAGAAATATAGTGACTAGGGCATAAAAATGTAAAAATGGGAGAAACAGATACAACAGTAACTTCCTTTTGTTGTTTGTTATGAAGGTAAGTGATACTTCAACATGGCCATAGAGTGGTTAATCATTTGTGAAATCTTGTAAATATCAATGGCATCCAAAGTTTAAGAGGCTGAAGTTTCTGGAAAATCATAGCAAGAATCAATTATGTATCAGATAGCATATCAGTCAACTTCTTTGGAACTGTTTTAATCAGGTTACTTTTCTTCTGTGGATTAGAAGTGAAAATGGTCCAGATAAGATCCCAATACATGTTGAACATGAGAAAGTTCATAGAACACAGAAGGTACAAAATGAGATCTGCAATAAGACTATTTTCAAAGTGATATAACAACACATTCACCATGAAAAAGGGTATTTAAAAGATTGATACCAAGTGTTGATCCAGACAACCCACTGCTTATGGCAGAGTAAATCAATGTAACTGCATTTGAAAGATAACAATCTTTCAAATTTCATATTTGAAAACAAGGTGGAACTCTGTCAAACACTGTGGCAAATCAATTTGCAGAACAAATGTAAAGCCTTTGAAAATCTCCACTCTTAGATTGATGACTAGTGGAAAGCATATATGTCAACCAAACACATAAGTGATAATTTTATCAATCTTATTTATAATAGCCCAGTCTGGAAACAATAAAATTGTACATCAAAAGAAGATGGATTGTTTTATATTAATACCATGGGATACTATACAAAATTAGTTATTGCTATACACAACCCGAATGACTCTTACAAACATAATACTGAGTGAAAAGTAGCCAGATTCAAAATAATGCCTAATTTACAATTGCATTTATCTAGAGCTCTAAAATCACCCCAATGATTGAGCTCAGGTTGTGGTGAGCTTTGGAAAAGAGAAAAGGAGTCATTGTGAGGCAGCAACAAGAGGGCCTTTCTGAAGCACCTCAAGTTCTACTTGTTAACATGGGTAATATTTGCACTAGCATATGCACTTTGTGAAATTTGTTAAGGTATATATTTATGATTTGTGTACTTTATGTGTTTGCTATATAAATACTTAAAACATGACATGAAATGGTATAATATGTAAATGTTGAAGTAGTGAGGAAGTAAGAGATGGTTTTGCCAATTTGATGTGAAAACACTTAGAGTGTTTGGTAATGGGGATGAGTGCAGATAGCCATTTATATTTTTTAAAAATTTCCACATTCAAGATTAAAAAGAATTGGCAATATTTAAAGAAAAATTTTCAAAATCAATTTGTAGCTGACTGACCACATACTTTATTGAAATTGGAGAATATAAATGAGAAAACCAATTTGCTTGGAAAAAAAGGTTATTTTAGCCTACAAAGTAGTAAAATTTCAAAATGGTCATTACAATTCCAAAGAGGTTTAGATGCAACTAAATATAAGCTGTCGTACGCACAGATGTTACTACAGTTTGCCCTATATTAACTATGATTTCAGCTTGCAATATTTCTCTTCTTCAAGCAAAGGCTGTGATCGCAAATGAAATGCCAGATGGCTAAAAGGTTGTATGTCACACTCAGGAAACCAATACAAAAATGTTGAGGGCTGTGTTCAATAGGGCATTGTTATATTTGGCTTAGACTATTTAAATATTAAACAAGATGTAAAACTCAGACAAGAACTTTAAAAATCATCTGACTTTATATTACATAATTTCTATCCATGCAATCACTTTTTTTTCTTATACTCCAAGTTGTTTTTTTCTTTTAATTTACTGTGATTGCCATGTAACCACTCATTTTGTCCCTTTCCACAGATATAAATGCTAAAATATTTATTGAGTTAAGCTCTGGATCATTTCATAGTACCTCCCTTTGACTTCAAGTGACTTCAAGTATTTGGTTTTAAGTATATTTTATTAAGGAATTTGGAAACTATAAGAACATAATTTAAAAAATAATATTTTTTGGAATTTCTATGTAAAGTCAGTTTTTAGCTCTGCCAAATAATGACAAATTAAATAAAAACTTTATTTTTAAAATGTATTTTTAATTTTTTATTGCTGTTCAAGTACAGTTGTCTCCATTTCCTCCCCCTTCCACAAAAAAAAAAATCCTTCCTACCCCAGACATCCCCGCCTCCCACCCTCGATCCTACCACTCTTTGGTTTTGTCCATGTGTCCTTTATACATGTTCCTGAAAGCCCTTCCCCCTTTTCATGTATCCAATTTAAAATAACAAATCCCTTCAACCTCTTAGGAGGAGGGAACAAACCACTTATGAAAACAAATTACTGAGAATATATACAAGTGAAATATATTTGCTATAAGACTAGAGCGCTTATTTTTATTGAAGGTATATCATAGAACACCATCCCAAACAACATTTTCTCCTGTGAAGTCAAAATAAAGATACTCAGTCACAAATATTTTGCTTATATATATTTTTTTCTGTAAAAGTAAACATGGAAAGTAACAGAACTGATACTGAGCAAAGATTAGTTTGCTATTTAGAACACTGATTCCAATGGAAGGAAGCATTACTGCATTTGGGAAAGAACATGATCAGAAAGTTTGGGTTCTTAGTGTTAACTCTGTGACCTTGAACAAGACAGACTAAATTGGGATAGGGGGCTTCTATTTTCTCCTCTGGTAGGCATTTGCATTTGGTATTAATAATCCCCATAATCCTATTTATCTCGAAAACTCCATAAATTAACATGGAAATCAGGAAAAGTATGCTTTTTGTGTATCATTTTAAAGTATATCCTTTATACTATTTATACATTGTCAATAACCAGATCATTGGATTTCAAGTGTTTTATCATCACATAATCACCTTTCAAATGAAATCTTAGAACAGAACTAAAAACAGAGTAAAGCAGATGAAGCTGAGCTGGTCTTATCCAAGGTGTTGGGAAGCTGCAGGTCTCTTAAGCTCTGCTTGACCTTTCTCTTTTGACGTGTAAAGAAATTTTGCAGAATTTCTAAGTCTCTTGGAAAACAGTTTAAAAATTGCTACACTAGACTACTCCAAACAATAAATGTTCTGGAATCTAGAATTGTAGTATGGAAACTGGAAATATGACATGCTATTACTTATTTTTTACTTTACAATTTCTAAGAGAACAATAACATGTTCCTTTCTTATCCTTACCTTATCATCAACCTCAATAACCATCATTTATTAAGGAAAATAAGCTTCTCTAATAAATTCACATGTGAGATGCTTAAATTAGATTTCATTTTAATTAACTTCAATTATAACATTTTCAAATGTGATATTATTTTCACTTCTCCAAATACGTAATATTATAGACTACTAGAACTGTGATGGTATCAACACAGAGGAAATAAAACTTAACCTAATTAATAAAATTGTTAATGCAAATACATATAAGGAAACAAATATTTTGATAGTAATTTAGCATGAAAAGCACTCATGTCTGCCTTAATAAGATTACCCTGTACACAAAACTTCCCTGATTAACCATCACTGAGTAATGCCTGGTCAGAATATTATTTGGTTTATATAGAAAAATGATAGGAAAGGCAATAAAAACAAGAATCAAGCAATACAATTGGTTTTGGAATATGTGATCTTATTTTGTAATATGATCCATATTTAGTTTTGAATGTAAAAATCTATTATATAAATAGGTAGATAGATATAGAAGGATTGAATAAAACACATTAAATAATTTCAAAAATAATGTGGCAGGAAATTTACAATTTTGTACATTATGTGTCTAATACATTTTAAAAATATGTTATGTAAAATTCATACATAATTGATTATATTTAAAGAAAAGGCCTATAAAATATAGAGATGCTATACATGAAATTAATGTTAGAAGTACACAGCTTCAGAAAAAGCAATAATTACCCAGGCACAAAATAAAGTCTAAATTTCTACACACTGGAAAAATATTTCCTGAGCACTTATTTTGCAACAGAATGCAAAATTTGAATACAATTTTTTCAAGATTGTACGTCTTAATTGAAACAATATCAATTTGCAAATGATTGATGTAATATTAGGCATAGTGGGGATTTTTTATTTTGTTTAGCCTCCCAAGGAATTCCTCTCACACACTATGAGGTGAGAAATTAGGTAGAATATTGTTATGGTTGATGAGTCTTTTTATTTAAGGAATACACAGTTTTATATGTACTCAAGATTGTATTAGTTTGCTATGGCTGCAATAACGAAGTCCTACAATGAGTAGCTTAAAAAACAAGAATTTTATATATGGTTTGGAAGGTAGAAGCCTAAGATCAGGGTGTCAAGAGGTTTGCTTCCTTTTGAGGGCTGTGAGAGAGAAAACTTTTCCAGATCTCTCCTCTAGTTTCTGGCTCTGTGCTTTCAGTCTTTGGCATTTCCCCGCTTCTGTCCATCACCCTGATCTCTTCATCTTCACAGGGAGTTTCTGTGTGTGTGTGGCTGTATCTGAATTTCTTTTTTTAATAAGGACATCAGTCATATTTAGTTAGGGACTCATCCCATTCCTCTATGACTGTATCTTAACTCATTTCATCTGCATTTACTTTGTTTGCAAGTAAGGTCATGTTCGAAGGTACTAAGTGTTAATACTTTAACATATGAATCTGGGAAGAGAGCACAATTCAATTGAACATACTGGTAGAGTTTCAGCCAGATTTAGCAATGATAGAATTATGAAAGAAGATAGCAAAAGGAGCTAATGAGTATTAGAATAAAACAGTATTTTCTAAGTCATCTTTGTGGTGGTTGTAGTCTTCCTGCTTGCAATGTAAATCACAGAGATAATGTACTTGGACAGTATCCAGGGCAGTGAACTAGTGATTAGAAAAGACAAGACTAAAAGCGGGACTCAGAGAGCAGTGCCTAGTTTGGACTAGGCAAGTGTTCAGTACAATGTGAGGGCAAGTATTACCAACATCTGTTACAGACAGTGAAAGGGAGCTGGACAATTTGACCATATCATTTCACAAGTCTACACCAGAAGGATGTGAGCACCACTGTTGGCCGTGGGATCACAGTGGAACTCTATGGAAGACTCAGAAGCTGACACTTAATGTTTAGGGAAGCAAATTGTCAAGAACAAGTTTAAACGTGAGCACAGATGGCTAAACCAACCCACAAAATGAAACCAAAGGTAATGGAACTCAGAAAACAAAGATTTTCAGTGATGAAGAAAAGGCAATTCAAATAAAATTGAGAATCTTTCACCAGCAAGGGCTGAAAATACTATACTTTAATATCTGGACTCTGAGGAAATACAATCATAATCTGAGTATAGCATAGAAGTGTGGAAAAGGGAAAGTGAGAAAAAAGTTTAATAACTGAGAGTTAATAGCTCAAAAAAGTATGAACTCATTGGTGTTATTTATAAGGCACTTATGGAAAGACCCATATAATTTAAAAGTTGAAATTGTATATTTAGTTCAGCTTTCATTAATTGGTTATACTAATATATCCTTTATATTTCTGAGTCATTTATTATTGATTAGTGTTTTTCAATACTAAATTCAATATCAATTACTATAATAGCTACTGAAATACAAAGATGACTAAGACAGAGTCCCAGCCCTGCAAATGTTCACAGTCTGCTGGAAGAGAGATGGAACTATCAGCGGATTTTAGGAATCCTAGGAAATAGTAGCTTCAAGAGTAGATCTCATTTAGTTTCCCTCTCCAAGGACTGTGTACATTTTTCAAGGCAAAGAAAGTAGGAAAAACTCAGTTGCTGGAAAACTCACTCAGTTGCGGAATCATCTTACCGATGATTTACCCGTGCCTGCTGCTGAGCTCCACAGCAGATGAAAACCCCTAAGTGTGACCATTTATGGATCGCTGGAATTATCTAACCAAGTGTCCTAAAAGGCATCTAGCCCTAATTAGCAATAACCATTTAAAAAGCATTTAGAACTTACATAGGGTGCATCTTTCCCAGATGATGTGTGACCAATTTGATTTTCATCACTTACATAGCAAACAGCACTTTCTTTCGGCAAATTCATCAACCAAATATTTGTATCCATCAGTAATTCTCTAGATAGCCCAAAGCCTGTACTCCTGCAGACTAAGGGAGAGCATAGACACTGCCCAGCAGATAACTGAGTGTGCTATGACACATTCCTTACAATTTCTTTTTTATGATAAAAGTTTAAAAGTGGTTATTTCCATTCTATTATCACTAGATGAAATGGTCTGGAAAGGATATTGAAGGTAACACAGTTCTAAGGGCTTCTAGATCCTGAATATACAAGCAGTGTACCTGACTGATTTCTAAACCTAAAAGAATTCCTATTTTTGCATTCATCTATAAAATGGGAATAATAGTGCAACACAAAATGATACTGTGAGAATTAAAGGTAATAACTTCTATAAAGCTTTCAGAACAGTGCTTGGAAAAAACAAAGCCTATAGAAAAAGCCTATATAAATATTAACTCTATTATTATTTAAATTATTTAGTAAATAAATGATACTCTATAATAAAGGACAGAGGTAAAAGGCTTTTGATTCAGCTAATTTATGATTCCAAATTAATTTCAAGTTGGTTATCTGGTCATAGCCTGGGTATATAAAAATGGATATTTAAATGTTTAAAAAAGTCAATACCAAGTATATTCTATTACAGAGATTCACAACCAAAACTAAAAATATTGATCTTTTTATATATAATAAAACCAAAATTGTTAATTAACTAAAAAGGCAAACAGGGCCACACACTTAATGGTGTGGTACTGACTTCCTTAAGGAAGCTTTATTTTTGAAGCCATTGATGTGCATTAATTTCCTTATCTGTGACACAGAAAAATAGCACTTACTTATAGTGATACCAGTTAAAATTAATATAAATTAATTTATAGATCAAATATGTATTCAGAACCAAGGAGGTGAGTTTGGTAAGTACATTAATAAGAGTATGGGTTCTATTGTAAAAAAGTTTAGGTTTAAAATTTATCTTTGCTTTTTGTGTTTTAACTTCATTAAATTTTAACTTCCCTGAAATCATGATTTTTGCAACAAGAAAGACAATTTTATAAGTAAAGGGAAATAACAATACCCTTTTTAATATGGTATTGTGGGAATTAGGAGATAGAATCCATATTATCACTAAGTAAATATTACCTTTATTCATTACTATTGAAAGGTTAGAATAAATGGCAGAGATAATTACTATCTTCATGGAGCTTATACATGCATTATAAAAGAGGTGTGACATTTTTTCTCTCATGAGTGAAATAGGTAAACCTACATAATTTGGGCAAAATGTGTAATTTAATAAGATTCAAAGATTCAAAAATTTTCAAAGGCTTAGAGTTATAAAATATACAATTAACTCATGCATATACATATGCACTTCAAAATATGCTATTTTTTGTTTGTCCCCTACAAAATGTTCAAATATTTTTGGCTTTAGGTAAGCTTGAAAAAGAGAAAAAGAAATGAATATCAGGAAAACAAAATATAACTATCTCAATGGCAAATTTTCTTATATACTGAAGTAATTTTTTATTATCAAAACATGGGTTATTTTATTACTGAAAGTCTTCCACATCTTTGTTTTACATTTCTTCCCACATACATATGATAGGATTAATTTCTTCCTCTTCCAAATAAAAATGGCAATGAAATTATTTTAAAACACCTCTGATCCCAAAGAAAATTCAAACTAAAAGAAGAAAAAAATATATAATTTTATACCCAAGATACTTTTAAAATATATAATTTTATAAGTATACTGCTTATCACAACTAGTATGGTTGTATCTGCTAATACAGTGAAATGAAATGGCATTGCATGGCCTATCTTTTGCAATTTCAGATGTCTCTCGGTTTTTGGAATTTTCTTATAATTTCTAGAGCATCAAGGGCATTCAGCAATTCCAGGCTGCTGGGTGTGAGTTCCACTTTGCCTTGTCCTTCTGCGTGTTAAGCACAGGGCATAACAGGGTGGAGTGCTTGCTTCAGCTGATTACTTTAACTTAATGAGCACCATCTGGTGGAGGAGAAACCTGAACATTTGCATACATCTGGGCACAAATAACATGTTGTAACAAAACTGATTAATAATTGTATTTAGGAGGTCACAGCTATATTTACAGTTTGATGCTGGTGGGAAAGTAGAAAATAAATATTTATCATTCCTGCCTTGCCTTAATTTGAAAGGGCTGTTAACCAGTGCTGTAACCTGTGTGAACAGTAGTTCAGAAAAGTTTAATGTAAAAAAATGGGTGATTTTCTTCTTCATTCTCCAAGCTAGAGGGTACCTAAGCATACTAAATGATTTATTAAAGGACTTTAAATCCTGTTTATGTACATATTTTTCATTAACACTTTATGGTGAAAGAAGTCAGCATGTTCCCTGTTAAGATTTAAACAACCCTGAGAACATTTTCAATTTTGCATGAGCTTTCAGAGATAAAATTGTATGTTGTTTTCTGTAATTCTATCCAAGTCTAAACAAAATATGACCATTTTAAAGAATTCATTTACACTAGACTCTTCAGGAGAAAATTTTAATTTCACATATTTGTCAAAAATAGAGAAATAAAAGATGATTTTTAAAGTACTATAGATGGAATTTTATTTTTTATATTTTATGTTTATTTATTTATGTTTATTTATTTACATATTTTTATTGTTTCAAGTACAGTTGTCTCCATCCCCCCCCCACTCCCCCCCACCCCCCCACCCCTACCTCCCAGCCTCTTTCCTACTCCTCTTTGGTTTCTTTATACATGTTCCATGGGTTCTTTATACATGTTCCAAGAGCAATTAAAAATGCTAGTATTCACTAACTCTTTTGGTAAAGAGAAAAATTGGAATAAAAACATTTATTTTTTTCCCTTTACCAAATATGAAGTCTGAAAAAAATGTTTTCCTTTTGCCTTCCTCTCTCTCCTGGTCTTTTTCTCCCTCCATTTCTCAAGTACACACATGTAAGTGCTCACATGGACATAAAATCCAAACCCTAAGCTGTATAATTTTAATATAAATAATGAGATATTGGATAAAAAATACCTTGCAAGAATTTGTTTCTATAATAATATTAGATTTTTTATCTGTATTTGTTTTAGTATAATTACAATAGCATTCAGTGATAACACATTATGTATAAATACAGTCATGTTTCACAGGTATGACCAGTGCTTCTCAAAGTTTAATTCACATACAAATCACCCAGGAATCTTGTGAAAATACTGATTCTGGTTCAGCAGATCTAGGTATACAAGCTCCTAGCATTTGCAATGTGTGGTCTGACACTACATTTTAAGTAGGGAATTACTGATCCACTTACTCCTCCCAATATACCTCAAAGTATATAAAACAAACATTTCAACTTCACAGGAACCTCAGACATGGATGGTCTAAGCAGTTTCCCCAAGGAAAAAAAAAAATAAGAGTTAAATAAAACAAACAAAAAAAAATAGCAAGGAGTGTAATGCATATTCACATCCAGAGTTCATTTTTAGGGCCCCACAATTTTCATCCCTATTCTACCCTGTCTGGCAGTTTATTTGGTCTAAGTATAGGAAATGTGTACTCAACTGGGTAAGACAGAAAGAGATAGAGCCTGGGATACAGACACAAAAGGGAGGAGGAAGAGGAGAAATAGGGAGGTGGTGAAATGAGGGAAATAGGAAAGGCAAGGATCAAGTCTATGATAAATCATGTACCAATTATTTCCTTTTCACTTTGTGAAATCAACATCTTTAGTATAATCCTCTAATAATTCCATGCAGAAACATTTGTTTGATAATCTATGAAAGACAGTGACTAGCAATCTAAATATGTCTCATTTAATTAGGCTTGTTCTACTTCCCCTTTCCTGAATTGATTATCACTTAAGGACTGCTGAGTCATCGGAGCTCAAGTCAAAGAGAGACACTTGGAGTAAAAGAAGACAGAATTTTCAGTCTGTAGTGAGGTTGGCTCAACATCTTTAAGTTATTTTAGAGAAAACATCTACTTTTTTTACTTTTTAAAGTGATAATCATATCCACTTACTGATGTCACAAACCCAATTTGCTTTTGATGTTATAATATATAGTTATACATTAAATATCTGTTATAGGTGAAACAAAAGGTTGCAATGATAAAGGGGTATTAGAATTAAAATTTTTCATGTAGCCAACAATCATTGAGTGCTTTCTTTGTGCCAGACACTATTATAAGTATATACTGACTATACAGTATATATAGAAAAAAAAAGAAGGGGAAAAAAGACCCCTGCCTACAGTTACTTATACTTTTCAGTAGGCAAACAAACAACTAACATAATAAAATAGCAGGCAATGGTAAGGGCCAGGAAGAAAAGAGTGACCAAAAGGCTAAGAAATGTTTGGGAAGATGATGCCACTTTAGACTGAATGATCAGGGAAGGCTCTACTGAAAAGGCACTATTGGAGCAGAAGCCTGAATGAAGTGAGGAAGAAAACCAGATTAATATCTACAGAAAAAGCATCCAGGCCCAGGGACCAAAGGGAAAGGCACCAACACAGGAAGAGCCTGCTGTTTCTGAAGAACATTAAGGTGTAAGGGTGGCTGGGCAGAGTGAAAGACCAGCAGAGAGGTAGGAAACGAGGGGACAGAGGTGACTGCAATAAAGACAGGGTACCTTCCCAAAGGCAATAGAAAGCCACTGGAAGAGTTTCAATCAAGGGGTAACATGAGCTACTCTAATCACAGTTTTAGGCTCTGATTTTGAAGAAATCCACTAGGCAGTGCACTTGAAGTTTTTGTTGTTGTTTGTTTTCTTAACCCTATACCATTACATGATGTGAGAGCAGAGTAGGTTGAGACATGAATTTATCCCATACATAATATAGGTATTGTGCATGTGTGTGTGTAAACTCCCTATGTAAGTGCTTACTTCTAGAGAAATGCCAAAAGTACAATTTTTCCCAAATGCAAAATTTTATTTAGAAATTATTTGTTGATTAAAAATCATTGAGCATTTTCTATGTTTCATGAATAGTTCTTGGTGCTGAGACTCTAGCAATGAACAAAAAGAAAAAACATTTTCCTTTATATACTAAGTCCTTCCCCCTATTTCTTGTGTAACTGCTGCCATTCATTGTACTTATGTACAAGAATATGCCTATATCTACACGCATGATATACCTAAGCATATATAAGTGAATACATCGTTGCTGTATCTTGAAAAACTGTCTTCTGTTAGGTCAATTAAGAATAAGGATTGAATGTGGGAGGTTGGGGGTAGGAAGGGCAAAGGAGAGCAATGAGGGAAAAATGGGGACAACTGTAATTGAACAACAATAAAAAATTAAAAAGGAAAAAGAATAAGAAATATAAAAGTTTTTATTTTACCTTCACTTATTCTTTGATGCTCTTCCTTTCTTTATATAGATCCAAGTTGTTCTTTACTTCTGTTAGTGTTTTGATCTCTAGCATTCCTTTTTGGTTCTTTATTAGGTTTTCCATCTCTGTTTACATTGCTGATCTGCTTTTGCACACTTTCCAGTTTATCCATTGAGTCCTTAGCATATTAATCATAGTTGTTTTAAATCCTGGTCTGAAAAATCCTACATCTCTACCACATCTGGTCCTGGTGCTTACTTGCTCTGTCTCTTAAAATTGTGTTTTTGAATTGTGATATACCTTGTAATTTTTTTATGATAGCTGGACATAATATAGCAGGTAAAAGGAGATGCAGATAAATAAACTTTTGGTAATGTGTGGGGAAGGAATATTTTTTACAATCCTATGATTAGGTCTCTGTCTTTCAGTGAACCCATGGCCCAGGAATATGAACTTCAAAAATCTTTCCCAGGGTTTTGTTTTTTTGTTTTTTTTTTTTTTGCCCTTGTCCTTTAGGTGGGCAGATGGCTAGAGTAGGCTGGAGTTGGGTATTTCCCTTCCCCACATCAGTCAGGCCCTGGTTAACTAGCTTCCCCCAAAAGCCAGCTTGTTAAGAAGAAAAGAGTGCTCTAGCATATGTCAAAATGGTTCCTATCTCCCTCCTCCTGCCAGGAGCTAAAGGGAATTTCCCCCTGCCATTTACTGTGGGACTCTGGTCAGGCTTCTGAAGGTAAGTCTTATGATACAGTGGACCCTCTATGAGGGATTTTTAACTTTTCCATATTGTCAGCGCCAAGCCTCCAGTCAACTACAGTTTTGGTTTTCCTATCAAAGTGTGGGTTCCCTAAGCCATTTCCAGTCACAGTCTTTGCTCTGGTAAGCTGTCTCTCTGGCACAGTCTAGGTTTGCCCTGTGATGGGTCTCATTTCCCTTATGAATCTAGGAAGAGTTGATGATTTTTTTCAGTCTGTTTAGCTCTTTACTTATTAGGACTGTCATGTCTTTCAAGTCCCTTTGCAGAACCAGAAGCTGAAAGTCCCTGTTTACTCTTTCAAATACTTATTTTGTATTGACTCTGAACATAAGTTACCTTAATTAAGCTCAATATGAATATATAAATATATACAAATATAAATATATATTTGAGCTACTTGACAGGAAGGCCACTCTATGTAAGTAATGATTTTTTACATCTAGCATTCTTTAAGCAAGACCAGTCAGTGATCTCCTAGAAGAGGCATCTGACATGTGGGAGAAGGTGAGAAATGACATCCAACTAGATAAGCAAAGAATTTATCATTCAAACTGAGAAACCTGAAAAAGAGTGAATGGATACACAACAATAATTAGGGTGGGCAGTAACTGTAAATCTGGACTACCTCTGGCAAAAAACAGCCTCATGATCACCCAAACTCTTAAGTTCCTTTCAATCTTTTGACTTAGAGGTTAAGACATGGTAATACATAGCAATATTATTTTCAGCAAGTTTTAATTAGATTTTATGGAGACTAGATATACTGTAAATTCCTTCTCTAATGGGACAAGTTGTGGCTTTGGTGGCAAAACCTCAAGTACAAAAATCAAGTCAGATGGACCAAATATAAAAGCCTTCTCTGGACCTCTGTCTTTGATGTTGTTATAGAAGACTGATATTGGAAAACAAAGTAATTAAAAATACAGCAATGTTGAAAATATAAAAATAGGACCTAGCTCCAAATGTCTAAACATTGCAAAGCATATCAGAATTAAATGATAAAATTAGAATAGTTGTAGGTAATTCATCAAGATACACAGAGGAAATCAAATTGGTATTATCTAAGAAATACATATAATTTATATATAGTAAAAACAATAGAGAAACCAAGGAAATAGGAAAAAATGCCAGGAATCAGAAAGTCCTAAAAGTTTCAGATGAATTACTACTCTCTACCATTGATAGAAGGAGAGCTACAGGCTACCCAAATTTTCTTTGATTAACTGGCCTCAGGAAGAAATTCTCCTTACCGTTTTCACCACTTGGTAAGAAGGTGCAGGCTTATGAAGTGATACCTTTAGTTGAGTCCCAGAGCTGTCCTACATTTAAGGAAATACTCAACAAGAATACATACCATGTTTGAACTTGCTCTAAAATACCTAGGGGCAAAGCAGAGGCATAAACAAAAAGATATTAAAGAGAAGTGATATGTGAAAAAAAGAATCTCTTGTGCAACTAACCTTATCATTTTAATCATAAAAGAGTAGGATCAAAAATAAGACCTTTTGTTTTCTAGTGTTCTAGTCATAACAGGCAAGAGAAAGATGTAAGCTTTTTATTCTTATATGCTCTTAATTTAAATAATATTAAAATCTTCTTTGAAAAATATTTGTTTCTGTGAAAAATGTGGCAATAAATGTGATCACAGTACCAATAAAAAGTATAAACCAGTAATTTCTTCTAAAAAATCATGGGATCTCAACCATATAAAATTTATCATAATCTTTTGTGACAAACTATGGGACAATATTACAAAGTAAGTTCTGTTGTGATATTCACTGTGATAACTCAGCCTCAGTTGGTTAATTACTTTTAAAAGGCTGGCATTAATCAGGTAATCCAATTTTTTCTTATTTCTATCTACTTTTATAAGCAAAGGTGGAATCTGTATCCCCAATGTCTTATTCCAGAAATCTGAGTCATTTTTCATAAACTCCCAAATTTAATTTTATATTACTGACACTTCTGGCTGTTTGATTTTACCTCATCTTTATATGCAGCCGAAGACATTAGGCTTTTGCTTCTAAGGCCAAGTGCACATTCCCACAGTGTCCTTTCCCACGCAGTGGGTGCAGAAGTCACGGATGCCCATCCTTCACCTTCGTGGTAACCCGAAGCACTGCCATAGCACTGCCGTGACACTGTGCTGTTCTTGGCGCTTCCACTAACCTTCTAACGCCAGTAATTTGTTGTCTTTTGAAGATGGTAGAGCTGCTAATCAACATTTGCTCAGGCCAAGAGAAAAATTAAATTGTCAGGCGCACCACTGAATTTATTTTATTTCTCTATTTTTACTTCCTACTTCATAGAATTGAAAACAAGCAATCTCGGGAGTCACAGGTTTTTTAAATTCTTCATTCTGCAGTGTCAGATGCTGTCCCAGAGTGAAAAGTAAGCCTGTGCAAGTGTGGTAGAGGGGTTATTTGCTCCTTTGATTGACAGACTCTTCATGAAGAGTAACAATCTCCACCGAATATATTGGGGCCTTTGCTCATTCACTCAACTATTCAATCAACATATAAAAATGTAGAGACACACTAAGAACAAATATATGTAAGAGGCATTAGACCAGGCCCTTCAAGGAAAGCAAAGAATTGAACAATGTGTATTGTCGTTGTGAAGATTACAGTCCAGTGGGGTACAAAGCATTTAAAAGTCATGTAAATAGTAATGTATTGTGTCTGAATGAAAAACAAAACAAAACTGCTTTGCCAGGTAAAAAAATGAGTTTCATGAGGAAGTGGCTTGTAAAGTGCTACCTGAAGGGATGATACATGGATGCTAACTAAATGAGGGAGAAGAATGTCGCAAAGCCTAGCAAAGATTCCAAGTTTGGAGGGAGGCAGTGATGCACGCCAGCACACCAAAGGGTTGGACAGAAGGGATATCCAAACACCTCAATGTTGCATTTTTCCTTTAGAAAATCAGAATCTTTAGTTTTCCCTGACTTGGACTGCTACCTTCCACAGAAGATGCATATTAATAAGGCCTTTAGTCAGAGCCTTTCCAGTTCTAGGCCACTAGGTTATATTGCACTCCAGTTTTTCAGTTGGTATGGGCATTTGTTTAATAATTCTCTATTATCCTCAAAGGTCCCCCAAATATTTTAATATAATAATTCTTAAAATGAATTTTATAAGATGTTATATATGTTATTTAATTTGAATATAATGAGTGAATGTTAGGATTAAGAGTAGAAATCAGCTTTTAGAAGATTATGGAGGGAGATCATGTTGTAGAAATATATGCCACGAAGGTAACATCCACTTGTCAATTTTATACACATATGAAGAGGCCAGAGAGTGGAGGGTGAAAGCTAAAAGATAATATTACTTTAATTTATAACTATATTTGCAAATTTTTAAATATTTCAAGATGACTATTTTAATACAAGATCTATTTAAACAGATATCTTTCTGTGGATCTTATCATTTTCCATCAAAGAAGGATAAATGTGTTTCTAGGATCCATATATGTTGCATATTTTATAAATACATGTTTGATATCTTTTATAAATTGTTTCTGAATGCTCAAGCTAAAGTCAAATAAAATATTTTCAATTGAAAATGCATTTGTTTTATTTTAAATTTATTCTAAGTCTATAGCTATTGAAAGTTATCTCAGGAAATATATTATTTTCCCAACAAGCATGCTTCTGAATAAAAATTGCTTCCTAGATTATGGAGCACAAAGCAAGGCACAACATATGTAGGCTGCGTTATTTGTGGATGTTCATAGAAAGTGCCATTTTTGTATTCTTATTCCACCAGCCAAGGTGTAGTGTTCCTCTGCTTTTATTTCTATTCAGACTAACAAAGTAAAATGACTATTTTGTGGTTTGAATGTAAAGAAAGAAGTATTACATTAAGTATAAGCTAGTATGTAGAAAAAAGTAAAAAAACCAAGAGATAAAAGTAGTATAAGAGTAATAAAATAAGAAAAAATTATATCACATGATTACTACATTTTTTTCTTGCTTATTGTAGCACCTACATTAGTATTTTTGGGGATAGGTACTTATGAAATAAGCACAAATAACATATTGATCCTGTCCTCAAGGTTTCCTGTCTAGTCAGAAGATCATGTGATGTCATACTATATTTTGAATAGTAGCACACCTCACAGAGAGCACAGATTTCTCAAAAGGTTAGCATCCATCCCAACAACCACTTTTCCATCTGTAAGGCAAAAACTCATAATAATTTCAAAAAAATTATACTTTAGAAGTAATTATAATTAAATAAAATGTATTTTTTAATGTTTTTTTAAAGATTTTATATATTTATTTTTAGAGAGGAAGGGAGGGAGATAGAGAGAGAAACATCAATGTGTGGTTGCTGGGAGTTATGGCCTGCAACCCAGGCATGTACCCTGGCTGGGAATTGAATCTGGGACACTTTGGTTCCCAGCCCGCACTCAATCCACTGAGCTACGCCAGCCAGGGCTAAAATGTATTTTTAAAAAACTGGATTCATCTAAATCAACTGTTCCCAACAGGTGTGCTGCAAGAATTTTTACAACATGCAATACCTGACTACATAGTCAGGGGCACTGACCTCTTCTCCCCTAGATTGTTAATAAAAAAAAATGACAATAGCCAACACAACAATGGTTGTCTGGTGTGAATCAAAATTATACCTATTTTTTTCTTGTTTTGTTTTGTGTGTGTGTGCTGAAGAATTTTAGTAATTAATTTGCATGTGCCATGAGATGAAAAAAGTTAAAAATCACTGATCTAAATAATCAAAATATGAAAGTAGTAACATTCTCTATTTTAAATCATGGAAATGGCAGTAGAGAAGAACCACTTTTAATCCACTCTCTGGCTCACTAGAGCAGCTGGCTCGCTTCACACCCTCTCTGAGACACATTGAGGCACCTTCAGTGCCTTGAGCACACCTGTGGAAGTGGCGCTCCAGCCTGCATGTGCAAGACTGCTGCCTCCAGGTGACTTGAATGCAATCGGTGGACTATTGCATGTGTTCCCCAAACTATTACATATTAGATGAACTTGTTATTTTAATTATATAATTCAACTAAATACTATGTAAGCTGAAATGAAAAATACGTTACTTCTATGGTAACTAGGTCAAATATTTTGGAAAGATATAGTAAAGGTGAACTAATTAAAAAATTGCTAACTAGTTAGGTGTGGGTGAGGTAACAAAGTTAGAGGGAAAAAAAATACTTAAGTAATTCCACATGTGCTTGCTATAGTAGCACATAGACCAAAATTGGAATGATAGAGATTAACATGGCTCCATACTAGAATTACACAAAAACTTATAAAGTGTTCCATTAAAAAATAATAACAGAATAATTCTTCATGCAGGTTTTTCTATGTTGTGTCTTACATTCCTGGATCTACTGTAAAGAAATCAAAGCAGAATGTGTGCTGTGGGTATAGTTTCCATGCCAAAGTTAGAGTTTTTAAATTAACAGACACATGCTTTAAAAAAATCTTTACCCCTTTTTCACAATTGATAAAATGTTCATTTTATACTTTAAGGTAAAATAACATTTAAAATTCATCTTTTCATCCCCTTTTTACTCTTCTGAATTAATTGATCTTTTTTGTTCTTTGCATCAGAGTATTTCAGTAGAAATAATGATTTAGTTCTAGACTTATACACAAAGAGATGAAATATTAAAAGGAGAACACATACTGAATTTTAAAAGATTGTTTGGTGTGAATACATATTTCATGAATGCCTCTTATTTGCACAAAGTCAGGAGACAGTGAAAGAAACTTAAAATATTTTTCCAAAGATGTTCCTAGGTTGTTATTGTAGATAATGTAAGAACTGATAAACTGACAAATACCTCTATTAATACAATCTTTTCTAGGGCTATTGAAAGTTTTCCTACCAATGTTGTATACCAAATAAAAAAATTATTAGCATTGCTTATCTGCAATTTTATATTTAAAAAGTGTAACTTAAGTATAAACGACTGTCATTCTCTTAAAATTTACATAATAGCTATACAGATTCAAACTACCTACCATAAAGTAGGATATGTTATATCTTTCTCAAGAACCAGATAATTCTTACTTTGCTTATGTATATTCTAGTCAACTTAACATCAGAATTCTACTCTGCTAATTTCTTAAGCTCCACAGCAGCATGTCATTTCTTACAACTGTTCCCTTCTTCCTGTTCCACATAACCCTAGATATGAAATAGGTTCTCACATGTTAACTTGCATTAGAATCACTTGGAGGGCTCCTTGAAAAACTACCCACAGAGTTTCGACTTCAGTGGATCTGGGTTAGGACCTCATAACATGCATTTCTAAGAAGTTACTATGTGATGCTGATGATGTTCCTCCAGGCACACATTACTGAGAGTAACTGAAATATAAGCCCTTTCCATTAGTGTTCTCCCAAATCATTCATACAAAGAATTTTTTTACTTGGCATTCTCCATTAAAGACTGAGACAAAGGAGTTTATATCATACCGGAATGGATAAAGTAACACTGGGTATTGCATTTCTAGATTCTAATAATCCTCTGTCTACCCTAAAATGGATTTCTCACTGGCCTGTATTTTCCATGGGCCCCAGCTTCCCCTCACTGTATCTTGGTAATCTTCTTTTCTTCTACCTTCTTATTAACTTTTAATAAAGAGCACTTTAACATTATTTAGCAATCTCTTTACAAACCATCATTTCAGGGATCCAAACTTCCCCTCAAAAATGGACTTTCAAAGTATTTGGGCAAATGGGAGGGAGCCTTATAAAAATGTTCATAGTAGTTATTTTAATAGCATCTTTCACTTTTCTGGATGTAAGTGATAAAACCAGGTTTGGTCACCTTCAGTTGGAATGCTCCTCTTATAATTAATGGCTAAGACAATAGCAAGCTAGTACCTGCCTCTCTTTATCTTGTGAACTCAGCAATAATAGGAAATAAGTGACTTCTAGGCAAATGAATGAGAGAAATGCATTTTGGGGGCACTTTCATAGTGGTGGCACAAGTAGGTAGCAAACTTGATTCAGCTGAGTCAGGAGGGCATTCATTGGTAATCACATATCTATAAAAATGGGACATAAATAAAAACATCCAAAGGCAATACTGCATGTGAATGAGCCCAGGGAAGAGTAATCTATAAACTCAGATGAACAACTTGCTGCTAAAGCTCAAGGCTGGGTAGTGAAGGTCACATATACAAACACACTAGGGCATGAGAAGAGAAATGTTTCCTCAGTTGGACTATATTACACTTGCAAACTGATAGAAAATAACCACAAGCCCCACCTCCCAGGTAAAACTGCATTTTTATTTTGATTTATGAATGGGTAAGTGCATTTGAAGGTTGAGTCCAATTATGTTTACAACAATAATTGCACTTTTCTACTTAAGTATATTTTAAATAAATTTTCATAGAATTTTCAAATATTGTAAGTCATAAACCTGTTCCTCGGGGCGGAAGAGTGGACTTTTGTAGCAGGAGGTTTGTGGGCAAAATCAAATGTAACAAGGAGCATAATATTCCTTTAAAATACCATAAAATGTCTTAATATTTTATATTTGGCATTCTGCTGCCTAATATATTTGGTTTTTACTTAATATCAATGTAACCAGGAAAAGAGAGACAGGTTTGTTCTTACCTTGATTTCAATCTTGACACATCTTCTTGTCAGTCAACGTAAAGGAAATGCAATACGAGTGTTTACTGATGTCTCCCTCAGAGAATGCCAATAGGCTATCCTAGCTATATCACATAAATTCATTTACTGAATTTCATTCTCTCCCCCCTCTGTGTTGTTCCCAGAATCCTCTTCTTTCTCCAGATGTAGAAATTCACTGAAGTTAATTACCCAAGACCATTCAGCTGGTTTGCAGCTTGTTTTTGAGTGGTTCAACAAGAGATCAAGCAATGCTCCAGCTGTTCTCTCCTTTCAAATGATCTGCTTCTTTGCAACACTAATTACAGGGACAGCATCACTTTTGAGACTGAACTTGTATCTTATATATTATTATTATTTCTTTGCAAGTGAAATGTTTAGATGTAGAGTCAAAAGTCTTTAATATTAATCCAGGTTGTCCCACTTCCTAGGTATGTAATTTTAGGTAAATCTTATAATTTTTCTAAACTTCCTGATTTCTTTTGTATGAAGACAGAGGTAATTTAACAGGACTCTCAAATTAGTTAATAATTACAAAAATGTGTGTAGATAAACTACCAAAAATGTAAGTTATTTCTAAATATTATATAGCAATGCAAGAGCAATTACATAAATGTGAAAGTATGGAAATATAAATTACAATGTATTTTAAAGTATAGTAGAGTTTAATGGAATTTTAATAGTACTGTTCATGTATAAAACAGAAAAGAGGAAATCTTGACATAATACATGAATGAAAATTATAATAGTATTTAAGTAGTGTTGCCTATTCTATCCTGAAAAAAAGTAAAGCATTATACCATCTGCAATAGTTCATAATTTTTAAAAAATCATAATACTTATAGAATAAATAAGATGTATTATGTGTTAAAATAACTCAGGGTATTTTAAAACACACATTGAGATCCCTATTTTTAAATAAATATAATTTCAACAAAATTCTTATGCGAGTGACTACTGATTTTGCTTCATCTACCAGCTTGTTGATGTAGAGTCATTTTTTTTTAAGCTTTATTATGTACAATAATCACCTGGAGGGATGATTGTTGAGCTGCAGATATCTGGGCCCTACTGAGTATTTCTGATTCAATATATCTGTGCTGAATTTTTAACAAGTTCTCAGGTGAGCCTAATGCTGCTGGATTGGGTACTATGCTTTGAGGACCACTGACATGAATGGATTTACAATGATGGAGCAAAGGCCAAAGGCTTTTGGAATGGCTATTGAAGGCTATGAAAAATTTCATACCAATGCTCAGCGTATATGCACTGTGCTCTTAGAAAGATATAGTGCTTGTTGCTTATTCCTCTCAAGAGCATAATAAGTATGTACCATATTCTCCCAAAATACATTTATATTGGCCAAGCTTATACTTTGGTGTAGATAAGTTGGGATATAGAGTAAGCTACTATAATAAATAGGCCTAAAAATACCAGAGGTGAGGTGGGAGGGGAATAATGGGGGGAAGAAGGGGAAGAGGCAAGTCAAGGAACAGGAATAGAGGACTCATGGGCATGGACAGTGAGTGGGGATTGACCATGGAGGGGGAGGACAGGGCAGGGGAGAGCAACTGGGAAAAATATGGGACAACTGTCATTGAACAACAATAAAAATAATAAAAATACAGTAGGATAAATAAACTAGAAGTTGGTGCCTCTCTGTCTTCAATGTAGGCAGACAGGACCTGGCTGGTGACTCTGCTCCCAGGCAATTCAGCTCCATACAAAAAATTGACTTTCATCTCTTTATCAAAGGTTGCACCTCTAAGTTGTAGTTCTCAGACCAGAAGAAAAGGAAAATGTGGAGTCAGTTACATACAACTTGTCTTTAAGTTGAAAATGACCCCCAAAATTGTACACATTACCTTGTTTATATCCCATTGGCAAGAACTTCCTTAGACACGCCTGACTGCAGGGGAGGCTGGGACATATGCCCAATTCAAACCCAGGCAGTAAAAGAACTGTGTGAGAGAGTTAGAGTCCACCACTATACAGGAAAGGTGAGACTGGATCCTGAAGGACAGTTTAACAGTATCAACTACAGGTAAAAGTACACCAGGTGACATAAAGCAGTTCCAACTTTAGAGGAAAGAAAAGGGCTTGAATAGACTTAATAACGTTTTTCAAGAATTTCTGAAGAAGGCTACTTGCCTAAAATGGTGCACTATTTTAAATTTAACATTCAGTGATTGCTCAAGTTACTTTTCAAGAAAACAATTTAGGATATGGCAGAGTAAGCTTCTTTTCTTTTCCTCGGTTGGAAGGTGATATGTTTTGTATATGGGTATGTGTTTAGGAAATGAAAAGAAAGAGCATTAATACAATTGGGTAGTATTTTCCATTTCATCTGTGACATTATACAGTACATATATCACTAATAAAGAGAAAAAAACTTTACTTTTATTATTGATAATTAGAAATTGACATAGCAGAATCTGCAAGATCCTCTTTTTTCATATTTATTATATGTTTAAATATGTGTTAGGGGATGGGCGGAAACAAGCCTTGTTTCGGGCCTAGCGTCTTCACATAAAACAGCCTTATCACTGCTATTTTTACTTACATGAATGTCTTGCTCAAGTTAATTTTATTACTTCCCTCTCCTGCTATTTGGCTCTTCAGTGTTCTTACTCCTAGCTTTCATTCTTGTTCCCCTGAAAAAATTAAAACTTAAAAGTACAATGAAAAACCTTCCAGAATATTTTACTAAAACAAGGTAAGCTGGCATTTATAGGTACACTGACCTGCTTTCCACTGAGAAAACAAAGAATCATGTTAGTAGAATAAGTGCCAAAACAATAGTCTGTTCCAAAGGGTATTTGGCTATGAGAGTGGGTCATGGATATCTGAGTATATGATTCCTTCAGAGAAAGTCATAGGGCATTTATATATCAAAATAGTAAACACTTGCCTCAACTCAACTTTTACAGCTTCGTGAAACTGCGGGACATAGATCAGCTCCTTCCGTGTGTATGCACTGTGAAATGTAACACTCTGAGGGCTTTAAAACTTATAAACTACAGAGGTAGTGACAGTTTTCTGTACTTACATACAATATTCCATTAGCAAAATCTCGTTCCACATGTGTGAGAAGCTGAGATGAAAGTTGGAATATCAAGGCAAGATCTGAGTCATATAATACCCTGATTGTGTGACAGTTTGGGAGCAATGTTGAGATATATATTTTATCACATAGAAAACTGGAAAGCTGATGATAGTGACTGTGAAGGCACTTCCCTGCTCTCCATCACAGGGCAGTTCTGGCTGAATTCTTTTTGTGGAAACTCCAGAAAGCATTGTCAAGTATTTCTTTTCAAATCGTGGTAAGCGTTTTCAACTCTAACTCAGGACAGCGGACATTAAATTTGCAATAGATTCTGCATTTGCTTAGGGAAGAATCTGAAATAAATGGCTAAATCAAGAATGTTTCACCTTTAGAAAATTTAGCCAAAAATTCTTTTTAAAATCTAAATATAGAAATAAGATTTAAAAATGGGGCAATGAGCCACTCAGAAAAAGAAAAAGTGTTGATTCCAGTGATATGAAAAATATTGCTACCAATGTGGTAAAATATCATAATGAAGGGCACAGTATTAGGCACAGCTCACATTCAAGCATACAACAGTTATCACTTCTAATTTAGTTATCAAGCCAGGAAAAGACTGCATTTATCTAATTAATCAACAGACCTCAGGTGCATGTTTGAGGAAAAAGTGAAGCCAATTTCTTCACATTTGAAAATGGATTATTATGGAACAGACTGACAGTGACCAGAGGGGAGGGGGGATGGGTCATGGGGGAAAGAAGGGGAAGGGACTAGACAAAGAACATGTATGAGTGACCCATGGACATGGACAACAGTGTGGGACTGACTGTGGGAGCAGGGGGTGGGATGGGTGGAGGACGGCAAAGGGGAAAAATTGGGACAACTATAATGAAATAACAATAAAAATGAATGTTATTATTCATTGTGATAACTGAATAATCTCATGTCTGACTGAGACTATAAATCAACTCTTTTAAACCTAGAATTTTGCTTTTTAAATATCAGGTTTTATAATAGCCTGCAAAAAGCTAGTCTAATTATCCCTCAAGAAGATATTTTAATTTGTAAAATTAAGAATATTTTCCCAACTGTGACTATTATATGGGTTGAAAAGACTTTAAATAACTATTGTTTCTAGTAATATAAAAGTTTTTCAAGGTAACTGTTGTGTATATTATAAAGAACAAAACAGGAAAAAAACAGTAAAATACAACGTTGAGATAGCCAAGGGATATATTTAATGGTATTGAATAAGAAAGTTATGGCATCAATATTTCTGTGTAATAGATAATCTGTTGTTGTACATAATTCATACCCAACCTAAAATGTATTCCTAAACCAGAAGCCACTGGGAATACTCTTTTTCATTGTTGTTGCAACATATGAAGGTGAAAAAAAAAGAAAAAGTAGAAAGTAGGAAGAAGAATGGAGAGTGGAGGGAGAGGATAGAAAAGCAGAGGTGGGAAAGGAAGAAGAGAAGGAGAATAAATGACCTAACTAAAGAGTAGGGTGGACATAGATTAGAGAAATATTGAAAGCTTCAGTGTTAGAAATAGAGAAAATTAAAAAAAAAATCTGTCGAGAAATAAGAGGCAATAAAGTGCCTAGATCTGCTTGATTTAGAGAAGGGTGAAACATATTTAACAACATCATGTTAAGAAGTTTGGAATTAATTTAAATTATTGCCTTGGGAAGGCAGTCTCCTTTTAGGAAGAGCCACGATATTACATTTAGGCATTTATTAAAAAAGAACAAGCTTCTACCTAATCCATATGAGGTAAACAAAGTTTAAAATCATAAAATTTTAAGCCCTGGCCTAGTAGCTCAGTTGGTTAGAGCTTTATTCTGATACACCGAGGTTGTAGTTTCAATCCCTGGTCAGGACACAAGGATCAACCAATGAATGCGTCAATAAGTGAATAAGTGGAAGAACAAATTAATGGTTCTCTCTCTTTTTCTCTCTCTCTGTCTATCTGTCTCTTTTCCTCTCTCTCTCTAAATCAATCAAATTAAAATGTTTTAAAATCATTAAAATTTTGTTAGCATTTTCTGTTTTAGTCTCTGCCAGTGCTTAAAGAGTATTACTTGTTTAGTTTCCATAAAGCAATAGGACGCAGAAAACTCAATGAAGCAAGGCTCAGTAAGAGAAGAAGCCTGACTAGACTTCTCTGAGTGATGGCTAAGCTGAACTCTGAGGGCTGAGCAGGAGTTATGGAGTGAAAATGGTTAAGCAGTCTTTGCAGAGGAAAATAATAAAGTATATGCAAAGGTCATGTGGTCACAGGGAACATGCCTTCTTCAAGTAATTGACATTTGCCTGAAGCAAATTTAAGGAAAGAATAATATGTGAGAACAAAAGAACATTGTTACAGGCTATAGATAGCTCAACAGTCTCTGCTTAAAATGCTGTCATGTTATAGTAATACAAAACAAGAAACATTGGGTTTTGTTCTAGTTCATTATGCCACTTTTCATGCTATGAGGAAAATAAACTACAAAAATAAATCTTTCTTAAGAAGTCTCTTTTGTAGGTTTATAGACTTGCTTAGTATCCAAGTGGTTATTTTTCAGTACTTATTAAAACATAGTTATTTCAGTTTTAGTTAATTGACATGAGGTTTTTCTTCAATTTTTAGACTCTTGCCCTTAACCTTGTACTTTGTCTTTTTTATTTGTGTACATTGAATAGCTGAGCTTACTCCCCTTTTCCTGTTAATAAATCTCCTGGTCCATGAATTCATTAGCATTAATCTGTCTTGCATTTACATTTAATACTCATAATATAACACTTATCTAGACAACAAGGGTATTTCACCAAGTAAAATTACACTTGGGGAGAAGTAATTATTTATCTATGGTGAACTTTGAAGTTAAGTAATATATTAGAAATGGGTAAAGTAAGAGAATGAGAATGGCTAAAATAAGGGCTGTAGAAGAGTGGTGGAAATAGCAAAGATGATAAAACCAAGGCCAGCAAAGGTGAGAATCTCAATTATCTGTGATGTTCTAAAGACTGAAACTAATGTAAAAAAATCATATAAAGTCAAGTGATCACTCTGCACATAATTAATCCAATCTAAAGGTATTTCTTAACTCAACCAGTTCATTGAATTTTTCAGGTCCTCAATAATACCTAACATGTACTCAAAGAGACTTACAGGAAGTATGGAGAATAATGAAGAGTGATAATAACATAAAGGAAATAATAAACACAAATTATTATATTTGTTATAATTTAGGCATGGTTAGAGATAATAACAGGTGCAAACTGCTCCATTGTCAAAGTAAAAGCTGTGTGCTCCCAAAGTACTGAAATTAAAGAGTAATGTAATCCACTATGAAATTCTGTGATTAGAATGACATGATGATCATCCTGTGGATTGATGACGACAATGGCATTGAAGGTGAGCATGAATGAGAATATCACTTAAAATTAATATTGCATATGTTCTTCTAGTAGGTCAGAAGATGAGTATTCTCTAATTTCAGATAGATCAAAGCATAGAGACAATTATTTGGATGATTAGTTATTAATTAGGAATATGAAAATTTGTGTCATCACAGAAAATCTCCATTTCTCACTACCAACATTCTGCATTATTTAGTAATCTTATATGATACAAACTTTGATGTTCATACAGCTGCATATCATATTAAAAATGCATATTCTAATTCAGCAGGTGCTGGAGGGGCTGAGATATGTACTTTGACAAACTCCCAAATAATGCTAATACTGATGGTTAATACACCACATTTTGAATAGGGAAGCATTCATGCATACTCCAATTTCTATGACTGCATCAAAATAGCATAATGACACCCATAGTTCTGTGTGAACTCTGGGTGGAAAATATGTAGAATGGACAGAATTTTGATCATTATCACTCTGTTCTGAAGGTCACCACTCCTTAAACAGGGTGCAGGAACAAATGGATTGAAAGCAGTGTTGCTGCCACTTACTTCACTTGCCTCCATGAAATTACCAAGGGGCTGATACAGGATCAAAGCTCAGATGTCACTGAGGTTCTTTTCTCATTTTTAGTACTTGGTAATATCCTCCAGAACCAGATGAAATCACTGGTCAGGTCCTCATCTCTCCTGTAGAAGACAACCATCCAGTCTCATTTAGGCTTCAAAGTTCAATTTAGGTCACATCCCTGGGGCCTAGATTGGTCTTTTCCATTCTCACATTTTCTATCATTCATTGTCTATATCACACATTTAGCCACCAAATGCTATAATAATTGTATTATCTTTTCCTTGCTTCCATCATCTCTTCACAGGTTGATTATAAGCTTAATGAGGAACAAGTCACAGCCTGCTCTGGTTTTACCCTGTAGCAGCTCAAACTATGCTTTTAGGACTTCCTACTAGAATAGGATAAGAATAAATACTCTGGTAGCCAAATATTTCGGTGCAATCTTTTAATATATATATATATATATATATATATATATATATATATATATATATATATATATAAACCTATATATATATAATATATACCTATATATATTTATTTACAGTGTTTTGTGGAACAAAAATGGTTATTCTTTCTAGATTAGGGGAGAAATAAATATTCCCTCTTAACCAAATATTTTGGTGTAATTCTTTCAAAATATGTATATTTTTACAGTGTTTTATAGAACACAAATAGTTATTATCTTTCTCACTTGGGTTTAAAAGCCCATAAACAGCGAGATCTAGGAAAATGATATTTTCATAACATTTTCTCAGTCAGAAAAGGTTAGGCTTATTTCATCATTTATTTCAATTAATGTAAATTTGGATTAGTCCATTTCAATTAAGAAAATAATAAGTTTATTGATTTTAGAGAAAGAGGAAGGGTGAGAGAGAAAGAAACATCCATGTGAGAAAGAACTATTGATCAGTTACCTCCCATACGTGCCCCAACTCAGGATCGAACCTGTAACTTAGGTATGTGCCTTGACTGGGAGTCAAACCCCCAACCTTTTGGTATATGGGACAATGCTCGAACCAACTGAGCCATGCCAGCCAGAGCCCATTTTCATTTTTTTTATGTGAACCAAATATATCTGGTGATATATTATTTAAAAATAATAGACAAATGTCTTAGTGAGGCTTTTTAAAAGTACACTTATTTGACATAACAATATTGAATAAGTAATGTAATATTTTAATTGCAAAACAAAAATGATTATATTCCTTACCTAAATAATTAATTTTTAATTTTATATTTAATTTATTATGTCTAAATACTTTATTTAAGGAAATCATTCTTCAAAATTAACACAATGAATAATTTGTCAAAAATGCTTAAAGTGTTTACTACCTATGGTACATGTCTGTTTAAAATGTGTTTTCTCTTTAAATCATTGTAAAGCTATAAACAAAGGTAAAATGATTATTCAATTTGTTAAAGGATTGCTAGTTCCACATTACTAGTATAAAAATTTGAAACAATTATTTCAAGTAATGTACCATTTTCTATATGCATGCAATTCTTAAATGAATACTGAAAACAGCTAAGATCATCATTACATTTAGGTAAAAAGAGATCCTACTCAGCTTTATTGTTCACCTCTTAATAGCTTGCACGCTGCTAAGATGAACGCAAATACATGCAGACCTGCAGGATGCAATAGTTCCCGGTTTACATCTCAGGAAGGTTAATAGGTCTTCAGACTTCATTTAGCACCAGATTTTCAGACCATCATAAGTTTTAAACTTAGTTCCATGCTGACAGTTTAATGTTCGAATAAGCAAGGAGTTAACTTAGTTTTAACTTCTAAACTTTCAGACTTCTCTTTTAGAACTATAAAATTGACATTTCAGCATGATTTTATTTCCATGATGAGTCCTTCAAGTGTGCACATGTTACAATGTCTAAAACAGCTGTGCATGTTTACATTAAAGGTTGTTCAAAACATTTTTTTTCTCTTTAGTATACCATTCATGCAGAAAGAAAAATAAGCAAATTGACTTCTTTTTTTTTTCCCTTCTTCCTTTCCTTTCTCTGTTCTTCTTTCTCTTTCTTTCTGATTGTTCTTTCATTTCCCTTTTTCCTTTCTTCCCCCCTCTTTTAAAAGTATTTCAAAGTAACTTCAGTAACTATTCACATAGAGTTAGAAACAACAGCCGTTTAAATCTGCACTCTGCCTTTAATTCTTGTCAGGGTTTCACAGGCATATATCAGAAGTGAAATGTTCTACTATATTTCATGCTTAACCACTAGAGGTCAAAGAACTAAATCACTGTACTCATGAAAGTAAAATATTGTGCTTTCCAATTGCTTTCACTTTGGGAGGCTCTCACCTCCAATTACCAATGTAACCTTCAAGTATGATATTGACCACTTAACAGTAAAATTTATTGCAATTGTGACATTACAATACAAAATAAGAAATGACATAGGTAAAATAGCTGGGAAGATGGTAGTAAGATATTTTTTAGTCAAGTAATTTTATATTCAATTTTCTGCTTGGTTTTCTTTTTCCTGATTCTTCAAATTGCCTTTGCCAATAAACTGTTTGTATGCTGTTTGTGATTTTTATATATTTAGACACTTATAAAAAGTATAAACTTTTTAAAGTTTTTAATATAGAGTCATGGATGTCTAAAGATTCACATCTTTGTAGAAAGATATCCTATATAATATATTAATATTTTATATTTTATTAATGTGAGGGAGGGAAGCATTTATATATTCTGGGTTATATAATGAAATATTACATTGATCCATAGCACTAATTTATATATATATTCCTTATAATACAATTATAGGATATAAGTAAGAAGTAAAAACTTTTAAGTATCACATGTCTACTGTCTACTAGAAAGCTAAAAATGAGTAATTGCTCTCTGCTACAGGAAAGAACTTAGGTCTTCCCAACTGCTTTACTGTTTACTTCTCAGAATAACCCAAGCTTTGTTAAATAGAAACAAATCCTCGAGAAATCAGGTAACTGTGTCAAAAATCACGTAACTAGGAAGACAATTTGAAAGTAGGACTGGACTGCTTGTTTTCACAATGTTTCCACTCTTTTGTTCCTATGGTTGGCAGGCGGCCTAAAGTCATCCACCTCTTCTCTGTTGCTCTAATTTGCAGATGAGGAAACTGAGGCCCAGGTTCCAAGACCTGACAACCCACCCTGGCCCCCCAAATTCTTTTCTTTAGTGATCTTCCAACAACTATTTTCCTGTAACACATTTTTATGAGCTCATTTACTTAATGCAAACAAGGGGTCATGTCAAGGCCAGGGCAGTTTTGAGACCCTTTGCCTGAACCCAGGAAAGTCACTTTACACAGAAAACGCTCCATGCTAAACTGGGAAACACACTGTAATATTTTTATTAGTTTTATGTTAATATTTTTGTTATTCAAGTTGTATTTATGCTATTAGGCCTGACAGTAAGTCCGTAACGGGGAAAAGCTGAACAGAGAGTCTAAAGTATTAGAGGAAAAAACAATTTCAACATGTTTTGTGTGTATTTTGAAGTGTGTTGTTAGCAGAATCACTGCAGTTGTAGTTTCAAAGACTCAATGTAAAAAGGTATACCTATTGTTAAAAAGAGTCACAGCATACATAATATATAGAGTAAATATTGAAGCTCCTCTTTATCTTTCAACCCAGTTCTATTCCCCTCTTTAACCATTGTTGATAATTTTGTATCCTTACAAATGTTTACTTTGTATTTAAGTGAAAAGATAGGTATTAGAACATTATATTGATAAAAAATTAGTACACAAATTCAATGAAAAAAAGTAAAAAAAAATAGCAAAAAATATCTGAGAAAAAAACAATAAAAATAAAAAATAAAATGTTAGACTTAAATCACAATATAGTAGTAATTAGATTAAATGTAAACAGCCTAATTGTTTTGTTATTAATGGGTTGTCAGACTCTACCAAAAACTAAATCCAATTATATCTGTTTAGAAGAGGCAAACCTAAAAACAGGAGCACAGAAAAGTTGAGCATTACAATTATAGAAATATACACAAAGTTAAAAGATGGATAAATATATATATTTTTGTTGATATTTTAAAGACAACTTTACATTTAAGGCAAAATAAAAGAAGAAAAAGAGATAGAGAGAGAGACAGCAAGCCCTCTTGTAAGTAAACACCCAATAGAAATGTGTATTCATGGACATCAAAAGCCATGTGTTACAATATTCATGGCAGTATTATTCATGATAGCCAAAAACTGTGAAAAACTTAAATCCCATCAACAGGAGAATCAATAAATAAACCTAAATATACCTCACAAATACAATAATGAACAAAAAAGCTTAAAAACAAAAGAATCTATATATAAAGTTTAAAAAAACAGAATGGCAAAACCAACGTATGATAGAAGACAGTTGTAGGGACTGCTAGGGAGGTAAGGGGAGCTTCTGAATGCTGGTAACTCTCTGGTATTAGATCTGAGTTACAGTACCAGGGAGTGTTCACTTTGTAATGACTTATCAGGCTGTATACTTACAAAGTGTTCATTTTTTCTATGTGCATTTTACTTCAGTTTTATTAAAGCAATTCCAATTTAAAAACAATTAGAAATAAAGAGAAACATGTTATGATGGAGTGTTTAATTCTCCAGAAAGATAAACCTAATTTAATTTTGTCTGCCTCGAATAATGTAGCTTTTTTAAAAAACAAAAACTTAGAGGAATTTAAGGAGACATGCACATAGCAACAATCAAATGATAATCTTGCTCAGAAATAGATGAGAAAAAATACTTCATAATAGCAGAAGAAAAAAAACTTCAGTTATGCTATAGAAGTTTCTTCTTTTTCTTTTCCCTCTTGTTTTGAGCTGATGGAGCCAGTTTAATATTATTTCATTTAATATTAGTCCCTGTATATCCACTCCCCCAAGCAATCATCACACTGTTCATGTCCACGAGTCCTTTTTCCTTTTGCTCAATCCCAGTAATTCTGTAGAAGGTTTAAATAACTTGATTAAAACAAGACTTAAGGAGCACATTGAGAATCCTGACCCCAACAACTGAAATTTTTATTTTCTCCAAACACACGCAAAACACATTTACAAAAATAGATCATATGCTAGGCTATAAAATGTCTCAAAACATTTCAAAGAATTGTAAGAGAGTGTACAAAATGTTTACAAACCGTAATGCAAGTGAGTTAGAAATATAAAATAAAATTTAACTATAAATGTCACTATATGTTTGAAAATTTATACATCTAAATAATCCATAGGTCACAGAAGAAATCATAATAAAATTAGAAAATATTTGAATGAAATTTTAATGAAACTGCTACATATATCTGTGGGTTGCATCTAAAACTGTATTTAACAAGAAAGTCGTGACTCTAAAATTCACACTGGGAGAGAATAAGGCTGAAAAGTAACAAGCAAATTAAACACCTTAAAGTTTGAAAGCAAATATAATATAAATGAACATGTAGAAGAAAAGAAATAAGAACTAAACTGTGTAAATTAATCAAATAAAATAAAGAAGATCAATAAACAGCAAAAATTGTTTCTTTAAAGAATATCAATTTGCCACAAATCTGGCAAATTTACCTAAGTATAAAAAATAAATAGCAGTGAAAAAGTGATTCACAATCACAGACTGTGCAGGCATTAAAGAGCTAATTAAATAACAAAAGGTTCTTGCAAGGATTAAAAAATAAACCAATTTAACATACAAAGAAGAAAGAAATAGTTCCACACTGCAAAGCAGTTAAGCAAAAAAAAAAAAAAATTCCCTTTAATTATGTTGATATAAAAGAATAATACATAGTTATTTAAAATAATAATAACTGTTTTATACTAATTTGAAAAAACTTTGAGATCTTTTATTAGATGAGAAACAAGTTGCAAATAGTTGATATAGTATGCTACATTTTATGTAAAAGTAGCTGTAAGGAAAAAGGTATGTTTTTATTTGCTTTTATAAGCATTAAAATTACATATAGAAGAATATACTCTATAAGAGACTAGCATCCATGATTACCTATCAAGGCAGCAGGAAAATGGTAGATAGCCCCCAAACTAAATACATAAAAAAGTGAAAATTGGCACTGGCATAAAAGGATAACCATGGGGCAGGGGTGAGGTGATGTGAAATTAAACTCTTAACCCTTAAAACTCTATTCTAAGATTATAAGCCAAAATGTGAAAAGCAAAATAATAAAGCTTATTGAAAATACTGTTATGGCGTATGTCAGACCTGAGATCCCTGGAGAAAACAGGGACCCCACTTGGGCCATGGGAACCTCACCCAAATTCAGCACAGAGACTCCTCCCAGTCTTGGCAGGAAAGGCAGGGGGCAAGAAGGGTGTGAAAGTGGCACACTAAAGCAGCCTGCTTTCTGCAAGGAAGGGGCAGTCTGAAACAGGGCAATTGCCTGAGGCAAGAGGCTAGTATAAACACAATGCAGTTGGTGGAAGGAGGGGCAGATAACTCCTGGGATGGGATTAAAACCAGATCTGGATTTTAATAGCTCTCAGCCTTGGGGCTATTAGCTTGTGATGCTGACTATACAGCACTTGTGTGAGCTGTGGGGGTGGATGTCCCCACCCCAATTCCATTCCCCCTTTCCCCATACAGCTGTCCCACCCCGCACACCGCCAGGGTGACTGGAGACATCTGCCCATGGTGGGGAGAGGGGGTGGCAAAGGCAAACACGGACATTGGTTAAAAGGCTGGACACTCCTACTGGCTTCCCCTTCACTTGGGACTTTGGGAGACCCCTTTTTAAAGCCAAGACAGAGAAGTTCTGACTCTCTTGCTTTGGAACTTGGTGCAAGCTCTCTCTCCCTTTCTCTGGCTTTTGGCACTAGGTGCAGGCTCTTGGCTCTGGCTTAGGCACTTGGATGCTCTGGGTCTCTGGCCCTTGCTCCCCTTGCTTATGGGACCAGGCAGATGTTCTGCATCTCCTGGGATTGAGGGGCTCAGAGCAGGAGTACTTTCAGCCCCCCTAAAATTGGAACCCTGGTAATAAAAACCTATTTCCCTTTAACACAAATAGTCAGGTCATGTGCATTAGCTGCAACAAGCAGCCAAAGACAATGCTGCATGGTTATAATACCAGGAGAATATTTTAATAATCTTGGTTTAAGGACAAAATCTCTTAAATAAAAACAAAATGTATTGACATAGAAGAAAACATTGATAAATTAAACAAAATCAATAAATTGATCAAAATCAGTATATTATCTTCATTCCAGGATGACATATTAAATAGTGAAAAAAATAAGCCAAAGGGCAAGCAAAGATATATGTATTACATATTATGACCAAAATCTTAGTATATCAAATATATAAAGAATTCCTATCACTTTATAGTTAAAAAAGCAAGAAACTGTTAAAAAGTGGGGCAATATATATGCAAAAGAATAAATTCATAATAACCAATGAACATATGTATAAATATTCAACCTCTCATGTAATAAGATAAATAAATTTTATCAATTACAAGCACAACAAATTGGGGAAAAATTAAACTTGATAATGTCAAATGTTGAAAACGATGGTGTGACAATAGAAATTTTCATGAGTGAAATACAGACATCCATTTTCTTAACAGTTGGGCATTATCTATTAAATTCAAAAGGACACCAGCCATTTTCATCTTAGATATGTAACTGAGGGAAAAACAGGCAAAAAAACCACCAGATTATAGCTTTAAAATATGAATGACCATCAACAGAGAAATCACACTATGGTGTACAGAGGAATCTTTATACATTTAAAGAGCAATTGTTCCAAAGTATATTTGTTGAGTAAAAGTAAAAATTCAAATTTAATAGAAAGGCATAGAATGATATAAATGTGGAAACCTAGAAAAAGTTCTTCATATAACAATCTGCATGTAGAAATGCACATACATGCTCTGATACATATCTCAATGCGTGGGCACTGAAGTGCAATGTGGTTATTATCAGAGACTGAAGGGGACTGTGATAGAGCATGGTGATCCAAAGGTTTACCTTCATATGTAATGCTTTTACAAACTTTAGGAAGATTTTTTCTCAAATTACTTTGCATTTAAAAAGTAATTTCAAATGAAAGTGAATAATAAAGAAAACCATTCTGAGAAACATTGGTTTCAATGGCCTAATATTGGCTAAATATTGAAGATTTTATGGAGACATCTATTCTTTTTATTCTAATTCTCTTTTAAAAACTAATTTTACTTCACAAAATTAGATTGTAACAAAAGAAGGATTAAATTGAAAATACTTGTGAATTGTTGATTCCACTAAATTGCATTACTTTGATAGTTGAAAATGTATTTGTCAAAGAAGCTTTTAGGAATAATAAAGAATATTTATTTAGGTATTTTGAGTTAGTCTGGAATTTGTAATAAAATATTTTTCAACTAGGTCTAAATCCCATTGAAATGTTTAAGGAAATATTCTTGTTTAATGTTAACCTGGTACATGAGTAGCAAATAAGAAAAAATAAAATTCTAAAGTTAATGACAAAATGCAGAAGTAGATTGAAAGAAGCTTGAAAATATTAAACAAAATAATATAAGTATTAACTTCAAATAAATATTTGAAGTGTATTGCAAAGAAATCACTCTTTCTTTTAACAAAATATTTCTTTGCCTGTTTATAGTCTGCCATACATTTAAAAGTAAGGTTGTTTTGAATGTCATTATATCATAGCTTCCAAGTTGTTTTTTTCTAAGAAAATAAAACAACAAGAAAAAAATCCATTACTACAAAAGATTCCCCTTAATCAAAGAATGCATACTTAAGGAAAATATTAAAGTTTGCTTCTGTAACTAACATTCACTGGACTTGAAAGAAGTTATTCCTTTTATTTTCATCAGTGTTTCTGACTTCTGGTTCTGTATTTGAGAAACTATGGTACGATTTCTAAATGTACCCTGACTAAAGTAGTCTACATTCTTTGTCTCCTTGGAAGCTCCCAAATCTAAGAAGTAGCACCAGGAGAGATAGAAAAAGAGATGGAGATAGAGGTGGAGATAAAGATGAAGACAGAGAAAGAGGTAGAAAGAAATATATAGAGAGAGACAGAAAGTAGAGAGAGATCAGAGACAGAGACAGAGATGGACAGAGTAAGAGAGAGAAAATTTATCATCTAAATGAGTAAGGCACATTTAAAAAATGTTTTCCATTCCTTCAACTCTATTCCTTCTGACCTTAATTTCTTAATTTCTCTGTCCTAATATCTTACTTGCATGAAGTCTTTATAAACCAAAGCTTTTGTTTTCTCATAGAAAAAACATTTATAATAATGGGCCAAAAGCTTATTAAATATTATATTAATTACATTTTGGAAAAAATTGTCAGAATTTATCTTTTAAAATTATACTTAATAGAAATCTACATTTTTCTAAAGAAATAGAAGGGAATGCTAAGAGTAAAATAAATATATCTTTTGAAGATTAAAAAATTATATTTATTGGGAGAGATGTGTATCCCCAACATAGAGCATAAACTATTCAGTGCAGAAAGCAAACTTGGAAATCAGGGTAAATTGATGTGTAAACAACATTTTGAAGTTAATTTTTACCACAAAATTCTCATGTTAATTAAAAAAAGAAACAAGAACTTTTTTCATGCTATGTAAACCACGGCAAATCCTAAATATATTTTGATTTCACCTTTCAACCAGTTGTTTTCCCATTGATAAAATATGCCCACACATATTGGTCAAGACTGTTGGCAGGTTTATTTTATTGTTCAATATAACATATGACAATTAGTCAGTTTATTTTTAAAATAAGGCAATTTAGTTAAAAATACTAACTAAATTCAGCTAATATGTTCATAATAATCATACATGGGAACAAAGTTGTAATCTAATATTTGAGATTACAACTCAGGTTTGAGGTGGTAGAAAGAGCATGAATCTTGCTGACAGATCCAGATTCAAGCTTATGCTCTCCCACTCACTGGTTGATCCTAGAAAATTGACTTAATCTTTTTCATTTTTTGTGTGTTTGTTCTATAGAGAGTGACACTGAATGCACAGTGCAGTTGTGAGAATTGCATGAGACAATATGTGGGTGAAGTGATCAGTCCAGGACTGGCCTGTAGGAGAGTTTCTAGCAATTATGGTCCTTTTTTTTATCTCCTACTATTTTTTATTACAAAATCATTTATTTATTTAATGTGATACATTCATATAGTTCAAAATTCAAAGGACTAAAGGACAAAGGCAAAGCATCTCTTCTTATCCCCCTGTTTGGGAGGCACTGATGTAACTAGTCTGTCCTGTAACTTGTAGGGATTTTTTGTGCATATACAAACAAGCCCACTATATGTCCTTTTTTCTCTTTTGTACACAAAAATAGTGGTAAACCACTCACGGTGTTTTGTGCTCTACTTTTACTTACATGGGTATCTTGGATATAGTTTCATGGTTAATAACTAAGCTGTATTCAAGTCCTTATGACAGTGGAGAAATGAACAGTGTCTTCTGTGCAGTTGTCCAGTTGATATTTATAGTTCCTACCAAGTGAGGCTGTGCCTGGTGATGGTGAAGTTCAGATAAACTAAGATTTGAATCTCAGTTTTGTCACTTAACTGGAGGAAACCTATGTTCAATTGTACTAAAAGGGGTACAAAACCAGCACCCACATTGTGAGATGTCACTATGATTATGTAAAGTAGTGTACGTCAACGTCTTAGCCTTGTGCCTGGTATAAAGTAGGTGTTCAAGAAATGGTGGCATCTACAAGTATTATTAATATAAAAATGATTATTATTGCTTTGTGCTGGGTCAAAGGATGTGGATGGCTGGTGGCCGTGACACACATATCCTGATGAAATTGACATCTGTTTAGAAATGGCTGTCCAAACTACTCCTCTCTTTTGTATTGGTAAGCAGTGATCAGTCTACAAGATCCTCAGGCATGTTTGGAAAAGCTTTGAGGAAGCTCCAAAATTTTTCCTTTTAAAAATTCTAAACTGTTACTTGAGATCATAAGAGCAAAAAGAGCCATTTCTACCCTCTTTCCTTTTATTAAAGTGAATTTAAAATTACTATGGAGTTCAACAAGTAAATTAGCATAGAAAGAGAATGATTTAATTTAAGTAGATTTCATATCTTGATAGGTTATAGAGGGAGATTTACTCTTCCGTTTTAAAATTTAAAAGAATTTAACAATGTTCTATTTGATATTCAGAGAAAAATCATGATTTTTAATGAAATTTATAAATTTATTGAGGATTGTTTTTTAGGATATCCTAATTAAATTTCAGGGTAATTTGAAACAGATTTTCTTTTGAAAGTGGAATTTGCTAATGACAAAAAGCAATAAAATCACTACATAGAATTTTGGGTTCAGTGATATAAACCACTTTTTCTAGTTCAGGCTAGGAATGTTTGCCAAAGGAAAAATAATTTTAGAATAATCATGAATTATATTTTTACATTCAACCTTACTGAGTTATTTTTAAACAAGTCCAAAGAAATATCATGTCAATTCTATTTATTAGACACAAATATACTTTTTTTTAGCAATTTATGTTTTAGGGTTTTCAAGAAGATGCAGAAAACACACATTAAAATATCATTTAGAGGATGGTTGATATGTTAATTCCTGGAGACTCAGGCTATCCAGTGGACGTAGCGAGGAACAGAAAAAGTGTTGACCATGTTCATATGCAAATCTGAGAACCTCGATAGCTATCTGAATTATGATGCCTCAATTACTTCACCTTAGAATGAACTTGTTACTAGGAGAATACACAGTTCTTTATATATTCATTTTATAAAAGAATTCTCTCTAGACATCTTTTTATTAAAGCTTATGTCTGAAAAAGCGAAACCAAAGATAATTTGTTCAGGTACAGAGTTAAGCCATCCTATTAGATTGCTTTAAAGACTGATTAAAAAGTTTCATTGAATGTCTTCACTTTCTTCTTTCCCCTCAAAATTTTGGCATTGGCGATACAACAGTGTGCTTACTGTGCAGATTCTGGACATAGAGTCTCTGAGTTTAAAATCATGCTGTGTTACCTCCTGTGTAACTTTGAGACAGTTATTTAAAATCCTTAAGTCTCTATTTCCTCCTGTGCACAATAGGGACCATAATAGTATCAATAATACCTACATTCCTAACATTATAGTCATGATAAAATGAAGCAAAATTCACAAACTGCTGTAGGGGAGGAATCATTTTAACTCTATCCTCTGAGGGCTTTTCAGATGAGCCTGAGAATTAAACTGACATCAGACAGATTAACAGGAGAAAAACATACAGATCTATGTGTTTTATGTGAGAGAGGGCCTCTCAAAAGGAAATAAAGATCCAAGGAGGTGGCAAAACCTAAATACTTTTATATGAGATAAGCGATTATAAAAAAGTAACTAAAATATCCTGGGGGCAAAGGAAAATAATAACTATTTTAATAAGATCTCTTTGTACAGAATCCTCTCGGCTTTGACTTCCTGTTGAAGAAGGTTTTTTTCTCTCTTGGTACAAGCAGTGCATCTTCCACATGGGAGTTTTAATCTCCTGTTTTCAGGAAGAAACGGGGATATTAGAGTGCCCTTCTTGTGTCTGTTTTAATAAGTGCCTTTAACTCAAAATAATTCTGCTGCCAAAATGGCATATCTTGGGGTGGCATATTCTGCCACCTTTCAGCTCTTAAAACAGCTGGCAGTGCATTATGGTACCTGCTCCAAGAAAGATAGTTACTATTCATTTGGAATAGTCAGGGGGGATCTTTGTTTTTATGTTTTTACTTCTGTTATAAAGTTGGGATAATAAGACCTGATATTGGAAAACTCTTGCAAGGAAGGTCCTAAGTCATATTTTTTGGACAGTTCAATAATAGTAGCAAATATAAGGACAACAAGCAAGGACAGTATAATGTTTAACTGCCAGGCACTGTATGAGGTGTTATACCTGTACTTTATTCTTCTTTAAACTTTACTTTTACCTTGAGAGTTCATTTTTATTACTGCTGTTTTACAGAGTAAGAAATGAAGCATTAACACACAGGTAGTGACATGGTCAGGAAGCAGCACAGGCAAACTGGATCCCGAGATTACTATTTTCAAAGCTCACCCTTAACAACTAAGACAGAGTTTCCCAAATAGCTACAATCATCACTCTTTTTGCCATTTTGTCGTATATGAAAAATGAAATGACATTAAGTATTTAGTATAAAGGAAACATAAATCCATGGATTGGTTACTATACGAAGGAAAAGCTGAGAAGGTACAGAGGACATCAAGAGTCTATCCAGAGATTAGCAAGACCGTGAACCAAAGTGGAGATGCCTCGGAGAAGGCCATGCTACCAGATCTAAGGGCCAGTGAGTGGAACTGGGAGAAGCCTATGATCAAGGCAGGTGTGGTCTGTGGGAGCCAGGAAAGAAGTGCAGCCAACATCAGACATACAGCGGCAGAGAAAATGAAAATAAATTCTCTGTGGTATACCTGCCCCCCAATCTCCCACCAAGAGCTCTCATTACCCAATCTCCCACCAAGAGCCCTCATTAGTCAAAACCTGCCAGAATCCTAAGGACATGGAGACTAGAGGTGTGGAGGGCGGCCCACTGGGGCACAAAGGGCAATATGGGAATGGGGAACAGTAAAACTGATGGCAATCAGGCCTAAAGTCAACCTATTCTACTACTCATCTTATAGCTTTTTTCCAACTGTCTGACAATTTTATTTAAATAAAGAATTGTAGTAAGGAGACTTTCTATCATTACCTCAATAGGGTTAGAATCATAGTCATAAATAGAAAATATAAAAAATGAAAATATAATTTAAAAAGCAATTTTAGCTTTGAAGTCAGATAGATTCACCTTCAAGTCTATCTTTGTCATTTACTGGTTGTTTGACCCTGGACAATTAATTCACTTTTTCCTACTTTTTTGTTTTCTATAAAAAGGGAAACCAAAAAGGTCCTGCAAGCATTAAAGACATTCATAGCACCAAAGTGAAATTTGTTCTCTTACATAATCGAATAATTGGTAGAAAATTGGAAAGAGGTTAACTTTCCCAATATGTGTATCAATATACTTTACTGCTGTGTTTGGGTAACCCTAAATCATCTTGTGAACCGTGGTTCAGAAATATTTACAGGTAATTATACCTCTCTTTAAATACAGACCGGATTTTGCTGTGTATAGTGCACACCCACATTTTTTGCACATTACACACAGAATTATTATACCTATGGTATGTAATCATTATACCCTCGTGTAATGTGCATCTTTATTTTTCCCTCAAGAAGTTGGACAAAAAGTGTATATTATATATGGCAAAATGTGTAAATATGTTGTCACTTTCAGATTTGTTAATTTAGAATATTCTTATGCACCAAAACAGTATAGATTCTGATCCTGATAATTAATGAACATGCACATGTTTAATATGTGTTTGTAACTGCTGAACAATCTCAAAATTGTCCTATCCTGTGTAGCAAGATACTGAGCTGCTTTTCAGAAATAACAGACCAAAACCCCAAGTCAATCAGCTGAAGCATATGCAGAAAAGAGAGCTTTAACCTTCAGCTGCACCCAGAACTAAAGTTTCACTTTCTACTCCCATCCCCATGAAACCTCATAAATGACTGGGCTATAACAGAAACTTGGACACCAGAACCCTTTCAGAAACAGAGCATTTGTTTTTAGGGCGGTCTTGTGTTTGGCACCCCTTACAATAAATGGCCAAGCTGGTAGGACAAATTTTAATTTGCACTTCTGCATATCTGTTCCCCTATATAATGAAAACCCAGCCTCAAACCCTGAATTGGGGAGTTCAGGCATTCAAATATGAGCTTCCCCTTTTCCTGAGTGGCATCATTTATAATAAAATAGTTAATCTTACTCCATTGCTATTCCTTGGGTTTATTGTTTGACTTTACTAGCACTATATGGACAAAGTCTTTCTGTTCAATAACATGTTCATTTAAATAATGTGTTGTTTTGAATTGTTGCAATTTACTTTAAAATTCAATGTAAAACAATTACTCATATTTACAGGTAAAATTTTATTAGGGCAAATTTAATAGTTTTAGTAGTCTCCTAGAAGTTATATGTTAGATGTATTCAAAGATTTTAAGAAAATTAATTTAATGAGGTATTTAAGTAGAAAATAAAATTTAGAAAATAAAATTTAAAGACAGAAAGGCCAATTTTATTACAAGTAGAAATAAAAGTTTTAATGTAATCTAAAACTTTGATCTTGATAATTTATCCAACTTCAAAAACCTAAATATATCGATATTTCTAAATTGTAGAATGCCGAGCTTTCTTCTCAATCCACTGAGCTATGCCAGCCAGGGCTAAAAATATTAAACTAGACAATAACTTTTTAAAAACCTTTTTTTTATTGTTGCTCAAGTACAGTTGTCTCCATTTCCCCTTCACCACTCCCCCAACCCCAGCCATCCCCACTTTCCACCCTTGATCCTACCCACCTTTGGTTTTGTTTATTTGTCCTTTATAGATGTTCCTGAAAACCCTCCCTCCTTTTCCCCCATTATCCCCTCTGGTTACTGTCAGTTTGTTCTTAATTTCAATGTCCCTGGGTATATTTTGCTTGCTTGTTTGTTTTGTTGATTAGGTTCCACTTATAGGTGATATCATATGGTATTTGTCCTTCAGCAACTGGCTTATTTCACTTAGCATAATGCTCTCCAGATCCATCTAGGCTGGTGCAAGGGGTAAGAGCTCCTTCTTTCTTTCTGCTGCATAGAATTCCATCATGTAAATGTACCATAGTTTTTTGATCCACTCATTTACTGATGGACACTTAGGTTGCTTGTAACACTTGGCTATTGTAAACTGAGCTGCTCTGAACATTGGGGTGTATAGGTTCTTTTGGATTGGTGTTTTGGGGTTTTTAGGATATAGTCCTAACAATGGAATTGCTGGGTCAAAAGGCAGTTCCATTTTTATTTTTCTGAGGAAATTCCACACTGTTTTCCACAGTGGCTGCACCAATCTACATTCCCACCAATAGTGCACTAGGGTTTCCTTTTCTCCACATCCTCAGTAGTACTTATTGTTTGTTGCTTTGTTTATGATAGCCATTCTGACCTGTGTGAAGTGGTATCTCATTGTGGTTTTAATTTGCATCTCTCTGATGGGTAGTGATGCTCAGCATTGTTTCATACAGACAACCCTCTATAAGGTTATTATGTAAGAATAAACTCAAAATGGATTAAATACTTAACTGTAAGTCTCAAAACCATAAAAGTACTAGAAGAAAACACAGACTGTAAAATCTCAGACATTTCTTGAACCAATATCTTTTCTGATGTATCTCTTTGGGCAAAGGAAACAAGGAAAATAAACAAATGGGATTATAGAAAACTAAGAAGTTTTTTCATAGTAAAGAAACCTTCAAAAAGATGAAGAGACAACCTACTAAATAGGAGAACATATTCTCCAATTATACATCTGATAGGGGTTTAGTATCCAAAATTTATAAAAAACTTATACTACTGCACACCAAACAAACAAACAAATAATTCATCTGAATAAACACTTCTCCAAAGAGGACATACAGAAGGCCAAGAGACACATGAAAAGGTGCTGAAGGTCATTAATAGTCAGGGAAATACAAATTAAAATATCAGTGAGATTATCAGCTCACATCTATGAGAATGGCTATCATCAAAAAAATCCACAAGTTACAAGTGCTGGCAAATGTGTGGAAAAGAGGAAAACATTATTATTATTATGTATGGTGCTGGATGGTATACTGGAACTATGTAAAGTAAATCATTGTCTAACTAGTAAGCTTTACACCTAAAACAAATACATAATAAAAAAAGTTTTTAAAAGAAAAATCAAAGTTAATTTTAACATAAATTCTGAATTGAATAAAAATGAAAACAACATATAAAAATATGCAGGTCTTTTTGTTCTGGGGCCTAATTCCAATTGTGTGTGTGTGTGTGTGTGTGTGTGTGTGTGTGTCAGAGAGAGAGAGAGAGGGAAAGAGAGAGAGGGTGGGGGATCCTCCCACACCAATAAACAATGTTTAAAAAACATCAGTTTACCCGAGAATTTGACTCAGTTTTGACACTATCTATCTCAAAGTAGCATAAGATCCTACCAGTTAACGTCTCATTTCTACAAGATGGCCCCCTTGGCCCACACACACTTCAGGTACCAATTGAAAACCCATGTCATCACTGTACTTTCAACTAAACAGCTATAGATTTTGTGATTAAAAAACAAAATTCAACCAAGTAAATTTGGAGATCTAACTGGTTTTGTTAAGCTATTCATGAGAGATCTAGCAACTAGAAGGGTACTCCAAGGGGTTTACATTGCAAAAAGAATAGGGAAGGGTGTTATTAACAAAACAAAAACAAGGATTATTTGGGGCCAATATACCTTTTCTTTGTGGGAAAACATGGGAAGAGTTTTTTATGTGCAGGCTGCTTTGTTTTTTGTATAGGAGATGGAGAGGGTCCAAGTGACACATTACCTTACTGATGCTTGACTAAAAACATTCAGACAGATTGATTAAATTTTGTTTCTGGGAAAGAATGAGACTGCAGTGAGACTGGTTCCAAATCTAGGTTTGGAATCATGGGTTTTTAGCATAAGTAACATTATTTTGGCCCTATGATTTCCTCTTTCAGAGAAGTTTCAATGGCATCTTCTTTGGTTTGATTAATTTGCTAGAGAGATTCACAGAAGGAACAGAAACATTTTACTTACTAGATCATGGGCTCATTATAAAATAATATAATTCAGGAACAACCAGGAAGAAGAGATGCACAGGGCATAGAGTGAGGGATAAGAAAAGGGCACAGAACTTCCATGCTCTCTCTGAGCATGCTACTGTCCCCAGATCTCCATAAATTTACTGGTCTGAAATCTCCTAACCAGGTCCTTTTCTGGGTATTTATGGGGGCTTCACTACACAAGTTTGATTGGTTAAGTCACTGGCAGGTAGCGATTGATTTAATCTCCAGCTTCTCGCACCTCTTTGGAGGTCAGGAAATTAGTACTAAAAGTTTCTACCTTATAATTATGAGGTTGTCTCCCCTGGAAAACAGCCCCCATTCTTAGGTGGGGTCCATGAATTACCTCATTAACCTAACAATAGGAAATTTTGTTACTTTCCTTACTTAGGAATTTCCAAGGGTTTTAGGAGCTCTGTGCCAGAAATGGGAATGTGGATCACCTATATATTTCTTATAATAAAACATAGATCCCATCAGGGCACAAATAAAGCAATACCTAGAGTGAAATCATGCAACTGAGAACAGAATGGCAATTGTGAAAAAAAATCAATGATATCAAAAGCTTGTAATTAAAAGTATTAACAGGTAACTGGAAATGGATTATAGAACAAAATTCAAAACCTAAATATTCTAGAAGAAATATAGGATGCTATCTTTATGAACTTAGAATAAGCAAACATTTTGGTAAGATCTATATCATAAAACTTTATCTCACACACACACACATATATATCTCACCAAAATATAAAAATCTTATGAAGCATTGTTAGAAAATATGAATGCAAGTCTTAAACTAGGATAAAATTAGCAAATTACATATATGGTAGATGTCTTCCATAACATATAAAGAAATCTCATAACTCAATAAGAAAATGATTCAATTTTTTTTAAAGATTTTATTTATTTATTTTTTAGAGAGGGAGGGAGAAAGAGAGAGAGAGAGAGAGAGAAACATCAATGTACGGTTGCTGGGGGCTGTAGCCGGCAACGCAGACTCGCAGTGTCGCAGGTTCGACTGGGAATCGAACCTGCGACACTTTGGTTCTCAGCCCGCGCTCAATCCACTGAGCTACGCCAGACAGGGCAGAAAATGATTCAATTTTAAAGGAACAAACTTCTTGAACAGGCAGTAGACCCAGGAAAACATAGGGATGGCAAATAAGCAGAGAGAATAAATGGAGGGATGCTCAACATTGTTATTTACCAGATAAACACAAATTAAAACCACAATGTGAAACTATTGTATGCTACCTAGAATGACTAAACATAAAACTAAACTGACATAAAATAAAAAGTAAGATCTAACTGAAAATACTAAATGCTGACAAATACATAGAGTATGTGGAGCCAATGAGTATGTGTGGAGGATGCAAATTTGTACAATTGTATTTTATAAAATCATCTGGTGGTTTATTTTAAAGTTAAACATAAAGTTCTCATGTGACCAACACTTCCATCCCTAGTCATTTACCCAAGAGAAATAAAAACATATATTTTCAGAAAGAGTGTTTCCATAAGAATGTTTGTAACAGCTTTGTTTATAATTTCCCCAAACTGGAAACAATTTTGTAGAAAGTTTCTATAAGAATGTTTATAGCAGTTTTCTTTATAATTTTTCCAAACTGGAAACAATCAAAATTTCCGTCTGACTAATGAATAAAACATTTTGGTACATCCATACAAGGAAATTCTACTCAGGAAACATAGGTATGAAGTTCAGAAAATGTAACAATATTGACTTATAAAAGCATTATTCTAAGTGAAAGAAGCTGGGCATAGAAGACAATGTACTTACTATATAATTCTACTTCTATTAGTTGTTCAGGATAGACACATCTTTAGAGACAGAAAATAGATTATTGCTTGCCAGGGTCTTGGGTGGGAAGAGTTGAATGTGAAGAGTGATAAGGGAACTTTTTTGGGTAATGCGATTATTCTGGATTTTGATTTTAGTGGTGACATCACTTTATGCACATACAAAAACTCATAGACCGGTGCACATAAGCAAGATGAGTTTGGGTGTATGTAAATTATATTAATATAAACCTGATTTAAAAAATAGTAGAAAAATAAATATAGAATGCCATTTTTCAGGTTTAATATCTAAATATTCGAATTTTTTCAATGAGCTAAAAATAGAAAGAGAAATAGAAAGAGAGAAAATTATCAAAGATAGAAAAAATATTCCCACAACAGACATTATCTCCAGATTAAAAAGACTGTGTATGCATAGTACACATACACACAAAAATAAGTACAAGATCTATACCAGTGTACTCAACTTGAATGCTCAGATCAGGAAGTGTAAAGATGAGAATCATAAAATCCCTCATTTGGGAGAAAATAGAAAACCATGAACAGAATGCCAGAAACCAGAAAGCCATCAGTTATCAGCAGTGGATGCTGGTAGGCAACAGAGCTGTGCCTGCAGAATTCTCAGGGAAATTATTTCAGCTTCATTTCACCCTTTATCAAGTGCAATGTTAAAAGAGACATTTTTGAACATGCATATTGTCAACAAATTACTATGTACAAACTTATTCTTAAGAGGCCACTGGAAGAGTTGCTCCATTGTTTTAAGAGGGTAAACAAAGAACGTGGACATAAGCTCCAGGAATCAGGAGATATAATATCAAAATAGTGAAGAAATTTCCAGTACAATTATAATTCTTCACAATTGTAAAAAATTTTTCTTCAATTTTTTTCATATTTTCTATTACATCAGCTAAATAAATGATTAAACTTTAAGATATCCCAAAATTTTTTATACTTTGACATTTTTAGAAATGTTTTATAAATAACTGACATGGACACTGGCCCGCAGTGTCCGAGGTGTTATTGATGAGATGAAATAAATTCACATGGACTACCAAGTCCTGTGGAGGAAAAGGGATGGCTGGACTTCTCTCGCAAGGAGAGAGTGAGCCTTGGAGCACCTCAGCCACCCTCTCAAGAGGAGAGCGCCTGGATCCTCGCTTTGAGAAGCTTTTACTGGATTCAATTTTCATAGGAATACAGGATGTATATGTAAAGCTCATTAATCATTATCAGGAAGTAAGGATCAAAACACAGATAACACACAAAGAACTCTGAGGGTCTATTTTGAGTCAGGGTCAGATAGTCAAATGGCCATAAAACTTAGAGGAATAAACTCACTTCCTCCTTGGACGCTTATCATTTAATTGAGAGCATCCTAAACAAAGCAGGTTTCACAGGATTTTACATATTATTTCTTAGGCCTAATCACCCTAGGCAATCCTCCCTTTTTAGCACAAGGCTGCACCCATGACCAGCATTATTTCAGGCTTAAGTCAGGCAGGGGAAGTAAGGCAGCCAAGAGATTAGGAGACTTCTCAAAGACAGAATGAGGACTCAGGCTGTGTCAAAGCCAAGGGGATAGGGGCCATCACCCCTTTTCTGTAACCCCCAAGTCCTTCCCTGCCCCACCCCCCATGATCGTGACTATCTTAGGTCATCCCTCCCTTTAGGAATTTTACCAATCATTGGTTAATGGATCAAGCATTGGGGGCCAGGCAGGGTGAAGTAAAAGGAGCAGAGGTGGCACCCCTGCCCGGAAGATAAGCTTTGTCTCCTTAGTGCCTTATGGTCCCAAGGTCACTCGCTCAGCCTTAGCCATGGTGGGGGGAAGGGGCAGGGAATGGTTACAACTCCTGAAACCAGGCAGGGCAGTTCCCAACAAATAACAGAATTAATTTGCTTTTAAATTAAGCTTTATATATTATTTCTCCTCTCCATCATCATTGTTCATATTCTCCAGTACATATATGTGCTCAATTTCACACTTTAGTGTATCTCTTTAAAAATTTTAATAATGTTTTATATTTTCTGTATCTACTTAGAAGTCTGAAAGTTCATCTAAATACATTTTTTCTTAAAAATTATTATAAAATCAAGAAATGATATATTTAAATGATGAGCTATATACCCTTTATTTTTTGAAGATAAGTTGCTTTGGATAATATTAAAAACAACCTAATTCATCAGTGACTTGTCAGTTTTTAATATGTGGTGACAGCCTGTCAATTGAGAAGGCTGCAGGAAAGCATTTTCATTACTAAGTTGACATTATAACTTGATGAATCCTGTATTTCAATGACAGTCATTCTTTGCCTTTCCATCAACATGTTCTGTTTGGAATTCAGTATAAGACATATTATAATAAAGTTTATTGGTTTAAAAACTCTATGCCCTTTTGGGCCTTTTCACTTTTAATGGAAGAACACAAAACACAATTTATCACATTTAGAAACTTATCTTTTTAAAATATTTTGATTAGTTGCCTTACATAATTGCAAATATTTTAAAGCTATGTAAAATTAAGATATTGCTAGCCAGATCAGATAATATAGAGATATTTGTTTTAAGACACGTTATCAAAATGATAACCAAATGAAATAATTATTAATAAATGAAGACAAATTACTATATTGAAAAAGAGAGCTTAACTCTTTCAAAGCTCCAGATTTATTTTAAGAAATAAATTATGCTTGATTCCAAATTATCTTTGATATTATTTTTCATGTAAAATTATGCTCTCATCCAGATTGGAATGTAAAACACCCACAGATAATTTTAAATGAAAATACATTTTTTAAGCTCCCAAATATCATGAAATCAATCTGTATTATTAACATTCAAGGCTCCTACCTTGAATTTGATTGACTGGTTAGTAGCTGACGTTGCTGTGATGGGAGCTCCCAATAATCTTAACTTTATTAACATGATGTATGGTTGTATTTGCTAGCTTCTTTGTCAGAGAATGGAGAACAAATACAAGCAGTCTTGGGAGATGGATCACAGGACTCTGAAGCTTCACAATGAAAAGTTTGACTCTCTAAAGCTGTGGGGATGAGGGCCATTATATGTACAAGGGGCTGAGATCCTAAAGTAACCTCTGAGAAAACATCTTGGTAGTGAACATTTCATATCGCTTCCATATTTTATTTAAGTATCACGTAAAAGCAAAATCCTCAAGAAGAAGCTAGTATGCCATTGCAGAAATATGTCACAGAACAATGCTCACCCATATGTATATGTATTTGAATAATGAAGCCAGGTGTTTTTGTGACTTATTTTATGTTTAAGGGCACAGACTTTGGACACAGAAAGACCTGAGATTGAATATCTGCCACTAAGTAGCTGTATAAACTTAAATAAATCATTTTTCTGCCCTTGATCTGTGTGTAACTATATTTCCTTAACAATTATTCTCTGGAGAATGGCCATGTTTATACACTATGGAACATCTATCCCCTTTTCAAAGTCTTCCTCAGACTTGTTTGGAGGCCATAGGAATATCTCAAATGTTCTTATGAAGAGAATTCTTATAGTCTGAGCCCTCCCCAGGTATCTCATGATTTGATATTATTGCAAATAACGTGACTTAGGCAAGGCTCCTGCTGGGCCCTTGTAGGACTGCCTGTCCCTGCAAAACCAGTTCAGGTGGGCTGGTATCCAGTGGCATCAACCAACTCCAGTCCACTGGATCTTCAGTGGTGAATGTTACTTGTACTTTTCATTGTGTTGACTTTTGCACTGATAGTGTTAAAGTGATAGCCAATAGTTTAGCTACTATGTAACAAATCATCCCAAAACTTAGTGGCTTAATACAAGTGTTTTACTTACAATTTTTTGGGTTAGGAATTTGGGAGTAATTTGGCTGAGTGGGTTTGGCTACTTTCTCACAAAACTTGGTCAGATGTTGGTCAGGGCTAAGTACTGTCAGGGCTTGATTAACAGGAAGATCCTGTTTAAAAATATATCTCATTCATATGGTTCAGAAGATGATGCCGGTATTGGTAGGAAACCTTAGTTTCTCCCTGGTGGGGCCTTTCCACCAGGCTGTTTGTCCTTACTGCATGGCAGCCAGCTTCATCCAAAAGCTAGAAATGCCAGTGCCTTTCAGGATCCTAACGACACACACATCACTTCCACAACATTCTGGTGGTCACACACTTCAGCTCTGTTCAGTATGGAAAGGAGCTACTCAGGGGTGTAAATAGCAGAAAATGAGAAGCATGGAGGGCGATTTGCAAGGCTGGCTATTACATTGAGCTACTCTGTTGGCCCTCATCATAAATCAGGACAGTGGCATCAAACAGTACTAGCAATCACCATATTCTTCAACATCTATATATAGGTTTCTAAAATATATTTTTATTTTTCTGCTTGAACATTAAATAAAAAGAACATTGTATAAGTTCTTTTGTATCTTCCTTTACTTAACACTACAGTTGTCATATTAGTATAACTAGCTTTTTCTATCTTAAAAATAAAAACAGAAAAGGTGGGTTGAATCATATCCAGTCACATATCTCGGACACATTTCTCTTCTCTCACTTTAAAGGACTTATGTGATCACTGGGTGCACCTGGATAATCCAGCACAATGCCTCCTCTCAAAGTCCTTAAAAGTAGCTGTATCTGCAAGGCCCTTTTGGACATGTAAAACCACACATATGCACATTTATGGGTTATAGGAATTAGGATGAGGTCATTTTTGGGAAGCCATTATTCTACCTATCACAGAAGTCCAGCTAGGCTTATAAAAATCTATGAAATTTTCAAGGAATAAACATTTAAATAAGTACAAGAAGTCATGAAATTATCTAGCTCATCTTAAGACATCAACATAAATATAGTACTAGAATCAGAGAAGAGTGGGACACATACTAAAAAATGTAAATAACTCCCCTCCCTTTTAAAAATATTTTATTTACTTATTTTTAGAGAGAGGGGAAGGGAGGGAGAAAGAGAGGAAGAGAAACCTCAATTGGTTGCCCCTAGCATGTCCACAACCAGGGAGCAGGCCCACAACCCAGGCATGTGCCCTGACAAGGAATTGAACCAGTGACCTTTAGGTTTGCAGGATGACACCCAACCCACTGAGCCACACCAGTCAGGGCTAGGGTTAAATAACTTTTATCTTTTTAACTACTTTTATCATCTTATCCCAGTAACACAAAGATATTTCAACATTAGAAAATTAATAAGCTCTATCATTAATTCTTAAAGAGAAACACATATGCATATGTGTCTGTATATAAAGATGTGTGTGTGCTTAAAAAAAACTTCATTGAAATAATGGTTTGAATATAGACATTCTGTGAATTATAGGCAGATATATATTGTCCTGTAATTAACTGGTCAATGTAGTTTGTCAACTTTATTTTCACCCATATTAAGATAATCATCATATAAATATGATACTGGGCATTGTCAGACTCTAAATTACTTTATAATTCAAAGATAGACCAATCACTTAAAATGTGTTTTAAATATTATTTAAATGTGTTTAGTTGACACTTATAAACCATATATTAAATGTGCTTTTTATTTATTGAATAATCATATAGTTATTTGGACACAGCAAAGGAAATGTTCATTTTCTTTTTTTTCATTTTGGGGAAGTTATTTAAATTTTAACAGATTTTATTCACAGCATATTATTATTGAATCATGTCATATAATTGAGTTGAGCAATGGTAAAATTGTTGACTGCTAATATTTGAAGCCAAATATTTGTTTCTTCCTTTATAATTTTTAACAGACTTGTTTTGAGCAGTTTCATGTTTCCAGAAAAATTGAGCACAGTAGAGAGTTTCCATATAGCCCTCCGATCCTCAAGTTTTTCTTATTAATATCTTGTCTTAATGTGGTATATTTATTAAAATCAATGAGCCAATATTGATTAAGTTATTGCTAACTAAAGTCCATAGTTTACCTTAAGATTCCCTTTTGGTCATACATTCTTTTGGTTTTTACAAATGTATAAGAACATTTTGGTATCATATAGAAAAGTTTTACTGCATAAAAAGTCCTCTGGGTTCTACCTACTCATCCCTAATTTCCTTTTCCCAGCCTTCTGACAATCACTGATCTTTCTGCTGTGTCCACAGACTTGCCTTTCTGGAATGGTAGAGGAGGTAAGGAATTGGAGCGTGTAGCCATCAGATTGTCTTCTTTCATGATGCAACATACATTTGAATTTTCTCCATGTCTCTTTGTGGATTGATAAAAATTTCTTTTAGTTGCTGGATAATATTCTATTGTGTGAATGTACAATATTTTATTTATTCATTTACCTATTATTTGCTTCTAAGTTTTAGCAATTAGGAATGAAAAAGCTATACAAATCCATGTGGGAGTCTTTTTATGTGTGAACATAATTTTTCATTTTCTTTGGGTAAATACCAAGGGGTATAATTGCTGAATCATGTGTCAAGAAAACTTTTAGTTTTGTAAGAAGTTGCCAATATGTCTTTCAAAGTCAATGTGTAATGTGTGTTCCCACCAGCAATAATGAAACACCTTACAAGTATTATATTTAGGAAAGACAAAATGAGGTTACTTTTCTGATTTTTTAATAAATTTGTTTAGGCTTCAGATTAAAAAAACAAAGGATTTTTATAAAGTAATAAAATAATTTATTCCAGGCATTGTTTTCTATAGAGAGTAGTCACTTAAAAAACAAAGGTGAAGAGATGAAGCTATTTATGTCTGGTTAAGGGGTAATTTAGAGAGGCAAGTATTTTTCATTGATAAAAAAACACATGACCCTTCAAGGAAACTGCTCACAATAATTGATAATAATATGTTGTTCTTTCTCAGATGAAGTCACTCCTCTATCTGTGCCACATTTTATGGGTAGAAATTAGATAATTTTCTTTTGTTTAATTTATATCTTTTAATCTAGGGACTTGAATTTATTTAATATTTAAAACTGACTGATATTGGTCCTGGGTAATTATAATTCTTACCTCCACATATCTTTATTAGATTAAGAGTGAGAAAATTAAGTATTTGTGCTTTTCACTCATTCAAATGCTCTGACTACTTATCCAAGTTCTACTCAAGAACTTGAGTAGAAAAGAACTTGAGAAAAAAAGTCACACTATGTTATGCATTTTAGCATGGCTTTAGGAGTAAGTACAAAATGATTTTTTTGTATATTATGTATGCTAACTAGTATGTCGATTAGTGTAGTGAATTACCTAATCCCATTTATTATTTTTAGAAATAATGGTTATTAATTAAGTGACCCTTAATTAGTAGATTTTACTATGTCCTTTTTTGATGAATTCCAAAACACTTTCCTCTTATTCCCTTGTGAATTATCTATAAATGTTCTATGCTTTTGGTGACTGAATAATTGTCTGTCCTGTGAGAGATATTATTTGAGGGTAGAGAAGCCATCAAGATTTAGACTTTGGAATCAGGTATCCTGGGCTTAAATATTGGTTCCATAGTAAATATGAAAAAATCACTTCCAAACCCTAGCGAAGCTCCATTTTCCTCCCCTGTGAAATGTGAACACTTCCCTCACACCTTTCTCTTGGCTGCAGATCAGCGTGGGGCCCCTCTTTTGCTAAGTGGCATAATAAAGGGTATAAATATGCTGACTGTTGTTACTATAATGTTGCAATGTCTATCACATAGCACATATTTGATCAATGACTAAAAGAGCACATTGAAAGAAGTAACAGACATCATTATTGCAAAAAAATGCTTTGTTGTCTCTGAAAGAAAACACTCTGCTAAAAGATTTTTTTTTGATCCTCTAATTTCCACAAGAAATGAATAGACAGAACTGGTAGTTTTCATCGCATAGAAATACCCTTGCTATGACTTCATCAATTTTCTTCAAAACAACATCACTGCATATGCTTTTTAAATATTTTTTTAGTGAGTTCCTTGTGCATGTTTGCTGGTACTTCCTTCACACATTGGAACATTTGACTCAATCCAAACTCTGCCCACATAAAATATCAAAGTAAACTGTATTAAAAGTGCATTTTAGTTTCTGAATTGGGCATGTAAAATATATCCTCATATCCCACATAAAAGTTTTGAAAGCGCTGACCATCTTCTTTGATGGCAAGCAGACTTCTGTCACTCACCCACACCACATCTTGAACCTCATTTGCAGTGTGGAAAATAAGCTCCAATTGTGCCATATCCGAAATTTCCTATCCTTTGAGGGCCCTGGAAAAAGAGATTTATCCTTTGCAATTCATGTGATAATACTTCCATGATTTCATTGAAGTTACCTCATAAAATATAATGATAAACAGAAGGGTTACCCTTTTTTCTAGTGGGAATGCTTTATATAAAGAAGTATAATTTCCCTTGTGGTTTGGAGTACCATATGGCTTTTCCCCACTTGCTTTAGAATTTTTTAAAAAGACAATAAAGATTAGATTTTCCTTTAAGGTTTAAGAGACCTCAAAACTATCACAGCTTTCATCATCAGGCCACAGCGCACAGCTAATACAGCACACCCACCCTGAAGAAAGCTGTGATAAAACGGCGATGTTAACGGGATCTAGGGGCTGTCGTGAGCATTAAATCAGGGTGTGGGTTGTTCAACATCTTTTCTTCCCTTTGAAGGGATGTTTAACTGAGATAGATTGAGCTATTTATGCAACATTTGTCAGTGCACAGTGTTTTGACTGTATTTTCAAAAGCCACAAAATGCCACATCAAAACCACCCCAGTATGACTATCACCATAAGTGGAGCATACTGACTTTTCTCTTCCATTTCATTCAAATTTAAAAAATAAACGTATTTCTCCAATTGATTTTACAACAAAGTTTGTCAGTAGCTTTCCACACTCTTACAAGGCCAGAGTGTTTATAGGAGGAACCCTTTTTAAAAAACATATATGCTTTCATTTGTGACCACACACTTTTTACCTGAACCACCTTTATCTATTTATGAGATTTATCGCAGTCTTACCTCTAAAACATGAGTTCGCTTAAGCCAGGGACCCTCAGACACTCACCATTGATGCAACATGGTGGTGGAGGGAGGTGAGCCTAAAGTGCAAGATTTTCTTATTCATACACCAAATTTCAGCTGTACCCTGACCTATCTCTTACTTCCTCTAGTAAGGAGTCATTAGACTTATTTCTCTGCTTTAGTGCAAATGTATGTGTAAGCTGTTATGTTTGATTGTAAGACTGCTACTTTTCTCTTAGACTCTAGGGTACACATCATGCTCCTGTCTGGTTACCTCCTTTACTGGTATGTGTCATAATATATTAAAAACTGAAAGAGCCTCTTGGGAGACATCACTTTGTGCCATTATTGAATTTCTAAACTTATTTTTATATGTTTTTTTTTTTTACTTTTTTACTGTATTTTTCCACTACTATTTAGTCCCCTTATACTCCACTTGCCCTTGCAACCATCATACTGTTGTCCATGTCCATGAATCCTTTTTCCTTTTTGCTCAATCCCTCCACCCACTACAGCTATCAGCCTGCTCTCCATCTATGAGTCTGTCTATATTTTGTTTGATAGTTCAGTCTATTAACTAGATTCCACATATGAGTGAAATCATATGGTATTTGTGTTTCTCTGACTGGCTTATTTCACTTAGCATAATGTTCTCCAGAACCAACCATGGTGTTGCAAAGGGTAAAACTTTCTTCTTTTTCATGACTGGGTAGTATTCCGTCGTATACAGGCCCCATAGTTTTTTTATCCACTCCTCTACTGATGGACAGTTGGGCTCCTTCCATATTTTGGTAATTGTAAATAATGCTGCAATGAACGGAGGGGTGCTTATTCTTTGAATTAGTGTTTTGGGTTCTTTGGGATATATTCCCCAAAGTGGGATCACTGGGTCAAAAGTCAAAATCATTTTTAATTTTCTGGAGTACATCCATATTTCTGTCTACACTGGATGAACTAATCTGCATTCCCATCAACAGTGAAAAGGGTTGCCCTTTCTCCACATCCTCTCCAGAACTTGTTATTTGTTGAATTTTTGATAATAGCCATTCTGACAGGTGTGAGATGTATCTCATTGTAGTTTTAATTTGCATTTCTATGATGATTAGTGACAATGAGCATCTTTTCATATGTCTATTGGCCATATGAAGGTTCTCTTTGGATAAGTTTCAATTCAGGTTCTTTGCCCATTTTTCCATTGGGTTGTTTGTTTTTTTGGTGTTGAGTTTTGTAAGTTCTTCATAAATTTTGTGTATTAACCAGTTATCACATGTATCAGTGCATATGTTCTCCCATTCCATGGGCTGTCTTTTTATTTTGTTGATGATTTCCTTTGTTGTGCAAAACTTTTTAGTTTGATGAGGTCCCATTTGTTTATTTTTTCTTTTGTTTCCCTTGCCTTGGGAAATATATCTGATAAAATAATTCTTAAAACAATGTCTGAGATTTTGCTGCCCATGTTATCTGCTATGATTTTTATGATCTTGGGTCTAACACTTAAGTCTTTGATCTATTTTGAATTTATTCTTGTGTGTGGTGTAAGAAGGTGGTCTAGTTTCTTTTTTCTGCATGTAACTGTCCAATTTTCCCAATGCTGTTTATTGAATAAACTACACTTAGCCCATTGCATGTGCTTGCTTCTCCTGTTGAATATTAGTTGACTATAAAGGCATGGGTTTATTTCCAGGTTCTCTATTCTGTTCCATTGATCTAAGTGCCTTTTTTTGTGCCAGTATCAAGTTTTTTGAATACTATGGTCTTGAGTATAGTTTGATAATAGATACTGTGATTCATTCAACTTTGTTCTTCTTTCTCAGGATCACTGTTGCTGTGTAGGACCTTTTGTGGTTCCATATAAATTTTTGAAATATTTGTTCTAGTTCTGTGAAATACATCATTAGAATGTTGATAGGAATTGCATTGAATATACAGATTGCTTTGGGTAGTATGGACATTTTAATGATGTTAATTCTTCCTATCCATGAACACAGCATGTGCTTCCACTTATTTGTATCTTCTATTTCTTTCTTCAGTGTCTTATAATTTTTGAGTACAGATCTTTTACATCCTTGGTTAGATTTATTCCTAGGTATTTTATTCTTTTTGAAGTGATTGTGAATGAGATTATTCTCCTAATTTCCTTTTCTATTAGTTTGTTATTGGCATATAAAAGTGCAACTGATTTATGGATATTAATTTTGTATTCTGTTACTTTGCTAAATTGCTTGATTAGTTTTGGTAGTTTCTTGGTGGAATCTTTGGTGTTCTCTATGTACATTATCATATCATCTGCAAACAAAGATAGTTTTACTTCTTCCTTTCTAATTTGGATGCCTTTTATTTCTTCTTCTGGTCTGATAGCCGTGGCTAGGACTTCCAGTGCTATGTTAAGTAAGAGAGGTAAAAGCAGACATTCCTGTCTTGTTCCCAATCTTAAGGGGAATGCTTGCAGTTATTGCCCATTGAGTACTATGCTGGCAGTGTGTTTGCCATACATGGCCTATATCATATTTAGGTATGATCCCTCTATTCCCACTTTGCTGAAAGTTTAGATCATATATAGGTGCTAGATTTTATCAAAGGCTTTCTCTGCATCTATTGATATGATCATGTAGTTTTTATCCTTCATTTTGTTTATGTGGTAATCATATTTATTGGTTTGTGAATGTTGTATCAATCTTGCATTCCTAATTAAATCTCACTTGATCATGGTGTATGATCTTTCTGATGCATTGCTATATTCAGTTTGCTAATATTCTGTTGAGGATTTTAGCATCTATGTTCATCAGGGATATTGGCTGATAATTTTTATCCTTTGTAGTGTCTTAATCTGGTTTTAGAATTAGGATAATACCGGACTCATAAAATAAGTTTGGGAACCTAACCAACTCTTGAATTTTATGAAATAGTTTGAGCAGGACTGGTATTAGTTCTTCTCAGAATGTTTGGTGAAATTCACTTGTGAAGCCACCCGGTCCAGAGCTTTTGTTTGTTCGGAGTTTTTTTTTTATTACTGCTTCAGTTTCATTAGGTGTAATCTGTCTATTCAGGTTCTCTGAGTCTTCCTGGTTTATTTTTGGAATATTGTATGTTTCTAGGAATTTATCCATTTCATCCAGGATGTCAAGTTTGTTGGCATAATTGTTTATAGTATTTTCTTACAATCCTTTGTATTTATTTGGTGACAGTTGTTATTTCTCTTCTTTCACTTCTGGTTTTATTTTTTGGGTCCTTTCTCTTTTTTTCTTGATGAGTCTGGTTGAGGGTTTGTTAATCTTGTTTGTCTTTTCAAAGAACTGGCTCTTGGATTCATTGATTATTTCTGTATCTTTTTTTAGACACTATTCCATTTATTTCTGCTCTAATCTTTATTATTTCCTTCCTTCTACTCACTTTGGGTTTTGTTTGTTGTTCTTTTTCAAGTTCCTTTAAGTGTAAAGTTAGATAATTTATTTGAGCTTTTTATTGTTTTTTTTTTTTTTTTTTTTTTTTTTTTCGGGGGGGATAAGCCTGTAAGGCTGTGAGTTTCCCTCCTAGGATTGTTTTCCCAGCGTTCCATAGACTTTTGATTGTTGTGTCCTCATTTTCATTTGTTTCCAGATATCTTTTGATTTCTTTCTTAATCTCATTATTGACCCATTAATTGTTTAATAACATATTATTTAGCTTCCATGTCTTCATGTGTTTTTCAGTGTTGTTCTTGTGATTGATTTCTAGTTTCATAGCACTGTGGTATAAAAAGATGCTTGATATGATTTCAATCTTCTTAAATCTATTGAGAGTTGTTTGTGTCCTAACACGTGGTTTATCCTAGAAAATGTTCCATGTGCACTTAATAAGTATGTGTATTTTCTGCTTTGGGGTAACATATTGTAAAGATATCATAAATTCATTTGATGTAGTGTGGCATTTAAGGCCACTGTCTCCTTGTTGATTCTCTGCCTGGAATTTCTATCCAGTGAAGTCAATGGGGGTATTAAAATCCCCAACTATGCTGTATTTCTGTCAATCTCTTCCTTTATAGCCACCAAAATTTGCTTTACATATTTAGGTGCTCCTATGTCGGGTTTGTAAACATTTACTAGGGTTATATCCTCTTGTTGGATTGTTGCCTTTATCATTGTGTAGTGTCCTTTGTTTCTTCCTATAGCTTTGGTTTTAAAGTCTATTTTGTTAGTTATAAGTACTGCTATCCCTGCTTTTTTTTCTGTTCCATTTCCATAAAATATCTTCTTCCATCCCTTTACTTTTAGTCTGTGTGTATCCTTTGATCTGAGATGGGTCTCTTGGAGGAAGCACATATGTGGGTCTTGTTTTCTTATCCATTCAGCTACCCTCTGTCTTTTGGTAAGAGCATTTAAGACATTTACATTTAAGGTGATTATTGATAGATATATATGTAGTACCATTTTATTGTTAGACTGTTTTTTTTTCTTTTCTTCTTGAAGCAAGCCCTTTAACATTTGTTGCAATACTGGTTTGGTGTTAACAAACTCCTTTAGCTTTTTCTTGTCTGGGAAGATCCTTTTTTCTTTGATTTTAAATGATAGCCTTGCTGGGCAAAGTAGCCTTGATTGTAGGTCTTTGCTTTTCATCACATTGAATATTTCATGCCACTCCCTCTGGCCTGAAATGTTTCTTATGAGAAATCTGATGATAGTCTAATTGGTGCTCCTGTATATGAAACTACCTGCTTTTCTCTTGTGGCCCTTAGTGTTCTCTCCTTGTCTTTTAGCCTTGATATATTTTTAAAAGATTTTATTTATTTATCTTTAGAGAGAGGGGAAGGGAGGGAGAAAGAGAAGGGGAAAAACATCAATCTGTGATTGCATTGCCTCTTGAGATCCCCCTACTGGAGACCTCGCCAGCAACACAGTCATGTGCCGTGACAGGGGATCGAACCAGCTACCCTTTGGATCACAGGCCAGCACTAAAGCCCCTGAGCCACAAAAGCCAGGCCTAGCCTTGCCATTTTAATTATGATGTGTATTGGTATAGGCTTCTTTTGGTCCAACTTATTTGGGACTTTGTGCTTCCTGGATTTGTGTGCCTTTTCCTTTCACCAGATTAGGGAAGTTTTCAGTCATTGTTTCTTTAAATAGGTTCTTGATCCCTTGCTCACTAACTTCTTCTGGTGTTCCCATCATGTGGATGTTGTTACATTTCATGTTGTCCCAAAGGTTTTTCTGAGCTCTCCTCATTTTTATTTTGATTTTTGATCCTCTTTTCTTTTTGCTGCTCTGCTTGAGTGTCTTTTTCTACCTTGTCTTCCAAATCACTGATTCAATTATCTGCTTCATCTAACCTACTGTTTATTCCTTCCAATGTACTATTTATTTCAGATATTGCATTTTTTTCCTGACTGGTCTTTTTTTATGGTTTCTATGTCTTTTTTTTCATGCTGTTGAGTATTCTTATAATCATTTCTCTAAACTCTCTACTTGCTGTAGTGCTTGTCTCCATTTCATCTAGCTCTCGTTCTGTACTATTCTCTTTTTCTTTCATTTGGGGCCTGTTTATTGTTTGTTTGTCTTCCCATTTGGCTGTCTCTCTGTGTTTGTTTCTGTGTATTAGGTACATCTGCAAGACTCTGGTGTAGGCCTAAGTCAAACCCTGCCTCTGACTGGCCCTGTGTAACTTGTTGGGAGCTATCAGTGCTCCACAGTTTGTGGCTCCCTTTGCTGGGCTTGTTTGTGTGCAGAAAGAACCGGGGTGGCTTTTAGCAGCACTGGGCCTGGGGCAGGGTCAGCTAAAGCTCAGAGCTCCCATAGATCCAGCTCTGCCTCTAAGCTTTCTGTTAGGCTGACAGAGTGAAAGTCTTTTAGCTGTACTACTCAGCTGCAGGGCTTAGGCTCCACAGAGTGAGGCAGAGTAATTCCTGCATGTGGGATTATTGCTTTTCCTGAGGCTGATACCACTTGGAGGGGAGTAGTCTGCCTAAAAGGGATGGCTCCTGAAGTATGGGGAATGACTCAGCACAGGGATCTTGGCAGCTTTTCCTTCACTCTCTCCCCAGAGCCACCATCACCGGACTCTTCTTATGCATGTCTAGTCCACATTGCCCTCCCTCTACCAGAGCCCAGAGCTGCAAGTGAAATGTTATGCATTGGTCCTTTAAGAGGCTTTAGCTATCTCTCCCTGGTAGGCAGAAACCCTGCTGCTTTTCATAGCCATATGATATTTGGGTTGCTTTCCTAGTTGTGGCATTATAAGTGAGGGAGCACAGCTGGGTGTGGGGTCTAGACCCCACACTTCTCAGAGGGAATGTACTGGCTGCTGAAATATTTCTCTAGGACTTCAGCTGCTGCCTGTGGGACCCCAGCCAGCCCTCTTGCATCCCCTCCCTACAAGTGACATTGTAGTGAAGTGGTTTTCCCATAAGGCCATGGTTGTAAGGTTTCCCTTCAGCTAGTGTTCAGTTGGTTATTAAGGATGATTTTTAAAATAATTTAGTTGTAATTTCAGTTTGATCCTGGGAGGAGGTTAGTGTAGCTTCCATTTACTCTTTTGCCATCCTGGGTGCTTTGGACTTTTATTGATTACAGTTAAGCTTTGCCTCATACCTTCTTTTGGTATATTAATGCTAACCAATTTTTTAAAAGTCTTTCATATTGAGAGGCAAATAAGATTTATCTGATATTAAAGAATAGCTTTTTGGGAATCATTAATTCAGGCAGACCCCCAAATAATGTTCTGATTTGGAGACAAAAGCAATGGGTATTTATGACAAAGAGAAAGGGAACTTAAAGTTAAGTCAACAAAAGGAAGGTATTTCTATTGATGCATGTAACAAAACATAGTGATGTTAATTCTAAACCATGCCTTTACATTTGTTGGTGAGTAGTTATAAGTCTAGTATGCATAATAATTACTTCCTTGTCATATTTGCAAACAGGTTCTAGGGAATAATGTTGCTTAGGCCCAGACCAAAGGTTATTTTGCTCAGGTGTAACAATCCTTTTGAGACATAAGGCTTGAAAGGCAGACTCTTTGGCTTGGCAACTTCAGCAACTTTTTTAGAGTTTCTTTCTTTCTTTCTTTCTTTCTTTCTTTCTTTCTTTCTTTCTTTCTTTCTTTCTTTCTTTCTTTCTTTTTCTTTCTTTCTTCTTTCCTTTATTGTATTTTTTTCTATTACCATTTAGTCCCCTTATACCAACATCTTCCCCCCAGCAATCACCACACTCTTGTCCATGTCCATGAGTTTTTTTCCTTCCCTTAACCTCCCTCCCCTCACTGTCATCTTGCTTGCTATCTATGAATCTGTCCCCATTTTCTGTGTTAGTTCAGTTTGTTCATTAAATTCCACATATGAGTGAAATCATATGGTATTAGTCTTTCTCTAACTGGCTTATTTCATTTAGCATGACAGGCCCATCCTTACTGTACCAAAAGGTAAAATTTTGTTTTGTTTTGTTTTATTTTATGGTTAAGTCATATTGCATTTTGTAAATGTCCCATAGTTGTTTTATCCACTTATCCTAGATGGATGCTTGTGTTGCTTACGTGCCTTGGTGCTAACACTGCAATGAACATTGGGGTGCTTAAATATCTGATAAGTGGTTGGTATCCAAAATTTATAAAGAATTTGCAAAACTCAATGCCAAAAAACAAACAACCCAATTACAAATCAACAAAGGACCTGAATTGACACTTCTCCAAAGAGGATATACAAATAGCCAATAGACTTATAAAAAGATGCTCAATGTCACTAATCGTCAAAGAAATGCAAATTAAAACTGCAATGCCCTGGCTGGTGTTGCTCAGTGGATTGAGAGCAGACTGCGAACCAAAGCATCGCAGGTTCAATTCCCAGTCAGGGCACATGCCTGGGTTGCAGGCCACGGCCCCCAGCAACTGTACATTCATGTCTCTCTCTCTCTCTTTCTCCCTCCCTTCCCTCTCTAAAAATAAATAAACAAAATCTTTTTTTTTAAAGATTTTATTTATTTTTAGAGAGGGAAGGGAGGGAGGGAGAGAGACAGAGAGAGAGAAACATCAATGTGCGGTTGCTGGGGGTTATGGCCTGTAACCCAGGAATGTACCCTGGCTGGGAATCGAACGTGGGACACTTTGGTTCCCAGCCCGCGCTCAATCCACTGAGCTACGCCAGCCAGGGCTTAATAAACAAAATCTTAAAAAAAAGATTTCATTTAAAAAAAACTGTAATGCGATACCATCTCACACCTGTCAGAATGGTTATTATCAATAAATCAACATTCAGCAATTGCTGAGAAGATGTGGAGAAAGGCAAACACTTTTCACTGTTGGGAATGCAAACTGGTACAGCCACTGTGGAAAGCAGTATGGAGATACCTTAAAATATTAAAAATGGAGCTGCTTTTTTGACCCAGTGATCCCATTTCTGGAAATATATTCAAAGGAACCTAAAACACTAATTCTAAAGAACATAAAATGGTTTCTTTTATACTATTATTTACATAAACCTTCTTTATGCTTCATTATTCTGATATCATTTAATAACAATTTTCTCAAACCAAACCAGTTGAATGGAAATGCGATCCAAAATTGGTAGATAAGGAAAATTTATATATATAAAGTGTATGTGAACTAATGTCATTCCAATAAACTTAGTAAGTGTGTGGGTATGTGTGTGTGTATAATTTGCCTAACATTTAAACATTATTTGCCCATATTTGTTCTAATTTATGACTTTCATCAATTACTATGTTGGATGTTAAAGATAATGTTTATATTTGTTCCCCCACATTAATTATTCAATATTGTGAAGGTTCCTATCAAAGAAGAGATAAAAACAGCATTGAATTAGAAATAGAATCCGCAGTAGAAAATCAGTAAATGGTTAAGATTACTCTTTGTAAATGTACATATGTAAAGTACATTAACTCCATAAAAACTTACTTTGACCAAGGTTTCTATAAACCCAAGTGAAAAGAGAATATGAAACACAATAATAAAAAATTCTGTAAAAGGTGTTAAATTTATTTTCTGTACTTCAGATAAAAACCACTCTGAAACCTTTATATATATGAAGATTTTGACCCTCTTTGTTGTAAATCCTAACTCTCAAGGAAACTTTTATCATTTCAATATTTAATAGTCTATACATTTGCAACATTTATTAAATATAGGAGGTCTGCCTGGAAAAAGTTGAGCCATTATTAATATAATGAGAACAGCTTATGTGATATTGATGTAACCTGGCAGCCAAGGAGAGTGGTCTAGAATGCATGTGCATGAACAATGACAATTTCACTGTATTAATCAGTTGGGATGGTAGATGCTATTGAGTGAGCATGTGTACTGTGTGGCCATTGCATTCAAAATGACTGAGTAAGTAGAACAATGAATCTGCATGAAATTTTGTGTTAAGCTTGAACAGTCCTCTGCAGAAACTATTTTGATGATTCAGAAGGCCCCAGCTATGGCAGCTGGTGATTGGCAGCTTCATCAAGACAACGTGCCCTCTTGTGCATCATGTCTCCTGCAGAGTTTTTTGGTGAAACGTGAAATCACCCATATGACTCATTGCGCTACAGCCCAGATTTGGTGCCCTGTGACTTCTGGCTTTTCCCAAAACTAAAATCACCTTTGAAAGAGAAGAGATTTCAGACATGCGATGAAATTCAGGAAAATACAATGGGTTAGCTAATGGCAATTGGGAGAACTGTATGAGGTCCCAAAGTGCCTACTTTGAAGGAGACTGAGGAGCCACTGTCCTATGTACAGATTCTTGTATCTTGTATCTTTCTAAATATATGTTTCTATTTTTCATGGTACATAGCTGGATACTTTCTGGACAAACTACAAGGACACAAGGACATACACGGTATATCAAACTTTGACCTATGTTCATCACAGTAAAGACATTCAAAAAAGTCCTTCAGGTTAGACCAAATTTGTAGAAAATCATTCATTCTCACTATCTGGGTCTTCATTTTTGTCATAGATAAAAGAGGACAATGACAATTAAATGACTTTAAAGTAATCTCTAACTTTTACGTGATGATTCTAAAAAAAAAATTCTCAAGACATCTAAAATAATTGAACTCTTAAGGAATCCAGTTTTCTCATTTTCAAAAAGAAGAGATTAGATGAAATGAACTCTACAGTTCATTTTCTATCTAAATTATTGAACACATTTTTATCGGATAATTTTAGACTTTATGCATTCAAAGTCCTCTGTAAAAAAACATATTATTTCTTAGAAGTTTAAGAAAAAATTTGGTATGTTTATTAGAGTTTAAATTTTAATATTAGATAATAAAAAGAAATAGGACTTCCTTGACCACTGTAGCTAAAACTATTTGTTTTCTTTATTTTAAAGTTGTTTCTTGTTCATTTATTTTGTTTGTTTGAATGTAAGTACCTAAAAGACAAAGACAGTATCTTCTTTATTCCTGATTCCACAATAAAATGCTAGGCGTATAAATGAAGTTTGTCATTTTTTGGACAAATAAGCAAAAATTAAAAAGAGATCACGTATCATGTATTTTTTAAATTATTAGAGAAAAGAAATATTTATGGAATGGATAAAGCTCAAAAGAATATTATAGTTTATTTATTTAAATAACTTTAATAAGAAGTAAATATATTAAATTTCTATAATTTATCATACATTCTTTGTGTCAAGATTTTTATTTAACTTAGCTCACTTTTATTAGGTGTCTACCATATTCCTGGCAAGAAAATGGTGTTTATAACCATGAATGAATACCAATTCTGGTTTTTTTCATTCATTGTTATACAACTCTGGACAAATCTCACTGTTCTGAGTTGCGATATTGTCAATTGTATTGTGAGGATGATAATGCCTATTTTTAAGTGTGGCACCAAGTTAAATTAAGTAACTTATAGAATGCACTCAAAACAGAGCTTAGCTGTGAGAAATTACTTGATTTTTCCTTGCGAGTACTATTATGATCAGTGTTGAATGGAATGAACTAGGTTCAAAGTGTTAACATTGTTAATGTATTGCTATTTCAACAAGAAATAACTTCTTGTTTCCTTCACTCTTTACTTTCATTTTAAAATGATTTTTGGTTCGCAGATGTCTTGGACATTCTGATGAAGACTACGAGCCTTCTTTTAGTATGTGTGTATGTATAAACAAACAAAAATCACATCACAAACAAAATCAATAAAATTTTGTTAAATATTTCAGGGGATTGATTGACTTATTAAAATCCTTCTCTTAACTTATGTTTCCAACAAATTAAACTTAAGTTAAATTAGTAATATTAAAAATGTTCAGTGCCGTGTCTGCCATGTCTGATTTTGCTATAGGTATATATTTCTTTTTAGTCTATAATTGAGTAACTTAAGCTTCAAATTAAATCAGTAGCACTATTATTATTAGCTTATTTATATATGTTCATCAAAAATGTCAGTTCTATCATTAATTGATGTTATTATTTACCTTAAAATGAATGACTTACGGTGTTTTAGGTATCCTATATTAATTAATGTTACTTTGTCTCTATGCCCCCAAATTATTCAACAATGTTAAAGGAATGATTTGGTTCAGTCCTGAGGAGCTCAAATGATGTGCTTTCCATTTTGTTATTGATAGTACAATATTTACTGGTTTTCAATAACATTTGTTATTAAAAATTAGTGTACTGTTTTCTCAGAAATTTGTTGAAAATTGTGCTTTTACTGCATTGAATAGTATTTCAGTGATCTAAAAGCTGATACACTGTTGTTCTTCAAAACCTATTATTATGTGGTCTTGCTGGAACTAAGGAATGAACCAATACAAATTATAGCTGTTTTTTTAAAGAAAAATTACTTTTTATTATTTTGCTGCTTCATTTCTTCATCTTGGTTGCCTAAGGTATGAATATGAAAGTATGCTTGTTGATTTTCCTTTTTCATTCTCTATTGAAGATAAAAAATATTGGCGTAATATATTTACATATTCACATGCAATTAAATGCATATGAATTATTTCACTTGCTGGTTCAGTGAATTAGTCAAACTTTTTACCTGTAAAATAAATGTTACTCCAAGTAATTAATATATTAATTATTCATTAAGTTTTTGTTGTTTGCATTGTCCTGATATTTTTGATAAAGTAAAAAAAAGTGTAGATTGAGTTCCTGTTGGAAGACAAGTTATGTATATGGAAAGGTATAAATAATTCTTAGAAACAATATGTAATAAACAGGAAATAAATGATACAAACTACAAGTTCTAGATTAGTATGCTAGAGTTGCCATAGCAAAATGCCATGGACTAGGTGCCTTAAATAACAGATTTATTTCTCACACTTTTGGAAGCTGGAAGGCTGAGATCAAAGCATGGCAGATTCAGTGTCTGCTAAGGGCTCATTTCCTAGTTGCTGATGATACAGAACATAGACAAATTCCCTTCTCATTTGTGGAATGGTGACAATCATCATCATGAGGAGATTCCACACATAGAAGACACGTTAGTGTTGTCAATGCACATTCCTTGAACATGGCAAAGGGCCAGTATAATGAATATATTGAGAATAGTGGGTGTGGTCACACTAGACAAACTGTTGACTGGCAGCATTAATGCCTGTAGGCCCAAGGAGGAGACTGTTTGGGAGGCACAAGGTCATTATACAATGATTAATATGACTGCAGTTGGTTGTCTATAATCTTTCCATTGGAGGAAGGTGGAAGAAGAGAATTCCATGACACAGAGAGCAAAAAGAGCAGAAACAAGAGTGTAGAGAGATGTGGTCCATGTAGGGGTAAAGCACATTTGAAATATTTAATGACAGGGCATGGGTTGAGTCCTTTGAAGGTATTTAATGCAATGCAGGATTTAGGGACCATAATATTAAGTTAGACGTGGCTGTAGAAATCAAAAAGATCTTGCAGTCTATGAGGTAACACCAAGTATATTATAAATTGAAAAGTGTTTTAGTTGTTATGACAGAAGTATGTGCAGAATACAATAGGTACACCCTAGAAAGAGTGGTTAAGTTTAGGTGTTACCAAAGAATCTCTCAATATGTTTGTATTGTGTCTTGTAAAATAAGAATGTAGGCTATTAAAAATGAAGGATGACCAAATGCAGTAAAAGTCTGAAAATCCTATATACACATCAAAAATATTGTGGCGCTGTGAAGGGCAATGCACAAGCAGCAGGGCAGTATGGACCAGTGCCAGGGCAATGGGACTGGAACACAGGAGCTTGCAACAGATGACATGGGGTCAGACTCCCTCCTGGAACTTAGGACTTTTGCTTACTATGTTGGCAGCAAACATCTTTGTGCTTCAGTTTGCTCATATACAAATTTTTGGTAAAGATTAAATGATTTGATATTTATATCAAGTCACACAAGAGTGATTGGTTAATCAGAATCTGTTCCCAAAGAGAACAATGACTCTGGGGCATAGAAGAGGGTCACTAAGGCACCAAATAAACACTCCAGTCTTTCTGGTAAGACAATTTTATTCAAACATTGGGTAGTATGGAGTGAACAAGTACTTGTTTTCCTTTTTATTAAAAACAAACAGCGTATGATTTAAATATAAAACAAGATTCTTGGGACAATTTGCTCATTCTTTTTAGCTCTAAGTATTTGTTGGAAAAGATAAAGAATCACAGCACTAACCACATTCTGCAGCAACGCCAATTCTTAGCATAAGAAGGAAGTGGAAGTCAAATAGGATCACGTCTGTATAATAAACATGTAGTTCATTTAGCTCTTATGACTATATTTACTAAATATTACATCTACATAGGATTTTTTTTAATGTTCAAGCTTTTGCACTATCTTCTGAAGTCTCAGATTAATGAATTCATCAGATATTTTAAGCAAATTTAGTAAGAGCAAATGAAGAAACTTATTCCTGTTGTGTGGAAATTTCAGTTAAGCTCCAAAACTTATATCAATAGTCACCAAATAAGTTCCATAGAGTTGCAAAAATATTGCCAGAATGCCTCATCTGAGATGAATAAACAGTAGGCAGTCTAAGTCCTCAGGCCTCATCCTATCAGTTACCTACTTTTTAAAAAGATTTTATTTATTTTTAGACTGAGGGGAAGGGAAGAAGAGAGAGGGAGAGAAACATCAATGTGTGGTTGCCTCTTGTGCACCACCTACTGGGGACCTGGCCAGCAACCCAGGCTTGTGCCCTTATCTGGGAACCTGTGACCTTTTGATTGGCAGGCTGGTGCTCAACCCACTGAGCCACACCAGCCAGGGCCCTACTTTTTTTTTATTGTTCAATTACGGTTGTTCCCATTTTTCCCCCATTTCTCTCCCCTGCCCTATTCACCCCCCCACCTTCTACTTTCAATCCTCTACCCTTTTGTCTTTGTCCGTGAGTCCTTTCTACATGTTCCTTGACTTGACCCTTCCCCTTTTTTCCCCTGTAACCCCCCTGCTCCCTCCCCTCTGGCACTGTTACCTATTTTTATACATAAAGAATAAACTAGACAAGACAGTTTTCAATAAAAAGCAACCAAAGAACATGGTGTTAAACAGATGTTTATATGCACTCTAGGCAAGTAGCTCTAAGCCACAGTTCACCTCTTGCTCAGGGCTGATTATAACATAGTGTCAGGACTGTGCTCAGAAGAATGCAGACTGACAAGACTGGTGACAGCTAGAGTGGAACAAGGGCAGACAATGAGGTAATTTCAGAGAAACAGGAAAAGCACCAAAATCATGAAATATAGAGATGGAGGCACTGTCAGAATTAGAAGATAGTCATATCAATGACATCTGTGGCTCCATAAGAAGCTACGATAATGTAAAATAGGAAAATACAGTTCTTCCAATAGGGAAAGTTCTCAAGTGGTTTCTTAATTTCTCATTCCTATGGAGATGGATTACAGTGTTATTTTTATTTAATCTGACCCAAATTTACTTAGATGGGATCTTATGCTCTATAATAATACGCTAGGTTGTTTGAGATTAATGTTCATGCTGAGAATAATTCAATGAACTAGACAAAATATATTTTTGTGTCTTTGAGAGCCTCAGTGAGAATATGTTGGGCAAAGAATAGAAGAAAAGAGAGGTTAACACTAACCTTGAGGCCACTTTTCCCCTTTAAGCAATTGCTGATTCCAAAAGTAAATTGGTGGCAGAAAAGATAATAAACCAAGCAGAGTTTTAGAGGTTTCATAGGGCTGGGGAGAAACGTCAGAAGTGTGAGAAAGAGCAAGTCCTCTAGAAAAACTGTAGGCTTCTTCTGTGAGCCCCAAGGGATGTGGGTGAACCAGAAATAGACCAGCTGCCAGAAGGAATGTAGCGTGTAACCATCTCAGTCCGTTTTTGGACTGAGGATTATTTGCCTACAAAAGTCTTTCAGGCCATAAGGAAAAGTCAGTCTTCTCTCAGGGAAAATATTATTGATCAGACTTGTCAGAAAGTTCTTCATTTTACAGTTCTTTTGTGTGTTTGATTCTATTTAATTGATTGCTGCCTTTATTGTTATTATTTTTCTTTCACTTTTTCTTTCTTTCTTTTAATTTGCTGGGATTTTTTCCCCGTTTAAATTCTTGAGATAGATGCTTGAATCACTGAACTTTTTGTATGTCTTCCTTCTTTTCTCATATATGCATGTAAGCCCCCAAATGTTCCCTGAATCATAGTTTAAGCTTAAATTTTCCAAGTCAAATGTAAAAGATTTCACTATTTATGCACATATAATATCTATTATAAATATCTAACAAATCATCATCTGCTTAAGATATTGGTCAAGACTCCTGCATTTGCAAGTCCCAAAACAAGCTTGACTAGTTAAAGAATAAAAGGAAGTTTGTTCCCCAAAGAACTAGTGTAACTCAAAGGATTGAGGAAGACACTATAACAATGGAACCTTGATGACTGAACTAAGATTCAGTGTAGCCAGTATTTTCTTATACCCAACTTCAATCATTCTTTAGCTCTTTTTGGTTTTATTTATCATAATTTTAGCTGGTTTTCATCACATGACAAATAGTATAACAGGTCCAAAATCATGGTTCTGCATCATGGACCCCAGTCAAGTGGTTTCTTAATTTATGGATCCCAGAGGCAAAGCCTTGAATTCTAGACTAATAATGAAAAGGCAGAGCACTTCTGAGCCTCCCTTACATTAAATATACCTCCCCTCTGCTCCCCCCCCTCCACACCTGAGAATGTAGGATTGCGGGTGGAGGGAAGAAGATGGGAAAGCTTGCTCAGCAGTCAAAGATAATAAATAACAACAGTACAAAACATATATTAACCTTCAGCTCCTTGATTCCTTGGTTTTACATGTGTCTCAAGGATAGCAAACACTTGATTTTGTTTCTATAATCCAAGTGGAAATGCTGTTTTTTCTCTTTTAAGAGATGACTTTATTTCATTCAGACTTTCACTGTAAGAGTGAATATTTGTCTTAATCTATTTTTTAATTTTATATAATTATACATGTAGTATTTTTGGCTGTTTTTATATTGTCTTTTCCAATTTCTCTTCTTCCATTTCTTACTGTGTAGAAGTATAGGCTCCTTTTTAACTCTAGTGGTGGATGGGTTTATATTTTTAAGTAAATGCTTAAATTTATATTTCTTAATTCATCACTTTCACAAATAAATAAATCTTTTTTTGCTGCATACTATATAAGATGAACAAATTTTAGGCTATTTCTAGTTTCCTTTTCATTCCCACATTTGTTTATTTTTTAAATTATTTTTCTTATTTCTCCATAACATAAATGACATAACCGCAGAAACTACTCCAAACTGTATTTCTACTTCCTGGAATAGTTCGTGGAACAGAATAGAACTTTAATACATATGTTTCAGAAAAAGAACATGTCAGGAAGAATACACACCACGCTGATAAAATCATTTCATTTTGGAACAAGGGAGAAATTTAGCAGGTAACGTAGTGAACAAACAGGATTTTAGTCTGTCCGTATATTTAATTTTTATGGTGTGGCTAATTAAAAGTAATTAAAAGAACTAAAAAAATCATGTCACATCTTAGAAACATATATAAACTATACAGAATTTGTAACATTACAGTGTGGTTTAGCCACAGATGTATAGAAATGTGAGATTCCCCTGGATATTTTTATATGTGTAAATGATCTCTGTTATTTCCATCTGAGTGTTTACATATTATTTTGCTTTCATTTTGATGTTCAGAAATGTCACCAGGATGTTGTATTGTTTGTGGTTAGTGTGTCTTACCTTTTCACTTCTGATACACTGTGAGTGCTATCAGTATGCTGGAATATTATCTCTAATTGCAAAAAAATGTTCTTCCTTTGTATTTTTATATGTATTTCTTTTTCAAAACTTATTTTTACTCTTTATATATTAAAAACCTATGTAATCATCTGCCTTATGTATATTGTTTTCTTCTTTTTGACTTTGAGTTTTTGTACTTTTGCACTGAATTGTGAAAGCTTTTTAATCCTTTTCTATTTTTTTTCAAGTTTGTACTCTACAACTAAATGCTTCTACTTAAAAAAATATTGAAATATTTTTAATGTGTTCTTCATTATGTTTACTTTATACCACCAGTTATCATTTCATTCTGTTGTTTTTTCAATTATCTTTTCATAGTTTTATTTTGTGTCTTTTGAAAAGTTTGTATTATTTTTTAATCCATTATTTTATAGTTCCTATATTCTCATATCTTTTATTGAATATTGCAGGTATTTTTCTCAAGTTTGTTTTCCAAGTCTCTCAGACATTGATATTGTCTACTATTTGGCTTCCAAATCTTTTACTTTAAACATGTGAGGCTGTTTTCCTCAGAGATAACCATTTACAGGGTTGGTCCTTATTTCTCTGGGAAAATGGGCTTTGAACAGTTTGCTCTAGTGAAGATTATTTTGTCCACCTGAGGCACTAAACACTTGCTTTCCTTTGTGGGAGTCTAGAACTGCAAGACTCATGGGTGTTTTTGGTGCCTGTGCAACCATTTCTGAATTAAAATAAAAAACTCAAACAGGCTTGCCTTGGCAGATACACTCACAAGTGTTAGAGCATTTCACTACTATAAGGGAGAATATGCTCTGTGAGGCCCCTTCAGGAAGAGCTTGGGGAGCCTGCACATGAATTTGTCTAGATTCCACCCCATGTGTGTGTTTTTTTCCTTACTGACTCAACAGTACGTCCTTGCTGTGTCACTGTACGTCCTTGCCGTAGTACAACTTAGCTATTAAATATTATTATGTGTTAAGTTCTGTGAGTCTTTCAAGAAAAGCACCAACCCTGTGACTGGTCAAAGAGCCTCTGTCATAATTCTTACTTTCTAACAACTTTTTAAAATTTGTTTTGTTCTTTATTTATAATATCATCTGAAATCTTTTCAATACCAAGGGACTAGTATTGACTAAATTGTTTCTTTCCTTAGTGTATTTTATAGAAAAGTTAAAATATTCCAGAACTTGAAATGCTATTGCTGTCTTCATAGTAATGATTTATTGTGGTTTTGTTATTTTGTGGGGAAAGGGGTGGTTCTTACTCTATTGTTCTCTGCTGTTTCATTGAAAGAAAGGGAGATCAGTGCAGGTCTAATGATTCTAAACCCTCTAACAATTGAGAAATAAAGTAATAAATGCTATGACACTGAGGAAATTTAAAATACATGAATAATCAATCACTACGCTAATTCTGACGCTAGACCTCAAGGGATGTATGCTCTTCCGTTCTCTTTCTTGGAATCTTGCCTCCACCATGAACAAAAAACCGGACTATCTTCTTAGAGAGAGTTACCCAAATGACGTTCTCACTGTTGGCAGATGGATGAGGAAGGCCAAACATCAATGGCTCAGCCAGGATCGTGCGGACCCAGGCAGACTCATGAAACAGTAACAGGTGTTATTTTTCTTATCTAATTTATTTTTCTCTTTGTTGTTTTTTTCCTCCTTTTTATTTATTTTGCTCTTTTTATTGTTTCTCATTTTTTCATTTTCCTTGTATTATTTATATGTTAATATTACTTATATTATTTTAATATCATTTATATCATTTTATTTACTTTAACTTCTGAAATTGCTTCTTTTAAAAGACACTAAATGTTGGGTAGCATATTATAGCAATAACTAATATAGTCAGGAAGGGTATCAAAACCATCACTGTAGTAGACTGATTAATAAATGTATAAATTGTAAATCAAATAAACTAGCCAGAAGCATGTTTTAACTTTCAGGCATTTAAAAGTAATTGAAGAGAAATTAGCTAAGGAGCATGCCAGGTTACATTTCCAAAGAACCCAGAGTGTAAGCAGTCTCATACACTACCGGTTCTTACTTGCTCTTTGTAAAGATGATTTAGTTCCTCTTACTAGTCCCAGAAATGCTTCATATGAATTAAACAGCATGTCCAAGTACATTGGTGATGAGTTCAGTTGAAATATTTAGACTTAGGGTATAAATTCTGAAGTATTAAGCATGTAATTAAGTCCATAAGGATTGCAACAGGAAACATCATTCTCTTTGAAGGACAAAGGGTTTTCATATGTTTCTTAGCATGGTGGAAAAATATGATGACACTGAAATTCTAATGTTTATGCTCTCTTTTTGTTACGAATTCTACTGCAAGGCATTTACTGTAGGATAGAAGATAACGATGGGGAGTGAGGAGATCTGAGGACAAGCTCTAATTCCGCAACAATCAGACTGCGCGCGGGACCGCCATGTCACCTTGCTTACTCTAACCCTTGGTTTTCCCACCTCATTAAAGTTTTCAAATCCTAACCTTTACAGTTTTGGATGGTTTTGTGTGTAAGTAAGTAATAAAAAACTCAACCCTAATTGGCTTTACGATGAGGAGTTTTATTGTTTCACAGCATGTGAAGTCCAGAGGGAGGGAAGATTTCAGACTCTGATTCTACTTGCATTTCTATCAACTCTGTTGTCCTCTGTGTATTGACTTCGTTCTCACATAGGTGATAAAATGACTGTGGCTGTTTTGAATCTCACTTTCATTTATTGAAAAAAAAAAAGATTTTCAGCAGAAGCAAAAGAGAAAGAATGTTCCCATCTCAGCATTCCAATCAGGCATCCTTAACCTTGTTAGGTTGCTCTGGCCATATGCCACCACTAAACCTGTGACTTTGGAGATCTTTGTTTGGCTAGAGCTATTCAAGGCTCACTAGTAGGACTGACTTAGCCTGAGTCAAATTAATTCTGCATGGGAGTAGAAATCCAGATAAAATTCAGGTTCTGTTAAGTGGAAGAAAGGCACACGGGGGTTTGTTTGGTGGCTAGAGTACTTCCTGTATGGTTTATGCAATTAGCGCTCCATTTCAGTTTTAATACACCTGTGGTTGACTACACTGTGAAGCATTACAAATGTATGCTTCATATTTTGAAGAGGGAATCAGTTTTTAAAGGATTTCTTAAATAATGAAGAACACAATATTTTAGTTCTCACTATTGCTATTAAGCTTATGAATAATGAAATAAAGTGGTTCATTTTTGAACTTTGACAAACTTTCATATCAGATTTTTTCCATTCCTCCTTTTCTTTAAAATGAATTTTGAGGTATAATTGTAAAAGAGACATATAAAGAAGAAGAAATAAAAATAGGAAAAGAAAAGTGATGGAGAAAACTCCTTATAATAGGTAGCATATGTTTAAAGCAGGAATCAATTTTAAAAGTAACAGAATAATGATAGCAATTCTCCTATTATCCTATTCTCCAGTCACCCTGCATGAAATAATTTAATATTTGAAGTAAGCATGATTTTATCCATTTTACCAATGATAAATTTAAGACACAGTGAAGTTAAAAGTTTCTCACTGGCCATAATTCTAGGAACTGTCACAGGAAGACGATATGCTATCCTCACTCTCCCATTCTTCACATCAACACATTTAAAAACTAATACAACATTCACATAAAAATTTATTTTTTTACATGAATAATTATAATCCCAGGAACTTACTTTCAGAAAATTATAACATTTCTATACTTTTAGAAAAGCATGTAGGATCTTCAAAGTAGGCTGTTGAAGGGAAAATGTTGACTGAAGCACATAATATTGATTTCATAGATAAAGATAAATGCTTTCTGCAATGCAACAAAATATAGCAGTGTGTTCATTAGGCCATTTCCATTGTTAGTTTCAAAATCAATTTTCCTAAATATTTATCCTTTAGAAAAATTTACCTAAGTCTCTGAAAGTTATGTTGTGGTGAGGGGGATGTTTCAATTTTGTGTTTATTTGTTTATTTGTTTGTTTCAGATTTTAAAAAAATTATTGTAGTTCAAACACAGTTGTCTGTATTCCCCTCTATGATCCACCCCCACTCCAGCCATCTGGACCTCCCTCCCCTGATTCTACTCTCCCTTGGTTTTGTCCATGTGTCCATTATAGTTGTTCCTGAAAACCCTTCCCCCCTCTCTCCCCATTATCCCCTCCCACCTCCCCTCTGGTCACTGTCAGCCTGTTCTCAATTTCAGTGTCTTTGGTTATATTTTGTTTGCTTGTTTGTTTTGTTGATTAGGTTACACTTATAGGTGAGATCATACGGTGTTTTTCTTTCACCTTCAGGCTTACTTCACTTAGCATAATGCTCTCCAATTCCATCATGCTGTTGCAAAGGGTATGAGCTCCTTCTTTCTTTCTGCTGCGTAGTATTTCATCGTGTAAATGTGCTACAGTTTTTTGATTCACTCTTTGATGTCAATGTTTTTATTAGATGAAAATACATTTCCGTTTCAGGGAGCGCATGTGAGTGTGCATGACGGCAGTCATTGATGTCATCACCACAACACCTACTGAAATACCAGCATGACACCAACACTTGCTTATTATCCTAGCTATATATTCAGAGAAAACAAAATCTATAAGGAGCTTGATCTTTCAAGATTAGTGTTTAAAATTTCCCTAGAACTTATTTCTAATATGTAGCTGTAGTAAGATCTTCTGATTATGAATAGCGTGTGATAAAGGTAATAAGTAGAAGAAAGTGGGAGGAGTACAATAAAATTAAGAAAATCTTGATCTCTTTCTGAAAATAAGTGAATATATACTTCAACTTATCAAAACAATGGATTTGATAAAATGCAATGTACTTGTTCTCACATCTATGTTTTGCTTCTGAATAAAGCAATAGGATTCCAAATACAGCATGCATAAAACTTCAAATGAGAATGGCTGGGGAAATTGAGGTTATCATTCCTTCACCAGAAATATAATTTTGAAAACTTTCTTTTTGCTTCCTGATCCATAAATTAGAATCCTTTTTGCCACCCACAAGCACAATTTAGTATAATATATTACTAGAGATGTTTGAACAAATGTCCTCGAAGTGTACTTTGATTCACTGGTAAACACCACAGATTATGTCTATGCAAGGAAATAGCATACTATCAGAGACAAAAGTAGACCTTAACATACATTTGTTGATGAATGTTTTTACCCTTGCCATTTATTTGCTTCAGATATGTACAATTCTTCCCCAGTCACACACAAATGTACTTATTTTTAAAAGCATTTAAACCACTGGTAAACAATGGATCGCATGCTATTACTTGCCAAATAATGACTGTCAGGCCATAACAATGATCATAATTCATTCATAAACACCTTCAGAGTAGAGATTTCTTACTTTGCCATCAAATTACATAACTGTATGGCACTGAGCCACATACATGGTGTCACTCAATAGCGGTGTGGCTTGAAATTACATGATTTGAATTCCTTAGATTCTGAAAAATCAAAAGATGTTTGTAAGTATTTTGATTCATTAATTCGAATTCTTTACTCAACAGCACATTTTGTGTATTCAAATTCCTTATAGCCAGCATGCACACCACCTCAATGTGTCTTAAACCAAAATAATTCTTTTTACTCCCAAAATAATAACCTTTTAAGAAGATATCTCTGTGTCACAAGTTTTCATTTTCTTACTTTCCAAAGTTATTAAATCTTGGTGTAGCATCCTTTACAGTATTCGTCATTTCTTTCTAATTTCCTCCTCTTCATTTCAATAATTTCAAATAAAACTATTTTTCTGTCTTTCTAGCTTGTCAAATATATTTTTCTAGCCACATCTCTTCCTCATATTCTACTGTACACTCATAACAAGTACCTCATTCATCTATTAGTTCATTCAACAACAAATAAATAATATTAAAGTTGAGATTTGAAGAATCAGTAGGAGAAAAGTACAGGAATAATAGAATTAGGAAACATCTCAAGCCTGAAAGAGACTGGGAGGTTTGAGTAACTGAAAGAAGGTTATTGCAGTTGAAGTGCACACAGTGAAAGAGAGTGACAGGTGCTCAGGCTGCAGAGGAAGGGAAAATTTTTGTGTTAGGTTTCCCCATTGATTTCCAGATACGAGCCAGATTTTTTAAACTGGCATAAAAGGATTTTTTTTTCTTTGTGTTGAAATAGTTGTTGTTTTTACTTTATTTTTATTGTTGACACTATTACAGATGTCTCCATTCCTTCTGTCCACCCCTCCACTTTGCCCACCTCCACCCCCACATCCCTCAGGCTGTCACCACACTGTTGCCTGTGCCTGGGTTACTCTTATAAGTTCTTTGGCTAATCCCTTCACCTTCTCTCATCTGCTCACTGGATGAAAGAAAGGATCTTTTATGATTCACCTTCTGGCTCTTCCTATACGAACAAAGATAACAGGGCATAGCGATGAAGCAAATAAGAAGGTCTAACGGACATGGGCTTGAGTTGCAATTTCAATACTTGCTGTGCTGTGTAATTTTGGACAAGTTAGTTTACCTCTTTGGTAACTAGCAAGTTACTTTATTGTCCGATCCTTAATTGGAAACTGAAATTAATAATACTTTGCGAGAGACCTGTGAGTGTACAATGATTTACCATATGTAAGGTGTCTTACTTCTATTAGTATTAAATAAGATTACACATAAAATTAACAAATTTTCTAAAATAATAAAGTTCAATAAAAGCGATGTTATTATTTTTAGTCACATTTAATGTGACAATTCCAGAAAGCAATTTTTAAATTACTTCATGATGTTACATTTGGAGTGAATCACAGAAAGCTTAGGTATTAACATTAAACTCTAATTCTGATCTTGAAAACTTGCTTGCAAAAAAAGAAAATCAGAATCATCAAGGGTTCTTAAGTCAACACTTTAACAGCTTTTGAAAAATAATTGAGAATGCAATTAATTCCTTAGCTTATCCTTAAATATTTTCAAAAAGTAGCAATTCTACAGTCCTTAGCATCACTATTCAGATATAAAATGGAATTGGTGGGGCAATGAGTTTATAAAAAAGATGTAATTTCACACCATGGTTTTTCTTAATACTGCTCTAAACTTACCATTTAAAATTTTCTGAACAATCAGAATAATTTGCCAAAGATTAAATATGTACAACAATTTCATTTGCCATTTTAACAATTTTGCTGAATATTAGTTGATGAAAATTGATGATCAGAGCTACATATATAATTCTCTTTGTATATAGAGACTTGCCCAACATGAACCACACTTAATAGACTCTTTATTTAAAATACTATTCAGTAGCATGTGGTAAAAGGTTGAATACCATAATTAATGTTGCTTTTTGTAAGCCATGACATGAAGAAGCCCTGTCCTTAATAAAGGCTGTTATCTGGCCAGGCTGTTTTACAGGGTGGCATTACCTTGATGAAATCAATCAGATCCAAGCTTTGTGCTCACCAATCATGGCCTAAGAAAACAGACTCACACAAATAAATCCCACAAACAACTGCCACAAACTAAACTAAAACAAACAAGTGAATAATCACAAATCAAAATATGAATCTTGTTATTTATACTTTGCCTGTTTCTTTCCTGGGGCTAGCTTGTTCACAACTGCTTTCACAAGTGTGTTTTCTGAGAATATCACATTTGCAAAAGCTTGGTACTTGATAGACATACGGTCAAAGGAACTAGATAAAACATTTACATTCATGACAGTTATTGACAGTAATGGGAGTTAGGCGTAGTTGTCATGTTTCCGGTTCCATGTCAGAGATATACATGTGCCTGAAGATACATGATCAGTTCATGTGGACAACACTAATGGGCACTAAACAATTTTGTCTGTAATCTATCAGCATCACAAGAATAGGGACTCTGTCCTAATCTTTTTTTGTCTATGACACTTAACTCACTTCTGACAGGATGGAAGTACCACAATATTTTTAATTTAATTTCTCCTTACCTGTTTTCTATTTCAACAGTGACAGAGTCCTATTTCTAGCAGTCATTTTTGTTTTCATTTTTGTATTTTTTAACTTTAATAATGCTAGCAATTTGGCTATTTTTCCTTAGGGTAATACTAACTACCATACCAGATAAACCTCCAAATCTCAGTGGCATTAGAGAATAAAAGGCCTTTTCTTACTCATAACAGTGCATTGTGGGTTGTTCGGGTAGATCAGTTCTTTTCCGAGTGGTGATTCAAGGATCCCAGCTTATTATAACCCCTGGGTCTGTGCCAACACATAACTCTCAAGGTTTCCCTGGCATTCTACAAAAAAAAAAAAACTGAAAAAGAAAAAAAAAAAGGAAAATTCCAAATAATGGTCTATTGGAAAGGCTTTGGAAGTGGCAATTCTGCCTTAGTTCCATTGTCCAGGATTCAGTCAATATGGTTGCAAAGAAGTTAGGTATACTTGCATTGTGTATAGTAAGTGTCCAGCCTGCTTTTACACAATGTACAAAAATTTCTCTCATTATTATTACTGCTATGTTACATCATTTTTCCTTCTTTTTTAAAATATATTTTATTGATTATTGTTATTACAGTTGTCCCATCTTCCCCACTTTATAATCCCCTCTGCCCAGCACCTCCCTCCCACCCACATCCCCTGCCCCATAGTTCATGTTCATGGGTTGTACATATAAATTCTTTGGCTTCTACATTTCCTATACTATTCTTAACTTCCCTCTGTTTATTTTGTACCTACTATTTATACTTCCTATTCCCTGTACCTTTTCCCCCATTCTCCCCACTCCTTCTCACTGATAACCCTCCATGTGATCTCCTTTTTTATAGTGTTCACTAAATATTTTAATTCATCAAGTAATTAAGTATTTTCCTTCTTATAGGGCAAACTTAATAGAATAATTAGTGAGATATGATTTTTTAAAGCTTCATAGGTATAGTTAAAATTTATTTAAGTATTAAAGGTAAAAGATTAAAAACAAGAGCAATGACAAATTTTTTTCTATACAGGGATGATGTATTTTTAAATTTTTGATTCTTAAAAAATATTATTGATTTTATCATACATGATAATGTACTATAGAATCATGTTGCTGAAAGACTGTGTGGTATCATTAATCTTCCCCATTTAGGTATAACCATATTGATTACTATTGATAAATAGAAATAATAATCTTTTAGGAAAATTCCTTAAGTGACTTCAGGAAACAGGTGAAGATAGTAATGATTCTCATTTTCCAAAAAATAGTTTTAAAGACTGCATCATATTTAGCTTGGTATTATGCTCTTTGGTCATAGAAACTCAAAACAGGTACACATATTTGAAAAACAGCTATTTGTCATCCTGTTCGCCTTATTGTAATATATTGTAATACACATTTGAATCTTACAAAATTGTTCTTGATGGCATATTCTTGTGTTGGATAATTCTGTTGGTATTCACTGCTCCTTAGCAATTGGGATTTAGTATTCAGAAACATTTACTTTAAAAAATTGAGAAAAGAAGAGCCACAGATTTAATTCCTGGTCTGCAACTTACTATATGTGTGAACTGTACAACAGATTTCCTAATATCTCCTGGTGACCACTTTTATTCCTCTGTGACACTGAACCATATGTACTCAATTTAGCAATATGTTGTGGGGACTGGATTAAATAAAGTAAGGAAACTATGGCAGGACTCGCCATATCCTCAATAAGAATCAATAACATCTCAATTTTTCTTAACATTAACAACAGTCATGAAAAGTTTCAATCATGCAGCCAATGCTCCTTTCCACATTCCCTAATTTACTTCCCCCTCTGTTATTATTCTGCTTTGTGTATTTTTGAAAGGCACCATGGCATTTTTAAACTTGTGATATGGAAATGCAAAATAGTAGCTATAATAATGGATTTTCTATTGTTTCAAAATTGCAAAGTCATCACTATTTTTTAAAAAAGTATTTGTAGTTTCAATTTTAGATGCCCATTTTAATAATGCAAGTGAGGCTTTTCACAATGTGTTCTTTTCAAATCCATTCATTGCTAAAGAAAGAAATGAGACAAAGCTTTAATTTGCTTCTCACAGGGCAGATGAAATTGGTTCACTTTATTCTTATTTTATTATTAACACCTTTTGTCACAAATCCAAAGCCCAAGATGTTGAAAATGCTTGGTTAAATTCACAGCGGTCTTTCTTATGAAATCTTAATTGTAGCATTTTCCTTAAAATTTTAATTACTTTTCCAGAACTGGTATAGTGTTAACCTTTGCCTCAAATTTGAATTTTAAAAAGAGACTGGCAGATATCTCTTTTTGAGACTAACAGCCACATTTTCTCCTCCACTGCATGTGCACCTCACACAACAGTTTCAGCACTTAAGCCAACATGCAGCAATAGATTGTAAGACAGTGAAGATGACATCAAGCCTTAAATGTGTTTCACTAATACATCCACAAAAAGGGGCAGGGAAGGGAATGTAGCATATAGATTATATTTTGAATTGGGATAAAAAATACTGGAAATATCTTCCTGTGATTTCTGTGTCAGAATGTACTAAGGAGTGATGATCAAATAAAAGTGTGCCCAGAAATTTGAATGGAATGCTAACAGTCCTGGAAGAAGACAGCTATAGATCACTGAGGAAAAATTATATGGACTGGAAAAATTTTCCCAGGGCTGACGTTAACAAGACCATAAAAGCATAAGCTGGCTTACCTTTGTCTACTTTTTAAACTTCTTAGTTGACTGACATGCATTCATTGACAACATTGATGAGAACTAATCAACCATCATACTATTATGAAAAGGATCTAACAGGTAACCTAACTTGACTGATCTTAAAAATTTCAAAAAGTACTATAGCAACTGATTCCTCTTTTAATATATTTGCTTCAGCACAGAGCACGATGCATCTAGGGGAAGAAAGATGTCTAAGTTGCCTGAAAAGGTGGCATCAGCTAGAGATGAGAACAGTCACAACTAATTATAATGTAATCTATGAAGTATTTGACAGAAAAAGTTTTTAAAAATGATGTTTTACAGGTCTAGAAGAGTCATCAGTCATGTGCTGGGATTATGTGGAATGATTCTGTGGAGTCAAATGACAAATAAGCTGGGCTGGAAGACATACAACACTTAATTGTCAGAGATGGAGAGGAGTGTGGAGAAGGAAAACCTAAAACATTTTTTTAAAGAGTAACTTGAGGAAATCCTCTATGTTGTACACACCCTGGTCCTGAAACTCAGTCTGAAAGCCACATGTATAAGAGTTGAACAACAGATTTATATATTATAAAAATGAACTGATACTAGAATCAATATATGTGCATAAATATATGCATAAATAGGTAATGTATAATATTTACTATGCCATTTTATCAAAATAATTCTACCTGAGTGAAAGTGAAAATGGCTTGGCACAGCTAAACTAACCAAGACACTTGGCAGGAAGCATCCCAACTGGCCAGTCTCATAGAAGTTTCTGTTAACCACCCCTAGAGGGGGAAACTCTCCCCTATCTGCCCTTTAAGATGCTCATATTGCTTGGACACCCTCTCCCTTAGTGAGGCTGCTCCTCTTTCCCTCTTCCTCCCTGCTCTTAGAAATGTGATATGCTTTTCTTCATGAACCCAGAACTCTACTTGGGTACTGCTGGAGTACTTGAGAAGGACAGATGATCATAGAATATATATAAGATGAGGAAGAGAAAAAGGAAAAGGAAGAGGAAGGAAAAAGAACTATGTGAAATGATAGATCACTTCAGATTTTGATTTTATTTTTTGCATCATCTCAAGGTAAAATACTTTTCCCTTCGATGTTCAATAATTGCAAGTACATTCGTGTGTGCGTATGTTTGTCATAGTGCAGCTGTTTTTTGTTCCATCTGCACTAGTCCAGAGATTACAAATTGCCTAGATTCTGAAAGAATTTGGCTTGTGGATAAGTTTGGATTGGCATGAAAAATCACATAGAATTAGATCAGTTGAGAGATGATAGGTAAATAGATAGATAGTAGATAGAGAGACATTAATACAGAGATGCAGAGATACTGAGACACAGAGGTATTAACTGGGCCCAATATGCCACTTTTGTTACCAAGACTCCCTGTTGTGTCACACTGACTTACTGCTCTCCATTACATTACTCTTCTTACCACTGAAAGCACTTCTGTTTGTGAACACTGATCTAAACAGCTACACATTAGGGCAAAAATTCCTGAGTTTTTAGCATATCTACCAGTTTGCTGATCTGTTTCTGGACCACTCTGTGCAACTCCTTCAATGTAAAACTTGTTAGTTTTGTTTTATTTACCTTTTTGTTTTAATTTTATTTAGTAAAAAAGCTCACGAAGAAGCTTAATACATAAGGTATCTAATTGTTGGCAGGAGAAAAATCTTCATTTTATTGTGCTGTTAAAATATTTTGTGGATTTAGTTTAGAAGTTTCTAGAATTAAAAAAAAATCTCTGAAATAAAAAAATAAAAAGACTCATGCATTTTTGTGTGATGAATTCCCTCTACATTTAAGGTTACTCTAATGCTACCCATTTTTTCAATATTCATCAGTGTACTTCATATTCTGAGTAATAGACTTAATATTGACTGTGTTTGTGGGGTTTAGCAATGATCCTAAAAAATACGAATCAATATCTTCCACTCTATTTTCTCCTCCAGTGTGATGTAGCTATATTTACTTTAGTGCAAACAGCCACAGGCTGGTTATAAATCATTCTACCTATCTTCCCACTGACAATCTCCAACCAGGTCGGTAGATTTCCCTGAGGGAAAAGAAAGCAGGGCAACTGTCGGTCACGATAAGCATTCCAACAGCAAGTACTTGCAGCTGGGTTGTGCCTGCCTTTTAAGGAACAGAAGGAAATGACCACGGGGAGCTATTTTAAAAAATGCAATTCAATTTTAAATGTATCCCTGCATTTCTGTTTAGGGAATTTAAATGAAATAACCATTTAAGGCTAATATAGATACCTTATTAATGGCATTGAGATAATTAGCGTTTGAGTGTTTAAAGATCAGGCCAAGAATGTTTAAGCAAAGACACAGTGTATATAATTGAAGTAGCATGCAAATATGATTACACATGTCTATCACATCTCACTTGCTAAGAGTATATGTATTACTGCCTCTATTAAAGGAAGACATAATAATGATAAATACCTATGCAATAAATTAACAAAAAATTTTTTAAATATGCTGACCAAATGTGCTATCCTTTAGATGCATAGACTTTCATTTTTTAAAGTACTTTCACATAACTGTGACAAGCACTCTGGTTGTTTTAAAGGTGAAGTGCACTTTTGTCACCAATACCTGGTCACACGCTTTTTGAGGATTAGAGGTACAGTCTCTCCTTGAATAACATTTTTCTCTGGAGAAGATAATGAGACAAGGAAAGATCAAAACTGCAACCTTGATCTCAATATAACCATGCTCCAAATAATCCATTGTAAATATATTGATATCATCATCTATTGTAATAGAAATATACTATGCACCTGTCATTAATTAAATAATCAACCTTCCCTTCACTAAGGCCCTTCAGAACATCAACTTCCAAGAAGATGGATAAAGATGTAGTATACATAGAGGTGAAACTTGTGGTAGACTGATTTTGATTACCTGGATTCAAATTCTTGGTCTAATACTATCTCAGGTAAGTTTGAGCAAACTTTTTATTCTCTATTAGTGTCCTTATTTTTAAAATGAAGATAAAAATTGTACTTATGTACATGTGAGGCTATGCAGGTTATAGATAGAAATGTAAATGACTTTCCATTGGTACATAATACTCAATAAGTGTTCTACCATCAATGAATTTTCATGTTTTATTTGTAGAGAATTAAAATCAAATTTAAGTTGGTCCTTTTTTTGTTGTTTAGTTTAGTCAGATAAGATATGTTTTGGTCTCTGCTTTAATAAGGGCTTTTGACTGTCAAAGGCTATCATGCGAATGCTTAGTATCAAAGTTCCCCAGACTGTTGTCTTTCTCAAAGGCAGATGGTAAATCTGTCAGCAACAGCATTTAGAACAACAACAACCCAGATGCTTTAAAATACTGCATATAAAGCTGCTCCTGCCATGAAGTATACTATTGGGCAAGATGCCAAAGGGAGGTCCCCAAGGCAATTAGAGCTTCTGAATCCAGCTCCGACTGTCTGGGAAGTCAAATGAATGCAGCTCACTTAGCCATACACCATTTAATTTAAAGAGCATGCTCCCTTTTTCTAAGTAAGCCAGTCCTCAGTGTTCCAACCTAGCTGCATTCTAATAAGATATTTGTATGATCTTATATTCATAGAGAAAAAGTTTTGCATTACTTTATAGGCACAGTATTCTTTGTTAATAAAGCAACCTATTAGACTTAATGACCACTTATCTATAATTATTTTGCACATGCACAATTATTTTTACTGATCCATAATAAACTCTATATGTATGAGTCCCTTAACATAATCTGAATAATGATAACTTCAGTAAGCATGGGAGACCTATATTTATCAGTGCTGGGTAGAGTCATAAGGGTTTTTGTTCAATATGACTTGAACACTTAATAAAAATGATAATAGGAGTAGGAAAAAATGCTATACAATAGAATAAAGTAATGTTTCTATTTTAAAAGGTATCCCTTATATTTAAAGAACACACTTTTAAAGTATATGGATGGTTAAGTGTTACTTATAGTTTCTGGTAATATTCAACAGACCTAAAATATTCATTGCACATTTACTATGTATCAAGCCCCACTCTCGGCACTTTGGATTCATTTTTCTTAAACTTCGCAAGGACACTTCAAATATCTTAATTATCTTCTTTGTATAGAAGAGGAGACTTGACCATGGCCATAGAGCTTAGTGGGGTATTTGAATCCTGGGAGTTTTTTTGTTTCAAAGATAGTGTCCTTTTGATTGTATCATCCAAAGAATAAATAAGATATTTTAACTCCTGTGATGACAAGTTTCTCATATGTGAAGGAAGATGTCGTGATCACAGGCTGGCAGTGACTGCAGAACACTGCTGATGGCTCGTCAACACACGAGAAAAACATACACAGAGACAACCAAGTCCCGTGGAGGAGTAGAAACAAAATGGCAACTCTCTCTGGTGGAAAGAGCACCTGTTCTCCCTCAGGAGAGGCTTTTTATTGGTTTTGTTTGCATAAGAATTCAGGTAAAGCTCATTACTCATTGCTAGAAAGTAAGGCTCAAACAATAGGTAACAAGGAAGTCTGAGGGCCTATTTTGAGTCAGGGTCAAAGAGCTGTAAAAACTTTAAGGAACAAACTTACTTCTTCCCTGGACCCTCATCATTCAACCGAAAGCATTCTAAACAAAGCAGGTTTCACAAGATTTTACATATTCTTTCTTAGGCCTGATCACCCAGGGAACCCGCCCTTTTCTGCACCAGCAGAACTGCACCACCCTGTCATTGTTTCAGGCTTAGGTGGAGCAAGGGAACTAAGGCAACCAAGAGATAAGGAGATTTTTCTCCCAGACATTGAGGACTCAGGCTATTTCAAAGCCAAGGAGTGAGAGTCCATCACCCCCTTTTGCAGTAGCCCCCAAAGTCCTTTCTTGGGGGCCTCCCATGTGATCGTGCCTGTCTTAGATCATTCCCCCCTTGAGGAATCTTACCCATCATTGGCTAACCGACCAAGCATTGGGGGTCAGTTATGAATGAAGCAGCAGAAGCAGTGCTCCTGCCAGGGAGATAAGCTTTTGTCTTCTTGCTGGCTTCAGGTCCCAGGTCACTCCCTCAGCCTTAGCTTTGGTGGGGATTATAGCTTCTGATACCAGGCAGGGCAGTTCCCAACAGGAATACTTCATTTTTTATTAAACAATCAAGACAGCTAGCTTCACACTGAAGATTTGGGAGAAAGTCTGAAGGCTTTAGAGGGAGACAGCTTTGGTTACTGATTATATGACATCTCTAGATTAAGAAAAGAGGTGAAGATACTTATCTTAGAGGGGTAAGGCAAAGATATAAGAGGACAAATAGGATTGTGTGGTACCAGGAACATAGAGATTAAAAAGTAAAGGTCAGAGAATTTAAGTAACTAAATCAGGGTCACATGAATTAATAGCAGAGCTGCCCTCAAAACCATATTTTCCATATGTCTGATTGAAAAGACATGGAGAGTAATAGTAAATTATGGAAAGCATTATTAATGTTAGATATTGCTCAATACCATAAGTATGACAATATTGTTTGAAAATAATAAAAGGAAACAGTGTTTCCCCAGAATACCTAGTAACAGCAAGATATCACTTATACTATACATGTGCTATATTATAGAAAAAGAAAGAATTCTGAAAAGACATACCAAATTATATTTGATTTTTATTTATTTTCTTATACATATTTTGTATCCATACATTTTCCATAATGAAACTATATTACTTGGATTTTTACTAAAAGAACATTATATAAAATAATTACATTCTGTGTCTCAATTTTATTTTTCTAAATATGTTTTTTTCATTATATCCTGCTCATTTTATCTTGAAAATTAAAATGTCCATGAACTTCTCATTTGAATTGCAAGTTGAATTATTTTTCTGCTTACGATCATTACTAAAAAGACATTAAGGCAATGCCTAGGGATAGTTTTTTCCATGGTGCAAAGGGAAAACTGAGCCCAAGACTTAGCTATGAAAAACAAATATTGCCTTCTCTTGTCCCTGGAATTAATTCTCAAACTTTACTGTAAATAAGACTCCTGTAAGATAGCAGTAAAAATCCAGATTCTATTGTCAGAAATTTTGATTTGGTAGATTTCAGGTGTATTCCTGTCTCAACAGTTTTAAAAAGCTCCCAGGTGCGAATGGTAAAAGAATTCTCAGGTCTCTCACTAAAACTTCGCTCTGTAGGAACTGGCCATTCGAGTATTGTGGTATATGAGTAAATATGATGTTCCATGCTATATCCATGTATCAATAGATTGCTGTTCAAACAGAAGACAGAGGTAACTGAAGAAAAATCATAGAAAGTACATTTTTCAAGAATAGGTCATTATTATAATTTTTAGAATGGCCTTGGTTAACTTTTAGTAATGAGCAACCCCCTATGTCATTTACTTAACATGATAATTGTTTTCCTCATTTACAATATAGGTATAACTTAGAATAGCATTAGGGCTATTCTTGTGGTCATTCAAAATATCAGAGTGTTGGAAATTTCCAGAATCACCTTAGCAGTGGCAAGAGTACATGGCAAATTATTACCAAACAGCAAGCAGGATCCTGGTGTCAGCCACTACCTTCTAGGCAAAATTCCAGAGGCAGAGATTTGGTGAAAAAGGAAAGGAGTCTTTATTCAAAAGCTACATGATTTGTGAACAACAGCTTTTCACAGGCATTAGTCACCTAAGCTTACTGACAAAGGCTAAAATATTTAACCCTTGAATTCTAGCTTTAATCACATAAACTTATCAATTAAGACTAAAATCTTTAACTTTTGAGTTCCCCTATCACTCCCCTTGCTAGTTTCTAATTACCTTATTTCTTAAGATTAGTTTACAAACTAAAACAGCATAAGATACAAAAGCTACACAATTTTGGAAGAATGGCAGGCTTCTGCCTCAGATTCCATCCCCTCTAGAACATCCAAAGAAAAATAAGCTTCTCACCCGCTGCCAGGCCAGACTAATTCTAGGCTGTGCCTGGAGTTCCTTCTTGTATTTAAAACACTGTCCTTTAAGGAGATGCAGGTGACTACAGTATGATCATCCAGGCATCCTTGAGGAAGGGAAGGAGAGCCAGTCTTTCCCTTCTTTCTGTTTAAATCTTCTGGCCCATAATTCCATGCACAGCAGGGGTGTTCAGCTTCTCAGCCAATCTCATCCCAGACTGTTTACCATTGGCTACTGTAACCTCCTCCTATGACCTCTTCCTACTGCTCCCCTGTGATCTGATTAGATCTCTCTGTATCAAAATCACAAATTGACACAAAGCTTCTGTCAGAAAAGACACCATCACTTCTGCTTATATTTTATGCCATAGGAAATCACATGGCTATGCTAAAATCAAAGGAGCGGGAAAATTCAATTAGATCGTATGTCCACAAGAAGTATAGCCAGCAAATGAACATTTTAATCACTACCTTACATGCCAAATTCAAGCAGTTATAACAGAGTCTAGTACTTACAAACCCCATGTGGGCAGTTTAAAAGCTCAGATATTAATCCTAGTTGTACCACTTACTAACTCTCTGAATTTGGACAAGTCACTTAACCTTCATAACCTTCAGCTTCCTCACCACATCAAATCTCCCAGGTCTACTGTCCGAAACCAATGCAGGAATGTATATGAAGAACAGTGCCTGGCATGTAGAGTGACCTTGTGATTATTAGTCTTATTTATAACTAAGAGTTACAATAAATACACCAACTATTAATATTCTGAAGTGGGCTAGCACAAAAATATAAAAGATACTCTAGCACTTATGGATCATACATTTATTTAGCTCTGACTATTCACAAGGTACTAAGTTAGGAAAAATAAAATATACAGAAGTGAATAAAAATATGGTCTCTGATAGGAAGAATCTTACAATGTTTGGGAAGTCAGGAAATTAGACAACAAACACCAGACAGATAGTTTCAACATGGTAAAAGGAAGGAGCTATGGAGACCTGAGGAAATAAAATCAAACTTGAGAAAATGGTGAATCTTTTTGGAAAAAAAGTGTCATTTCCATTAGCACTATGCAGCAAAAATCTTTACAAATATTTTAAGATGAATATGTAGTAGTAGAGAAACACTCAAATATAGGTGTTATAGGCGGTGTTTCTAAAAAAAAATAAATATAGGTAAATAAATGATTGATGGGTATAGATACAGGTAGATTGATAGATGGCTAGATGGACATACATTTAGCCTGCAGACTCTCTTATTTGAGAGAATAATTGGCTCAATTACCAGAGTGTCATAGGAAGTACTGCACTCATAGTTTGTCTAGAATCTAAGGTGAGATTCATAGAATCAGGACAGACTGTATTTTCATTCGAATTTTGGTTTGAGTATGAGTGGATAAGTGTTTAAGTACGTTGTCCTCACTTGGGTAATAGAATGATTCTGTTTTCTGAATTCAATTTCCATACTGAGTTGTGTTTTGTGCAGTCAGACATTGTTCTCCAAATTACAATTCCTTTTGGGTGTACTCCCAGCCCTTGAGTTTGGATAAAGAAGTCCTGCAAAGGGATGGAAATTGCTAAAGAGTGACTTAGGGAATTGGGCATGTGACAATGTCCATGAATGTCAGGCATGGTAATTTGCCACAGGGAGAAACAAGGTCATTCTGTACACCATTATCAGAATTGTGGTGCATAGACTAAGTAGACAACTTAATCTTTCTCTGATTCAACCAGTCATTCTTCTTGTCTTCATACTGCTTTGTATTCAGTCACTGCTGAATTCTATAAGGTCCTTTGAATACAGAGAAACTATTAAGATGTGTATCTCCCTTATTAAATTGAAAAATTGAGATTATTCAAAATTCTACTTATAAATGTCTGACAGTCAGGGAGCTATTTAACTTGATATATAACTTAAATGGACCCAGACACCATCAGATATGAGATTGAGGCTTCAATCTACCTAATACAAGAAGAGAAATTTCCTCTTTCTTCTGTGGGTGAGGTGTTAAATATAAAAACCTTGATTTTCAATTACAGCACTTGAGCTCTTTCTAGTGAACCCTTTCTATTGCTGCTTGGGAGGCATGCCAACTTTGCCTGCAATATAAATCAATCAGCTATATTTCATTTTGATGTTTTTTTTATCATGATTCTTGGGGTTCCTTAACAAGACATTGACATTAAAGGCTCAGATATTCAGAGTGAACATTAAAGAAATAAGACAGTGAAAAATTTGATTTAATAAATGAAATAAAATGGAAGATAGGGATAGCAAAAATGTGGCAACTATTTTCTCTGTACTTTCAATTTTTCTGTTAACCTATAATGTTCTAAAAATAAAGTCTATTAATTTAAGAAACATGCAACCATCATTGCCTACAATGAATAGCCAGGAGGGTCAGATCTAGAAAGTTAATTCAAGTGAAAAAAAAATAGCTACTCTTAAACTTCTATATTGCATTATTACTTGTGTGCACACATTTACAAATTTTAAACACATTCACAGTATCAGAAAAAAAATGGAAACATGTAGTGAGGCAAATATGATGCCAGAACAGTTTCAGTGTCAAATATTCCCCCTAATACTAAGATTTCTACTTTTGGTGGCATTTGCATGTTTTGTTAAGATAAAGTGATTTGACTGAAACAAATAAAATGCCTAGCATGTTATTCAGTAGTGTATTTGCAAATATATTTTATATCTTCTTGAAAGGTTCTCTGGAGAAACAATGATGGAAATGACATATTATGGACTCTAAAAGTTTGTATCCTAGAAATTAGATGACAAATTAAAATCTATGACTAGACATGAGTCTTTACAGGGAAGCTTTAGTGGTTCAGTGTTATGACAATGGAATTCATAAGCACTACTCAAGAGCAAACACTGAACATGCCTGCCTCTCTCAACACTGAGCTTCAATTAAATCATCACTTTAGCTCAAATTTCAGACAGTTTTTATTGAAATGATCAATATACAGGGGTAATTATGAAAGAGAGGACAACAACGCATTTTGGAAGCCACAATGTTTAATGGTAGAAGAGTCAGTATTGCCAGGAAGTAGGAAATCCCAAGAGACATGAACTATGTTCATCATTTAAATTGGAGGATATGGACATATGGCAATCAAGTTCCTGATCAAAATGTTTGGAGGCACTTTCATGCCAAAAATACTCTTTGCAGCATCATGTATTTAGACACTCATATGCCTCCAGAGCATGTTGGCCAATAAAGCATATTTCCACTTATGTTCTGCCAAGTCTTACTCATTAGCTAAAAAATCTTATTTTGCAGCTCTTATAAAAAGAATTTGTAGTACCATGCTTCAAAGTTAAGATTTTTATACTTTATTGTGTTTGTTTTTAACTTGCAATGTTACCAAAGTACTGAAGTTCAATTTTTAAACATTAATTTCATCCTTTTCTATCACTAAATCTTGATTACAGATGCTAATAAATTTTAAGAGTTAATCAATGAAAATGTTTTCTGGTACTTCTGATTCTCTGCTCATAGACAATGATATAATAAAAAATCAGAAAGAAAGAAATAAGAAGTAATACAAGGGTGTGAAAAAATGGATCAGAATTTCCACCCATAGGTAAACCATATAATAGAATTCAACTGTATTTGGAAAAATGTAAGTACATTACTTAGTTATCTGTACTATTTTTACCTTACACTTTTACCTCAGTTTTTGATGTATTAATTAAAAAAATAGTCAAATCCCTCAGCTTTTTCTTTGTAAAGTCAGTGTTTGACTCAATAGAAATTAAGACCCTTTAAAAAAGTCTAGGGTGTTTATATACTTCCAGCAGGATAGACCCAGGCCTTGTATTCTCTGGTTTACTATACATCAATATATGTTTAGGACTGAACATAAAACTGGTAACAGACAGGGCTAATGATTACTTTAAAATGCCAAATTACTCTGAGTTTTTGTTACACTTTAGAAATTGGCATTATTGGAGAAAAGATACCACATAAGTCTTCTATTGCTGGGTAACAAACTACCACAAACCTAGTGACTTAAAACAAGTTACCTCAAACAGAGTGGATTAAAACAACACCCATTTAGCCCTGGCTGGTGTGGCTCAGTGGACTGAGTGCTGGACTGCGAAGAAAGGGTCGCTGGTTCGATTCCCAGTCAGGGCACATGCCAGGGTTGCAGGCACAGTCCCCAGTAGGGGCACATTAGAGGCAACCACACATTGATGTTTCTCTCCCTCTCTTTCTCCCTCCCTTCCCCTTTCTCTAAAAATAAATAAATAAAATCTTAAAAAAATACTCATTTATTATCTCATTTTCTGTAGATCAGAAGTCTGGGCATATTATAACTGAGTTCTCTTTTTAGGCCTCACAAGGCTGAAAACACAGTGTAGTCTAATGGCATTCTCACCTTAAGCTCAGGGTTCATTTGCAAGTTCGCTGGTCATAAGCAGAAACTTGTTCCATGTGGATGTAAGACTGGGGTCTTTGCTTTCCCTGGAGTCAACTAGAGACCATTCTCAGTCCTAGAGGCCCTGCCACATGGTCCTCTCCACAACATGGCATTTTGCTCATTAAAGGCCATCAGGAGAATCTCACTTTCGATCTCTCTTTCAGTTCTAAGAGCTGAGCTGAGTAGGTCAAGCTACCCAAGATAATCCCCCCTTGATTCACTAAAGTGAGCCAATTTGGGACCTTAGTTACATCTGTGAAATCCTTTCTGCCTGTAAACTAATATAATCACCAGAGTGATTTCTCATCACACGGATAAGTCAGAAAAAGGTGATTACACAAGGGGACAGAAAACTTGGGTCATCATAGATTTCTGCCTACAGGGACACCAAAAAATATGTGTGATAATATGATAAAATTTTGGCAAGGTGAAAAAGATGTGAACTGGACAATTTTACACAAGAAAATAGAAAATCTTTTGTAACTATGAAAACAAATTAGTACCCATGATTTTATTCTCACATAACTAAAGAATTAAGAAAGACATAGTAAAGCTTAAAATTATTATAGCAATCTCATTTTCTTTTATGGAGAATCATGGTAAATTATATAACTAACTAGATGGTGATCAGGTACTTTTCATAACAATGGCTAAAGAGATGAGACATCAGAAATCTGAAATCTTATCCTTTGACTCTTTTTATTGTATTTATTTTTGAATTTTTGGCCAAGAAGATAAATAATTTTGCACGTCTCCTTCTGTTTAATTAGTGACTTTATATCTTTCTGAGGTTTCCATTTGGGCTCAGGGTATACAGGTTATATTATTAAACAAATATTTTTGTTTGGGAGCATGACAATTAGTTTTCCTTAACTGTCCCTAGAGTCTCAAAGCAGTAGTTATGGTCCATCATCTTAATTACTTCTGGATACAAATAATATGGTATTGCAGTATATAGATTCTGGAATAGATTAGCCTCAGTTTGCCAGTGTTATATAACAGAATGTTTAGATAACCACTGTGACTGAAGTGAAAAATTTTTTTTGTTGAATGGGCTGCATAACATATTTTATTCTTTTTTTTTCATAAGATTTTGCTTGGGAATATTACACAATGATTGTATCACAACATAAAGAGAAAAAGCTTTAATTGAAATAATTGTTATCATTAAGATTTATAAACTGACATATCTTAATTCCAATGCTTATATAAAGTTATCAACAGCTGAAAATGTTGACATAATAAAACCAAGGAGAAAAGATGCAGAAAAATGTCAAGAGTTTAGAGCAAAATAAAACTTCAGTCATTATCAAAAGAGGTGGTCAAAGTAAACTTAGTATGAAAGATAAAGTTTCATGGAATTATAGTTTCAACTCAAGTAATCCTGCTTAATCCTATGAGGTAAAATATTATATAGCTAATAAGAGTTAATTCTCTAACTATGTAAAGTAAAAGTAATGTTTGTGAAGTGTCTGGAATCTTTGTTTACCAAAACATAGTCTTTAAGAACCAAAATTTGGTTCATGCCTTTTATGAAGTATAGTGTGTTTCCAGTTTTTTGAATTAAAGCAACTATAATATGCCTATTCTGGAATACGGGCATCATATCATAAGCATAAACTTTGATGAGTTGTTCATATAGAGATCAAGAATGAAATATAAGGGGCATGTGGCTGGAACCAAGTTACATGGAAGGGTAAGATACTATCTGTAATCCTAAATTAAAAGTTATGCCAATCCAAACTTAATGAAATATAATTTTCTTCTGGCTTATATAATATGAATATAGTAACTATGAAAACAAATGTAGTGAAAATAACCATAAGCTATGTATGACACTATGTGATTTTTGTAGTTCTTTCATAGGCAGTGACTACTTGGACATCAGGCCTAGAAATAAATATTAGTATTATCATTTTAGACCCTGGGGTCCTTGTCCTTGTTTATTATTCCCTTTACAAAACCATTTTTCATCCCTCTCATCCCAAGACATGGATTTTTATTCTTGCATATATTATTTCACTTGTCACCTTTGGGAGGTATTTCTGACCCACCAAAGTAAATTAGTTTTCTTGGATTAGATTTGCTAATCATAGACTTACTTCTGTAAGAGCCTTGTTAGAAAGGTGGCATTTGATGCTAAGTTTTTAAGTGGCAGGTGAAAATGCTGCTCAATTTGCAAATGAGGAAATAGAATCCCAGAGAATTAAGAGACCTAGAAGTCAAAGTTAGCAAGTGGCAAAGTTGGGATTTAAATTCTGGTATACAGACTAAAAACTCTTGTTTTCTAATATGCTATGACATTTCAATAAATTCCTTAGAGCCTTTCTTCTAAACTGGGTGTGGTTTTACTCCCCAGGAACCATTTGGCAACATCTGGAATCTCTTTTGGCTGTTTCCACGCATTATGTGTGTGTGTGTGTATGTGTGTGTGTGACTGTGTGTTTGGGAGGGGTGTCCTACTGGCATCTAGTGAAGTGAGTACAAGGATGCTATGAAACATCCTACAATACACAGAACAATTTCTCAACAACAAAATGTTACCCAGTCCAAAATGTCAACTATGACATAATTAAGAAACTGAGCCTTAGAATACTTAAAAGAATAAAAGCAGTACACATATCACTATGTATTGTTGACATACAAAGAGTATACAAATAACACTTAAATTATTTCATTTCGTAACACTTTCCTAAGAACTGTTCTGAGGCTCTCTAGCATTCTGTGAGTAAATTCACAGATTAAGATTTTTATAGGAAAGTGCATATTAATTTTAAGATTAATTTCTAACTTTGCCATACAGATGACCTGAACATGAAATTGTCAGTCTTCATATCTGTGAAAGTGCAAGTGAGAACTATGCAGCAGACAGAAAGGAGCTCCTATCCTTCACAGCAGCATGGATGGAACTGGAGAGCATTATGCCAAGTGAAATAAGCCAGGCAAAAGACAAATACCACATGATCTCACCTGTAAGTGGAGCATTATCAACAAAACAAACAAATGAGCAAAATAGAGCCAGAGACATGGAAATAAGGAACAAACTGACAGTGACCAGATGGGAGGGGGAGAACGATAATGAGGGAAAGAAAGGGAAAGGTTTCGTCAAGGAACATGTATAAAAGATCCATAGACATGGACAACAGGGTGGAGACTGACTGTGAAAGCAGGAGTTGGGGGTTGGGGGTGCATGCTGTGTGAGGCAGGGGAGAGCAATGAGGGAAACATTGGGACAACTGTAATTGAACAACAATTAAAAAGACAAATATGGTTGCCTGAACAACAGAAAGAATAAAAACCATAAAAATTAAAAGCAATCATCTACTATAAACTATCATGGAAAAATCACACATATTTCAAGCCTAAGCAGTGGCTTAGAAACAATTGTGTTTTTTCCTGCTATTTATGATTGTGAATAAGTGACTCAGTCATGTAAGAAGTGGATGAAAAGTGTTATGAGCACAAACAGAAGGTTGTTTGGTATAGGAAATCTGTGCTCAGTTTTGGAAAGTGTAGAGGCACTTATGCTACTAAATCTGCAGTTGCCTACTGATGCCAAGAGCAGATTAGGCAGCCCTGCAAGCACCTTCAGAGCAGTGTGACTCAGCACTCAAACAAAGGGTCAAGACCACCAGTGTCAGAGAGAGGGCTGGCTCAAGCAGACACTCAAGCATCATTCACTAGCAAAGCATAACCCCTTGCCTTTGGCAAAGAAAGACTGGTTTGTTTATTCGTCTTTGCACATTCTCTCTAATTAGAGGCTTCCCCTTCAACCTCTCAAAATCAGCCATTAGAAAGATGAAGATATTGATTAAAAGGGTTATTTAAAATAATGACAACCTAAAATATATATATATATTATGTTCAATAAACATAAGTGGTTCTTTTACTGGCTTAAGCCAAATCAGTTTGCATATATCCCACTGCTACAGAAAAAATCTATTACCAACATTTCAATCTAATTTTTTTTATATTTTATTTATTTATTTTTAGGGAGGGAAGGGAGGGAGGGGGAGAGAGAGAGAGAGAGAGAGAGAGAGGGAGAGAAACATCAATGTGCGGTTGCTGGAGGTTATGGCCTGCAACCCAGGAATGTACCCTGGCTGGGAATCGAACCTGGGACACTTTGGTTCCCAGCCTGCGCTTAATCCACTGAGCTACGCCAGCCAGGGCTTCAATCTAATTTTTTTACTAGAGAAAAAATAACTTCATGATATTCTTTTGCTTATACAATTGTTTATTTATTGTCTGTCTCTCCTAACACTAGACTAATGACACTTTGATTAAAAGTGTGGAGCTCATTTAGCATCTAAACTGTATGCTTTGGACATAGAAGAGTACACAAGGACCTGCCTGATATAAGTGTTTAATAAATGCATAAGTGGACGAAGTGAAGCTGAAATATATGCAATTTTCTCACCAAAGTGTATGTATTAGGATTACATAAAATCTGTATTATTCTGCTAGGATTTCTTTTTTTTTAACTTTGTTTTAATTGTTCAAGTATCGTTTCTGTCTTTTACTCCCATCCCAGCCCACCGCCAAGCCCTCCCCACCTCCCTCCCATTTCCACCCACCCGCTAGCTTTTGTCCATGTGTCCTTTATACTTGTTCCTGTAAACCCTTCTCCTTTCCCCCTGAAATTAAACAAATAAAAACAATTAAACAAATTAAAAAAATAAAATTACTCTCCCCTCTGGTCACTGTCAGCCTGTTCTCTATTTCAGTGTCTTTGGTTGTATTTTACTTGTTTCTTTGTTTTGTTGTTTAGGTTCCTGTTAAAAGTGAGATCATATGGTATTTGTCTTTCACCACCTGACTTATTTCGCTTAGCATAATGTTCTCCAGTTCCATCCATGCTGTCGCAAAGGGTAGAAGCTCCTTCTTTCTTTTTGCTGCATAGAATTCCATTGTGCTAGGATTTCTTTAACAAACCATTATGGACAGTGTGGTTTGAACAGAATTCTTTTTCTCACAGTTCTAGAAGCTTTAAGTCTTAGGTCAAGTTACAAAAAGGCTGGTTTCTCCTGAAGCCTCTGTCCTTGGCTTGCAACTGGCTGTCTTTTCACTGTGTTTTCACATGGCCTTCTCTTTGTACGTGTGTCTGTGTCCTAATATCCTCTTTTTATCAGAAGAGGAATCATATTAGATTAGGCTCCACCCTAATGACCTCATCTTAACTGCCTCTTTAAAGGTTCTATTTTCAAATACAGTGACACTATGAAGTACTAGGGATTGAAGCTTTAATGGATGAATATGGGGGGGTGGGTGGACACAACTCATCTCATAACAAAAAATCTACTGCAAAGTGAATGCATTACAGTATTCATTCTATTTCACAATATGCAGCTCTTCTATTCTATTTTGCAATATGCAACTATAATTCATGTGGTTGTTAAGCATCTATCACTTTAGTATTACATTTAGGTATTCAAAGTTTTGTAGATTAAACCTAGTAATGTACACTATACTAAATGATTGCTTTTGTATATAATTTTTACAATAAATAGTAACCATTTATTTCTATAGGGCCCAAGATTAAAAGATTGTAAATTAATTAAGCTTAAAGAAAACAAAGTTTAAGAATTGATCTTTTAAGATTATGTGTGTTTAAATTAACACAAATTTTGATTGTATTAATTTCAGTGTTATATGATACATATGCTGTGTACATGTGCTATATACAAACATATGAGATTATAAAGCACAATGCCTAGAAAAAATGAAAAACGATTTCTAAATAAATGTGTTGTATATGTCATTAAGCATATTCAAAACAATGCATTGGAGTAAAGAGCTTTATTTACCCACTTAAAATTACTTTTTCTATAGAATGTAAAAAAATTGGCAATCATTATAAAAGACATCACAATGTTAGATGATTTTTGATATTATATAATCACAGATATTAAACAATGTAAAATGTCTTCTTTTTAAATAAATTGTACTATTTCAATAAGGCACCATACTGTTTACAGAGATCATAATTTCTGTGTCTAAGTTTCATAAAATATGAAATTAAGCACTTGACACAAATTTTATTTTTTTATTTTTTATTTTTTTAGAGATAGGATTTCTTTTTTTTAAAGATTTTATTTATTTATTTTTAGAGAGGGAAGGGAGGGAGATAGAAAGAGAGAAAGAAACATCAATGTGCGGTTGCTGGGGGTTATGGCCCGCAACCCAGGCATGTACCCTGGCTGGGAATTGAACCTGCAACACTTTGGTTTGCAGCCCTCACTCAATCCACTGAGCTACACCAGCCAGGGCTTAATTTTTAATTTTTTAATAATTTTTAATTATTTCTGGTAAATACATTTTTAAAATCCAGCCCTGCCTGGTGTAGCTCAGTGGATTGAGCATGGGCCTGAGAGCCAAAGGTCTCTGTTTTGATTCCCAGTCAGGGCCAACGCCTGGTTTATGATCCAGGTCCCCAGTAAGGGTTGTGCAAGAGGCAACCACACATTGATGTTTCTCCCTCTCTCTTTCTCCTTTCCTTCCTCCCTCTCTCCTTCCCTTCCTCTCTCTCTAAAAGTAAATAAATAAAACCTTTTAAAATATAAAAAATTAAACAAAAACCAGAATCTATTCCCAATATAAGAGAATTCACATTTATGGTTATAAGCAGAAATAAAAATGACTTTACATGAAAATGCAATGGAAAATATTTAGATATGTTACAAATAGTCATAATTTACCAAATTAGTAATAAAACTATGTTCTCTCTGTGAAGCATTTGCCAGCACAAATATGAAACAAAGCAATATGTTTACATATTACTCATTAAAACACAAAATTTATTTGTGGTTAAATGGAAGTTATACAAATATCATCTTACAGTTTACAAGTACTTTCAATACCAGAAGTGTTCATTGTAATACATATCACTTTTCCAAATCTCCGGAGCATCCTGTAAAAGTCCTGGAGATTTTCAATTGAATTTTTCAGTTGCAGTCTACCTTCAGGTTACTTTAAGTTGGGGTTCTTTAAACATTAAAAAAAGGATTAATTGAAGACTTTTTTGAGCTGAATTGGGATCCTCGAGATTCACAAGTTTAAGTCCTAATCCCTAGTACTTCAAAACATGGAGTATTTAAACTATATTTAAACACATGGATGGACCCTAAAATTCAATGTCACTGGTGTCCTTAGAGAAGAGAATAGACATAGACACAACAGAGTGGGGAAAGACAATGAGAGGACACAGGAAAAGCAGCCACCTGCAAGCCAACGACCTAGGAACCTACACCAAAAAATGAAAATACACATAGCAGTTCCCCTTTATCTGTAGGGTATATGTCCCAAGCCCTCCAGTGGATTCCTGAAGCCACAGAAGGTGTTAAAGCCTATATGTACTACACATACATTATCTAAGATGCACTTTAATTTATAAATTAGGCACAGTAAGAAATTAATAATAATAACTAATAATAAAATAGAACAATTGTAACAATATACGATAGTAAATGTTATGTTCATGTGGCCTCTTTCTCAAAATAATATGTCCTGTACCCAAGTTTTCACTTTAAGGAAGCACATTAGAGCTTCTCTTTGTCATGTCCAAATCACTAGCATTACTACTCTTGCACTTTGGGATCATTACTAAGTAAAATAAGGGTTGCTTAAACACAGGACTGTGATATTGCCACAGTCACTCGGTAACGGAGACCACTACTCAGTGACTAATGTGCAGGGAGTGCACAGCATGGAGATGCTGGACATAGGGATGATCCATGTACAGGGCAGGATGGAGCAGCATGTTGTGAGATTTCATCATACTACTCAGAATGGCATGCAGTTTAAAACTTATGAATGGGTTATTTCTGGAATTTTCCATTAATATTTTCTGACAGCAATTGAGAGTAACTGAAACCACATGGAACTGAAACTGTGAAAAGTGAAATCACAGATAAGGGGATCTAATGTATATTTCAATGTATAATAAAAAGATGTGTAAATATTTATAAACAAGGTAAACACAATATACAATGTTGTTCTGACATTAAATTCTAATTACTCCTTTCTAGCGAGTGGTGGAATTTTTTATTCAGATAATATCTCCATATCTTGGTCTTGTTCTCATATGTTTTTTGCAATCTATATTGACATACACAGACTTAGGTCCACATTATTTACATCCCAACTCTATCATACATCAAAATGATTCTTAAAAAGGATATATACAATTCAATTGCATTGATATCAAATTCCAGCAAATGCAAACTACTCTATTATTGACAGTAAATAGGTCAGTGATTGTCTGTTTCTAGGAGGGCAGGAAATTGTAAGAAAAAAATTATAGCAGAAATTTTAATATCATTTGCACATTATTCTGTTTCACTATCATATTATCAGTTCAATTCTTGATTTTAAATACAGCTTTACTTAACTGTTTGTCTACCTGTAACTTATTCATGCATTTTAGAACATTGGAATATAAGCTTTTCTTTTTCAATAATTCTGAAAATGCCTGGTACATCTGCTAATTAACACACACACACATACACAGAGGGTTTTCTAACTCTAGGTTCAGGGTTATCTTTCTCTATGCCTGGTTCTGCATTTCTTTGAATGCACTTTTGGGGAAATAGTTTTCCAGCACCCAGTTTGGTTTTGAGAAAACAAAACTATTTGTCGTTTGAGAAAAACTGTCAATAGTTTGGCAAGTACTTGAAAAGTACTGAAGTGTTTGATAAAGTTTTATACCTAATGTTTAAAATCCTTCTCATAGTGGAATATATTGGGTTTGCAGTTTCATTGCCATTTTAGAATTACCTATGTACTATTTTTGGAAAGTGAAATTTCGTATTTCCATTTCACACTTCTCTACATGGCCTCTGTAAGATTGTGACTTGTGGTAGTTTACCCAGAATTGACCTGGAAATGTCAGTGCCGGGGTTCTACCCTAACAATCCTGAAACACCAATTCAAAAGAACCTATGCACTCCAATGTTCATAGCAGCATTATTTACAATAGCCAAGTGCTGGAAGCAGCCTAAGTGCCCATCAGTAAATAAGTGGATCAAAAAGCTGAGGTATATTTACACAATGGAATACTATGGAGCAGAAATAAAGAAGGAGCTCCTACTCTTCACAACAGCATGAATGCATTATGCTAAGTGAAATAAGCCAGGCAGTGAAAGATAAATGTCATATGATCTCACCTGTAAGTGGAACCTAATCAACAAAACAAACAAATGAGCAAAACAGAACCAGAGACTTGGAAATAAAGAACAAACTGACAGTAACCAGAGGGGATGAGGAGAGGGATAATGGGAGAATAGAAGGGGAAGGGTCAAGACAAGGAACATATATAAAGGACCCATGGACAAAGTCAATGCAGGGAAGGTTGAAAGTGGTAGGTGGGGGGTAAGTAGGGCAGAGGAGAGTAATGGGGAAAAAATGGGGACAGCTGTAATTGAACAATAATAAATATACATATATAAAACTGTTTTTTCAAATAAAAATTTTTAAATGTTTTATTTTTTATATCAGTTGATAATATTTACCATTATTTCTTTAATAGCATCTCAATCCCTTTCTTTCTCTGTCTCTTCCTTCTGGTACTTCTGTGATCCTATGTTGTTAATATTTGTTGTTTCAGAAGTCTTTTCAAATATCCTCATTTTTAATTTTTTTAATTTTTGTTGCTTCGATTGCTTTTTTCCCCTGATACCATTTCTTAAAATTCATGATTCAGTCCTTTATTTCATCCAATATGCTGTTGATTCCTTCTAGTGTATTTTTTTACTTTAGATATTGTATTGCTTATTTCCAACTGGTTCTTTCTTATGATTTCTATGTCATTTTTTTTATGCTTACTATTTCTTGATTTCAGTTCTTACTGAGTTTATCCATTCTTCCCTAGTTCTTTGAGCATCTCTATAACCATTGTTTTGAACTCTGTTTCTGGTAGCTTGGTTGCTTCAATTTTATTAGTTCTTTTTCTGGACGTTTCTCCTGTGTTTTCATTTGAGGCATATATCTTTGTCTCCCTATTTTGGCTGCTTGTCTGAATTTGTGTTTGTGTATTAGGTAGACTTGCTATATGTCTTCATCTTGGAATGGTGACTTTATGTAGTAATTGGACTCAGTGGCATAATCTCTCTGATCACCTGAGGAAGGTGCTCCAGGAATGCCTCTTATGTGAGTTATGTGATTCTTCCTGTTGTAATTGGGTCTTGCTTGCTGTTGGCCTCATCATGGGTGGGGTTTACCCTCATGCTGGCTGATTATGAGGATTGAACCCTGCCATAGTGTATGAGCTACTGTGATGCAGCTGACCTCAAAAAGTAGATTTGCCTGGCAGGGTCTGGTGCCTGATGAGATCTTTTTTAGGGTGTGCAACTAATAGAGCTAATTGGGTTATGTTCTTATATGTGCTGAAGTGTGTCATCTGGTGTGTTTGTTCTGAGTTTCTTGGGAGAGACTCCAGTGAAGGTCAATATCAGATGCTGTTTGTGATCAGTCTTGTGCTATCTGTTTGCAGCTACAAAGTAATCTGTACCTGGTGGCTGCAGAAGCCACAAGGGCTGGGTGCATGTGGGATGAGCCAAGCTGTGTACCAAGGCTAACTTCCACCAGTGCTGAGCCCGGGAGAAGGTTGGCAAAAGGTTCAAGGCAGCCCGAGATTTGCCTGTGATGCTTGTTAAGCTCAGTCTCTGAAAGAGCCTCTGAGGTAGGTTTTCAGTGAGGTACCAGTTGGAGTGAATAGGTGATACAGATTCAAACTTGGCACCAGTACTCAGTCTAAAGCCACTCAGCAAAAGTCTCAGTGTACATCAAAGTCAGCCAGCTGCTACTCATCTGGGGCCCACAGACTTTGTGGTAGATGGGGATCTCATCAGGATGAAGCCAGTAGTTTATCTGGCTAAAACAGACAAAGATTTAGTCTTGCAGAAGGTAGGCTCTGCATAAAAATGGTGGTGCCAATTGGACAGGAGGAGGAAAATTAACCCTTGCCCTAGAGTCATACCACCCAATCCTTCCCTTTGCATCTCTGCCACTCCCTGAGTCTGTCTTCTCAGACTTGCTTGAGAGCCCCTAAGAAACTGTGCATGCAGGCCCAGGCTGTCTGTAGCCAGCCGGTTTTGGCAGGTGTGAGCTTAACGATGCAGGGTCACAGAGAATTGGGAAGGTGGGATTAGTGCATTCCTCCAGAACAATGCAGAATGGAGAAGAGTTCTTGACCCAGGAAAGATGGTGTCTAAGGGCAATGTGGGAGAGGGACTCAGCATAGGGAACTTTGTGGCTGCCCCTTCGGCCTTCTCCCAGATGCCACACAAGCCAGTCTCTCCCTTTTGTATTAACTCTAGTCAACTCTTGAGCTGCATTCCTTCCATGATAGCCTTTGGAGTGGCTCTGAACAAGATTTTGTAAGCTGGCCCTTTAAGAGAGCACCTGAGTGTCCAGCAAAATTCTGTCTCTTCCTGGCTGGCAGAATCTCTGATGATTTTTATAGCCAGATATTATGTGGGCTCCTTTTCCAGGCTCTGATGCCCCAGGTTGGGGAGCCTAGGGTAGGGTTGAGACCCTTTGCTCCTCTGGAGGACCTCTGTAGCTGAGCTATCCCTCTGGATTCTCAACTGCCATAGGTGTGGGGCTTGCCCTATTCACATCTCTGCCCTTCCTAACACACTCAGTGTGGCTTCTTCTGTAAATCCTTGGTTATAAGACTTCTATTCAGCTAGTCTTTTGTTGATTATTCAGGTTGATTGTTCTATAATTTAGTTGTAATTTTGATTTGGTCCCGCAAGGAGCTGAATGGAGTTTTTACCTACTTCATCACTGTCTTGTATCAGAACCTGGAGACATTATTTGATTATCACAATTTTGTGGCACTGGTATCTATTGAGTAAAGGCCAGGGTACTGCTGAACATGCTACAGTAAAAGACTACCTGCCACAGTAAATAATTATTTGGCTTTCAGTAACAACAGTGATGAGCTTGAGAAACCATGCCTCAAAATAAACAAGTAAAAAGTAACATGAAACATCATCATCAATGAAAAAAGAAATTTTTTGTTTTTTGGCAAGGAGAATATAATGAACAGATTAACTTTTAAGTTTAGTAATAATTATGTTGCCCATTTTTTTTTAAAGATGTCAATAAGTTCTACTTTTCTCTTATTGTTAAGTTTTAAAAATGAAGAGAGAAAACTTATCCAACAAAAGAAATGAATAAAAATAGGGAAATAAAAATGGCCAGGATAAAGTTACACATGGAAATATGTGGCATTTAAGAATATGTGATGCACTTTATTCTTTGGTAAGCATATGAAACTAGAATTATTTTTCAAATTTCATCGAGGTTTAGTTGTCTCCATGTTTACAAGTTGACATTTTGAGCTTGCCAAAGCTTCAAAATCTGGGAAAGTTGATTTGGTTCTTTATTTCATCCTCTGCAGAATCTACAGCTCCCAAATCCAATCTCCTTATCAGGAGCACTTCTTAAAGTTTTTTCTATATTTATACAATGTTTGGACTTGGAAGCTAACATAAACGATTACATTTTTACTCACAGCCACATTGACATTTATTTAATATTGGCTTCAGCTTTTCAAATTTATATAATCATGTATGCTAACAACTCACAAAGCTATAAAACCTCTTATACAAATCTCAAAGCAGGATACATTAAATATAAATATTATTTTTAGAATCATACCACTAATGCAAATTTGTTCAAGTAAGGAACTGGCTGGGAGTTCACTTTCATGTATTTTGAGAATCTCAAGATGTATTTTTAGCAACTATAAAAAGCTAGGGGAAAATTATTGCCAGACACATGCATAAAATAGAAAACGACAACATTGCTACTTGGAAAAGTTGCCATTGATAATCATATGTATACATGTTCAAATTTGCTACCTATCTCTAAAAATACTCTCAATTCAAAAATGTTACAAATTTAAATTCTTCCTGGTCTTCTATATAAATGTGAATTTTTTCTAGTGTGTGCCTGTATGTTATTATAGTGGTTTCATGTGCTTTTACATATGTTCACTAAATAGAAACCTTAGAATACCAGCGACATAACTGCTGTTACAGTATTTTAGATCCTCTGAGCAATAATTGTTTCAAGGACATTGTGTTTCCCCTATCTTTGAATAATAATTCAATTTTTAATGAATATTGAGAAATTAATCTTTCCACACTAGCCTAAGCAAATAAATAAGAATTTAAATGAAATTACATTAAATAAAAAGCAAAGGAAGACTAGTTTACAGATATTCAAAATGCCCTATCTCTAGCTAAGCAATGAATTTGGTTCTATAAGAAAATGCAAAAGAAATAATTATGTACAATTCAAGAAAATGTCCAAGTTCCCTTTACATATCAATGTCTTTCTAAAAAATAAGGTGAGGCTAAACAGTCTTAAAGATAAAATGTTGAGGGCTCTTGCTTTCTGCTAGTGTGCAGGAATCTGTGAATAAATCATGTAATCAGCATGGCTATCTAATTTCAAAGATTATCATATTTCACTACAGATTAATGGAGCGATATACAGAGGCAATTTCGTGATATGAATCAAGAAAATAAGAAATGAGCAATTACTTGCTAATAGGAGAAAAAATAATCAATGTAATTCTAATTTTTTTGTTGCCAGAGTCCTAATACTAGACTTCTAGTAATGTTTTGTGAGTAGTTAATATGATTACATACATGTAGGAAGCTTCAGTCAATGATCGATCAATGTCAATCACTACTGTTACAATGGCAGAGGGTCTTTTGCAATTTCTTTTGGTGAACTCAAAAATGACTCTGTACAATCTTCTAACTTTCACTGAGTCTTACAGATGTAAGAATATTGAGGCCTAACAATTACTGTTGCAGAAACAAGTAGCTTTAGCTGATCTTAATTTCTTAAGCTCAAAACAAATTTATTCACTGGAAGAACTGTTAATATAATGTCCAAGAAGACAATGCTTCCAATTTTATTTTGTTCCAAGGTACTCAATGATTCTTTTCTCTTCTGATAACATACCTCAACTTTCGCATATTGAAATGGCTAGACAGTCCAAATGGAGCTGGGTCAACACTCAGGTAATTAAAAAAAAATTCTGCCAGAAATGTTGAATGTGTCAGAAAAAATTCTGCAAACCTTTTACATACTTTTAAGAGAAAATAGATTGCATTTTTGATGGTGATATTATCTTGGAAAAGGAGTTATTAATTACTTTCTAAGCCTTAATTAACCAGGTGGTCATTGTATTTAAAGACCAAGTAAGTTCATTGTTCTAAGTCCTTAAGGTTTTTGGCTTATACTTTCAGGAGAAAGCTTGATTTTCTCCTGAATATTTATTACTTATGCCATACATCACTCAGTTCATAATGTCACTATCCACAATATTAAGTTGAACTGAATATGGGTGAGATACATCTCTCACCCCATTCTGTGTGGACTAGCAACTCACTTATATGTTATTTACTACAAACTATCTCCTTTCTTCCCTCCAATGGTTTGGCTATAGCAGATGGTATCATGTAAGTGCGACCATTTGCTATTAGCACACTATACCCCCTTCTGATGACCACATGAGTCTTTTGGGCCTCAGTTCTCATAGGTCTGGAGTTATTACTCCTTTTTTTTTCCCTAAACACTGACTAGTTTAAGAGGTCAAAACCACAGAATTAGCAAGGAAATTGTTCCTGAGTATTATGATATTGAGTAAAAAAGAGATCTTTATTTTTCACAAGAATTGAAAAATACAACCTGTACAGTAAATCCTCAGATATATGAACTGAGATTTTTAAGTGACCTATTGTATGCTTAGAAAAGATTTCACTGGTTAATTTTACCACTGTTCTCCCATAGCCCATGGATGTTGCCCATCAAACACACTAACAATCAAATAAATAAAAAACCCTACTTTGCCAAGAAAATTAAAAAATGTAAAAATGAAAAGGATAAAATCCATATTTACTAAAAGAATTTAAAAATGTCAACATAGAATTTTCTTAATATAAACAAAATAATGAAAAACAGTAACTCTTCCAAAGTCTTAATTTTAGAAAATATAACTTATGAATTCCAAAATTAAATATCTAACCGTGTGGGTAAAGAGTGGACAAATGGTCAAACTGGTTGGGTAATTTTTATGTTTATTAGAGCCTACTGTCAATGTATATATAGTTGGGTTTAACCAGACATAGGCAATGCTTATGATTTTTAATGCACTTTGAAGCATCAGTAACAAAACAAAAAGTCAGTTGAACAACTTTCCAATATACATCAAAATTACTAAAAAAAAATACCAGGATTGTGAGTTAATATACTACCTCAGGAAGAAAAGCAGAATAAGTGGTTGTGTGTTCCCTTCCTTAAGGAACTTCCAAACATTCAATTATATTATTTTCTACTACAATTATAGAGATATTAAACAAAGAAACAATGCTTGATCTACACAATCTATAAGCAAATGTTAGCAAATGTTCAATAGCCAGAACAAAGTTTCAGGTAAAGTATAATAACAGTATAATACCACATGGTAAAATGTAATTTATGGCATAGACAGCTCATAGGAACTTAACTGCAAATAGTTTGGAGATTTACTATACACACATAATTGGGGTTTTTAACATGAGGCAATACATGAGGAAGAGTTTAAACAATAAAATGAGAAAAGTAGGTGTAAAACATCATGCCATCAGAAAAAAGGTGAATGTAGACATGAGTCAGGAGAACAATATAATTTTAAGACATTGTTTTATTCTAAACCAATGGTGACCCATATCACTATGACTGAGGTGGAGATTATTGAAGCCATATTAATAAATGACAGAAAATGAAGATTAATAAGTATTTAATTTAGATTATTAAATCAATACATCATTATAGCATGGTATAATCACTAAGTAGGGTTTAAGTATGATACAGAGCTGTCTTATTTTATTTTTTCCTTTTTATTGAATTTATTGGGGCAACACTGGTTAACAAAACTGCACAGATTTCAAGTACACAGTTCTAAAACACATCATCTATACACTGTATTGTGTGTTCACCACCCCAAGTCTCTGTCCATCGCCATTTATCCCCCCTACACACTCCTCCAGTTGCTGCCTGCCTCTATGGCAGTAACCACACTGCTATCCATGTCCATGAGTTTTTAAAATTTTTTCATTTTTCCTCTTTTCACTCAATCTCTCCAGCCCCAACCAGACCATCCCCCCACCCCCAATAGCTGTCCACCCACTCTTTATCTTTGAGTTTGACTCCATTTTGCTTGTTAGTTCATTTTGTTCATTAGATTCCATGCATAAGTAAAATCATATGGTATTGTGTTTTTCTGACTGGTTTATTTCACTTAGCATAATGTTCTCCAGGTCCATCCATGCCGTCACAAAGAGTAAAATTTTCTTCCTTTTTATGGACGAGAAGTATTCCGTTGTGTAAATATACCATAGCTATTTTATCCACCCATCTACAGATGGGTGCTTGAGCTGTTTCCAAATCTTGGATATTGCAAAAAAAAAAATGCACAATGAACATAGGGGTGCATATATTCTTTCAAATTAGTGTTTTGGATTTATTCAGATATACTGCCAGAAGTGGGACAGCTGGGTCATAAGGCAGCTGATTTTTAATTTTTTGAAGTAATCATATACTGCTTTCCACAGTGGCTGCATCAATCTGCATTCCCATCAGTAGTGCATGATGGGTCCCTTTTCTCCACAACCTCACCAATATTTGTTGTTTGTTGATTTATTAATGGTAGCTATTCTGACAGTTGTGAGGTCATATCTCATTATAGTTTTAATTTGCTTTTCTCTAATGATTAGTGACCTTGAGCATCTTTTCATATGCCTATTGGCCATCTGTACGCTCTTATTGGAGAAATATTTATTCAGATCCTTTGCCCATTTCTTTTTTTTTTTAAGATTTTGTTTATTTTTAGCGACAGGGGAGGGGAGGGAGAAAGAGAAGAGAGAAATATCAATGTGCGGTTGCCTCTCACACACCCCTACTGGGGACCTGGTCCACAACCCAGGCATGTGCCCTAACTGGAGATTAAACCGGTGACCCTTTGGTTTGCAGGCCAGCACTCAATCCACTGAGCCACACAAGCCAGGGCTGCCCATTTCTTAATTGGATGTTTTTTTATTGTGTTGAATTTTATAAATTCTTTATAAATATTATATATAATCCCTTGTCAGATGTATCAGTGAGTATGTTCTCTCATTTAGTGGGTAGTCTTTTCATTTTGTTGGTGGCTTCCTTTGCTGTGAAAAAAACATTTTAGTTTGATATAATCCCATTGTTTATTTTTTCTTTTGTTTCCCTTGCCCAAGGAGATATATCAGAAAAAATATTGTTGTGAGAAATGTGTGAGACTTTATGACCTATGGTTTCTTCTACAAGTTTTATGGTTTAGAGTCCTAACATTTACATCTTTATTTTGCTTTGAATTTATTCTTGTGAATGGTGTAAGAAGGTGGTTTATTTTCATTTTTTGTGTGTCTGTCCAATTTTTCCGATGCCATTTAATAAATAGAATATCTTTACCCTGTTGTATATATTTTTTGCTTTTTATCAAATATTAATTGACTATAAAAGTATGAGCTTATTTCTAGGCTCTGTATTCTGTTACATTATATATGTTTTATGTCAGTATCATGCTGTTTTGATTACTATGGCTTTATAGTATAGTTTGATATTAGGTAGCGTGATTCATCAGAATTTGTTCTTTTTTCTCAGGATCACTATTTCTATTTGGGTTTTTTTCATTGTTCCATATAAATTTTTGGAATATTTATTCTAGTTCCATAAAATACTCCATTGGTATCTTGTTGAGAATTGAGTAGAATCTATAGGTTGCTTTGGTAGTATAGACATTTTAATGATGTTAATTCTTTCTATCCATGAACAAGGTATGTGCTTCCACTTGTTTGTATCTTCAATTTCTGTCATCTGTGTCTCATATTTTTTTTGATTATAGGTCTTTTCCATCCTTAGTTAAATGTATTCCTAGGCATTTTATTCTCTATGAAGCAATTGTGAATGGGATTGTGTTCTTAGTCTCCTTTTCTTATAGTTCATTATTGGTGTATAAAAATGCAACTGTTTTCTGCAATTATTTTACAATAATTTTGTAATCTGCTACTTTACTGAATTCATTTATTAGTTCTAGTAATTTGTTGTTGGAAACTTCAGGGTTTTCTGTCTACAATATTATGTCATTTTCAGATAATAACAGTTTTACTTCCCCTTTTCCAATTTGGATGCCTTTTATTTCTTCCTTTTGTCTGATTGCTGTGGTTAGGACATTCAGTACTGTGTTGAATAAGAGGGATGAAAGTGGGTATCATTGTCCTATTCCCCATCTTAAGGAAAACACTTGTTGTTTTGCCAAGTGAGTATGATGTTGGCTGTGGATTTTTCATCTATGGCCTTTATTACTTTGAGGTATGTTCCCTCTCTTCACACATTGCTGAGAATTTTTATCATAAATGGGTGCTAGATTTGGTCAAATGCTTTTTTTGCCTCCATTGATTGATATGATTATGTGTTTTGGTTTTTTCATTTTGTTTATGTAGTGTATTGCATTATTTGAAAACAATGTTTCAACCATGTTTTGTCTACAGTGCTGCAATGAATATAAGGATGCATTTATCTTTGCAAATAAATGTTTCTGAGTTTTTTCAGGTTGATAAACCTCCTGAGTTACATAGTAACTCTTCATATTTTTTTTGTGAAACTCCCTACTGTTTTCAGTAGTGGCTTTTTCAGTTTATATTCACACCAGTAGGGACTGAGGGTTCCTTTTTCTCCACAATGTCCCCAACACTTTTTATTACTTGTCTTGTTAATAATAGCCATTCTAACAGGTGTGAGGTAATATCTCATTGCAGTTTAGTTTTTATTTCCCTAAAAGCTAGTGAAGTTAAACATCTTTTCATGTATCTGTTGGTCATTTGTATGATTTCTTGGGAGAAGTGTCTATTCAAGTCCTCTGCCCATTTCTTAATAGGGCTGTTTATTTGGTGTTGAGTTATGTGAGTTCTTTATATATTTCATATGTTAATCCCTTGTCAGAGCTGTTTGTAAATATCATCTGCATCTCATTTGGCTGCCTTTTTCATTGTTGTCAGTTTCTTTTGCTCTGCAGAAGTTTTTAGTTTGATACAGTCTCATTCATTTATTTGTGCCTTTACTTCCCTTGCCTATTTAGTTAAATTCATAAAACATTTTCCAAGAGCAAGGTCCACAAGTTTAGTACCTATGTTTTCTTCTGTGTAATTTATTAATTCAAATATTATAATTAGGCCTTTGGTCTATTTTGAATGATTTTTCCATGGGACAAACTGTAATCTAGTTTAATTCTCTCGCATGTGGCTTTCCTAAATTCCCAGCACAATGTATGGAAGAGGATTTCTTTTTCACATTGTGTGTTTTTCCTCCCTTGTTATTTTTTTGGGGGGAGGGGGTTATATAACCACATATATGGGTTATATATAACCACATATAACCCATATATGTGGTTATATTTCTGGGCTCACATTTCTGTTCCATTGGTCTGTGTGTCTGTTTTCATGACAATACCATGCTGCTTTGATTATTGTAACTCTAGTACAATTTGAAGTCAGGTAGTATGATACCTCTGGCTTTGTTTTGTTTCCTCTGGATTGCTTTGGTATTAGGTGTCTCTTGTGGCTCCATACAAATATGATGATTTTTTGTTCTATTTCTTTAAAAATGACATTGAGAGTTTGATGGGAATTGTATTAAATCTGTATATCACTTTGGGTAACATGACCATGTTAACTATGTTGATTTTTCCAATCTATTGAACATGGGATATCTTTCTATTTCATTTTGTCTTTTTCAATCCTTTTTGATATTGCTTTGTAGTTTCAGTATATAAGTCCTTCACAGTTTTTGTTAAGCTTATTTCTAGGTATTTTATTCTTTTAGTTGCAATTTTGTATATTACAACTTTACTGTATTTGTTTATTGTTTCTAATAGTTTTTTGGTGGAGTTTTTAGGGTTTTATATAGATGGAATCATATCATCTTCAAAAAGTGACATTTTTACTTCTTCATTCCCAATTTAGATGCCTTTTATTTTAGTTGGCTGCCCTGGCTAGGACTTCCAGATCTGTGTTATAGAGGAGTGGTGAGAGTGTGCATCCTTGTGTTCCTGATTTTGAGAAAAAGCATTTGGTTTATCATCATTGAATATCATATTGTCTGAGGTTTTTTCAGATGTGGGCTTTCTGATGTTGAGGTACTTTTGTTCTACACCCATTTTATTGAGTGTTAATAGATATTGTAGCCTACTGAATGATTTTTCTGTTTCTGTAATAAGGTTATGTGATTTTTATTCTTTGTTTTCTTAACTCTGTGTATTACACTGATCAATTTACTTATCCTGAACCATCCTTTTTCTCCTGGAATGAACCCCACATGATCATGATGTATTCTTTTTAAAACATATTATTTTAATTGAATTGCTAGTAGTTTGTTTAGAATGTTTGTATCTATATTCATCAGAGATATTGGTCTATTTGTGTGTGTTTGTGTGTACATGTGTGTGATATCTTTGCCAGGTTTTGGTTTCAGGATTATGTTGACCTCATAAAGTATGTTAGGAAGTATTTCCTCTTCCTCACATTTTTGGAAAAGTTTAAGAAAAATTAGTATCAAATCATCTTTGAATGTTTGGTAGAATTCACTAGTGAAGTATCTGGTCCTGTATTTTTATTGTTTAGAAGGGTTTTGATAGTTGTTTCAATTTCCTCATTGTTTATTAGTCTATTTAAACTTTCCAGTTTTTCATGATTCAGTATAGAAAGGTATATCTTTCTAGGAATTTATCAGTTTCTCCTAGGTTATTGAATTTTGTGGCATATAGTCTTTTATAGTATTCTAGTATGATTCTTTTTACATCTGTGATGTCTCTGGTAACTTCTCTTTCATTTCAAATTTTGGTTATAAAATTCTTTTTTTTTTTTTTCTGTAGGGAGTCTAACTAGGGATTTGCTAATTTTATTAATCTTTTCAAAGAACCAACTCTGTTATATTAATTTTGTATAGTATTTTTTGTTCTCTCATTCAGTTCTGCTCTAATTTTTATAATTTCTTTTCTTCTGCTGGCTTTGGGTTATTTTTGTTCTTTTTTTTTCTAGTTATTTAACATGTAAAGTTAAGTTGTTTACTTGGGATTTCTCTTGTTTCTTAACATAGGCCTGTAATCATATAACCTTCCTTCTTATTACTGCTTTTGCTGCATCCCAGGAGTTTTGGTATGTCTCATTGTCATTCTCATTTGTTTCTATATAGCTTTTGATCTCACCTTTTATTTCTTCTTTGACTTAGTCATTTTTAAGAAGTATGTATGTTATTTAATCTCCACATATTTGTGGGTTTCTTACTTTTTTTGCAGTTGATTTCTAATTTCAAAGAATGTGGTAGGAGAATACACTTAGTATAATTTAAATCTTCTTGAATTTGTTGAGCGTAATTTTGTGACCCAACATATGGTCTATCCTTGAGAATGCTTCATGTGCACTGTGAAAAATGTATAATCTGATATTCAGGGATGAAAAGCTCTCAATGTCAATTATGTCCATTTGGTCTAATGTTTCACTTAATGCCTGTATTTCTTTATTGATTTTCTGTTTGGTGATCAATCTAGAGCTTTCAATGGAGTATTAAGTTTCCCAACTATGATTGTGTTTTTTGTCATTTTCTCTTTTTAGTTCTGTTAGAGGTTGCTTTATGTATTTTAATGTGCCCTGATGATGTGAATATATATTGTGAAGTCTTATATCTGCTTGATGTAGTATCCCCTTTATTATTATAAAATGTTCATTTTCTGTCTTTTGCTACTTTTGTTATATTGAAATCTTTTTTGTCATACATAACTATGGCTACACTTGCTTTTTTGTGGGTATTATTTGTTGGAGAAGCATTTCCCACCCTTTGACTTTGAATCTAACTTTGTCTTTGCAGCATAGATGTGTCTCCTGAAGGCAGTATATTGTTGGGTTTTGTTTTCTGATCCAGTCTGCTACTCTGGGCCTCTCTGTTGGTGAATTGAGCCCCTGACATTTAGGGTAATTATTGATGTATAAAGATTTTCCACAGGTGTTTTATCATTCATTCCCTGGTAGCTCTGTGCATCCATTGGTTCTTTTCTTTTGTGTTTCTGTCTGGTGTTTTTGTTTAGTGGTAATTCCTTACTTCTTACTTCTGTTTTGTTTTTTTTAAGCTATGTTTATCAGATATTTTTGCCTGTGGTTATGACTAGGTTTATGAAAAAGATTGCTTTATTTATACAGCAGTCCTTTCTCTTTTGAATGCATCTGATTTCCATACTTCTTGGGCAGTTCAGACCTTTACCCACACCCTTTTTATATTCTTGTTGTCATAAATTATCCATGTTTATACTGTAAGTTTGTTGGTGATCTTACTCATAGCTTTGTGACCTTTTGTTTTTTGTTTCAGGTAGAATATCCCCCTTGAGTGTTACTTGCAATGGAGGTGTTCTGGTGATAAATTCCATCAGCTTCTGTATGTCTGGAAAAATCTTTAATTCTCCTTCATATAGAAAAGTTAACTTTGTTGGATATATTATTCTTGGCTGGTAATTTACTTTTTAAGTAGCTTCAATGTGTGCTTCCACTTTCTTCTGGCATTTAGATTTTCTGCTGAGATTTAATGATAACCTAATTGGCTTTTACTTACAGGTTACTCCTCCCCACCCTGGTTTCCTTGAGCATTATTTCTTTGTCATTAATTTTTGACAATTTTAATAAAATATGCCTTGGAGAAGGCTTGTTTGAATTGAGGTAACTAAGTGATCTGTTTGTTTCTTAGATTGCAGTATATAGCCCTTTTCATAGGTTTGGGAAGCTCTCATCAACTATCTCATCAGTATATATAATCTTATTACCTAACATTTAGTTCCCTACTCTATAAATTGAGGATAATAATAAACTTATATTTGTGATGGGAATTAAGTGAGCAAACATACAAAAGCAACTTAACATACTATTGTTTTGTAATTAAGTGATTTAACTCAACCTCGAAACCTTATGTGTTAAGCAAACATGTTAAAATTGATGTTTAAAAAGGAGTAAAATAATATATAAACAGAAAGCTCAAGCACAATATGTAGACAAGGAAGAATTATTTCAAAAAACAGTGGACATTTAAAAATCTTTCCCATTTTTAAAGAAATAAAGAGAAACACATTCAAAGTGTTAAGGAAGAGAGAGTGTGAGCAATTGAGATAGAAAAAGAGAATGAGTTTTAAAAAATGAAGAAATAGCAATGTAATAAAGAAAAGATAAGAACAATAAGGAGAAGAAAAAGTGAACTGACAGATTTGGAAATATATAAATATAATAATAAAGATATTTTAGAAATAAAATTTATGCTACGAATAATAAAATATAAAATAAGCAATGGAAGTTAAAGTCAAATATACATATTACAGGTTTAAATAAACTATATGAAATAAAATGGAAAAGAAAATAGAGTGGAATGTGATTAAAGAAATGATGACAGATAATTAAAAAGGAAATAGAAAATCCATGTGTCATTAATATTCTTTAAAATTGGAAAATGATAAATGTACTAAAAGTATTCTGATATAAAAAGAGAAATCATTCCTGAAATAAAGTAATACACGAGAAGCAGATATTGAGTTGAAGAATGCAGAAATAGGTTTATGATTTTTCCAAGACAAAACCAGTGGGGAAGTAAAAAATGGGAACAAAAATGGAAGGAAGCCAAACAGTGGTATGATTCCTAGTAAAATACCAGAACATGGGAATATGAACATAATCCCAGGACAGCTCTGGAGACAGAATAGCTCATACCTGAGAGTTATCCCAGTCAGAGGCAAGGGAATTGTAGCAGTTATACCCTGCATGCTGTAGTCATTGTTTAACAGTTACTCCCAGGCCAAATGGGGATATAAATTCTCAGGACTTTTGGTTTTTCAAGAGCAGAGAAAATGAATCTGGTAACCTGAGAACAGCCTTCTAACAGAGAGACTCTGGTACTCATTGTTGTGAGAGCATACTTGGGGTTGGTGCATAAAAATGTAAAAGTAATTGAAATGATAAAGATGAAACACAACATTTACTACAATCTGCATTTTGAAATTGAAAGAGTAAACCAAGTCCCAAGAAACTTTGATATAGAATGATCAACAACATGACATATTTTCTTACGGCTGTTTTTTCTTTTTACTTCAAAGGCAAAGAAAAATTCTATGACCTTCACATTCAAAAAGCCAACCACTCATTAATAAAAAATACAACAAAAATCAATCTGACTTCAAATTTTTGCATAGGATTTATTAGTGAACACTGGTTTGTTTGCCAGGTCTATAACAGTTTGAGGTAGAAGACATGACAGTATAATTTTATTCCTCTGAAGTTATTATCAATTTCAAATGTAGATGAATAAAACCTGTGATTTAAATTCAGCCAACTCTAGATACAACAAAATAATAATAATACCTTGGCTTTAGAAAAATAATGGTAAAATAATGACAATTTGCATCAAAGGATTTAAATACAAAACTGTAAACATTTCTCAAAGTTCTGTGTATAAAGCAGAATGCAAATTTCTTAAATCTCAATAATAAAAATAATAAGTGAGAATATCTAGAAAAAGATGTTGAAAGAGAAATGACAGAAGTGCATAAGTATGCTAATTTTCTTATAATTCATGGAGGAATCAACAAAAACTGCCTAAAATCAGAAAGTCATAAAATAGCAATTTATATATATATTTTAAATAGAAATATCTCTAAACTATATTATTACATGAAAATCCCAGATATAGAATAAGGTGAAAAGAAGACTAGTAAAAATTACTGAAGAATTACATAACTTGTAAAGAATAGTTTTCATTTAATATTGTAAGAAGTTGAGGTCATGGAGTGGGAGAGTTATTTAATTTTTATGTTAACTTCTGTAATATCCAGATTTTAGCATGATCACACATTACTTTAACAAAAAAATAGATATACTTATTGATGGTAATCTATATTATTTTGTCATAACAACATTATGCATAAAATATTAGGGAATTTTTTATTTACAATTGCCAAGATATGGAAACAACCCAACTGTCCATCAGTAGATAAGTGGGTAAAATAACTACAGGATATTTACACAGTGGAATACTACACAGCCATGAAACAAGGAAAATATTACCCTTTGCAACAGTATAGATAGACCAAGAGAACATTATGCCAAGTGAAATAAGCCAGTCAGAGAAAGACAAACACCATATGATTTTACTTGTATGTGGAATCTAATGAACAAAGTGAACTAAAAAGCAAAATAGAATCAAACTCATAGACAGAGAGTAGATTGACAGCTATGGGAGTAGGGTAAGGGGATGGAGGGACTGAGCAAAAACGAAAAAGGACTCATGGAAATGAATGGCAGTGTGGTGATTGTGGGGGTGGAGGGGGTATAAGAGGGATAAATTGTAATGGAAGAAAATGCAATTAGAAAAATACTAGAGGATGTGAAGTTTTGTTCCCGAGACTCAATGCTACTGATAATATTATTGTTTGGGGTGAGTCTTCTTTTTGGTAATCTGATTTATTCTCAAGATTGCTAAAATATTTTTAAATAAATTAATTTTGATTACCAAGCATTTTCTATTTTATTGAATGACCCTTTCTTTCCTGAAATTGTTATTTTTGAATCTCTAAGTTGAAACACTACTATGCATAACACAAAGGATCTTTCATCATCTGTAGATTCTGCTGAGGATGAGACTGAACCATACATAACTGAACTCTAGACTTAAGGAGTCTCTCTACAAAGATATTAGAATACTATATAGCCTATATGACAAATTTGCAGATGTTCTGCATACATGCAATAACTTTATCAAGACATTTCACATTCACCATAGAAATTATGCCTTTAGTAAAAGTGTAGAAATTTGCATTTAAGAATGGACTTCTTACTCTTAAATATATCTGTTGGGCCAGTCCCTATGAAGTGGAGAGTGCAGAAACACTGCTCTCTTTGTCCTCTTCTCTTTCCCTGGTGCTGGGGGCTCAAGTTCCCAGGCTGGTAGGTCCTAGAGAACTCCTGGTTCAGAAACATTCCCAGCATGCCCTCCCTGAGCCCTGCACCAGATGGCAGTGGCTAGATGAAGAGGGCAGCACACCGTGAATAGGATGCTCAGATGCACATCCGAAAGATGCCCGAAGCCAGACAGTGACTGGGAACCAGCTAAGTTGGTTTCTTAAAGGATGGTACTTTTGGGTGAGAGAAGAGGTTCCTGGTGCAGCTTTGAAATGAGTTGGCAGAAGGTAGCAGGATGATTTTCTTTGGATGTCTTAGAGGAAATGGGTTTTGAAGATGAAACCTATCATTATTTTAAATTCTATATCCTTTGAATAAAAGATTCCTTTCCCTTTCCACTGAACTCTACCTCTAGAGTTTTGCCCATTGGCAATGAGTGGTAGGTCCCCACTGGTTGTTCAGTTAGTTTTCATGGTACCTTAGGCATTGTGATGTAGTGAATTGGAAAGGAAAAAAACATGGAAAAGCATCCATGCAATATTTCAGTCTGTAACTCAGTCACATGGCCACATCCAATTGGGTCAGAGGGTGGGAAACGTAGACTGATAACACATTGATGTTAGATGTAAAACTGTCCACACATTTCTGCAACCTCTCACATTAATGAGGGTGTTTCTCTCATGCCTTTGATCTGGTTTTGCTCAAATTACTTGTTTTAACCAAATGAACATGATATGTGTTACTTGTGCACATTGTGAGCCTAGAACTCAAAAGACTTGCAGTTTCTTCTCTGTCCCTCTCTGATTATTGCCTGCATTCAGAATCAATGTAAAGTGGATGGAGAGACCACATGGAGAATCCTGCCAACAGCTTGCCAACAATCATACATGGAGGTGAAGCCATCCTAGGCCATCCAGCCCCAGGATGCCTCTCATCTGATCAAGGGTCTTTGTAAATCCAACACAGACCATAAAAATCTCTCAGCTGAGCTCAGTCCAAGTTGCTGACTCACAGAATTAGGAACAACAACAAAAAATGGTTGTTTATTTGAACCATTAATTTTAGGGTAAATTGTTAGATAGCACAGGCTAACTGATTAAGTGCACATAAAAAATAGAAGTAAACAGATGTGGCAAACAACTAGCACCTATGAGATATTCATCATAGCATAAGGATCTAAAATTATTTAGAATATAAACCACTATTTTCCAAGTGCTAGTGGTAAAAATGAGCAGTTCCTTATGATTTTCAAGTTCTGTAAAATACCTACAGGAAATAACTTTAAAGGATGATTGTGATACTTCCTAAAATAGAATAGTCACAAATTTATACTCTGAATGTAATGCATGTTAAAACCATGCATCACTTGCTATTTGCAAAATCTCTTTTTTTTGGCCATATATTTTTATATTTTAGTAAGAATTAGAGGCAATCTACACAATACACAGATTTAACTATAATCAATATTATAGACTGAGTGGTTTTAATTAAAGGGAATATACTTAGAATATGTATTCAGGAAAATATATCCAACTTGAAATTCACAAGACAAGGATAATCTAACCAAGAAGGCATAAGGATAAATGAAAGAGAGTTGGATGTAAAGGAAAAGAAAGTTGAGAACATTGTGGATATACTGATGCTTCTAAATCTTTGTTTTAGCAATCCATGGCAACATTTTTCAAACCAAGTATGTGTGGGCAATAACTATTTGCCAGATTATTTGAATTAAGAAAAATTCAAGATAGAGGCTCTTAAATAAGAAAAGAATTGTATTGCTTATTTTTAACATATGACTCATATTCATATCTTTGTTTTGAGTTACACAATAAACAGAATTGACATTTTACAGTAAAATTTTCAGCTGATGTGTGACAAACCTCCATTTTTTGACTATTAAAATGCAGTTTTTTCTTACTAATATAAACTAATATGTAGTTTCTAGACCAAAGACAATACACACTTCCTTAGTAAACTATAAATGTTTAAGGTAACTCTTAAGAAAGATATTTATAAATTCACATAAGATAAAATGTCCTTGTTTTAATAAATAATTAGGTTTTATAAATAATTCATGTATCAACAAAATAAAATCCATAGTATTCTGTGAACTAAATTGTTTCATTTATAGAATTATCCAATTCCTCTTAATCATTTTATAATAAATTCAATTTTAGCAAACATAAACAATTGTGATTTTATAGAAGAAAGTTTATTTGTTAAATTTATACCCTAAGTTTACCTCAAGAAGTTTAGGTTGACGGTTGAAGTAGGTAGGGATGTATTAAGGTTGGCATTGCCAGTAAAGATTGTAATTATAAACCTTTATTCAAGGGCATGGAAATGAATTTGCTTGATAGAGCATTTACATAAAGGGATATTTTATCACATGTTATATGGAAGGTAATACAGAAATGAGTATTCTTGGACTGAATACATTTTGAAACTGCAGAAACAATTACAGTTAAATTGATTCCTTTACCACAGGAATTTTTCTTAGAGATTTTAATATGTTAATGTTTTGCATAAAATTTTGAAAGAGGTGACTTTATAAGCAGCATTTCCAAATTTAAATCACCATACTATTCTTAAGTAAGAGTCCATTGGATCAGTGTCAGACAGAATTATTTTGGGAAATGGGGACTTAATGATTTTCAAAAATTTATTGCAGTGCAAATTTAAGTTAAAGATGCCCATTGATCACTAAGACTGTAGAAATGAAAAGAGTGTTATAGATAAATGGCACAGCCAGTGGAAATGTTAAGATGTTTGCTCTGTCTGGTTTCTTCCAAGAACAGCCAGGAGCCTGGTGTGGCTGGAACAGAGTGATTAGAGGTAGGGTCATAGGAGATGAGGACAAAGTCTTGTTTCTTTTCGGTAACAGGCTTGTTGAAATACAATTCACATATCATAAATTCACCCACCTAAAGTGTACAATTCAATCATTTTAGTATATTTAGAGGGCTGTGCAGCCATCATCAGAATAAATTTCAGAGCATTTCTAACACCCTCCTCCCCAAATTCCATATACACTTTCAGCTATCACCCCTCAGTGTTCTTAATCTCCTAGCTTTAGGCATTCCTTAATCCACTTTCTGTCTGCCTTTTGGGGCCCAGAGTTTTGGGGGTTACTAAAAGCATTTGGTTTTTATTTTGAGTAAGATAGGAAACAATTCAAGGTGTTGAGTAGAGAATTGACTTGATTGACATGACAATTTAACAGAATCCCTTTATATGCTGTGGTGAGAAAAAACTGATAGGAGAGCACAAAAATAATCCATCAAGCAATGGTCTTCTTGCCTTGGAATAGGGTAAAACTGATGGAGGTGCTAATTGGATGTTATGATGGTTAATTTTACATGTCAGTTTGAATGGACAAAGGGATAACCAAATAGCTGGTAAACATTCTTTCTGGCTGTGGCTGTGAGGATGTTTCTGGAGGGACTGAAATTGGGATTGGTAGATTGAGTAAAGATCCACCTCACTGCTACAATCTGCAGAGGGCCTGAAGAGAACACAAAGATGAAGGAAGAGAAAATGTTCTCTCAGTTTAAGCAGGTCCATCTGTCTCCTCCTGCCTTTGGACATCTGTGCTTCTAGTTTTCAAGCCTGTGGACCCCAACTGAATTACTCCACCAGCTTTCCTGGTTTTTTATTTTGCAGAATTTAGAGGTGGCAGATCCTGGGATTTCTTGGCCTTCATAAGCTCTAGAGCTAATTCTTATAATCAATCAATATCTCTCCTTCTGAAGGACACAAAATATATGGATTTCATTTTGTTGCAACATGAATCATTTGCAAAAACCTAATCATTTGCTAAAAGAAAAAATTTTTCATACTTAAATTTATAAATATGTGTCTTAAGAGTTACTTTAAACATATGTAATTCAACTGGATAATTGCATATTATTTTAGTCTATAAAATGTATATTATAATATAAATAATGTTTATATAATGAAATGATTATATTATATATAATGTATATCATTGGTTCTGTTTCTCTGGAGAACTCTAATACAGATATACTTCATAAAATAATTTATCAGATGAAGTGGGAGAAAGTGGATTCTTGATCTGACTGTATATACCATACTTTTTTCACGTATGGTCAGAACATGTAATTCTTTCTTAGCACTTTGCCTCACATGCCATATTTCAAACAAAGAACTTTTGAGTATTTTAAAAAAAGATTTTATGGTAATTTCTTCCTATTCAGAATCCAGCTTAAATCTCCCTGTTAGGAGCTTGTAGATGTTTGAATCTTTTATGTCTGATGGGGTTGTGGGCTGAAAGAGCAATGTCTACCTAAGAGATTTTCTTTCGTTGTTCATTTTTTAAAACATGAGGTAGGTAGATATTATTATTATTATAATCAATATACTTACTACTTTCATTTTAAAAATAAAGAATGAGTTTATAAAGTACCTTGCTGATTTATTACAAATAATTGCCCTATTCAGAGTTTTAACCCAGGTCTTTGTGATTACAGAAGTAGTGCTCTTAACAGCCACACCAAGTTAACAAAAACAAGTAAATAATGGTGCTACATATCTGTTTGTCATCAAGAAACAAAATTCCCCCACTTCAATTTTGTTTCTCATTTTAAAAAAGGAAGGAGCTGTAAAAAAATAAAAATAAACTTACAAAAAATATAAATCATTTAAAAGTTATCCTGACTTTCTCCAGAGGGAAATAAAGTTATATACTCTTATAAATGTCTTTAGAATCAAGGAGATACAATAAAATGAACCTTTAAAATTTATATGCAGGTTTTAATATTAACTCTTTATTATCTAAATTTTATATTACTTGAAAAATTAAATTTCTGAAAAAATACCTATGAGGACTATTATGTGAATTTAATTATTTAGGAAAAATGGTGTATTTAATTTTGTTATGAAAAGTTCATTACAATGGAATTTTTATTATCACAGAAGAATGCTTAGAGTGTTAGAGTTATACACACAATTTTATGGGGATATTACATATTTAAAGCATTTTAAAACATTATTTCATTAACTTTACGTCTAAAGAAAAGTGAAATACATGCATGAATATAGTCACACACATACATGAAAGGAAGTGGTACAACTAATTTATCATACTCTAGTTTTTCATTGTCATTTGCAATTACCTTTGGAAGTTTGGGAATTTTTCATTAATGTGATTTTTCAAATCAGAGAATTTTAGTAATGTAATCAACATTTCATTTTTTTTTCCTCTAAGTGCATCATGTAGAACTTAGAATAAGAAAGTGTGTTGAATTTCTTCCTTTGCCTCTCCAAAGCTACGTTTTACCAGTTCCCACTCTGAACCCTAAACAGGATGTTGATATTTATAAATTACATCTCTATATTCTGGACCATTAGCCTTCAAGTTGAGTTGTGTCAGTGGGGACACTGACCATAACACCTGGGAAGGAGGGGAGAGAAGTCAGGTACTTATTTCCTGGTTCCTTGAGGTCACCAGGACTGACTTTCCTAACAGGAGAGATTACTGCCACTCTTAGTGAAGTCAGCTCTAGACAGATCTCTTTCTTCCAATTTCCAATAACATCTTTTCCCCTCTGTCCATTGGGCCTAGGAGTGATGGCAGCCTATTTCTGCTAGCTCTGTGTTTCTGCACTATCTTTTTAACTTTCTGTATATTCTACTTATACCAATGTAATTAATCTATTGTCCTTAAACCTTCTTCCATCTTAATGTAAAAACACCATATGTTTTGAATTGGTTGTTTAAAAGACTAACAAAAGCAAAGTGATTAAACTCAATTAATGTAATTGAATTTTTATGCTTTTCTTTAATATTTTGAAACTATCAGATATACTGAGGTTGATTCCTCCAGAATATAGTAGAATTAGCAATATTAATTTTGATTTTAAGAATCATATATAAAATTTTATAAAGTAGTAATTAGAATATTGTTTATGAAGTGCAAATATCAATGTAGTTATAAAGGCAATACATGTTTATAAGAAATCTCATTAATCTTACACATTTTGCAGACAGAAGGGTATGGAACAACAGATGTTGAAATTATTAAGAGTATTCTGACAATGTCAACATTTTTGCCTTTTATTTGATTTGGCTAGAGACTATGAGCTCAGATTTTATCTGAACACTGAACTAACTTAAACAAAACCTTAGAGGCTTTGGTTCACAGAGATCAAAACTGGACTTTTTGTGTGTGAGTGTGAATTTATTTTGCCATCTGTGAATTTTACTTAGAACTTTGGGTTTGCTCCTGAAATGATTTTTCAGAAATTACTTTTGGAACTTTTAAGCACTTATCAATAGTAGAAACAAAACTGAACACTAAAAGGGAAGAGATTGACTCACATGAAAATATGCAATATGGATTCTGTATTATTATTGGTTTGTAAAATAGGTCATATGTGAATATAAATAGAAATGGCTGTTTTCAATAGTACATTCCAATCCCAATATTTCCTGAGAACCAAAATGAATAATTTACTTTGGTCATTTGATCTCAAGATACATCCCTAATTAATTTAAATATTAGTCTTTAGAAAAGAATATAGATTTTTGCCCTCATTTTTTTATTTGAGTATACATTTTTCATATTTATTTTTTAATTATTAACTTGATTATTTTTTTCACCCATGAATTATATAAACATAGCATGATTATCCAGGATTATTTCAATTCTAACGTAACATTTTAAACATGTTAAGTTGGATATTATTCATATTGTTTTATATGGGTCAAAGTTTATTTAGTTTACCTACAGGTTAAGTAATCATTTTATTTGACAGTCATTCCTTTTTTTTAAAATCTCAGTACTGTTTTAAGGAATTGCCCAGAGCCAAGGTCTAGTAGGTAGGTGGGCTCCCTCTCTGTGGCAGGCATTTTTCTGATGTACCCACTAAAGTTTTTCTCTACAGATCTTGACTTTTTGTGAGTGATTCTGTGTGAAACTTTTCTCTTCTGCTCACCACCTGCTCAGGTGACAGGCTTCTGTCGTCTCCTAGGTTCATTTGGTTTATTAAAGGCACATTATAATGCTCCAGGGCTGGATAGATACATTGAAGGTGATAACTGTTTCCAAAGTTTCTTTACTCCTATGGATTTATACTTTCTTATCATTTATGACTGCAGCAAATATTCCTTATTTATGTCCACAAAAATGGGGACTATAAACTATATTTTAAAACTAAAGAAGATTAATTTCACTTAACATAATATTCTCAAGATCCACCCATATTGTCTCATATGGCAATATTTTATTTTTTTCTTATGGCTAAGTGGTATTCCATTGTATACTCATACCACATCACCTTTACCCAACAAACTACCAAAAGACACTTCTGGCTTCTTCCATGTTTTGTTCACAGTGAATGATGCTGCAGTAGACATGGTGGTATATATATTTACAAGTAAAGGTTTTTAAAAATTTGGGGTAGATACTCAGAAGAGGGTTTGCTGGGTCATATGTTAACTCTATTCTCATTTTTTAAGGACCTTCTTTACTGTTTTCCATAGTGGCTGTACCAGTTTACATTACCACCAGCAATTAATGAGGGTATCTTTTCCTCCAATGAGTAACTTGTTGTTACTTGTCTTGTTGATAACAGCCATTCTAACAGCTATAAAACATAAAATGTCAAGAACCACATGGTTCCACTCATATGTGGGATATGAACCTAAAAATAACAAATGAACAAACATGACAAAAAAAATTCATGACAGAAAACAATATGGTGGTTAACAGAAGGGAGGTGGATGAGAGAAAGGTAGTAAAAGGTATAGAGGGTCAAATATATCATGAAGAAAGGAGATTTGACTTTAGCTGCTAAACATACTATGTAATAAAGAGAAGGTGTGTTATAGAATTGTACACTTGAAATAAAATTTTATTAACCAATAGAAACCCAGTAAGTTTAGTTATAAAAATTAAAATAAACTATTGAAAAATATTTTAAAATATAGCTATATTTAAAACTATTTATTTTTAAATATTTATTTATTTATTAGAGAGAGGGAAAGGAAGGGAGAAAGAGAGGGAGAGTAACATCAATGTGTGTTTGTCTCTCGCACAGCCCCTACCAGTGACCTGGCCTACAATACAGGCATGTGACTTAGGCTTGGAATTGAACTAATGACCCTTTGGTTAGCAGGCCAGAACTAGATCCACTGAGCCAAAGCAGCCAGGGCTAAAACCATATTTTATCCAATGTTTATAGTTGTGTCTAAACATATATGCTTCCAGAATATTTAAATAGATATTTTCTGAAGTCTATATTTTGTACATAATTTTTAAAAATAAATTATAAATAATATATTTATGAATGTATTTTCAAATATGCACTTCAATAACAATAATTCACATTATAAATATAATATTTGAGATCTGTTCAGAAAGTATCCAGCCACATACTGTGAAAAAATAGAAATACTTATTGAAAAAGATACAAGATACAAAAAACATTGTACATAGGACAATGATACTTCAGTCTTCTTCAAAGTAGGCACCTTGGGACCTCACACAGTTCTTGCAGCATCTCTTCTACTGTTCAAAACACTCTGCAAAATTCTTTGTTGGAACCGCCATTAGCTACCCTGCTGCATTTTCCTGAGTTTCATTCCTGGTCTGAAATCTCTTCCCTTCCAAAGGTAATTTTATTTTTGGGAAAAGCCAGAAGTCACAGGGCACAAAATCTGGGCTGTAGGGGCACTGAGTCACCTAGGCAATTTGATATTTCACCAAAATATCTGCAGGAGGTGTGATACATGAGTGGGCACCTTGTCTTGACAGACCTGCCAATCACCAGCTGCCCATAGCTGCAGCCATTTTAGTCACATTGATCTCTCAACTGATGAAAAACATTGAGGTTGTCCTCCTTATTAATTGACTGTTTGGCCTGGAGGGGAATACTGGTGATGGAAAACACCTTCCCAATAAAAAAAAACACAGTTAACATGGTCTTAATATTGCTGCAATTTTGCCATGCCTTCTTCAGGTGTAGTGAACCAGGTGTCTGCCATTGGTTGACTGGGCCTTCATTTCTGGATCACAGCTGTAGACACACCATTCAGTTTTGGTTATGACCTTCTTGAGGAAATATGGTTCTATGGCACTGGTTTGAATGAAGTTATTAGTAGCTGCAGCACGATGGTCCTCCTGCTCTGGTAGCAGAAACCACAGAACAAATTTTACCATGACACATTTCATGCCAAGGTCTTGCATAACAATCTTGGACATAGTAGTTTTTGGAATCCCCAGATCAGCTTCCAGTTCTTTTACTGTCAATCACTGATCTTTGTTGATTGCAGCTCTGACACATTCAACATTCTTAGGTGTCCTGCTTGTTGTAGGCCTTCCAGAACCTGGATCACCTTCAACTTATTCTCAACCATCTTTAAAGCAATTTTTATTTCCACTGCACTCATAGCATCATCCCCAAAAGCCTTCTGAATCATCCAAATCGTTTCTGCAGAAGAATGTTCAAGCTTAATGCAAATTTGGATGCAGATTCATTGCTCTACACAATCATTTTCTGTGTGACATCCACACAGTACAGAAGCTCACACAATGGTTTCTATGGCCCTCATTGACTAGTTCAGTGAAGTCATCATTGTTCATGCACATACATTCTAGTCCACTCTATTTGGCTGGCAGGTTACTTCAGTGTCACACAAACCATTCTCATTATAATAAATAGCTGGACTTTTCCTGGACATACCTCATGTATGCTATAATTATATATTTATATGAAGTATTATTAAAGTAAATAGTTAAAAAATCAACTTAATTTAACCAAGTAATTATTCCACAAATTGACTGTTTAGTACATTGACCATCTGGAGCAATTAATTGGTTTTCCATGAATTGACTATTACGGAATTGGCTGTACAGTGAGTTGACTAGGTGAATTTGCATTCTGATATGTTCTTTTGTCAAATGAGCTTATATCCATCTGAAGCACCTGTCCAGAGATGAATCTTCTTTCCATTTGCAAAGTGCAGGTGGACAAGGAGTTTTCTTTGTTGTAGGAGCTAATGGAAGTGATCTGAGTTTTTTAGCTGATCCTTATACAAACTTTTGATATGCTTTGATTTTAGTTCCATTTTCTTTTCACTCTCCAGAGATATTTATTATCATCAGTTATTCATCTTTCCTGGAGCTTTATGCTGTATATCTACTTGCTTCTTGCTAACTTTGCTCTGCTGTAGGAACTTTGGTTCCAGCTCCCTATGCTCACTGTCCTTACTCCATCTGTATTTCATCTTTCTACAATTTGTTGACATCCCTCCTCTGTTATTACCTTTTCTACCATTACTGTGTGTTAATGTGGGCTATTTCTTTTAAGAATGTCCTCACTGCTGTTCTAATGGAGTTATGAGAAGGATTAGAATTAAGTGCTTATTTAATCCTCTAGGTTTAACTGGATGCCTTTCCCCACTAGATAAGTGACTTTAAAGCATATAATAAATTATGCAGTGATAAACCTTCTTGCACCAGCACCTTTTGTGCATAAGAATTTTTAAAAATGTTGACATTCTAAGTCTTATTTTAAGCATTTTGATTAAATGCTTTTTTAAAAAAAGTATTTGTGTAATTATAGTACATATTTTATTTTCATACATACATTTAATCACCTAAGAATAATAACTAGTTCCAAGTGGTTTAAGACCTCTTCAGAGTATATGTTATGTGCTGCAAATCTCAAATATTTTAAATGCTTTCTCATTTTCTAGGAATAGGATCTCTGATTAGATGCTCAAGGAACTCCCTCATAGCAACAGCAACAAAGGCTTTATATAAGTAAAACTGAGATTAAAGTTCCCAGGTTCTTTCTGTTTTATCTACTAAGCCTTGGATCTATTTATGAATAAATACCATGCTTAAGGCAAATCCAAAGTTTAATAACAATCTGAGTAACATATATTTAAATTTTCATGAGTTTCACTAGAATAAATAACTGTCAAGATGCTGTGTTCTCAACTGCTACCTATAGTAATCCATTTTCGATAAATATTTGATAAAATGTGAACCTGATTAACATTAATAAAATTATTGGGCATTGTAATAAAATCTGTTGTATTATTTGTATTAAGAAGTTAATTTTTATGGTTTCCCATTAAAAATACTTTCCTTTTCTCATACTGATATGAAGTGTTTTAAAACGTACCTTCATCCAAATCTACTCATTATTAAAATAAACTTAGGTAAATGTTGGGACTGTTATTTTCAAAACTTTTATATTATTTATTGGTTCCAATTCTTCATTTATAACATTTATTTATCTTCAATTAAGTATATGATTAATTTTTTAAAAAATTTTCATTTCTAGTATTTTGTTACTGTGATAGAACTTTTCCAACAGATTTAGGTATGGAATAAACATTATGTTAAGTGTTTAGAGTAAATCTTGGAGAGAAAATAATAACAATATAGTTAAAAAGCTTTTTTTTACAAAATAAGAAGCTTCCAATTTGTTTAAAAAAGGCTCATATCAGTAACTTATAGAAAATAGTGCTTAATTATCTTAATCATTAGTAGTTTAGATAGAACAAAATGTTCAAGATTGGTAAGTTAAAATTCATTTAGTGTAGTTTTTAAATAAAATATTTTAAGAAACTATTATATAAAGTTTGAACAAAATAAATTCCAAAGCTTCCCATTTAGTAAAATAATATTGTTAAAAAGATAAAACTATTTCATATTGTAATAAAGGCAAATTCATATAGCTAATTTGTGCATTCTATTCTCAATTTTAGTTTTTATTGGTGATATCTCTCAGTACGTTTTTCTTTTTTTCACATATTTTTGCCCAATAGTAGAAACCAATATATATTTTTAAAAGATTTTATTTACTTATTTTTAGAGAGGAAAGGGAGGGGGGAGAGAGAGAGAGAGAGAGAAAGAGAGAGAGAGAGAGAGAGAGAGAGAAACATTTATGTGCGGTTGCTGGGAGCCATGACTGGGAATCGAACCTGTGATACTTTGGCTTGCAGCCCTCACTCAATCCACTGAGCTACGCCAGCCAGGGCTGGAACCAATATATTTTTTATACAGTTGGGAACCTGGCTGTTGTGGCTCAATGGATTGAGTGCTGGTTTGTGAATCAAAGGGTTGCCAGTCTGATTCCCAGTCAGGACACAAGCCTGGGTTGTGGACCAGATCCCCAGTAGGGGGCGAGAGGCAACCAAACACTGATGCTTCTCTCTCTCTCCTTCTCCGTGCCTTCCCCTCTCTCTATAAATAAATAAATAAATAAATAAATAAATAAATAGACTTGTTTTTTAAAAGAAGATTTTATTTATTTATTTTTAGAGAGAGGTAGAAAGAGAGGTTCTTTGGTTCACAGGTCAGCACTCAATCCATTAAGCCACACCAGCCAAGGCCATTGTTTTTTATTTGATAAAATGAAGCATACTATCTTAATTAAAAGAGCACAGATAAGAGAAAAAATCACCAAATTTTCATAATTTTAAAATTCAGAGAAAATTACTACAAGCATTTATATATTTTTTCCAATTTTTCTCTGTATTTACATCAGCAATTTTCACATTTTTTTATCTCATGACACACATATGTATAAACTAATTATTAAAACTCTATACACGCCAAAAAATATATTATACTTTTTGCCGATCTGACAAAAAATAAGCATAATTTTGATTCATTCATGGATGGTTATTGCTGTGTTGGCTGTTGTCAATTTTTTATTTGACAACCTAAGGCAAATGAGCTCAGTGTCTCTGATTAAATAGCCAGGTATCGCATGTTTTAAAAATTCTCGTGGCTATGGAATACCGGTTGAAAATTGCTGCTTTGCATAATTGGGAGTAGGCTACATATCTATAGTTTTATATTCTGCTCTTCTACTTTTGTTGTGGGAGGGAGTTTAACATATCGTACATGTTTTCCAATGGAATAACTAGCTAATTAATTTTTTTTCCTGTGTGGGATAGTGTATTGTAATTTGTATATATCATAATTCATTTAACCAAGTTCTTTTTACATTTTTGCTAGTATAAAGAAGGATATAGTGAATATCTTTAATACAGATGACTTTCACCTATTGACGGCTCACTTTCCCCACTTTACTCCATGAGTGCATTTATTCCAATTATGTAGATAAAGCTGAGGCTTGCCAAAACATCACAGTTTTGTAAGTTGTAAATCTGAGGTTTAAAATCTTTAATAAAAATTTAACAGAGCCTATTCTTTTTTTGCTCAAGTTTCAGATTAGTTTCTTTTGACAGATTCCCAACTGAGTTGCTTCAAATGAACATTTTCACTTTTCCAAAATAGTAATAATTTACTGTTCATGACCTGTTTGTAAGCATGGCTTTGAATATTCTCACTAGCAGAAAGAATGTTTTCATTTTTAAAGTGTTGACTATTTCTTATTTTGGCTAATGATGCTTTATTTTCTCTTTTTGTATTGAGTGCCATAGTTTCTTTTAGACAACTAGATGTTCTGCAGTTGTCTCCACTGTAGTGTAATTAATAAGCAAGGTACTTTGTTTTTTCCCAAGCAAGATACGTGACTCAGGCAGAGCAACTGGAGCTTTTGCTCTGAATTTTGAATTTTGAACGGAAGAGGCAAACACTAAAAAATATAGGAGTCACTCAAATTGATGGTGGCATACTAAGTGACTGTCATAACTTTCTGCTACTTCAATTGCAGAGCTTTCCTAGACTTATTTTCCCCTAACCTTATTTTTTACTGTTTTCTTTTTGCTTACCCATATTTGATAAATACTTTTTGTTTAAATTAGCTGTAGAGATTGTTTATAGGAAATGTTAAAGTTTCAATTAAAATTTTCCATTAAGTTTCTTAACTTGTTAAATAATTCTTTTTTTAAAAGATTTTATTTATTAATATTTAGGGAGGGAAGGGAGGGGGGAGGGTGAGAGAGAGAGGGAGAGAGAGAGACACACACACACACACACACATCAATGTGCGGTTGCTGGGGGTTATGGCCTGCAACCCAGGAATGTACCCTGGCTGGGAATCGGACACTTTGGTTCCCAGCCCGCGTTCAATCCACTGAGCTACGCCAGCCAGGGCTAAATAATTCTTTTATATCAAATTATCTTTACTTGTGATTCATGCTATCAACTTTATACTAGATTATATTTTTGTATTTAATATGATATGTTTTTTACTGCTGTCCTTGTATTTTCTTCTTCTAACAACACTAATATATTCAGTGAGATTATATAATTTATTTTAACTTACAGGTGTGGGCAAAAGTAAATTTACATTTGTGAGTACACAAAACACAGTTTATCCTTGTATTATTATTTATTAATCATTGTAGTAATAGTTATTTACACTATTTACATTGTAAATAGTTATTTACAAATAAGTATAAATCTACTTCTTCCCACCTTGTTTTATAGATACATTTCCCTAGACAATTTTTTACTAAATTAAATATTTACAGTATGAATTTTACTCAGATTTCTTTTCTTTTTATGGATTTTTCTTCAATTGCACAATACAGAAATTATTCTTTATATTTTGTAAAAATCCTATATTTACACTCCTTATTTTTAAAATTTTATTCATTTATTTTAGAGAGCAGGCAAAGGAGGGAGAAAGAGAGGGAGAGAAACACCAATGTGTGAGAGAAACATCGATTGGTTGCTTCTCACACACATCCCAACCAGGGTCCAGCCTGCAACCAAGGTGTGTGCCCTGACTGGGAATCTAACCATTGACCATTGGCTTTGCAGGAAACACCCAACTAACTGAGCTTCACCAGTCAGGGAGGACTCCTTATTTTTTAAATTAATTTAATAGCTATTGTTTTAATGGCCTTTAGAACAATTTTATGCTTTTAATTGGAATTATATTTATATTTAAACAGAGATGTATGGTAAACTTGTAACTTTATAATATTAATACAAGTACTGTGATTTTTGGAAGATTTTTTAAAAAGGTCTACATATATTTAGATGCTTTCTCATGTGTATTGCTATTCATATTTTTTGTGTGTGTGCATTTGTATGTATGTGGCTATTTTAATCAAACATTCATCATATAAAAACTTGGATTACTTAGATGTGAAAGAGAACAAGTCATCCAAAATACATACATATAAATAATACACTGTCATATATAATCTAGGCTACTTTGCTTCCAGTGTATATATGTGGTTTAAACTAGTCTAGCCTAGGTCGTATATACTGTATTTTGCTGTGTATAATGTGCTCCTGAGTATTGTGCACACCCACATTTTAGGCCCAAACTTTCAGGAAAAAAATCTTGGTTTAATTTTTTAATTCAATCTTTTATTTATTTATATTTAAGTACTTGTTTTAAAATTTTAAAGGAATTGTAACATTTATTTTTGAACATATTATGATACAAGACATTTTATGAAACAAATAATTATAAAACACAAGGACAGATACAAAGCATTTCAGGTACTATCCATGTATAATGCACATATTTATTTTTTCCTGGCAAATTTGGGCAAAAAAGTGCACATTACACATGGAAAAATATGGGCAGAAATATATATATGTAATTAGATATACACATATATATGTGTGTATGTAATCACATAATTATACACACACACACACACACACACACACACACACATATTTCTGCTGGAGTCAGGTAACCAAGATTATTTGGACCAATCATGCTGGTGAAAAATATTTAAAATGACAAAACACTAGTGGTAGGTCTGCCCCAGATCACCACTTAAGGATCAAAACATTCGTTCCACAACTGCTAGTAGAGCTGTCTTGCCCAACATTAAACCTTCCCTGGGTACAATTCCTACTAACCAGTGGGGGAAGATAACAAACCCTTGTTCTCTTGTCAACGTTTTGCTATTGCAGCTTAAAAGCATCGCGGGGCATTAGGCCAAGTCTTGCTTTCCTAATTTCTTTATATGTAGTACTCCCTACAGCACTCTTCTATAAATACCCTGAAGAAAAATCTATCTCCAAGTCTCTTTCCTGGGGAACACGTTTAAACACATGGATATTGACATATATAGCATAATGTGAGCTTTTGGCTTTGATTATACAGCAAGGAAAGAGAAGAGAAGCAAAATTCCATGATCGTTTCAAGGGGTGAAGGACCTAACGGGCTACATATGCGCAAACAAGCCTGAAAACAAAAGAAAAATACTGTGTCTGACCCCTGAATATGCACACATGCACACATTGTAATGCAAAAAGTTTGCTTTCATGCTAAAGAAAGTCAAGGGGGTAAAAAAAAAACCCTAAAAAAGGCGACTTTATTATATTGTTATGCACAAACTGAAAAGAAAAAGCTTCTCCAGGGCAGACACCATGTTCTTGACATATCTCTAACACACTGTAGTAGGACATTAGGTACTTGCCAAATGAACACTTAGGAAACAAATATGTTGTGGATCAAGGCCTGAAACCAAACAAATATATTTAAGGGAGTAAGATACATTTGAGATTGTTACAAAAGATTATCAGGCTAAGTGATGGTATGACTTTTCTTATTAGCATCATAATAACAAATTTAATTTTTTAAGCTATTGCCCTAAGCTTCCACATTTAATAACTAAAGTTAATGTTACAACACGAGTGCTATAAACTTTCTTGTTGTTTGAGAAATAAATTTGTAGTAATTTGAGTGGCAGACTAAAGATGGCCAGGTTAAATTAGCATAACATCTGGTCATTATATAACTTCATGCTATGCTCTAGATGAGCAGCAGAACATAAAATCTTTTTTCAAAAGAAAAATAAAACAACAATAAAACCCTTCCTTGAAGCACAATAACATTGCTGCCTTAAAAATGCATAGAAACATATGTCTCAAAGAATCACTGAAACAAACATCTGAAAAACAAAAAGACGTATTAAGGTTATTGAAAAGTTTGAGTGCGTACTCTGTGTGCGTGTTGTAAAATTTCATTTTCCCATTGCATGAATACTAAGTAAATTCAATTCTCTAGAGAAGAACTGCAGAAACTGTATCATTGTTCAGGAAGCAGGAACTGGCCTTTGATAAAAGGCTTCCCTTTCTCTTCCACAATGCATCTGGGACCTTCACAGTTGATTACTGTAATATTTATATAATATAGTTTTGACGTGCAATTGAGAACTATAACACATTAATAGTGGAAAAAGTTGGCTAGCATCAGAGATTTTTAATGAATTGGAAGACAGCCTATTTTATTTCATCTGAAATCAAGAAGGAATGCCAGGTTGGTCACTAAACACTAGTCATTTCTTTTAAAAAGAATGCTTAAGATTTTTTTTTTGGAAAGTGGTTTCCAAAAATCCTTCATCATTATTCTATAAAACATGAGTGAAAATGGTGCTTTCTTATATACTCCATTAACACGAGTATTAAATTGATGACCTTGCTCTTATGCACAAAAAGATAATTTCACTGTGTTTTTGTAGATCACTATTTTTCTTTGTATGTATTTTTATTTTTAGTTGGAAAGTTATTGCACTGATTTAGAAGGCTTAAAAATGGGAATCCTTTTCTTTTTGCCACGAATCAATTTATTTGCCATTAACGCTTCTATTCCCAAGACATACACTAGTCAGACTGATATTCAAATAAGAAAATTAAAAAAGAAAATAATCTACAAAACTAGAAACCTATTTAGTATCCAGAGTTATTAGTAGCAACTTAATTACTGCACCATCTACCTAATCCATTTATTGCTCCCTTGTTTTCACTGATAATCTGACTTGTATACATTCATAATAACAGTTTACATGAAACATTTAACAAAATAAAAGTATATATTGAAATCCAACTTTTCATGCATCATAGTGACATCATGTGCCCATTTACATAGCATACTGAGAGGGCCTATCACTCCTGTGGTACTCTTGTTAAAATATATAAACTCAATCCAGTTATGAGAATACATTGAACATTCTAAATTGGGGAGTGTTCTCTAAGACTAATTGGTCAATACTTCTAACAAATGTGAATGTCTTGAAAGATAAGAAAAGACTGAGAACTGTAAGTGAGTGGGCAGACAAGAGGACTAAATGAAATGTATGATACTGGCTGGTCTTGGAAAAGAGAAAGCACATTGGTGAAAAACAGGAAAAAAACTACTACTTGACTACAAATAAAGTTTTTTATTAGTTAATTGTGTTATTCTTATTTTCTATTGTCACATTCTCACACCTCTCTTTGTAGATCATTTGTGATATTTTTATAATGCACAGATTTTTGAAGCCATTTCTATCTGCTTTCTTAGCCTAACCCATCCCAACCAAAGGAAAGTAAACAAATAAGTAAGTTTCCTTCTGCACATTTCTCCATATAATCACACTCAAAAACTCTCTTTCACACACACACACAAACACACACATACACGCATACTTGTAGAGGATTTACTGTGACTGCTTTTTTTTTTAACAACAATAATATATGTTGTTGAAGCAATACTTTCCCTAACTTTAAAAGTCCCTCATGGAGCCCTAGCTAGTGTAGTTCAGTGGATTGAGTGTAGGCCTGTGAACGAAAATGTCGCTGGTTCTATTCCCAGCTGAGGGACATGCCTGGGGGCCAGGTCCCCAGTGGGGGATGTGCAAGAGGCAACCACACATTCCTACTTCTCTCTTTCTCTCTTTCTCCCTCCCTTCATCTGTCTATAAATTTTAAAAAGTCCCTCATAGAAATCTCTTCAAATCAATGGCAGAGATATGATTTTTATAGGTTTTATAAACTTCCTGTTACTAAATACTGTACCAGTATGTTTTCCACACTTTTACTATTGATAGCCATTCATTTTGTTTCTAAGTTTTGCTTTCAACGAACAATTCTACAATCAAGTACCTTTTACATTTTTATGCATTTTCATGCTTTTGTTTTTCTGAGTTATATGCTCATGAATAACCAGAAATAAAGAAAAATATATTCAGGCTATAATCGACTACAATTAAAATTACTAAATTGTTTCACTTAAAGTTATAATTGAAATTTCTCTGACTAACATATGAAAGTTCATTTTTCCACATAGTACTGCCAGTAATATCTATTAACAGTTTTTTGTATAGGTATTAAGTGACCTTTTATTGTTACTTTAATTTCATCTTAAATCAGCTTTGTTCTCAATTTAAAGTGAGATTGAACATCATCTGATATCCTTACAGGTTATTCAAAAAATATTTTTTAAATAATTAATTTATACATTCTTCTATTGGAATATTTATTTTATCATTTTTAATATACAGATGCCTCAATTTAATTCTTTTGTCTCATCTCTTAGTACTCCTTGAAGGTTTTTCAATTCACAGAAAATACCATTTACTCTATTTTTATGTCTTTTATTTATTTCCTGTGTCTTGAGCATTCTAATGCTGTCCTCCTTGTCCTATGTGATGTAATTTAAAACTGGAGTCTATCTTTATATCTCATCATGGATCCTACTTTCTCAGTCAAGGGGAGAGGCTTGTCTTTATTTGAGTTAATCTCTGAGTTTGTCAAAGTATTTTTCATCATTATATTCCCAACACAATTGCTAATATGTATTATATGGTAGATACTCAAATAATTATCATTGTATGAATTTCATTATGTTGTCCTTGCACTCATAGTTCATTAATTAATTAAGAATTTATCAAAACTTGCTATGAGTTATGAGGGGTCTGTGCTAAGTTTATCAGGAATAAAGTAAATATGAGATGTAGTCCTGGACTTCAAAACCCTAGAGTCAAGTGGAAACAATATGATTATTTTCTAGTGTAGAATGAAAAACTCTTTTCCATATTGAGAAGTTGGCAAAGGCTGATTTACGTATGTGAGATCTTGATAATTATATGACATTATTGAATTCTAAGTAGGTTATTCTGAATGGAATAAAGAGTTAGACCTTTGAGACAGCCACTATGATCTCTCCATTTTATCATCAAGACATATATTTAAACAAATACATTAGAACAAATGAATAAAAAACCCATGAATCAGGACTGAGATGTGGTATTATTCATTTCTTAATCTAATTTTTACAGATCACTGCCTTTAGAGTAGCAAGTATAATTTATGATTAATTATGAAAAAATTTCCTCAGTATCATGTCTCTTTTGTGCAGTTTAGGGGAAGATCATTGAATATAAAACCCCAGGAAGAAAAGTCCATGAATGATAACAATTTAGAAGCTGAAAAATTACTATTGTTTTAAGGGAAATTGACATTCCTAACTTGTCTGAATTAGCATTTACTGAATTATTTCTTTCATTTCCTTTTTAAGTGGCATAACAGCTCATGTTTTAAGAAGTGAATCATTTAAAAGAATTACATTAACTTTTATGAAATTCGTGGTAGATAACAGAATTAGACAATATTAAGGCAAAAAGTATTTTTTTGAGTTGACCAACTTTTATGTAACCAAATTCACATTAACATGAAGTCTGATGCAATTGAAGCTGTATTGTTTCTAATTTCAATAAAGGAAGAAGAGAGGTTGGGGGGATATGGTTCTTTGGCAAGGAGACCAGTGTTAGTGAAGCATGCCAGGACACAAGGGATTATCAAAATTAACATTAAGGGAGACTTCCAGTCAAGATGGCAGTGTAGGCAAACATTGTTCACCTCCTTGAATAACCGCATCAAAATTATAACTAAAACAACCATCACTCAGAACTGTCAGAAACTGAGAGGAATGGAAATCTGACAACTACAAGCTAAAGAAACCACACCTATCTAAGTAGTTGATGTGGAGATGCAGGGACATAGAATGGGCTGGTTTCATAGCCACATGTGGTGGGTAAAAATTTGGGAGCAAGGAGTCCCAGTGACACATGAGGCACCCCAGCCTAGGGTTCCATTGCCAGGAAGATAAGCCCCTGTAAGTTCTAGCTATAAAAAACCAGCGGGGTTAGAGTCAATGAAAGTAACTATGGAAAATTGAATCAGTTCCTCTTGAAGGGGATGCACATGAACATAGGCAGACTCACTCCCTCTGAGACCCAGCACTGGAGTAGCAGCTTGAAAGGCACCAAAGAGGCTCACTCCAAGACACATCATAATTAAAATGCCAAAGGTTAAAGATAAAGAGAAAATCTTAAAAGCAGCAAGAGAAAAGCTGTTAATTACCTACTGGGGAGTCCCCATAAGACTGTCAGTTTATTTCTAAGAAGAAACTCTGCAGGCTAGAAGGGATTGACAAAAAACATTCAAATCATGAAAAGCAGGGACCTATAGCCAAGATTGCTCTACCTAGCAAAGCTTTCATTTAGAACGGAAGAGCAGATCAAGTGCTTCCCAGATAAGGTCAAGTTAAAGGAGTTCATCATCACCAAGCCCTTATTATATGAAATATTAAAGGGAATTATTAAAGGAAAAGGAGAAGATCAAAACTATGAACAATAAAATGATAATAAACATATACTTATCAACAATTAAATTTTAAAAAATTAAGCAAACAAGAAGAACAGAAACAGAGAGCAGTTTCCTGATTGCCAGATGAGCAGGGGGTTTAGGCTGAATGGATGAAGACATGAGGGGATTAAGAAGTACAAATAGGTAGTGACAGTACAGACATGGGGATATAAAATACAGTATAGGAAATGAAGAAGCCAGAGAACTTATATGTATGACCCATGGACATGAACAAAGTCTTGTGGATTGCCTGAGGGAGTGGGGGTTACTGGGTAGGGGGGACAAAAGGGGAAACAATGGGACAACTGTAAATGTATAATGAATAAATTATAATTAAAAAATTAAAAAAAATAAAGGAATAAGAGACCAATATAACAGAACCAATAAAACAAATCCTTTCTGATATTAGTACTGAATTTTTTGAACTAAATAAAATTGTAGATAAGTACTAGTGTTATGTTTTTATTTTGTTGAATATAATTCCACTGGCTCAAAAATAATAAATAAACTACAATATATTCTTTATTCAAATTCTCTAGATAATTGTATATACAACATAATTATCTACATGGATAGATATATAAAGATAAAATAACTTAATCTGTCTATATATCTACCTATCCATTATCTAGCATGTTAATTGCCTATCTATCTAGTGTAGACCTATTTCTATATAAAAATAGGTGAAATATTTTTCTGAAATATTTAAAAATGAGTTGGAATGTAATGTACCTTTACCCCTACATATTTCAGACATTATTTACAAAATAATATACATTTCTTAGATACACATTTTTAATATATTTAACCAATAGCAATTTTTTCACCAGTTTTTGGATCAAATTCAGGATCATGCATTTTACTTAGTTTTATGCACCTTTAGTCCCCTTTATTTTGGAACACTTCACAGTTTTTGTTGTCCTTCTTACATTTGGTATTTTTAAGGAGTACGAACGAACACCCTGTTTTTGTGGAAGTCCTGGACTCTTTGGGGCTCTTTGTCAGGAGTCACATGGCAGTAGTGTGTCCACCTCAAGGCATCCCGTGAGAAGTCACAGGATGAGCATCTGTCCCATTATGGAGAGTGTTTGACTTTACCATCTCTTTAAGGTGTGGCCTACCAAATGTCTCCACTGAAGAAATACTATGTTTTTTTAAAATTAATAAGACTAAATTAATATCTTGCTTCTAACCAAACTTTTATCAATTACTTTTAGCATCTAACAGTGATCATCTAACCATATTATTCCTTCTACACTTATTTACCATTCCAAGAAAGTGTTTTCCAATGTATCTTTGGCCAGCGAAAGCCCCTTCAAGTTGATCCCACTAATTTCTTTTTGTTTCAATAGATTGATATAGATATAGATAACTTTATACAGAATTTCAAAAGATCAGAGGTTAAAATAACTGAAAGCCCTGACAAGACTACACAGAGCATATTTATATAAGCTTTAATAAATGTAAAATATATGTAGCATGAGAATGTACAGAGAAATATTTTGGTCCCAAGGCACTTATCTTAGTATCTCCCTAGAGTCATTATGTAGTTACAAAAAAAGAACTTTGTGGCTGGATAATCAACAATTACTGAATATGAAATATGCCTGGTGGGTACTTAAAATACCAGGGAGACCACTTTGTAAAGTATATGATTGTCTAACCACTATGCTGTATACCTGAAACTAATATAGAATAATATTGACTATCAACTGTAATTGATTTAAGAAAGAAATAAAAAAGGATGAGTGTGCAAAATCTTTGTTTCTTAAGGACTTCATAAGACAAATATTTCATATTGGGTCTTTGACACCCTATGGGTAAGGTTGCCAAGTTAGTAAATAAAGCACAGGGTCCCAGTTACATTTGAATTTCAGAAATACAACTTTTTAAATGTAAGTTAGTACCAAATAATTCATTGGTATTTTATATTTTATCTGGCAACTTTACCCACAGGTCAAGTAACCAAACCTATCAGCAAACCAATTAAAACTAGCTTTAAGGCATCAATTGACATATCTTTAAACAATGTAATAAATTTCCATGGGTATCACTAGGATAATTTCAGATTTAAAAAAGCATATTATAGGTTATTTGGAGTCCATCTCAGCTTTATCTTGACCAAAAGTCTGTACCTGAATCTCAAATGTCCCTGTGAAGAACCATAGTGCTATTCCAGTTGAAGCTGAAAGATAAATGTATTCTATACAGAATTCTTTTTTTTTAAGATTTTATTTATTTATTTTTAGAGAGGGAAGGGAGGGAGAAAGAGAGAGAGAGAGAAACATCAATGTGCAGTTGCTGGGGACCATGGCCTGCAACCCAGGTATGTGCCCTGACTGGGAATCAAACCTGCAATGCTTTGGTTCACAGCCCATGCTCAATCCACTGAGCTATGCCAGCCAGGGCTAAATTCTTAAAAATTAATATACACTTTTAAGTAGCCCATGAGGAAAAAATATTATTAAAAAGTACTTTGAACTAAATGCACTAGAAAACACAAAGTATTTTTTTCACTTTGTTGTTTTTTTTTTTAAGATTTTATTTATTTATTTTTCAGATAGGGGAAGAGAGGGTGGAAGACAGGGAGAGAAACATCAATGTGTGGTACCTCCCAGTGGGGGGTACCTGGCCCTCAACCCTGGCATCTAACCTGACTGGGAATGAAACCTGTGATCCTTTGATTCACAGGCCCACACTCAATCCATTGAGCCACACCCGTCAGGACAGCTGCTATCTTTTTATGCTATAGAGTATATATACATTGGGTTTAAATTATTCCTGTAGCCCTGGCTGGTGTGACTCACTTGCTGGGCATGTCACCTCATAAACCAAAGGTCATGGGTTTGATTTTCAGACATGGCACATGCCTAGGTTGTGGGTTTGGTCCCTGGTCTGGGCACGTACAAGAGGCAACCAGTTGATGTTACTTTCTCACATCAATGTTTCTTTCCCTTTCTCTTTTCCCCCCTTCCTTTCTCTCTAAAATCAATAAGCATGTCCTTGGATAAGGGTAAAAAATAAATAAATAGAAAAATAAATTACTCCTGTTATTAGCTTATAAGGTGGAAGTTTAGATCATTGATTTTTAATCCTTTTTTCTAACATAAGCATGGAAAGCTATAATTTTTCCACTATATACTGCTTTATCAGTATTCTACAAATATCAATATATTGTTTTCATTGTTACACCTGAGAATATTTTCTGATTATCCTTGAATTTTTTAGACTCATAGATGATTTAGAAATGCATTTTGTTAACGCCCAAATATTTGTTTTCTAGATATATCATTGTTATTGATTTCTAATCTAACTTGTGTTTATAGAACATATGCTATAAGATTTAAACTTTTTTATAACTTAGCATATATCTTTGTTAACACTGTACATATAGTACTTAGACTTTGTATTCTGTTTTATTAGATTAAGACAATTAATAGTTCTATAAGTCTTGTTTTTTTTTCCTTTGGTAGTTTTATAAATTACTGAGAGAGGGATGTTGCCTCCAGTTATGCTAGATGTGTCTATTTCTTTATGTAAGATTTTACTTCGGGTGTTTTCAAGCTCTGTTACTAAGTACTTAGAGTTTAAAGACTTCTATGTCCTATTGATAAATTAAGTATTTATCATCATGAAATTCTCATCTTTATCTCTGGGAATACTTTTTTCTCCTGAAAGTCTTTTATCTGGTATTATTATAATCTTGTTTGTAACATAAATATTTCTCCACACTTTTACTATTATATTATTTCTCCATGCTTTTACTTTTAATCTTATATATTCCTCTCCATTTAAATTGTGTCTAATAGACATTTGTGTTAGTTGGATTTTCCAGATACTGAACCAGTAGGAGTTAGATGATAGACACTTAGACAGATGATAGATAGACCAATAATTACAGAGACAGAAAGACAGAGAAACTAACAATAAAGAACTGGCTCACACAGTTACGGAAGCTGTGGGTGAACTGCCATCTGTAAGAGGGACCCCTAGGAGAGCTGGTGGTGGGGCTCCTGTCCCAGGCCTGAGGCCTGAAGACCAAGAGTGCTGATGGTGAAAATCCTAGTGCAAAGGCAGGAAAAGACTGCCTGATTTAGTTTAACTGTCAGGCAAAGAAAGATTTTTTCCTTCCTCTCCCTTTTCATTTTACAAAGGCCCTCACTGGAGTGGTTGATGCCCACCCATGTAATGGACGGAAGCAAGCTTTACTCAGCCCATTGATTCAACTGCTATTTCTCCTCCAGAAACACTCTCACAGGTGTCCCTGGAAATAAGGTTTAACCAGATTTCTGGGCACTTTGTGGCCCAGTCAAATTGGCACATATAATTAACCATCACAATAACATTTAGTTAAGTGTTACCCTTTTTGAGTCTCATATTTCTCACGTTAGATGGAATATGTAATCTATATTATATACATTTAATGTACATATTGATAGTGTGGGATTTAATATATTACACTGCTTTAGATTTTTTCTTACAATTTTGTTGTTGTTGTTTTTATTTGTCCCCTTTTGTTTAATTTCCTTTTGGGTAATGAAATATGTTATAATAATTACTTTTTGTTTATTTATTTATATATATTTTTAATTTTAATTGTTGTTCAAGTATAATTTTCTGCCTTTTACTCCCATCCCAGCCCACCCCCTCAGCCCTCCCCACCTCCCTCCCATTTCCACCTCCCCCCTTGTTTTTGTCCATGTGTCGTTTATACTTGTTCCTGCAAACCCTTCCCCTTTTCCCCTGAAATTCCCTCCCCTGTCCCCTCTGGTCACTGTCAGCCTGTTCTTTATTTCAGTGTCTCTCTATATTTTGCTTGTTTGTTTGTTTTGTTGATTAGGTTTTTGTTAAAGGTGAGATCATATGGTATTTGTCTTTTACTGCCTGGCTTATTTTGCTTAGCATAATGCTCTCCAGTTGCATCCATGCTGTCGCAAAGGGTAGGAGTTCCTTTTTTCTTTCTGCTGCATAGAATTCCATTGTGTAAAATAATTAGTTTTAAAATGTATATTGAAATTTTAGATATTACCTTGTGCATTATGTTTTAGAACTTCTTGGTATTGCAATAGTCATGTCTTTTCTCTTTGTAGTTCTCTCCTTATATTCTCTTTGTAGTTCATATGGTACTTCTGAGAGTAACATATAGAAAACTTTCAATAATAAAGTTCCATTTACTCCTCTCCCCTTTCTACTGCCTTCAAAACTCTATATAAAGTATACAAAAATCTATACACATAATGTACACTGTGCAGTTTTGCTTTGACCAGTCATGTCATTCATATTAGTTAAAACAGTAGTTAAGCCCTGGCTGGTGTAACTCAATGGTTGAGCACCAGCCTGCAAACCAAAAGATCAACGGTTCAATTCCTTGTCAGGGCATATGCCTGGGTTTTGGGCCAGGTCCCCAGTAGAGGGCGTATGAGAGGCAACCACACACTGATGTTTCCCTCTCTTTCTCTCTCTCTTCCCCTCTCTAAAAATAAATAAATAAAAATTTTAAAGAAATATAGTAGTTAAATCACCACTTTATTGTTTGTGTTTCTTATATATCAAATTTCTACTGTTATTTGCCTTCAGCAAATGCCTCTGATGGCATAAATTCTCTGTTTGTGTATATGTGAGAATGCCTGTGCTTTGCCTTTATTTTTGATAGATTATTTTGCTCAATATAGTATTTTAAGTAGATAATTTTTGTTTTATTTCAGACATTTAAAGATCACATTGTATTGTCTTTCAGACCCTACTGTTTTTTGAAAAGATGTCAGCCTTAATTTGTATTTAGGTTTTCTATATATAATGTGGCATTTTAAAAAAGATTTTTATTTATTTATTTTTTTTTTGCAGTTTGCCTAGTTTTATGATAAACATATATTTATCAGGATGTGTAGATACAATTTTTCTCCAAAATGAAATCAGTACATATGTTTTTGACTAAAATATTTAAAACAAGTCAGAGTGGACTGGGATATTAGATTTTTATTAAGTATCCAGACTATATTTAGTATGGTTTCTTGATGAGTTAATGTCTCATCTGTTAAGTTAATATGATATGCATTGTCCCACCTTAGTTTAAAAGTAAAAATCATGGCTTGTTTTGATATACAACTATCAATTTAAACTAAGATTATTTTCTTCAGTTTCATCTATCTCATCTTTATGTGTACTCTGAAGTGATCATGAAATACACCATTTGAAATTTTCAGCTCGAAACTCACTTATTCTTCTCCCCTCACATTTTCCTTTTTCTCAGGGTGAATAGTGAATATATATTTCTATATGTGTATGTTCTCTTACTATAAAGTCAAATGGTTCAATAATATTTATGGAGAATAATTTAATTTAAGAATTGTTCTAATAGGAATAAAAATTCTATAAGGAGATTTAATAAGATTCTTTAAAACTATTCAATATTTAACATTACATAAATGTTGATTTTAGTTTACAAAAGCAATTCATTTTCTTTGATCCTTTCCCAAGTAAACCAATTAAATACACAGCTTTTATTATCTGTGCAATAAAAAGAGACAGAAAATCCCAAACAACATTACAATGAAACAAATTACTTGACTTGGCTTTGAAAATATTACTTTCTATTTTTCTCTCAGTGGATTTACCTTCCCCAATTGATTATATGTCAGCTATTTTTATCTTTGATTTTGTATTCCTTAAGAAGAGAGTAGCTAATGGAACTGTTGTGAGCATTGAGTATACAGGTGAATATGTGGAGGGGGTTAGAAGTTTTCTTTAATAATAATCAGTCAGTTTTTTCTTATTTGATGCATATTTATTGAGCATCTTTTGGACTTCATTGTAATATCTTGTCTATGCTCTAGATTTCAAGAGTGGAAAACAATAGGAAAAACATATCTTCTTCTTGGCATATATTCTAATAAGCATATATTCTTTTTTAAAAAAGATTTTATTTACTTAGTTTTTAGAGAGGGAAGGGAGGGAGAAAGAGAGAGAGAAAGAAACATCAATGTGCGGCTGCTGGGGGTCATGGCCTACAACCCAGGCATATACCCTGACTTGGAATCGAACCTGCGACACTATATATTCTTATATATATTCTTTTCTTCCTAATTCTAGCAAGTAAAAAACAAGTAAATAAGCATACACTTACTAAATATGTTCTGCTACTTACTGCTATTATCTCAAGAACTCAGGGAATAGGCACCATGGATCCCAATGGGGAGATGATATGGCCAAAGGTTCCAGTATCTTACTGGTGCCTCAACCAGTTGGTTCTGTGAATGTTACTAAAAGCTCCAAGCTGGAGCCAACTGACTTTGTCAAAGTATACTGCCTTAGCTAGGAAGAATCAGCAAACACAGAGGAAGAAGCAAGTACTCTTTCCCTTCCTACCTTCAAGCCTCATTTTTGTGCTCCCTATTCTGTGAACATAGCAAGAAGTCAGGTGGCAAAGGAGAACTGCAGTTGTCAGAGGCCCAGCATCTGCATTACTGAGCTGATTATGGAAAGATGGAAATAGCATCAAGAAACAATAACTTTATAAACCATTCAACTAAGTTATAGGTGCAAAATGAAAACACACTAATATAGCCAAATTCAGTATGCCATGAGTGCTCATTTTCTCATTTTATTTCTTTTAGTTTAGTCTGGCCACATACACTCTTTGAAAAACTTATTTTTCATTTCCTGAGAATATTTGTGCATTTTTTGTGTGTTTATAAGTTGGAGCTCTGAGTCTCCTTTATACTCCCTGCCATCAAGTTGTCTTCACTTTTTATAGCAAAAGCTTTATTAATATTCATTTTACTTTTTAAACTTTCAAATATATTTTAAAACACTTCTTGCATTTTGCTATTAATAATTTTTGTTAGTGCTTTAGTTAAAAAGTTGTATAGATTTTGAGTATCTGCTCCTAACACTATTTTTCTCATAAAAATCATTATTTCAGGTTATAATTTTTTAGAAACAAAAAAATTAAATGAATATTTAATTTCTGTTAAAAATACAAACAAATATATTTAGATGGCAATAAATTTTACAGATCAAAATAAAAGATATATAAGGTGCTGGTGAATGGGGTGTTATTTTATGATGGGTGGTCAGGGAAAATTTCATGGATGTGAAGAAGTAAGTATGTGGTTATATGAAGGAATCACAACTTGGACACTGGGAAAAGCTAGTAAAGATTTCCAAGAAAACAAAGTCCTTTACCTGTCTGATGAATTGGAAGGCTTCAACTGAGGAGGAAAATTGAGGATAATAGATTATCACATCAATGAAGTCATTGGGGGACAGATGATTCAAGCAGTAATTTTGGATTTTACTTAGTGTGAAATGGTAAATGGCACTAGAGACTGAACAAAGGAGTAGGTTAACTTATTTTATATCTTAAAACAACCACTATGGCTGCCTGAATGAGAACAAGGGGCGAGGTTGGAAGCAGGCTGCTTTACTATCACCTCATGGCTGGGTTGAGTGCTGTGAGAGAGGGTGCAGCAGGCACATGCCTGTAGGACATGGGACAGATGACGTGTGTAAGGGATCTGTTCAGTTTGAGAATCAGTCACTTTGCAGGAAATTTCTAAGTTGCTATTTCTCACTATTTGAAATTTTAAAAAGTTATCAAACAACTGTACTTGAAGAAAAAGAAAAAAAGAAATTAAAAAGTTATAATAGGTCACAATAAAATCAAAACCATTAACAAATTTTCTAGCCATAACTGCAGTCTAGTAAAATGTTTGTATAACATAAAAGCTATCAAAATAGGATATAAGATGCATAGCATATTGTTTTCTAATGATCAGTTAATATGTTCTCAACAAATTGTCATAAAAATAATTTAAAAAGTGATAAAATATGAAGATAATTAGAAATCAGGATTATTATGTATAGAGGACATAAAATAATTTTAAGAACACATTAGGAAAATCTCACAGGGAGATTGCCAAGAAATATTTGGAAAATCAGAGTAAAGATAGGAAATCTGATTTGACACATATATTTTAAAATCATTTAATGCTTTATAGTAATTAAAAGGATGCATGTTTTAAACCAAAACTCATCAATAAAAATGTGGAACAGAATAGACAGAAATTATACAGTTACAGCTCAGCAATTTTTCTGAGGTGATAATTAAAGGTGAATATGAGTCAGTATAATAATGCCGAGTCTACATGGATGCATTTCAGAGATTTGGTAAAGTATCTTTAACCACTTAATAAAGTAAGCTATAGGTTTTATGCATGTTTCAAAGTGTATTTAACAACATAGACATGTTATAGTGTAATATTGGTGAAAAACAATAGTAATAATTATCTTATACTTAGAGTAGTTATTATGCCAACAGTTTTACATGTATCTACATTCATGATATTTGTGTATAGAGTCATTCTCATAGACTTATATAGTCAGACAGTGTCTGGCTTATGATGGTTTGGTTTATGTTTGTTGACTTTACAATGGTGTGAAGTGATAGGCATTCAATAGAAACCGCACTTTAAATTTTGAATTTTGAGGTTTTCCTAGACTAGTAATACATAGTATGATATTGTCCTCTGATGCTGGGCAGCAGCAGCAAGATAATTTTGCCCAAATGTAGGCTAATATAACTGTTCTAAACATGTCAAAGCAGGCTAGATGATGCTATATCATTAGGTAGTTTAGGTATATTAAAGGCATTTTCAGCTTGCAATATTTTCAAATTACAAGATGTTTATCAAGACATAACCCCACAGTAAGTTAAGAAACATCTATAATATATTTTATCCTTTCAGTTTTTCAAGCAAGAAGACAAGAGTCTGTATAAGATTAAATAACTTGTAAAACAAAGCTTCACACCTCTTATCAACCTATTTCCCCACCACTCCACCACCACCAAAATCAGAGTACAAAGGTTTTCTTTCCTTCCTATTATTTTAATCCTATAATGTAATATTAGTACCAAGAAAATGCCTGATAAAATATATTAAAATATTTATCATACATTCAGTGTTTGGTTATCAGAAATATTTTTCTCTTTTGTTTGATTATGTTTTTTAATTTTCCAGAGCAAGAATTTTTAGAACATGTAATACCTGACTATTTTTCAGGGGCACTGACCTCTTTTCTCTTAGATTGTCAAATAAAATTAAAATGACAACAGCCAACACAGCAATAGCTATCCAGTGTCCAGTGTGAATGAATTAAATTTATACCTATTTTTTTGTCAGGTTGTCAAATATATATAATTTGGCATGCTGCAGAATTTCAGTAACTAGTTTACATGTGCCATGAGATGAAAAAGGTTGAAAATTGCTGCTCTAGAAAACTAAAATAGATAAAGAAAAAATATAAGTTTCCACCAACAAGTAACTAATAGTTGAGGAAAGAATGGCTAAATGGAACATTTGAGAAATAGAGGCATTAATTGCTTTTGCATGTGAATATTTACAGATGAAATTATCTATTATATTAAAAATGTTTCCAAGTATCTGCCAAACTATTAAGGAAAAATAGAAAGTTTGCAGGGTGATGAGAAGATGCACTGGCTTTCTGTAATAGGCACATTGCCTAAAAAAAGGTTTTTATATAAGTTACTTCATTGTAGACAAACTATGGATGTCAATATAAAAATTGATGTTTTTTTTAAAGATTTTATTTATTTATTTTTAGAGAGGGAAGAGAGGAAGAGAGAGAGAGAGAAACATCAATGTGTGGTTGCTGGGGGTTATGGCCTGCAACCCAGGCATGTACCCTGGCTGGGATCGAACCTGGGACACTTTGGTTCCCAGCCCATGCTTAATCCACTGAGCTACACCAGCCAGGGCTAAAAATTGATGTTTTAGTTAAGTAAATAGCTAATTATCTGTTTCATGACTGTGACACTTTGAATATCAGGAAGTTCAAGCCAATATTTAAAGACACCAAGTCTACACTGGCCAGTGTGGCTCAGTTGGTTGGAGCATCATCCCATACACTGAAAGGTTGCAGATTCAATTCCTGGTTAGGGCACATACCTAGGTCATGGTTTTAATCCTGGTGGGGAATGTGCATAAGGCAGCTGATTGATGTTTCTCTGTCCCATTGACGTTTCTCCCCACCTCTCTCTTCCTCTTAAAAAAAAAAAAAAACAATGAAAAAGATGTCCTTGGGTGAGGATTGAAATAAAATAAAATAAAATAAAATAAAATAATAAAATAAAATAAAATAAAATAAAATAAAATAAAATAAAATAAAAAGACACCAAGTCCCATGAACTTTGGATCCTTTCAACACAGCAAGTTGACTCTGGAACTTTCATCTCTAAACCCCTCTGTTACTCCACTCTCTCCATTACTGAATGGTTTCTCTCGAGGAGGACATGCCATGATGGAACATAGATGCTAGTTTCCAGCATTCAGTATAATGTTAGTGTTTTCCTTTTACCTTCATTTATGTATTTTTATGATGGTGTTTTGCTTTTTAAGTACAAAAGGAAATATGCAGATTCAAATAAGAACATTTCACATTTTATAAAATCTTAGTAAATTTTATCACTTAAAAAAGCTGGGACATAAAATAGGAAGCTGAATAAAACAACTCAGCAGTTGCATAATTAATTTGAATTTTTAAAAATCAATGAAATATTTCAGAGTCTTTCCCAAATATTTAATTCCAGGAAACATTTGATTTTAAAATGTTGTGTCTATGATATCCAGTAGGGAATAGTAAGATTATGTTTTCCTAGGTTTTATTCATGGAACACATGAATCTCTAGAGCCATTCAAATGAGGTCACATTGAAGACCATTGGTAATTTTCTTTTAGGAGAAGGAAAACATGGTTTTATTACATAGGTAATAATAACATATATAAATTACATAGGTTGTAGAATCTGGAAGCACCAGGTACCCATTAACAATAGAAACACTTCTATATGTGTTTTTGAAATAATTTACATGGCCCAAGAGACTCTTGAGTATGGCAACATTAAGGGAAATCACAGAGTAATGAGATCCTCCTAGATATGAATCACAAAAACACTCACTGATTCAGAAAGAAGAATAAAGGAGAAAAAAAAGGGTACCACAAAGCAAGTAAGTACTCCTCAAAATTCATTCACAAACTTCAGGAGATTTTCTGATGTTGATTATGAATAAATAAATTATAAACAAGAGAGGAAAAATTTTGTTTTTTCCATGTACCTTTTCCTCCATTCTCCCCCACCCTCTTCCCATTGATAGCCCTCCCTGTGATCTCCATTTCTGGGATTCTGTTCCTGGTCTAATTGTTTGCTAAGTTTGTTTTTGTTTTTGTTTTTGATTTAGGTTCAGTTGTTGATAGCTGTGAGTTTGTTGTCATTTTACTGGTCATAGTTTTGATCATCTTTTTCTTGGATAAGTACCTTTAACATTTCATATAATAAGGGTTTGGTGATGATGAACTCCTTTAACTTGACCTTATCTGGGAAGCACTTTATCTGCCCTTCCATTATAAATGATAGCTTTGTTGGATAGAGTCATCTCGGATGTTCTTGTCTTTCATGACTTTGAATACTTCTTTCCAGTTCCTTCTTGCCTGCAAGGTATCGAGAAATCAGCTGGTAGTCTTTTTGGAACTGCTTTGTAGGTAAGACTCTCCTTTTCTCTTGCTGCTTGTAAAGATTCTCTCCTTATCTTTAATTTTGGGTAATGTAATTATGATGTACCTTGGTGTGTGCTTCCTTGGGTCCAACTTCTTTGGGATTCTTTGAGCTCCCTGGACTTCCTGGAAGTCTATTTCCTTTGCCAGATTGGGGAAGTTCTCCTTCATTATGTTTTCAAATAAGTTTTCAATTTCTTGCTCTTCCTCTTCTCCTTCTGGCAGTCCTATGATTGTGATGTTGGAATATTTAAAGTTGTCCCAGAGGTTCCTAAGCCTCTCCTCATTTTTTTTGAATTATTTCTTCATTCTGTTCTGGTTGAATTTTTATTTCTTCCTTCCTCTCCAAATGGTTGATTTGAGTCCCAGTTTCCTTTCCTTCGCTGTTGGTTCTCTGTACATTTTTCTTTATTTCACTTTGAATAGCCTTCACTTTTTCTGCCATTTTGCAACCATACTCAATCATTTTCCGTGAGCATCCTGATTACCAGTGTTTTGAACTCTGCATCTGATAGGTTGGCTATCTCTTCATTGCTTTGCTCTATTTTTGGAGCTTTGATCTGTTCTTTCATTAGGGCTATATATATATATGTATATATATTTGTCTCAGCACAGCTGCTATATTGTAAGGGGAAGAGTCTTAGGTATTTGTCAGAGTGGAATAACTCACATCTCTGTGTTGTGTTGCCATATGTGGGGGAAGGGTCTGAGAGGCAACAATTCTGCATGCTCTGTTCTCACCTTGCTTTCAGTCACTTCCCCTGCTACCCAAAAGCAAATTGGGCCTTTCTGGTTCTGATTCCTTGGTGGGTGGGTTTGTGAACATTCTAGGACCTTTTGGGTCCTTCTAATAAACTCTCCTGTGAGATTGGGAGTTTCTCCCAGTGCTGCAACAACCACAGGTTTTTACTGTCACAGATTTTGAGGCTTTATTTCCCTATGCTGGAACCCTCGCTCCCCAGTTGTTCTTCCTGGTTATCTGCACCCAAATGTGGGACCACCCACCCTTCCAGCCACCGCCTTGCTATGCTTCCACTCTGCCCCAGCTGCCTGTCTCCACCCCTCCTGTCAGTCTGAATGAATGTTTCTTCCTTAACTTCTTGGTTGTCAGATCCATACACTTCGATTTTCTGGCAGTTCTGGTTGTTTTTTGTTTTTGAATTTGTTGTTGTCCTTCTTTTGGTTGTGCAAGGAGGCAAAAGCATATCTCAAAGAAAAAATCTTAAAAGTAGAAAGAAAAAAGCAGTTAGTTATCTACAAGGGAGCACCCAGAAAACTGTCGGCTGATTTCTCAACAGAAATTTTGCATGTCAAAATAGATGGACAACAAATATTCAAAGTGATGAAAAATAAGGACCTATAACTAAGTTTGCTTTATTCAGCAAAACTATCATTTAGAATCAAAGGATAAAGAACTTCCCAGACAAGAAAAAGCTAAAGGGATACATCACCACCAAACCAGTATTACATGAAGTATTATAGGGCTTGCTTTAAGAAGAATAAAAGAAAAAGACAAAAAGGTACATAATAAAATGGTAGTATATGCATATCTTTCAAAAATTATTTTAAATGAAAATGGTTAAATGCCCCAATCAAAAAATATATGGAGGCTGAATAGATAACAAATAAGACCTTACATATGCTGTCTGTAGGAGACTCATTTCAAGATTAAAAGACATGCACAGACTTAAAAGGTAGAAAAAGATATTTTATGAAAATGAATACAAATAAACAAATAAAAAGTTGAGATAGTAATACTTATACCAGAAAAAATAGAATTTAAAACAAAGGCTATATAATAAAAGCCAAAGAAAGACCCAGCAATTCCACTTCTGGGTATTTATTTTAAGAAACCCAAAACACTAAATTGAAAAGTCATGTACACCACAGAGAAGCAACCTAAGTGTTTCTCAGTAAATGAATGGATCAAGAAATGATATATGCATATACATATGATATATATGATAAAGAAATGATATATATTATATATATAATGAGAGGACCTTCCAAAAAATGGAATTATCTTCTGTATCTTCTGGAGGGTGGGCCCTCTGTAGTACAGGCTTCCCCTGCTAGGTGAGTGTTCTAGGAGCCCGTCTCTGTCAGTATGCCAGTTGGCATTGTTGTCAGAGGTGGCATTTGTCTTCAGTGAAGTTTTGTGAAGACTCTACACATTTGCCCATTTTATTTATGAGTACACTTGCCCAGACTGCGCTGAGTGTTCTGCAGTTTTTAATAAAAAATGACATGACAACCCCCACCCTCCCTATTCATCCAATCTTGCCCCAAGAGACTTATTTTTTTATTTCCTTGGATGAAAAAAGTCCTTAAACAGAAATGTTTTCCTGATGTGGAAGAGGTGAAACAAAAAATGTCTAAAGCACTGGAAGGCACCAAAATCAATGAATTCAAAAAGTGTTTTGAGCAGTGGAAAAAACATCTCAATAAGTGTATTGCATCAAATGAAGAGTACTTTGAAGGTGATTGAAGTTTAAACATAGAAGAATACACAAATATTTATAAATAAATTCTGTTTTTGAGGAGTTCCCCCTCAAATATATACACATATATACTTGTACTATACACACATATACATATATACATATGTATATTTATATACATATATACATATGTATATTTATATACATACATATACATATATACCTTTGTACATTTATACACACACACACACACACACACACACACACACATATATATATATATATATATATATATATATATATATGATGGAATATGACTCAGCCATAGAAAAAAGAATAAAATCTTGCCATCTGCAACAAATATGGACCTAGAGGAAAACAAATGTCATATGACTTTACTTATATGTATAATCTACAAAACAAAATAAACAAACAAGCAGATAAAAAACACTCATAGAGCCCTGGCTGGTGTAGCTCAGTGGATTGGGTGCGGGCTGGGAACCAAAGTATCCCAGGTTCGATCCCCAGTCAGGGCACATGCCTGGGTTGCAGGCCATGGCCCCACCAGCAACCGCACATTGGTGTTTCTCTCCCTCTCTCTCTTTCTCCCTCCCTTCCCTCTCTAAAAACAAATAAATAAAAACCTAAAAAAAAAACCACTCATAGATACAGAGAATGGCTGACAGTTGCCAGAGGGGAGGATGTTTGAGGGGATGAGTGAAAAAACAAAGGAATTAGGAAGTGCAGATTGGCAGTTACAGAACAATCGTGGGGATGGAAAGTATAGCACAGGGAATGTTGTCAATAACAGATGTCAGGTATGTAGTTAGCTTATAGAAGTGGTCACTTAGTAAGTTATATAGTGTCTAATCACTGGGTTGTGCACCGGAAACTAATGTAATATTGTACACCACCTGTAATTTAAAAAATTAAAAAATATTTAAAGTTTAAAATATATAAAGTAAAGATTTAGGAAAAAATGTCTAGCCTTGGCCAGTGCATTGTCCTGTAAACCTGAAGTCATGAGTTCGATCCCCAGTCAGGGCACATGTTTAGCTTGGGGGTTTGTTCCTCAGCAGAGGCATGTAAAAAAGGCAACCAACTGCTGTTTCTCTCTCTCATCAATGTTTCTATCCTTCTCTCTCCCTTTAAAATAAATAAGCATGTCCTCAGGGGAAGATTAAAAAAATTTTAAAAAGATCTATATTGTACACTTTTGCATGATAGTTTAAAATCAAATACATTGTTTGAAATTGTTTTGTAAATTTTATCCATAAGAATGCAGTCATTTTTGTGTCATATTTTTGAGAGACCAAATTTCTCCTTTCTTTTTTTAAATAAGTGATCCATGCTTTGATTTTAATGTGATGAGTCTTGCTTCTATCATTGATACAAGAATGTTGCAGTTTAAACTACAATGCTGTTTGGTTGTTTGGCTTATTCATTTTTTACATTTTTATTATATTTCTTCCATTATCATTTATTCTCCGTATACCCACCTCCCTCTGTCAGTCACCACACTTGATAGCCTGCAAACTTTCTATGAATTTTTTATTTCTTCTTACACAGATGATGCACTAATTTAAATTGTGATGGACTTGGTTAAATTGAAAACAATGGTATATTTAAAAAAATAGTATGAGATTCTATACTTCCATTCTTGCATTGTTAGCATAGAGCAGATTATAAAATGAAAATATTAAAACCACAAAGGATTAAAATGTGAAACAGGAGATAGCTGTAAGAGATCATTTGTAACTTTCTTGTTTCCCACAGATTTTTGTTCATTGTTTTTGTTTTACATTCTCTTGATATATATCATAAGACATACATGTACAAATTACAGATGTACTCATCAATCTTTATAAAGTGAACTTAGCTATTTAATCAGTACCCATAACCAGAAATGTAACATTTATAAAACCCTAGAAGCTTCTTTACCACGTCTTTTTCCTACTCCACTGCTCTCCAAGGGTAAAATCTACCAGGTTTAGGTTACAGAAGGAAGAAAAGGATGAAAAGCAGGGCCTTCAGTCTACAGTTTGGTGAGTGAAGGGGCGGAGAGTTGAAGTAGGTGACCTCATCTCAAGGACTGCTTGCTCAATGAAGTGATAAATTTGACCACTGCCACAAGGTCCAATCCACCAAGGAAACTTATGTGTCCTGGTTTTGAACTAAGAATGAGACTTGTTTGAAAATTTGAAATCATAAGTACCCCTCATGAGGGTTCAGAGTTCATATCCATGTTACATAATTTTCCAAATAAGCTAAAGCCAAGAATGTTTTCTGGAGTTATCAGGGGGTTTGTATCCTGTAGCAGAACTGTAATTTCCAAATGTGACCTCACCAATACACCAGGGTGATCAAAATTAGGTTTACAATTGTTCATGTGGAAAGTAATAAAATAATTAATAAATAATACAAGACTAAATTCTGTTTAATGTACTCACAACTGTAAACTTTGGCTAATTTTATATATCTTGTGTCACATCCTCTTCTAAAAAAGCTTCCTCCTCTTAAACCTGGGTATATGTCTTAAACTTCATGCCATAAGGCATGACAGAAATGACTATGTGACTTTTGAGGGGAAGTCATAAAAGGTAGTACCTAGTTCTCTCTTGCTTACAACAAATGCCTTTGGAGCTCTGTGCTGCAATATAAGAAATATGAATATCACAACTTTTAGCTGGGAAAAAACCATACATACATACACAAAGAGCTCACTGAGGATGCCCAGCTGTTCTAACCCCTAGCTGTTCAAGTCTTCTTATGCAGGCATTATGATGGAAGGAGTTTGTCCTCCTTTATCTAGGAGGAGGATATCTTTATCTTTATCATTTATTTGTCCTCATTTATCTACAAGTATTCTATCATACAACTTTTCTTTACTAAAAAAAAGAGATTAATTTAATGAAAACATAAACTTTTACCCACCTAAATATCAAATCATATTTTATAAAGATATTTTATATAAATATCCAATAATAATTTGATATAAAATAAAATAACCATACTTCAATATTTAATATTAATATTACTTAATATTTCTTCACTTTGCTCAGGCAATTTCCTATTTATTTAGTGGGCATTTTTTATTGTTCTGCCTTGTCTTAATGATTCCAAAATTTAAAAGGAGTTATGACATATTCAATAAATTTGTTCAGACCCTGAAACATTCAAATAATGGAAAATATGCCTTTGTAAAGCACAGGCATGTTAGTCCTTGATTCTTTTTATGATTTTGACGACTTTATGACTTTTTCTCAATAAAAACCATAAAATTAAAATGACCATGCAAAGGTTTATGAAGCGCCTCTGACCCAACATGGTGAAACTAATGGTGGCAAAATTGTTTCCTGAATTTGCTAAAATACCTGGAGGAGACCAATTTATAATGCATAGGCCTACAAGAGGTCTGGGAAATCCATCTTGGGGGTAAACCACTCAGCTGGCAGCTGTACATGGGAAAAAGTGTCAGTGTCCACAAATTATATTTTAAACATTGCACAATATATCTCAGACACCTTAGCTATCATGCCCTAGAAAGAAACACATAAGAAAGACCTTGACAAAAATTAAAGCATAATTATTACTGAAATTATGAACGCGATTGGTTTCTAGAACATTACTCATGTTCCATTTCTTAGTGCAGTTCTTTTGTAATAGAGACAAAAAGTGAGTGATAAAAATATCAAATTATTGGATTACATTTCTCTCACCATTCCTAAAAATAAAAATCACACCATCTGAAGACTATGAGTTAAGTGGATTAGAGCATGTGTTCAAATTATATTAACAAAGTGTTTCTCTAAGCATCCAATAGATTTAGCTCTTTGCCATACATATTTTTATATATGGGGCTAAAATTGCATATGTTGCTCAATGTATAAAAGTAAGCAACACTTGTGACCATAGATGTCTCACAGTTATTTACTTCTTATTTCCTTTGAGGGAGGTCCAGACCAGAGGATTAGAAGAGGCAATACGAGGTGACTGGTGCAGTCACTGCATTTGAGTAATTTCTGCAACCTGGCTTTCAAATCTTTTATTATATTACTGTTCTCTTGGCCATATTATTTATTATAGTGATCATTATCATATAAACTCTGTTTAGCAATGGCTTAAACAAATCAGTTTTTTCTTCTTTTCATCAGTTACAAAAAGAGGTGGTGATGGTCATAGTTACAATAGTTCAATAATCTTTCATTCTTTTGTATGAGCAAGTTCAACAGCCTTGCCCTAAGTTCCTACAATAGAAATAACCTTAAATGGCAGAAAGAGAATGTAAGAGTGGTTTAGGCTCTAATGTTCCTTATTATAAGGAAGCAAATGCTTTCTCATGAGCAACACTTGTAGGCTTTTAAATATACCTCATGGTCCAGAACTATATCATGTGACCTCTTCTAAGGACAATGAGGCTGAGACAGTGAGATGTAACTAATCTTATAAATACAAAATAATTAAAAATGCCTTTTAAAGGAGCACCACTTCAAAAAGGGATTCTAATAAAAGTTTGCAATGTACATATTTTAAAATGTGCTTTCCAAAACTATACCTGGGCATTCTGGAAAATATTATGAAAGCAGGTATTGCAGCCTAGACATATTCATAGAAAATTTGTAAGTCTAAAAATGTTTCTTTAAGACCATAAAAGGACTAGTACACCCATAATGCTTAGGACAAAGAGTTTAATGTGCTATCAAGCATTACTATTTTTATAACTTTTATTGTTGATCTTTGCTACTGACACTAAATTTTTTTTTTGCTAAGTTAGTAAAATAGACTTTAGATAAGTGATAATAATGAATTTTTGTTCTGTGAAAAAACATTGTGCAGTGGAAAACAGAAAATTTAATTGTGAACTAGCTATATAATACTGAAAGATATAAGTAAATTATATTAATATTACCATATTATACTATCAAAACTGTTTGATATATTTAAGATAATTGTTTATTATTATACTTAAGATATGTGGTTTTCTGCTCTGATATCAATAATAATATAAAATTATTTAAGGTAAATGTATTATTTTGAATTTGCAAAAAGCAAATTTTGGATCTTTTATTTAAAAAGGGGGCTTAAATGTGTTTTAGTAAGTTTTTTACATGTGTATTTTGAATGTCTACAACACTGTATAATTAATGTACCATTTTATTATTAATTTTATCCACCAGACATATCCATGAAATAGTAATAAAAAAGAAGCAGTTTCTTGGCCAGATATACATTTATTTTAAAAAGGAGCTCATAATTGCTAAAATACTTAGGTCAAACTATTACCTCTTTTCTGGTGAACCATTCCCAATGTCAAGGAGAAAGACAAATTTGACCAAACTTAATCTGATTAGTTTATAATCCCTATCTTTACCTCCCTTTGATATAATGTTGTACACTTTCACTATCAAGTGTGACTTTGCATCCATCATTGGGCCCTTCAGTGATCTCCAAATTCTTCCAAGAATCAGGACCTTTAGCAAATCAGTAAATGTAATACATCACATAAACAAAAGCAAAGACAAAAATCACATGATCATATCAATAGATGCAGAAAAAAACATTTGATAAGGTACAGCACCCATTTATGATAAAAACACTCAGCAAAGTGGGAATAGAGGGAGCATTCCTCAACATAATAAAGGCCATATATGAGAGACCTACAGCCAACATCATACTCAATAGGCAAAAACTAAAATCTTTTCCACTAAGATCAGGGACAAGACAAGGTTGTCCATTTTTACCACTTCTATTCAATATAGTATTGGAAGTTTTAGCCACAGCAATCAGACAAGAAAAGGAAATAAAAGCCATCCAAATAGGAAAGGAGGAAACAAAACTGTCACTGTTTGCAGATGACATGATAGTGTACATAGAAAATCCTATAGACTCTGCCAAAAAACTGCTCGACCTAATAAATGAATTTGGCAAAACTGTGGGATACAAAGTCAATATCCAGAAATTGAAGACATTTTTGTATACCAACAATGAAACAGTAGAAGCAGAAATCAAGGGAAAAATCCCATTTGAAATAGCAAAAAGAAAAATAAAATACCTAGGAATAAACCTAATCAAGGAGATAAAAGGCCTGTAGTTTTCTGAAAACTACACAATACTGAAGAAAGAAATCAAGGAAGGCACAAACAAATGGAAACATATACCGTGTTCATGGATTGAAAGAATTAACATCATCAAAATGTCCATACTACCCAAAGCAATTTACACATTCAGTGTAGTACCTATTAAAGTACCAATGGCATATTTCACAGACGTAGAAAAAACACTTCAAAAACTTATATGGAGCCATAAATAACCCCAAATAGCTGCTGCAATTTTGAGAAAGAAGAGCAAAGGAGAAGGCATCACAATACCTGATATCAAATTGTATTACAAGGCCACTGTAATCAAAATAGCCTGGTGCTGACATAAAAACAGGCACATGGACCAGTGGAACAGAACAGAGAGCCCAGAAATGAACCCAAGTCTCTATGGTCAATTAATATTTGACAAAGGGGACAGCAACATAAAATGGAGTAAAAATAGCCTCTTCAACAAGCGGTGTTGGGAGAATGTAACTGGATAGCTATGTGCAACAAAATGAAACTCAAGCACCAACTTATAGCATACACAAAAATAAATTCAAAGTGGGTAAAAGATTTAAATATAAGCCATAATACCATTAAAGTTGTAGAGGAGAACATAGGCAGGAGAATCTCAGATATTTCATGCAGCAACAGTTTTACTGATATGCCCCCAAGGGATATAAAGGAAAGAATAAACAAATGGGATCTCATCAAAATAAAAAGCTCTGCACAGCTAAAGAAAACAGTATTAAAATAAAAAGAGAACCAACTGTAGGGGAAAACATATTTGCCAATGATACCTCAGACAAGGGTTTAATCTCCAAAATATATAAAGAACTTACGTGACTCCATTCTAAGGAGACAAGCAACCCAATTAAAAAATGGGCAAAGGACTTGAACAGACACTTCTCCAAGGAGGGCATACAGAGGACCCAGAAACACATGAAAAGATGCACAGTATCGCTAGCTATCAGAGAGATGCAAATTAAAACCACAATGAGATACCACCTCACGCTGGTCAGAATGGCCATCATAAACAAAGCAACAAACAAGTGTTGGAGAGGTTGTGGAAAAAAGGGGACTTTAGTGCACTGTTGGTGGGATTGCAGACTGGTACAACCAGTATGGAAAACAGTATGGAATTTTTCTCAAAAAATTAAAAATGGATCTGTCTTTTGACCCAGCAATTCCACTGCTGGGACTCTATCCTAAGAATACTAAAACACCAATTCAAAAGAACCTATGCATCCCAGTGTTCATAGCAGCACAATTTATGATAGCTAGATGCTGGAAGCAACCAAGAATCCCATCAGTAAATGAATGTATCAAAAAACTACGGTACATTTACACAATGGAATGCTATGCAGCAGAAAGAAAGGAGGAGCTCCTATCCTTTGTTACAGCATGGATGGAACTGGAGAACATTATGCTAGGCAAAATAAGCCAGGCTGTGAAAGACAAATACCATATGATCTCACCTTTAACAGGAACCTAAACAAAAAAAAAACAAGCAAAATATAACCAAACACACTGAAATAGAGAACAGGCTGACAGGGACCAGAGAAGAGAGGATAGGGAATTTCAAGGGAGGAGGGGAAGGGTTTACAGGAACAAGTATAAAGGACACATGGACAAAAACTTGGTTGAGGGGTGAAAATGGGAGAGAGATAGGGAGTGCTCGGGGGAGGGCTGGGATGGGAGTAAAAGGCAGAATACTATACTTGAACAACAATTAATAGAGTAAAATAAAATAAAATAAAATAAATCAGGACCTTGCAGTATTAAAGATTATTATATAATGCTGGTAATAAACATTAAAAATAAAATAAAATGAAAGAGGTGAAAATTACTTTAACAATATATTTTGTTTAACCCAATGTTCCAAACTATTGTCATTTCACTGAGCTTAGTGTAAACCTATCAATGAAACTTTTTTTGTATTAAGTTTTCAAAATCTATCTTTTAGAGTAGATTTCAGTTGAGACTAGCTGTAGTTAAAGTGCTCAAAAATGATAGTGGCTAGTAGCTACTCTACTGGATAGTCCAGCTTCAGTCTGGGATGCTGCCATCCTGTCTCAGGTTGACTAAAGAAACACTTCAATCTTCCCTGTCAAGATAAGTGCACAGTTAAAATGGTTTTATATAATTTGAGATGTGTAATAAAGATGCATGGCTAAATAAAATACATAACCATTTGTACTTGGAGATAAATCAAGCATGCATGTTAAACCAAAATATAGACCACACGTAAGAAAATATTTAGATAATCATCACAAGTCTGCTTTTAATTTGAAATATTTGAAATATAACATCAAACATTAGAGAACAAAAAAATTTTTATGCAATCCAACAGTAGAACTTTATAGAAGCAATAAAATAGGTATACAATATATATTTAATAACATGAATATGATATCTATGAAATATTTTAAAATACTTTCACCAAGATGCTCCCTTTTCAAAGTGTACATAAGTCATATAAGCTAGAGAGGGATTTAAGAATAATTTTAAAGAAGTAATAATTATAGGTAGGCAATTGTGGAAGGTAATAGTCATGAATAACAAGGCTTGCCATTCTTCCATAGGCCCTAAAGTTGAGAGATCAATGCCCTATTTTTTTTAAAAATTATTTGCCAGTACATATTGCAAAGCTGCAGGTATTGTCTGCTGTTATAGTGAGTCCCAGAGAGATGTTTTGTCCCTAAAATTCGTTATGTTGCAAAGGCATATAACCACATTGTGGAGTGATGAAATACTAGAGCCTTGGTGCATGAGATTGACCAACTGCCCTGAAAAAGTCATCCTCAAAATAAAGGTATCAATGTAAAGGTAAGATATTCATGAGAAGTGTTGCTATGGATACCACAGTCTGACCTGTTGCTGTGTGTGGTTGGTGGCTTAAAATTGGCCAAATAAGCCATCATCATAAGAGTAAATATGATGAAGGCCTCCACCACTAGTTTCAATTCTAGAAAGAAGTATGTTATACAAGGAAATACTAATGTTCTCCTGGTTTATAAATTAGATAACAGTTTCCCAGAGAAATAAAATGACACTCTGTAGTACCCACAGATACATACATTTATAAAGAGCTCCTGCTCTACCACAAGTAGCTCCAGGCATGCTATGCAACTAAAACATTGGATTTTTTGGGTCAGGAAGAAGAGCACTCCAGCCCTACTTTGGATTCCCAGGAGGTGGCTTTTTAGATGATAGAAAGTAGCATCAACAATCAGTCCCAGGATGTTACTTTCATAACATCCACAGCAAATCTTATGAAAACTTAACACAGCTCTATCAGTAAATGGTTTCAGGTTGTTGGAGGTCATCCTGGAGGGGCCGCTGGATTTCTTTGTAACACTGGGATAAAAACTTGCTCATGAGCAGGTATCTGGTGAGCTTTTGCCTCTCCCATCGGCCTGGATAAATTTGGTCACCTCTGATTGCCCACATATTTCATGGTGTATATTTGTGTAAAATAAGCCACAAAACATTATATCTGGTATGACTTCATTTTGCTAAAAGAAAATATAATTATTTGAACATATATGTATAATAAAAAATTGAAAAGCTATAGATCAAATTAAAATGTAATATATGGATGTCTGACTTCCATAATGTAATATATGGATTTCTAAACTTAAAGAAAAGTGTGAAACAAGCTCAGCAAACCTCTGACAGTGAGGCTTCTGTAAGTTGATGGGTATGTGAGGATGGATGGGAGCTGTTTTATAACCTAGAAGATTGGGTTTTAGCTGACAAATAAATATAAAATTATATTCTAAACAAATTGCATTTGTATGGCAAGATAAACTCTAAACCTAGGATTCACAAGAGTTTCAGGATAAAGTATTTCAAATTTTTAGCTCATAAATTTACAAAGCCTATTAGGATTACTATTGATGAATAACAAATCCTTACAAAACTGCCAGCTTAAAACAACCTCATATTCTTGGGTGCTATGGTTTAGACTTCAGAAAGAGAATAGTGTGACTGTTTTATTTGTTGTATGATGTCTTGGGCATATGCTTGTGAAGAATTGACAAATAAGCCATGGTCAGGTAGCTCAGTTGGTTGGAGCATCATTCCATATATCAAAGGGTTGTGGGTTTGATCCTAGGCCAGGGTACCTATCTAGTTTGTGGATTTGATCCCCGGTTGGTGTGTGTATGGAAGGCAACTAATCAATGTTTCTCTCTTTCTTTCTCCCTTCCTCTCTATATAAAAATAATAAACATCTTTGGGTGAAGATTTTTTAAAGGAAAAAAATGACAAATAGAGATGATTCCAGGCCTGGGGGCTAAAATCAACCAGAGGAGCCTTCACATGTCTGTGAGTTGACATTAGATGCTGTGTGGGAACTCAGAGAGAGCTCACAGGAACACTACAATGTGGCATCTACATGTGATTTGGGCTTCTCCACTGAATGGAGGCCCCAAGGTTCCAAAGTGAAGTGTCTCAGTAAACAAGTCAGAATCAACATGGCTTTTATGATGTAGCTTCAGAAGTCCTGAACCATTACTTCTGCTATATTCTATTATATTTGTTAAATGTGAGTTATTTGTATCAGGCAAGAGTCAAAGGAAGAAGAGGAACCACCTTAATAAGAAAGATTGTTAAAGAATTGGTGGACATAGGTTAAAACCACCATGGTCTGCATTTTGGCTAAAAATTATGTCCTGTATTCCTTCCACTTGCAAAACATACCTTCTAAGATCCCTCCTAAGTTTTCTTTCATTGGAGCATTAGGCTCAGGATCCCATGCTGTACACCACATCCAGGTCGGATGAACTTACTCAGGGATAGTAGTTCCCTTACTACTGATAGGAAGACCTGTGAAACAAAAACCATTTTTCTGCCCCTTATGTCCAAACCCTTCTCTCAAACATATGCAACACCTACAATGAGACAGGCATTGGATACCTGCTATAGACACACCCACTTACAAATTATGACCTCAAAATAGAAAATTAGAAGGCCTATTAGGAAATAATCTAAAATGATTGAATATAATGAAATCTCAACTAAAAGTAGGTTTAGAATGTCAAGAATCTATGTTATGATAAATAGTAAAATTAATATTTAAAAGATTAAGATATATTATAAATTAAAATCTTAAAAATGAGGTACTATGAGGCAGTGGATGGAGGTTTAAAACTACAGAATTTTAGGAATAAATTATTAAAATTTAAAATGCATTTTATGGGTAAAATAGCAGTTTAAGATAAAATTGAAAGCAATTAGTTAACTTGAAGAAATAACTAAGGAGACTGAAGGAGATTAGTGTAAAAAATATGTGAGTTTTAAAAGTCTTGTGGGACAAAATTATGTGGTATAATGTATTCTAATGGAGTCCCCTTGAGAAAAGGGGCAATATGTAATGTGAAAATGATTGAAAATATTCCAGAGTTATCTTAAATCTTTGAATTCTAAAAATATAATCAGTTCCCAGTGAGGATAAATAACAATATATTTATATCAAGAACTATTCTAAAGGAAATTTCAGAGTTTGAGGGATCTTATAAGCAGCCTGAAAAAAGCAAAATAACTATAAAAACTGTAAATGTGTCATCAGCACAAGATCAACACATAATAAAAAATATTCAGTTTTTAGAGAAAATAATTATTAGTATAGATTTACAATTCAGGTGCACTACCATTAGGAATGGGCATGAAATAGACATTTTCTAAAGAAACAATGAATAAGAGTCCACATTCATAGATATTCATAAAATATCTTACTAAGGATGCTGTGGCCAGTATGGCTCAGCTGGTTGGAGTGTTTTCCCATAACCTAAAAGTTGTAGATTTTGATTCCCACTCAAGAAACATACCTAAGTTTTGGGTAAGATCCCTGGCTCCAGTGGGAACATTCCTGGGTCAGGGTGCATATGGGGGTGGGGGGGGTTGGAGGTGGCCAATCAGTGTTTGTCTCTCACATCTATGTTTCTTTCTCTCCCTTCCTCTCTCTGAAAAGTAATGGAAAACAATGTGCTTGGGTGAAGATAAAAAAGAATTTTAAAAAATCTTATGACATCATTTAGGAGAAAGAAATCTCCACATACTTGAATGGAGTAGAATACTAGATGATATCATGATCAAATAATCTGTTAAACATATGTATAAATCCAATTAAGGCTTACTAAATTTTGGATATATAAAATAATGTACAAAAGCTCTGGCAGGTGTGGCTCAGTGGATTGAGCATGGGCTGTGAACCAAAGGGTTTGATTCCCAGTCAGAGCACATACCTGGGTTGTGGGTCAGGTCCCCAGTGGGGGCTGTGTGAGAGTCAACCACACACTGATGTTTCTCTTCTTCTTTTTCTCCTTCCCTTCCCCTCTAAATCATTAAATTAAAATCTTTAAAAAATAAAATAAAATAAAATAATGTACAAGAAAGTTGTATAAGACAGGAAGGAATGGAATAGTTTAAGGTAGTGGATAATAAGCATATTGTATATATCCTTGTAGAAGAATAATCATAACAACTAACTTTACACTGTATTAACTTATGCTTATTAAAGTGGCTAAAATATCATGAAAATAAGAGAAAAAATAAAACAGGGAAAGAAACTTTATTTTAGAAATGCAGAAGACAAAACAGAAAGTTGAATAGAATATAGCAAACATCATTACAAATGTGTGACATGTTCTCAGGATGCAGAGTGCTACATCTTGGTTCAAAAAACAAAGGGTAAATCAAACACTAGAGGAGAAGGTGTGGAGAGCTGTAGAAGCTGAGTTAGGAGATATGCCTTGATAGTGGTAACCAAAGTTTTGTCTGATAATGGTCCAAAAGGCAAAGTGTAAGCTACAAACTTGGGCAAAAACTGTTTATTGATGCTTCAGTTGTGCTCAGTGACATTAGTTGATAGTGATAGTCAAAGATCTTGAGTTTTAATGGCCATGAAGGTACAGGGTGAAGGTAGCAATTAGGAATTCGAGAAATGAATTCTGGCATAAAGACAGGGTCTCTGTCCTTTGTATAAATGTAGACCAAAGAAGGAAATGCCATCTTCAATGGAAAAATAAAAGAAATTATTGTCCTTTTCAGTTTTGTTGTGGATAAGGTAGAAAAAAGTATCCCTGATATTTTTTTTTACCACGTTTCAGGTCACATGGGTTTTGTATTAATATTTATACTATTTTACATGTGATGTTTAAGAAGTCAGACAACACACAATTTCTGAGGAAAAGTCTGACCAAATATGAACTTTTAATAGAAATTAATAAAGTACAAGAAGAAGCAAGCTACCATAATATCAGCATCAGAGAGAAACAAATAGCATGATTAATCTGTTGAGAACTGAGGGGTAGGTGGTTGGATAAGGACATCTGTAAAAGTGCCAACGATAAATTTTTTTGTAATCTTCCAAAACTAATACAGAACAGAATTATTGAATGGAGGTTATGTGGTATAGACTGGTTGGTTGCTCTCCCAAATTAGTTTATCTTCCTCTTTGATTTAGCAATAGATTGATCACATGCCCAAGTTTCCCTTGTGGTTGACTATGGCCATATAACAAAGTTCTGGTCTATGAAATGTGTTTACAAATGATGTATGTCATTTCTAGGCCTAGTTGATATCAACTTCCAACATGCCACCTTCCACTCTTTCTTTTTTTTTTTTTTTATCATATTCTTGTAGAATAGAGAGGACAGAATGCATTTGGAGGAAGGGGACTCAAGATGCTGAAGGAGATTATAAACTCGAATAGACAAGAACACTCAGCCCCAAACACCAGACTGATGTTATTTATTTACATTTGCAAGGAATATGCAACACAGAGATTGGTTGTGTGTTCACAGAAACAGTTAGCAGTAAACAAATTAATAAACCATAGAAATGTGCATGAGTGATTAAATAAAAAATTAAAGTGAAGAAAAGTTATTTCAGTAACGAACACACAGATTTGGAAAAAAATCAAAGAGTATACCTATAAATTAAACTTTTAGATATTATAATTAAATCCAGCACTTAATTATTTTTTATTCAAATTAATTGAAGTTGAAGTTAAGAGTAAACTGGCAGAATTATCCAGAATAAAAATTATGCAGAATGGAGCACAAAGAGATAAAGTTGTGGAAAAGTGAAAGATTAAGAGACAAGGAGAATATAGGCAGGAAAATCTCAGATATTACATGCAGCAATATTTTCACTGATATGTCCCCTAGAGCAAGGGACATAAAGAAAAAAATAAACAAATGGGATCTCATCAAAATAAAAAGCTCTGCACAGCTAAAGAAATAGCATTAAAATCAAAAGACAGCCAACTGTATGGGAAAACATATTTGCCAATGATACCTTGGACAAGGGTTTGATCTCCAAAATATATAAAGAACTCAGATGAATCCACTCCAGGAAGACAAACAACCCAATTAAAAAATAGGCAAAAGACTTGAACAGGCATTTCTCAAGGAGGACATACAGAGGGCCCAGAGACATGTGAAAAGATGCTCAGTATCACTAGTCATCAGAGAGATGCAAATTAAAACCACGGTGAGATATGATTTCATGCCAGTCAGAATGGCTATCATAAACAATTCAACAAAAACCAAGTGCTACTGAGGATGTGCAGAAAAGGGAACCCTAGTGCACTATTGGTGGAAATGCAGATTGGTGCAGCCACTATGGAAAACAGTATGGAATTTCCTCAGAAAACTAAAAATGGAACTGCCTTTTGACCCAGCAATTCCACTGCTGGGATTATACCCTAAGAATCCTGAAACACCAATTCAAAAGAGCTTATGCACCCCAATATTTATAGCAGCGCAATTTACAATAACCAAGTGTTAGAAGCAACCTAAGTGCCCATCAGTAAATGAGTGGATCAAAAAACTGTGGTACATTTACACAGTGGAATACTAAGCAGCAGAAAGAAAGAAAGAGCTCCTACCCTTCGTGACAGCATGGATGCACCTGGAGAGCATTATGCTAAGTGAAACAAGCCAACCAGTGAAATAGAAATACCATATGATCTCACCTATAAGTGGAACTTAATCAACAACAAAAAACAAGCAATCAAAATACAACTAGAGACATTGAAATAAACAACAATACGACAGTAATCAGAGAAGGAGGGGGAGAGGGATAATAGGGGATGATGTGGGGGCATCAAGGAACATGTATGAAGGACACATGGACAAAGCCAAAGGGGGTGGCTTTGAAGGTAGGAGGCAGGGATGGGTGTGAAGAGGGGGCATGGTGGGTTGAAAATGGAGACAATTGTACTTTAACAACAATAAAAAATGTGCTCTAAATTGTAAAATATAAAAAAAATAATTAAAAACCTGCTAAGAGGGAAACAAAAAGAGACATGGAGAAATGCCAAAATACTTCTTTTTTTTTAAAGATTTTATTTATTTTATTTTTTTTTTTAGAGAGGGAAGGGAGGGGGGGGGAGAGAGAGAGAGAGAGAGAGAGAGAGAGAGAGAGAGAGAGAGAGAGAGAGAGAAACATCAATGTGTAGTTGCTGGGGGTTATGGCCTACAACCCAGGAATGTACCCTGGCTGGGAATGGAACCTGAGACACTTTGGTTCCCAGCCCGTGCTCAATCCACTGAGCTACGCCAGCCAGGGCTCCAAAATACTTCTTATAGGAACTCTTAAATAAGATGAGAGAGGGAGAAAAGGAGAGGCACAATTTTACAGCACATGAAACAGGTCTGATGAAAGAATCATATTAAGGAAACACAATGTATCCCAAACAGGTAATAAGAACTTTATATTTACAAACCTGTGAAGCTAAAGATTTTAAAAGTTCTAACATAATCTTAAAAACCATTGATCAAAGTGGAGCAACAAATCAATGTTTCTCTTTCTCTCTCAAATCAATGAAAAAGAAAACTAAGAAAAGACATATTAGAAATTACAGTAATAGCAGATTCTCCATTATAACAACAATATCCATCATGTGTGGAAACATACTATGCAAAGTACTGAAAAACATTATGTGTCAAAGAGCTAATTTACTGAAGTTGAGAGTGGTTATTTCATTATTTATTATTGCTTTTTAAAAGCTAAAAATGTTTACCATCAATAGGTCACCATTAAAGGAAATTCCAGGAAGGAACAAAAAAAACATACTGAAGAAAAAACTGAATCTAGAGAATCAGTTAAGCAAGAAAAATAATTAATTACTAACACTAAATATGAACCACAATAATTCATTCTTTTTTTTGTCTTTTTATTGGAATATTTTACTCATAGAATTTATAATCTGAACTTCTACAAAGGGGAGGTTGTTAACACCTATGAGGCAATGTGGCTCAAAAGTTGAGTTTATTTATAATTGATATCTATTCAAATGGCTCCCTAAATTTTGATCTCCTTCTCAATAAGAAAAGAAAGATAACACATCTGAATTGTTAGAGTTTGTACATGTGATAAGGTTTACTAACAGAGTAAAAATCCATCACTAGTAAGAAGATAAAGAGCAAAAGGAATAGAAAAAAGAAAAAGAACATGAAAGGAAAAAAGAGGAAGGGGATAGAGCTTCAGGAAGAATGACATTCAATGTGCCACATGTAACTGCAAAGTTATATAATAACTTTAATAGATACTACGAAATACTTTCATTATTTCTTATCCAGTTTTTCACTCTAAAAATAAATGATAGTATTAATAAAATTATAAAAGCTTTTTTTATAACAGTATATTTAATGATTAAACATTTTTATTTTAACTAACAAATACATTGCATATGTTATTTAAAACAAATCAAATACTAAGTAAATATGTCCTTGTATACTGAGATAAAAATGTTATAAATTGTAAGTATGGAAAAATTGTGAAAATATTTTTTTTGGTTTATATATTGTATACATATTACATGTTAATATGTAGTAGTCATTTCTTTCTTGATATTTCAGGATTTTGAGATTTCAGTCTAAGGTTATTGAATATAGAAGATATGGCTAATTGTTAAAAAGAAAAAAATACCTAAATACAGACAGATCAGTGATTAAACAAATTTATTTTCTATATGACTATCTTTAAAACCAATTTAAAGACTGTCAATGATAACCTTAAAACTATTTCTTAGGCATTTTTTTTCATTAAATAGGCAAATGATAATAATTTTATCTCAAACCCATTTCCTAAATAAAATGATATGTATTATGTCACATTCACTTAGCACCACTTCTAAATTTTTTATATCTGCATTTGTGGAGTGCTTAGAACTTTTCTTATAATACACAGCAAAGAACAGGTATTAATTGTAACTGTTTTTCTGTCTTTCTGAAATAAATGGAATGAAATTGCATTCTCTGCTACAGCATTGAAAACAATTTACTCACAGTGAAAGAGGAAGAGAGAAAAAGGGAACGAGCATTCATTAATTCAAAGAATCCTTAGAAAACATGTATAATAGTGATTTATGAGAATATACTGACTGGGACACGCCCAAACTCTGTTCATATGTAAAATCAATAGCCCAAAATACTGTACTATTCCTGCCAGTTCTTATGTGGGTTAGACTATTAAACAGCAAAACAGTAACATCTGGAAATGTGAAGGTCGAAGGTCATTTTATGAATAAAACTGCACCAGCATGGTTCATAATAACCTGTACCTGACCTTAGCACGAACTGGACTTTTACTGAGTTTGCTGTATAATAAACTAAAAATCCATGCTTTTGTTTTATTATGATTTTAGTTTGGTGACTTGTGTTACTTAAACAACTAGTACAAAATTCAAAAATTACAAATGCTGCATATCTATGTTTAAATTCAAAAGTGTCTATTAGTGCTGAAATTCATTCTAGTACATATGTTAGGAGGCAAGATTTAATAGAGTAAAAATGTTTCCATATTCAAAGCTTACATGTTATTTTCCACTTCTTGTGTTAACAATGGAATGTACTATACTTACATTTGAAAGTATGCACTATTTAAAAGGATTATTAATCAGAACTGCAGAATTTTTTCTCTCATTTCTTTCATATTTTGTAACATACATGTTATGGACCAATGGTTTGTGTGCCCCCAAAATTCATAGGTTGAAATCGTAACCTCCAAAGTGGCTATATTTGGAGTTGGGGCCTCTGAGGAAGTAGCTAAGGTTAAGCGAGGTCATAAAGGAGAGACTCTTGTCTCATAGAATTAACGTTCTTCTAAGAAGGGAAACCAGAGATCTTACTGACTTCTCCACAAGAAGAGTGAGTATGTGTGAGCACAAAAGGAGATATCAACTACCTACAAGTCCAAAGAAGGCTCATCAAATAATCAGCTATACTGGCACCTTGATCTTTGAATTTCAGTTTTCAGAATTGTGAGGAAATACCTTCTGCTGTTTAAGCCACCCAGCTTGTGGTATTTTGTCATGGCAGCCTGTGCTGACTAATGCAGTATTTTTCTTGGGGTTTTTCTGAAGTTAATATGTTTAGAAAAACCCTCCCAAAGCAATATTTCATTGAGATTAGGGCACTGAGTTAGGGTGTCAGCTGTTCACCAATACTGAATAATATTGAGGGAGAATGGATTATACAGAAACCTAATTATGATTATTTAAATGGTTAGCTTTATGTATGTGGACCTTAGAACTGACCAGTAACTATAAAGAAGTCTTAACTGTTAGCTGGCCAATTTCTAAACATGATATGTAACTGAATACAATGTCATCACATAGAAGGCAACAAAAATATCTTAAAAGTACCATATATAGGAATATTTTTGCACAGGAATATTCAGGGCACAAAATATATATTGTCCTTCCCCTGTTCCCCTTCCCTCACTGGATGACATTTGCTGGAATCTGGCTCAATTCAGATTGCTGCATACATTTTAAAATCTTCTGATTGCATTTCTGCTGCACCACTGACAAAAAAAAAATCAATCTGAAAAAATTCAGCAGAAGTCATGGGTTCATTTGCAAGAGCAGAACTCTCAGACAGCAGATGTTCCGTAAATGTGTAAATTAGATGCCATTGGCAAATTTATGTTCTACTTCCACTCTCTGCTCCTTTCTTTTTCTAGTACTCATTACTCCTAAATCTGTTAGATCAAGCTATTGTTTAACTGCATGCAACTTACTAAAAGGGTAAGTCTCTGATTAGGAAATCGACTTTTAAAATGCATGTTCATCTCAATTTGGTTGTTTCATATTAGAGAAAAGAAAAATTAAGCACTCAGCGATGATGATTTCCATCTCAGCATGTAATTGATTTATTACTAGATTAGGTTGGTTGGATAGTGGTTGGTTGCAATGTGTTGCTGAAGAATTTGCCATCTTGAACTAAAGACAGTGATGTTCCTGATGAAATTAAGACATGGTTCCTATGCTAAAAAGAGGAATACATAAGCATTGTTAAATTATATTTTAAAACAATCATGGAGTTATTTAATTATATTTCCATCATAATAAATATTTTATATATTTGAAAAGTGCTTCAGTGAGTTTGTTTGTATTGAGTTTTATTGCTAAGAAAGAAACATAGTCTATGATTAATTATAGATTCTGTTTAATAAGTACCAGTTGCTCATCAGTTAACATTTGTCAGTTTTCTGTTATTATGTGTGGATGAATGTTCCTAGCTAAATAAAATAGGAGTACTGGGGACTATGAAAGAGTGAACCTAAACGTGGGTCACAGTTGACTTCATTTGACATGTTAAAGCTGATGTCTGATTCCTTTAAATAACATATTAAAGCCAAAGGGTTGAGGAAAAAATACTGGTTTGACCTTATAGGCATTAGCAGATGAATTTTAAAAACTGCTTCTGTAAAATAAAAATGTAAAAGGGCTGGTTTGAAGAAGGAAAAATATTTTAATGCAATTATATTTATGTCAGTATATTTTTGTAAACAAATGTATACTTCATATCACCTTGAATTTTTATGTATTATTTTATGGACATGTTATTAAAATTACATGTTACTTAATCAGAGTGTTAAAACTCCTGATTGAATATCTAAGGATGTCTTAGGATTTTAGAATTCATTGTGTAACAACAGACTGTGTGTGAGTGTGTGTGTGTGGTGTAACTGTGTTGTGTGATAGCAGATTCCCAACATCCAACTGGTAAATAATAAGAATCTAAGAACCTTGAGGATTTATCTGCATGGAGAAGTGCTCAGGACTAGAATCACTGAATGAAGTTTTGGATTTTTCTCTAGTACCTAAATTAATTTGAAAAAGAGGCCTACCATTGAATCTTATTTTTAATTTTCACAATTTTTTTTCCTGTTGCTCTGTTTTCTTCATTTTTAGATAGTTTTTCTGTGTTCCATCTTGTGAATTAATCATTGAATCTTTTTTTCTCTTCAATGCACAAAATTTATTTAAGAACTTAGTGTGTTGGAAAAACTATCATCGTGAGATAGACTTCTTAGAGAAATAATTTTGTGTTCCCATTGTTTAAATAATTATTTTCAATTCCTGACCAAACCCAGACACACAGCTCAAATGCTTGCTTGACATCTCTACCCAGTCCCCCTCTAAAGTGCATAAAGCCACACATCTCTTTTTAAACTTTTACTCACTTCATGTATGCAGTCAGTTGCTATATCTTATGTCTCACAAACCAAATTTTAACCTTACCCTAAGTGTGAGGGAAGTGCTTCTAGTTTAAGATAACACAAGAAGTTTTGACTCCCATATGGAGAACAGCCAGAGGGGAGCAACAATATAGCAATCAAGGAATGATATAAGTTGCTGAAAGTAAAGATGAAAAGAAGGGGGCAATCTAAGATAATTTTGAATTAGAATGTACTCCCACAGTACTCCTAGTGGGACTGAAATCTGGGGAGAAGAGAGATTAAAGGTTAGTATTATCATCTAGATTATTGCTGTAAACTACTGGGAAAAGTGGATAATATTTATTGAGATGGAAGAGAATGAGAGAAACGCTTTGGGGCATGTTATATTCCTTAGTGGACAAGGAATTAGTGGACAAGCATGGACTTTGGCAGATGTGACTTTTGTAATGTCTCCAGGCGTTTTCCTATGAATAACCAACCTACCTTCCTGCTGTAAATGGTTAAGATCATACTCTGAAGTTCCCTGGGATTCTTGCAAATGCCTGACAACTTGGGAGGAGGCAGCAAATGGGGAGCCAATGCTGACTTTTCGAACCTTTATGTATTCATTACTCAATGATTTCATAAGCATCTAAGTATCATGTTAAACCTATTTCTGTAATCATTTCTGTTTTACTAATACAACCTTGACTTTTTCTCCATCTCAATTCTTTAAAACAGAAATGTACTAAAAATACTATGAAAGAAAATATGTCAAAAGGTTCCAATGATATTTTCTCTTGAAGTAAGTGTGGATAATGGTGATTCTTACTGATATAAATTTTGCCAAATATTTTATTTTCTGAAATTTATAAATTTATAAGCAGTTATATGCAATAATAAAAAAGAAATGTATGTACTTTGGAACTTATTTTGATAATTATGATAGTAATCAAATTAATTAACTAATATTGGTATTTACTGCACACAGACATTGTTCTAGGCTCTGGGATACAAGTTTAAATAAAACAGAGTAAAGCTAGTTGTCAAGTAATGACATAGAAATAGGATGACAGATAATCTAAAGGAATAGAGAGTGAATGAATTTTCAGTGAGGACCTAAATGAACTGCAGCATGTATTATGTCCAGGCAATAATTGACCAAGCCAAAAGTGGCAAGTGCAGAGGTCATGAGGAGGAAATTTGTTTGACTTATTCAAGACAGCAAGAAGATAAAGGTAATGGTTTGTCATGAAAAAGTGGAAGAGGACTCATATCGTTCAAGATTTTCTATGTTATTCCAAATGAAGTGAAGAAGCACTGGAGTGTATGAGTAGTTGTGGGAGTGAGTAGATGTGGAGTTGTGTGACTTAACTTACAGGTACAAAACATTTTCTGACTAGTGTGTGGAGAAGTGTTTGTGAAGGGGCTGGGTGGGTGAAGAAGTGAGACCAGAAGACCTATAAGGACAACTTTGCAGGCAGTCAAGCTTAAAGGGGTGGAAACCTTGAACTAAGGTGTTAAAGTAGAAATGGTGATAGAAAGTAGAGTTTAAGACATGTTTTGAAGGTAGATCCAAAAAATATCAGCCCTGGGAAAAAGAAGAGTAAATGAAGACAATTGGAATTTGGGTCTGAATAACAAATTTGATATTGAATGTTGACAATTTAAAATGTGATGAGGAAATTTTATTAAGAGAGGATAATTGATTCATCATCACAAAAATTACCTGAAACATTTACAGATTTAAGGCCTATAAAGACATACATTTATATATTAATAGTAGGTAATGCTTAGTGTGTGCTACTGTTTGCTAGCCACTATTCTAAGTGCTACATGTGCATTGATTCATTCAATACTCAAAACAGGCTCAAGAGTCACATTACTGTTACAGGTCATTATAATTATTTTAATTTATAAGTGAGAAAACTAAATTTTCTTTAGACTAGAATATTTGTCTAAGATTACATAACTATTCAATAATAAGTGGCAGAGTTAAATTGAAGACACTACTCAAGCTTTGGGTCCGTACTCTTAAGCACTACACAGTGCTTATTGTTTGGTTTCTTGCTCATCAAAGAGAAAAGTAGATTCTATTACAGTGGAACCTTCGTCTTTAACTTAAGTCATTCTGGGAAACTGTTCAAGAAGTAATTTTTTCAAAAGCCAAATCTCCCTTGTTTGTTGCATGAGAAGCACGTGACTGATCACACAGGTTTCGTAATGAGAGGGTTGTTGGGTAGAGAATAAAGACAGAAACTTTATTTGATAATTGAGACATATTTTCATAAACACCTTGGTAGAGAACTGAATTGTTCAAGAACCAAGGCATATAATAACTGAGGTTTGACTATATTATAGAATTTATAAATTTGTCACAATAACTACTTAAATAAACCACAATAAATTATAACCACACTTAAATTATAACCACAATAAATATTTTAGTAGTTGTAAAGAATACTAATGAATATATCCAATTTTGACTTGGAATTCTTAAGACATACATGGGAAATTATCCTCTAATACAATAATGTTTCTTTGTATAATTCAGTCATGAAATGATTGAATTCTTGTTACTGTGAAGAAAAGCCTAAGTATGTGAGATACAAAGTGCCTTATTTTTGTTTTATAGAGCTTTTTGTGCATTCACAGATATATTTTTACTTGTCATTGTTTTCCTCATTATCTCCAATTCCTGAAGAATCTTGTTTATTACAAGTAGCTGTGAATAAACCTGAAGTTCCCCTTGACATTTCTCATTTTATTTTTTATTCAACTATGAAAGTTATGAGGCATTTATATTGTTTGACCTTAAGATTATATAAATACAAGTCTGTGTTTTTCTTGAGTATTCTTTCTCATTTTAAAGATGGTGTGTGTTTACTTTCTATCATAGAACTCATAAATATTGATCAAAATATAATGCACAAAATGTCAAGAATATGAAAATTAATGGTCAGTGATCTTCCAAATTGAAGAGTGCTTATATTTAATACATACAGAAAATAAACTTAAATATCATATCATAATATTGTACAATACAATGGCTACATACTATTTTTATGGGTGATTAATGCAATTGGGAAAAGAAATGGTCTAACTTTGCAGATCAAGATAGCCCATGTCAATCTTATTTTCACTGGATATTTTTCTGTGTTGAATTTGTGTTTCAGTAACAGTCTAGCCCTGGCTTGTGAGGCTCAGTTAGTTATAGCATCATCCTGCAAACAAAAAGGTCTCAGGTTTGATTCCTGGTCAGGGCACATGCCTCAGATGTGGGTTCAGTTCTGCAGTCAGTGTGCAAACGAGAGGCAACCAATCAATGTTTCTCACATTAATGTTTTTCTGCCTCGCTCTCTCCCTCCCTTCACCTCTCCCTAAAATCAATAAACCTATCTCCAGGTGAGAATTTTTTTAAACGTCTATATTTTAAGTAAAAAAATTTCAAAGACCTGAATAAACTGAGCATTTTACAATAATAATTAATATTGTGAATATTAACAAAGAAGTTTCCAGTCTAAATTTTTGCAAGCACTGTTCTAGGTTTTATCTAGTTCAATTTCCACAACAAATCTGTTGGGCGAGTGCTATTGTTATTTATGCACAGAAACTAAATAACTTGTTCATGTTGCCAAAATTGAACGAACAGAGACTGACCACATTGTCCACTACTTCAGTCTCTATTAGAAGAAAATAACCATCTGAAGATGGAAATTTATTTTGCTTTCTTTATTTTTATCCAATAATTAAAATTATATCTAACAGTTATCAAGTTTTAGTCATTTTCTAAGCATGAGTTATCACATTTAATCCTCTCCACAAGCAGAAGGAAGCACTATTATTATTCCCAATTTACAAGTGAGGAACATGAGACTTGGAAAATTATGGAAAAAACCTGCAAAAGTCAAAAACTACTTTCACAACTTGGATTAAAATTCAGGCAATCTGATCACTCAGCCCATATTTAAATGCTCTTCTCTTGCTTAAACCAGTAGTTATATGCTAACATTTTTATATTGGTTTAGTCAGTATTATATACTATATAGCATGTATTGTTTTATGATTTTACTTTTATATCTAGTCTAGTATTAAAATATTTTCTTATGAATATACAGTATCAGTCATTGTATGATTCAATTATGATCTTTGACCACAATTTTCTTAATTTTTTTTGGTGGACATTAATGTAGACAATTGGATAGGAAACATTAAAAAAACCATGTTGCAGTTTTGTTCTTTTAAATATATTTCTTTATCTTATTTAACTTTCCCAAAATACTTGAGAACATTGAGCTATAGGCTTCTACCCTTAGGTGCCTTTTCATGACTCATTCTCTGTTTCCCTCACTGATTTCATCCTTTTCATCAACTCCTGCTCTCACCTGTGCTATGATTGTCAAATCTGTGCCTCAGCTCTGCTCTTTCTCTTAAACATCACCACTAGATCATTCTGAATGCTACACAGACATTTTCATCTCATTTAACAGGCACTTCAGTCAAGATTTTCAAACAAATATTTACTTTCTGCAAACATGTTTTTTTTTCCTCATAGGCATTATCTCAAGTATAATGCATTTCATTTTCCCAGAAAATGAGCATGATATTGTTAGCCATCCATGAGTTTTTCTTTACCTCACACATAATTACCTAAAGTAAATATGGTATTTCTTCTCTTGCTTATTTCTAGCTCTATCTCCTTTCCTCCTAGCTGATTGCTTTGGTTTTCATTCATATTATTACTCTGTTGATGGCCATAACTTACTAACAAGGCTTTGTCTCCAGTTTGTCTCTCTTCCAAATGCTGCTGATTGTCTTTTGAAAGGATATATCATGTGATGTCATATCTTTTCTTAAAACTCTCAAGAGATTCTCCATTTCTTGTAGATAAAATCCTGTATTTTACAATATGAGAAATGATAATTATTCTTTTCACTGGGAAGAAAAAACGCTTTTATAAAGTGTCTTTGGTCATGAAAGGCAAGCCCAGACTGGAGAGGCATAGACAAACAAAGGAAAATTTCACTGGTACTATAGTAATTTAGGGTATGAATTTTGATTATCCCCTTAGAAGCTGTATTAGCAAGGCTTGGGAGCCTGGAAATGGAGAAAAAGAAAATAATCAAGAGAGAATAGAGTTGAGTTGCAAGAGAAAAGGGCCTAAATAAGGAAATAAAATTTTTAGAAAGAAAAGAGTAGGGAGAAATGCTTAACTGTGAGGATGGTCAATGTCACCTTTTATAATTTATCTGGTATATATTTTTAGCATTAGTTCATTTATTAAAAAGTGATTGTTACCAGGCATTTTTCTAGGTACCTGAAATAAGGTAGTAAACAATTTGGCAGAAATTGACACTCAGGGAACTTACATTATGCATAAACAAAGAAAATAGTATACAGCTTCTGAGATATATCTTCAAATATCTCACTTTCTATACTTATTATTGGCATTTCAATGGAATGCGTACATTTTATTGATTTCTCAGAATAATCTGCTGATATAAGAATAGTTGAGTAGTCATGAACCTTCATCAACACCTATTAGTTCTCACACACAAACTACATAAACACACATGGCATACACAGAAAATATTGTATCCACATTAATATATACACATTAATAGTTTTCTTTTTGATTGATGTCTGAACCTGAGAACATCTGGGCAGTAATAGGAGTTGAGGGAGAATGGCTTGGTAGAGAAAGGAAAATCAAAGTGTTGAAGGGGCAGATGAATTTTAGTTTCTGTAGGTCATTGCATAAGTCACTTAGCTGTTCTATTTCATGAGTTCACAAATTTTGCCCTCAAGGCTCTTTTATACTATTAAAATTATCGAAAGCCCCAAAGAGTTTTTGTTCATGTGGAGTACATATGCTGATAGTTATAATGAAATTAAAACAGATACATGTTTAACATATTTATATGTTAATTCATTTTAAATGACCATAATAAACCCATTACCTTTTAACATAAGTACCTTTGTTGAACCATAATTACTTCTCCCAAACCCAGAAATATTTAATGGGAAAGGTGGCATAGCATTTTATTTTGACCAAATTACTTTAATGTTTAATATATTTTCATACTTGTTTTTAGCTTTATTGTGTTAAAATATCATTTTGCTTTAAGTGTATGAAATATATTCAGATTCTCACAGACATATAATTATCAGATCATTTTGGATTTTCCTCTTTGATACTAAACCTTAACTCAGTATGCATTGTTTCTGAATGGTTAGTTGCAATGTGGAAACTATATCAAGAAACATTTCTTACTCTGTTTTATTAAAATCCATTGGTCATGTTGCTCTTTGAATTAATTCTTTACCCTTGTATGACTTTAGAATATGTTGGTACTGAACTATGTACCTCTTCTAAATATTTCTACATTTCATTATGAATTTTTAAAATATCATATAAACATCACTATTAATATTACCAGAGGTGTCTTTAACTATTGAGGCAATGTCAAGCTAACGGTGGTAGAAACAAGTTTTCCCAATGTCTAGTTTCCTCTGACATCCCTGCTCAGCAGCCACAGTCTAGGACCCAATGCTTCCCGTTCTACTTTTCAGATCCCTTGAGATCCAGAGGATTCCTTGTACTTTCAACAAAGCTCTATATTTACTTTTTTTAAAGGGTTTAATATAATTTATTGGTAGATTTTGTTGTTCCAGAAACTAAAAATCTTTCATATTTCAGCCTTCAAAAGAGGAAGAAAACTCATTTTCCTTATAGATTTTAATCCCATTTTATCCCTTTATGCATAAATCCTTTGGATACAGCTCATGAATTACCAGCTTCTGTTTGTCACATTGGCTATGCATCATGTTCTACTCCACTCTCAGATACATATTTAGTATGTGAATTAAACTTTATTATAATTACACAAGTATTTTGACTGTGCTTAAAATATGATTTAATAGAATCACACAGAATATAGGTGAAATGGTAAGAATGCGATGTAACATTCTAGAATACTTCATTTTGTCTTAAGTAAAGGTAGCAATAGTACAAACTATTTCAATAACATATGGTAATGTACATATTTCACTTTTTTACACCATCATTTTACCCTCATTTGTAATGTATCTGCCCATAATAGTAATGGAATTTTTATCTTTTCTTACTGTCTTCTGTAGAATAATGTTGGGAATCTAGGATAATTTGTGACTTTTTGAACCAGTGATTAAAAGATTAAGAGACTAGGAAAAACAAAAGAAATTATTGTTTATTCATGGGGTCAAGAATGTATTAAGTTTACATGTAAACACAATTATCATTTGTTTGACTTCTGTTGCTGAAAATGCTTCTAAGTGTAAAGACAAAATGAAGAATACATGATGAATCAAGGCTGCTCTCCATCCGCATATCAGCTAAAACCAAGAAAAACAGAAATTCAGAGCAGAGAGAATGAGAATATTAACAGTGAGCATAGGTTCAAATCTGTTGAGAGTATCCTTGCTTTCAACCTTCAGTTCTTTCTGATCTGGAGTCTTGGGCAATGCCTCCAGATTTTCCTAAATGTACTAAAAGAAATTTTGAATACAGATATTTGTTTTGTAAAAACAGTTCATCATGTAATTTCCATGTTTCTAAGTTTGTCAACAATTCAGATGGAAAATTTTATTCAACTAGAAATGGCACAAAAATGTGGATTTGGGGATTTTTACTTTTAGTTATTTTCCATCATTGTATCCCCAACTTATCTCAGAGGCAGTCAAAAGGAAGACATTTGTTTTTGCCTCCATTGACTTATGAGGTCTGACCTCTTCCGAGACACGAAACTGATTAAGAAAGGTTTGGAACACATTACTAAGTAGTGTTATGAAACATCTTTTCCCAAGTGTTTTAGGAACATGGTAGAAAACTATTTTTCTTTGTATATCAGAGAGGGGAATAAACAAAATCAGAGGTCCTAAACCCCTTGAAACTGTGTTCAGAAGTTTGCAGATGGGAGCCTTAGTGCCTTGTTCTGAGAAGGCACAGTACACAGCTTTCATCAAATTCTCAAAAGGGTAATAAAACTTCACAAAAAGACAACAGACACTCAATGAACACAAAAATATTTCCAATCCATTTCCAATTAGCTAAGTTTGCATGGTCAGGTTATCACAAAATAAGCAAACTGGTAAATAGGAAGAAACAACTTGACTGCATGGGACTTGAAAAAGTAAATATTTAGAAATAAAGACATGTTTCCTGAGAGCACTTGACATTGTGGCAGATTTTTATAATTTAGAGAGGAACGTTATTTACTTCATTCACTGCAAAAGAAACATATAGGAGTATATACCTGTCATTAACAGTTCTTTTACTATGTTTTTCAAATCCTTACAAAAATCTGTTAATTTGCATTGCTGACTGATGGTGGTCTAGCATTAAGATTCTCTTTCACACAGAGAAGGTATCAACAAAACTAAGGATAGACCTTGTTTATTTTCTTTTGTATTTTTTGAGAAACTCTTGTGGAAACCATTTATTGTTGTTGTTGTTTAACACAAGGATGGAAGGGGGTCACTTAAATAATTTATTTTATTAAATATGATTTATTTCACACTGTTCACTTTGACCCAAACAGCAGAGTTTTATGAACCTTCAGAAAAAAAAACATTACACAATGTAGCACAGGTAGTTGTAATCCACACTTTCGTGTATGTCAATCATGTTTACAAGACGGGAAGGAAGTACTTTTACTTTCCTTTGAATTTTTTTATGCTTATTAAATGTATTTACTTTCTCATCTCTGGATTAGCTAGAATTACCTTGCATTAGAACTTTTCAAATCCTGATTTAGTGTTCTTTCAAGGATACAGTATTATTCTATTATCATAGCCTAGGGTTAGGGACCAGAAAACTGAACAGTAGAGGTAATAAGGGCTATAAATTTATTTCCCACATCACTGATTTACCTAATCTTTGAAAGGGAGCAATTCCTTGGAATTCAATAATCCAGGCTTCTTGTGCTTCATCAGATCAGATATATTGCATCTATGGTATTGACTCCCCTGAATTTCCTTGAATTAAATGTAAAGAAGTTGTAACATGCGGAAGGTTTCCATTTCAATTTACTAATTTTGTTAGAATTCCTTTAATGTCTAAAGTAAGTATGCTAATAAAGTTTGAGATCAAGTCCCAGACTTCAGTAAGTCTAATATGTTGTTAGATATTGTTGTACTAGTGTCATTTATAAGACCCTCAGCAATACTTCACAGTAAGCAAGGAATCACAAATAATAGCAAGAAAACTATTTGCTGAATACCTACTTGCTAAAAAACTAATAAATCATACCAATGAACCCAACAAATTTCTCTTCAGGTTAATTTTATGTGTAACATTATACACAGCCCCAGAATACTTAATGTGTCAAAAAATAATTAGTAATACCTGATAAAGATACAAAATAGGTGTTTCAAGGATAAAAATAAGTGATATAGCCCTCAGACTCAAGGAAATTATCTGCTAACTCACAGCTTTCCATAAATAACATGATTTAGAGACCAGTTAAAATCTGTAATTGAACTGCAAAGTGATAGAAGCGTTCAGAGATAGGAAGCTACTATATCAACAAAAAATTATAAAATTTTATTTTGATGATATTGGTTAATGACTTAACTAACTGGGGACCTACTGATACTTTATGGTCATACATATTTAAAAAAAGTATTGTATTTTTTCCATTACCATTTAACACTCTTACCCCCTTCTCTCCTGTAAGCATTGCACTGTTGGCCCTGTCCATGAGTCCTTTTTCTTTTTTGCCTGATCCCTCCACCTCCTAATTTCCCTTCCTCCAATAGCTGTCATCCTGTTCTTTGTCTATGAGTCTGTCCCCATTTTCCTTGTTAATTAATTTGATCATTGGATTTCACGTGTGAGTGAAATCATTTGGTATTTGTCTTTCTCTGACTGGCTTATTTCATTTAGTATTATGTTCTCCAAGTCCATCCATTCTGTCACAAATGGTAAAGTTTTCTTCTTTATTTACAGTCTAGTAGTATTCCATTGTGTAAATGTTCCATAGTTGTTTTATTCACTAATCTGTAATCTACTGATGGGCACTTGTGCTGCTTCCAGATCTTGGCTATTGTAAATTGTGCTGCTATGAACATAAGAGTGGGTGCATATATTCATGGATACAGAGAACAGACCGACAGCTATCAGAAGGGAGGGGATTGGGGGCTGGGTGAGAAGGGTTAAGGGATTAAGCAAAGAATAAAAGACTCTTGGACATGTAACAGTATGGTGATTACCAGAGGGAATGATGTGAGGGAGGTATAAGTGGGTAAAGGGGGGATAAATGTTGATAGAAGGAGTCTTAACTTGACATGGTAAACACCAAATGCAACATACAGGTGATATATTATAGAATTAGAATATAGAATATAGAAATGCAAATTAAAGCCACAATGAGATATCATCTCACAGTTTTCAGAATGATGATCATCAATAAATCAACAATCAACAAGTGCTGGTGAGGATGTGGAGAGAGAAGAACCCTTTTGCATCATTAGTGGGAATGCAGACTGGTGCAGTCACTGTGGAAAGCAGTATAGAGATACCTCAAAATATTAAAAACAGATCTGCCTTTTGACCCAGTGATCCCACTTTTTGGAATATATACAAAGAAAACCAAAACACTAATTTGAAAGAACATAAGCAACCCTATTTTAAAATAATAAAGAAATACTTTATAGAATGTAAATAATCATTTGCATATATTTTAATCTTAAATTATCCATTTGAAAGAATAAAAATGTAATTTTTGACCTAGGACATCTATGTCCTTGAAAAACTAAACAAAATAACAACTCTCTCTGTTATACTGAGCATCAGAAAAGATTTTAGAAACACTGGAAAATACATAGAAAATTGATAAATAAATGTTGGAGATTGTTTTTGACAGAATGACTGAAGAGGTTAGTAAATGCTCTCCCCAAAAAACAACTGCTGGAGAAAACAGTTAAATCAGCCATTTTGATGGCCTAGAAATTGATCGGTGACATTGAGCATGTTGGGAAGTCTCTATTCATGTGAACTACTGACCTTCGCATCAGAATAGTTTGAAGTGTATGGCATTCTTGCCTGAAGCAGCTTTTGTTTCCCTAGAGTGGCTGGTAGCCAGTTTAAATGAGGCAGGGAAGGCTGTGAAAACCAGAAGCCTCTTTGATATTGCTGGAAGGGTCTCATGTGACTTACTAGCAATGTCATTTGTAGGAATCTGCCCAAGGTAAACAGAAAGAAATATTTATACTAAGACTTGCATATGAATGTTCATATATTGATATAATGAATAATAGCTAAAACTGGGGAAATTCAAACATTCCTCAACCATTAACAGATAAAGGTGGTATATCTACTTAATGAAGTATTATTCACCAGTAAAAATGAGTGAAATAGTGACCTGTGCTACAACATAGACATATCTCAAAAAATTTATGTGACAGAAATAGGTCAGATAAAAATGCTATTTATAATATTATTTGATTTGCATGAAATATCTAGAAAAGAAAAGCAAATTTAGTGAGACCAAAAACCGATTAATATTTACCTGGTATTAGGACCTGGGCAGAAATTGCCTACAAAGGAGATTGAGGAAAATTTGAGTGTGATGGAAAACTTCTAAAACTGAATTTTGAGTATGGCTACACAACTCTATAAATTAAAAATCATTAAATTAAATACTTGCAATTGATGAATTTTATGATATGTAAGTTATATCTCAAAAACTGTACAAAAGTGAATATTATATTAAAAACAGTCACTAAGTCAATTTAAAATAGGACTATATTATAAAACAATAAAAGTATTCAAAAGAATCATAATTTTTAATTTAGTAGTTAAACATACAGCAGTATATACAATAAAAACCAACAATAAACCATCCAATCACATGCACATGAAAAAATCAATGTTGAGTTACTTCTCATAGTAAAGGAAAATATAAGTGCACTCAGAGAATCTTTATTTTATATCCTTTCCAAAACTTAAGAATGATTAATTTGCTAGATTTACTTACTTGCAATAATTTTAAAGTTCAAAATATTAGAAAAATAATTAAAATAAGTAAGTGAATCCTTTGCTAGTCATAATATTACAATTATAAAATTTGAGGATCCCCCACATTCATTATAAAAGATAATGCTTAAAAGCAATTTCAATGAACTCATTAAAGACTGTGATGTAGCCCTAGCCAGTGACTTGGTTGGATTCTTGTCCCATACACCAAAAAGGTTGAGGATTTGATTCCCTGCAAGGGCATGTAATGGTTCGGTATCAAATAATTTTAGTAGGACAGATTTAAACAAGTTAAACACATATAGTAACTATGTTACTATATGCTACAGATCTCCAAAGAGGATATACAGTATTTCTGAAATTTAATTAAAAATGAAATTTGCTGATCATTAATAATAAGAATGATTATAGATAAAATAAATGCTTGCTTAAAAACTTGTATGTAAGATATTCTACACTTATTTATTCTGTATCTAAATCATAAAACTGTTTTCTAAACCCTCTTGTATCATTCAGTGAAACATTTAACCTCAGAGATCTGGAGTTTGAGTCTTGCCTACTCAAAGGATCTTTTCACGATGTTGAGAAAGACTGAGGGGTATGTGGCATTTACCCATAAGGTTCGTTATTGTTACTATTGACTCTTCTATCTATAGCTATGTTACAGTGAGGTACAGACGTGGTCTTCTACTTCAGGAAACTTCAGAAATATTCTCTTTAGTGACTAGTCCCTCTGACTGCAGATTAACCCATATAAACCATCACCATAAGCATTTTTCATGGAGCTAATGAAGGTCAAGCTTCAGGGCTCCACACTTGCATGCACCTCTTAAGGGCTTTGGGGTGGATTCTAGCAATTTGTTTACCTGGTCATAGGCATTTTCTGTTTTAAATTTTGCAAATACTTTAAAAAGTGCAGTTGCTGGACTTCTGTATCTATCATTTCAACTTTCCCTACCTCACATGTTGTCTTGTATTAGATGACTTTAGCATAAAAGCTTGACTTAGGTTATAATTATGTTTGGTTAAAGCATTTATTTTTGTGGTTTGTAGTCACATCTGTATTAAGTTATTTAGAACTGCTATAGAAATTCTCCTTTTCACTGTGCTGCTTTATTCTGCATTATTGTGACATCAAATGGCACAAAATTTAAATCCAATGTAGCTCAATTTTTTTTGTCATTAAAGAAAAGGCTTCCACCACAGTATATTATGGTGTTGACTATTTCAGTAATGTGCAGTATTTTACATTTTGTCTTAGAATTTGTGTCTTATGCAAAATGCTTTGAACACAGCATATTGATTTTTTATCATTTAAATATTCATGATAAAGCTGTTCAAATCATGTAAAGTGACACTCTAAAATATATTTTTGCAGAATCAGACAGGAGTCCATTCATAAATGAAATGCAAACTATATATTTAAAAAGTTAATAAAGCTTGAATGTTCTTTTAAATATAGTTAGAATGACATTTGGAACAATTTCAATAGACCATGTTAGAAGTTGCAGATACCTGGCTTGAAGGTAGGAAGTTGTAGTAGGTAGGTAGCATGAAGGCTCCAATATTCCATACCCCTCTGCTTTTGTGCACTTTGCCATGTGACCTGCAGTGTCTGCTGAGTCAGCCCTTTGAAAGAGGACTGGACTTGTGAGTGGATTTGAACAATAGAATGGGCAAGTGTTTCAGTGTGCCAACTCTGACTCCAAGTCTCAAGAGGCTCTGTGTGCTTACAGAATCTATTTGACTTCTGTCATTGTCATGAAAACATACCTCTGAAGCCTGTTGAAGAATAAGAAACCATGTGGAGTCGATACGCATCATTCCCTTTAGGAAATATTCCAGACCAACCAGCTCCCAGTGGATAAACCAGCTGAATGGAAACACCTGAGAGAGTCCAACAGTGATCAGCAGAACCCATCCTGTACCGACACAAACAAGTAGCTAAAGCAGAGACTTGTGAGAAAGGAAATTATGTTTTTGTTTTTATAATCCAACCTATGTTTTGTGGTGGGTTTATTGTGCCTGTTATGATAATAAATGCCTGACACAGAGGGTGCATTACTTGTTTTTATTTTTATTAGTGAAAGAACTAAAAGAGAATATAGATAAGAATTAGTAAAATATAAGAAACATAACAACATGAGCAATAAAATTAATTGAAATTATCCAGATACTACATTGCCTGCACATTGCCTGTTACCCCCAAAAGATATGTCTGCATTGTAATCTTGGAAACTGGTGAATGTTACCTTATTTGGGAAAATAAAAAGTCTTTGCAGGTGTAATTAAATTAAGGATTTTTAAGTGAAGAGATCATCTTGTTTGATCCATGTGAACCCTAAATCCAATGGCAAGTTTTCTTAAGAGACACAGGAAGACAGACAAGGAGAAGAAGGTAATGAGAGGACAAATAGATTGGAGTGATGTGGTTACAGGCTAAGGAAGCTGCCAACCACCAGAAGCTAAATAAGCATGGAGTAGATTCTCCCTTAAAGTCTCTCAAAGGGAGTACCCTCCAGAAAACTTGATTTTAGACTTCCTGCCTCTAGGACTATGAGAGAATAAATTTGTATTAAGTCACCAAATTTGTGGCAATTTGTTATGGTAGCCCTAGGAAATTCATACAGATACTAAGAATTGACTTGTGATAAAGCATATATCACATGGTAAATAATAATTAACTAAGAGAAATTGACTTCAAGTTGAAGCAAAATATAAAGTCATAGGAGATCTGATAATATAATTAATATTAAAGAGTGAATCACATAGACACATTAAAAATGTAAATCCTTAATTATTTGGCATAAAATGGTAACATGTAGATTATTAAAAAGTACAAAATGGGACTATGACAAAGATATCTTTGATAAACAGGTTAATGAATGTTACCAAATTGACAACTTAGAATTAGTCACTGTCAAAATGAACTTAAAATATAAGAATATGTTACTTCTTGAGAAAAGACTCCCAAATTTGACAATAATCCTAAAAGTACACATGATATTACCACCAACAAGTTTTCAAGACTTTTCTAGACTACCAATGACAAAAAATAAATAAATTTTGGCTAATAATCTTGGAAAGAGATTAACTTTTCACTTTCTTCTTTATATTACAAAATAGCTTAATAAAAGGAGAATATATGTCTACAGAATATAAAACAAAAAATAAAGATCAAAATGTATTACAAAGATATGGCAGAATAGGTAATAATATGTTATTTTATTATTTTGAATTTTTACCATGTTATTTATTAGCTATTTAAAATTTATAATTTGTGATTTTCTGTTAAATAACATGTCTTTAGCACTCTATTCATAATTTTCCATTTTTAAAGTTTTCCCTTGTAATTTGTGTAAGTTTAAGGAACTACAAAAATCTCCCTCTGTCCTTGTCTTTAATGACATAACGACATCAGTAAGTCCATGATGCTTTTCCTATCAACATCCAAAAATAATCAGTTTATGATTTGTTGTATCCTTGTCTCTGTCGCAAAAGAAAAACCCTGGAGCTTTTGTTTTCCCTCCCTAAGGAATAAGGCCTTCTGTTTCTCATGATCCAGAATCCTTGGCTAGTTGGACAGTCCTATTTAATTAGGACAGTAAACTATTTGCCCTTCAGATCAGAGTCATGGGAGAACAAGACCCTCTTACCTTTCTTCTCAGTACAAAGGAACCCTATCTTTTTTTCATTTAAAGCTTAATTTTCCTTCTTGCAAGGAAAAAGCTCAATTTTCCTTCTTGCTGAGGAAAAGTAGATCATACCAAAAATTTCACTGAGTTATGCTGCCACAAAATGTATTGAAACAACCAAATTGAGCTGCAGCATAGTTTGAATGCCAGAACGTTTTCCCTAACGTCCTTTCTCCACATCCCATTCCCTATCACCTTCGTAACCTTTGATTCCAGTCTTCATATGTAGGGAATATTCCTTTTGGTAATATTACTACTATTACTAATCTTATTTTGAATCCATGCCACTTAGAATTGGTAAGATTTCAAATCCAAATTTATTTTTCTGCCTCTGTAAGAAACTAAAAACAAACAAACAGAAACAACAGAACACCTACATTTTTCCTTGACAGCAATTAAAATTATCAATCCACGTTGTTTATTTACATAGGTCTGCCCCTAGGCCTTCACCAGCTGTTACAAGTTCCGCCTCACGATTCATGCTTGACATTGTTGCCTGCATGTAGGTCTCCTTTCATTGTCACAGAAGCATTGCTCCCCGGCCTGTCACTGCTGCTCTTCCAAGGCAGTCCTCCTGTCATTGCAGAGACTGCTTCCACAGAGGTGATAAAAAGCGTTTCAAGCTCTCTTATTGTTTTATGGCTTCTTCTGTCAGGAAATTCATCTCATCACCCTCCCTCCTCAGGGAGCGATAATACTTTGATGATCTACTTCTCTATTTCTTTTTATCTTAAGGACTATTTGTTTGCTTAATAAACTTATAATAGGGGATTCTAACTCTGAAATCTCAAATCACACAGATTATCAGGAGCAAAATTTCATAAAAGCAAATCACCACTCCATCGTAACGAAGTAAAAAGCCGAAGAAACTGAAATTCAACAAACCTTTGTTAGATCCATAATAGAAGTGAGAGCATGGGTAAACCCCACATGGGTGACCCATATGGAGGAGAACCACAACTTCTGAAAGCAGAGCCCTTTGGGCAGGTTCCTTCTGTGGTCCTCTCTGGGCAGCTGAAGTGCTTTGAGGAATTCCGCTGGGGAAATTGAAAAGGTGAGCTGTATAAATATTGAGGAAGCCCATTTCTGTTAATATTAGTCTTTAATCTAAACCTGAATTTTTGATTATGAGAAAATAACAATTAAGGAAAATTAACTCCCCAAAAAAGGAGAAGAAATCTTCAGAGAAAAATGGTTGTCACTGAAGCAGAAACAACTCAGGAAATAAGCCAGTACTTTGAACATATCATAAGAAGTATTTTCAGGGAAATGTAGGGAAAATATACTCATAAAACAAAATATTCAGCTACAAAGAAAGAACAAGTACACTTTTAAAATTAACTAAAATGTCTTGGGCATTTAGGGAAAAATTTACCAATAGGATCTGTATACAAGGCATATGTTAATTTAGATTTGAAGGGACGAGTTAGAAAAGAGCCTCTGAAATAAAACCAGAACTATAAGCAGGACACAGTCAATGAAGGACCAATGAAAGGACCAGTTTAATGACAAAGCAATAGCCCCAGACAAATTCAAAGAGTGATTCTGGGTTTCAACTTTAGGGCCTGCATTGCAGGTCATGTAAAAGAGTTTGAATCTTCTTATGCTTGTAATGATATACCGCTGAAGTAATGTAAGCAAAGGATCTAACTTTTCCCCTTTTAAAACTACATAGTATTCATTGTGAAAAATAGACATGAGGGAAGGCGACAAGAGTGGAATGGGAACTCTAACTTAAAAGAAGATAGTAGTTAGAACTAGAGTGGTAACAGTGAATATCTAGATGAATTCCAGCTTTATTTATTTATTAATTTTTTAATTTATTGATTTTAGAAAGAGAGAGAAAATAAGAGAGAAGAAAAAAGAGACAGAGAAAGTGAAACATCAATTTACTGTTTTATTTATCTGTGCATTTATTGACTGATTTTTGCTTGTGCCCTGACCTGGAATCATACCTGTGACCTTGGCATATGGGGATGATGCTCCAAGAAACTGAGCTACCCAGCCAGGGCCCAGCTCTATTTTAGAAGTAGTGTTGGTAGTAATTTTTGATGGGTCGCTTGTGGAGAAGAAGATGTGAACAATTAGAATACAAAGTACAGGAAGATAATCTGTTATTTAGAGTAATTTGGTGTATTATAAGAATGACAATTCAGGTCTGTGAAGACATACAAATTAACCCTTCAGTGGCTTAGAACAATTGACTCACGATTTAGAAAAATAAATTATACAGTTGCCTGACATCATTTCTATATCTCAGGTGGATTAAAGATTGTATGTTTAAAATTAAAAACTACAAGAAGATAGAGAAGGATATTTTTATAAAATTGGATGAAAACCATCTCTAATTGTGACAAAAAAACCACAGACGCTCTATAGAAAAACTTGGGCACAATTGACAATGTACAAATAAAAAAACATATGTATAGCAGTAAATACCCTAAAAATTTAAAAGAAAAACTACAAACTAGAAAAATTTTTCAATATATGTGACATAAATAATCTCTTTTTCTTATATGTGAGCTGAATCAAATCAATTAAGGGAGAGGAAAATGATAGAAAAGCAGGACAAATAATACTTGTACATCCATTATACCAGATGTCATGTTAAACATGTCATATTCTATGCTTCATTTATTCCCCACAAAAAAGTTATGGTGTAGAAACTATTCTGAATTCTCATTCTACAAACAAGAAACCTGAAACTCAATATAATTAAGTGATCTGCCCAATATAACACAATCATAATATTCTGGATTTTGTGTTTGTATATAAATTTTTGATATGAAATTTAATGCTATGCTCTAATTATGCTTTATTTTGCTCTTCTATACTATACTATGTTATGCTATACTGTACCATCCTATTCTACCTATCCATTTTATTTTATCCTATATCTTATTCAATTCTACTATGCCGTATTAAACATACTGTACTTTCTTATTTCATACCAAACTATCTAGCTTCAATATGGTAAGATGCTTCATTTCAGAACATGTTCATTATAATATCTACCTTCACTCTAGAAAATAGTAAATTTCCTACTTATTACCGCCTGTGCTTGAGTGCATGCATGTGTGAGTGACACACACATGTTTCTTCATATCTGTCCATAGCTCTACAGGGATTACTTTCCCTCTACAGGGAAAACTATCTTCTTATGAAACCATGATGAGCAGTATTTACTATACTTCTGTATTTCCAACATGAATTTGCTGCTATATATCGCAATAATAAATAATATGCACAGGTACTCTGAAAGTAGGCAGTTCAAGAAAATAATCATTCTATATTAAAATGTGATATTGACTTGGTAAGCTAAAAATGTTAATGTATTCTTTAATAATAAACACATTTTTTCTTTATGTGACAACATCCTTAACTGTAAAGTTATTAATTTGCTGACTTGATAAAGGTGTTGAATGCATTATTCATGCACAATGCTATACAAACATCTGATCATTACTAATTACTTTATGATCAGATTAAAGAACACAATCTTTATTACCTGAATAAACATACTCATTTATCACTGAATTATTAAAATATTTGACCTAAAAAACTCTATAGAAATATTGTCTTATTTGTCAGTATTTTCTAGAAGGAATAGACATAAACTAAATTATACTTTCAGTTCAACAAAAATATAAATTAACATGGAATTAATAATCTTGCTCTTGCATTTCCTTTTTGGAGTGAGAGAATCCAGCTGATTGACTTAGCTGTCAAAGGTGGTGAGACTGATCTTTTAGCTGGGTTATTTATTAGGTTCATATCAGCACAATATATTACTTATCCAGCCAAAACATTTGATTTGGCAGAAGTAATAGATGCAAAGGCTGGTACTTACAAGTTTATGAGAGATGAATTTTTATTTTAATTTGGGAGAAATGTGATTAGTTTGATAGCTCTAGGCTGATCTATAGAAAGAATTGGAGGATAACTGTTTATAAGTATTTCCTAAGTTTATATACATATTTGGAGTTGAATGATTATCCTAAAGATCTTTGTTTATAATTTGCACCAAGTATTTAATATTTATAATAAAAATGCCTGTATTCTTTGAAGTAGATTCCCTCCTTTTTCATGGCATCAATTTTTGGCATAAGGCCAGCAAATGGTTTGACTATAACTTTCTTCCAAAAGCTAAAATGTGTTATCAGAAGTAGTCTTTTTAAAATTTTGATTGTTCTAGCAAATCAAATCTACCACATCACAACACTCATAATAAAATGCTGTGAAACTGTGTAATATTATTTTGACATGTGAAATGGGAGATGGTTGAAACCTGTCTTTACCAAATATCATTTAAAGTCCAGTGGCTGAACACGGGTTATAATTTCATGGCAGAGCATCCTATTTAGCCTCTTCAATGGCATGCTATTTTTCTTGTGCCTGATGTAGTTCTGATGGACAGAACTTAGAAAAAGCCAAATTCTTCACAATAGATACCAGATTAGTTGCTTGCAGATTTCAAACACACTGAATGTGTATAAAGTGAAGGGCATGACGTTGAGCTGAGTGTACAGTAGACAAAGAAAATATAGATATCTTTTCATCATAAGTAAGAATAATGATGTAGCTATATTAAAAGCTAAAATATTGATGTTTGATTCAATTTCAAATGTCTTTTTATAGATACAGGACTGTATAATTTAATGAGTGCTAAAACAAACCAGACAGCTAATGTTACCAACTTTTTCATTTTTATTACTAACATGTTATAAACATGGGAGTTTTTATTTTCCTCTCTTAAATTACCCACCAAAAAAGTTCTTTTTCTCTTTTAAGTTATATATTTGGGTTATTTTATATAATCGGGTTGTTTAGCTTTCTCCTTTCACTCAAATTTAATCTCTGTAGAGGTGAAATAAAGGACGGCCAGTACAATCCTCGAGCCTTTCTTTAGCTTGTTAGAAAGTACTTACTGATCATGTACTATGTTTAAAACATTGTCTAATAGTTGTACCCTTAAGTAGAGTGATGCATAGTTGGATATTAATATAAATCAGAGACAATTTTATCCCATTATTGAGAAAGTCATATATACACACACACACATATATATATATATATATATATATATATGATTGTGTTAAAGACAGTTTAAAATGAAAAAGAAATATTTAACAAAAAAACAATCCTTAAGTCTTAAAATTTGATTTCAGGGAAAAGTACTTATAAGAATACAATGCAAAAGATATACCATTTTAGCAGCAAGGGAATGACAGAATGATTTTATAGAATTTTGTTAAAGAGACTTTTAGAGCAGCACTTCTCATGTATACCTCTTTATTGATGACAGACTAGAATCCAACCTCAGAAAATAATTCATTGTTAACATGTCTCATACTACTGCTTTAGGGTATATTTATATTTTTAATACATGGCTCCTGCTTACTACACAAAATTCAAATTTCCTTGATAATTATCCAAGGGCAATTAAATATCTGTCTTATCTCTAGGTATTTTCTTTGGACATATTTAATGTAAACAAACTAGACTATCTACTATTTCCTGGTGAAGGCTCATATTTTTATTGCATTATACCTTGGTCAGCATTCTCCCCTTTAAGAGGAAATCGCTTTAACCTCCCATCAAAAGTCTAATAAGTTATTTAGCATTCAGATTAAATATCATGTCCCTTATAATACTTGCTTAAATTCTTCCTATTAGAAATATTCTCTCCTTTCTAAAATTCAATAGCACTTGTTAAATATATATATATATACACACACACACACACACACACACACACTATTAATACCAAGCATTACCTACAAGAGTGGGCATGAATGTCTGGACAAACTCAGGATGTTATTAGTCAAAAGCTGTGTGGAACAAGGCTGGATAGAATGCCAAATATGATCATAGTACCAAGTTAAATAATAGTCCATTGGGAGAATTCTCAACCAGCACAAAATAAAAATTACTTTAGTCTCTTAAGCTGCTCTTTACTTTTTCTCAGTGGCAATATCTACCTACCTATTATTGGCCTCAGAGTTATTCAGTCACCTATGAGAACTTTGGTGTTCATACAGATATTTTGATGCGAGCATGCATGCTGTTTAAGACCAGGCCTCACTTATGATTCCTGTGACTCTTTAGTGTCTTCATGAAATCCTCAGACTGTAGAAAGGTGAGCACTTGGATGTTTTGGCTACTCTTGGAAAATAAAAAAATAAAAAGCAGAATATCCTTTCTTCCAATCACTGAGAGAACTTCAGGTTTTTAATGCAAAAAAAAATACAGCCTGAAAATTCCCAAAACAATCATGAACTTGAGTTTTGAGTACTGTAGAAATATCACACTTACATGGTTAAAGATCACTGAAACAAAATGAGAAAAACTAACTAATAACTCTAAACTATGTAATCATGATATACTAACCTTTTATATTGAACTTTTAATGAAATATTTTTTCTGTGCACATTTCTTTTTTTAATTTTATTTTTCAATTACAGTTCATATTCATTATTATTTTTATTAGTTTCAGGTGTATAGCATAGTGGCTAGACAATCACATACTTTACAAAATGATCCTCACAATTTTAATCACCATTTGGTCTCTTGTATGTCTTTTGTTATTAAATTAAAGCAATGTGTATTTATTACAACCTCTCAAATTACAAATTTTGATTCATATACCTTTACTTTATAAATGCCAAGTAATGGGTAAAAGTAGAACAAATACGTATTATTTGCACACTATTAAATTATGTTTGATGTAGATGCCATTAGTTCTATATTTTAGTTCTCAAAGTAGTCCCTCCTGTATGAAATTAATAATGTGTATATATAATTAATAAATATATAAATGTTTATATGTTTATTTATATATAAATATATATGTAAATATATATAATTTGCAGAATTAGTGTCAGGCAGTAAATAAAACGACAAGGGCAGTTAGTTCCACGTTTAGAAAACAAGCACTTCATTTGACAAAGAATGCATGCCTAGAGAAAACTCTGGGTAAAGAATGCAAAATAAGATAAGTAAAGAATTCCATTAACTCAAGCATTTGAATACATTAATTATCTTAATGCTCATGCAAATAGGTGAATTATAATAAATGAATCCTTGATAATATACAAAATCCACACATTGTTCCTTAAAAAAAACTATGCATTTAAGAATACAAAGCTGTACTTGACAACTTCAGTTGTATAGACTTTAGAATGAGCCTTCACACAATTAGAATCTAATTGCTCTAAGGATTGAATTTTAATTCAAAATCATGCAAATTGCATGGAACAGATTTTGCCTATGTTCTTCAATATGCAGGAAGAAATAAAATCTGTTATTTATTTAATTAATAAATGTTACTCCGATTACGTTAAACTCTTCTGTTCATCCAATTCTGCTAAATATATTTAGTAACTGGCACAAAGTAATTTTGGTTTAATAAGTAATAAGTAAAATATTTAACTCTTTTATATATGTAAAATCTATTTAAATATGTAACAGTAGGAATTAGAAATCTTTTCAACTTCTCTTTTTCTTTCTCTCATACTAGTGAGAGCAATTTGAATAATAATGATAGAAAATCAATTTGAATACTAATTGAAATAAGAAATTTAACCCATGCCAACAAACTCTGTCTGAGGAAATAATTCCAAATGCCCTACCAGTGGTGAGTCGAACTTTCAGACATTGATCATATCATGAATGTTTGAGTAATGTATTACCACTCAAAAGTAGTTTAGCAATTAATAAAGTTTCAAATATTTTAATAAAAATTCTTTATTTATGCTTCTATGTTCAGGTAGCTAAGAGGGGAGGTGTTTGGTTTCTAGCCTTAATGAAATGAGGTCTGTTTCATATTTCCAGTTGAATCAATCAGACCTAGAGAGTGAAACAAGTCATTTAGACATCCCAAGAGAAATCCTCCAGAGGATATAATTATAAAATTGTGATGTGATGTTATTAATAATTTCTGATACTTTTAAAAAATATTTTATTTATTTATTTTTAAGGGAAGGGAGGGAGAAAGAGAGAGAGAGAGAGATATCAATTCGCGGTTTCTGGGGGCCATGGCCTGCAACCCAAGCATGTGCCCTGACTGGGAATCGAACCTGCGACACTTTGATTTGCAGCCCACGCTCAATCCACTGAGCTACGCCAGCCAGGGCTCAAGAATTTCTGATACTCTTAATGTAGACAGGTATGAGCTGAGCTTCAAAGATAAAGAGAATGGACAAGAGATTTTAAGAAGAAAATACTTGAAGCATTACAGTTACTACAACTTTCACTAAATGGCAATTTCAACTCATATATTTTTTCATATGTTATGCTGGGCTTATTGTGGAAAAGAATTGGGGACAGACTGTATTCAAAGATATATGGTGCAGTTTTTGAAGGAAATAACCAATATAGTACTCTCCTGTTATCTGTAGGGGTATACAAAGGGGACTCCCAAAGTGGAATTATCTTCTAGAGGGCAAGCCCCTTGTAGTCCAGGCTTCCCCTTTTAGGTGAGCATTCTAGGAACCCATCTGTATCAGTGTACTAGCTGGTATCATTGTGAGAGGTTGCCTGCAGCTTCAGCCAATTTGTTTTGAAGATTCTTTCGACACCTTTGTCTGCTTCAAGATGGGTGATTTACAAGTACACCTGCCCACACCATGCTGAGTGTTCAGCAGTTTTTGGCCAAAAGGGGGCATGGCCCCCATACCCCACCCTCCCTATTTACCTTATCTTGTCCTGAGTGACATTTTTTGTTTGTTTCCCCAGATAAAAAAAGTCCTCAAAGGGGAATGTTTTGCTGATGTGGAAGAGGTGAAACAAAAAATAGTAGAAGTTCTAGAAGGCATAAAAATGGACAAGTTCAAAACTGTTTTGAGCAGTAGAACAAATGTCTTGAGTACCTTAAAGGTAACTGAAATTTAACCATGTAAGAATAAATACACAATTTTTTATAAATAAATTCTGTGTTTTTTTGGTAAGGTATCCTCTCATATGTTCCAAGACCCCTGTAGATGCCTGAAACCTTGTTTAATACCAAACTATATATATATATATAGTGTGTGTGTGTGTGTATATATATATACACACACACACACAATGTTTTCTCTAATACATACATTAGTATGATAAAGTTTAATTTATAATTAGGTAGAGTAAGAGTTTAACAACATCTAATAATAAAATAAAACAATTATTATAACATACTGTAATAAATTTGTAGAACGGTGATTTCTCTCTCTCAAAATGTTTTATTATACTATACTCATTTGCTGGGAACTGCTGTGCCTACTTTCATAAGTTGCAAACCCCCATGGCTAAGCTGAGTGAAGAGACCTTGGGACCATAAGCCACTAAGGAGACAAAGCTTATCTTCCTGGCAGGGGTGCCACCTCTGCCCCCTTTACTTCACCCTGCTTGGCTCCTGGCAGATGACCAGTTAGCCAAAGATGGGTAAGATTCCTCAAGGGAGGGATGACCTAAGACAGGCATGGTCACAAAGGGGCCCTCAGGGAAGGACTTGGGAGGCTATAGAAAAAGGGGGTGATGGACCCTCAACTCCTTGACTTGACATAGCCTGAGTCCTCATTCTGTCTGTGAGAAATCTCTTAATCTCTTGGCTGCCTTACTTCCCCTGCCTGACTTAAGCCAGAAACAATGCTGGAGGGCGGTACAGCCCTGGGCAGGAAAGGGCAGCTCCCTGGGGCAATCAGGCCTAAGAAAGAATACATAAAATCCAGTGAAACCAGCTTTGCTAAGAATGCCCTCAATTTTCTGATAAGAGTCAAAGCATGAAATGAGTTTGTTTCCCAAAGTTTTATAGCCCTTTAGTTAACTGACTCTGACTCAAAACAAGCCCTCATAGTTCTTTGTATGTTATCTATTATTTGATCCTGACAATGACAATGATTGATGAGCTTTACCTGTGTTTCTGTGCAAATTAAACCCAGTAAAAGCTCATTGAAGAACAGGCTCCTGGCCCTTCTCTTTTGAGAGATCGGCCACCTTTCCTCCCCAAGCAGATCATGCCTTGGTAGAATTATTCTCATCTGTGGCACCCAGAGCTCTGCCTGCAGACCCTCCGCCCCACTCACTTTTCTTGTGATGATATGATATGATACAATGCATATGTGATGAGATGAGGGGAGGTGAATGACATAGGCATGGTGACATAGCATTAGGCTACTATAAGGATTACTTGGACACAAGCACTGTGAGATGAGGCCAGTCTGATAACCAAGATGGCTACTAGTAACTAACTGGTGGGTAGCATGTCCAGCATGGGTAACCTGGAAAAACAGATAATCCACATCCCAAGTGGAATGAAGGACAGCATGAGATGTCATCATTCTACTCAGAGTGGTATGCAAAAAAAAGTTTATTTCTGTAATTTTCCATTTAATATTTTTGACCATGGTTAACCACAGGTAACTGAAACCTCAGAAATCAAAGCTACAGATGATGGAGACTACAGTAAATGGAAACATGAAGAAATAGAGAGATGTTCCTAAATATGTATAACCTTCTTGAAATATCCTTATAAACTAAAACTTCTAACTCTAAATTCAATGTCTTCACTGCTTCATTGAATGTTCATTTCTCTACTATAATCTGCCCTTGCTCTACTTCTATATTGAATCTACCTTTTCTAGGCCTTACCTTTGTTGATAAATCCAAGAGCATTCTTCAGTATATACATACTTGACTTAGCTTCCCTTCTTCCTAGAAGTAAGTATCCTTTTGCCTTTCAAAATATATCTTTGTTCCTTCCTTCCTTCCTTCCTTCCTTTCCTTCCTTCCTTCCTTCCTTCCTTCCTTCCTTCCTTCCTTCCTTCCTTCCTTCCTTCCTTCCTTCCTTCCTTCCTTTCTTTTCTTTCTTTCTTTCTTTCTTTCTTTCTTTCTTTCTTTCTTTCTTTCTTTCTTTCTTTCTTTCTTTCTTTCTTTCTTTCTTTCTTTCTTTTCTCTTATTTCCTTCTCATTTTATAGCAGAACACTGCTTTTGTAGCATGGTCAAGAACAGCATGCTTGTTCCTACTATATAAGTTAGGCACATAATTTTTTCATAAAGGTCATAGAAGAGTTGTACTAATAAAACTGAATAAATATGCTGCTTAGCTTGTTAGACAATATATGAAGTACATATGAAGTAAGCAAAAGTTTACACTTACTGCCAAATTACATTTTGTACCTGCTCTGTTGTGAGATTGGCTAAGGAGCAAAATATGATAGATAGTTTTAACTCAGTAATAGAAAGTGAGAAATTAAACCAACTCCTTAAGAAAATAAGGTTAGGTTTTACATAGTAGCAGGAGATTTTTGTGCTTGTGCCCAGGCAGAAGCAATTCTAAATGTCATATTTTTGCAAAATAGCTTGAGAAACAAGTATGCAATAATGTGAGGGAGAGAGCTGCATCACTAAAGTTGTGCTGTTTAACCACAGGCAATGCCTTGATGGCAGAAGCCCTAAATTAGTTCAGAGATGATTTAATTTTTTTTTCTCACTGCTTTAGTTAAAAGACTCTAGAAAGTTCTACTGCCTAAGTTGGGATAGAGTTGTTCATGTCATTGGTTTCTCTAGGTATCAGCCAAACACAATGTACAGGAGAATGAGCAGGCTTGTGCATTTTCAAGGTACTGGTGATCTTTACTCTCAGGGGAGCACAAAGCTTTTTTGCTGAAAGATAATGGTTTTAACTTTTGTGCACTTTCATTGGGTTTAAGGCATTAAAAAGCAAAATAACTGGGTTCATGTCAGTGATCCTTAGGTTGTAAAGGGCTACAGTGGACCTCTGAATCTGCTCTGGGATTGTAGTACTAGGGTAAGGTAAAGCTGACAAGTCTCAGAGCCAATGATTGTGTGGATAATTACCTTAAATGTGAATGGTGTAAAAACACCAATTGAAAGACAGAGACTAGCAGAGTGCCTAAAACAGCAAGACTCAAATATATATTATTTTCAAGAAACCAATTTTAAATATAAAAGCACAGATAGATTACAAGTAAAGAAATGAAGAAATATTCAGTATGCTAACACCATTCAGAAAGAAGAGAAAATAACTACATTAATTTCAGATAAAGCCAACTTCAGAACAAAGGATATTATCAGGGCTAGAGAGGATCACTCTCTTACAGCTTGTCTCTGTTCTCTAACAATATCAACAGTCATAAATTTTACTGATAATATGTACACTTGATATGATGTAATGAAAATGTCATTCTATGTGATCGTTCTTCCAGGTACACATAATTTGGTATAATCATGAGATAAACATCAGACAAATTTAAATAAAAGGGTCTACAATATATATGACTGCTACTCCCCTACATTATCAAGATCATCAACAACAAGAAAAATTGAGACCACATCATAGTCAAGAGATGCCTAAAATGACATGAATATAAAATATAATATGGTATTTTGGTTGGAATCCTAGAACAGAAAGGAGAATTGGGGACTTAAAGGAAAGGAACTTTAATAATAATGATTGAAATTCACTCATTAATGTAACAAATGTAACATACAAATGTAAGATATTAATAATAAAGGAAATTGGATGTAGGGGATACACAGGAAACTCTGTAGTATCTGGTCAATTTTTATGTAGACCTAAAATATTTAAAAATACAAACTCTATTAATAAAATATTGAATGTCAATGATAAAAAATATGTCCTTGAGACGTGTTCATTCAGCTGTGTATTAGTCAAGATGATCCTGGCTTGACTGCTCATGTTTCAGTTATCAGAAATATCTGAGAACAAACTCAAGATTTGTATGTAACAATTGTGGCCTGGTCTTTTAAACTCAGCAGAGAGTAAGAGAGAGGGGGCTCCTTCATGCGCATGAGGCATTTGAAGAAAATCTAAGCAAACTATTTCTAATAGCAAAGAAGAATAAATTATTAAATGGCTGTCAAGAAAAGTTGTGGAATCTCCTGTTTTGTAGGTATTATAATTAGAATTATTTTAGACGTAATCTAATCAGGAGACAGGTTGATGGGTGAGGTGACTTCTTATATTTGCCTCTTTTGATAAATGTAATAATTCAGTAGCAAGTTGTCATCCTGAAGAAGATAATGGGGCACTGGAAAATGAGCACAGTAGGAAGAGATCACATAGATAAAAGGAGGCTTGCACAGTACTTGAAACTATTAACATGATGAAAATCCTGTATTTTGGTGTGACAGGTATTTGTGTTCATTTCACAATGTCAAAAACCCATTCACTCAGTGGCTCATTTCCTCAGTAAATATTAATTGGCTATAATTAATATGCTTTGACAGTTGATAGGTGCTGGTAATTTTTAATAAAATGTTTTTTGTGATAGAGAATATTTGGAATTAAAAAAACAACAATTTAGGTTTCTGCTTAAAGACAGTGTCTTTAGGGTTATACTTTATCAAAATTTTGTCTCGGTTAGTTAAAATGTAGAATAAAGGAAAGACAAATTATACTGTGGAATTGTTTACTTACAAATGGACATTCTCAATTTCAACTGATTCTGTACATGGCTATACAAAATAGTGTTATTTAGTATAGTTTTTTTCTGCTTTTTAATTATTTTTTCATTCAATCTCCTTTCAGTTTTCATAAAATGTAATCTCTTTCTTTAAGACTAGCATCCAAGACCAAGCCTCTTTTAACAGATGAGTAAGATGTCCACTGAAATTGAGACTACTAGATAATGACAACCTTAACTTCCCGGTCACACTGCTCACCTTTACATGTGTATTTGACACTTGACTTAAACACTTTCTATCCTATCATTTCATAGGCCTGAACTTCTTCCCATTAGTGAATAAAAAATTTAAAAGTGCTCGCTCCATGCCAAGCATAATGAGAAACACTGTTTAAAGCCATGCTACCACTATATTCTCTCGATTGCCTTTTCCCCACTGCCTTCAGCATTAAGTATTCCTCTACTTTTTTGGTTATTAGCCTATAAATAAGCCTATTTTTCCCATGATTTAACATACATTTTAATCAGGTTACCCATACACTATTAGACTCTTTTTGTCCCTCATCAGTCAATTTTCATAAATTCAAAATTATTGTCTTCTAAATGCCTAATACTTCTCAAAGGAAAGTAAATCCCACTGCAACACCCACACATATATGCACACACATGCCAGAGAAATTTCTCTTATCAGGAACACCAATAACTACCTTATGCTGAAGAAAAAAGCACACATAGTTTTTAAGGTTTCCTACTGGACTTCTACTTTCATAACTGTTGCAGATATTGACTGCCATGTGGAATACCTGCACATCCACAAGCACAGAGATAATATTCTCTCATAGTTCTCTGTCCTGGCTTACTCTTTCATTCTACGATGCCTGGGTTTTATTCCCCTTAAAAATGTGTGTTGCCCTGTAATTATATTTTGAAATTATCAAAGCCTGCAAAATTTTGATCTCTCTCTGAGCTTCACATTTTGTATCACACTTTTTATAGTAATGAATGGGTAATAATCAATAATTAATACTGATAAATTTATTTATAGAATATTTTTATTCTCCCTTAGTAATCAATCCTTACTTCCATTTCTATATTTAAGACCATGATTATCTGTATCTTGAGATATTGCAATGATTTTATGCTTCATCTTGCCATTAATATGATTTCCTTTCAACTTACTTTTTAACTAATTTTTTGACAATTCTACCTCAAAGCCTTAAGTTTTTGAGGTAAAATTACCTCTATCTTAAGTTTTTATAAAGCACTTATATAATTCCACTTTTCTTTCAGAGAAGCAATATTTATATTCTTTATGACAGAACTCTAAGACTTTTAAGGCCTGATCTCTTCCTATTTCTTTATCCTCATGTCATAAAATAGTTTTTAGTATATAAATTATGGCAAATTATGGTTTTTCAAGTAAATATACTTTTTGTTGGACTTTTTTGCTTGTATTTTTTTTTATCTGGTGAATTTTGCTTATACTTTAAGACTCACTTCAGGCACCATGTCGTATAGGAATTAGTCCCTGAACTTCTAGTTTTAGCTGTGTAATCTTCCTCTGAGCTCTCCTGCACAGGTGTGCATATCCACTTATGTCATTTAGAAATAGTCTGACTAGGCTTGTTCCTTCTCTAGCAGAAAATAATTTCCTTGATATCTAAATTTTCCTTGCATAGCACAGTATAGGGCATGCAAAATATTAATTAAATTATAAATTTATGACAGTGTCTTCCAGGAAATTGGAATAGATATACCTTTCCTTAATCATACTGTTAGGTACAGCTATGACTTTGGAACATCATATATAAGACAATCATAAGAAGTCTCTGCAAGGTGGAGAGGAGAAATACAATGGGTACCCAAAGAACAACAGAGTGGTGACTGTGTTGGGTTACCTTTTGGCCTCATATATCTCAGACACGCAGCTGGATGAGCTGGCAACCCCACACCACCAATGAATGAATCCAGATGACAAATAAAAAGCATTGTGACAAAATCTTGTAAACCTGGTCTCTCTGGCCAAAGAACCAGGGAAGGAGCTTTGCAAGATAGAAAACATTTGGACAGTACTGCTCTACTGAAGGTAACTCCACAAAAAAATCTATGTCCTTACTTTTGAATTTGCCAGCAATGACCAAATAGATAGTCTAGTTACCCACCTTTGTCAGGTGGTAATGAGGTAACCCAATCCCCCACTCTTCACACAGTGTTTTCAGAGAAGGATTAGTGGGCAGGAGGGACTTTCATCCCACTGTACATAAGATGCCCCCATCCTTCATAGCCTAAGTAGTGACCACAAGGAGTCTGAACTTTCACTCCCACCAAGTCCTATAAAAATTTCAGCATTGTTTTTGTGTTTAGAGGCAAAAATTTTTCTAAAATTTTTAAAAACATTTAAAAAAGAAAAATACTATAATACATATCTGATCTCAGGGTACATTACACAACTACAGTAGCCAAGACTGTGTATACCGAGATCAATGGAAGAGAAGAGAGAAACCAGAAATAGTGTCACACCACAGTATGGCTGGATGGTATTTTTTATGAAGATATAATTGTAATTCAAAATTAGCCCTTTAATGCAAATGGTATGGGAACAATTGGAAATGTTTGAGCAAGAGAAATTGAACCTCCTGCCTGGTTTATTTTGCTTAGCGTAATGCTTTCCAGCTCCATCCATGCTGTTGCAAAGAGTAGAAGCTCCTTCTCTCTTTCTGCTGCATAAAATTCCATTGTGTAAATGAACCATAGATTTTTGATCCATTAATTTACTGATGGGCACCTAGGTTGCTTCCAGCACTTGACAGGAACCTAAACAACAAAACAAACAAGCAAAATATAGCCAAAGACACTGAAATAGAGAACAGGCTGACAGTAACCAGATGGGGGAGGGGAGGGAATTTCAGAGGAATTTCAGGGGAGAATGGGAAGGGTTTATAGGAACAATTATAAAGGACACATGGGCAAAAACTAGAGGGCGGTGGAAATGGGAGGGAGGTGGGGAGGTATGGGTGGGTGTGCTAGGATGGGAGTAAAGGACAGAAAACTGTACTTGAACAATGGTTAAAATAAAATTAGAATAAAAATGTGGAAGTAAATTTAAAAAAGAAAGAAATTGAACCTCCTAAACCTTACCTCTTATATTTAAAACTTATAAAAACTTATATTTACACAAATCAACTCAAAATAGATTGCACACTTAGTGTAAAACTAAAACTTTTAGAAGAAGCAGAAGTTCTTCAGGACCAAGCAGTAGACAAAGAGTTTTTAGACTTGACACAAAGAATATGATCCATAAAAGAAAAAAAGTAACTTAGACTTCGTCAAAAGTTAAAGACCCTATCATAAAATGAAAAGACAGGCTGCATACTGAGAAAAAATATTTGCAAATTGCATATCTGATAAGGAATCATATCTAGAATATATAAAGAACTCTCAAAACTCAGCAGTTAAAAACAAACAGTCCAAGTAGAAAGTGGACAAAAGTCATGAAGAGACATTACACTGTAGAAGACAAAAAAAAAACAGCAATAAGCATATGAAACTGCATTCAACATAACTAGGCTAGGGAAGTTGAAATCATGTCTACAATATCATTATATATCTATTAGACCAGCTAACATTTTTTTAAGTGAGAGAACGAATTGCTGGTGAAGATACTGAGAAACTGGATCACTCATCTACTGCTGGTATGAATGTAAAATGTTATGTCCACTCTGAAAAATATTGTAGTAATATCTTAAAAAAACAAAGAATAAACATATATTTACTATATGACCTAGAAATTGTACTTCTGGACATTATCTCAGAGAAATAAAGCTTATATTAACACAAAAATATGTATATGAATATTAATGTCAGCAAATAACTAAAACCTGGACACAACTAAAATATCCTCTTACTAGCGAATGGTTAAACAAACTATAGTAATCCCATGCTAAGAAATATTACTCAGTAGTAAAAAGGACTGAACTATTGATAAGCATGACTTGGATATGCCCCTAGGGCATTATGCTGAGTAAAAAAAGATCAGTCTAAAATATTGCATACTCTCTGGTTCAATTTACATAACATTTTTGAAATGACAAAATTATAGACATGGAAAACAATTTAGTGGTTGCCATGGGTTAGGGTGGTGTGGGGAAGGATGACAGGTGTACCTATAAAGGGTAGAATAAAGGAGGGATTTGTGATGATGAAATAGTTCTGTTTTATGACTGAATTGGGGATTACACAAATTTACACATGGGTCAGCACAGAATAAAACTGTACATGCACTTTGTAATAATGACAAATTCCTGGTTTTGATTTTGTACTATGGCTATGTGGGTGGTGACCGTTAGGGCAAACTGGGAGAGGGTATCTGAATCTCTCTGTATTGCTTTTGTACAGCAGGTCCTTGAATAATATTTCATTCAACTCCATTTGGTTATAGGTTATAACTTTAGTAAAATGTCATAAAATTTAACTCTTGTTTATATCAATAAGCCTATAGTAAAACTAGATTTGTTACACATCATTTAGCTTAAAGTCCTAGAAGATATCCAAGACTTTAAATGAGGCCTTCCTGTAATGAATTCTCTGTAAAAGTACCTGTGGTATAAGAACATGACACAGCTTTTTTTTATTGTAATGCAAGTGCCTGATATTAGGCTTTTCAAACACTACTGAATCAGGTGTCCTTATGACTTTGATTAAATAAAATCTAGCATGGCCTACCAATAATCAGCAAAACCCCCACCCCTACCCTGCCCAGGCAATAGGAGACAGTAGTCTGAATCTGACTGACTGTCACAGGGTCTGACCTCTGGCAGGCTATGTTGATTTAAGTTATGTTTCAGGTTCTGAGTCCTAAGGTGGAATGACCCCCTGGCTACCTTCCTATGACCAAACAGAGGGACACCAGAAAAAACTTCAGAGCTGTCCTCCAGATCTAAAGAAAAGATTCAACACCCTTCCCTCACCCTGTAACCAATCAGCTCCCAGCACAACCCTTAGTGCCTTGTGATTTTGCCCTTTGTAATCTGTAACCTACATGCCATCCTGAATTTGGGCTTTTGAGGATTAGCTTCCTTTACTCCTGGATGGCACTACTCATGATAAAATAGCTAGTATTTCTCCTATCTCACTGCTTGGTGTTTAGTGCTCTGATAGCTGGAGTGGGTTGACACTTTGTGTTCTATAACATGAATAACTGGAAGTAACAAATTGTCAGCTCCAGGACTGTATAAAGAGACAGGGTGTTCCACCCATGAGGTCTCCTTTGTTTTAGAGATCTCTGGTCGACATAGTGGAGAATACTCACCACTTACGTATGATTGCTTCTTTTCTCCTTCCTGATTTAATTCTGGGGCTTTACATCCTGCTTTTATGTTTTAAATTCACCAATAATGAGTGAACCCAAGAAAACCATTGCCCCCATCCTCCACTTTAGTAAAAGCAGAACCTGGAGCCTGCTCATTCGATCTCTACTTGCAACCTTACCAACCTTGCTGTGTGGCCTCCAGCATGCTATGAATCCCTCCTGGACATGTGAGTAAAAAATCTTTTACTTTTCCCAAAAAATCTTCCATAGTTGTTACTGAGGTGCATCTTGCAATTGTAATAAGAACTATGAGGGCCAGTGCAGCCACATTGGCTCTTAAAAGGGACATGTCTGAAATTGAATTTAAAATGAATGGCATATTATTTATCATTAGTGGGTGACTTATTCCATAAAATAAAATTTTATACAAATTAATATTCCTCAAAAAATATTGCCAATTTCAGAAAACAAAACTTGAAAAAATAAGGAACTACACAATACAAAAATTTTTTAAAAATTATACAAAATATTTTGTTATACTGAAAATCTGAGGGGGCTCCCTCATGCCCAGGAAAGTGCCCCCAGGCATTTCTAGCTGATTAAATCACTATCCATAGGCTGAGACTAGCCCAGAACACTATGACTCTTTCAAAATGAAATGTTAGTGAAGGAGGACTTCCGTGCAAGATGGAGGCATAGGTAGATACACTTTGCCTCCTCACACAACCAAAAGGAGGATAACAAGAAATTTAAAAGCAAAAAATAACCAGACCTGACAGAAAATCAAATTGTGTAGAAGTCCTACAACTGAGGAGTTAAGAAGAGACGTTCATCCAGACTGGTAGGAGGGGCAGAGGTGGGCAGCAGGGGTGGAGAGGAAGGCTGTTGCTGGTGGAGCAGTCAGACCCACATTTGCAGGACCAAAAATAGAACTAAGCAATGAAGAGACAGCCAGCTTATCAGATGTGGAGTTCAAAACACTGGTAATCAGGATGCTCACAGAAAATTATTGAATATGATTGCAAAATGGAGGAAAAAGTGAAGGCTATGCAAAGTGAAATGAAGAGGAATGTACTGGGAACCAACAATAAAGGGAAGGAAACTAGTACTCAAATCAACCAGGACAATGAAGAAATAAACATTCAACCAGAACACAATGAAGAAACAAGAACTCCAAAAAATGAGGAGAGGCTTAAGAACCTCTGGGGCAACTTTAAATACTTCAATATCTTAATCATAGGGGTGCCAGAAAGAGAAGAAGAGCAAGAAATGGAAAACTCATTTGAAAACATAATGATGAACTTCTCCAATCTGGTGAAGGAAATAGACTTCCAGGAAGTCCAGGAAGCTCAGAGAATCCCAAAGAAGTTGGACCCAAGGAAGCACACACAAAGGCACATCATAGTTACATTACCCAAGATTAAAGAGAAGAAGAGAAACTTAAAAGCTGCAAGAGAAAATGAGACAGTTACCTACAAAGGAGTTCCCATTAGACTATCAGCTGATTTCCTAAAAGAAACCTTTCAGGCAAGAAGGGGCTGGAAAGATGTATTCCAAGTCATGAAAGGTTGACCTGCATTCAAGATTACTCTATCCAGCAAAGCTATCATTTAGAATGGAAGGGCAGATAAAGTGCTTCCCAGATAATGTCAAGATAAAGGAGTTCATCATCACCAAGCCCTTATGATATGAAATGTTAAAGGGACTTATCTAAGAAAAAGAAGATGATCAGAACTATGAACAATAAAATGACAAAAAACTCACAACTATCAACAACTGAACCTAAAAAAACAAAAACAAGACTTGGCTGGTGTAGCTCAGTGGGTTGAGCATGGGCTGAGAACCAAAGGGGCACCAGTTAGATTCCCAGTCAAGGCACATGTCTGGGTTGTGGCCCAGGTCTCCAGTGAGGGCCATGTGAGAGGCAACCACACATTGATGTTTCTCTCCCTCTCTTACTGCCTTCCCTCCCTTATCTAAAAATAAATAAATAAAATCTAAAAAACAAAAACAAAACAAAACATAAAAAGGACTAAGTAAACAACTAGAACAGGAACATTAATAGAAATAGAGATCACATGAAAGGTTATCAGTAGGGAAAGGGAGGGGGAGCATGGGGAAAAGTACAAGGAATAAGAAGCATAAATGTTAGGTACAAAATAGACAAATGGAGGTTAAGAATAGTATAGAAAATGGAGAAGCAAAATAACTTACATATGTGAGCCATGAACATGAACTAAGCTGTGGGAATGATAGCGGGAGGGGAATAAAGGGGAGAAAAAAATAGGACAACTGTAATAGCATAATCAATACAATATATTTAAAAAAGAAAAAACAAAATGTTAAACCATATTAAAAACTTTAAACAGGTCAAACAGAAAGAGACAAATACTGTATGATGTCACTTATATGTAGAATCTAAAAGAAGCTGATCTCATAGAAAGAGAGAGAAGATGGGGAGGAGGGTGAAGGTGGTCAAAGGGAACAAACTTCCAGTTATGAGTAAGTTCAGGGGATCTAATGTAAGGCATGGTGGCTATAGTTAACAGTACCTTATTGTATACTTGCAACTTGCTGAAAAAGTAAATCTTTAACGTCTTCACCACACATTCATAAAATGGTTATATTGGTCATATATATACATATATATGCATGTATATATGTATTTACATATATGTATATGTATTTATATATGTATATATTTATATATGATCAATATAAGTAAAAGCTGTACACTTTAAATGACAGTGTTTTATGTCAATGATATCTTAGTAATACTGGGAGGGGGAACTTGTTGAAATGAGGGTAGGTTGTGGGTAAATGCAGCTATTAATCCAATGTTGTGAAATGAATTGAAATGTCCAAAGACTATTTTCATGCATATCTTGTTTGAAAGATTTGCAGATCATAATACAGAATTTGGTGGAAATGAGATTATTTATGCACATAGACTTAAGAGTGATATGGGAAAATCAAAATCAAAGCTAGAGACTGAGATGTCCCACAGATGCTGAATTGCAGACAGGAAGCACCTTGGAGGAAGTGTGTGTGAGCATGTGGACACAACCCTGAGCTGTCCATGCACTGCCTGCTGCAGTTGAGTGTAGTGTTTTATTAAGGCCTGGGCCAGCTGGGCAGATGCCTGGCATGAGTCTACAAGCCATCATTGTAACATGCTTCAAATATGAAGCCAGTTAATAGAGTCTCTCATACGCACATATTAACATAGCTGGCAAAAAAGTAAGCCTTTTCTGCTCTAATTGCAGTAGCAATTTAAAACTTGGTGAAGACCAATAACTCTCAGTATGTGGGGGATCATGTCTTCATTTTGAGTGTTATAACTAATAAGCCACATCACTAACTCAGAAACAAGCCTGGCTGTAGTATGATCTTGGCAGACACAGCCAGCTGAAATTCTGAAATTGAATTTAAAATGCCTGGCATAATGTTATTTATGGTTAATAGGTGACTTATTTTATAAAATAAAATTTTGTATAAATTAATATTCCTCAAGAATATTGCCAAGTTCAGAAAGCAAAAACTGAAAAAGATAAGAACTACCCAATAGTACAAAACATTTTGTTACATTGAAATCTGAAAGAACATGTTTGAAACATATTTAATCTCAATATATACCAGAGCCTAAGCAGTTATGCCTCTAAATGATTTTCTATCATTTTATGCAAATAAAAATTAGTCAGCCCTAGCTGGTGTGGCTCAGTGGGTTGAGTATGGGCCTGGGAATCAAAAGGTCTCTGGTTGGATTCCCAGTGAGGGCACATGCCTGGGTTGCGGGCCAGGTCCCCAGCAGGGGATGTGCAAGAGGCAACCACACAATGGTGTTTCTTTCCCTCTCTTTCTGCCTCCCTTTCTCTCTTTAAAATAAATAAATAAAATCTTAAAAAAGGAAGCAGTCAAATACTAATTCAAAATGTTAGTTTTTTTCTTTCTATCACAAGTTATCAAAGATAAAACAATGCAATTTATGAGTAACAGCATTTATTTTTTTTTCATAATGTGCTCTTAACTGTTAATAAGTATTAGGACACTTGGTGCCCATTATTTCATACTTTTACCAAATTCTTCTTGTTTACACACACATATATACATGCATATACATACACATGAAGTTTGAATTTTTGTTTTATATAAATATGTTAATACTTTATAAACAAGTCTGAACTTAACAATGTATTACCAACTTAATATGTAAAGGATATGTTTATAAGTTAATTGATATAAATAAAATTCTATTATTTCTTCCATCTATATTCACAAATTTTATATATAAATGTTACAGAACAACAAGGTGGGGCCTGGGACAATATACTATTAGCCAAAAGGAACCCCCCAGGTTCGTTATGTCCACCGCCAGAGAAAAGACATTTCTCAATGCCAGAGATTCATGGAAAGGAAAGGAAATGTTTATTTAATGCTATATAGACTTAAAGTAGTGAACTAATGTCTTCATCAAAATCCCAAAGTCCCTTAAAACACCCACAAACACACACAGTCCTTCCTTCCCCTCTTTGCCCAGTCTGGGGTACCATATCTCAGGAAAAGAAATAGAAATTACTGGCTCACACAGTCCCCAGTTCTTCTCAGTAATCTGTCTCGGCTGGTAGGCCTCCCTTGGTTCCCAGCACCATCAGCTGTGTCACCAGGATCTCTGCTAAAGCCGGGTGGTGGTTCCCCCTTCTAAAGCTGTGGGGGTCCCCACTCTGGCAAAGCTTTGATGTTCTCTCTCCATTGCCCCAGCTGTGCAGTCCTCTTTGCACAATGGCTGCGGGAGTCTCCACTCTGCCAGAGCCACGAGGTTCTCCTTTCACTGCCCCAGCTGCAAGGTTCTCTCTCCCAGGGCCGAGGGAGTCCCTACTCTGGCAAAACCACGTGGTCCTCTGTCCACGGGCTGCAAGGAGGGGATTTGCCGTTCTGCTGAAGCAGAGTGGCGGTTCTCTGCTAAAGCTGCATTGTGATTTTCTCTTGCAGGGCTGCGGGAGTCGCCACTCTGGTAAAGACTGAGTGGTTCTCTCAGCACTCTCATATCCTTCCAGCTTCACTGGGCTACCAATGTGGGTCTGGGCAGGTGTGGCCCCATATCATGGAGCCAGTCTTCTCCAAGCTCTGTAAGCTCTGCAGGCTCTGTAACTCGGAGGACCTGCCCCCCAGTTATGTCTTGGTGGGGAAGTTACTTCCATTTCCCGCCCCCCCTCCCGAGCACTGGCCATAGCTATTTAACATGTCTAAGCAACCAGCCAAAGGTTATAGATATGTTAAATGACCACACCAGAGGTTAGCTGCAAAGCTGTTGCTATGCAAAACAGCTCTCAATGGCCCTGCTGCATTTGTCCCTTTCCCCCAACCCACACCTGTTGGGAAGGGGGTGAGGACATCCTAATATTTCCTGAACACTTTGAGTTCTGGACCCCATTTCAAACCCCTATTTGGGGCCCCCCTCTTGGCTGCACCCTGTTACATAAACACAATACATCTATATATAGTATATATGTATATATACACACATGCAGATACACACAAATACACACAGAAATACACACATATGTTTATTCTACTTGCTCTTGAAAATCCATATTTATAGAAAAATGCATCCTTTCTTCTTTTTTCTTGTCTGTAAAGGCATCCTTACTAATTATTTTAACATAAGAATTTCCTAAAACATATCAGGTAGAACATGCTTTATTTCACATGCCTTAAACAAGTGTTAAAAGTAAAGTATAGCATCTTAAACACTTCCACCACCGCTATGTAGTAGCTTATTTAACTCTTCAAAGCACCATCCTGGGTAGTCTTTACAATTTAATAAAGCTGGTTTTCTTGAGTTATTTCAATTTTTTTAAGTGCACTTAAAGGGCACAGTGACACTTGACTTTCAAAAGACTCACTGCTGGGAAAATATGTCATATTGATATTTAAAATAGGTTATGGAAACTGAATAAACAGATAAAAGAGAAAACCTTGCCACACACTAAAATTAAACAAACAAATTCATCTCAGTAAAATTGAGAATCTAATGTTGGATTTGATTGTGAGAGAGGTACAGCATTTTGTAAATATCTCATGTTTGTAAAAGAAAGGAAGAGAATTAGGAAATTAAAATTCTAGATTTCTTAGAGGTTTTTGTTTTTGGATGATTACTCAATTTTAGCAAAATCAGCCTACCTATGGCAGTGTAGCAAAACAAAACAAAAGAAACAAACAAAAAACTGTCTTCTTCTACTAAAATGTCGTAAGCCACACAGTGGCACAGATTGTGTGCACATGTGTTTTTTCACTTATAAATCCCAGTGCATGGAATATGCTGGTGTGTAATAGGCAATCAAATATACTTATTTGATCAATGAAGTATTCTTATTTTTTTTTAGTTTGTTTAGTGTTTGTTTTAAGTTTTCTATTGTTCTCTCAAAACTGGGCTCCAGATTTGACTTTATCTTCTTTTGTTAAAGTATTTAAGTACTTCTTTCAGAAATCTTTGTTTGCTCCCCAGAATAAATATGACATTTCCAGTGTTCCCTTGTTGTTATAAGTAACATGTGACTAAATTTTCACCAAGAAGGTATAAGTGAATATGTAGCAGCCTAAGAATTCCTTTCTTGCACAGTTGGGAGTACTAACCCAGGATCAGTGAACTTTTTACTTCATTTCTGTGACAAAGAAATACTCTGTCTTGTTTGAGATACTTTTAAAAAACAGTTTTCTGAGACTTTCAGGTGAATCTGCTGAATCTAATTCTAGCAAATGCACCACCCCTCCTCCAGGTTCTGTATCTTAGTGAATGTGCATGGTCAGTGCTACTCTAAGTATGAGTTAACAGACATATGAAAGTTGAGAGATAATTCCAAAAATGTTAAAACATTATGTCATATTCATTTTTATAATGTAGTATGTGTATCTTTCTATTAATAGATAAATAATTTGTTTTCATCCCTAGTCAATGCATGTGAATCAGAAGTACAATCCTATTGGTTGGAAATGTACCAAGGGGCAGCCTCACGAGTTTAAAGCTTTTGTCTGATGCGTGCATTCTTGTCCTGAGGTGAGGTTGTACTTCACAATAAATTATTTTTGAGAGCTGCATTTTGAGAGGAGAGGGATGTGAACATGCCAGGGTGTACCGTTTGTGCCCAGGGCAGTGAGATCTACATGTATGCTTACAGAAAGGCACTGTGGGGCAATGAAAACCTTGGATCAGATCATACAGACTCATCTCCCTCCTGTGCTTCTGATAGTACCACTATATTAAAGAAATAGAGGTGAAATCTCTTCAATTAGAGGACAAATAAGCAACAATTGGGATAATTTTGATTTCACAGAATATTAGATACTGACATAGATGAAAACAGGTCTTTGATGCAGGTCAAAGGCCATACGTTAATTTAAAGCCCTCTACCATCTTCATTGCCTTCTATGTATTCCACATTTGACCTACTGGGAATCTTACACACCAGCAGCTAACAGTTGGAGATATGGAGAAAAAGATGCATATTTCAAATTTTGCCTTTTACTTAAGACATGCCTCCTATGTTCTAGTTACACAACTGCTGATTTGTAAAAAAATACCACATTTGACATGACCAGAAAACTGACCAGATTAAACACTGCAGGATTTATAAAACCTGAGCAGGTCAATCAATGTTTGCTTCCATTTTGCAAGGTAATAACTTTTAGTATGAAAATTACTATTATGACTGACAGCCACATAAAAACACACTGCCTAGGCTTCAGAGGTCCCCAAATGCTGACGCTACGGAACTTAGGGTGGATGTAAATATGGTGTAGTTTGAAGGTAGCCACGATCAGATACCACACTATTGATACATCCTTATGTCTCTATTATTGTCTGCCACAGGTGTCAATGTGCTGGAATAATAAAAATATGTTAGGAACCAAGTAATGCAGTATGTTTTAGCAACACTTAGTTTGTGCCAAAGTACCTTACATTAACTTATCTTGCATCAAATATCAAAATGAATTCCATGGAATTCAGCCTCTATCCATGCCATGGACTGTTTATAAAATGTTACTTTATAATTACTTAGTTATTAAGTAGTAACTTAGAATAAAATCTGATGATGAAAGATAGCATGGAATTTTAAACATATTTTTCTTTGTCATGAATATCAATGTTAAAATTAGCTCAATCTACTTGAAGAAAGATAGGTCAGTAAGAAATAATAAGCACAATATTAGCTTTTATTATAGTGAGAATAAACTCTCTACTTCTATTACAAACTCTGAAAGGGCTATTTATATATTGAGGAATATACACACACACACATATATATAATGCATAAAATATATAAATAAAACATTTATATATTTTGTAATTATACCACAGTTTTTTGATCCACTCATTTACTGATGGGCACTTAGGTTGCTTCCAGCACTTGGATATTGTAAATTGGGCTGCTGTAAACATTAGGGTGCATAGGTTGTTTTGAATTGTTGTTTCAGGATCCTTAGGGCATAATCCCAGCAGTGGCATTGCTGGGTCAAAAGGCAGTTCCATTTTAGTTTTCTGAGGAAATTCCATACTGTTTTCCATAGTGGTTGATGAAAATGGGGACAACTGTACTTGATCAACAACTGAAAAAAAAAGAAAATGATGAAGTCAATGAGAAAAATAAATAAATAAATGTACACACACAAAAATATTTATATATTGTATGCATGTTAACTGAAGCTATTCTGGTAGTCATTCACAATATTTAAAAATATAGAATTGTGTTGTACACTCAAATACAATGTTGTATGCCATTTATACCTCAAAATATGAAAAATAGGTATTTTAATTAGCTTTTCTAAGATTTTTGAATATTCAAACTATATTGATTTTTACTATCTTAATCTTAATTAATAGTAAACATATATAAATGGAATTTCTAAACAACAAATTAGTTCATGTACAGACTAGAGACTGATTAAATACCAAGGCAGATTTGGAAACTCATACATATATGAGCTTATCCTGTGTGTGTGCCTCTTGTGCGTGTGTCCGTGTAGGGCTTCTATGTTCTTCTCACCTACTCATCCTTTTAAAAGTGTGCAGTTAGGTCACCTGGGTGCCTCAGAGGGAGAATAGTGAGATGAGTATAAATCTCCTGGCTATTGTAGAAGTATAAAGTTACATGTCCTACTTGAGCTTTTGTTTATTAAGGTATAATTAACCACCATTTATTTTGCCAAGTTCTATTATATAACATAAGTAGAGAATTGTAGTTTTAAAAGATAACCATATAGTCAATATTACACATTCACACCCAATAACAGATAGTACAGAGGATACTCTTAGATAATATTTTTATTAATGTATCAGAATATAGTATATGCTTTGGTCTATGTTTTTATGCAGACTTTATGGAAATGCACATTTGAATAAACTCAAATTATATTCTAAACTTCCATCATTTGAATCAAAAATAAAAATCTAGGTCTTCTGTGGGAGGTATAAAAGAGTGGCATATGAAGTTCATTCCCAAATTACCATTTTCCCCATAAAAATACATAGATGAATTGAACTTTTATGTCTTGGAACACAAATAATGTTATGCATGGTGGTTTATTTCAGGCAAGTCTTCAAATTCACTTAACCCAAAATGTAATTTAAAATTTGATTCTAATCTCCATATATAACTACATTTTTATGGAAAAATAAATCAATATGTCTTTCTCACAGAAGCACTAGTGTCATACTAGTTATTGTTTTACTTCTTTAGACTTTTGACTGTTGAAAGGGTTTGCAAACATTCTATGGGTATGGCTGATTATTTTTCAGCAAATACTCACTATGTAGCCCCCAACCCTCACCCTATCCATGGAAAGAGTATAGTTCCTCACCTCTTGCCTTGAGCTGGGGTCAGCAGATGCAGTTCACACAGAGCTTTAAATGTGTCTGTGCTGTTGTTCTTGCTTCCCTAGGTGTTTGCCGTTGTCATAGGAATCCACAACTTGAATAGCCCCTGTCCCTTCATCCTTGGTCCTAGAACAAAACACATGGGGCAGAGTTACTATAGGCATCTCTTACATGGGGGAGTGAGAAATACCTTATGATTTCCCATTGGTATTTTGTGGCAGTATGTTCTGAAGAATAACTGAAATAAAAAATTAACATATGCAATCACCTACAAGTCCACAGGGTGTGGCTCAAGGATACTAAAAGACTGAGAAAAATGCTTCAAGATCTGAGGGAAAGATAAGATGTGAAGAGGATGACACTCTGCATTTTGTCACTTAAATTAGCCCTGACTCTTAAAAGTAACAATATGTTAAAAATTGAGCAAGAATGCATTTTTGGAAAATACTTTTTATCCAGAAACCTTTGTTATTACTGGTTCTACTAGTATCAAATGATCCAAGGAAAGATGAATAATGCTAAAAAATTAATGATGAATGCTTAACAACATTGGCCAATGATAATGAAATCAACAAACATAACATTGACAACATAATATTGGAAAACTAAAAAAACAGAGGATCCAAAATAACATCAAAATATTAAATCTTTTAAATACTCAATAGATAAAAGAAAATTCTAGTTACATGAAGTCAAGACAGGTGTCAGGGACAAGAAAAAATGGCAAATACTCTAAAATTACATAAACAAATATACTAATAGTGATGGGAAAGCAAGAACATTACAATTCCAAGTGTTATGCCTGGTGACCCTGAGAAAGATCTAGAGTTCAATAAGTAAGCTTAAGAATTGGTCCTTAGCCACGAATAGGACTTTTAAAGTAATGAAGATATAATCAGAGGGAAAGTATACTGGGATACTAATGTCATATATTGAATGTCCTGAGAAACAAGGTGTCCAGCTCTTGGCCTGCTTATTACTACCATATTCTCTCTCACAATGTTGTGCTCCAAACTACACTTTGACTACTGAGACAGAATTGGCACTTGCTTTCCATGATCAGTCATCCATCCCCTTGATTACTAGGGAACTAAGAACAATCAATAATAAGCACCAACATTTAGAACTTTTAAAGGTACACCGACAGATTAAGCATGCTTATTTTAAAGCTTGATGTGGTTGTTTATTCAGATGTTATACCACTGAAAGCCGAAGTGTAAAAGAGAACATTTTTAAGGGATTTGTGGGAAAAGGCAATTGTCTCTAGTTGTATTAATTTTGATGCCATGCATCACAAATATCCCCAGGTAACTTGTCTACATCTTTGTTTTTTTCCAAGAGGTAATACATGGATTTTTATTTATGAGACATTATTTTTTCAAGAGGAATCATGCTAAAACAAATTTCATTCCAATGTTTCGTTTTTAACTCAAACTAAAATCTGCTTCTAGATTCAGGCTTTCTTTCTTTCTAATAAAAAATCACACCTCAGGCATTTTTAGCTCTTCCAAAAATTTACATTTCTAAGCTAGAATTGAAGAAATAAAAAAATCTTAACATGTAGATAAATGTACAGAAAATTGCAAATGTTATAATTTTTCTATATAGAGGAAAATTGATGGTGAATATTTACAAACAAATGCCTATACTTTAACTTTTTAAGAAGATATGTTAAATAGTGTCAAGAAATTTACATTTATTATCAACCTAGATATAAAACTTAAATATTTCAGTAATAATGTTGACATAAAGGATAAAGATCAATGCTGAAGTTTTGTACTCCCCTTAATGATTTTCTTTCCCTTATGTTCAAAGCCCCAAAATTTTAACATTTAACATTTAACAGTGGTTGCAGCAATCTGCATTCCTGCCAACAGTGTGTAAGGCTTCCCCTTTCTCCTCATCCTTGCCAGCACTTGTTTTTTCTTAATATATTAATGATAGCCATTCTGATAGATGTGAGGTGATATCTCTTTGTGGTTTTAAGTTGCATTTCTCTGATAATTAGTGATGTTGAGCATCTTTTCCTGTGTCTACTGGCCATCTGCACGTCCTCTTTGCAGAGCTGTCTATTCAGGTCCTTTGACCATTTTTTAAATTGGATTATACAATCACACTCACAGTTGCTTCAAAATGAATAAAATACCTAGGAATAAATCTAACCAAGGGTATAAAAGACATGACTCAGAAAATTATAAGACACCAAAGAAAGAAATTGAAGACTCTACAAATAAGTGGAAGCACATACCCTTTCCATAGTTAGGAAAAATTAGCATCATTAAAATGTCCAGGCTACTCAAAGTAATCAATAAAGTCAACACAATTCCTATCAATATTTTGCTGGCATATTTCACAGAACTAGGAAAATATTTCCAAAATTTATACGGGACCACAAAAGGCCTTGCATCGCAACAGCAACCCTGAGAAAGAAGAACAAATTTGGAGGAATCGTGTTACATAATATCAAACTATTACAAAGCCATAATAATCAAAACAGCATGTTAGTGGCATAAAAACAAACACATAGATCAATGGAACAGAAATGAGAACCCAGGATTAACCCACACCTTTTGATATCAATATTCAATATCAATACCAGTAGCCAATTGATATTCAAATGAGGATACAAGCACATACAACACCTAAAGATAGTTTATTCAATAAATGGTGTTGGGAAAATTGGTAAAATGTGCAGAAAAATGAAACTAGGTTACTTTATTACACCACACACAAGAATAAATTCCAAATGAATTAAAGGCTTAAATATTATACCTGAAGCCATAAAAATCCTGGAAGAAAACATAGACAATAAAATCTTAGACACTGCTTGAAGCAATATTTTATCTACCTCCTCAGGCAAGGGAAATGAAAGGAATAAAGGAGATGGGAGGACGTCAAATTAAAAAGTTTTTGCACAGTAAAGGAATACATCAACAGAATAAAAAGACAACCCATTGAATGAGAGAACATATTTGCTAATATATCTGATAAGGGGTTAATATCCAAAATTTATAAAGAACTTAAAAATTCAATAGCAGTGCATTTTGTACATTGACTTTGTATCCTGCAAATTTACTGTATTTATTTATTGTTTTTAATTCTATTTTGTGCAGTCTTTAGGGTTTTCTATATACAAAACCATGTCTTCTGCAAAAAGTGACACTTTCACTTCTTTATCCCCAATTTGGATGCCTTTTATTTCTTTCTCTTGCCTGATTGCTCTGGCTAGGACTTTCACAAGTATGTTGAATAAGAGTGGTGAGAATGGTCATCCTTGTCTTCTTCCTGATTTTAGAGGAAAAGCTTTAAATATTTCAACACTGAGTATGATATTGGCTGAGAGCTTATTATATATGACTTTTATTATGTTGAGATATTCAATATAATACTTTTATACTCATTTTATTGACTATTTAATCATGAGTATTTAATTGAGGATATTGTATGTTATCAAATGCTTTTTCTACATATATTAATAAGATCACATGATTTTTATCCTGTTTTATGAATATGTTCTATTACATTGCTTGATTTGCATTTGTTGAACCATTTCTATGCCCCGGGAATAAGCCTCACTTGATCATAATGTGTTGTTTTTTTTAATGTATTGTATTTGATTTTCCAGTATTTTATTTAGAGTTTTTGCATGTGTATTCATCAGAGATATTGGTCTATAGTTTTATTTTTTGTATCATCCTTGCCAGATTTTGGTATCAAGGTTACACTGAGATCATAAAATATATTAGGATATATTGCCTCATCTTCATTTTTTTGGAAGAGTTTGAGAAGGATAGGTATAAAGTCTTTGTTCAGTAGAATTCACTAGTGAAGTCATCTGGTCCTGGACTTTTATTTCTGTGGGATGTTTTTGATGGCTGTTTCAATCTCCAAACTGTTTATTAGTCTATTTAGGTTTTCCAGTTTTTCATGATTTAATTGAGTAAGTTTACATATTTTTAGGAATTTATCCATTTATTCTAGGTTATCTCCTTCATATTTAAAGAATAGCCTTGCTAGATATTTAATTTTTGGCTGGTGATTTCTCTTTCTTAGTAGCTGAATATTTGGGTCCACTCTCTTCTAGCTTTTAGAGTTTCTGCTTAGAAGTCCAATGATAAATTAACAGGCTTTTATTTATAGGTCACTTTCTTCTTTTACCTCGCTGCCTTTAGAATTCTTTCTTTGTCATTAATTTGTGACCATTTTAATGCATTGTGCCTTAAAGAAGGCTTTTATGGATTGACATAATTAGGTGATGTTTGCTTCTCGTATTCAAGGATCTAGCTCTTTCTTTGGTTTGGGGAGTTCCCATCAACTATTTGCTTGAATAAGCTGTCTGATACCTGCTTCTTCTCACATTCTTCTGGTATATCTACTATTCCAACTTGTTCTTTCTGTTGGAGTGAGATTGTAAATTCTTTCATGTTCTTTATGCTCTGTCTTCTTTACTGCATTATTTCTGAATTTTTATCTTTCATATCACTAGTCATTTCTTTCACCTGCTAGCTCTATTGTCTATGTTCACTAGTTCATTCTTCTACTGAGTTCCTCAACTGCTGAAGTGATTTTATTCTGTTTTCATTTCAATCTCTTTGGTAAAATACTTTTTTTTTCCTTTGTTCTCAGATTTAGTACCAGTTCTCAGGTTTACATATAATGTGTTCAGCAACACAACACCAAGGTTGAAGGGAGGCAAGCCTTGGGAGGTTATAGCACATCCAAGCTCCAAGGGTTTTCTCCTCTGTCAGCAATGCTGACAGCTAGACAACCCAGCTGCACCTCTTCTGTCACTACCCAGGTCCCAGCTGCTGCTCATACTGTCCCCTCCTGCAGGAATGCTCACTCATTGAATCTCTTTGCTACTTTCAGCTGAAGGGAGTGCCAGCCATAACCTAAGTTCTCTTCCCCACTGTGAGCTCTAGGCTGTAGAGCTGTGCGATGGCTTATCTCAGCTTTTCTCCCTCTTTTGCCTTTCCCATTCACTATCACTTGCTCACTTTTAGATGTTTCAATATGTGCATCTCTCAGGTGTGTTTGTGCACTGAGCAGGGCATCATTTGTTGAGTTATATAGATAGCTGTGCAAATTGCTGAAACTTCAAGGTGAGAGACCAAGGAGATCCCTCATGCCACTATTCCTCTGACGTCACTTAATAAGTTCTGTGTATTGTTAATGTTCCATATGTAGAAAGAACACAAATTTTATATACATTTATATTTGACAGACATTCAGGTTGTTTCTAGTTTTTGGTTACTACAGATAATGTTGATATGGACATTTATGCACAGGCCATTTTATGAACATATGATTTCATTTTTCTTGAGTCAAGTCACCAGATCATGTAAAAGGTGCATTTAACTTTTAAAACACTGTCAATCTGTTTTCCAGAGCATTTTTCCACCAATATGTTTTCTACCAAAAATGTATGAGATAACAAGTTATTGTGATCTTGGGTTAGGCAAAAATTTGTTTGGTACAGCACCAAAAGCATGACTTGGAAAAAAAAAGAAAAAGGTTAATTGAACTTAATCACAATTTCAAATTTCTGTTATTTGAAAACAATATTTAGAGAATGAAAACTCACAGACAAGAAAAACTTATTCAAAATAATGGATTTTTATTCAGAGTACATAATGAATTCTTAAGACATGATAATGAGAAAAAAAGCAAATACTAAAAAGCAGATGATAGTACTGAGTAGTTTACCAAAAAATATGGACCGCAGTTACATACATAACATAGATTCATTATTAGTTATTATGAAATTGTAAACCACAATGAAATACTATTTATATCTATTAAAATAGCTATGTTAAAAAAAAACACAAAGAAAGAAACATCCTGAGAATACCATACCAAGTGCTGATATGAACATGAAACAGTTGGAATTCATACATTTCTGGTAGAAATACAAAACTGTGAAGTGTTGCAGTGTCTTATGTACTGAAATGTGAACTTACTGCATGATCCAATTATCTCATACCTAGAGACCTATTCAAGAGAAACAAAAACTGATGCTTATATGAAAACTTGCATGTGAATGTTTATAATGGTTTTATTATAATTGCTCCAAACCTAGAAACAATCCACTTCAATAGTGTTTGATTTAAAACAAAAACCAAAAACTGTGCTCTATCCACACAATGGACTGTTATTAAACAATGGAAAATGACAAACTATGGATTCACAGAACAATATGTCTGAATTGCGAATGTGTTAGGTTAAATGAAAGAAGCCAGATGCTGAAAGCTGTATATTGGATGATTCTATTTATATGACATTTATAGGAACAAACAGATCACTTGTAATTAGGGCTGAAAAAGGGGACTCCTATGGCTACTAATATAAATAAATATCTTGAATGTACCTGGGGGCTGATATAACTGTCCTCTATCTCAGTTGTGGTGGTTACATGACTTTATCATTTGTCAATACTTATAGAATTATATATCAAAAAGAGTGAATTTTAACATATGTGAATTTACAAATACATTTAAAAAATTTTTTCATTCCCTCACAGAATTTTTTAAGTAAAATGTGATAAAATTTATCATTTTTTACTTTTACATTTGGTTTTTATTTAAAAATTCATTTTTAGTCTATGGAACAAATTTTAAAATTTAAATTTTATTTTTTATGTTAATTCTTTACTTAAAGGATTAAAGTATTAACTTTTTTTAAAAGATTTTTATTTATTTACTTTTAGAGAGGGAAGGGAGGGAGAAAGAGAGTGAGAAACATCATTGTGTGGTTGCTGGGGCCTGTGGCCTGCAACCCAGGCATGTGCCCTGACTGGGAATCGAACCCGCAATGCCTGGTTCTCAGCCTGCACTCAATCCACTGAGCCATGCCAGCCAGGGCAAGTATTAACTTTTTAATTAACCCTTTAATTAAAGGATTGTTTTTTTAAATATAGAAAACATACCTTATTCAAAGATATAATACATACTTAGTATACATAATGGAATATTTTCTTCTACTCTTTAAAATGCTTTGATTTCTCCACAGTTTACACTTTAATATTCTTATTAAGTGATAGGGTTCTTTCTTATCATTTCCGTTGTATTTTTTGATTGGTTATTGCTGTTGTACAGGAGAATTGCTATACTTAAGCACTCACATATCTTTGCAGAGTGAGAATATTAAGATTCTCACTCTGTTGAGAATTTTAGTAGCTAAGTTGGAGATGCTTGCTATCTATTAAGCTGTTCAATTGCACATAGCCTGCATTTTATCCATGTTTTCACTTTCCATGGTCACAGTTACCAGAGATCAATAGTGGTATGAAAATAATAATGGGAAATTCTAGAAAGAAATAGTTCACAAATTTTAAACTGTATGCCCTCTGATTAGCATCATGACAAGCATCCCTTTGTCCAGCTTCTTCATGCTGCCCATGCTCCTTGCTTGTCAGTCACTAAGAGCTGGCTCTGTTATCAAATTGACTATCATGTCATTGCAGTGCTTGCATTCAAGTCACCCTTATTTTATTTAATAAAGTCCCCAAAACACAATAGTAGAGATGCTGGTGACTTGGATATGCCAAAGAGAAGCTATAAAGGGTTTCCTTTTATTGAAAAGGTAAGTGAAGTACAATAAGATATTTTGAGAAAACACTAACATAACTTTATTACAGTATATTGTTATAATAGTTCTATTTTATTGTTAATTATTGTTATCAATATCTGTACCTAATTTATAAATTAAACCTTTTCACAGGTACCTATGTATAGAAAAATAATAATACATATAGATCTGGTGCCATGCATGGTGTCTGGGAACATATCCCCTGTGAATAAGGCGAGACTACTGTACTGTCATTTTTAATCTTCAGTGCAAACCTGAAAAATACATGTTATTTCCCCTTCTCAACAGGAGAGAAAGCAGATGCCCACTGAAACTAAGTAACTGTCAAAAGTGCTATCTGCAAATGATGCCACTCAGACAGGATTCAGGACTATCTGCTTCAGAGCATTATTTTTCTTTCCAATCACAATGTTATTATTACCTATACATATTCCAGGTGCTATTTGCTTGAGGTTTTAAACATTTTCTGAGTTGTAATAAAATTTATTATTTTTTATTTTTACATTTTTCTTTATTATAATGCATTACCCTAAGGAATTAAATTAAATTTTAAAAATGCATTTTATTTTCACATTTAACTCTTTAAATGAAGGATTTTTTAAATATAGAGAAACATGACCCAAAGAAAAGATACTTACATAAACTATTAATGTGAAAGTAGTTATTTTTTTAGCTTTATTAAGATATAAATGACATTTTATACACCTATTTATTGCAACATGAGGGGTGCATTATAGTTCTGGGCTCTAAAGCACAGCGTCATGATTTAGAGTTACCGGTATTATATTTTGTACTTGAAAATTACTAAGACAGTAGATTTTGAATATTCTGACCGTAAAAAAGAAATGGTAATTCTGTGATACAGTGAAGGTGTTAGCAAATTTTGTATTTTATTAAACAAATTTCCTGCTCCTGTTGTGCCATGTTACATTATAGAACATTCAAAACAATATTAATAATGGGGGGAAGTGGTGGCGGGAAAATGGAGACCATCGTACTTGAACAACAATAAAAAAGTTAAAAAACCCTATATTAATAATGGTGCAAACACCCTACCTGTTACAGACACCAGCTGATAATGTCACCCCTGTACTTGCCACCAACAAAGACCTTTCTCATCTATTACAATAAAATCTAAACTCCTTTCTTTGGACTTCTGGGCCTACATAAAGAAACCACACACTACATTGGTACAATGAACGACAGTTAAGTAAGAGGAAAGACAAACTATCAATCCATGTAACATTTCTGAATTTCGTATGTTTTATTCCAAATGAAAAGAGCCAGATCTGGCTCCTACACACCTATTCTCTCATCTCTTTCATCTGTCCTATTGGTTCAGTGTGCTGAGCACCCATTGGCATCTGTTACATTGCTTATATACAACATGCTGGTTCATGCACCTGAACTATTACAGTTTCAGTGTTGGAGGGGTGCTGGAGGGATTGAAAAAAAGAGAAAAAACTCATGGACAATAGTATGGTAATTGTTGGGGGTAGGATGTGGAAAGGTGGAGAAGGGTGTAGGGGGAATTAATGGTGATAGAAGGAGATTTTACTTAAGGTGATGAACACACAATACAGTGTACAGATGATGTGTTGTGGAATTCCATACCTGAAACATGTATAATTTTGTTAACTAGTGTCACTCCAATAAATTCGATAAAAAGGACAAAAAATATATTAACTTTAGTGGCCTATTGTCTTTAAAATATATTAATGACACAAAAGCAAAGGAAAACAACTAAAGAAATATCACAACTAAAACAAGTGATTCCTAGTGGCATATTGTACTGGAGGAAAAATTGCTGTGAAGGAAATTGTTGTGATAATTGACAATACTGAATTTTAATAGCAGTAGATTGTATATTAAAGTGCTGTGTGAACAATAAATGCCCTCAATTTGATATCTATACTGTGGATACATGTGAGAATATTCTGTTCTTAGAAAGTATTATCAGGAAAAGAGGCATAATGTGTATAACTCTTCTCAAGTGGTTCAGAAAAATATGTACATAAATTTGAAAAAATAAACAATGGTATTGATTGTTCTGTGCATGCCTGATTTCTTCTCTTTTTTCCAGTCTTGATTTAATGCTGCATTCTTTGAGACGTTATCCTGACATCAGCATCCCAGTTCTTGTCCACATCACACTCTGTTATAATCTTTCTATGTTCTATTAGTTTACTTCTACCATATTTCAGTAATGGAAATTAAAAATAAAACTATAAATTTAATATTGTCACAAATATTCTAAGATCAATATTATATAATAAGATTTTTCCTAAGTTAAGGAATAATTTAATTTGTCTTCTTTTGAATATTGGTTCTCAAGTCAGGCTATACAATCACTTGAAAAAATGTCAATTAAGAAATTAAACAACACCTAGACAAATTTCAAAATTAAGGAAAATAGCTACATTAAACACTGCATTGGATAGAATGCCATATGTTCTGTATATTTTATACATCTAAGCTTCCAGCATAAGACTTTCATGGGTTTGGTAAGAAAAATCATATAAAGCAATAACCCTCAAACATTTGCATGGATCAGAATCACAATCCAAAACACTGGTTTCTGAGTTAATTTCCAGAGATTCTTATTCATTATGGGGCCTGATATGTGCTTTTGTAACCAGTGCCAAGTGGATGCTGGTGCTGCTGGTCTATAGACCACACAGTGAGTACTGCGATACAGGAGGCACAATGGGGACCAGGAGGAAGCCCGTGACTGGCAACTGAGGAGGCAAAAGGGCAGAGGATTCCAAGGTCTAAGATAAATTTTTAACTAAAATTCTTATTTATGAATTTTTAAAACAATTATTTTTTGTGAAAGTAAATGATTTGAGATTATACAAACACACACACACACACACACACACACACACACATATACTCAAGGAACTACAGTGTATTTGACTGTAAAATGTGTAACAAAATACTTCCTCACCAAAATTAGATTTAATCAATTTCCAATACATTTCAAAGACTTGTATAATCATCAACATCTGTCTTCATGTGTGAAATGCTCTAAAGAACCCTATCAAAATTTAATTTGAATCCAATGTTTGACCAAATCTGGTTTAAATAATTTTTCTGTGGATGAGGGAGAGCTTCTTTTCCAGCTTTGTGCATGTCATTATGTAAAATCTTTACCTCTGTCCCCAGAAAGGTAGAATGGAAAATGCATGAAATTGGAATAGAAATCCATGACCTCTACTTTTCTCACCGGGATTTTGTGAAGGTTAATGAGATTTTCGCTTGTTGTATGTTTGATGTCTTTTGATGAGAGAAACTATATAAACATCAAATATTATTCTAGGCAAAGGGTTCATTAGTGCTTTATTTTCCATTAATATTTGCCAAAACCAAATTGGCACTGAGCACAATTCTACAGAATGTTTGGCAACCACTTGTTTTCTGTCAAAGTCATCTCAACATACAGATGGATTTCATTTTCACAAGAACCCAAATAAAGTGATACTCAAGATTAAAATTTGGGATGAAATAACTATTAATGTGTGAAATGCCTTAAGGAATTTATGCAGTAATGCAAACGTGTGATGAAATGCAATAAAATCTAACAACTATAAACCTACTCAGGAATATAGAGTGAGTTAGATATGTTATTAGATGACCACTGGCAATCTCGTGTAATCACACCATACCGATAACAAAGGAAACAGTTTTAAGTCACACATTGTGTAATTTTTAGAATGAATCTTGCCAGAAATAACTCCTAATGTTTATACAGAAATTACATTTCCCTTGGGAAAACTGGTGTTTGTTATTGTTAAAGCACACTGTAAAACTCTAACATGGTTTGTGAGAAATTGTGTGTGCACGTGTGTGTGTGCAAGTGTGAAAGTATTAGGAGTTGTGAAAGAGATTCTGTGAAAGTGGACTAACCTGGCTATATAATGCATGGAATTGTGGACTTTCCAAGCTGAGTGTTAATCTATGCTTTAAAATTGATCTGAGGGTAGTGGATTTAATTTTTTTAAAGGAACCTTACTGGAGAATCTTTGCACTGAGTTGAAAACTATACTTACTTCATTCTTTCGATGACTATTGATGGCAAACCATGAAAGTGGAACAGCCTTAGGCACTAGAACTATAGCAACAAATAAAACAATAAATGTGTCCTTGTAGAACTTTGTGGCATTTAGCTTATATTCTATCAGGGGACATATGCAATTTGAAAATATGATTCAATATATATCATAATATATTATGTATAACATATGTAATATATTCTCAATGTTATCTATTGTTAGGGCCATAATTTTATAGAAAGGATTGAGAAGTGTAGATAATAGAGATTGAAAAAAATATCATTTTAAGTGAATGACCAATGCAAATATCTCTGGAGGGGTGAATTTGAGAAGAGACTTGGAAGTGTGTGATAACCTATGGAAAAAGGTTTACAGTTTGAAAGAAACAGGGTGGTGTGCATGAATGGAAACATACTCATTATTTTCAAGGAATGGCAATGAAAAGCAGAATGAGCAGAGGAGCTTATGGAGGGAAGCAATGGCTGAACCACATCATGCAGGCATGGAGCAGATCATGTTGGCCATATAAAAGTTTATATTTAAATTTAAATTTAATATAATTCCATTACAAGTTTTTGAACAAGAAAGTGACTTGATCTGACTTATTTACAAAGGAAAATAATTATATATGAATGTGTAAGTTTGAAGATTTAAATGACTGCTAGAATATAGGCATATGATTTTGAGCTTACTCAGGTACCAATGTGATCCTAATGAAATTATAATTAAACATAATACTTAAAGAGGAAATAATAACTTACTATATTCTAGGAAGCTTCTCTAAACACTTTAATCTTCATATGAAATACATTTATCACATCAATGTGCAGTTTTGAAAGTAATAAGATGAACATGTAGTCTCTATATAGTTTACTTTAGTGCCTTACATGTCCCCTTTTAGAGGACTTTCGTGATATTTGTTAAATATTTTCAAATAATTTTTTGTCCAATGCTATTGAAGGTAGAATTTTTAAATCCAGTTTCCAATATTGTATGCTAGAGTATAAAAATAGATTATTATAAGTTAACCTGCTATCCTGTGATCTTGCTAAATTGATCAGTTGTAGTCATTTTTTTAGCTTCCTTAGAATTATCTATATGATGACTTTTGTCATCCTCAAATAGAGAAGTTTATTTCATCCTGTTTCATCTTCATGAATTCTAAGAGTAAGAAAATAGTTAAATGTTGGTGAGGATATGGATAAATTGGAATGCTCACACATTTCCAGTGGGAATGGAAAATCATGCAGCACTATTCAAGCAGGGTGGCAGTTCTTCAAAAAGTTAAATAGAATTCTTACATGACCCAGTAATTCCACTCCTAGGTATATAGATCCAAAACAATTCAAAGGACAATAAAACATATACTCATACTAGAATGTTCATAACAGCACTATTCATAATAGTCAAAAGTTGGAAACAATTCAAATATTTTCCAAGCTATGAATAGATAAATTTAATGTGGTATATACATTCAATAGACTTTCCTTCAGCCAATAAAGAGAAATCAAGTACTGACACATGCTACAGTTGTAGATGAACCTTGAAACCAATGTGAAGAAAAAGGCAGTCTCGGGCAGGCATGGGGGCAGGGGTGGGGAGCCACTGAATTCAAGTCTAGGGTAAATTAACACAAAGTTCAGGGAAATAATTTTTGAGGTAAAATAGGAGTGCTTCTTCTTTATCTAGAAGGACAAGAACCAGACTACTGGAAGCAAATTGAAATGGGCCTACAAGGTTATTTTGGAGCTCTTTGTACTTGATAAAAAAAACACTTCAAATGGCCTCATGAAGTGATAAAAAAGCAAATGGAAAAACAGAAACCAAAGGCAGTTGCTTTAGTGTCTAATCCTTCTAAGATTGGTTATAGATGATTTATAAGAAAAAGTCTAGAAGAGTTACACTAAAGAACATTAAAAATAGACTTAAGGAAGGCATCAAAGAGGTAGACTTTTGACAATCTTCTCTTTTTATATTCACATCCTATTCTTTATTCTCAGCTGGAAATTCCTATAGAATGGGTTATTTGCGTACTCTTTATAGTCAGCAAGTTGCAGGAAAATGAAAAAAAGTGAGGTGAAAACCAAGGTCACAGAATGTGATGGTAACACAAATGAGCAATCTAAATTTGTTGAGGCTGCAAGATATCAGGTGACAATATGAGTAGACAAAAAGTAGTTTATTATAATTAGCCAAGCCAGGATAATTTTGCAGTGATTTAAAACCGATTAAAGAGTCACATCATCACATTAAAATCACAGTAAGATTCAACTTACCTGTCACATGTCAAAACATGTTTTTATAAAAAATAGCTTTTATGTAAAATACTCTACAGTAAATTCAAGAAAGTTCAATATTTGATTATATTTTTTGAGTGAAGGACACATGAATAAAATGAGTCTTACAGATAATTTGATTAGCCTTTTTTATAGTAGTATACTAATTGAATATTTGTGGGGTTAATTTTATGATTAAATTTTACTTATGTACCTTAATATTCCAGAGACTGAATAATAAATGCACAGAGAAATGACACGCCTTTAATCTGGCAAATCAGATTTCTTGATTTCAAGAGATTCATATTGAGGACTTTTGAAAGCAGTGTTTTAAAGGACACCAAATATTGATAGGGTGATCTGGTATAGACGATCAGTGTTTTCTTTTCTCTTCCTCTGACCAATGTTCAAAATAGTCTATTTAGAAACAGGAGGGAAGCTTATTTGAATGATGAACACTTCATAACAGACTTTATGATTGCTAGTCATAGGAAATATATGTTTTCTCATTTCCTTACCTTACTTCCTCCTCAAAACATTTTGGATGTTTTCCAAGTGTTATTTTGTATACTTAAATCCACGATGTAATAGGTTATCATTTTTCCTTATTGATTTTAATTCAAAATGTGGATTTGGGATAAACTCTACTACCAGTTAAGTTTCTTTGCACATGTTATTTTCTTTGCCCATGTTACCCTAAGGGAACAAAAATGTTTTCTAACAATTCACAGAAAAAATTGATGGTTTGCTCAGTTTAAAAAAGTTGTCCTTTTTTATAGCTATATACAAACAATTTAAAAACTATATTTTATTTTAATTTTTCATTGTATTATATTTTTCCATTACTATTTAGTCTCCTTGTATCCCCTTGCCCCCATAATCACCACACTGTTGTCCATGTCCTTTTTGCACAACCCCTCCATTCTCTAACTTCATCCCCTGCTTACTGTCACCCTGATCTCTCTCTATGAATCTGCCTCTAATTTGCTTGTTAGTTCAGTCTGTTCATTAGATTTCACATATGAGTGAAATCATATAGTATTTTGTCTTTCTTTAACCAACTTATTTCACATAGTATAACGTTCTCCAGGTCTATCTGTACTGTCGCAAAGGATAAAATTTTCTTCTTTTTCACAGCTGAGTAGTATCCCATGTGTAAATATCCCAATGAGTTGTTTTATCCACTCATTTACCGATGCACATTTGGGCTGCTTCCATACCTTCGCGATTGTAAATAATGCTGCAATGAACATAGGGGTGCTTATATTCTTTTTTTTGTGATGTAAAATGATTTTTTTTATTTTAATCATTGTTCAAGTACAGTTTTCTCCCCCCTACTCCCATTCCAGCCCACCCACCCAACCCTCCCCCCTTCCCCCCATTACCCCCCACCCCTAGTTTTTGTCCATGTGTCCTCCAAATTTGTTCCTGTTTCAAATTAGTGTTTTGGGTATCTTCAGATATATTCCCAAAAGTAGAGTCACTGGGTCAAAACACAAATCCATTTTTAATTTTTTGAGGTATCTGGATACTGCCTTCCACAGTGACTGCAGCAATCTGCATTCCCACCAACAGTGCAAAAGGAAGTGAATAGGACAGATCTCTTTTTCCACATCCTCACCAGCACTTGTTGTTTGTTAATTTATTGAAGAAAGTCATTCTGACAGGTGTAAAATGTTCTAATTATGGTTTTAGTTTGCATTTTTCTGATGATCAGTGATGCTGAGCATCCTTTTATATGTCTGCTGGTCATCTGTATATTCACTTTGGAGAAGTGTCTATTCAGGTCCTTTGCTCATTTTTAAATTGGATTGTTTGACTTTTTGGTGTTGATATTTGTAAGGTCTATAAACGTTTTGTTTATTAACCCATTGTCAGGTGTATTGACAAATATGTTCTCCCATTCCGTGGGTTGTCTTTTGATTTTCTTGATGTTTTCCTTTGCTGTGCAAAAACTTTTTAATTTGATATAGTCCTATTTTTTTCTTCTGTTTCCCTTGCTTGGGAAGATATATATGCTAAAAAAAATTGCTATAAGCAATGTATGAGATATTACTGCCTATGTTTTCTCCTAGGATTTTTATGGTTTCAGGTCTATCTTTTAAGTCTTTAATCCATTTGGAATTTATTCTTGTATGTTGTGTAATTAATATATGTGGTCTAGTTTCATTGTTCTGTACATATCTGTCCAATTTCCAAACACTATTGAATAAACTGTCTTTAGCCCCATTGTATATACTTGCCTCCTCTGTCAAATATAAATTTACTATGAAAGTGTGGGTTTATTTCTGGGCTTTTTATTTTGTTCTATTGATCTTATCTGTTTTTATGCCAGTACTATGCTGTTTTGATTATTATGGCCTTAGTATGGTTTGATATTAAGTAGTGTGATTCTTCCAACTTCACTCTTCTGTCTCAGGATCACTGTTGCCATATGGGGCCTTTTGTGGTTCCATGTAAACTTTTGAAATATCTCTCCTAGTTCTGTGAAATATATCATTGGAATCTTGATAAGAATTACATTGAATCTATAGATAGCTTTGGGTAAATTGGACATATTAATGATGTCAATTCTCCTATTTTGAACACAGTATGTGTGTCTAGTCATTTGTATGCCCTTCAATTTCTTTCTTCATTGTCTTACAATTCTCTCAGTACAGACCTTTTAGATCTTTGGTTAGCTTTATTCCTAGGCATTTTATTCTTTTTAAGCAAATGTGATGGGATTGTTCTCTTAATTTCTTTTTCTGTTAGTTCATTATTGGCATATAAAAATACAACTGATTTCTGGATATTAATTTTTTATCCTGCTACTTTTGCTTAATCAGTTCTAGTAGTTTCTTGATGGAATCTTTGGGACTCTATGCATACAGTATCATGTCATCTGCAAATAAAGACAGTAAAAAGAGAGAGGATCCAAATAAATAAAATCATAATTTCAGCAGGAGAAATAACAACTGATACCAAAGAAATACAAAAGTTATAAGAAAATATTATGAAGAACTATATACCAACAAACTGGACAACCTGGATAAAATGAATGAAATGAATTTTGTATGAATACAATTCATACAAAATGAATTCCTAGAAACATAAAATCCTCCAATACTAAATCAAGAAGAATCAGAAAATCTGAATAGACAGGTTATGCTTAGTGAAATTATAGCAATAATCAAAAAAACTCCCAACAAACAAAAGCACTGGACTGGATGGCTTCACAGGTGAATTTTACCAAGCATTCCAAGAACTAACACCTCTCCTGCTCAAACTATTTCATAAAATTCAAGAGGAGGTTAGGTTCCCAAACTTATTTTATAAGCCTGGTATTATCCTAATTCTAAAACCAGATTAAGACACTACAAAGAACACAAATTATAGGCCAATATCCCTGATGAACATAGATGCTAAAAATCCTCAAAAGAATATTAGCAAACTGAATACAGCAATGCATCAGAAAGGTCATACCCCATGATCAGGTGGGATTGATTCCAGGAATGCAAGGTTGTTACAACATTCATAAATCAATAAATGTGATTCACCACATAAACAAAATGAAGGATTAAAAACCACATGATCATATCAATAGATGCAGAAAGCATTTGATAAAATACAGCACCCATTTATGATAAAAACTCTCAGCAAAGTAGGAATAGAGGGAACGTGCTCTAACATAATACAGACCATATATGACAAACCCACTGTGAGCATCATACTCAATGGGCAAAAACTACAAGCGTTCCCCTTAAGGTCAGGGACAAGACAGGGATGTCCACTTTTACCTCCCTTACTCAACATAGTACTGGAAATCCTAGCCACAGAAAAAATAGTACTGGAAGTCCTAGCCATCAGACGAGAAGAAAAATAAAAAGCATCCAAACTGGAAAGGAAGAAGTAAAATGTATTTCTTATATCTGAGGGAAAAAATTCTACTTACCAGGGAACAGGAGATTTGCTTATATAATTTGTGGAAGTTGAAAAGTATTATCCATAGGTCATTACATGCAGTTAGTTTTTATAAATGTAGTGTTTTTCTGTTATTATTGTTGTTTTTGTTATTATGTTATTACAGCTCAAGAATATTGTCTGAGCAATTTGCCTTTTCAGGTAAAATATTGTTCCCTTAGTTGGTTTCTTTATGCAAGGCCATGAGTTCCTTAATGTTTATATTTTATTTGATATACAGTCATTTTATTAATATGTTTTGGAGAGCTTTCACAGTCTCCATTAACATGAATGAACAATGTATAATTTATATTTGATGTCTTCTATTTTAATGTCTCATAATATTGTCTCAACTGCTTTATTTTGGTGAGATATATATTTCTCATTTACTTAATTATTCTTTAACATAGACTTTTCAAACTTAAATTAGTGTGTTAAAACAACATATATTTGTACTAAGGCTTCAAGTACTGCCAGGTATATTTTTCATTTTCTAAATATTTGTTGTGTATCTACTATATGCAGTAACTATTCTAAGTATTAGAAATGAATACTAAATCAAATGAAAGATGCCTTAACCCCTCTGCTGATTACAGATTCTGTTATAAAATCAATTACAGAAAGATATAATCTCAAAGAAGGAAAAGTACAAGGTGCTGGAAAATTTTAATGGGGGAACTGATCAGTCATAAATGTAATGTCATGCATAAAATTTCCTGATTATGTAAAGTTTTAGTTGAACAGATAAAGCAATCCTACATTCTATGAATGTGGAAAGTTAAAAAAAAAGGAAGAATAAGGCCAGGAAAAAATGTCAAGAAACTTAATATTATCTTCATTATGAGGTAAGGCATAAAGATCTGAGAGTATCTTTTACTGACTTTATCAATACTTCACTGCTAACTGGATGGAAGTATGTAAACTCATAAATGGACTATCTGATGCTAAATCTCCTAATAGTATAGAAAAATCCTAAATATTGTTTCAGATTATTGTACACTTCCCCTCTTAATCACAATGCGGAAGACTTATGATATGGCCCTAGTGTCCCTTTTAATCTAATTTCCCCCTTCATCATTTTGTCACATCATATAACCTACATTCCAGACAAATACTGTGGTAAAAATCTTAGAAGTTGCCAACTGAATCTTATTTATCTTTCTATCCCCCTCAGGACCAGGAAATATATTTTGTTTTAGGAGGAACTCAACATTTACTGAATTTTTACTAAAATTTCCATTTCCATGGAAGTGTGGTTTGAACTGTGAAAAACAAGATGGATAATGCATATCAAATAGGAAAGCAGAAGAGTTTTTGGATTGGTTTATTTATTTTAAGAATAATGATTAACTTAGCCAAAATAATATGATACATAAATATCTTCAGACAACTGTTGCGTGACACAGTGGTGACTTTTCAGTAAAGGGTTTTTTTTGTTTGTTTTGTTTTGTTTTGTTTTTATTTTAATCATTGTTCAAATGCAGTTTTCTCCTTTTTACTCCCAATCCAGTCCCCCCTCCCACCCTCCCCACTTCCCTCCCATTACCACCCTCCCCTTAGTTTATGACCATGTGTCCTTTAAGTTTGTTCCTATGAACCCTTCCCACTGTCCCCGTAAATTCCCTCTTCTCTTCCCTCCAGTCACCATCAGCCTGTCGTCTATTTTAGTGTCTTTGACTATATTTTGCTTGTTTCTTTGTTTTGTTATTTAGGTTCCTGTTAAAGGGGAGATCATATGGTATTTGTCTTTCACTGCCTGGTTTGTTTCGCTAAGCATAATGTTTTCCAGCCCCATCCATGCTGTTGCAAAGGGTAGGAGCTCCTTCTTTCTTTCTGATGCAGAGAATTCCATTGTGTAAATGTACCATAGTTTCTTGATCCATTCATTTACTGATGGGCATCTTGGTTGCTTCCAGCATCTAGCTATCATAACTTGTGCTGCTATGAACATTGGGATGCATAGGTTCTTTTGAATTGGTGTTTTAGTATTCTTAGGATAGAGTCCCAGCAGTGGAATTGCTGGGTCAAAAGGCAGATCCATTTTTAGTTTTTTGAGAAAGTTCCATAGTGCTTTCCATAGTGGTTGTACCAGTCTGCAGTCCCACCAGCAGTGCACTAGGGTCCCCTTTTATTCACATCCTCTCCAACACTTGTTGTTTGTTGCTTTGTTTATAATGGCCATTTTGTCTGGTGTGAAGTGGTATCTCATTGTGGTTTTAATTTGCATCTCTCTGATAGCTAGCGATATTGAACATCATATCATGTGTCTTTGGATTTTCTGTATGTCCTCCTTGGAGAAGTGTCTGTTCAAGTCCTTTGCCCACTTTTTAATTGGATTCCTTGTCTTCTTAGAGTGCAGTCGTGTAAGTTCTTAATATATTTTGGAGATTAAACCCTTGTCTGAGGTATCATTGGCAAATATGTTTCCCCATACAGTTGGTTCTCTTTTAATTTTGATAGTTTTCTTTAGCTGTGCAGAAGCTTTTAATTTTGATGAGATCCCATTTTTTTATTCTTTCCTTTATGTCCCTTGCTCTAGGGGACACATCAGTAAAAAAGTTTCTTCGTGAAATATCTGAGATTTCCCTACCTACGTTCTCCTCTAGGACTTTAATGGTGTCACGTTTTATATTTAAGTCTTTTATCCACCTTGAATTTATTTTTGTATATGGTATAAGTTGGTGCTCAAGTTTCATTTTTTTGCACATGGCTGTCCAGTTCTCCCAACACCATTTGTTGAAGAGGCTATTTTTACTCCATTTTATGTTGCTGTCTCCTCTGTCAAATATTAATTGACCATAGAGACTTGGGCTTATTTCTAGACTCTCTGTTCTGTTCTATTGGTCTATGTGCCTGTTTTTATGCCAGTACCAGGCTGTTTTGATTACAGTAGCCTTGTAGTATAGTTTAGTGTTGGGTATTGTATTCCCTCCTACTTTACTCTTCTTTCTCAAAATTGCAGCAGCTATTCGGGGTCGTTTATAATTCCATACAAATTTTTGAAGTGTTTGTTCTATGTCTGTGAAATATGCCATTGGTACTTGAATAGGAATTGCATTGAATTGTGTAAATTGCTTTTGGTAGTATGGACATTTTGATGATATTAATTCTTCCAATCCATGAACATGGTATATGTTTCTATTTGTTTGTGTCTTCCTTGATTTCTTTCTTCAGTGTTGTGTAGTTTTCTGAATACAGGTCTTCCACCTCTTTGGTTAGGTTTATTCCTAGATATTTTATTTTTCTTTTTGCTATTTCAAATGGGATTTTTTCCTTGATCTCTGTTCCTGCTGTTTCATTGTTGGTGTACAGAAATGCCTTTAATTTCTGGATATTGACTTTGTATCCCGCTGTTTTGCCAAATTCATTTATTAGGTCAAGCAGTTTTTTGGCAGAGTCTATAGGATTTTCTATGTATAGTATCATGTCATCTGCAAACAGTGACAGTTTTGTTTCCTTCTTTCCGATTTGAATGCCTTTTATTTCTTTTTCTTGTCTGATCGCTGTGGCTAAAACTTCCAGTACTATATTGAATAGAAGTGGTGAAAGTGGACAGCCTTGTCTTGTTCCTCATCTTAGTGGAAAAGATTTTAATTTTTGGCCATTGAGTATGATGTTAGCTGTAGGTCTCTCATATATGGCCTTTATTATGTTGAGGAATGCTTCCTCTATTCCCACTTTGCTGAGTGTTTTTATCATGAATGGGTGCTGTAACGTATCAAATGCTTTTTCTGCATCAGTTGATATGACCATGTGATTTTTGCCTTTGCTTTTGTTTATGTGATGTATTACATTTACTGACTTGCAAATATTGAACCATCCTTGCATTCCTGGAATGAATCCCACTTGGTCATGGTGTATGATCTTTTTAATGTATTGTTGGATGCGGTTTGCCAGTATTTTGTTGAGGATTTTAGCGTCAATGTTCATCAGTGATATTGGCCTGAAGTTTTCTTTCTTTGTTGTGTCTTTATTTGGTTTTGTAATTAGGATGATGTTGGCCTCATAAAAAGAGTTTGGGAGACTCCCATCTTTTTGGATTTTTTGGAATAGTCTGTGAAGGATAGGGGTTAGCTCTTCCTTAAATGCTTTGTAGAATTCTCCTGTGAAACCATCTGGTCCCGGGCTTTTGTGTGTTGGGAGTTTTTTGATTACTGCTTCAATTTCTTTTGTTGTTATTGGTCTGTGCTTCCTGCTTCTTTTTCATTGAGTTTTGGAAGATTATATTTTTCTAGAAAGTTGTCCATTTCACCTAGGTTTTCAAATTTCTTGGCATACAGCTCTTTGTAGTAATTTCTTATAATCCTTTGTATCTCTGTGGTATCTGTTGTAATCTCTCCTCTTTTTTGATTTCTGATTGTGTTTATTTGGGTCTTCTCTCTTTTTTTCTTGATGAGTCTGCTTAAAGGCTTGTTGATTTTGTTTATCTTTTCAAAGAATCAGCTCTTGGATTCATTGATCCTTAGAATTGTGCTTTTAGTCTCTATGTCATTTAATTCTGCTCTGATCTTGGTTATTTCCTTCCTTCTGCTTGCTTTGGGCTGTCTTTGTTGTCGTTCCTCGAGTTCTTATAGACGTAGGGTTAGGTTGTTTGTTTGCAATGTTTCTAACCTTTTTAGGTGGGCCTGTATTGCTATGAACTTCCCTCTCAGGACTGCCTTGGCTGTGTCCCATAAGTTTTGGGTTGTTGTGAGTTCGTTTTCATTTGTTTCCAGAAACCTTTTGATTTCTTCCCTAATCTCATTCTTGACCCATTCATTGTTTAATAGCATGCTATTTAATCTCCATGATTTTGAGTGTTTTGGGTTTTTTTCCTTGGGGTTGGTTTCTAGCTTCAGTCCCTTGTGGTCTGAGAAAATGCTTGGTACGATTTCAATTTTCTTGAAATTCTTGAGGCTTGTTTTGTGTCCTATCATGTGGTCTATCTTTGAGAATGTTCCTTGTATATTTGAAAAGAATGTATATTTAGCTTCTTTTGGATGGAGGGCTCTGTATATATCAGTAAAGTCCATTTCATCAAGGGTATTGTTCAATGCCACAATATCTTTGTTGATATTTTGTTTAGAAGATCTGTCCATTTTTGATAGTGGGGTGTTAAAATCTCCCACTATCATTGTGTTGCTGTCCATATTTTTCTTGAAGTCCTCTACCATTTTCTTTATGTATTTCAGCGCTCCTATGTTGGGTGCATATGTATTTACAGTATTTATGTCTTCTTGATGGATTCTTCCCTTGAGTATTATGAAGTGACCTTCTGGGTCTCTCTTTATGGACCTTTTTTGGAAGTCTATTTTGTCTGATATGAGTATTGCTACCCTGGCTTTTTTTTTTCCTGTCCATTTGCTTGGAAGATTTGTTTCCAGCCCTTCACTTTCAGCCTGTGTAGGTCTTTTATCCTGAGGTGGGTCTCTTGTAGACAGCAGATATGTGGGTCATTTTTTCTTATCCATTCAGCTATTCTGTGTCTTTTGATTGGAGCATTTAATCCATTTACATTTAAGGTTATTATTGATAGGTACTTATTCATTGTCTTTTATGTATGTGTGTTCCTCTCTCTCTCTCTCTCATTTCCCTCCCTTCCTTAAAGCAGTCCTTTTAGAATCTCTTGCAGAGCTGGTTTGGTCGAGGTGTATTCTTTTAGACTTCTTTTGTCTGGGAAGCTTCTTATTTGGCCTTCTATCTTGATCGAGAGCCTTGCTGGATATAGCAGCCTTGGTTGCAGACCTCTGGTTCTCATTACCTGGAGTATTTCTTGCCATTCTCTTCTGGCTTGGAGTGTTTCCATTGAGAATTCAGCTGTTAGCCTTATTGGGGCTCCCTTGTATGTTACTTCCTGTGTCTCCCTTGCTGCCTTTAATGTTCTCTCTTGGTCTTGAAATTTTGCCATTTTAATTATGATGTGTCTTGAGGTGGGCTTCTTTGGGTTCCTCTTGATTGGGACTCTGTGTTTCCTGGATTTGTGTGACTTTTTCTCTCATCAAATTAGGAAAGTTCTCCTTCATTACTTGTTCAACTATGTTTTCGATCCCTTGCTCTTCTTCTTCTCCTTCTGGTATCCCTATTATATGGATATTATTACATTTCATATTGTCTTGAATTTCTCTTAATCCCTCTTCATTCTTTCTGAGCCTCTTTTCCTTTTCTTGCTCTTTCTGGGTGTTGTTTTCTACTTTGTCCTCCAGCTCGCTAATCCGATCTTCTGCTTCATCGATCCTGCTTTTCATTCCTTCTACTGTGTTCTTCAGTTCAGAAATTGTATTCTCCATTTCCTCTTGACCTTTGTTGAGAGTTTCTATTTCCTTTTTCATGTTTGTATGGTTTGCAGTGAGATTGATGTAGTTTCCCTCTAATTTCTGAAAACTCAATGTGAGTTCATTGAACTTCCTGGTAATCATTGTTTTGAACTCACTGTCTGATAGTTGAGTTGCCTCTATTTCATTTAGCATTTTTCCTGAGGCTTCCTCGTTTCCCTTAAGTTGGGGGTTGTTTTTCTGTTTTCTCATTGTTTGTGTGTTTCTTCTTTTTTCTTCTTGTTTGTTAATTTGATCTGTTCTGATTCCCTGTAATTATGGTGTGAACTTCTGTGGTAGAATATTTGTGAGATTCAGTGGTGCAATCTCCTTCGTGTATCCTGGTGCTCACAGCTTCCCCCTACTCCTTTTTGTGATCAGTTGGAGGAATAAGGCAAAATGGTTTAAGACAGCAAGACAGTATACTATGATATTTACATTAGCAGCCAGTAGAGAAGAGATGGGTTATCCTTTGGCTCCTTATAGTGTTAACCGTGATCATCCACTCCACTACCCACGTTTTAGAAAGAATGGAAAGAGGGTAAGACTCTTATTGGGGACGAGAGGATTGTTAGTTGGATCTAGAAAGCTGTGAGGCTGTGGGAGGTCAGATTCTAAGGTAGGGTTGGATTAAAGATTAGTATATAGGAGTAGTGTGTAAAAGAACAGAGACAGCCCCCACAATAGTATAGTTCAGAAAATTGCAAAGTGGGCTGAGATCAGGTAGGGGTATTGAGAAGCATTTACAATTGTATAGACTAGGTCTTACTAACAGTAATAGTAAAGTGACAGTCTTGTGGCAGAATCGATGAGGTCTAGATAACAAGAATAAAGAGTATAGAACCTTGAGAGGTGTATTAATGGAACACAGATGAAGGATAGTAACTAATCAACACCTTGTGACTGAGATACCAGGGGGAACCTATCAAATGACAGTATAACCAGCCAAGCAAAGATTATACAGAAAGAAAAAAGAATACCAAAATACTATTAAAATAAAAAATGTTGGGAGAGTGAGAAAAAGATAATACAAATTTATAGTAACTTGCAATATTAAAAAAAAAAGGAAAGAAAAGCAGATGATGTAGTGTAGGAGAGATAAATTTGGAGTGGAAAGAATAATATTAGGATGAATGGAAGAGAAACATAAGGGATTGCGAGATAAAAATAACAAGAATTGAAAAATAAAATGTCACATAAAACACAAGATAAAATCAATCAACCAACAACAGCCAGAGAAACCAAACCAAACCACACCAAAAATAAACCCCCCAAAAAACCCAAAAAAACAAAAAACAAACAAACAAACAAACAAAGCCTCTTGTTGGTTTCTAACTGGCCAGACCAGTTTTTCTGATCTTGCTGGCTTCAGCTGGCTGAGGGACCTTTGAAATGCTTCTCTCTCTCCCAGCCAGATCTCAGCAGGTCTGTCAGGTAGCCAGGGCACTCCCCAACACAATGGCTCTTTGGATCTCACTTCCACGTTCTTCCGGGCTCCGGGGTCCTGCAGGGTTCCAGCTCTATGATCTCAGGAGGCACCTGCGACATTTTGGGATTCGCTGGGCTCTCCCTGGGGATCATAAAAGGGCGGGCCCCTCCCCCAAACTTTTGAGATTCGGGGTCTAGGATCGCCCTAAGCACCTTGCCACGACCCTTCCAGGATCAAAGCATGCGAGAGTCAGTCATCTCGACGGTGCCTGAGCCAAGCTGTTTCCAGCTCCGTGATCCCCGCCAAACTGCACTCTGACCAGGTGTTGGCACCTTTCCCTGCTCCCCTGGTCGGGCTGGCTGGAAATCTCTGAGCCACCACTGTAGGAACGCACCAAGTGCCACGTACCTCCCGGGATTGCAGCGCGAGATTCAGGCCTCCCTATGGGGCACGAGCGGAGCGCAGCCCGGTTCTGTACTCTCCACTGATCTGCACTTCCACTGGGCTAGGGGAGCAGGCTCCCTTCCAGGCTGCCCCGGGTCCTGTCGGCTAGAGGCCCTCACTCCTCCCAGGTCTCTGGGAGGGTGTTCATAGTCCCTGGGCGATTTTTTCCCAGTCTAACTGGCCAATCTGTTCCTTTTAGCAACACATTCTCCCCTGGAGTTGCTCACCCCCCGTATTCGGGGAGGGAGCAGCGACTTCCCTCTCCTGGGCGCCCTGGGGCAGGACCCGGAGCACCGGGCGGGCCTGGGGTCTGTACACCCCTAGACCCCGCGCTGATCCCTGGGCCCCTTTTGTCCTGTAGCCGTCTCCTTACCGTCTGGTTTTCCAGTGAGTGCAATAATTTTTGATGTCCTGCTTTCAAAAGTGATTCAGTAACCTAGCCCACTGGCTCTGTTTCTCCACCGATCCACGAGTTTCTCCCCTCTTCACAGAAGCCGAGAAAAACGCTGCCTAGAGTAAAGCCGCCATCTTCCCTCTGACTCAGTAAAGGTTTAATTAATTCTTTAACAAAACAAGTATAGTGTAAAATATGTAGAGTTATTATAAATAACCACATTATTTATGACATTGTGCTATTTTACACTTTGTAAAAGCACTTAAATGTTAAATATTTTTGTAACATACTGGACTATGGATAAATAAAACAGTAATTAAAGTTTCTTTCCTCAGAAACTCAACTAATAGTGGTTGTCTAAAATTCTGTCATTTTCTATGTATAGTCAATTTGTGGGAAGAATTATCATATGAATTAATAAACTTGTAAGTTCACATTTCAATTATACTTACATGATTATACTACTAAAATAGATTTTCTAATTACACAATTCAATTGAGATATTATTTGAGACACATTCTTTAGTAACATTTCTATTGAATTTCCAAAGCCAGATGGCAGTAATTCAGTTGCCATGAGATAACTTACATTCTTTCTGTTTTGTGGCTTTGTTATATTACTCTTTGCATTGTGTCCCCAGTGCATTTATGCCTTCTAAACATTACCTAACTGTAAGCTCAGTTCATTTAGAAAGATATCTGTGGCAAAGCTAACACACGCAACTTTGACTTAATGCTTCACCATAATGAGAAAAGCATTTTTATTACTCCTCTGCTAGTGGAAAGGTAGGATGAAGGTTCCTCAGTGATAGTGCACTGAGTGCATGAAATGAATTCCTGACTTAAATACCCACAATAATCTTTTTTTAAATTTTATTTTTATTGTTAACACAATTACAGATGTCCCCATTCCTCTCTTTGCCTACCTTCACCCAGCTCTTGTTCCCCAGGCCATCACCGCACTGTCGTCTGTATTGATGGGTTCTGCATCTTTGTTCTGTGGCTAATCCCTTCATCTAGTCTCCCCTTCCCCTGTGACAGCTGTCAGTCTGTTCCATGTATCCACACCTCTTTTTATTTTGTTCATCAGATTGTTTTGTTCATTAGATTCCACATATAAGTTACATCATATGGTATTTGTGTTTCTCTGACTGGCTTATTTTACTTATAATAATCTCCAGGTCCATCCATGCTGTCAAAAAAGGTAAGAAGTTCTTTTTTATGACCACATAGTATTTCATAGTGCAAATGTACCACAGCTTTTTTATTCACTCATCTACTGATGGGCACTTGGGCTCTTTGCTGATCTTGGTTACTGTAAATAACACTACTGTGAACACAGCAGTGCATATATTCTTTCAAATTGCTATTTTGGAATTCTTAGGATATATTTCCAGAAATGGGGTTACTGAGTTAAAAGGCAGATCCGTTTTTAATTTTTTAAGGAAACTTCATACTGTTTTACACAGTGGCTGCTCCAGTCCGCATTTGCACCAACACTCACAAAAACTTTTGTGGAATGAATTCCTCCTTTTCTTGTTAAATATGAAGAAGGTGGAATTTCTCTGGTCATAGAGCAAAAACAAGTACTAGACTGTTTTTCTTTAATACTTTTCAGGTCTGTGTGGTTGGCTCTTTTGAGTTAGCCACTAAACTCCATTGACTGTGAGAGAGGTAAACCCACCAGTTGCGTTTTTGGCTACAGAGAACTGGAAGTTCTCACTCTTCTATTTTCTATCTGTGTGACCTTGGGAAAATTATATAGCCTTCTTGAGCTTCAGTTTTATTCTCTATAAAATGAGGATAAAAATAACAGTGATCTGTTGAGGTTATTATGGTAAATAAATGTATAAAAGTGTTGCCTAGTGCTTGGCATTTCCTCAGTCTTACTGTTATTGTTCTTCTCTAAAAAACTTTTTATTGTATTTTTTTCCACTGCTATTTAGCTCCCTTACACCCCCTCATCCTTGCAATCACCACACTGTTGTCCAAGTCCATGAGTCCTTACTATTACTATCCTTAATGACAGGGACACGAAAACAATAAATTCATCAGTGATTGAGACTTTTTTGCCATAGCCTGTGTTTAAAGTTGCCTGCAATTCAGTCATCTGTATAACTAGCATGAGTTTAGTACCTCTACATTTTTTGTAAAGGTTAAAACAGAAATGTATATCATATTCTTAGCATAGTATCTGACATATTGTGAGGTCTTAATCTTACGTATTTCTTACTCTTCGTGCACTACCTTTGCTATTATTTTAATAAATGGAGACTAGAACCTTTTGGAGATGTAAGGACCACCAGCTGAGCTTTAAAATATTTATGAGTTTTTAAATCTATATGGAACACTCTTTGGATAACAGTATTTAGATTGGAAGAGAAACTCTAAGGTGCCACGTTGCAAGTGTGCAATTTATGTGGTTTTTCCAATTAATATGTTATAAAGAAACTTGGCTACTAACATGGCAATTTTGTTTTCAAAAGTTTAATAGCATTACATAATGAAATCAGAACCTATGTTTTTAGTGTCTAATAATGCAAATTTTACAACCATTTGAAGTATAGCTTTTTAAATTAATTTTAGTTAGAGCAAATAGCTTAAAATATATAGACTTCTTTAACACTTTAAATATACTGAACACTATATACTAAAGCAACCTCAATGAAACTAGAAGCATTATTATATTAAAATACCTCAATATTGAATATGAAGTTTATTTACTTTTGTCTCTGGGGAAAGACCCTTTTATTTATCAAGAGAGATCTGTGAAAACACTGCATATAAGTAAACATTAATGTAATGAGCCAAACCAAAATTAATTTTTGATGATCAGAATTTGGTAATAAAAATCAAACATTATATAGTTTTATAGAAGTATTTTTAAATCATTATTTATACAAAGTAAATTACTAAACCCTTGCTATATTTTCAAAATAATTATTTAGCAGCAATTTACATTTTATTATATTATTATTATTCAGTTTTTTTTATTATCTATAGAACCATATTCAGAGATCTGAATTATTCCTAAAATATTTAGGAAATAACCCATGTATCAATTATAAATATCCTAAATTTAAACTGTGGGATTTCAACATATATATGTTTTTTTAACTGAATCTAACTAACTATATATGATTACTTGCATATATATATAATATATATATATGTTAACTCTTAGAATCTGGATATATATTCTGCAAAACACTACAAGTTAGTTTACCTGTAAATTATTTATATAGAATATTACTCAACTTTAGATTTTATATACTTTAAGGATGATTTACAAAATTATGAAGGAAATTTTGACTCTACATGCCATACATATTCATTTTATAAACTAACTTAGAAGTAAAATCAGGCACCTCTGATTTGAATTCAACATTTGTGTAAAACAGTTTATTATAATCATTTTACTCAGTGGCAAAAAAACTTAAACACTTCTCCATGATGCCAGAAAATTGACAATTGTGTTTTCTAGTATGTGACTTTTTTGTTGCTTTATGGTTTTGGTTTCTAGAGCACCAAACCAGAGGTCTTTCAGGCATTTCTAAATTAATAGCAAGCTAGATTTGTTTAACATTACAATCTTCTCACAGATAAACTTTTGTTTATATAAAATCAAATACCACAGAAACAGCTAAAATACATATTTATAAACTCTTTAAAATCAAATATAAAAATTTGAATGAGATTTAAAGAAATCTTATTTTTATCACAATTCAGAATAATTCTGTTGAGAATAAATAATTCAGTGAATCAACGCAGAAGAGTACTTTTACTAACAAAGTCCATGGAAGTTTTCATTTGGTAGGAAAATGTGACAAAAACCAAGGTAAATGTTTAACATATGGTATGGAAATGGAGATATTTGCTAATGAAAAAAATAAGAGAGACTTTGGGAAGATGTTGAGGAGTTGCATAAAGAGAAGTATTGGCATTTGCAAAATTAAATAGAGTACTCAGAAAAGATTTCATTGAGGAAGTGACATTTTATTGAAGGTGGAGAGTGAATAAGTCATGTTGGTATGTGAAGGAAGAACATTTTAGGTAGAGGAAACAGTGCAAATAGCGTAAGGCATAGAACTCCTGGGAGGTCAGAGTGAGCAGAGAGGGTATTAGTGGGTGTTATGAAGCAGACCACAGGCCCAAAATGGAGTTGCCTAGTCTAAGGTCACAAACCGTACAGGTCCTTAGCCCTTGGTTAGTGTATGGTTCCAGTCTAGGGCTTACGGGGTCCGTTTGAACTTGCAGACAGTTCCACCTGGCACCCAAGTTCCCAGCCCTTGATTAATCTGCAGTTTTGATATAATAGGTTCTGTTAGTTAGGTCCATGGTGCTAGTTTTGTTGGTGCCATACCTAAGGCCTCCTCTTGGTCAGTCTTCAGTACCATTTTGTTGATTTCCACTTTTATTCACAGTTCTGTTTCTTTGGTTGCTCTTGGTTTCCACTAATTTGCTCACAAGTTAAAGGAATAATAGATCTATCTCATGGTACTTTCAAAGCCAAAGCCACACAATTGTCAGACATGAGTCATGCTCTTGAAAACTGCTGGAGCATGCAGCACCTACCTCTAAACCTCCTTATCTAGGGCATGTTTGTCATGAAGTAGATGAGATCCACCTTAGGTCACCTGCTGACCTCAAGAAAATTTCTGTGCAACAAAGTACACTGTCAAACATAACAAAATCTCCAAGCCAGTAACACATCCCTCTTTAGTATTACTGTTGTTCAAGACAAACAAGGAATAGCTAAACTAAATAAATGGAATCCTCAGGTTTCACAGAATTACACATGCCACCTTCTGGAAACTGCTCGTATTATGGCCAAGAACTGTGGTCACAAAAGCTGTACATGTACAAAAGTGGCAAAATCTTACTAAGATAACTTAGAATGACAAAGACCATTATGAGGAAACTTTCAATTAAGGATTTTTATTTAAGAAGTACAATTTGAAAGCTAGAACTCCCAAATCAAATAAACATGGCAGAATTGGACACATATTTTGGTCATTATGCACAAAGTACTTATAGGCTTTAAGATTCCCAAATAGCTTCTTTGAAAGACTTTTTGCAAAAGCTAATAACAAATTAAAGACACGTACCTAAATACAAGTGGTATCTAAAATAAAAGATTATAAAACTAACAAGACTCTTATTATTCCTCTCCTATTTTTCTCTGTACTCACTCTACTAATCCTTTATCTGAATTGCCTCTCCTCTCTTAAGAGACTGCCAGACTATAACAAAAGTCCATTAAGCTAGTGGAGCAACAGCTCCAAGGGCAGAAACAAACAAACAAACAAACAAACAAACAAATAAAAATACCTGGGCCTCCACTGTTGCACCCTCCTAGGGGTCCAGTAAAACCATGAACTGGAAATCGGTGTGTCATTTGCAATCAACTTGGACACTAGAAAAAAGATTGTCCTCAGCACAGCAAGGAACCTAACAAAACAACAAGAAAACCTACTGAATGGAAGAAAATATTTGCACATATCTGATAAAGGGCTAATACCCAAAATATATAAAGAACTCATACAAATTAATGGTAAAAAGAAAAAAAGAACCTAAATAATTTAATTTAAGAATGAGTAAACTATTTGAATGGAAATTTTTCTAAAGAAGACATGCAGATGACCAACAGGCACATGAACAGGTGCTGAACAGTTTTAATCATAAGGAATACACCATTCATCAAAACAACAATGCGTCACCACCTCAGACATGTTAGAATGGCTATTATCGAAAAAGTCAAGAAATAACAAATGTTGGCCAGGATATGGAGAATAAGGAACACTTGTGTGCTGTTAGTAGAAATGTAAATTGGTGCAGCTTCTATGGAAACAATATCAAAGTTCCTGAAAAACTTTAAAAAATAGAACTACCATATAATACAGTGATTGTACATTTGGGTATTTATCTAAAGAAAATGAGAACACTGATTGAAAAGAGATATGCACCGCCGTATTCATTGCATTATTATTTGTAATAGCCAGAATATGAAAGTATCTGTTCCACTGATGGATAAAGAAATTTTGGTACACAAATACCAGTACATGTATGTATACATATACATGTTATCCAGCCATAAAAAGAATGAAATGTTGCTTTTGTCACGTCACGGATGGACCTTGAGGGCATTATGCCAAGGAAAATGACAGAGAAATACAAATATGATCTTTCATTATGCAGAATCTAACAAACGAATGGAAAGGCAAGTTCACAGATACAGAACAGTGATCTGTGATTGCCAGAGGTGGGAGTGGGATAGAATTGGGAAAAGGAGGTCAAAGGTAAAAAGAAAGAAATGCAATTGATGTAAAATAGACATGGAAATTTTGAATTATATTCAAAATATTGACTTCATATATATGAGGGTGGACCCCCAAAATGGGATTTATTTATAAAAAATGATGTATTCTTACATGTCCAACTACACACCTTCAAAATACTGTCCATTTGATGTAATACAGCTATGGAGACATTTTTTTCACTGCTTAAAACAGTTTTGAACTCATCAAATGTGATGCTTTTTAGTGCTTCTTGCCTTTTTTTGTTTCAGTTCTTCCACATCAGCAAAATATTTCCCTTTGAGGACTTTTCTCATCTGGGGAGACAAAAAAAAAGTCACACATAGTGAGATCAGGTGAATAGGGAAGATGGGACACAGGGTACATGCCACGTTTAGTCAAAAACTGCTCAACACTCAGCACAGTGTGGGTGTGTGGACAGGTGCATTTGTAAATCACCCATTGTGAAAGGGACAAACATGTTGAAAGAGTCTTCAAAAAAATTCACTGAAGTCCAACGCAGCCTCTCACAACACCACCAGCTGATACACTGATACAGATGGGTTCCTAGAATACTCACATTGTGGGGAAGCCTGTACTACAAGGAACCTGCCCTCCAGAAGATAATTCCATTTTTAGGGGGTCTTCTCTTGTATATATATGTGTATCTGTCTATATATGGTAATGTATAAGACAAAGGCATATTATACATTATGTATATGTACACATGTGCATACACATGTGTATGTGTGTGTATATATGATACATAGCTATTATAAAAAATAAGTATAAGTTGCAGGTATTCCTAAGTATATCAGACACCATGTCTGCTGTTTTTGTTTGGCTGATTTATAAGATAGTTGTTTCATACTGGGCAGAGAGTAATGAGTAAAGAAGAGTGTCAATGAATGAGATAATGATGTTTAACTTCAATGTGTTTTTTCCTAGCTCTGTATGGTATTGCCAAAATTAATTTGTAAAGATCTTTATTTAATTGGCTTAAAGAGAAACAGGCATTTGTATAAATCAAATGTAATCTCAGAATTATAGAAATTAAGCCAAATGTTTTACAAATTCACATAATCTAGAATAATCCTTGATAGATAAAAGCTAGTTTAAATGTGCTGGTTTAATTAAAAATGGTACGCCTCTAGAGTTATCAATATTATATATAACACTTTTATTCTACTTGGATTTACTAAAAGTGAAATAAGCTTATGTTATCTCTGATACAGAATTTGTCAGTAAGAATGAGCACATACATGTTGGTTAACTGTTTAAAATATCATGAAATTTTAATGAATAATCTAAACATAATTGTTAAGAACAAGTAAATTTAAATACATGTAGTTAAAAGTTTATAAATTAACTTTTCAACAATTATGCTTTGTGCTAATTAAATACAGTTTTTAAAATTCTGTTAATAATTTGAAAACTTGACATTTTACTGAGGTAACTTAAATGATGGCTATTCATTGAATACCTAGGCCATTTCCAAATAAGACAAAATGCTGAAACATTGATTACCAAATATAAGTTTATCTACTTGGGCTTTGTTTTATAGAGAAACTAAAGATATTTTTGAGTTCATTAGTAAGCATGTTCTGTGTTACACTGAAAAATTTACTGTGAGGAAGAATATATATCTAAGAGTTAGGAAATGTGTTTATAAATTTGCCAATCCACAGAATTCTAGAGTAACAGACAGTTTACAATTTCTAACTTCTTAGTTTTTGCTAGAAATAGAGGGTTCTGAGGGTTACAAATTATAAGCAATATGTGTAATTAAGCTACTTAGAAAGAAAAAGTTGAAAGGAAACAACTGTGTTTGAAAACTAAAATGTCTGTGCATTCCAGAGTGAGGAGAGTGAAAAAAAAAAGACAAATATGAATGCATATGGAAAAGTTGCAGAAGTTTGTAGAAAAGGAATTCTGTAAAATTGGAATGTATTTAAGTTTTTTAAAGAATGTGTTTTAATATTAAAAACACACTAGTACAAAAGTAGAATTTGGTTTTCTCTCTATTAAAAGGACAAAGCTCTTTTTTTTGTACTATTGATCTGCTCTTTACAAGAGAATCCAAAAGTTTAATTTGTTGTTTAATTTAAAAAATTATTCTTTTTGAGTAATTTAAAAAGAAAAGATTTTTGTGGCTTACCAAATAATTTAATGTGCTTCACATTTTCTCTGTGTGAGTTTTTCAACTTGGGCAACTTGAAAAATAAAATTCTCTCTTGCAGAGATGGAAAAGGAAGAAACAGTCACAGTGGGAGCGGGGTAATTTAGGAGCTCAGGCTTTAGTCTGTTGATTTGTCAATCTTATCAGACATTTTTGTGCAAGTGACAAGTAATTAAGTGGGTTACACCATTCTCTTTTCAGTCATTTGATCTCCATTATTTCTCCTGCTCAGTTTTCTTGAGCCCTTAAATTGAAAGGTGTGATGGGCATTTTATGACATGATAGAATCTTTATCTTGTTGGCATTTAAATCTTAGATGGCTATGGACTTTCCTCAACTTCCTAATTTTTCACACTTTTATAAAAAAGATGTTAAAATCTTTTTGACCACACCAGGTCTCCTTTATTGTTTGGTATCATCATGTGAGTAGTTTTGATCAATGCGTTGTTAAAGAAAGCGTCACTCTTTCAGGTCAAAGCATTTAACTGCCAATGCAAGGTTGCATAGAATAGAGGGGATTTGAGATGGTGATTGCTGCATCAGCCAGACTTCCTGAGAAACTATGATGTAAACCACATGCTCCCCATCCTGGTGACTTGTGATACACATGTAGCAAAAAATAAAATACTCCTTTTTTGATTTTTTTTTGCTTTACACCCTTTCACTTGAGATAGTGTTTTTGTTGTTTTGTTTTGTATCCTTTTTGTTTGTTTTTTTCAAATACAGCCTATTCCAGCTAATCCTGGCTGAAACAGTCTTGCGGGAAGTCAGCTGTCAAACTTCTTCTAAGAACCTAGGAATCAGTGGTCAATAGACAGGTCATCGTAGGGTTGACTTTCATCACTTAGAATAATAGTTAAGTCTACTTTTATGCTTTTAATTTTCATTGTAAAATATTGGTTTATTTGTAAAGATGTTTGAAAATTTTTTAAAACATGAAGTTAGTAAATTTTAAATGAAATTATCAGTGGTAATCTCAAGATATGGTTTATATATTAATAATTATTATAATCATTTTACTCTAATTTCTGCTCCTTAAGATACTATTTTAATTAGAATTATAATAAAATACTCATAATAGCTTTTCTTTTTAAGTATTAATTACCTCCCAAGCACTGTTCAAGATCTTAATGTGCATTTATTTATTAATGTTCACACCAACCTATAAGGTAGTTACTTCCTCCATTAAATGGCTGAGAAAAAAGAGACAAAGAAAGAATAACTTGTCCTACACCACTCAATTAGTAGTTTGTGGGAGATATTTTGTAGAATTCTGCAGGAGTGAGGCAGGAAAGTTAGAACAGGTAACAAAGGTGTCAAGCTCTACCCGTCTTTCTTTTTCCCTCTTGGCTGGAACATCACAGACTTGACATTCACTAAGCAACTGTTCCCCTTTATCCCCCGCCTCAGTTTCCTGTGATTGAGACATAACTGGTCTCAATCATATTTGGCAGCCATATTGACATAAATAATAAATTTGCATTTATTGTAATAAATGTATAATAAATTTGCATTACACTTTTGGGTTTTGGGACCTAACCCCATCAAATTGCCATGACAATTCCTGGAGAACCAAAAAGGCAATTGGTACCTGGAGAGAAGGGACAAGGATAAGCCATGTTGGCAGTCACCCCACCAGTATCAGAAGCCAAGGACCACCCTATCCCCCTTCCCTGCTTAAGTTTAATAAAAACCTTTCCTAATAAAAAGGCCCCATCAGAGCTACTCATAATGCAAAGTCACTGGTTCTCACTTCTCAAGTGTATACTATAGCTTTAATACATTTACTATGCTTTGCTAAATCTTTCTGTCACGCTCTGGATCACTTTCTTAGACCGTTACAAGAACCTGGACACCAGTATTGGTTTCAGGCCTCCCCGGTGCTGCTGGCATCACAAGGACCCCAAAAGATCTGTACTTTTAACTACTAGAGTAGATTCCTATGTGATTAAATGTTTCTTATTCACATTTTTTTAGGTATTTCATAATGTACTTGCTGTTTAGCAGATGTTGGACATTAATATTCTTTTCAATGTTTTACATAAATAATTTTGTAATGAATATTGGGCAAACTTCATTTAGAATATTTCCATTTCTTAAGTGCCTATAATCATCTATTCTAGTTTAAAGAACATAAAAATGTGTGGATATTTTGAATAAAAATTACACATTGATATTTTTTCTAAATTATTGTGTTGTTTTAGACAATTGTCCATATTATATAAAAGACTGCTCATTGAATGAACATGGATGTAAGTGCAATGCAGAATCATGAGTGAATATAGGATAAGAGAGACAAAGCCTTTGAGTCCTGACTTTGAGACCAGAAGTATGTGAATGACATTGTAGTATACCGTTTCTTTATTCTGCCTACCTCATGGCTTTCCCCAAATCTATCATCTATCCACCTACAAAATATAAGCTCTACACGTGCCGCTAGAATAGATATAAACTCTTTATATTCTGGATTCATACTAACTTGATTAAATGTAAAATATTGGTGTTTAATATCAAAAACTAAGCAAAATAACTAAAAAATCCTTTGTGACACTATATTAGAACTAAAGGTAATGTCACATTGATCAATTATAATTAAGAGCACAAAATAAACTTATAACATGGTAAATAAGTGGAAAAACACACAAAAAAATATTTACCAGATTAAAATAACAAAGGGTAACAAATGAACACAATCCTAGAATGAATAATAGAATTACTATGCTTTTCTCTTTAAGCATTAATGTTTATAGTTTTTTAAAAAAAAATTTAAATTTATTTTTAGACAGGACAGGAAGGAGAAAGAGAGGGACAGGAACATCAACATGTGGTTGCCTCTTCTGCGCCCCCATCTGGGGACCTGCACCACAACCCAGGCATGTGCCTTGATTGGGAATCGAATTGGTGACCCTTTAGTTTGCAGGCCGGCACTCAATCCCCTGAGCCACACAAGCCAGGGCTAATTTTTTATAGGTTTTAAAAGGATTTGATTTATGTCATGTGGTCTAGAATACACAAAATCCATTACCAATGACACTCATTATTATGCATAAGGAACCAGGTGTGCTAGCAATGAAGTAAAACTTGTTTAAATATAATTCATAATGCTGAAAGAATCTTCTGTATTCTCATTTGCATTGTAAGTAGATTCTGAGAGGTAATCAGAAGTTTACTAGAAGAAAGAATATTCCAGATGTTTTCTCTGCTTTTTTCTACTGTATTAGAAGAGTCTTTGTCTTCAAAGTCACATTGTTATTTAGCTGATGCCCTTGTTATGACTCTGCTGTTAGTCACTCTGGTTTATTCTGAAACAGTGGAAAAAGCACAAAAAGAATTGCAAGATCTTCAAGTTTTGTCGCTTTTATTTCTAGGAGGAGAATGTGTCCCAGTCAATGTCTCCCAGTCAATGTCTATAATAAAATTTTGGATATTTTACAGTGCCAAGTCATTACAGTTTCTGATTCTAAGTTATTTATTTAAAAAACTCAGTAGTAGTGGTACTGTTCTCTTTGTTGAAAAGGGTCATTGTGAGGTTGTGAGCTTAGAATAACCAAGTGTATGTGGAGATGTGTAAACCATAAGAATTATGTAAGACACAAAAATGTGAAGTGCTGTAAGAAATACAATACTTAATACTTATTTATAAACTTTTTCCTTATATTGTATCTACTGTAAAACTAGGTTTTTAAAACCCTAGCATTCATCTTAGCTCTTTTAAAACCCCACTCATAGCATTCATCTTAGCTCTGCACATACTCCGCTAACTGACTATGCCTTAGGTTCCAAGTGCCAATATTGGCAGTGAATCCTTGTAGCAATGTTAGATGCACCATTTAAGTACAATAAAGTTACTACTAACATATAGAAAACATAATTTTAAAAAGTAACCAAAGTACAACCAAAAGATGTGGATTCTTAAAGCAAATCTACATGGCATTACATTAATATATCATATGTTGCCCCTTCTAAAAGGAAACTAGAGAATGAATGAGATCACTGTGAGAGATTATCTTTCTGTTAAAAAAACAGCATTAATCATCTCTGTCTGTATAATCTGTCCCTGTTTGGATGAAAACAAATGGTAATCAATCTGGCAGCATTTTAATCCTCACACATTTCATGTTGTGCTTGGTGAATTTCGTCATGTTAGGAAGGACTCGACATGTTTACCAAAGAATTAGATAATAGTACTTTAAATACCCCAAGCCATAGTTATAGCATTATATATCTTGATATTTTGTTATTAATTCATTCACCAAATAATTATGAACACCTACATGTTCTAAGCCATATTCTAAATGCTAGTGAGGATGAGACAGACTGGGACCGTGTAGCTTTGATCTGAGTGAGTGATACGAGCAGGCAAACGTTACACGAATACATAAGTGAATACTAACAAATTCCAAATAGTAATGAGTATAATACAAAAAATTAAAATAAAATGTAACCAGTAACTGATTGGTTACTTAGATCTATTTGCCATGTAAAGAATAGGTAACAGATAAGGGATGGGATAAAAACTGTGACCACTTCTGAAGGGTTTCATGTGTTCAATTGCACAAAGATTTTGGGTGATTTTGGGTGAATTTCAGTTGCAGGGGTGATTTTAAACTAGATTTAGGTTAGTAAAAATGGAGAAAATAAAAATGATGACATTTTGGCACTATAAATTGACAGGGTTTGCTCCTATATTTATAAGGGAACTGATAAAAGAAGGAAACCAAGACAGACACTACTAGATATTTGTCTTGAGCTTCTGGGTCTACAGTTTAGTTACAGATCTGAGCAAGAGAGGCAGGGGCAAATTTAAGGGAGAAAAATCAGAGTCATCTTGGAGAGAGTGTATTAAAGTTTGAAAATTCTCTTATATATCCAATGGAGAGGTTAAGGAGACTGTTGAAGTTCAAATGGAAGTTCAGAACTGGAGGTGCAGATTTTAGAGGAGCCCATATGTCTCACCACTCTACTTATATTGACTGTCAAGGATTTGCCATTCTCTTCAGTTTTGGCTTTCACAACAGGAAACTTTCTTGGTTTTACATTTTAAAACCATGGATTCCAAAGACTTTTCCGCCCATTTCATTGGCTCTTTATCTTTAACCTCAGAGAATTTACAAAAACTTTCCAATACTTAGACTATAGAATAAAAAAATGTTTTAATCATTAATTAAACAGAAAACCATGTGTGTCTGAGTCTTGGGGCTCTCTGCACTCTGGAATTTTGGTTCTTTATCTGTAAAGAATAAAACTTGGTAGTTTTTTTTTTTAATTTTAAAAAATAATCTTGGGACTTCTTATTGGGAGTGAAGAAAACTACCTCAAGTAGAACCCCAGGAACTACAAGTAAAGAAGAGATGTTCTGTTTAAAAGGAAACCTGAAGAATTCAGCCTTTCAAGTCAAGTGCTATGCCCCTCTTTGGCACTAAGAGCTGCCCACTTAGAGCTCTGTTCACATACCATAGGATTAGATTTCCTTAGTATCTAAGGCCCCCTCTAGGATTTACTTATGATTTTATTAAGTTACTACCTCAGTATGGAAATATCCCTTATGGATTCTGCTGGGACTGAATTGGTTTTAGACTCTCGCCAATTCCAGCATGTGCGGGTGGTAACCTAAATAGGTGGGAGTAACTGGAAAAGCAGAGGTTAGAGATGAAGACAGAATCTGAAAGTCAGAAATGTCCTGTGTTGTATAGAGCGGTTGCTCTGTGACTCGAAACACATGGTACACAATTGGCAGAATCCACACACTGGAAAAACTACACACCAACAATTGAGATTTTACAGTGTGACATTGTGTGTCTCTTCCTTTATTTAGAATCAAGGGTGAGTGTGCTAATATACATTAGTTTCTCCTAAATAACAAAAATTAACCATTGGTACTTTTCATCATTCAAACTTTCAATTATACAAAATGAATTATCATGAATAAATGCATTATCTACTCCAAACTTTTAAGAAGTACACATGGAATGTATTTTAGCAGCATTTCCTTTATGAATCTCAAGTTATCACTATGAGCAATAATGTTTATGTTGTGCTCTAGATAGAGAAGAAACTCTAGGTGTTAATGAGTTTTCAGAGGACTGATTAATCTGGCATATCATTGTTTCATTAACCATAACAATTTTCCCCACACAAGTTTGAACTGTTTATCTCTATTCTGGTAAATAAGTACCTTAGGAATTATTCAGATGTACATACTATATTTAATCCTGCCTTCAATGCTTTGCTGACGTAAAAGACTATTGTTTCAAAGGCTAGTTTAATCCAAGTGGTGATTGTTTTCTTCTCCCAACTCATTATGTAAATTTTTTGAGTATTCAATGCCAAGAATTGTTCTAGTCACCTGGGACTGATCAGTAATTAGAACAAAGATTTTGCCTTATATTTTAGAAGTGAAGAGAGGGGGAAAAGGATGAAATACATAAAATGAATATAATATCGAGGATATTAGAAATTGCATTGTGTGTGTGTGTTTAAGTGATGAATAATTCTAGAGATTGGGAGTACTGGGAGTGAGGGGTGATGGCGCAAGAGGGTGGGTTGTAATACAAGATGCACAATATTAATAAGACGACATGGAGCCAAAGTTTAAAGGCAGTGAGTTAATTAGTCACGAAGACATCTGAGAGCAAAGCTCTCGTGCAGCAGGGAATTAGCAAACGCCCTGTTGTGGGAGCATTCCTGGAACAGCACGGAGTGTGACTGGAATGAAGAGTGTTGGGGGAATAACAGAAAATGAGGTCAGAAAGAGGACAGAGGACAGATCATGGAAAACTTCATAAGCCATTGTAAGAATTTTGGTTTTTTTACTCAGCTTGTTATTCTCCTGTTAGGGTTTGCCATAAACTGCAAATGACACCTTTTTTTAACAGAAGTACCTCTGTGCTATAAATCCTTCCAAGTCATATGACCCAAGTGGCAGGATTACCTTGACCTGTTGCAGAAATCTTTTATACTATGGAACACTCTCAAAGACAACAGCTTTTCTTGTCACTTAGTGAATAGTTGGAGAAATATTGCCAAATATGAAGAGGCTGTTTTTAGAATCCTAAGTTGCCTATTTGGTGTTGTGCTTTCTCCTTAAGTGCTAGCAGATGTGAGATGCAATGATACATCCTTTAAGTTAAAGGTAATGTTCCAGCATCCTCGAGATCTCTAAATTCCCTAGTACTCCACTGATGTAGCAGGCCCTTGAATCTTAATGATGTTTATCTCCCTTTCTTTGGAGTACGTATGGTTTACAAGGCTTCCAGTTTATTTGCCATTCCTTGCTCATTAGATCCTATCTACATTCTAGCATTCATAAGATGAAGATTGGGCCAATGTAATATTCTACAGAATATCCAAGCAGTTTAGATCTCTTTGGACTATATTAGCAGAGGGGAGAAAGTTTAGCATAGCCTGGGGCAAGACTATAAATTCGAACTATATTTTCCATCCCAGTGACAGTGAACTGCTTCTGATTCTCCTTCTTGAGAGGTGAAAAAGAAAATATTTGCTACACCCATGATTCCATAGTATGCACCTGAATCTTGGTTCATTTTTTCTTTCCATATCTTCATAGCAGCTTTGATTGTTTTTTTTTTTTTTAAGATTTTATTTATTTATTTATTTCTACAGAGGAGAAGAGAAAGAAAAAGAGAGAGAGAAATATATGTGGTTGCCCCTCACATGCCCACTACTAGGGACCTGGCCTGCAACCCAGGCATGTGGCCTAGCCTGGGAATCAAACTGGTGATCCTTTGTTGTGTAGGCCAGCACTCAACCCACTGAACCACATCAGGCAGGGCTAATTAGGGTTATTATTGGTTAAGCTTGCAATAGTCCACTGATGTTTGCCATTTTCATTTTCATTTAATAGGAGGACTGGTGAAAAAAAAGGAATACCATAGTTCCATTATATTTTTTTTATTGAGTCAGTTTTCTTCAGAATTCCAATTATTTATTCTTTCTTTTTGTTATATTACTGCAGTGACATACTTTCTTGTCTACCTGTCTATCTGGCCCTGTGTTCTATTAACTGTCTCCATAATTCTCTACAGTCATGCCTGCCTGCTGCCTTTAGACTTTTTAGTCTTTATCATCACTGCCCCTGTCTTGCTTTGAAGGCCAAGTATTATCACTTAGTCTTTATTAGTTCAAGATCCTATCGGGACATTATGATCAGTGAGCCCAGTTCACTAATAGCTACTTTTTCCAGAGATATTGTTGTCTACAGAGGAAAGAGAGCCTTATTGCTTTTGAAAATAGTTTATTTGAGGACCTTCCATACAATATAATTGGATGGAATTTCCTGGTGTTATAGAGTATCTACATTATAAAATGCATACCTCTCTAAGGCATTTGGTTATTTTCTCTACCACCTGCCACAGCTATTCTGGCATTTCTACCTCATTTAAGTTGGTCCAATACTTTAAGCAAGCTTCCAGCTTCTAAGCTCCAATATAGCAGCAGCATATTACCTTCATTTTCCTTATCACAGAATGAAATACCGAATCATGAAAGAGTGCTCACATATTGATAGGCTCTTCTTTGTCCAACTTTATTTTTTCCCCTTGGCCCATCATTTTCACAATCTAGTTCCATAAACTCACAGTAAGTTTTTGCGTGCTATACATGCTGACTGGGTCCTCCACTTATGTACCTCTTCTGGGTATAATCCTTTCACCAAGGTAATCTCCACACTCCCTGAGATAAGTTGTGACATGACCATAGCTATTGGTCTAGTGATCAAGAAGGTAGGACAGTGTATATACTCAGTGGTGCATGTATTGTCTTATAAGCGGGAGATCTCTTCTGCCTCCTCCTTAACCAAGAGCTGGAGACTGGTTCAAATCTGCAAATTTCCAAGTGTATTGAGCCAGAATACATCGAAAGTCTCAGAGTCCCTTCCTCCAAGATAGGGCTTGGATTGAGAATTAAACCTTCCCTGGAACTCTGCTACCATTATAATTACATCCTGCGCCTCATCCTTAGCTTCATCTGTCTTTCAGGTCCAGGAGAAGAAGGTCTTTATATTCTGCCTAGAAAGTCCTTTAGTTTTTACACTTTATCTTAAATTACTGATTAATCACCCTTAGCCCTTCATTGTTTTTCTCTAATGCATTCATTGTCCTATATAATTAGAATTTTCTCTAACCTCTCACATATCTCTCACATGTATTGTATACAAGACTATATTTATTTTACTAAGATTCTTACACATCTGTGAAACATGTAAAAAGGTACCACCAGAGTTTGCCAGAGTCCATTAGTACTATCTACCAGCAGTGACATTTTCATGCCAGTTGGCCAGTTAGTGATTCAGCTACAAAATCCCAGTTTAAAATCTGCTTTCCAGGACCACATTTAGGATCAACTCTCTTTAGTCAAAATCTCTGGGAAGCACAATCTGAACATAGGTTTCATTAAGTGGTTTATTGTGGGTAACAAATTACTGTAAGAAAAAAAGGGGAGTAGATAGAATGCAGGTAGAAGTTGAAATATGATTCAGTTACAGTGGCAGCCTTAATGCTACTAGGAAGTCTGGAACTAAGTTGGACTCTTCAAATTGTCCACATTTCAGATAAGAGGGTTGGGCCTTTGTACCCCTACACTGAATATTCACTGAGTGCAAACTATTTCTGGAGATGGGGCATAATTTTGGCACATCAACCATCACCCATTAAGATCAGGAAATTCTAGGAGAAAGACTCAGCTGTGATGTTTAAGCAATGAACATTCATGGAAGTTTAGTGAGGCAAAAGTCATAGACCCATCTGTCAATCATTCCACTCCAAAGCATTACTAAATTTGTTCATTAGTATGACATAGGCTTTTGATTTAAGTTTTTCCTACCAGGGAAAATTATCTTGTGCAACAAAATTTCAACTGTTATAAGTTATAAAAATAATTGAGAGCTTATGTTAATCGTAAAGTAAGAATAACAAAGATAATATTAATTATCTTCAGAATAGTTTTAATATACCATATTTTTCAGGCCATAAGACGCATGTAGGTTTTAGAGGGGGAAAAATGGGGAAAAAATTTTGAAGCAAAAAATGTGGTAAAATATTTAATAAAATAAATAATATTTCACCAATGTAAATGTAAACAGAACTCAACAGCAGCATTAACAACTATTATTCCTCCCAAATTTGGGGGAGAAAAAGTACATCTTAAAGTGTGAAAAATATGGTAACAGAAAACACATCAATCAGTCAGTTATTGTCTTTATATAGTGTAAATGCTTAATATATGTAGTGTGCATATGTTTTGTTTAAGTTAGATCTAAGCTCTATGAAGTTATTTTTATTATAATCAAAATCCTTTTTATACTACTCAGTTTAATTGTGGAATAGGCAACATTTATTTGTATCATTTTTATAGCTTTCCTTTGTAACCATGCAGACTGGGATTTGGCTGCTTGTCACCTTTACATATGACCCAACAATTCGTGTTGAAGGACAGGTTTCTATCAACAGTGTCCAACATTGGGGTCAGGAATGCTGAGGGCACTCCTTCTCTGCACCCTTTTCTCCTATGCAACCCAGAACTTCTCTTGCTCTCCAAAAGACCACAAGCCAAAACCATGCCCAGAAGTTCCCTATTTCCTTATCTGCCCTTAAGCTAGTCACACAAACTGAACTCCATCCTCTCTGGAATGTGCACTTGTGGGTCTCAGAGTCACCACTCTCTCACGGGCAGCTGTCTGGGTCTGGGGTGCACTGCTCTCAGTCTCCATGTAGCAGGCCAGGACCCATGCACTGTGCTGTACTAGATCTCTGTGTCCCAGAGGCTGGACCCCAGGGAGGCATGCATCCTGATGTGAGACCCTACCTTCAGGAGTGGGTTTCCATCCAAGAGGAGTGGGTTCCTCTGTAGGCGTGGCCTCTGTTTGGTCCCATGAGTGATCTCATCTGTGCAAGGAGTAGGGCCAGAGGCCCAGAAAGTCCAAAATGCTCAGAGAGAGAGCTTGCACCAAGCCTTAAAGCCACATATCAAGAGAGCAACTTCACCACACCAAGCCCTGAACCAAGAACTGAACCAAGAGAGCAAGCTTTTCCATGCCTTTGCTTTAAAAAGGCCCTTCTAAAATCCTACATCTGCAGGAAACAAGTGGAATTAACCAACTTTTCCCATGGTATGTCATTGTCTGCCATCTTTGTTAGCTCCCCAATGTCTCTCACACCATTTTGGTTGCCATTTTTAATAAGGGCAAAATTTCCCAGCCATGCACAGGTGCACCAGTGTCTGTTTGGCCAGAGTGGGGCATGCAGTTCCTGCACATCATGGAGGTACTATATGATCTTCCCCCTGCCCGAAACTATGTCATGAGTGACTCTGCTGGTACACATTCTCACAGTCACATTTTCTTTGTTTACAATTTGTCCTGGGCATCAGGCTCCTTCCGTAGGCCCTTCCTTTGGGAAGGCACAGGCTGCAGTAATGTACTTTTGTTATGCGATGTGCCCTAAGCACTGTATCTTCTGCTCCAATGGCACCCTACCCACCTCCCTACCTTTTTGCTTTGGGGAATGCATTCCCTCAACTTAGGGTCTCCTCTGTTTTCCAGGAACCTCTGGTCTGACCTATCCCATTACACTTTGAGTCAATAAAAAAAATTCAGAGATAGTGCAATACTCTAAATATAATAATTACGGTAATATCTCTCAGTGTTTGTCTCAAAAATTGATCATTGTATCAATCACCTTGTATGTATATATATAAAAGTTATAAAAATTTATGAATTATTTTTATAGTAAATAGGTATATACTTTGATAAATAGTAAAAATTGGTCTTCCCAAATTCATAATAAACATTGTAAATAAGAAGTTTAGGTGAAAGTAGAAAATTGGCAGATATCACATGAAGAAGTGAGAGTGATAAATTATAATGTGGAGGTACTGCTTAGTATTGCCAGGTATATAAAAAAAATATTTTCCTATTTAGGATAATCTACAAGCAAAAAGGAAGCAATATATCAGAGTACCAGATGAAAGGAATAACATCTACCATATAAGCTCATTTTACATTAATACTGGATATAACATGGAAATTATCAAAATAAAAAGAGCTATTTTAAACAAATACCCTGGTCATCCATGAGCCCATGGGAACAGTTCCTACCTCAATTTAAAATAGTCAGGTTGGACTTTTTGAACAGCTTTTATTTTCATACCTCAAATATATTTCAGCTGTGGGTAACTGCCAGCTTATGAATATTTATAGAACATTTCCTAGTTTCTCATGCTAGATAAACTTCAAAGAATTTCATGGACAGAGAGTTTGATTTTGCATGAGCCCCAATTGTATATTTTCTAAAAGTGGAAAGATGTTAAATGGAAATCACAACAACACCGCTTGGGACTAAAAGTGAATTTGGATTATATGCCATTCAAAAAGGATTGATTGAGGTGTGGAAGTGTGCTCCTATGAAATTATTTTTTATGAAATGCTTTATAGCATTTTTCTGTTAATCTTTAAAAAATATTAGTTCCCATCTCATGGCATTTTTATTCTGAACATTTTTGTGGATGAAGGGGAGGATTATAATCATCAGCCAGTCAAGTGTTGTCAGAGTAAATTTTTTTTAACTGTCCCTTAGATATGTCTAGAAACAGCCTGGGGTTCCTTTCAGGCAGGCAAACATGGTTAGAGCTTTATTATTATTTTTTCCTGTTATGTTCAGAAACTGGGGTTCTGTATATGCTCTGTCTTATTTATTTTCACAAAACATTACATTTTTAATGTTTTTCCTTCATTTAAAATTAAACTGAGTTTTTAATTATTTTAACTTACTTAAAAGTAATTAAAGGATACAAATAATATCACTTGTTCTGAAATCTGATATCTTAGAAAACCACTTTAAATAGAATGTCTAAATATACTTAGGTTAATGATATAAGATAAATATGGTGGTAAATCCTCTGTTTCATGGTTGGAAAATTGTGTGGTGAACACACATAGATTGATGTTACATACAAGCATGAATAAATCACTTCTGTTATCAGATAGGAAGAAAGAATGTGTGGATAGATAAAAGAGTTGGAGTCCATTCAAGTTTGCCTCTTTTCTGTCAATAAAGTAGAAGGCAAGTCAACAGCTGAGCATTTGTTTTGACAAGGGGTGGTTGGAAATTTCAAGAGAGAGAAGATATTTAAATAGTTCCATCTCATGTGGAGAGTGGGAAAGTAGAGTTGCTGGTCATCATAGAATCCACTTGAGCTTTGTTGGTTGCCATGACTTTAAAGAGAGGCTAATCAAGGCTAGACCAAAGCCTTTGCATTTTGCTCTAGCCAATGCAGATATACAAGAGGTAAATTTAACCAGGTTATCATGACAACAGGATAACTGAAACAGGAGAATTGCAAGCAGAAAAAAAAGTACAGGGAAAAGAATATAAAAGCTGATTATGAAATATAAATTAGGTAAAAAGAGGAGAAACCAAGATAAAATCATTATACAAAGTAATAATATTTAGGTCATCCATATGTATGCTCTGTGTAAGATATACATATATCCAAAAGACCCTCACAATTAGTAATTCAGCAACCATGATGAAAAGAAAAAAAACAATAACAATAAAAGAAATATGTACAACACAAAAGAAAATTTTGTGATTAGAAAGTGATTTGTGAAAGCAAAGCTTCAAGAAACAATTGGCTTGGGTTGAAATATCTGTTTAGGATCTACTGTCTTTTACATAGGTAGAGATAGTTGGGTTTTTAATGAAAAAAATAAATCTGAATTTAGGTCTCTTTCCTTATAGGCAATATGGAGTTCCCAGTTTTAGCTTAGTAGAGAGGTGACAGACAATAATTGTTACAGTACAGTCATTAAATAAATTCATTCAATAGAATACATCATTAAATAAATCTACCTTACATTTTCTAACAGCTACAGAATTCAGCTGATCAATGAGGTGATTTACTTTTCAATATAAAGTTCTTAAAGCCTCACATTAAATATTTTGTCAGCTGCATATACGAGTTTATATACCATTGTCCTGCAAACTGATTCATTCTAATAAAAAGAAAAATGAACTAAATGTGATCAAAGAGAGATTTGGAATCAGGCTTAACTTTTTCTCAGTGTCAGACCCTTACCTACCATGTACTGAGTTTCTGGTTTTGTTTGTTTTCTATTAAGTGTCTACTAGGTTCCAGACAGTTGGCAAAGATGAGTTACCCCCTAGGTACCATGCTCAAAAGCAAGGTCACCTGTGCCTTGTACAAAGGTTACTGGAAACTTTGAGGTTCATTTAGTTTTATCATTGGTAGCTGCCTTCAACTAGGTTTAAATTCAATAATTAATTACTTTGTCTTAATATAAAATAAATTTAAAATTATAAATTAATTTTTGTTAAGGCATAAAAGAGATGTTTTCCCTCACTCTATAGAAGTATTATTGACAAGTAAAATTGTACATGTTTAAGATACATAACCTGATGACTTGACATATGTGTACATGTTGAAGTAATCACCACAATTAACTTAGTTAATGTATCTCTCCCCTCACACTGTTATGATTTTGTGTGTATGTGTGGCAAGATCTATTCTCTCAGAAAATCTAAAGTGTACAATATAGTTTTATGAAATTTTATCAGTATTCTGTACACTCAATCTCCAGAATATAGTCATCTTATAGCTGAAAGTTTGTACACTTTGGCCAACATCTCCCCATTTTCCCTGCTCCAAATCCCCTAATACCACAATTCTGCTCCCTCTTTCTATGCATGTGACCTTTTGGATTCCACATTTAAGTGATTCCATACAGTATTTGTCTTTCTCTGTCCAGTATGAAGTTTGATGCTCAAAAAATGAATGGAATGAAAGATAGAGCTTTTAGACACTATCAGTTATCTAATGGATCTTACTGTAAAAAACACTTGTTTTTTTTACATAGGTTATTATATATGTCAATACTAATTGATATATCTAGAGAACTATAGCGCTTCATAGTTCATGAGATTAAACATCATTAAATGGCTTTTGTACAGATGCTCAGTGAATCTCAGCCTGGGAACAAGAGTTTAGAAATTTTTTCATAGATTTAGACAAACTGACAGTCTTTAGACTTTTAATATTTTGTGTTTTTATCTCACTCCATTCAATATGTTTTAGTGTATATTACATATATATGTAATACATACATATACATACACTACAGCATAGAACAGAGATAACATGTGTGTATGTGTGTGTGTAAATACAAATGTATGTGTGTGTGCATATATATATATATATATATATATGAATGAGATCTGTCCAGAAGAAATTCAGTCATTGTTAATATAATGAGAGTGGTTTGCACAACATCAATGTAACCTGGCAACCCAGGAGACTTGACTGGAATGTGCATGTGTGAACAATGACCACTTCACTGTACTAGTCAGTGGGGGCAGTAGACACCATTGAGTGAGCATGTATATTATGTGGCCATCACTTTCAAAATGACTGAGCGAGTAGAGCAATGTATCTGCATCAAATTTTGCATTAAGCTTGAACGTTGCTCTGTGGAAACTATTTGGATGATTCAGAAGGCCAAAGCTATGGGCAACTGGTGACTGGCAGTTTCATCACGACAATGTACCCACTCGTGCATCATGTCTCCTGCAGTTTTTTTGTGAAATATCAAATACTTGGGTGAGTTAGGCCCTCTAGAGCACAGATTTGGATCCTGTGACTTCTGGCTTTTTTCAAAACTAAAATCATTTTTGAAAGGGAAGAGATTTCAGGACATCAGGGAGTCAGGAAAATGTGATGGTGAGGCTGATGGCTATTGGGAGAACTGTGTGAGGTCCCAAGGTGCCTACTTTGAAGGAGACTTAGGCATCACTGTCCTATGTGCAATGTTTCTTGTATCTTGCATCTTCTTCAATAAATGTCTCTATTTTTCATATTACATGGCTGATTTGCCTGAGTACCTTCTGGGCAGACTATACACACACACACACACACACACACACACACACACTAATACATGGAAGCTGCATTCCCAAGTTTCTGTGACATAGAACTGCCGGCCATGTGGATAGTAAGAAGCATCAACTGGAGATAATATGGTATGCCTCCCATCTCCATACTTCAGTCAACATTTCTTTCCCAAAGGCTCTGGCACATACACAGTATACACATCACAACCAGCTGCTGTTCATGACACTAGTCTTTATACCTGAGTAATTGTATCCCCTTCCTCTGTCCCTCCAGCATAGGAGTTAGCAGCTTCCCTCTCTAAAATCTTTAGTTTCCTTCAAATTCCCTGATTTGCTTTACAAATTTTCTGTAAATTGTGTAACCAATTCATTATAATAATATCCCTTCATTTTAAATATTGATTTCTATTTTCCTTACTGGACCATGAATGATAGAAATATTTTATATTTCACTGATTGTTGTAGACCAAAATATATATGGACACTCATTTATTCATCCAACAAAGATGTATTAAGTACCTCTTCAGGATTAGGTATTATTGTACAGAGTTTGGGGAGTACAACAACAAAAAAGTGAAGGCCAGTCTCTGTTCTTATGAAGCTCAGTTTAATGAGTCAACAGATACAAAGAGGTAACACTGAAATTCTTGATGTTGTACTGATTGCCAACCAAGTTTGGGAGTGGAGAGGAAATAGTTCTTGCACTAATGGATATATATTTGTGCAACTTCTCAAAAACTATATTGCTTAAGAAGCAGGTTTTGTGGAGGAAGATACTGGGATTTGTTTCATTTTGAAATGTTGATTTTTTGGTGTCTTTAAAATATCAAAACATCCAAAGGGAGGTACAAAGTAGGCAACTGGAATTGTCAATGCTAGAGATAAATACTTCACAGTCATTTGTAGATGGCTGAATTTAGAAGCCCTGGGCATGACTATCTTTGCCTTAGGAAAGAGTATATTACAGAGAAGTAAAGGTAGATTTCTAGACTTAAAAACAGTCCAAATCAGGAAATGAGCAATCATAATTTCCCCCAGAACTTTCTTTAAATATTCACATAATTATATTTCTATTTATAAGTAGGGTAGTTTCTCAAAATCTAACAACAATACAACCTTAAAATTCCATTATATGAAATTGTTGCTTTAAAAATATATTACATTTTTCTTTTAGGTGTATGCATTTATGGAACAAACATGTTAATAATATTCTCCCAATGTTGGGCCTTGAATGATAACTAAAACTTAAAGGTAACTTTCCCACCCAATGACAGCAGTACAAAAATTATATATGGAAAAGTATGTGGGAAAAACTTACCCATACCATTTTTTAAAAACTTATCTGTACTTATTTATTTATATTAGCCCTAAATACCAGTACATGGATATATGTTATGTTTTCATATAGAGGCATACTTTTCCTAACCACAAAAAATGCTTGTGGTTAATTTCTCACAGAAAAACTGTGTATTTGTTCAAGCATTCAATTATAACTCAATTTGAAGACCAACTTAAAAAGAGTTTCAGAAAATCTTTATTCCCCAGGTTCACTGAGGTATAACTGACAAATAAAAGTTGTTTATATTTGAAGTGTGCAACTTGGTGTTTTGCTGTAGGTTTCCGTTGTGCTCAGGTAGCACATCTTTTTAGTCTCCATGGCATGACACAGGTCAGCCACCTCAGGGAAATCTCCATAGATAACAAAACCCAAACCGAAGACTGTTAAGTGTCATTAAAAGTGCTTCTGATCTCACCTATAAGTGGAACCTAATCAACAAAACAAATAAGGACAGAAAATATAACCAGAAACAGTAAAATTAAGGACAAATAATAACTAGAGGGGAGGTGGGAGAGGATAATGGAGGGAAAAGGAGAAAGGGTTTTTAGGAACATGTATAAAGGACACATGGACCAAAGCAAAGGCGGGTAGGATTAAGGGTGGGAAGTGGGGATGCCTGGGGTAGGGGGATGGTGGTGGGGAAATGGAAACAATTGTACTTGAACAACAATAATTTTTTTTTAAAAGCTTTGCTCAACTTTACTCATCTATCAAAAGAGAAATTAATTATATGCAGATTGGTCATAACCAATTAGTCATAACCAAACAAAGCCAAGGCAACTTTTATAAAAACAAAGTTTTAAATAATGTATTGATTTTTTTGTTTTTGTCTTTTTTTCTGATAAACTAATTGGCTGGAAGCTAACAAAGGTCAATCTGTACCTTTGAGCCAGCTGACCACATCATCAGGTAAAATAATTTTATTTATTTATAAATTTTTCTAGAAAATTTTGTAATTTCAGTTGTGGCATATACTTGATATCTTGTGTAATGGCCACTAGTGACATATAGTATTGGCATCCTCACCTTTGTTAAGATAGAACTACATTATTTCCTTCTTTATAATTTTGTTTACATTTAAATGTTTTTGTATGTTAACGGTATTATCACCTTGATAAAATGTATATTGTATAAAAATAAATTATATAATAAAATTATATACTCACATAATTTTTATATATTGACTTTAGTGTTCTAAAGGAATTCAGTAGCACAGTTCTGGACTTATTAGTTTGAAATATGAAATTTATCATAATAAACAGCCACTATTGCTCTTTTACTATTGCAGCTCTTGTGGCCCAAGCATCTTTAAGAGAGAATTTGTAAAACACCAGATCGAGCTATTAAATAATTACTTAAATAAACATAAGTGGTACATTGTATCTAGTAAAATAAAGAGAATATAATTTCTGAAAGAACCCCTGTAAATATGTTCTTGGTGAGATAAACATGTAGATTCATTTAGGGCAAAGCAAGAAATTAATTTAGACACTCCTATAAAAATGTGAAATTGACTTACCCAACATGTTATTTGTATAAACCCCAAAGTTTTGGAAAATAATATGTTTGAAATTGCAATGAGTAGATAAATTATATGTATTAATTTGAATTCCTTCACTTGGAGATGTATAAAGAACTAAATGTCTTAATGATTATTAAATGCATTACATCTATCTATCTGTCATCTATCTGTTATCTGTCATTTATTTACCTACCTGTTTTCTACCTACCTGCCTGCCTATTTATTTTGTATCAGATTAGGCCAATTTTGGGCCACAATTCCTTTATACATGTCTGGTATGCCATTTTCTCCTTCATTCCAATACTCCAATTATATTTAACCTTGTTCCAGTTTTCTACAAGTTTATTAAGCATATTTATTATTTTCCTTTTGTGACTCAGTTGGATAATTTATATTAATCTGCTTAAATTTTGTTTAACCCATTACATTTTTAAATTAAGATATTTTATTTTCAATTCTAGAAAAACTACTTGATTCATTTTTAAAGACTCTGTTTTTCACTATTTTCTAAAACATGTTAATCACATTAAAATTTTGTTACATACAAATAAAATTCATATTGAAGCCAATTTTGGATGGCTGTTGGCTGTTTATCTGCTGTATTTTTGGTCATATAATTCCCTTTTAAAAGAGAATTCAGTTGATATTTTATTGAATGCTAGAGATGCTTGGCATGACGAAATTTTAGGGGAGACAGATTATCTAGAAATTATCATCTCATAGAAAGGGTTCACACTTTCCTATTTTAGGAGAGTATGGAGTGGAGCTAAAATCTGAATCCACTGAAAGACAGCAGAATCAAACCAGGGTGCAGTTTGCTAAGACTGCACTTCCATTTACCACCTTTTTAAAGTCCTGGTCTTCCAGAGTTTTTACATAAAGGTCAATGTTTGTTTTTTATTTGTTTGTTTGTTTTTAAACCAGCATCCTTTGCCTTGCTGGGTCTTATCTATACTTCCCATCACAAGTGTTGAATATTCTATTATTTATTTAATTATGTAAATTTTTAGCATCCTGTTGCTGTGTCTACATTGGAATTTGTCAAATGCTTCCAGGGGAAAGGACCCATGGGTGTTGTTAGGTGCCTTAAGTTTTGTCGGTATTGCTCTAACAGCACCTAACTGATGATGAAAGCTCCCTGGCTTCTCTCATCCACAGCAATAGCCTTCTGCCCAGGCATCCTCCGTATTCTTGGCCTGTTGCCCATGCCCAGCAGCAGCAAATACTCTCGGAAAAAAGCAAATGCAGATACTAAGCTTCCCCTTCAGGTTTCTTTCTTTTCCACAATCCTAGCCTCTCTGGTGTTCTGTATTTCTGCCTTTCTCTGACGATTTTACATAAATTGTTTCTTTGTTTCATTTGGCTTTTATAGTTAGTGTTTATGTGCGCATTAATCTGTTGCTTTTTTTTTTTTGCAATCTGACCACACGTAGAAATGCCTCTATTATGATTTACTTTCATACACGAATTATGTGAAGCTAGACTGCTTGGTTTGGAGCCTTGAATTTATACTGTATATGTGACCAAGAAAAAGTCATTTATTCTCATATAATTTCAATTCCTAATTCCTAATTGTGTAAACAGTGAAGATAAATCTACCTACTTATATGTTTGTTATGAGGATTAGTTAATATATACAAAGTGCTTGAAACAGTGGCTGGTTTATTTTAAAAGCTCAATACTGTAGTAGTTATTATTGCTTTGATTTTTTTTGTTTAAAATAATGAAGTTAGCAGATATCTGTGGCTATTTTTAGGGTGTTAAAATTCAGAAGGGTAATTTCATTTTACACACATTTATTATCAAACAGGTGCCATGTTCAAGGCCTAGCATACTTATATGCCCTTTGCTGATCAAAGTGAAAGCAAATATTATCTCAGGAAGTATGTACAAGAGCAGTATATAAGAACAGAGATAACATGTGTGTATGTGTGTAAAGAACATCAAGTTCTATGAGAAAAGGAAAAACAAAGTTTAGAGGCAGAGCAGAATAGCTGCTTCTCCACCAGATGCTAGATTAACATATTGGCAGCTGAGAAAATAAGTACAAACAGCCCTACCTGCTTGAGCCACTTAAAGTACTCCCTCTAATAAGTTCCGCTTGTGTAGAATAGAAGTCCTAATTACCAAAATTTGCCCCTAAGCACAAACTAGGTTCCTGAAATATCTTTAGAACTGGCTCATTGACTACATTGAATGTGCATCTAAGAACAGACAGAAATGCTGGCCAGGAAGAACTTGGCTGTAAAAGAAATTACATTTTTGAAACAGTTTCAGAATTGTTCATTGAGTTCCAAGCTGTTTAAGACTGTCTGCCTTTTTAAAAATGATTTATTTATTTACTTACTTATAAGGGAAAGGGGAGAGAGGGTGGGGGGAGATAGAGATAGAGGTAGAGGTGATAGAGATAGAGAGAGATGAGAGAGATGAGAGAGAGAGAGAGAGAGAGAGAGAGAGAGAGAAACATTGACTGGTTGCCTGTCATACCCACCCTGACCAGGGACTGAACCCACAATATAGGCATGTACCCTGACTGGAAATGGAACTGGCAATATTTTGCTTTGCTAGGATGATGCCCAACCAGCTGAGCCACACTGATCAGGGTAAGAGGCTATTTCTTAATTGTCTCCATCTAATGCAATTACACTAAAATGGATGTGAATATTCAGCATTTTAAAGTAGTGGTTTTCCTGTCCTTTGCTTATATGCTTACAGAACTTATGTTCTGAGTGAATTTGGCTAGTGTCAGTTTAAATTGAGTTGAATATATTTAGACTACTATTTATGATCAATTCATATTTTTTTTCCTTCTGGTGAAACACAGACCTGAAATTTTATTCGTTGCTTTTAAGGAGGGAGAAGAAGATGATAAGGAGAAAGAGAAAAGAGTAAATTGAAATAAGTTGAGCCAGAAATATGTTATACCTTTAAAATATTCTTTAACCTTACTGTACTAAAAAAATGTTGAGCACCTACTCTGTGCCAGAAATGTTAGAATAGAAAAACTAAATCAATGTTAGTTTATAATTTTGTTTACCACCAGTTCCATTCTTCTCAAATGTACATGTAAATTAAAAGTGCTAACAACTCAATGCTGTAAATGAATATTTTGTTTACATAGTATGTTCCAAGTAATTTAATACAAAGCTTATTTTATATTAATATAATAGTAGATACTGAATTTAAAAACAAAACTACCCCAATAATGAAACATTGAAATTGCCAAAGAAAAAACTGGTTATTTCTTGAAATGGTTTTAAAGTATTAACAAATTCTTCTAAAATCTTATTAAACTTATTCTGAAATGTTTTGTATACTTTTTAAAAATCTTTAATATATTTTATAATGAAATATTAAAAATGAATAATTCAGAAAAAATAATTATCAAAAATATAATAAGACATAAAAGCTGGCATTTCAATATGCAGTGCTATGTGTAAGTTGCACAGTGCAGATATAAGGATGTATCCTAATACTTTTTCCATGACTTGAAACTCTTAGAACATACCCTTCCCACCCACCAACCATTTTGAGGATATGAAAAGGATAAGAGAAAAAAAGTAATCTCTGTGAGTAGGATATTTTTGAGGAAAGTAGGGCTATAAGCATCTCTTCCACTCCACTACATTGGAATAGGATCTGCTCTTCAAAGACAGTGAGAGTAGAACTTCTGTGAAGCTACCCAGAATACTTAATAGGAGACCCACATAGTTGGAGGATACACTGCACTAAAGATCTTGCTACTGCTAAAGAACTTTAAGAGGGCTAGAGACATACTTTGAATTTGAAGCTGTTAGAGTTCTTGTTTGACTGAGATCACATGCACTAAACTCCCAGTGTTTGTAGCATACAGGTATGCGTGACTATTCTTCATGGAAGATATACTACTCCCATGCGAGTCTGTGGGATGGGCTTGGATGCTTTGGGCTGCCTGGAAAGGTCAAGGCACTCCACCAGCAAAAACCTAGATGTGAACTTCTAGAGCCTGAGAAAGGAGCCAAAATTGAGTACCAGGAGAAAATAAAAGCATTTCAGGGTTAAAAGAACTTCATGATAGAAGGGCCTAATGGGGAACTTCTCCAAATTACTTTCTATAAGAAAATCATCTTGAAACACCCATCACAGGGTACAACCCCAGTTTAAGATGTTACCAATTTAAATAAGGACTTCTCTCTTTCTTCAGAAAATTTAAAGAAACACCAACCACATATATCCTTATCCTATGATGAGTTTGTAGCCAAAAGCTGGTCTGAACTACACAGGGGAGAATATATCAAGAAAGCTTGCCCTGGCTGGCGTAGCTCAGTGGATTGAGCTTGGGCTGCGCGAACCAAAGTGCCGCAGGTTCGATTCCCAGTCAGGGTACATGCCTGGGTTGCAGGCCATGACCTCCAGCAACCACACATTGATGTTTCTCTCTCTCTCTCTCTCTCTCTCTCTCCTCCCTCCCTTCCCTCTCTATAAATAAATAAATAAATAAATAAATAGATAAAATCTTAAAAAAAGGCAACTCTTATTAAAAAAAAGAAAGCTAAGAGGTTTGACTGATTTCTTATTAAATATTTTTATTACCAATTGAAGACTGTGTTTGTCATCTAAAAAGGCATATTGAGCAGAAAATTGGAAAATGTTTATGGATGATGATAAGTTCAAGAGTAAGAAGACTGACTAAATCTCTCAATTTTTCCTAGAAGATTGGCAAAGATGGTAGACTAGGTTTCACTTTACTAAACATTTCCATCATGGTGTTTCATCTATTGGTTGCTTTGATATCTACAGGAGTGAGACTTGATTTGTGTAAGCCTGTAACAGTAGCCTTTCTACAGCCCACACCCCTATCATAAGGATAAGGGACAGGCAGTGACCTGAACTTAAATGAATCAGTGCAGGACATTTCCCTAACCAGAGGTGTGAAGAACATTTCCCATACCTCAATATGCAAGGCACCTTTTACATGATGGGGGTGAAAAATATTTTCTCTTTTCTGGATTTGAATGATAAGGAATCTACCTTAAATATTTGAAAGGCAACTTAAGGATTATAAGGACGCAAATGACTAGGAAAAACCGAACACAGGTAAAACACTCGTGAGAGAGATTCATGGAAAATAGAGATCTGGACACAACTGAACTGACCTGCTGACTGACCTTCCATGGGATTAAACTCCTTTCTTGTCTGGTCTGTTTGAGTTTGGTTTTCCCTGCATCCAAAACACTCATATATTAATACGTTTATAGATTATAAAAGTAATGTTAAAATTGACTTTAGACTATTATACATGATCATAATTTTTATTAAAGGTATATATAAAGAAGATATGGACAACTGCTTCTTAAGAGGGCAAGATAGCAGTGTGTTTGATGTGTAGGCACTGGAATTGTGTTTCTGATTTTTAATACCTGTTTTAATAACTAACATCTGTCATATCCTCAAACAAGTCACTTACTCTAAACCACTGTTTCCTTTTGGCAAAATGAGAGCAATTTCATTACCTGCATTGTGGGATTATAAGGCTAATGAGGCATACATTCTTGGCTGCAGTGCCTGGCACTTACAGATACGCACTCACAGTCTTTTGGTTAATGCAGTTCTTAAAAGGGGTTACAACATAATTTATTCAGTTACATTCACAGTTTTAAAATAGTAGTCTTGCAGATATAATAATTATTTTGATCAGACTTTATGATTTTAGTTGCACTCTCAGTAAGAAATTAATAAAGCATATATTTAAGGAACTACTTTAATAATTCCCAAACTAAATGTCTCCATTGACTTTGAATAAAGTAGAATGTCTTTAAATCTTCAAACTCAATGTTTATGGACTTTTACTAATTTAACGGTCCTGAAGTAAATTCTGACTGCATATTCTAAAGCCACCTAAATTCAGCCTCCCTATATTTACCATAGTAGTCTTCCATATATATATATATGGAAGTAGTCTTCCATATATATATATATGGATATATTTTGGATATATATATATCCCAAAAAAGGCAGGTCTTTCTCTCTCTCTTTCTTTCTTTCTTCCTTCTTTCCTTCCTTCCTTCCTTCCTTTCTTTCTTTCTTTCTTTCTTTCTTTCTTTCTTTCTTTCTTTCTTTCTTTCTTTCTTTCTTTCTTTCTTTCTTTCTTTTTCTTTTTCCTCTTTCTTTTTTTCTTTCTCTTTGCTATTGTTACTGATTTATTTTCATCTTATTATTTAACATCTCTTTATCTTCTTCAATCTTCAATTAACTTATTCTAACACCCTAAATTTTATTAAGCCATTCTGTTTTAGGCTTAGAAAAAATCAATCTTGAATTAATATTCCTGTGTAATTCATCAAAATAGGGATGCTAGTGGAACTATAAGGGAAAAGTAGGACAAAACCAGTATGTCTAGTATCTATGTGTGTTCTGTCTGTGTCTCTTCTTTTACACATGAGTAATCACCTAGATTCCTTTTTTTACATAGTTCTAAAACTACAAGGAGGGTCTCTATCATAGAATAAATTAATTTGAAGTCATTGATAAAATTAAGGAGCAATATTAGATTAATTCTAACTCTTTATAAAATAAATAGCTTATTGGTTTGAAACTGAAGACAGAGGAGCCCTGGCTGGCATAGCTCAGTGGATTGAGTGCGGGCTGGGAACCAAAGTGTCCCAGGTTCAATTCCCAGCCAGGGTACATTCCTGGGTTGCAGGCCATAACCCCCAGCAACCACACATTGATGGTTCTCTCTCTCTCTCTCTCTCTCCACCTCCCTATCTCCCTCCCTTTCCTCTCTAAAAATAAATAAATAAAATCTTAAAAAAAAAAAGAAACTGAAGACAGAGGAAAACATCCAACCTCATTTATCTGAAGTTTGCTTTTCTTGCTTTCAAGTATTTAATTTTCTTCTGAAATATTATGAATCCAAGGAGAAAATACACAAAAATAAACTTTACACTAGATATCACTAGTTTCTGAGCATAGAAGATAGTATGGATTATTACACAGTGAGGATGAATCAACTTTGCTCCTCAGGTAACACTTAGAGGGTTTGGTGCACCCCAAGTGTGAAGCCGCAGTGCAAATTTGTGAATCCTCTCACACAGCAAGAAGTGAAAACTCATTCATTTTATCTCCAAGATTTGGTATTACTTTATCTGTTTTCATATGGTTTTATTTTTAAAAGTAGCTATGATTTAAATTAAATCCTATAAAATACATGACTGTAAATTCCACTGTTTATTTAAGAGGAAATAAACGTATTTGAAGCATCGTTAAACTCAGCAGCATATTAGCTATTTTTAAATTTAAGGTGCCCAATATAAGGGAAAGATAATGTTGGAATTAAATGTACTATACATTCCCATTCTTAGTGTGTTTCTCATGGTAAGATATAATTTTCTCCATTTCATCATGGTTTTCTGTATGGTCTTTAACAGAAACTTTAAAAATATGCAATGTGTTTTTACTGTGTTTATACTTCAAAACAAAGAAATGACTTGAGCTAACTAAAAATTTAGTTAGCCATTGACACTTCCAGAGCTGTAGTTTGGAAAACAAGTCAAATTGTCCTGAGTAGATTAAGGTATCAGAAACAGAGTCAAGGAGTGAAATACTCCTAGTCTTTTTTTTTTAATTGTCATTCAAGTACAGTTGTCTGCATTTTTCCTTACCATTCCCCCCACCTTAGCCATCCCTACCTCCCTTCCCTGATTCCACACCCTCTTGGTTTTGTCCCTGTGTCCTTTATAGTTGTTCCTGAAATCCCTTTCCTCCTTTCCTCCCATCATCCCCACCACCTCCCCTCTGGTTACTGTCAGTTTGTTAATTTCAATGTCTCTGGTTATATTTTGCTTACTTGTTTGTTTTGTTGGTTATGTTCCACTTAAAGGTAAACACTCCTAGTTTTATGTTGCTTCCCAGCTAAGGTCTGCAGAGCTGTTCCTTTGCTATTTGTATAAAACCTCCTGGTAAGTTTTTAATGCCCTTTGTAATTCTGTTCTGTACTATTGAATGAAGTAAGTTTCCATATGAAAACATTCTCCATCAAAACAGGCTTCATTCTTGTCTCCTAAGCATATTCTATTCTTGTCTTAACCCCTAATTACTCCAATTCCCAGTTCCAGTATAGATTGCTTCTCCAGTGGTATCCAAATTACATTGTGTTGACCCCTAAGGGACTAGGGGGTATTGATATACCAGGGGGCAAGTATGGAAGCAATTTGGAGCAATGCACAGAAAGCTGAATAATTTTTAGGTATTTGAATGGTAAATTCCTCACTGTTCTGTCAGGCCAAGCATCTCTCACACTCACTCTCCTCTCTCCATGTTGTATAATTCTTAGAGCAGGACATGGCTTATAATGTTTAGTATAGTGTCAAACAGGTAATAGACACATTGTGATTGGAATCTGTTTTTGTGAAGGCCTGATTAAGTGCCTTTCAGATGCTGGTTACTTATATTGCCCTTTTATTATTTAAATGCATTTTTATTTCTCTAATACTTTGGTAATATTAATTAATAGGATGTTTTTTAAGGATTTTAGTTCTTAAAAAACTTACATTTAGAGTGACTATTTCTGAATTGTTTTGCTGGAACCATAGGACTTCCTGACATTTTCAAATTCCCACTTTATCCACATTCAGTTATCTGTGGGCATAATAGGATAGTCTCATGTGCTTACATATATAAGTCCTGTCAAAATTTGCTTTTTTCAAATTTCAGTTTTTGCATACCACATTCAAAATTTAAATGTCCCCAACAGTATTATTAGCATCTCTCATTAAATTAATTCACTTTAAAATTTTAAATACCTACATAAACATTAATGTACTCAAATAAATTTTGTCCTATCCAGAGATCTAAGACAATAAAATCCATTAAGTTCCCATTTAGTAATTTAAAATGGTAGTGAAAACTGAGCCACCTCCCTAACTCCAAGTAGTCATGTATAAAGAAAAGTTAATAATGTACTCTCAGGAAGTTTTTATGTGTGTAGGTCTAGAAGAGGACATAGTTCATTGTGTCACATAAATATGTATTTTTTTCCACAAGGCTGTTGTGTTACAATCCACTATAAATTTTCTTTTTCTCTTTTTTTTGCCTTCATACACCAGATCAAATAAATAACTCAGAAACTCACATTAACCTAAAATGTTAAGCATTCTGATGAATTATACTTTTGGATTTTCCTTTCAATAAAAAGAATTAAATGCTCAAGACAGAAAACATTATAAGTATCTTACAGTTGTAACTTCATATTATATTTATTCACATTATTATTTTTGGAAATAAATCTTATAGAACTACTTTGTTCATATTGTACAGATACAGGGAATAATCACTGGTATTATATTTACACTATTATTTAAATTAAAATTTTTAATTGCTTAAAAAATATATGACGATAACTCAGTGAACAAATAGCCCCCTTGGAAGACAAGTGTTAACAGACTTACACAATCCTCTCGCGTGCTATTCACTTCACTTAGGTCAGCTCACTGTGGTGCTGCAGCTAAAACCAGAAAACAGCCAAAGAGTTGAAGCAAAAGTGAAATACTCTCTAAAACAACAAAATAAAATTTAAATAACATTTTGATTACAATACAGAGAAGATTATGGCAACAAAACTATGTTTTTAAACCAAAAACTGATGTTGAACCCAAGAGTGGAACATTTTTTCTTATGCTCAGTGCTAGCCTTCTGTAATTTCATGCACATTTTTCAGTCATAATCACCACATACATAGAAACATATATTTACTTCTCCCCACCAAGTGTTAGATGATAAACATTTTTCCACTTTTCTGCGTGACCCTGTGCTGGTAGTTGGCTGAGTAAGAGTCTGTAAATTTCATGAAACATAAATTCCTTATTCTCCTATCACTGTACACTTAGATCACAGTGTGTTTTCAATAATATCAATAAGGCTGAATTTTGACATAGTAATTTCTCTTTTAAAACAGTAATCAATTTCCAGAAATTAGATTATTTTGACAAGGGATTGAACATTAGACAGAAAATAGACAAATATTTTGAGAAATATCCTGAAATTTTTTCAGAAGATTTATTGGATACATATTTTTGGTTGGTATATGTGGATTGTTTTGGCTGAAAAGATAAGACCACCCACAGCAAAGATTTGTTTTCACACTCCATCTGTTTGGTATGTACTGTGTAGATTAGAAAAAAGTTCTATCCCCAGTGAGACAGAATGTTTGGTAATCTATCATATTTTTCAATTTCTCCATGAGTCACTCCCTCCAGATGCTTAAGAAGATTGCGAGTTTTGCAAAAACCTTCCAGAAATGGAAACTACTTCACTAAATTGAATGAGAATTAATAAACTAATTCAATTCATCATAAAAATGTGTTTAGATACCATTTGGCATGTAACAAAAAAGGCATAAAGCATGTGGATTAGGCTTCCTATCTAACTCTTTGGGACAAAAGGAACATCTTGAACGGGGGTATTTGCTTGTGTGTGTGAAAGACCAAATTAAATACTGTTATACAAAAGTTTTTTCTGCACAAAATTCTTTGTATTCATGGTATAAGTTTGAACTAATTTAATGATATATTCTTTATCTTCAATTTTATTTTATGAGTTGATTTGATTTTTCATCTAAGTTTTATTCAAATTGAACAACAAACAGTAATAAATATGAAAGGTAGAATCTGACATTTCATCCAACTCAACAATGGCCCAAAACAATATCTTTATCAGTGCAATGAAATTATTGTTTTTTGTTATATTTTCTTTCTAAAATTAATAGCATGATTTTTCTCTATTATTACCTTATGAATTAATTATATGTCATCTTGGAATAGATATTATATTGTTATTTTTATTATTATTAACCCAACTAATTCATTATTTATATTTGAATTATCTTAATCAGAAACTAGAATATATCAAAAATAAGCCCAACTTTGCTAGTAGCTAGAGATCTACTTCACATTTTTGAGACTCCAGAAAAGAATTTTCATAGATGCTCATTTACTAAGCTTCCTTTTAATTTTAAATCTTTGGCATTTATAAATGCTTTTGATTTATTTTTCCACATGACTAAATTTATGGGTGACAGAGACCATGAATTAAATGCCACTGTAAGACATATATTGCATGGCAAAGTGTTTTTTATATAGTAAATGCCCAATAAACAAAGTTAATATAGTCAGGGAGTTAACTAAATTGTCAGAGCAAATCTTTTACATAAGAGTTATCAACTTTGTCACTTTAATGCTGCTTTGGTTTCAGGTCAATTTCTCTTTCATTGACAAATAGATTTTAGACTAACAATTTCCCAATTGCTTGTCAATAATTTGGTCAGACATAGAAAAAAAAGTCAATGAGCATTTTTTTAATCTGTCTCATTTTAAATATCATACTTTCATCTAAATATACAATTATGAATATGACCTTTTAGTCAAAATGTTCAGCAAGAAAACATTTGCTTCAGGTGGTATAGAAATTCATTATGATCCAGAGATAACATGAAATTAGAGTTGACTATTTTTCATTGTTACACATTGACACTTTTACACTTCCATAAACATCTTCCCTCTTACTGGCTTTTAATTTAATTTCTGCTTTTGTAGAAGGTTGGGAAATGGTGTGGTTTAGTAAAGCTTAGTGATTGATTACTGTTCTTTAACTTGTATTTGCTAATGTGGATCATTTTTCGGAGTCTAATCTCATAGAAATATGAGATAGGAGTCTTGATTTTGATAAAAATACATATACATGTTCTTAAATTAGGACAACTGTAAATTGAATTTGTCTTAATTTCTAAATATTAACATATTACTATTTCAATGCACTATCCTATTCTCCACTCATCTGAATGACACTTTATTTCTTCACCAGCTCTTCTTCTTCATCTTGATCTCAAGTGTGGGCATCTTGTAAGACCAAAACCATGGTCTGTTGGTGTTCTCTTGTTCTGCTTCCTGTGAGAAATAATCTACCATGGTTTCCGAGTTTGTATTTATAGAAATAATTTCTGGATGCACTGGTACTAATAATTATCTTATTTTAACTTCTGACAATAAAAAATATCTAATACAGAATCTCTGCAATTGCAGATTCATAATATCTAAAATAAAGTTATCATTTCCTCTCACAAATGGAATTCTTCATTTAATTTTGGTGAATACTGTAGCTGTTATGACAGTATTCCAGATCAAAAACTAAAATCCATAGTTAACACACTCTTCTCTTACAAACCCCAAAGGACAAAACATATTACATTGTTTTCCATCTTACTTTCATTATTTTCATGTAGATCCTAATGAAACTAAAACTGAATTTCTGAAAAAACTTATAACTAATTTTCCTAGACTCTATGCTTTCCTCTGATGCCTATAAATAACTGGGGAGTGTTTGTTAAAAATTTGTTTTAAAATGTGAAATGCCAGTGAAGAAAGTTCAGTGTTAACAGATGCATAAAAATCCCCACTATTTGAAAAGGGTTGTAGTAAGCTTAATTTTCTCACTTTAGGTAAACCATTTTTTGCATATTTCTAACTTACAGTTCTTTGCTAGCCAACATCCAATGCCAATACACACACACACAGACACAGATGCACATCCATCTACCACTCAGTAAATATATCCAGGGTCTATTTTTGAAAAAAACTTTTTAAGTGTTTAGTTAATACACAAATTTTGCAAACCACAGAGTCACAGCCCTGAAATATATATAGTAAATTCTACATGATATAGACTGAACAATTGTGTATGAATTTAATTTAGATGTTTAGATTAAATAAATATGCAATTAGAAATCTAGCATGCTATGAACTAAACTACAGACCTTACTCTAATTTCACCAGTTTTTTTGATTAATGTTTTTTTTTTTTGCATTCCCATTTTTGATAAGTATACTGTGATTGTGTAAGGGGGATAGGAGAAGAGATATAACAGAATGTTTGTACTATTTTTTTCCACTTCCTGCAAGTCTAAAACTACTTCAAAATAAACAGTTTTAAAAAGTCTGGAAAAAAAATCTAGCATACTATAGGTAATAAAAATATCTAAATTTTAATCAGATTTTATAACTATGCTTTAGAATCTAGATCTTTATTTCTCAAAAGAACAGGCTAAAACTCTTCTATGTCTAGGGAGATTTTTCTTCTTTTGGGAAGAATGGAATATTATGAAACATATTGAAACATCTGTTTTCTAGTTTATTTTCCAATATAAAATGGAAATCTGAGTATGACATCATCAAATTATAGACCTTGAACACTAGAATATAATTGGATACATTTGTTTACTTCAGAGCCTAGGATATTATCACAGATACCTACACTATTTTGTTACTGATAAATGTGTTCAGAGACTTCATAAAAGTAAAGTTACTGATTCTATTAAATTAAACCCCTTTTTATAAGTATCCCATTGATATTTTATTCAACAATATATTTTGTGCTTACTCTTTGAAAGCTACATGCTAGAGTCAGCACAAAGAGAGAAATACAGAAGCCTTGTGTTTAAGATGTTATCAGTATAATAGTATAAAATAAACATAAAAATAAATATAAATAATAACATGTGAGAGCCAAAGATCTATTAACTAGATTCAATAGGAAAACAGCAAATGATCATTTCTGATAGTGTAAATCCAAATATGCTTCAGAGGAAAAATGATGCTTACATTTGATTTTAAAAAATGCATAGTTATTGAGGTGGGGAAAATAACTCATTATTTCAGAGTAAACTAGAAGGATCCCAAAAGCAAGCCTGCCTGAAATTATCATGGAGTTTTGGGAAATTCTAAATTCCTTATGCCTAGGGCAAAAATTATATGTAGATATTTGGCTAGGGAAGATATTGGAGAAATAAACCAAGGTGAAATAGTGAAGGCTATTAACATGATCTTGGATTCTTACACTTTTTGGTGACTTTGAAACCGGAGACATTGAGGTGCTTTTACATTGAGAACTGCAGTATAAGATTGGCAGTTTAAACTGTTCTAACAAATTAGAGAAAACATTGTGAAAGTCTGTCTGAATAGGAAATTAGAAGACACACATAAACATTTCTAAGCGACCAAGAGAGAGGAGGAAGCAGTGAAAAGGATGACTAGAGGCCTGAAAAGAAAGAGAATGCAAAGAAGACGCAACTGAACTGAGAATCCAGACCCATTGTGAAACATGACTTAACCATTTATTCCTAGAATTTATTTTTTAATAGGGAAAGTAGTGCTGTAGACCAGTAATTGCTTTCAATGTTTGCAAAGTCCTTGCACATACATGTATTAGCAGTTTGCTCACATGAGCAAACAGCCCTCCCATTAAGATAGCATCTTGCTTACCTGCACAAACATTGTGCTTCTCAGACACTACTTTGCTTTCCAAAACTCCTCAAAATTTTTCTATACCTAGTCCACCAATCCTTAAGTTATATCATGAATTTTGCCAAATTTCAACCAATCCTCCATACTGAAAAGCCGGTAGAACACCATTTGGACCTAGACTCCAACCTATAATTACCTTCCCCATATTGCCTCTTCTGAGACACTATTAAAACTTGCAAGGAGAAATTCTCTCTTGCTCTAGTTAATTAGTAAGTAGTCAATGCAATTTATCAGTAAGTCTAATAAACTTGGTTTTACTTAATAAAAATATTTTTCTGGTGATCTTTGTGGGAGAGTTGACAGGGGAACTTCCTGATTTCTTGGATATTATGGATTCAGGGAAAGTATGGAGGCAGAAAAGGATGAATTAATGGGAAAAGAAGAGGGAAAAGATTTTATAGCTTAAACAATGAATGAGTATTGGTGCTCTTAAGAAAGATAACGGAAAAACTGCTAAAGAGCAATTTGGGGTTGATGTATTGTGATAGTTAAATTTATGCTTTATCTTTAATAGGCCACACAGTACCCATATATTTTGTCAAACACCTGGATATTGCTGTGAAGGTATTTTTTTTCAGATGAGATTAACACTGTAATCAGTAGACTTCTAGTGAAACGATTGCCCTCCAGAATATGGGTGGGTCTCATCTAATCAATAGCAGACCTTAATAGAAAATGCACAGAGCGTTTCCTAAGGAGAGGGATTGCTGCCAGCCTCTGGCTAGCTGCTGTGTGACTCCTACACAGTGCCGACTCTTCCCTGGATCTCTAGCCTGTCTGCAGATTTGGGGCTTGTCGAGACAGTTGTGCGCGTTAATTCCTGAAAATAAAATAATCTCTTTCCCTCCATAGATATAGATATTCATATAGGTATAATATGGGTAAAGATATGGATATAGATAGATAGATGATAGATAGATAGGAATAAGATATATGCAATAGTACTTTTCAAGCACTGCATTTTTATTTATTTTTACATGGAATTTAAGTATTAAAAGTAGCAGACTGATAGTCTATATAATTTTTAAAACATAAAGTTTCTTTATTACAGATAAATTGATAGACTATTCTATTTATAATTCAGTAAAGATATTATAGGTTAGTAGCATGTGTTCAATTGATAAGCCAGTTTCTGAATTGCCTTCTTAGTATTCCCTACTTTTATTTTTATATATAAGAGATATTTTTAAGTGTCCTTAATCTTTTAATGCTTGGGCCAGGAGATTTTAAAATTCTCTTGAAGATTGCATGTATGACAAACATAATTGTAAATCATAACGAATTTTTAGAATTGTTTAAACATTTCATTTAAAACATCTGGCAGTCCACATTGTTATTATTTCCTCCTTTAGAAAAACGAATCCATGTCTGACTAAGATTAATTCTTTTTTTATATTAAAATGGCATTTATTTTTATTGTTAACACTATTATAGAAGTCCTCATTTCCCGCCCCCTCTGCCCACCTCCACCCAGCCCCCTGCCCCACTTCCTTCTGGCCATCACCCTGTTGTCTGTGTCTATGAGTTATGCATATCTGCTCTTTGACTAATCCCTTTACTTTCTTTACCCAGGCCCTCCCTTCCTCACTCCTCTTTGACAGCTGTCACCCTGTTCAGTGTGTCCATACTTCTATTTCTATTTTGTTCATCAGTTTATTTTGTTCATTAGACTCCACATATAAGTGAGATTATCTGTTATTTGTCTTTCTCTTACTGGTTTATTTCACTTAGCATAATAGTCTCCAGGTCCATCTATGCTGTCACAAAAGATAAGATTTCCTTCTTTTTTTTTTTTATGACTGCATGGTATTCCATTGTGTAAATATACCATTGCTTTTTTATCCATTCATTAACTGATGTGTACTTGGACTACTTCCAGATCTTGGCTATTGTTAATAATGTTACTATGATCATAGGGGTGCATATATTATTTTGAATTAGTGTTTTGGGGTTAGGATATTTTCCCAAAAGTGGGATTGCTGGGTCAAAAGACAGTTTCGTTATATAACTTTTTGAGGAAAATTCATACTGTTCCCTACAGTGACTGCACCAGTCTGCATTCGCACCAACAGTGAACAAGGGTTCTCTTTTCTCTGTATTCTTGTTAGCACTTGTTTTTTGTTGATTTATTGATGGTAGCCATTCTGGCAGGTGTGAGGTGATATCTCATTGTGGTTTTAATTAGTAATCCTTTGATGATTAGTGACAGTGAGCATTTTTTCATATGTTTATTGGCCATCTATCTGTATGCGCTCTTTAGAGAAGTGTCTGTTCAGGTCCTTTGCCCATTTTTAACTGGATTGTTTGCCTTCCTGGTTTGGGGTTGTATATGTTCCTTATATATTTTGGAAATTAGCCCCTTAACAGATGTACTATTGGTGAATATGTTCTCCCATTTAGTGGGTTGTATTTTCATTTCGTTGATGGTTTCTTTTGCTGTGCAGAAGCTTTTTAGTTTGACGTAGTCCCATTTGTGTAGTTTTCCTTTTATTTATCTTACCCTGAGAAACATGTCAGCAAAAAAATATTTCTATGAGAGATATTGAGATTTTACTGCCTATGTTTTCTTCTAGGATTTTCAGGGTTCACTGTTATTTAATATTTACTTTGCAAGACTATTTGAATATTAACACTGTGCATATGTATATTCTATCATTTCATTACAATCTAATGTCTGTAGTTTAATATAAAATACATAAAAATGATTTAAGAGGTTTGCATTAATAAATATATATTAAAATGCATAGGTATTTTCTTGGTTTGATTAAAATCTCTTTCAGAAGGCAGATTAGAGAATTTTTATATTAATGCTTTTTAAATGAGAAAAATATTCCTGGCTGGTGTAGCTCAGTGGAATGAGTGCGGGCTGTGAACCAAAGTGTCGCAGGTTCGATTCCCAGCCAGGGTACACGCCTGGGTTGCAGGCTGTGACCCCAGCAACCACACATTAATGTTTCTCTCTCTCTCTATCTCTATCTCTATCTCTATCTCTATCTCTATCTATCTCCATCCCTTCCCTCTCTAAAAATAAATAAAATTAAAAAAAAGAATACACTGTAATCTAAGAACAAACAGTGTTTCAAAAAAAAAGAAAAAAAGAAAAATATACTTTAGATATTGTTATATCAGTCAGTATGCTATGTGGAAAATTAATTTAAGGCAGGGGTGTCAAACTCATTTTCACCAGGGTCACATCAGCTTCGTGGTTGCCTTCAAAGAGCCGAGTGTAATTATAGGACTGTATAAATGTAACTACTGCTTAACTTTTAAGGAGCTGAAATTTTAAGTGGCCCTGGTGAAAATGAGTTTGACACCCCTGAGTTAAGGAAAGTAAAAACCATCTCCTTGCTTGTGAATACAGTGAATTTTTATGTAAACTCATAAACTAGAGCTGTTTATAAATCAACCCAGCTGCCTAGCTTTTGGTGAACAGGGAATAGAAGTAAATTGGCTTTGGAGGCTATACCCTTTATTCCTTCTAACCTTTTTCAAATTCTTACTCACTACTCTTTCATTATTGTCCATTTTCTCTATTGATTGCTTATTTACAATCTAACTGATTTCAGAAGTGTTTGAAGCTACATTAGAGAAACACATAATACTGTAAAATTATATAGAAAACTTAGACTAATTAAAGGTACTGAAATTGAGTACAAGGAAATGGATAAGCAAGAAAGAGAGGGGGAAAAAATCCTGCTCATATACTGACAATGGTCAAAAGAACCAAGCATGATATTAGTAACACTTATGAAAATGTGAGTTTTAAATTTGTTTCTTAGCTCTCACACTGAGAGGAATGTAGCTCATATTTGTTTATATACTGCCATGTGAGCAGAGAAGTCAAATCCCTAACTACCCTGAGAACAAGTAAAATATACAAAAAAGAAAAGACCGTGGAAGACAAAGAAAGATGCAAGAAACTGTTGCAGGTGGGAGTACATGGTGTCATGGTGACCAGTGTGGTGTGCAGTCCTGGTTTGGATCTTAACATCAAAACAGGATCAGTGGAAACCTGGGGAAAGGCAAATGAAGTTTATAGTTTAGTCAGCAGCATTGTACAAAGGTTACTATCTTAATTTTGATAAATACAGGGTGTTTATGTGAGACATTAACATTAGGGGAAGTTGGATTAAAGGTATATGAGAACTCTCTGAACCTTTCTTGAAACTCTTTCATAAATTGAAAATTTACAAAATGTAAATTTAATAAAATCTAAATATTGTTTAATTACTCATTAGGTAATAAGCTATTTAGTGGATTTTGTGTATATTTTTCAGTAATACACTAAAAGAGCTGATGCAAATTAGATTTTCTTTCTATACTACTATAACTTCATATTGTAGTTAAATGATTCTAAATATATTACTTCAGTTGGACCCCATTTAATTGTGCCCTGGAAAAGGCAAACACTAGGAATCACTGAAGACTACAAAAATGAAAAAGTGTAGGAAACAAAGAAAGCAAGTATTAACATTCTTGGCAAGAAGGAAGGATGTCTCATAGAAGCCTGAAATTACTATAAAGAATTTCTACCAGACCAAGGAAGTATTTGGCTGGAGGTTAAGAAGGCATGGGTGACTGTCTTGTAGAAGAGAGTGACTGTAATGCACTAGGGAGATCATTGCAACAAACTCTAAAGAAGTTTGAAAGATAAGAAAAATGCCATGGATTAAATGATCAAAATAAGAAGAATAAAAGAGAGGAAGGGAAGGAAGGAAGGGAGAAAGGAAGAGAGACAGAGAGAGATGGAGAGAGAGAGAAATCTCTCTCTGTGCAGGAATCTCTGGATTCTGAAATCTCTGTACAGAAAATCCACAGAACATAAACACATAGAATACCTTCTGAAGAAAAGCTGTTGTGCCATGGTATTGCAGGCAGTCTTTACAGTTTTGAGAAGCTACCACAAAATGTAAATAAAAAGCAAACTCAGAAAAATTGTATCCCTAATTATATCATATGTTAGCAAGATAAACTCAAGTCATTAAAATGTTAACTATAATTATTAAGAAATAAAAGCATAAGAGAATAAATTGTAGATCAGAAATACATGATTATAGATTGAGATATACTTTTTGAGTTACAAATAATGGTGCTGTGAGTAAAACTATTGATAGATACTAATTCTGAATTGTAATCTCATCCATATGTATATTCCTTATATTTCATACTTAAGCCTCTGACTCTAAGCCTGAATCCCAGAGGATATAATACATACTGGAGTGAATGTAAATGGTATGTCCTCAAGTATTCTAAAACTGTGGCCATGTATATAAAACTAAGCATTAAACATGAGTTATGTGTCTAAAAGAGAGAAAAATGACTCATTACTTTTAAGGCACAGACAGATTTTACCTCTATGATCATCTTTAGGACACATAAGGCAATATTAATATAACCTGTGACATAAAATCTTTGCCATTTTTATACAAGTACAATCAATAAAGAATCAGATTTTATTTTTCTAAGCCATGCCTGGAATTCATCCTGACTTAAAAGAATCTTGGGATTTGGGTGCATGACTGTATCATGGGTCTAGAAAATTTTTATTAGGTTTATAAACAGTGTAATGAGAAAAACATAAAACTTTTCAAGTATATTAAAACCATTCCAACATGGTGGATGTTACTATTTCAACCTGTTTGATTTATTTATGCCTTGCAGTTTAACCTTTTCCAGGACAATACGCCACTGCAATCTTCACTTGTAGAATATTAGTGTTAGTAGCAATGATGTAGATTTATAGCATAGAACATATCTAGCTGATGACAAGTAATAGAAAAATGAGATTAGATATAGATGGTTAAATTTTATGAGGTTTTTCATTTGAAACCTCAAGTCAATTTTAGAAAATATTAAAAAGGAAACTAAGGGCCGTCTATAATTTCAGGGTAGAATTATGATACTCTGCTATGTATAATGCATACTTTTTCACCCACATTTTTGAGGGAAAAGTAAGGATGTCCATTATACATGGGTATCTTCATTATGTACCATGGGTATAATAATCCCATGTACAACACATTGGTGTGCATTATACATGGCAGTGTGCATAACTATAAGTACATCAAGACTTATCCCCTGAAGTTCTAATAATACATATTTCTCCTTAGATTCAGTCAGTTTTGCTTAGTATGTAATTAAGAATTTAGTGTTTCTGGCTTCTGTTTTCCTTAATTTCATGAAAGTTTGAGTGTAATCAACCCTTGGTTTAAGTAAGCTTGCTTGATATTTGAAGAGTGTGATGTGATGTGATAAGACAACAATAGGAGACAGTATAAAAATGTAACTAACTCAGCACACTTCCCTGCCTTATTTTATATGAATTCTGATGATGTGTGTTTTTATAAATATGATTATGAAATAATTGTAGATTCACTTGCAGTTGTAATAAATAATACAAAGAGGTCCCGTACATCCTGCACTGTTTCCCTAATGGAAATATCTTATACAATAACATCAAAAATAGAAAATTGACATTAATAAAACCTACCAAAATCACTCGAATTTTGCTAGTTTTATATGCACTCATTTGCATGTGTGTTATATGCATTTTATTCCATGTTGCTTCTCTTGTCTACCATCACAGTCAATAGACAGAACAGCCCTATCAAAAGGACCCCTCATGCTACAATCGCCTCCTTCTCTGTGATTTTGTCTTTTTCAGAATGCTGTATAAATGAAATTATATGCCCTATAACCTTTTGAAATTGTACCTTTTTCACTCATTGAAACTCACTTATGATCCATCTAAGTTGCATATGTTGTGTATGTTAGTAATTTGTTCTTTTATATTTTTGAGTAGAGTTTATGGTATGGATGTGCCACAATTTGTTTAATCATTGACCTGCTGAAGGACATTCCAGGTGTTTCCAATTGGGCTATTATGAATAAAGTTATGCATATTCCCAAGTTGAATTTTTAACCTAAGTTTTCATTATCTGGGATAAATGCTTGAGTGAAAGGCTGAGACTTGGTAAGTACATATTTACTTTTATAAGAAACTGTTACGTCTTTTTCCAGAGTAGCCCAGAGTAGCCACCCAGAGCTGCTTTTGCACTTGCAACAAAGGAGTGATCCACTTACCACACTTACTGCCAGCATTTGGTGCTGTCATCACTTTACATTTTAGTCATTCCAATAGACATGTGGTACTACATTACTGTGGCTGAGCTACATTTCTGCTGTGAATGAAGATGTTGAATTTCTTTTGTGTACTAATTTGTCATCATATATCCTTTTCAGTAAAATGTTACTTTATGTCTTATGACTATTTTCTAATTGGACTAGTTGTTTTATAGTTGTTGAATGGGAGAGTTGTTTATATATAATATTTATTTGTCATATATATAATTTGAAAATATTTTCTCTTATATGTAGTTTGTCCTTTAATCCTTTTAACAGGGTCTTTGTCAATTTTTAATTTTGATAAAATCCAATTTATCAATTTCACCTTTTACGGATTGTGCTTTTGGTGTTGTCTAGGGCTTCTTCTCTTGGTCCTAAATCCAGAAAGACTTTCTTCTCATTTCCAAAAGTTTTATAGTTTTATATCTTCCATTTAAATCCATGATCTGTTGTAAGTTGATTTCTGTATAATGTATCAGGTTTTCGTTTTTAAAAATAATGTAATTTTGGTTTATTTTTTTAACTTTAATTATTGAATTTAAATGTAATATTTTAAAATTTCCAGTAGTAAGGGCTTTTAAAAATATTGTTATGAATTTTTAGATTTATCATATGGTTATCAGAGAATAACATTTATACCATTTTTACTTATGCACCTTCATTTTTCTGATATAATATTTAAACTGGTTTCTATTGGAAAGATTCCTAATAATTAGAATCAGGCCAGTTTTCTACTTTGTACAAAATTCTACTAGTTGTATATAGCAAATAATTCTGAGGTCATTAGTCTAGTTCTCATTATCACAAGAGGTTATAAAATTATAAAATGAATCATCTAGAATATGTGCTTTTATGAGTGATGGGGGATTATTTTACTGAACAAGGACATTGAAAAAAAATATGAATAAATGTAAAAGAAAGGAATATTTTGCCAGAAGATATATATTCTCTCTATAAATGTAAGATCACTTGACATTAATATTTTTAATTGATGTCATTTATCTCCTGCCTGTCTCCCCTAAATTATGTAAGTGCAAAGTCCATGTAGCTAGAACAGAGATAGGGATGATGGGAGAAGTTCATCATCTTCACTAATGATTCTGATGCCCAAACTAATAATGAAAGCTGCGTATCTCCATCAACACCTCTTTGCTTTGTTTTACTGATTAATTTTAGTTTTAAGTGAGAGGATATGCATTATATAAAAGATATCTACACTCTCACTCTGAGTTCTATTTTTAATAAATTCTATTTTTTCATTTCCCTGTATTAAAATATTGACATACTGCTATCAATATATCTATATTTAAGTTTCCAATCATCTATTTCCCTATTTCTCTATTACAAGATGAACATTTATAAAATTTGTATCTATTTTCCATTTCATTGGTATTTTGTTATTTCACATCATGTGCTTGGGGATAGAGAAAGAGTATTTGCTTGTGTTCATTTATTTCACAAGAATCTCAGTTGGCCATTTCAGCCTAGAAAATCACAGTTTTCAGTTGTTAATATTTTAGAAAATACTATTTGATAATTTTCCCCTTCTGTATCTCCTGTAAAATTTTCCCTGATAATCCTAGAATTTAGACATTAAATCTCCTGGTCTCATTCTGATCTTTAAATTTTCTAACATATTTTTTTCCTGTTCTATTTTACATTCTGGACAACTTTATTTTTCAAATCTTTAACTTATTTGTAAATTTTCACCCTCTAATTAAAATTGAATTTGATTTTTCATAATATTAATTATATAATGTGTGTGTTTATATGCTCCTGGCATTGTTTTCCCAGTATTTTCCCTCTTTTTTGTTTTTTCTTTGATTGATTTGTCTTTTTTTTTGTATGAGTAGCTTTCTTTGAATATTTGCTGATCTTTTTGATTTCACAGGTAAATGAAAGGAGATTAAAGTGTTTAAATAGATACCCACGTGGGCATTTTCTCTCTGTGTTTGGCATCTATGTCAAGCAATAGACTGTCAAACTTAATGTTGTCCCTTAGAGGGCTTTTCTCTTGAATCAATTTCTCTAGAGGAATTCTTTTTCTAGCACAAGGAGTTTGTAGACTTTCACAAAATCTCTGTTTTTATATCAATAACTGAACCTGTGCTCTACTATATCCACTAGTCTAGTATTAAGGAGCCCTTGACATCAATTTCTTCAGGAAATAACACCTTTGTTTTTGCAAGTATAAGACATGGATCCTCATTTCACTTTTGTTGTGGGATGAGATATGAGTACATGCTTGGTCTTTACATTGAGTTAATAAATTCTCTTGTTTCTAAATTCATCCTTCTCTTTTGTAACCTACAGTCACTGGTACCTAAAGCTTCTCTGAATTAGTCATTACTTGGATGATCTAACTTGCTACTCAGGGGTATTTGCAACCTTATTACCTAGAATTTAACCTGTTCATGTACCAACGGAATTGCTGTCCTGCAAAATTTCCTAGTATGTTTCAGCTACTGCATCTATACTTCTATTATCTTGTGAGTATATTCTTTAATGATGTAGTTAAAGGACATTTAATGTTAGGAAGAAGTAGCACTAATTTAACATATTTAATCTACCATGTTTAACATGAAATTCCAAAGCCTTTTTCAGTTTAATTTCCATTATTTTTAGTCTTTATTGTTAAAGAAGGCATGTGTGTGTGAGTAGGAAGGAACATATATAAAGAAGGAATCCATCTTTATTCATATTTCTGCTATGGAGATGATTGCATTCTATTTTGCAGCATGGTAACAAGTATACTTGTTCATATGCTTTGCTCTATTGCAGATTTTCTTTATACAAAATAATGTGTAACTTATTTTTGAATCTCATAAAGATTAGAACAGTTGTAGCATACATAGTTAAAATGATAGGTGAGTTTCTGTATGTTATAAAATACAATAGTAAAAAAATATATAATGTTCTTTATAATACCTTTAGATTTATCACTTTTAAAAGTCAAATATAGGAATTTGGGGGTAGATTTCTTTACATTAGTGTGTCTTTATTATATAATAAATCAGTTGCTTAAAACAAACTTTTTTTGGTAATCATCCAAATATCTTTGGGCTACTGGAATGCCTGCTGATAGGCTACTCAGTTGAGGCAGCTCAACTGGTACATTTCTGCTCCACCCATTATACAGCCTCCTCCTAGGATCAAGGGTTAGCCAGTCAGGTTCTGGACAGAAGCATGTGAGAGCAACTTAGTATTATTGTCTCATCCTCAATTTACAAATCTTCATATAATTGGATATTGTACATAAGTATGTTTTCACATCTTATCACATATAGTGGCATTAGAACACCCAAACAGAATAAAAAAATATTAGATGGTGAAATACATATATATAAAAATAATTATCAATAACATAAGAACTGTTATATATGTAATTATCAATAACATAAAGCACTGATATAGGTATATAATTATATATATAATTATCAATAACATAAGGGCTGTTCTTCAAACTACTATTCTTCCTCTTTTTAAATTCTTCATTATTGTAGTACTGGCATCTACCAAAGATAGGAGTATTTTCTTTTTTTTTCCACACATTTTTTTATTGTTGTTCAAGTATGAGTACTAAAGATAGGATTTATGAATATTTTGATTTTGTGCTAATGCATTAGCATTTACACTCAACCAGTAATAAAATAAAATACTGTGTATTAGTCTTTAGTCAGAAAATAAGTGTTGTATATTGAGCATCTGACCAACTATGACTTACAAAAAATATTATAGATAGAAGGGATATATGACCACCCAGGAGAATCCACACAGTTTTGTTCAAAAAATTGGGGTTCAGACACTTTAATCAGTGTCAGAGCAGAAAGTCAATTCCCTTTTCTTGGGTCATACAGAACCATTATTGTGGTCAGAATTCAATACTACACTAAGTTCTTTTATAGTTTTAATTTAAAATTGAGTTGACCTTTTAAAAAGCCTTTATTTTTAAGAGCAGTTTGGGTTGACTTTCAATTATGAAAATAATATATATTTATTATAGAAATCTGAAAATATTGAGAAGTAAATAATATATGCTTTTAATCAAACCATTTTGTTTCTTTTCAAATGAAGCAAGCATTTCATAGAAATTAAATTCATTTGTTAGTCAAACAAATTTCAGGATAGAGAGATTTATTATTTGTGAGGAGATAAGAGGATTAAATCTTTATTGAAAAAACATAAAAATTAAGCTTCACTCTTTTCAAATATAGGAACAACGCCACCCAATTAATGGGGCAGGTGGAAGACATTAAGATCAGATTAAGACCAAAGGATTATTAAGTAAGGCAATTTCAAACTTGTTTGATTGTTTCTGATCCTTCAATTACAGAAGATTGCATTTCTTAAAAAACTTTACTGGCTTTTATGGTGGGAATGTTTTAACACAGATTTTTAAGGGTTTTTAATTTTAGGTATTTTAATATTTTAAGTATGCTGTTACATATTTTGTAGTGATTACTTTTATGTTACTTACGTATGTCAATTTTTACATAATTACACTAACAATAAATTCACCTTTTAAAAAAGCAATGAGTTAAAATGTTGACATCTTCAGTTATTACATAAGAACAAAGCTGAATATGCAATATCTTGATAAAGTTAGAACATGAATTAAAATTCACATATTGGCTGCTTGCTATTTACTGATGCATAATGTTTTTTATGGCTCTCCCTCAAGACTATCCAAACTATCCTACTGTTTTCATGAATGGTTTTTATCCCAGTTCAATAAACTGAATTGGAAGGCAGTTTGGTTTGACATAGTACTTTGAATGTAACCTTACAACAGGGTAAATTATGAGATCATAATAAATCTCCTACCAGGTAATATTTTATTTCAATTTACCATGCATATATGCACCTGATTTTGTTCAATCAGAATTTACTTACTAATCACGCTGCCATATGCCTCATACATATAAATTGTGATCAGAAAATAGCAATCTATTTTGATGTGTAATAAATAATCAGCTATATAAAATTAAATATTTGGAAAGTTAAATTAAAACTGATGATTTAGCCCTGATTGGTGTGACTTGGTTGGGCGTGGTCCCACAAAGTGAAAGGTAGCCAGTGTTACTTCCCTGGTCAGGGCACATGCCTGGGTTATGGGCTTGGTCTCACAGTCAGAGCCTGTATGAGGGCAACCAGCCTATGTTTCTCTTCACGTCGATGTTTCTTTACCTGTCTTTCCTCCTTCCCTTCCCCTCTTTCTAATACTAAACAAATAAAATCTTTTTAAAAAATAAAAACTGGTGATTTAACTGAATAGAAGAGCAAATCTCTGAATTTGTTCATGAAAACTCTTCCTTCATGCAGAACCCTCTTAGTAGAACTGCAAAGGTTGGTCAAATAATCACTGTTGTAGGGTAGGCATTGGTGGTTATGGGCTGGCTCTCCTGATTCATGAAAATAACTTTTAAGCAAGGTCAATCACAACCATAAAATGACTGATTTTATTTTACTCCCCGGATTGATCAGGGAGTATTGAGAGGGTGTGATCTTCACATAGGTAAATTCTATGACATACAAAGTTTTGACAATTGAGGACTTAGTCTAGGCGGTTCCTTCTTAACTCATTCTTAGTTATAAAATAATGTTTTTTTTTAACTTTTAGAAAATTTCTTCTGTTTGCTTCAAAAAGGAATGGCTCGTAAATTCTTTGTAACTGTTTTTTCTGTTTTCCAAAGTAATCCTTTCAATCTGACATAATTAAAGATTGGACAATGTTTGGGGCCACACCAATTTCTTTTCAAAGCATGAAAAGCCCTTATGCTCTGTTCCCACTGGAACATTCTCTTTCTGCCCCTCCCTTTGTCCCAGCCCTTGCTTACACAAAGTGACTTGACCTGATGCTCATGTAACCCACTATTTGCTGGACATTTTATTTTTATACATGGCAATTTTTAAGGACAAAAATCATTTCAAAGGAAAAGAAAATTGAGTATTACATAGCAGTGTAATTTATTTTTGGATGAAAATAGTTTTTTGAAATCATGTACTTTCATTAAACTCTGTCCCCCAAAACATGTTGAGATAAGTTTATACACTTTCTCAAAAAAAATTTTTTAAGTTAATTTGACAGTCTTGGGGAGGTTAGATACATTCATGCCTGCAACTTTAGATGGAATTCCTTCATTTATTTGAATCTCTTGAAACATCTTTTGTAAACCATAATCCAAGCTCAGTTAACAAAACAATCTTAAATGATATAACAGCATGTGGCTTAAAGAAGTGGTAACAATCTCCACTGCATTGCTACATATGACATTCAGGTCTGAGCTACTACAAAGGCCTCCCGACAGAAAGAAGCATAAATCAGTGCAAGCTGTGGAAACAATAGTTTTCCAAATATTGTACTCTAGTGTCGACATAATGCCACAACACGAAAATGTAACAGAGCCTGAATTAGACCACACTCAGGATTTCAAAGGGAAATGCTGTGGCACAGCACAGATGCCACCCATCTCTGGCTGCACACATCTGTCACAGCTCTGAAACAGGTCTGTTTGGCTTGGAGGCAGTGGTGGCCCTCCCATTGGCTGGTTTTGGGGAAGTTCGCTGTATGTGGAGATTTTAGAAAGATTTCTGGAGGACCATTTGCTGAGATTTGCTTCCTCTTGATGCCATGCCATGCTTCTCTGATAATCACATGGGGCCAGTTTTAGAAAACATATTGCAATTTAGGTTTTCTATTAATAATCCTCAGTAGCGACAATGCCTAGAATACATACCAAAACTCTTTGTTGTACAGGAACTTAATAGTAGTCAATTTAATCATATTCCTAATCCAAAATAACTGAAGAATGCTCTAAATGCAGTAAATTCACTGCTGTCCTAAATGTCCACATCCCAAAATGATAAGGATCAATCTTATCCCTATTCTTGACGCTCCTGCCAATTTACTGATCAGGAGATAGACTTATTGTGTAAGATATAGGATTTCAGTGTTTTTACAGATTTTTAATCATGGTGTTTTGAAGTTTTTACAAACTGCTTGTGCATTTTTACCAAGAAAATAATACTGAGCATTGCAAAAGCTGCAACTCAATTAGATGGTACATTTAGGCCCCAACCCTTACAGAATCAATGCAATGGGGGGGAAGATAGTAGATTAAATATTGGGGGCAAAAAAAAATCAAAGACCTATGTACATAGTTATCTTTTAATTTTTCATTTTAATTACATGTATATGAAAGAAAGTTGATTTTAGATATGCTTCTTACACAACTCCAGTTTATTTAAATTGAACATTGAATACGTACTACCAGGTGCCTGTTTGGGGGGCAAGAAGGTCACAATAAATATGGCTCAGGATCAATGTTTCCTCAGTGACAAGAGGAATAAGAATTGCAAAAATTCTGAAAATTTTCAAAAATAAATAAATTCAGCAATTAGTAATTGACATTTACTGAGTACTTATGTGTCAGGTATTGTTTTTAAGAGCTTTGTGTATAATTATCAATTAATCTTAGAAAAAGCTCTAAGAATTAGACAGCGTAAAATTTCAATCTTTATAGATGAGTAAATCAAAGCTCATATAGTTTTCCCATGGTACCCCTTTATAGTTGTAGTGTGAATGAGACAATTAGTCCTGGGGGTTGCTCTAAGTAAATAAATAAATAATAAATAAATAAATAAATAAATAAATAATAAGTAAATAAAAAGGGAGAGAGAAAGTTGTTTTTATACCTGCAACCATGTAGAAGCACTCATAATTGGCTTAAATAGTTTTTTAAGTTTAATGTAATCAAACCCTTAGCATTTGCCTTAGCATTTGATAATTTATGCCTTTATATTTTCTAGTATTCTAAACTGCAAAGGACAAATGTCTCTGGGAGCATAATTTCAGGGAAAACATCAATGAAGAGGAGATTCTATATCAAATCTGAGAATTAATCCTGACAAGAGAGCAGGACTTTGCAGAAATCCTGGTCCAGCATAGATCTGGAAATTGGCAGCACAAACTGGTGCCTCCCTAGAGCATAATGGGAGTGTGCTGGATGTGGTCCAGGAGGAACTGAAAGTGACAGAAGCCCCTTTGAGAATAAATTTACAAAAGAAACAAAGAGGTGATAACTGTGGGTACAAACAGCAGATGAAGTGGAAACAAAATTCATGTCTAATCTTTTTATTTTAATGTCTTTCTTTTTCATGTGTTCTTAACCAATATTTATTGAGCACATGTTAAGAGCCAGACACTATTCTAGGTGCTAAGAATAGAGCAAATGACAGATTTGAAGTTTCTGCCTCTATGGAGCTCCTGGGGGATGACTGACCATAAACAGGGAAGTAAATAGATAAAATACCAGATGTCATTATTTGTTATGAAGCAAAATAAATTATGGTGAAAGATTGCTGAGGGAAGGTTTTTGCTATTATAGTCTACAATTTGTTCAGAAAAAGACACACTGATGAAATGACTAAGGAAAAACTTCAGGGAAGTAGGAGAGTAAGTCACTTGCATACCTGAGGACTGTCAGGGAGGTGTGAAGGAGGAATACTCCTGAGGGTACAAAGAAGAGTAAGGAGGCGTATGGAGAGGGGGCGGTAGAAAACAGTGAGGCCTGATAGGGTCAGTGGAAGTTAGTGAGCAAAAGTCACACCACACATAGTCCAAACTCTTTGTCATTATTTAGGCTACTACTAAGTCCAAATATCATCTGATAAGAAGATAAAAAAATAATATGGGAAGGCAGGAGAGTATTGATTGACTGAGGAGTTATTGACAAACATTGAATTTCCAAAAGATAGTGGTTCCGAATAATCTTAAATCACATAGATTATAATTGCTTAGTAAAAATTAGACCATACAATAAACTGAAAAAATTATGAAGCAATACTGAATCATTTTGCAGGTACAATTTTAAAAATATAACCTATAAGTTGTACCATTTAAAATCATTGTGAATAAGCAAACAATGAAATATAAATTAGTTTATACCTTTATGAAGAAATTGTATACAACATTTCATAGACAGTGTTTGAAATCCAGCTTTATTTAGTTATTTAGAGTTACCATGAATGTAGTTGAAATATTTAGCATCCTCATAGGCATTTGGAGACAATTGAAAAAGTAGCATAAAATAAGATCAACTTCAAGGGAACACTAAAGACAATGAATAGCCTAACTGCGTCCTTTGATGAGAGACATAAGAGACGTGACATAAAATTGTGTGATAGAAACATCTTGTGATTTAGAAGGGTATTTAAATAGAAGATATTTGCTTGAGTCAAGAATATTTAAAGAATAAGATTTTATACCAATATTCCTAATAAGTAACTTCACATAGTTAACCAGATACATTTTTGTAGTATTCATTTGCATCTTGTAAATAGTAAGACGTTTCTCAATTTCAATTTCACAATTAATTTAGGTGATGGTTGTTTTATTTTCTAAGAAGAGCTAGCCTGATTTTGTTGTGTCTTTGCTGAATTTTAATGTATGCCAGGGAATGCCTAATGCCTAGCTAAATAAATGGAAAAGAAGAATAAGAGTATAAGTTCATGATTTTTCAAAGATAAACCAGAATAGTTTGGTTTTGTTACTATGCATTGGAATTTAAATACTCATCTATGCATAGTAATTATTTTCAGTAATTAAGTTCATTAAAGAATGCTCTCAAAAGAGTCAAACCCATTGGTTAATCTCACATAAAATTTACTTTCCCTTGCTCACATTTTTAAGTCACATAATGCCATGGATTTTATACGGTCATCATTAGGCAAGGTTTATCCCTCTTCAAATTGGATAATAAGCAAGATGTTTATGTTTATTAGGTAGCAACAATATTTTCATACATGTTTAATTGATGTTGTTAGTAGTTTAGCTCCTGCCCACCCCCCCAATAAACTAAGACAATACTGTATACTGAGAGAATAAGATTCACTGTTACTTGGGAATGAATGTGTTGATGGACAGAGTCTATTGTGATGAACTAACAGGTGGATAAATGAACAGATAGATCAATGGATGGATGCATAGATGAGAAATGCAATCTCTCCAGAAATGTCTGGACTCCACTTTATTGTTCCTGTAAACACTAAAAAAATAATAAAAAACCTTTGAGAAGTAAGACAACAAATCATTATACATGAAGTATGTCACACTGAAATAATGTAAGCCATGAGGGTCAAAAAAGAATTGAAGAAATTAGTCTGTCAGATGGATTCATCCAGCTTTTCTTTAATGCAAGACTTGTTCTGGAAACAGCCTTTGGAATAGTGCAATCAGTGTCAGCACGTGGAAACTTCCAATGAAAATATTCTGATGGATGAAGCTGGCAGAAATGCAGTAGCACTCTCTGGTTCAGTTGCATTATTTTGCATGTATACACATTAGGAGAGCTGGTTCACTCCCCAGCAGTCTGAATGGAGACAAATTATAGGGACACCTGTTAAAGGATGATAATTCCTGATATGTATCTTTTTAAAAAATTTTCATCTATTTATTTTATACTTCATATTATTTTATTTTTACATAATCCACATGAAATTTATATGGAGTATAATATAAAAAAAGTAATCCAACTTTTTTCAAAAATTACTCTTTGAGATAAGCTTGAAAAGGAAATATTGATAGTGCTGTGTTCCATCAAAAGTCAGTGAGCAAGGTTGGCCAGAAGAAAGATATCTGCTATAATTTGATGCTTATCCTGGGATTTTGTAGCCTAGAGGATGGGGAATTCCACATATGTAGTAATATATCAATTTCATATTTTCTTAATTAAACTATCATATAGAGGGTGATATAAAATTTCAGACATGTTATTCATTTTACAGGTTACTCATATTAAGCAATAATTTGTGAGAAAGAAGTTTCTAAAAATTAGGTAAAGATATTTTGGGTTTAAGTAGCTAATGTCTGACATTGAATTTAATTGAATATTAGTGCTATTCAATTAACGTATAAGGTGTGGCAGAACTAAAGCCTACTTGAGTGTGGTCGGTGGGGTAATAATATGTGTGTAATAATTTATAGTTTTAATTTGAACATTTCACCTGAATGTCATATGGTATGCTTCAGTGTGATATTTTTATGTTAACAAATTACATATTTAAAATTTTGTAATAACAGATTTTGTAATAAAATGGGGGCATTACTTGTGCCCTGTACAAGGTGAGGCAAAAATAGGTTTACAGTTGTGAGTTGCTGTATTATTTAACCCATGAACAACTGTAACCTACTTTTGCCCCACCCTGTATATGGAATGCTATCACTTTGGATTATATGATATCAAAGGCCATTTTAGTACCTCTAAATATTCCAAATAATCACTGAATATTTAATATGTTCAAACTGTGGTGCTAAATGAGTACATACTAACTTAAATTTCACATTAACTTTGTGATATGACAACTCTTTTATAACAATTTACAACCTAAGAAATTTGAAGATTAGATAAGTTTAGCAACATGCTGTCAGTCACTCAGCTGTTGAATTTCCATCCCAGAGACACAGAGCATTCTATGTGTTTCCATATCAAAATCTATCCATTGTACAGTGGTGCTTTATTCAGATACTGCCATACACAATGGATTTTAATGTTACAAATGAGGTGCAATTGGAGGAGTACTCTTTATGTATCTCAAATACATTTAGAGAACAAGTAACATCTTCAATCTAGAAAATAATGGAAATAATTTTTATGTGATATAATTTTGGAAATTCTTAATATTTTTATGCTTGTAGAATACAGAACACATAGTAAGGGGGAAACAGTTAAAGGGAGAAAAGGCGAAAATTGCATAGAACACAATAGACTAAAGTAGTTGATGATAATTCTAGTCATTACTAACAGAATGTTTCTTTTATTCTGACTCATGGAATGGCATTGTAACTTGATTATTGCAAGTATTTTCAACTTATGAGGAAAAATGATGAATGAGATTTAATTACCAATTCTTTTTTTGTGTGGCACAGTGACTGGAGGATTTGATTTTGAGAATTTTTTAATAATAGGCATCTAGAATTCTTTATTGTGCAAAATAAAATCTATCACTTTTTATATGGAAAATTTAAATAATGTAGAAAATGCTTTATTTTATTTTATTTTGTCACAGAGAAAAAGTGGAGTAGGAATGACATTGATTTTTATGTAAATAAGTCAAAAGATACTTTTTAGCATATTTTAGTAGTTAATATTTGGTGTGAATTAATTAACAAATGCATCGTGTACTGTTGTATTCTAGGACTAAAAATCATGGCTTCATTTCATTTCACATTTCACATTTCATGTGAATCAACAACGTACATGATTTTCTGATGAAGAATTAGAATTCAGCCCTGCCCAGTGTGGCTCAGTTGGTTGGAGAATCATATTGTAACCAAAGTGTTTCAGGTTTGTTTCCTGGTCAGGGAAAATGCCTGCCTGGGAGTTCATCCTTGGTGCGGGTGCACATGGGAGGCAGCCAGTTACTTCTCTCACATTGATGTGTCTCTCTCCCTTCTTCTCTCTTTAAAAACAATGAGAAAATGTCCTTAAGTGAGATTAAGGAAATTAAAAAAAAAGAATTAGACTTTACATATTTTTACTGTTCATCAATCAATTAGGATAATTTTTAAAAATTTTTTTTAAATTTATTTACTTTTAGAGAGGGAAGGGAAGGAGATAGAGAGAGAGAGAGAGGGACATCAATGTGCGGTTGCTGGGGGTTATGGCCTGCAACCCAGGCATGTACCCTGACTGGGAATCGAACCTGCGACACTTTGGTTCCAGCCCACGCTCAATCCACTGAGCTACGCTAGCCAGGGCTCTAATTAGGATAATTTTCAATAATTAATTATCCATTTTCTCACCTAAGTATGCTCTCACAGTTCCATAAAAAGTTCTAATTATCACTTTTGAATCTACATATTTCAATTTATCATTAGCTACAGAAAGTTGTATACATTATAATAGAGAATTGAAAAAGGCAAGTTATTTGATTTGTAAATATTTTATAGACTTATTTCATATTACTTGTATTTATCTTCATTTAACTAAGTTATATAAAATTATTATATTTATTGATACAAATATACTTCAGAGATTATTTCCACTGATTTATAAACTTAGATTATATCTTTCTTATACAAAATGAGCAGCCCATTTATATAGGTCCAATAATAATTATAGTAATTTGTAATGTTTGGTAAATTCTTGCATTTACTCCATTATCAGGTTCTAAAATGGTCAGATGTTTTTCATTGTCAAAATTGTGCAAACAATTTTCCAGTATATCCAGTATTTTCCAATGTGTTAAATATTTTGGTTAAATTTTTAAGCTTCTGTATAGATTTGCCTGACAAGGCTGAAAAATACTTCTTTTGCAGAGTTCCTTAAAGTTACTTTTCCTTTTCCAAATCACCATAGTAAGTTTATTGCTATTAGTTTACTAATTCTTATGCTCATCTCTGATTATTTCTCCCTAAACCAACCAAAAATTATCAATCTTTACTCACGTAAATTCTATGCCCTGGAATTTAAAGCCTTGTATTATTTGTACTACTTTGGAGGCCTTGCTTCCCACAGTTACACTAACCACAGTGCTGGCTTGGTCCAGCTCATGGTTTCCTTATCACAACCACAATTTCCTGCCTATTTTTACTTAATCTTAGATATCATGATAACAACACTATACCATTTATTATCTGCTTGACATCATATCATTTACAAACTGCTTCTACAAATACATATCATTTAATTTAAAACAAAAAATGAAAACATAAAAAACTGTTAAGGTATCTATCTTCATTTTATTGATAAGGCACAAGAGACTCTATAAATGTGATCCATATATGAAAGAGCAGAGCCAAGTTTTACATTCACCTCTTTGCTATTTAGGATTATTCCACTTACCACAGCTTACATTCAATTCCTGAAAATGTTGGAATTTTACAACAGGAGACCATCTTAACAGTTACCCAGTCTAAACATTTTATCTTATAGATAAGAAATTGAACACTCCCCCTACCCCCAGGTTTGAATCGTCTGTGCTTTGTTTGCAACCCTTCAGGGAATCAAAGATGACTAAGATTTGGTCAGTGAATGACAATGTAAAACAGACTTTTTAGGCCTAAGTTACTTTCATAAAGAGGTGAGGAATGGTACATAGAAAAGCAATCATTTTAGAATATAGTTCTGGGGATGTCTCTTTTCAAATACAACTTCATGGCATTTTACTGGCACATTATTCTAAAACTATCAATTCCTGGTAGCTTAAGATATTTGTGAGACGATTCTAAGGACAAAATCATTCTATTACTCCAAATTTTTCCAATGAAATCTTAAATAGTTACTGTATATCATAATTTTCATTGAATATTTGTTTAAATGGATCAAATGATCACATGGTATAAATTAGTCATGAAATTAATGACTGCTCTGTTTAGTGTTCTTTTTATATTCCAATCACCAGGCTAAACACTGAACATATTATCACATTTCATGCTTAGGATAAGGAAGTGTGTGAGACAAATAGTATTCCCATCACATTACATTCTTTAATCCAAACCCAGAGCATACTAAATTTTTGTAGTTATTTGATGATTTAAAAGCATTGAGAGTAAAGACCATTAGAGCTGATTGGATCATGATTATTTGTATTTGGCGAAGGAAGAAACACAATTAGACCTACAGGATTTATATATTTGATTTCCTTCTGTCTGCTGCTTGAATATTAGCAAATGACATTTAATATAGAGAGATTTTACTAACAGAAACAAATGGAAGTTGAATATACCATTTCTCATTCAACCATCTGGATACGAATCTAGGTGGAGTCAACTTACAAATATGTTCCAGTTCAAAAATTCATAAGATGGTATGTGGATCAGGATTTAATAGCAATGAATATAATTTTAATAGAAAGAGAAAAACAGCCCATCTTTAAAAAGCTTTTTATTAAGAAAAACTCAAACATGGAAAACATTTAAAATGGTATAATACTGGCAAACATCCCAATTTAACAGTTATAAATATTTTCTATATTTATTTTATCTACATTTATAAAATAATTTAAAATTAAATACAAATATCTTAATAGTTCAGTATTACTGCAGTGTACATCTCTACAAAATCTTCGTGCATAATGAGAATATCATTAACACCCCTCCTAAACCCTTTTTTTTTCTTTTTTCAGGGTCCCAATAATGTTATTCTCAGTGATTATTACAAACCTGGATCCAGCCAAGGATTACACTACACACTTGCTTAGACCAAATTTATTAAAAAACAGTTTTGACCTGGAAAACTTACTCAGATGTTTAGGGCAGATTAATGATTTAAAAGAAATATGAATATGTGGTATATTAGTTATCTATTATAGCTTAATAGACCATTCCAAATATGGTGGCTTAAAACAACCACCATTAAATTAATTCACAATTTTGTGGCTTGGCAATTTTGGCTGGATTTGGCAAAGAAATTGTTTTATTCTTGGCTGAATTGTTTTATTTCTATGTGGTCAGCTGCCAGCCAGGTGCAGGATGACTGAGAGAGGCAGGTCTAAGATGCCCCCATTCATATGTATGTTGGTTGGCATGATATCAGCTAGAGCAATAGGAGCAACCAGCCATATGTCTGTCATCATCTATCAGGATAGTCTGGGCTTGTTCAAATGCTGTCTCAGCTGGGTTCTAGGAGAAACAGTGTGCAGTCTGTTAAGGACTAGATGCAGAACATGAGTACTTTTGATTCTATTATATTCTATTGGCAAAGCAAATTTCAAGTCCACCCAGATTCAATATGCAGAGGGGTAGATTTTATTTGCGTGGGTAGAATGGCAGGGTCTCACTGCAAAGGGGTTTGCATAAGACAAATATGGAGAATTGTGCCCATTTTTACAATCCAATGCTTGTAAATTATCTTATGATATCACCATATGAAGAACATGGTAGAATTCTGTTTTTGAATCAATAGATAAAATTGTTTATTCAAACATCTAGAGTATCTCCTCATTCCCCAAATTACTGACTGGACAAATTTAGGCAGGACTTTTAGTATCCTATGGAAGTCAATGTCATTGCTTAAACTCATGGCTCCTAAATTGCTGAGTTCACTTCAAGATAGAACAAGGAGCAAAGTTACCATGCTGTTCACAGATGCAATGTTTGTAACAGTTAAACAATAGAATGTAATTGTTTATAATTATAAAAAATATATAAAAGGGGTTTTTTATATAATAAAATCCTATTTGGTTAGACAGGAATAAGATAATTTTATTTGTAAATAGTTACCTGCTTATTTATGACTAAAAATTCATGCAAAACCATTCCTCCAAGAGAAAGACAGTTATGGGATTCAGACAGTAATTCATCTGTAATGCAATTACCACCAACCCCAGCCCTAAATCACACATATACCATGAAAAATGCCCTTCTTATCCAGGAGAAAATGTTCTTACAATTGGGATTGGGAAGTTAAGAATAAGAGAATTCTGCACAAACAGTCCTTGTTAAAATTATTCTTATCATCCTTTGGATTCGCTATATATTTTAGTTACCTTTCCACAGTTGTTCTTTGTTCAAACTATTGTTAAAGCATTAGGTTTTGCCACTTTAGGGTTCTTTATTTCCTTACAGTGCTTTCATGTAACTTAAAACTTAAATTGATATGCCACTTAAAATCTTGTTGTTACAGAGCCAATATCAAAATCTAAGATGGACAGAGAAAAGAATTGTCCTCTCCCTATGATGATATATCCGGAATACATAAGTTTTCAGTTATTGGGTGACGCTGTGTATAGCTGCTCTTGAGCTAGATTTCAAAGATCCCACCGAGTTTGATTGTCATCAAACTGCCAGGAGCAGGAGCTAAGAGATTGTTGTAAGAGATCATATACAAGTAGACTTCCCATTCAATAAAACTATAAGTGTGGAAGGGCTCCTGCTGGACCTGCTGAAGAACTCACAGACATACTAATGCTAGGAGGCACTGTCAAGGTAGCGAAAGAAAAGAAGACTTCAGCAGTTCCAGTGAGCCAAGGATACTTGCCCCCTTCCCACACCTTCCCTCTTCCAAATTTACAAAACCAGTGAAGAGAAGGGGATGAAGGAGAAGGAGGAAAAAGAAAGAATGAAGAAGAGACTCCATCATCTCTCCAATCCAAGAACTCAGAAGGGGTATGCCAGTACTGAGGATAGGAAAAGTGAGAATGTGAGAGATAAACAGATAGTCAAATCTTAAACCAGGTTGTGCTAGGATGAACTTTTAAAATCAGTAACCATGACTAAGAGGAGATGAGGTATTCCAAAGTTATCATTAAGCAATAGAATATAGTTTCATTGAAGCCAGTGATTGAAAAGAAATAAAACCACTGTGTGTTCATATGCCGGGAAGAGTGGAATTTCTAAAACTATTTACATATTGTTTATGTGTTTATTTTGTTCATTTTTTATTTACATTCACATAATTCCAAAAAGGGTATTGAAATATTTGCATTAAATAATTTAAGTGGTATAGTGGTGAAGAAGTAAATGCAATAGGGTAGTAATTAAAAGGAGAGGTAATACCAAATGCACATAGTACAATACTATATTCTTTGTTAGAGATGATTCTCATAGCCAGCCAATTCTGAATGTTCCAACAGACAAAAAGATGAATACATACAGCTTTAGTACTCACAGAGGTTTTTAATAAAAAGCAAACCAGGCACTATGAGAATAATGACTAGTCAGAAAACAGATATTTATTAATCAGCTGCTACATGTCAGACAAAAAAAATTTTGTAAGCATCAGCCACATCTTTGTGGGGCTTACAGTATAGTATAAAAAAGTCACTTAACATATTTGCAAGTATAAATGAGAAGTACAGCATATATATAATGAGCTTTTTATACATTATACTTGATTGGACTTCCTCTGACATTAGACACTTAAGCAAGTGTGTACGTATCTGTGAGTCAGTTTGTGTATAGACCTTCACATATATGTAATGTACTCTGAAATAATATATAACAGGACTTAAGCCTCACTCAAAAATTAAGAAGTAGATGGGGCCAGAGTATATTTTGTTTAACATTTTTATTTCTTGCGACATCATCCACAACACAGTTGTTGAATTTCGTTACGGAATATCAGTCATTTTAGGTCTAGTCATTGGAGATCTGTCAGAAAGGAAATTTCACTCCTCTTAATTCCCTGGTTCTCTCATACATAACACAGTGCTTGGTTTCCAAGAAAATTACAGGAACTGCTAACAGAAGTGGAAATAGTTTTAGAAATAGACATTTTTTAAGAGTTATCCAATATAAACAAATAGTAACATGGTTAATAGTGAGAATTTCACTCATATGCTGACTAGAGATTTCTCATCCTGGTTATATTGTCAGTTTAAGGAAATCAAGATGAGAGTTTACAGCCCATTTTTAGCTACACTGAGCCCATTTTACACTTTACCCCATTTCAGCTACAAAAAGAAAATTTTCAGGTAGAAATATTCCAAAGCAATGTTCCAGTTTTAAATTTCAAAAAAGTGAATGGAAAAATGTAGAGACTACATTTCTGGATCTAAATGAAAGCACTAATATAAAGTGTAATGATTACTTAGGATTGATGTATTGGCATGTTAACAGGAAATAATAAGCAATAGGCTTTGAGTTATGTATTAATAAGGATATACAATAAGCTTCTGTTAACAAGAAAGGGAAAAGAGACCACAAGTACTGTGGATAAAAGCAGAATGGAAATTTAGTTCCAACAGTCCCAATGTATAGGGCCTGGGGTTGGTTGGCAAGCTCTGCTACCCTCGACACTCAACTCCCAAGTTTGAATCAGAAGATGTGATCTAGTTCTTGCCATCATCTAGACAGTGGGAAGGGAGATAGGGTTATAGGAATGCATGACAAAACTTTTTCAGGTCAAGTTTTGAAAGTAGCAATTATGACTTGAGCTCAACAGACATAGGATTGACCAGCACTTAATCCCAGAGCTATATATAGCTACAAAAGGCTGGAAATGTAATATATGGATGAACAGATGAGCTCCATGTCTACAGAATAAGGAAGACCCAGTATTGGTGACACCTAATAGTTAGCTATAAGAAATTATATTTCAACTATAATTTCTTTTCAAATACTTTTAGTTACCAGAATTATAAATTTTAATTTTATTTTTATAATCTATATGGTTAAATATAATTAGAGGAACTTAAAAATAGTTTTACTAACAATTTCATCTTTTGAAGTTACAAACTATTTTATATTCTATCATTTATTTCCAACTTTGATAAAATGTTTTATAATTTCTAATGTATTAAACATTTTAAATGTATGAAAATAAATAGGTTGTGGTAATTTTTTATTGAAGTTATCCATCATTGTAATAGTATATTAAATTCTATCAACTAAATATCAATATACTTGTCTACAAATGTCTTAGAATGTCCCCTGCATTCATCAAGAATATTATCACTTGACTTATACTTTTCTGTATTATAAACTGCTGCAGGGATTTTGGATGAATACAAAGTCCCTCCCTCATCTTATTTGTACTATTCTTTGAAAATAGAATTGAAATTTGAGATCAGTGTGGCCCCTAGTAAATTATAAGTGTTTCTTCAGAGATATATGACTGAGTGAGGAAAAAGGCTAGGAAGCTGTCCCAAATGAGGCCTTGCAGGATTTTCCCCCCTACATCAGTGCATCTCCTAAAATTCAGGGGCAACACCTTGTGCTTCAAGACTCAGAAACAAAGAAAGAATTCATCTCTCAAGGATGGTTCACATGACTCAAGTCAACAAGCATATAGAGGCTGATACATACAGGATATAATAATAGACCCTTTTAAACAAATATTGAACTTTAATATTTAAATAAAATTACACTATTTCACAAATATTTATTGAGTTTTTTTGATGTTTTGCACAAAATATAGTGCTAGTAAGTAATAGATAAACAAGTCAATATTGTAGAAGGTATAATGCTCACGTGAGAAAAAGGGGCTGCTCTAAGAAACTAAACAGGGGAATGACAAAAAATAGGAGTAAATGCTGTTGTCTTTGAACTTGTAGATTTACCACTTAAAAATTTCTTATATCTTTAAGGTCTTTTATAAATAATTTCATCCTCCCATTTGCTATTTGTAACACATAAGTAACACAGTTTACAAATGAAAAGGGTGATATTGGGAATGTTGTTCTCCACTGATATGCAGTGTGACTGCTCAAATATATACACTTTCTGTTTTTATTGTAGGTTACTTTAAGAAGTTATTTGATTCAGATATACATTAGCAAATTTACTTATTCCTGTTTTAGCACTAACTATGCTGTCTTCATTATAATTGTTTTATAATAGTTTTTGATATCTTGCAAACTAAGTCACTTGTATCCAATATAGTTTAGCTATGAGTAAAAGGAGTTTCCACAGTAAATGTAGATTAAGCAGAGTATACATTTATTTCTCTCACACATGAATGTATAGTTAATGGGCCAAGACTAGCAAATCAGCTTCATGAGCATTTGGACCTATGGTCTTACTACCTTGTTCTGCAGTACCCAATTCCTGGTTTCTGCTTCATGGTTTAGTTCCAGCCACTGAATCCAAATTCCAGCCACAGAGAAGGGAACAAAGGAGAAAAGCAATACTTTCTGTCTTTAAGGACATTTACTTGAGATAATAGACACCATTATCACTTATGTGGCAGTCCATTGAACAGGTTTTAACCACCTATATTTACAAGGGACTTCAGAAATATATTCCCTTATTTTCAGAGATATTTCTGCTTAGCCGAAGAACAAATATTAAAATAAGTAATGAGAGTCGATTAGAATTTTCTGAAACAGCTATCTATTGAATTTTCTTCAGCAATGTGAAGTTTCCTCTTGACAAACTCTTCCAGGTGCACTATAGAATAATCTTCACAGATGTATTTTCAAGAAAAACCTAACTAAATATTTTGAAGAGAATATCTTTATATTTTTCTGTGATTAACACTGTCTACTTAGAACTCTCAAGAGATATAGAAAACTACAACAAAGTTGATGTAAAATATAACACTTCAGAAATTAATAACATTCTTATATATTTAGAAAGGCATCATAATAGCAATAGAGTATGTAAGGCCATGAGGAGCACACTGAGATTTCTGAGTGGATAGTAATAAATAGTGTGGGCTTTTCTGAAAAATTATTTTTATATATTTTTTCTAGCATATATCAGCACTTGAACATTGTTATATAGAATCAATGCCAATGACTATTCTCACTTTTCTTAAGGAGAAAATTTCCATTTCTATTGTAGATTTATTTAGCTGTATATTTTAACTTATCCTTTAGCAACTTAAGTGATTTCTTTTTTTTGGTTGTCTCAGTGTTTTTATCTTGAGTAAATGACTACCTAGTTTTGTGTCCTTTGCTCAATAAATGTGGTTATTTATAGGTATACATATCTCAAAGACGAAGTTGTTCACCTGATAAATTTTTCAATTCAGTTTGATTTTTCTAATATTTATTTATTGTTTTTAGTGCTGTCATTACCTTCTACTTTTCTAAGTGTGTTTTTCTGTTTGTTTACACCTTGAGATAAGTGATTATCGCATACATTTCTGTAATTTCTTTTTCTAATGCTTCATGAACTGTCTATAAATTTTCCTTCAAATACTTGTTTAGTATCCCGAAATTCCAGTGTAATTTTGTTGACCCTATTTTTAATTACAATAACATTTTAAATGTCTAAATCGTATTTAACTATTCATGTTAATTTTCTATTGTTAATCTTAATCTAAATGACACTGATTTTTCAAAACAGTTTGTGGAACTGGTTATAAAGTTAATAGTAAATGTCAAATACAAGTCAGAAAATAATGCATTTTCTGCATATATACCAATTTTGTGACATTTTATGTATGCCCATTAGATCAAGATTTTTCACTATGATTTTACTAATTTTGTCAATTTTATCAATTATTGAAATATGATAAAATCTTCCACTTTAATGATGTTTTAACCCTACTTATGGTTATGCCATTTTTAATTTGCATATATTGTTAAGTTAGCCTATATTTGGAATATGTATAAGATTTTATTCAGAATACTTTTTTTGTCTTTATTTGTTTTTGGATAAAATATATTTTATCAAATAAATTTACTAAGATAATACATCGTTATATTTATTAGTCATTGCAATTCCCCTTTCTAAGTAAACTTGTATTTTTATGTTTTGGTTTATATTTCCATATGATAAAGGTTGAATGGAAAATTATGTATATAATATTGTCATTATCAATGATTATTTTGAGTTAGTTTTACCATGTTAATTTGTTTTTTATTTGTATAGTACCTTTTCACTTTCTGTTTTATTTCTACTAATTCAATTATTTTTCTAATTCCTTTGAAAATCTGTTGCCATTCTTCTATTGGTTACCTTTTCATTTTTCTTTTTTGAATTTTTAAAATAGATATAAGGTATGTATTGCAATGCTGAAATATGTTATCAACTATTATTTTTTTCAAACTGGATTTTTCTTAGATAATTAAACTTTTTTAAGTGAGTCAATTGAAAAACTTTTCAGACAATTAAATACTTTTGCTATTTATAAGACAAATTAATATTTATATTAATCTTCCTGTGAACTATAACACTTTGGATTTACATCTAGCCCATAACCCATAATTATTTTTGTTTGATATTTTTAAATGGAATTTATTTTCCAGAAAATTTTACACTAACAGAAAAATAGAAAAGATAATGTAGAGAGTTCTCATATACCCTCCATTCAGTTCTCTCAATGGTTAACATCTTACCATCAAATGTGCATTAAAATTAATAAACTGATACTGATGCATTATTATTCACTAAAGTCTACACTTTATTCAGATTTTCTTAGTTCTGTACATGCACTATGCAGATGACGTATCATAGAACTGTACATTTGAAACATGTATAAACTCATTAGCCAATGCCACCCCAATAAATTTAATTTAAAAATGTAATGTGGTTCCCTGGGTGGGATTCTAGAACAGAAGAAGGGCATTAGGAAAAAACTAAGAAAATCTGAATAAGGCATTTTTGTATCTTTTCATACGTCCTTTATGTATTCGGTGTTTTGAAATTTCATTATGAAGGTTCTAAGTAGGTGTGTGTGGAATTTTTTGTATTTACCCTATTTTATGTCCATCATCACTCATTTCTTTTATAACCTCAGAAACTGTTAGACTCATTATATCACCTCTTAACCTATCTTTATTTTCTTTTGATGTTCTTTTGTCCTCTTTATTACCTGCTATTTAAATATAGTTTTGACCTTCTCAATGAAGTTATTGTTATGTTGTTATTGTTAAATTTCTAGATATTCTGTGAGGGAATCTGTGTGCCAGTTTCCCACTTGGGCAGTACCAAAGGCTGTCAGGGCCTTGGACCACAATTAAAATTCAAGTCTTCAGGTTTCTGAAATAATCCAAAGCCTTCACACCCACCAGGTTTTCAGCACTAGTTTATCACAATGGATTTGAGCTTTCAATATATGAAAACCCAACTCTAGCTGGTGTGGCTCAGTGGATTGAGTGCTGGCCTGCAAATCAAAGGGTCTCTGGTTCGATTCCCAGTCATGGCACATGCCTAGGTTGTGGGTCAGGTCCCAGTAGGGTCATGTGAGAGGCAACATATTGATATTTATCTTCCTATTCCTTCCTTGTCCTCTCTCTAAAAATAAACAAATAAAAAATAAAATTTAAAAAATATATTAAATCCTGTGATTTTATTTTCTATTTTCTTATAAATTCAGGTATTCATTTCATGGAAATTTTCTGTGTTTTGTCAAGGATATATGCTGTTTGAGAGCTGGGGTATATTCAGAATAATTTTTCCATATTGGCAGACTAAAGTCTGCATATCTTTTCTCAGAGGCTTCTATGTCAGGAAATATGAATATAAAACTTGGGGGCTAGACAATTTTCGATTACTTTTAAAGATGGTTAAATTTTAAGAAGTGCTTTCTTTACATACAAAATAATTTTACTTCCACAACTGATTATTCATCTTAGTAAATGTTATTTTTAGAATAAACAGTAAAAATGTCATCACACTAATATGAAACCTTAAGAACCAATGTGACTAACTTCTGCTACAAAGTTACATCAGGAGATATTTAACTTAGTAGAACAGAAACTAAAATGCAGTATTTCAAGTAAAGGCTGAAGTTAGACTAGAAAAAATGCTATGCCACCAGATGCCAAAACCACAGAATATCTTTACCAAGTAGTTGGAGTGCTCTCATTACATACAGCCATGTGTTCTCTAGTGAAATTTCCTTATTTTTACTCTAAACAAATTGCATTTACGTGTGAAGGTGCCAGAGTAATTGAGTAAACCTTTCATCATGTTGCATTGTTATAAAGTTGTCAGTGTCTACCTGGATCAAAACTTTACTTGCTGACTTAATTTATGAAAGAAGGAATAGTTGGGAATCTCACAAATAAAATTACTAGACAAAGTGATATCATGTAATCAGGAATATCCTCTTCTCAATGTTCCTGAATCCTTTTCCTCTCCTGATTTTTCCACAACCAAGCTTCCACTGTTCCCTCAAATTTACACCTTGTTGTCACATCCCTTTAATTCAATCTTGATAATGTCTATTTATTGATTCCTGTCTTTATGGTCTAATTTTGTTAACAGTTCGGGATTGCCACATGCAAATGAATAATTCCAAAGTCTTTTACTTCTTCCCAATTGCTCTCCTCCCAATGCTAATCTGATACAATTATATAGTTTCAGTTATCACTTCTACATGATTAAGTTCCAGAAGTTGATTTCCATATCTTTTCAGTCTCTGTATCCAACCCCTAGGGTGTGTCACTAACTACAGATGGTTGAAGTACCTGAAACCTTTTCCTAGCAAACTGAATTCATTATTTTCTCTGATAATTTTTCACTTCTTTACCCCAGTTTTTTATTTATGACGTGGTGATTATCCCATTTTCCAGATTTCTTTGACCTTACTTGAATTGCACTCATTAAATATCTGAAACCTGTCACATCAAAACTTACATCATCTCTTTACATTTACGAAATTTATTTCTAAATTATTTGACATTTTAACAATACATCAAATGTCAAAGAATAATATAAGAAATCTGACAGTAATCAGAGAGGAGGAGGGGGAGGGATATTTGGGGGGCCATCAAGGCCATGTATGAAGGACATGTGGACAAAAAGGAAGGGGGTGGGTTCAAGGGTTGGAGGTGGGTGTGGGTGGGGTGGGGGGTCTGGTGGGGTGAAAATGGAGACAACTTTACTTGAATAACAATAAAAAAAGAAAAAATGCCCATGTTTCTTCTCATATTGCTGGTTGAATCCTTTGCCCTTCTTGATTGAGATTCACTTTTTCTTTCAAAAAACTGTGACTTTAAAAACTGAACAGTCCTATTTATATTTTCTTATCTTGTGCCTTTTCGTCCATTTCAGAAGTACATACTTTTCTAGATTAGATGTTCACCATTGGGATTTATCACTTATTTGCATTATTTATAAAATATATAATACATGTTATAAATGTGTTATAAATGAATAGACATGTAAAATGTAAAACATGTCATAAATGTATACATGTTTTAAATTTTTATATAAGAGGCATGATATTGTATCTTTCTGATATTTTTTCACAAATTATGCTCTTTTGATTTATTCATTTTGTAAAAATCTTTCTGATCTTTTCAAAAATTATGCTCAAGATTTATCCATTATCCATCTAGTTAATTAATTTTAATATTTAGTTTTATAAATATAATATAACTTATCAACTTTCATCTTTTTATTTTTTAATATTTTAATTTATTTTTAGAGAGAGGAGAAGGGAGAAAAAAAGAGAGGAAGAGGAAAATCAATGTGTGGTTGCTTCTCATGTTCCCTCTACTGGGAACATGCCTATGTGCCCTGACTGGGAATCGAACTGGAGACCCTTTGGTTCACAAGCCAGTTCTCAATCTATTCAGCCACACCAACCAGGGCTCAACTTACATTTTAGACAATATTTTGACTAATTCTATTAAAACGTCACAGTATATAATTTGTATGAGATACACATGACATTTAGTAGTAATGGAATTACTAGTTTATAGAATCAGTGTATTTTCTTTTCAGTCATTCTTATTTTTTCATTTTTAAAGATTTTATTTATTTATTTTTTAGAGAGAGGAAGGGAGAAAAAGAGGGAGAGAAAAGTCAATGTGTGGTTACCTCTCATTTGCCCCCTGCTGGGGACCTGGCCCACAACCCAGGCATGTGCCCTGATGGGGAATCCAACCAGTGACCCTTTCCTTCGCAGTCTTGTGCTCAACCCACTGAGCCACACCAGCCAGGGCGTATTTTCAGTTTACTAAGCTTTTGCTAAACAGCATTTGAAAGTGGATGAATTAATTTTTATTCCAATCAATAGTTAATGAAATGTCCATTACTCCTCATTTTTGCTAACATTTGCTAAAAGTTGTTTTAATTTTTGTTAGTGGAAGTGAATGACATCTCATTTATTTTTCTGACTACTAGTGAGATTAGGTCATTTATTGGCCATTCTATTTTTCTTTCTTCAAATTGCTATTTATATTCTTTGCCCACATTTATATTAAGCTGATGCTTGCTGGTGCTGCTTATGTTAAACCAATGCTTATGTTTCCTATGGTTTTTGAGAAGCTCTTTATATGTTTATAAAAATAATGATAACTGTAGCTAGCAATTATATACTTTTAGTGACACTGAGGTCCATGTACAATTATATTTGATAGGAACTACTTGTTCCCGCACCATTTGTATTTGGTGTATCATTTTCCAGCTGAATTTTAAAGCTCTGTGTGCCATGTATCAACTTGGGACAATTGTGTCAGGATATTTCTGTGAGTAAATTTCTATTCTGTCTCATTAGTACATTTATCTATCTTTATGTCAATATGCTTTATTGAAATTGGTAAAACTACATAATATATCCATTTAAATAATATAATTCATCTGTCCACCTTGTTCTTTTAGAATTTTTGTTTTGCTCATGCTAATTAAAATTGGCAAATTCATTTAAAAACTCAAATAAGAATTTTAAAATTGGATTGTTTATATAGATTGTTTTTAGTAAAATTGTTATATTTATGAAACTAAGCTTAATATTCAACATTATTTTCTATTTATGTCTTCTGTTATATCTTTGAATAAAATTTTGTCATTTTGGTTTTTAAAGACCTGCACATAACTAATAGTCTGAAATTTTATTGTTTTGCTGCTGTTGTAAATAATAATCATTTTCTCAATTAGTTTTGAGTGTTGATTCTGGTATAGAAGTACAATTTACTTGTGTATCACCTTTGTTTTTACCCTCTCTATATTCAGTCAACACATTTGAGTTTTTAAACCTCTTACTCAGGTTTGTAGGAGATAGTAGTTTTCTTCCTTGCCTGATGCAATTATTAAATATTATCCTTCTTTCATCATGATTCTTTCTTAAAAAAGACATCCTCAACTAGGATCTTCCCTTTTTTCTACTACCAATATAATGAATTCAAAATTTATTATTCTTGAGTAAATGACCAAGTACAGCATGCATTTTTCAGACATGTCTACACTTTGTCCATTTTATGATCTGCTCTGAAGTTCCTATGCTTTTTGGCTACTACTTGAGGTTTCTTTTTCTTTTCTTTTTTAAAAATTTTATTGTTATTCAAATACAGTTTTCTGCCTTTCCTCCCCTTCCTCTCCCCACCACCCAACCCATCCCCACCTATTTCTCCCAATTCCACCCCTCTTGGTTTTGTCCATGTGCCCTTTGTAGTTGTCCCTGAAAATCCTTCCCCCTTTCCTACCCCCATTAACCCCTCTCACATCCCCTCTGGTTACTATCAGTTTGTTTTTAATTTCAATGTCTCTGTTTATATTTTGTTTGCTTGTTTGTTTTGTTGATTAAGTTCCACTTAATGGTGAGATCATATGGTATTTGTCTTTCACCACCTAGCTTATTTTACTTAGCATAATGACCTCCAGTTACATTCCATGCTGCTGCAAAGGGTAGAAGCTCCTTCTTTCTCTCTGCTGCATAGAATTCCATCATGTAAATGTACCATAGTTTTTTGATCCCTTCATTTACTGATGGTTACTTATGTTGCTTCCAGCACTTGGCTATTGTAAATTGTGCTGCTATGAACATTGCGGTGCATAGGTTCTTTTGGATGGGTGTTTCAGGGTTCTCAGGATATAATCCTAACAGTGGGATCTCTGGGTCAAAAGGCAGTTCCATTTTTAGTTTTCTGAGGAAATTCCATACTGTTTTCCACAGTGGCTGCACCAGTCTGCATCCCCACTGACAGTGCACTAGGGTGCCCTTTACTCCACATCGTCTCCAACACTTGCTGTTTGTTGACTTGTTTATGATGGCCATTCTGACCAGTGTGAAGTGGTATCTCATTGTGGTTTTAATTTGCATATCTTTGGTGTCTGGTGATGCTGAGCATCTTTTCATATGTCTCTGGGCCCTCTGTATGTCCTCCTTGAAGAAGTGTCTGTTCAAGTCCTTTGCCCATTTTTTAATTGGGTTGCTTGTCTTCCTAGAATGGAGTCACATGAGTTTTGTATATATTTTGGAGATCGAACCCTTGTCTGAGGTATCATTGGCAAATATGTTTTCCCATATGGTTGGTTCTCTTTTTATTTTAATGCTGTTTTCTTCAGCTGTGCAGAAGCTTTTTCATTTGAAGTAGTCCCATTTGTTTATTCTTTCTTTTATGTCCCTTGCTTTAGGGGACATGTCAGTGAAAATACTGCTGCGTGAAATATATGAGATTTTCTTGCCTGTGTTCTCCTGAATGAGTTTTATGGTGTCACAACTTATATTTCAGCCTTTTTTTCCACTTAAGGTTTCTTACAGGCTTCCAGACTACCTGCCTCAGTTTCTCGCCGACTGTGTCTGCATGCTGCCCTCAGTGTTTTGACACTGGGCCTTTTCTATGCCATGCTTACAGCATGGCAGTTGATTTTCTGTCTCCCTCTATACCAGTTCTTCCAATTCAGCACCTGGAAAAATGAGTGGGAAACTTCTTTGTCTTAGTGTAAAATCCAAAACCTCATGTATTATTTCTCTCGTTAATCCCCCAAATACAAAAGATATGCTCATTGTCATTACAAGCCTCTTTTCTTGTCTTTGAGCTTTATTTTTACAATTTGCTAAAAGCAAATTGATCCGATTGTAATAAATGCTGCTAGCTGAGAAAAAAAAAGACAAAGTAATAAACATGTTACATTTTTAGATAGAGTCACAGTTTAAAAGTCATTTTAAATCACAGGATTGCTTAAAATTGTAGACCAGAAAAACTGCCAAGGCTCTGGCAAAAATGAATTTTAAAAATATTAGTAAGTTCAGTCAGATTGATATGCTTTGAAAGGCTGCTCACTTAGGAGAAATCCACATTTGCAGTGCTACAGCATATAATGGAAAAGGAGAAGAAATAAACTTACTTGAATTATTTATGAAAGATTTTCAGAGGCATAATGATTTTACCATTAAAATTATCAGTGAATAAAATTAATGCTGGTGAAACCTGGGGATGGAAGCCAAAGGAGTGCTGTCTGGTGTTCTGTGGACTGCCCCTTCCATTTCTGCCAACTGTCTGTAGCTCTGACCTTGTAACACCTGTTGTTAGAAGGGACTGTCTGCCAGACTGAGCAATGTATGTTCTGTGAGTTGAAAATGTGGAGGAATAGAATGACTCTTTTTTTCTCTGTAACCTGAGCATTTAAACAAAAATATTTAAACTAATTCATTCAGTAGTCCATTTTTTTCAGTTAAAATATAGTGTTTATAAAAATATGTTATTTTAAAATGTAAAATAAACTCAATACAAGCTTCCTAATTGGGAATTATAAAGTGTACAGTGTTTATTTACATTGAAGATAAAAACCCAAACTGTTATTTTAGTTGAGAGAAATTAATTTGAAAAAAATAAATATAAAACACTTTAAACAACTGTTGACAATAATATTATTACTCTTTGACACATTTGTATAATAATTTGTGTATTGAAGTATATGGCATGAAATATTGCTCTTATCACCGTAATGGAATCTCCACTTCTTCATTATAAATTGCAACAAACAATGCTTGTTTTATCATTAAGGAAATGAAAAGAGACCTTTGTGTGAATCTACACTCAGTTCATTAATTAGTGTTATTTTTTATACAATTTAATTTAGTCTTTCTAAACCTCAGGACCTCATATATTACTTCTGTAAAATTAAATGGATAATTATTCTTTCCACAATGTTTAAAAGCACACTTCTATGTCTCTCAGTTCATCTATTATTCAATTAAATGGAAAAGAATATAATGATAGAGGCACAGTTTGCTGAAAAACAAATATACTCATCTTCAGATTCATTTGCATACATTAAAAAGATCAGTTATACTTACATATTAATCAGTATAAAATTAAAAATTATTGCATGCTTACTTTATATCTCACCATCATAAAGTTTTTCTATTTTTATTTTTTAAAACAAAAAGAGCAGACAATATTTTATGATATTGATGGGTTGGTTTTTATAGTTCCACAGACTATTAATTTCACTTATAGTTTTGGGGTTTGGGGACTATAAGTCTATTAGGAAAACTGAATTTGGTTATAGATAACTTCAAAGTATTTGTTCACTTGAAATTGTAAATTATATATATTTTACAGAAGGTTGACATGCCCACTAATATTTTAATTAGCTTCTAATTATAATTTAACTTTATTCTATAAATTTATAAGTTAAATTTCTTGACTTGGTTGTCTGAAAATATTACTATCCTTTAAATAGCTAATTCTCTTCCTGCAGCCTTATTTATTAATTTAAAAAATATTGAACAGAATATTTATTATATATGTATTCAAAAGTTTGTACAAGGGAGGACCCTCCAAAAACCCCAGAAGTATCTTCTGGAGGTCAGGCTTCTTGTAGTACAGGTTTCCCCAACTATGTGAGTATTCTAGCAACCTATCTGCATCAATGTACCAGGTGGCATTGTTGTGAGAGGCTGCATTCAGCTTCAGTGGATTACTTTTAGAGACTCTTTCCATGTGGTTGCCCATGTCATGATGAGCAATTTATGAGAGCACCTGCCCACACTGCACTGAGTGTTCAGCAGTTTTTGACCAAAAATGGCATGTACCCCATGTCCCACCTTCCAATTCACCCATCTCACCACAGGTAACTTTATTTGCTTGCCTGGATAAACAAAAACCCCCAAGGGACATGTTTGCTGATGTGCAACAAAAAATGGCAGAAGCACTAAAAGGTGTAAAAATCAAGAAGTTCAGAAACTGTTCTGAGCAGTGGAAAAAATGTCTCCATAGGTGTGTTACATCAAATGCAGAATACTTTGAAGGTGGCTGAGGTCTAAAAAATAAGAATAAATACACAATTTTTTATAAATCAATTCTGTTTTTTAGGTCCCCCCTCATAGCTAGTAGAAAACCTAATGTAAGGGTTTTCAGGAACTACTATAAAGGACACGTGGACAAAACTAAGGGGAAGGGTGGAAGCAAAGGAGGGAGGTGGGTTTGGAGGGGATGGGGGTGGGTTTGGTGTGTAGAAAATGCAGACAACAGTAATTGAATGACAAGGAAATAATTTAAATTAAAAAAGATGTAAAAAAAGATTTCATGAATTTGTAATTCCATTAAAAATTGCATACATGTATGAACTTCTATTGCAGGTAAAATTATATTAAACTGAGACTTGAAAAGTGAGTTACTTAACCATCTAGAGCACATTACTAATAAAACCTTCATATTAATTTTTTCATAAAGAATATAACCAAATACATGACATTTATGTGATATTTTAATGAATAGAGGAGTTCAAGTACCTTAATTTTTTTTGATTGAAGAAAATGTATTCGATATTCTTATAATCACATCAAAATATATATGTCCAGTTGTCTTTTGTTTGACACAAGCATAGAACCACCTTATCCCACCCCCTCTACTCACTGCGGCACTCAGCATAAAGTTTACATCACCCACAGCTCTTAGTATGGTGCATCAGGCTGCTGATAACCAACATTTATATCTACCCAGCACATGCAGGTGGTACCATGGGTAATGTAAGGGCCAAAAGATAATGAATTGGTGTCAATATTTTGAATGTAACATACTGTTTCCTGTCTTTATTTAATGGTACATGTTGCCAACTCCATTCGGTTTCCCTTCTATCTGTATGTTGGAAAATATCTACCTATTCTTCAACACTCAATTATTTTTCCTGAGGGTACCTTCCCCTCAATGTGCTATGGATCATTCTATACCTCAATGATAGTATGTTTTAGTTGTATGTCTACTTTTCTCTCTTGACTGTTAGTATTTAGCTTTCTGAAACACATTTTGTTTCAAAGCATATATTTGCAGAAATACTTTGAGATCCAGTATTCCATTTTAAATATATTTGTATCTATGTCCTAAGATGCTCAAAGGATTAATGATAAATGAAAACAAAACAAAACAAAAAACTGGAGTAGTAAAGGAAAACAAATGTTTCTTTTTTTTTTCCATGAAGGGCCACTCTTGTCTTCTTTGAACTGATTGTACTGAAGCAAAGTGATCTATTCACTTGTCAAATAACATATGTACAATTCTCACACTATGCCTATTACCCCCTGCTTCACTTTTTCAGACTTTTTTTTATAATTTATAACTGGCATTGTAATTAAAAGTAACTTTTTTTACTTAAATTTCACAAAGCATAGCACAGGTGGATAGAAACCAAACTGACTTATGTGTACTGATTTGGTGGCAAATATTCCCATGAAGACAGATAAAAATTTAGGATATTTAATATTAGTGGTAAAATATGAATTATCTGGGTCTGGTACAGAAGGAAATACAACTGTTTAAATAGAAAAAAGAGGAAAGAATATATATATATATTCTCACATGTTCTCAAACCAGGTATTCTTTTTTTTAGCATACTTTTTTTAAAGATTTTTATTTATTTGTTTTTAGACAAAGGGAGAGAGGAAGAAAGAGGAGGGAAACATCGATTAGTTTCTTCTCACAAGCAAGGACCAAACTGACAACCCAGACATGTGCCCTGACTAGGAACTGAAGCAGCAACCTTTCACTTTGTGGGGTGATACCCAACCAACTGAGCCACATGCACATCAGTCAGGGCTCAAACCAAGTAATAATAAGCCATCTATGAAGAAAATAGGTGAGTTTTTCCAAGTTTAAACATATTATTGAATGATAAACCTTGAACAAAATAACTGTCAGTTGTATTTTTCACATAAAGTTTTCTTTAAAAAACATTATAAACTTTTAGTATTTATATTATCAATATATTCAAGCACTAGTAGATATATTTGTCAGTGAGAAGTATTTTGCAAGTATATTATAAATACTAATATAAACATATATATTAATTCAAAAGTAGAGGACCTAAAACTGACTAAGTGCTCATTTTATTCCAGACACTGATTTGGCTGCTGGAGATGAAAGGGAACAAAACTGATAAACTCCTTCATCGCTTAGAGTTTTCATTTTAATATGGTTAAACATATGATTATATTATATGATCATAAGTACTAGGAAATAATATACTGATAAAAGGGGCATGGAACTTTTTTCAAGGAGATTAGGGAAGGTGACTTTGGTTAGGAAATGTACATCTTTAATATGCAGACAAAATCATTGGGTATAGAAACTGTACCCACACACATATTCACAAATATACATACACACATACTTCTACGGGAATCAAAACACCACACAAAGAATAACAGGATATAATGTCCACATATGGAAAACTTTGAGAGAAAAAAAGGACTATTAAATCATGTATATCATTTATGCAAAAAAACAAAAACCAACAGCACATGAACACATGGAATCAGTAATACATAAATTTAAGAAAAGAATGAGGTGAAGGGATGGGGGAGAGGGATAATGGGGGAAAGAAGGGAAAGGGTGGTCAAGGAACATGTACAAAGGACACATGCAAAGCCAACAGCGGGTAGGATTGAATGTGGGAGGTGGGGGTGAGTGTAGTGGGAGAGAGGGGTCGGGGGAAATGGAGACAACTGTTAGTTGAACAACAATAAAAAAATAAAGAATATTTTTATCTATCACCATTATTGAATAAAAGAAAGGGTATTTATATTTTACATACCAAAAATATAGAAAGGGCATATTCTCAGAATAAAGAGCAGCTTTATAAATGAATAAAATTCAGTATTCATTTTGTTCATGAATAAAAAAAAAGCTAAGAAAAGAATGAGATGACATTTGACCTGAATAGGAATAGAGTTTAAAAATTGTATTTTTTAAAAAAACTTCATTGGCTTACTAAGGCTGCCATACAAATAACTTAAACAGACTGAGTGGCTTAAATTTATTTTCCACAGTTCTTCAGGCTAGAAGTCCAAGATCAAAGTGTTGGCAGGGCTGGTTTCTTCTGAGGCTGCTCTCCTTGGCTCACAGATGGCCCTCTTCCTCTTGTTTCTTCACATGCTTTTCTTCTATGTGTCTGTGCGCAAATGTCATCTTCCTATAAGGGCACCAGTCACATTGAATAGGGCATATGCTGATAACCTCATTTAAATTTAAGTACATCTTTAAAGATCCTATCTCTAAGTGGGGTAACATTTCCAGGTAAAAAAGGTTAAGACTTCAACATAAGAATATGGGGGTGCATGATTCAGCTCATAATGACTGTTATATTTTAGAGCAATTTTAGATTTACATAAAAACTGTGATAATAGCATTGAGAATTCCCATATACCCTATATTCAGTTCAACTCTTATTATTTTATATTTGTATAGTACATTTGTTGCAATTAATGAATCAATATTAACACATTATTATTAAAATCCATAATATATTCAGATTTTCTTAGTTTCTTTTAATGTCCTTCTTATGACCCCAGGATCCCATTTGTGACACCACGTTATAATTACTTGTTAAGTCTTAGACTCTTCTTGACTTTGAAAATTCTGATTTTGTTTTTCATGACCATGACAATTTTAAGAAATACTAATCAGGCATTTTGTGTTATATCCTTCTATTGGAATGTATCTGATTTATTATTATTAATAATTATTATTTTGGGCTTATATACTTTGGGGAAGAAGATCACAGTGGCATTCTTATCATAAGAAGCACATATACTGTCAATATAACTTGACCTTGATCACTGGATGTTGAAATGTTTGTCAGGTTTTTCACAACAAAGCTTCTATTTGTCCTTCTTTTCCCCTACTATTCTCTTGGAAAGTCACTATAAATAAGTATCTTACACTTAAAAAGTTGGTAGTTGTGAAGATGGAGAAACCCTATTATTTGGAGTTCTCCTATATAGAATATTTTTCTCACCTACCCCATTATTAATTTACTTATTTATTTATAGCAGTATAAACTGATGGGAAATTATTGTATACTTTGGGTTAAAATGCAGTATTTATTTATTTTGTCATTCAAATTGTCCCAGCTTTAGGTACTGGGAGTTTTTTCACTCGCATCCCTTGTCCTTTTGACATGCCCATGTCATTATAGATTTGATTGTCTGCTTTTGATGTCATTTGAGAATCTTATAGTTCCAGAAAATAAGACTTGCTTTTATTTTATTGGCAATGATGTTAGAAAACCATGTCTGGGTGTTAGATGTATTTGCAGATATGGGGATATTATTTTAGGCTCTCTACGCTGACTGAGTAATGTATTTGTGTATACTAACATGTATATACATAAATATCTGTAAATATTTCTATGTGTAACCATCTGTATCTATACTCAGTTAAACTTAAGTTCTCACTGATATCTCCAATTCTAATTCATTACCACATCGATCATTCTAGTCTCTTCACCTTGCTTTTCCTGCTTCAATCGTAAAAAACTTGGCTTCATTATTCACCATGAATTCACTCAATTGTTCCTTTCCAGTGTGTATATATAACAGCATCAAACTTTTTAAGCTATGCATTGACGGAAAAGGGCATTACCATTATATATATAGTGCTTACATGCAGTTTTTTGCCTTTTGTCATAGACTCACTTCCAACATTATTTAGGTCACTGTATCTTCCCCACCACCTCTTTAATTAAGTTTTTCACACATTTGTAATACAGATAAATTATTTTGTTACAGTTGGCATTACTTTCTGTGATCTCCTAACCCCAATTTTTTAAATTGCATATACTGAGCCATAAGAAAAGATGAAACACTGCTATTTGCAACACCTGGATAATCTTGAGATTAAAATAAGTCAGACAGAAACAGTTAAGAAACCTATGGTTTCATTTACATGAAGGATATAAAAATGAAAACAAGAAATGAACAAACAAGAAAAACAAACAAAAACTCACAGACACACACAACAGTCAGGTGGTTACTAGAAGTAAGAGGGTGGTGGGTAGTAGAGGATGTAAGGGGTCAATTATGTGGCAATGGAAGAAGATCTGACTTTTGGTGGTGAGAACACAATGCAATATAAACATGTTATATCATAGCTCTGTACACTTGAAACCTACGTAAGTTCGTTTATCAATGTCACCTCACTAAATTTAATTTTAAAACAGTAAAATATTACATACATTAAGCTTCACTATGGGCTAAAAGTTTAATGGATTTTGACAAATGTATAATGTCATGTATCCATCATTATAATATATGCAAAACAGTGTCATAACATGAAAAATAAGTTGTGCTTTATCTATACAAGCTTCTCCATCTCTACTTTACCCTGAGTCCCTGGAAACCACTGAACTTTTTACCGTTTCATCTATGCATTGTCATGGTTTTATCACTCATCTATTTTCATCATATGGGTGTACCGTAGTTTGTTTAAACACTCCCACATTAAAGAACATCTTGATTTCTTCTAGTTTTTAAGAATTATTAATGAAGCTGCAATAAACCTTCATGTGCAGATTTTATGTGACATGAGTATTCAAATCAATTGGATAACTACCCAGGTGCATGGATGTTCTATCACATTGTGCAATACATATAGCTCTGTAAGAAACTGGCACACCATCCTTGAATGTGAATATACCACTTTTCATCCCCACCCTCAACGGATGAATGTTACTTTTGCTGTACACCCTTGCCACCCTTGCTAGTATTTAGTATTGTCTGGTTTTCTTTTGTAAGTCATCATAGTAGGTATGTGGTGATATCTCATTGATTTAATGAAAAACAATGCTGGAAATATTTTATATGCTTATTGCCCTTCTATATATCTTATTTCATGATGTGCATGTTTATATATCTTGCCTCTTTTTCATTGGGTAGTTTATGTTCTTCTTGTTAAATATTAAGAATTCTTTGTATATTTTGGGCATAAATCCTTCATCAGTTATGCATTTTACAAATATCCTCTTTGTTTGTGGCTTGTCTTATTCTCTTAAAAATATCTTTTATAAAGCTTATTCTTTTAATTTTGACAGTCTTATCAAATTTTTCTCATCAATCACACTCTTGGTATTGTAGCTTTAAACTCTTTATCAAACCCAAGGTCATATAGATTTTTAAAGATATTTTCTTTTAGAAATTTTATGAGTTAGTGTATTACATTTATGTGTATGCTTTATTTTGAAATATTTTTGTAAAAGGTGTAAGTTCTGTGTTTAGGTACATGTTTTGTATATGGATTTCTGATTATTTCAACACTATTTGTTAAAAATACTTTTCCTTCATACATTGAATTGCCCTTGTTCTTTATCAAAGATAAATTCAGTATATTAGTGTAGGTTTATGTGTGTGGCCATCTCTTCTGTTCCATTGATCTATGTTCTTCTTTTTTGCCAATACCACCTTGATTTGATTAATTTAGATTTATAATAAATCTTGAAGGTAGGTAGTATCAGTCCTCCAAATTTGTTTTTCTCCAGAATTGTGTTATATATTTTTGTCCTTTGTCTTTTGCATATAAGCTTCAGATTTGGATCATCAATATTCACAAAGTAGCTTAATGGTATTTTCCTTTTGAAATTACACTGAATGTAGACCTCAATTTGAGAATAACTAACAACTTAATATTGAGAGAACAGAATATCTCTCATTTATTTATTTATTATTTATATTTTTATTCATTTTATTTATTTATTTTTATTTATTATTCTAAAATATGTGAAGAATATAAAGTCAATACGTAATTTAAATCCACTGTAGTCATTACGCAACTTGAGAGCACACAACCATTTAAATATAAGATCCCTTTTGCCAGAAGTTTTCTTTCTGAATTTTGTATCTTTTCTGAAGAAGTACTAATTTTTCCATGTGAATTTGTTATACTGAATTATATGTTATATAGATTTCCATGTTTCTGAAATGTATACTGATTGAACACTTTTTTCCTTCTCTGATATTTCCTTTTAACAGTATGTTTACATAAATGTCGATGACACAGCTAAAGTTAGGTCATTCTGCTTCATGACTATTCCTACCATAGTGTGTTTATGTGTGTGTGTGTGTGTGTGTGTGTGTGTGTTTTCATTTTGACATTTTTTCTCTTACTCATAGGTTTTGGCTGCTAAAAATTTACTACCATAAAAATTCTCAAACATATATCCTGGTATATAAATTAGGGCCCCTCCTCCCCAAGTTATATGACAAAAAATTACTTGAAAATAATGTATTGTTAAAATGTTTTTCAAGTATTTCTCTCTTCCACATGTTACACAATTATTTATTTTTTTAAAGATTTTTTTATTTATTTTTAGAGAGGGAAGGGAGGGAGGGAGAGAGAGAGAGAAAGACAGAGAGAGAGAGAGAGAGAGAGAGAGAGAGAGAGAGAGAGAGAGAGAGAGAAACATCAATGTGCGGTTGCTGGGGGTTATGGCCTGCAACCCAGGAATGTACCCTGGCTGGGAATTGAACCTGCGACACTTTGGTTCCCAGCCCGCGCTCAATCCACTGAGCTATGCCAGCCAGGGTTAATTATTGAACTATTTAGGTAAGCATCTTTGGTTCCTATTGTTACTAACTTATTAAGTTTAAATAAAATTTTATTGTGTATTTATTTCCAAATCTGATTATAAACTACATAAAATGCTTTTCACATAGTTTATGGTCATTTGTAGTTCTCCTCAAGTGTCTCTGGGGTGTTTTGTCTTTGCCCTAAAATGTGTGGATATATGTGTATATATGTATTGTTCTTAAATATATATACACTTAGATTCTTGGTATAAAACCTTTGTTAGAAATGTGTGGCAAATGTCTTTTCCCCACTTGGTGGTTTGTCTTTGCACTCTGTTTATGATGTCCTTAATGAATATGTTCTCTGTAAGTTTAGGATCTACCAGTATAATTTCTACTGGTTTTTGTCATTTATTAATTAAAAATCATGAATTATGTGTGAATTCATGTATATATGTAGACTACATATTTTTAAAGTTGTATAGATTTTCCTTTCACATTTAAGTGATTAAACTGTTTGGCATTGATGTTTTAGTATAGTTCATTATTTATTAAATAGGTCTTTATTTCAATATCGATCTGTCATACTAGCTGTCATCTGTTTCCACACAAACATTAAACTATTCATAAGTCCTTTAGTCTATTCATCTATTTCTGTGGTAACACTATATCATATTAGTGACTATAAATTTATAGTCTCCAGCTAAATAACTTTGAATATTTTATTTTTTATGGTATTTTTACTTCTCTGGAGCTCTGGGTTATTCTATTTTAAAAGTTCTTATCCAATTCTCACCCCTTTTTGGTAATCTTTTATTTTTTCTTTTTATCCTTTACACTTAATTTTTATATTTATCTTCCCAGTCATTAATTATCTGTTCAAGTGTATCTAGTCTGATGCCAAATCCTTCTGTATTTTACTTCTAACAATATGACTTCCTAAGAATTTTACATGGTAATTTATATAACTGCTTGAATATTTTCATAGTCCTTTACGCTTTTTTCTCTAAGCCACTCTTTTTAAAAATATATTTTATATATTTACTTAATACTCTGTGTGTAATAATTCTAACATCTCTGTAAGTCTGATTTTGCTGACTGATACCTGTTGGTGGCACTGCCATCAGTTGGTGTATAAAAGCCTTCTTTCTGATTTGCTTTTCTCACTGTGCTTTTCCTGTGAGAATCTGTGCAACTTTCAAAGATTTGGTTTTCCTGTGTCGGGCATATGGGTTACTACAAACTAAGACAACCTTAGAGTGAAATATTTGCTAGAGATTTGGCTGAACACTGGTTTGGTGAAATTGATTCCATGGTTAAATAAGGTCTTGTCATTACAAGACTTTAGGGTAGATTTATTTTGCCTTCAGGAGACCAAGATTCATTTGAGACTATAAGCATTTTTTGCTTTCTTCTTCTATGTCATGGAATTATTATTGTTATTTTTTCAAACTTTGATATTTTTCTTTTTTTAAGATTTTATTTATTTATTTTTAGAGAGGGAAGGGAGGGAGAAAGAGAGAGAGAGAAACATCAATGTGCGGTTGCTGGGGGTCATAGCCTGCAACCCAGGCATGTACCCTGACTGTGAATCGAACCTGTGACGCTTTGGTTCGCAGCCTGCGCTCAATCCACTGAGCTACGCCAGCCAGGTGGAATTATTTTTTCGCTTAGTGGTTCAATGATTATATTAAGGTCTTTTATTATTCATTTAACCCTTGGAAAGTCCTAGACATTATTTCCTGTCCTTTACCTTATCTCCTCCACCTCACCTCTCAGATCTAAATTCAAGTGACCAGGAGTTAGCAGAAACCCTCTGGATGGAAAGCCAGATTCTGAATTCTGATTTGCTTACTGCAAAGGATCCCCATTTTTACTTTGAGCATGGCTTTTGCTGTTCCCTTATATTCTTGGCATCTTAGCAATGTATTTATTTTTATTTAATATATTGGGGTGACTGGTTAATAAGATTATATGTTTCAAGTATACAATTCTATTTAAAATGACATTTTTCGCATGTTATATAGAATGTTTAGCTGCTTAATATGAAGATCATTGAGGGAATTTACCTAATCTGCCATATTTAACAAAATAGAAATTCATATTTATTTTTATATACATGTTTATGTCAAATGCAACTGTAATATCTAATTAGAAGACAATCATGAGAAGCAATATAAAATGTGCACACATATAACTTACATACAAGAATAAAGAAACTATTAATTATACTTACTAGGCTACTGAAAATTCTGGAGGGAAAGGGGCATAAATGATTTTAACAGAACAAGCTAAAAATAAATCTCATATACACAATTACTTTTCTAAAGTTCTGAACAAAAGTGCTTGACTCAATCTTTATTCTTATAACTTCTCATGTTTACTCTCCTTATAGTACATCTGTGACTTATTTACTTAACATGAGTTCAATTGACAAGACAGGGTACTTTCAATGTCTTCTTGTGCTGGCTGTTCTTATCTGCTTGGCAAGTCACAGTGTTACATGAATTATTAAATATAAGAAACTTGGGCATATTTAGTCAACTGTTAAGACTTTCTTTCTTCTTTCTTTTTGCTCTCTTGTTTTCTTTGTAAATATTCTGAATTTAAATAAATATGGACAATTCCTTTGCAAATTATATATACATTTATAATATACATCTCATATAACATAAATATAAGCCTATATAATATATAAATGTATAAATACATATAATACACATATATAGTATATATAGTATACATAAAACAAATTCTACACTTGTGTTTTTTATAATTGTCTTTATATATATGGAAAAAGCATACCCCAAAATGTAAGAATAGAAAATTTTACTATAAATAATTCCATAGACATATATAAAACTTTAGCACTCAATATATCAATATTCCTTTGGACAAAGTAAGTCCTGTGAGCAGAAGATTACATTGTCCATTCCAGTAAAATGATAGTCATAATATAGCAAATTTCTGTTGTAATTGTGTTTTTCTGTCATTAATGAATGTTGAAAAGGAAGATAGTTCTGCAGTATTTTGGTAGGTACCGTAAACACATAGGGAAATTATCTGTCTTTTACTCTGAGGCTGTGGCTACCATTATATGTTAAATATTTTTCAGTAGTGCTGTGTGCTGATTGAGAGTTGTATTAAGGTTTTTCTTAAAACTTTCATTTAAAATAAAAATTAAATTGAAAGAATCTGTTACTTCTGTATTTCTTTCCAAACAACATGCACATGTGGTTTCATCTTTTTTCTTTTCAATTAAGCTTTCTGTTGACTACTACTTATGATAGAGAAAATCCTGTACTGATGAATACATTTTCCCCTGTGGTTTCCCAATGCCTTTAATTTTTGTATGCTAGTTGTGGTGTGTGGGGGAGAGAGAGGGGAGGGAAAGGGAGGAGAGAGAGAGAGAATGCAGAGGAGAATAAATGAATGAGAATGAATGATATTGTTCTTCTTTTTTCCTTTTTTCCTCTGAATATATTGAGCTAGCACTTAAATATTTACAGTTGCACCACAAAAAATTTTATATGCTATTATGTTATGGTAGGCTGGCAATTCTTTTTTCCCCTAATCCAAGGTGTTTTATTATAATTCAGTATATTGGAGTTGACTCAAGCTGGGGACAGTAGAGTACAATGAATGAAATGAATGGAATCACCATTCTTGTCTGTTTATAATAGCAATTTTCAACCAGGTGTGTCCCAAGAATTTTTATTTTAATTGATTTTTATATTTTGTAAACCATTTTATTGTATTATTTTGATTAATATTTATCCCCCCATATTCTATTCTACCTCCATCAACACCCTGCCCCCTGCAATCACAACTCCGTCTGTGTCCCTGAGTCCTTTCTTTTTTTTCCTTCACCCATCCATCCCCACCTCCCTCTCAGAGCTTTCAGCCTGTTCTCCATGAATCTGTCTTTATTTTGCTTGTTAGTTCAGTTTGTTCGTTAGATTCCACATGAGTGAAACCATATGGTATTTGTCTTTCTCTGACTGGCTTATTTCACTTAGCATAATATTCTCCAGGTCCATCCATACTATTGCAAAAGGTAAAATGTTCTTTTTTATGGCCAAGTAGTATTCAACTGTGCAGACGTACCATAGTTGTTTCATCCACTCATCTACTGATGGAACTTGGGATACCTCCAAATCCTATTATAAATAACGCTGCAATGAACATAGGAGTGGTTATATTCTTTTGAATTTTAAAAGACTTAAATATTATATTTGAGACCATAAAAATCCTAGAAGAAAACATAAGCAGTAAAATCTCAGACACTGCTTGTAGCAATACTTTTTTCTGATATATCTTTGCAGGCAAGGGAAACAAAAGAAAAAAATAAACAAATGGGACTACATCAAACTAAAAAGTTTTAATACAGCAAAGGAAACCATCAACAAAATAAAAAGACAACCCAATGGAATGGGGAAAATATTAAATTACACAGCTGATAAGGGGTTAATATCCAAAATTTATAAAGAACTTATAAACCTCAACAATGAGAAAAAATAAAAGTCAATTAAAAAATTAGCAAAGGGCCTAAATAGACATTTCTCCAAAGAGGACATACAGATGGCCAATAGACATGAAAAGATGCCCAATGTCACTAATAATCAGAGAAATGCAAATTAATACAACTATGAGATGAATCACCTCATTTTTTCATCATTTACTCAAAATGGATGCCTTCTACCATGGAAAAATACAAGACAATTCACAATAATAATGTAAACATGTCAAAATATGCCCATAGCTATCTAAATAAAGGATGTTAATGTGACAGGAAAAATCTTTTACTGTGGACTAATGATGCTATTATCAGGCAAAGAAGTCATTGCTGCATAAAATAGGCATGATTTTGAAACTATCTGTTGAAATGGGTATTTTGAAAACTGAGTCATTTAATGACCTAAGAAATAACCATTTAAAAACAATCTGATACAAATATCTTTTAAAGAGGATGTAGTTCAAATATTTTTTGTCTTCATTTATTTTTTCCATTACCATTTAAGTTCAAATATTTGAAAAAAAATTAGTAACTTTTTGGACACAAAATTGTTTTAACAGTAAATCTTGACTTACAGAGGATGGTTTAGAATTCAAAGTAAGTAATTAATGTAACATTTTAATAATCTGTGAACATATAGAGATGTTAATTTATGGTATTGTGATTTGTATTATAAAATAAACAGAATTACTGTGTTTTACATAGGAATTTGTATTTTATGCTTTCTGATAAATAACTTTATCAAATTATTTCAGTTAACATATATTAAAAGATTGGAAAGACTGAGATTTTTTGTTTTTTCTTTTTTTTGTTTCCTACAAGACACAAAAAACAAGAAGAAACAATTCCCTTCCAAAAAAAGCTTGGAAAATGATAATCTCAGGGGAAAAGTGCAGGACATGGAGAGTGAAAAGAGAAAGCTGAAAAATCCAACACAAGGATGCTACAATAATTTTGATCAATAATACAGGCAACTGGTGTTTGATCTCATGACTCTCTTTCTTGTAAGAGGCTTTATGCACAATGAGTCTGAAAACATTCCACCTGAGGGAACAAAAGGAAGACACGTTCATCTATCTGGTATCATGTACTAGTGGTGAAAGGTGCCTTGGGCTTTGACTACTCCATATTTCTAGTTTGGACATATGTGACTATTGGGAACATTCTCATGTGTGTTTCTGACAGTTTCAGGGAAACTCCAGAGTGGGAAGCAGGGGGTATGTGCTCACCTGAAGTTACGTACTATTTGATTATACCTACATGAGTTTGTCAGTACCCAAAGGAAGGTCCTTACTGTTTGATGTGGCAGTGGCTGGAGTATGAGATGGGGCAAAAAAAGATTTTAAAATATTTATGAGGTTTGTCCAAGAAATAAACAAACATGATATTCTTCTTAGACTTCATTTTTTTTTTTGCTGTGCAAAAGATAGCCAAGACAAACTAAACAAAGTCAAACATGAGTCTGTCCAATTAAACTTTAATGGTCCTCAACTACCCTTTCACCACACATATAATTTCTTCCAATACAGACATTTTGTGACATACTAATTTACTTGATGTTACTATTGCATATATGAAGTCTGTCTAAAAAAGCCCAGCCATTGTTAATATAACGAAAATGGTTTGTGTGATGCCAATGTAACCTGGAAGCCAAGAGGGGTGGGCTAGAATTGTCATGAGTGAACAATGATAATTTCATTGTACTAGTCATTGGGGGAAGTAGACACTGTTGAGTGAGCATGTGTACTGTGTGGTCATTGCATTCAAAATCACTGGGCGAATAGAACAATGAATCTGCACACATTTTTGTGTTAAGCTTGAACATTCTTCCACAGAAACTGTTCAGATGATTCAGAAGGCTTTTGGGGACAATGCAATGAGTGCTGCACAAATAAATGTGTGGCACAGACACTTCAAACATGGTTGAGAATCTGTTGAGAGTGATCCACATTCTGGAAGGCCTGCAATAAGCACAACATCTGAGAATGATGAATGTGTATAGGTGCAATCAACAAAGATCAGCCACTGACAGTGCAAGAAGTAGAAGATGGTCTGGGGATTCCAAAAACTACTGTGTCTGAGATTTTGATGCAGGATCTTGGCAGGAAATATGCAGTGGCAAAATTCATTCCTTGGCTTCTCTTACCAGAGCAGAAGGAACATCATGCTACAGTTTGCTAATGATGGTAGGAGAACTGTGTGAGGTTCCCAGGTGCCTACTTTGAAGGGGACTGAGGTGTTATTGTCCTATGTATAATGCTTCTTGTATCTTTTATCTTCTTCAATAAGTGTCTGTAGTTTTTATAGGACATAGCTGGATACTTTCTGGACATACCACATATGTCTTTCTATTTTGTAATACTGTTTAAATTAACTTCTAAAAGAAGATTCAATGTAACATTACCATTTAGTAGATTTCCAAAATGTTGGCTGACTATGCTACTCTCCTCCTGAAGTTTTAGTTACAATACTTTAAATTCTTTGCTACTGCAACACTTTTTAAAATTATGGTATTTCTTACATTAATCTTGAGATTTTCTTAGGGTTCCTTATTGTTCTTGGTCTACCATTGAGTCTTACATTTCTTCGTGAATGTTTTGAGCATCACATCAAATATTTTGAAGTATGGCCCCTTTTCCAAACATGGAATCAGGAAACTTCAAAGTTAAAAAGAAGGTTTCTACACCTGTGAGTCATCAAGACTAAAATGGTGGAAGAGGAATTATTATAAACAGACTTCTATTTGGCTTTTCTGAAGCCATGTATATATTTTTTTCAAATAGCAGAATCAATTGGCAGGTTGTGAGGCTGGTTTGTTTAAAGCTCCCCATTTGGCTGGCTTTGGGACCATGTGCCAACGCTCCCAGCTGGACTACGAGGAGTCAGCTGCAATTACACCCGCCTCTCTAAGGTGAATTTTCAGCTAGGAATTCTTGAAATATCTCTCTCCTTAACAGTGTTCAAAGAAGTGTTAAGGCCATGATTTAATAAAAAATAATAGATGTGAATGCACTTTTCTTCATGTTATGAAACTGTGTGTGGTTGAGATAGAGGCTGACACCCTCAATGACTCTCTGAATCAATTCTCTAACATACACAAGCCAGTGTAACAGCTTGTGATTACTCTTTTTTCCATACTCTCTCCAAGCCTAAGTATTTATTCCACATGAAAATTTTTTTCACAAAATCTAAAGCAATAAAGCGATTGTAAGTAATGTGAATTAAATGTAAGTAGTATGAATAAACTTTTTGGCAATAACCAAAAAATTTCAGAATGCTGTGATTTTTGTGACAGTCCTTAAGTAAGTTAATCAAGACATTGCATTCTTCAGTGTGTGAACCAAAGAGGTATGTAACTTTTAGGAGTATACATTTTTGCCTGATTTATCTGTAGTAAGGACAATAACATTTCCCAATTCCCCCTAGCTATATATTTTCTACATGAAAATGTAATTGTAACAATCACAATACCTTCTGTTTATATAATGCTCTATAATTACACATAACTGTTTTACTTCTCAATAGCCATAGAAATGAGAACCTAACTTCATACCGCTTGTCTTCTCTGAACACATAATATTCTCCTGAGTCTTTATGCTTCTGATAATGTCGAATAATTTCAGGTTATTTTCTAATATTTTAAGATTCCATAGTGTGTGTCTGTCGTGAAAGTACTTCAGCTGGGACTCACTATGGCCTAATGGGAAGTCAGACGTTGAGAAATGCTTTTTTAAACAATAGAAGATACGAATGTCACGAATAAAAATGAATATATCAAAACACAAGTATAGAATTTGTCCAGTTCTCAAGAGGAGATAAAAGATTACTTTTTCATGTTAGTAATATGTTATTTAACATGTTATTCATAAGGACATTGCTGAAATATGCCATTATGGTTAGACATCCCACTGCATCCATATTCTCAAGGAGAATAGCTTATTTCCTAGAATTATATAAGCCATTTTACATTATAAATTCTGCTGAATACACAGAAAGGAAAATACCAAAGTATGATCAAATAGTGCCAACCAAAACTTAAAATAATTACATGATTTGTAAGAAATTATTTGCTGAGTTTGTGTTTTGTAACTACTATATTTTGCCTTAGAAAAAATGAATGCATCTCATCAAGATATAACTTAAAACATTTAAAACTTGAAATAATTTATTCACTACATCATATCTACATCTGAGTAGTAAAAAATTCTAGAAATGGCTAGTAACAGTTCATATTACTCAAAGGGACAAATATTCAGTGATATTAAAAAATCATTTTCATAGAACTGTTCTGATCTTCATGACAACAATTTTGCGCTACTTTGGCTAATTATATGTTATTTTAAAAAGTATATAGCATTAAAATTATGTAGTATTTTTATATGTGGGTGCATAAGAATATGAAAGATATAACATATTTATGTCCTCTGTAACTCACTTCAGATTCAGTTTAACAATAAAATTCAGGAATTGCATTGTCATAGATGGCTTTTAAAGAACCTCTGTGCTATATATAGTACTGGTTGTTATAACACGAATTTGAATTCTTTGAAGAAATTTCTTGAGAAAAAAATAGGTTATTATGACTGAATTTATTTCCTCTACTTCTAACAGATACATAAAAACTTAAAATCACAAAGTTCACTTCTGTGGAAAACCATAAAAGGGAGAAAAATAATTCTGTCATAAGTTAATTTAAATACAGGACATTTGTTTAAGAAAATTTATCATTTTCAAAGCAAAAAGTTGTATGTTATATCTCTAAGAAGTAGGGTTCTATCCCTACTTCTAGGGATAGGTTTTAAAACCCTACTTCTAGTAGGTTAATTTGGATAAACTCAAATGCTGTTGAAATTACAATAATTTCATTAGCCAATTGAATGTTTGTGTGTGTGTGATTTCTGGCACAAGAACATATTTATCTTCTTTGATCCATTATTTTCAGAAATTTCAAATTCCTCAAATTATTTGGAAGATTTTGCTATATATATTATAGTGGATCAGTGGATTCACTCATAAGACTTAATTTCTCGTATAGTTTTTGTGTAAATTAGAAAAATTCTCAGTACTATGACTACTGAGCAATGTCATTTTGAGTATTAACTGTCACAAATACAGGGGAAAGAACTTTGAAAACAAAAGACTACAGAAGTGTTGGTAACCACTCACTTTTATAATTGTCTTTTCCTGTTTTAGAACCACCAGGCTTTTAATGGAAGCAGTCCTCTCAGTGCCGTTGAGACTCAGCAGACTGTTTCCAAGCTCTTTTTACAAAGCCATAAGTATTCTAATTCCAAAAGCAGAAAGAAAGAAAGAAAATAAGACACTAATATCCCTCATGAACATAGATGCTAAAATCCTCAACAAAATATTAGCAAACTAGATCTAGCAATACATTAAAAAGATCATACACCATGATCAAATGGGTTTTATCCTGGGGATGCAACGTTGGTACAATATTTGTAAATCAATAAATGTGATATATCACATAACAAAATGAAAGATAAAAATAACATGATCATATCAATAGATGCAGAAATAGCATTTAATAATGAGTTCAAAACCCATTAATGATAAAAACTCTCAACAAAGGGGGAGTAGAGGGATCATACCTCAACATAATAAAGGCCATATATGAAAAACTTATATCCAACATCACAGTAAATGGTAAAAAACCTAAAAGTGTTTCTTTTGAAATCAGAAACATGACAGGAATATCCATTTTCACCAGTTTTGTTCAACATAATATGGTAAGTCTCCAAATTGGAAAGGAGGAGTAAAACTGTCATTATTCACAGATGACTTGATATTTTACATAGAAAACTACAGAGCTTTTACCAAAAAAGTACTAGATATAATAAATGAATTTGGCATGACAGCATGATACAAAATTAGTATTCAGAAATCTGTGGCATTTTTATACACCAATAATGAACTATCAGAAAGAGGAACTAAGGAAACAATCACATTTACCATTGCAACAACAAAAAAAATAAGGTACTTAGAATAAATTTAATTAAGGAGGTAAAAGATCTGTATTTGAAAAACTAAAGGACTTTGAAGAAAGAAATGGAGATAAAGTAAGTGGAAGCATACATAATGTTCATGGGTTGGAAGAATTAACATCATTAAAATGTCCATACTACCCAAAGCAATCTATAGATTCAATTAAGTGGTATATTTCATAAAAATAGACCAAATATTCCAAAAATCTATCTGGAACCCAAAAAGATCCCAAATAACTTCACCAATCTTGAAAAAGAAGAACAAAGTTGGAGGGATCATAAAACCTGATATGAAACTGTATTGCAAGGCCATTGTAATCAAAACAGTATGGTACTGACATTAGAACAGGCATATAGTTCAAAGGAATAGAACGGAGAGCCCGGAGAAAAATGCAAGCCTTTATGTTCAATTAATATTTCACAGAGGAGACAAGAGCATGCAATAGAGTGAAGACAGCTTTTTCAATACATGGTATTGGGAAAACTGGACTAGTACATGCAAAAAGATGAAAGTAGACCACCAACTTACATCATACACAAGTAAATAAAGTCAATATGGATAAAAGACTCAAATTAAGCCATGAAAACATAAATATTTGAGAAGAAAACATAGGAAGTAATATTTTAGATATCTTCCTTAGCAATATTTTTTTATATATCTCCTAGGGCAAAGGAAACAAAGAAAAAATAAACAAAAGGGACTACATCAAATTAAAAAGCTTCTGCACAGCTAAGTAAACCATCAACAAAATAAAACAGGAACCCACTGTGTGGGAGAACATATTTGCCAATGACACATTTCATAAGGAGTTAATTTCCAAAATATTTTAAAAAGTTATGCAATTCAACACCAAGAAGACACACACTCCAATTTAAAAAATGGGCTAAGGACAGGAATAGACACTTCTCTACAGAGAACATACAAATGGCCAATAGACATATGAAAAAGTGCTCAATGTGACTAATCATCAGAGAGAAGCAAGTTAAAACCACAAGGAGATATCATCTCACACCTGCTAGAATGGCTACCATCAATAAATCAACAAACAAGTGCTGTAAAGGATGTGGAAAAAAGGGAACCTTAGTGTACTGTTGGGTGGAAATGCAGACTGGTGCAGCCACTGTGGAAAACGGAATAGAATTCCTAAAATAATTAAATGGGACTGGTTTATGACCCAGTAATCCTATTTCTGGGAAAACATCCTAAGAATCCTGAAACATCAATTTGAAAGAATATATGCACCCCTATGTTCATTGCAGCGTTATTTACAATAGCCAAGATCTGTAAGCAGCCTAGATGCTGCCACAGGCTGGTCTGTAGAATGTGTGTTCTTGCCTTTGTATAAGAAACTTTTCACAACACAAGTCCAGGTGATTTTGAAAGGATATTTAGTAAAGCTTGGGACAGTGAAACAAAAGAAGTGTTTACGGTAGAATAAGCAATAGGAGAAAGTTAGGCAGTGCTCTGCTTTGTCTCCCTGGAAATTTTGTAAAAAAGTAAGCCAACCTGGGGGCTGCTTTTAGCTCCCTGCAAAGTCAGAGGTAAAACAGGGCCTTGGAGACAGGCTCAGGGGTTAAGCTTGCTTCTGCTCCTTTGGCTGCAAGTCTCATGGGGACCCTTAGAGTTTAGGAGAAAGTGAAAATGTCATGTCCCAGAAGGAGCATGGATGTGCTCTAGACAGATCTATACTCAGTCTTTGTCTTGAGGGGTTTTATCTCTTTTCTGCAGGGGAGAATCTTATGAGAGGGTTTCAGCAGATTATTCATTAGCTTTCTAGGTGTGTTTTTAATATGCTGATGAACCAAAATGAGCACATAGAGGAGTCTGGGGTTATTTTTTGGTCTGCTTTGCTATCTGTCTGGCTCCGAAGGTTGTTTGTTTGTTTTGTGTGTGTTCCCCTGACTCCATCCATCCTTGGGTTTAGCTGGCACAAGAGGCATTAATTGGGTCTGTTTTCCAGACTAGGGTGATTTAAACTATGTATTCTCAGGATTAGGGAGGAGAGGTATAAATCATTTGCTCTCAAATGTCCTTGGTTAGGGAAGATAAGGTCTTGTGATTCTCTAGCTGGCTGTAAGTTATTTAAATTGTTCAGTCTTATTTAACTTTCTTGTCTCAGTTTCCCGATTCTACTTGCCCAGGACTTCTAGCTTCTTATTATCTTGTCACAGATACATGGAAAAGACTGATAGCTGTCAGAAAGCAGAGGGTGGGGGAGATGGTACGAAAGAAGGTGAAGGGATTAGCCAAAGAACACATATGCATAACCCATAGACACAGACAACAGTGTGATGATAGCCAGAGAGAAGAGGGGGTGAAGGGGCACGGAGAGGTGTACAAAAGGGTAGAAAATGGGGACATTTGCAATAGCATAAACAATAAAAATAAAGTAAAAAAAATAAAAAAAGAACTATTTCTCATGCCACATTATTTCATTTTTTTTACAATGTGCAGTTCCCTTTTTTTGTCTTTTAGTCCAAGTTCCATTGTTATTTTTAGGATTAAGAGCTTGAGTTATTATTTCTCAGCAAGCATTCCATTCACATGTACATTTCACTCTGTCTCTGTTCTCTTATACAACAGTACAGTATATTGTGTATTTATCTTGACTTTGAACAAAGACCAAAATATACTTTAAGCATATATCACAGAGCTTCTTTCCGAGTTTACTATTACCACCTGAGAGTAATCATCTACATATTTGGGCAGCTTGTTACATGCTGTAGACATTTTTTTTTAAATATTCTGTAATAGTCAGGCTACTCTGAAATATAGCAAGTGGTGGGCAATTACAGTTTGAATAAAGATACACTCTCTTTTCAATACATTGTTCATATTCTTTGAGAATTCAATTTATATTTTGTTTATGAGATGAACACTTAATGTATAAAGAGTACTGACATGGGAAGAATTATTAGTAAATCCCTTGAAAGATATCTTCTCCCTTTAATGAACTAGATTATAACTGTCTTCTTACAAGATTTTTAGCATTTTCCCTGGGTGGTATGGCTCAATGTATTTAGAGTGCTGGCTTGCAAACCAAGGGGTTGCTTGTTTGATTCCCAATCAGGGTACATACCTGGGTTGTGGGCCAAATAGGGGGCATGTGAGAGGCAAGACCCATTGATGTTTCTATCTTTTTCTCCGTCCCTTCTCCTCTCTCAATAAATAAATACATAAATACATAAATAATATTTTAAAAAGATTATTAGTATTAGCATTTATTTTTAAATTGATATAAAGTCCAGATTTGAATACATTTTGAGTTTAAGAAAGACTGTCTTGCTGTTGTTGTTCTTGTTGTTGTTTAATTCCTGTCCTGCAACATCCTACCATTAAACTGGGACGTAGCATGCTCTCAAAACACCTAGCTAAAAAGTAAGAGAAAATGAAAAACCAATCAACCAACCTACCAAAAATGCTCAAGAACTTTTGTAAACATAGTAAAATTATAGAAGTAAAATAAGGTGTCTATTCTCAAAAGTTTAAAAATAGGTAAAGCAAATATTTTCAGCTTTAGTTGATTTAAATACAATAGTATAAAATTGTAATTTTGATTTTAATTTAATCAGAAGAAAGAATATTCTAACAAAGTAGGTTTATATGAAAATTAAAAATTTTAATTTTAGACACAGTTTCACATAGCTGAAATTAAAGCAATTATGTAATTAAGCATATATGATGTGATTCTCATTCAACTTCCCATAATAACCCTGTGTTATATGGTTATATTAAATGACAAAATTTTCTCTTAACTCATGTGTATATTTATATATTCCACTGAAATCTGTGTAAGTAGATTGTTAGATATGAAAGTTCATAGAGAAAAAAGTATAGCTATAAATAAGGGATGATTAAAGATAAGTAAAAGGTTTGCTAAATTAAATGAGTCCATATGAATTTAGAGACCATATGTTCTTAAGAATTATCAATGCCCTTTAGTGGGTTTTTTTGTTTTTGTTTTTGTTTTTTTCCCAGTAAGTCCAGTAATCCAGAATCCTGGGCCAAGGGAAGAAACTGTAGTATGTGTTAAAGGATAAGGGATAGTGCAGTAAAAGTGGCGGGAGAGAATGGGACAGGATGACTGGGAGTGCTGTCAAGACAGTGGTTAGCTCTGGCCAGTGTGGCTCAGTTGGCTGGAGCATCATCCCATAAAGCAAAAAGTTGCAGGTTTGATTCCTGGTCAGGGTACATATGTAGGTTATGGTTTCTATCCCTAGTCAGAGGACATATGGGAGGCAACCAATTGATGTTTCTGTCTGATGTTTTTCTCTTAATGATGTCTCACTCTCTCTCCCTTCCTCTCTAAAATCAATAAACATATTTATTTTTTTAATGAAAAAAAGAGTGGTTAAAGTGATGTATATACTGAGAAGGTAGAGTCCTGTAGCTTCATATGTATTTGACCAAGTGGATTTAAAAGAAACTATAGGAGGAATTCAAGAAGGAGGTCTGAGATCAAGTCAGGAAACCACATACTAAAATGTAGATGTAGAGAAAATGATTTATGTATCCTACTAAGGAAAGAACCTATATACACTTCATAAGATAAATTAGCAATAAAAGTGGTGAGAAAGGTTAATAACTGACCTAGTAGCCCAGATGTCTTAGATGTCAAAAACTGCAAAATATCAAATCTGTATGGTATAGTCAAATGTTTATTTTTCAAGAAGTTGAAATTTAAAATCTGTCAAAGAGCCAACCAACTACATGTGCTTTTTGCACCAAAACATGGAAAATGTTTTGCTTTTCATTGAAAGTTCAAGACAGAACAGAGGCAAGACACTACTATGTGTTTTATCATTGAGGAACCAGACCCTTTCCTAGGTCAAGTTTTAGAGTCAAGTACAAGTGTTAATGCTTGGTTCAGAGTGCTTGTCATGTTTTTCCCATAGCTAGTGAGATGTAAAGCAACTGTCCCTTACTACTTAAAATCACCATAAACATACTGAATATAAAGCTAATGAGAAAACTCTTGTGCCAAAATCTTAAACAATAATTGTGCAATAAACACATAAAATAAATAAGTAGAATATTATGTCACTCTAGCAGTCTTCCTTTGGGTAATTAGGTACCTCAAATGGTAGGAAACAACTGTTATTTCATGAAGGGTGATTATAACTGATGTCTATCTCAAATCAATAACACTATGTTATGAATACACATACACAAACACAATTTAAATTTAGAAAGATAATTAAACATTATACAGACAAATATTCTCATTTTGCAAATCAGGAAATGAGGCTTGGAGATTAGATATTATTAAAGTACAAACAACTACTTATTAGCTGAATATTTCACTTACAACCTATGATACCTGTCTCTAAGACTCAGGCTTACAGTATATTATTTGTTTATTTTTCTATGGTTATCACATTAGTATACTTTAAAGTGAATATATATTTTGTATAGGCACTTGAAATCCCTCCAAGTGAATTTATCTTTCATTTTAAAGTATTCAAAAATGTATTAAAATATATTTATCTGTGTTATTATAGTTCATACTTATATTTTCATTAGTACTTATTTGTAAAAATGACAAAAAACAGATACAACAAATTTATTTTAAACTATTTCCCATTAACATAAATCTGATGAATAGCAGGTCATGTGAATTAACAAATGCAACCCCAAGGTTTATGAAACATCAGTGTCTCAAATTATCCTAAGTAATTTGCCAATTAAGCAAAACTTAATACAAAGTTCTTTTAATTTATTTTAGTTCATTCATTATTCAATAAGTAATTTTTCTTTCATTAGATTTTAGATAATTCATTTATGAGTCTACTTTAACAGACTATGTTTTTTAGGCAACTTTTAGGTTTATAGAAATTGTACATATGTTTCATATCTTCTTCTCCCCACAAACATAGTTTTTGCCTATTATTAACATCTTGCATTAATATAGTTATAATTGATGAACCAATACTGACACAGACTTCTTAAACTCCATAGTTGACATTAGTATATTTTTATTTTACAATTTTAAAACTTTTGACAAATGAATATTATGTATTTACCATTACAGTATCCTACAGTATAACTTCACTGCCCTAAAAATGTCCTGTGTTTATCTATTCATCCCTTCTCACTTCCTCCTGAAATCTTTGATCATTCTATTGTCTCTAGAGTTTTGCCTTTTCCAAATGTCATCAAGTTAATATCATATAGTATGAGCATTTTCAGACTAGCTTTTCTTGATTTAATTTAATTAATTAATTTATTTATCCTCTCCCAAGGACATATTCCCACTGCTTTTTAGAGAAAAAGGAAGGGAGAGAGAGAAACATTGACATGAAGAGTAACATCGACTGGTTACCTCCCAAACACACCTGGACCAGGGATAACATGCCCCCGGACCAGGGATCAACCCACAAACCAAGTATATTTCCTGGCCTGGAATCTAACTGAAGCTTTTCATTTATGAGATGGCTCTTCAACCAGCTGAGCCACACCCACCAGGGCCAGAGTAGCTTTTAAAATACTTAGCAATATGCATTTAAGAATTGTCCATGTCTTTTTGTGGCTTGAGAGCTCATTTAATCTTTTAATCACAGAATAATGCTCAGTATTTCAGATCTTATCCATTCTAATAGGTATGCAGTGGTATCTCATTGTTTTTTCAATTTGCAATGATGTGTTACTCTGAACATCTATTTGTATGTTTATTTGGTGTCTGTATATATTCTTTGATGAGGCATTTATTCAAATCTTTTGCCCATTTTAATTGTATCTTTTTATTATTGAATTTCAATAATTTTTATATATTTTATTTACTAGTTCTATATCCCTATATCAGATATGTGTTTTACAGAAAAATTTTCTCTTAACAGTGTCTTACAGAACATAGGTTTTTCATTTTTTTAGTTTTATCAACTTTATTGAGGTGACATTGGTTAATAGGATCCTATATGTTTTAAGTGTACATTTCTATGATACATGATTTGCATACTGCAGTGTGCCAAAAGTCAAATAATCTTTTGTCACTATATATGTGGTCCCCCTCACCCCTTTCATCTGGTAACCACCATACTGTTATTTGTCAGTGTCTATAGTTTCATTTTTATATTCGACATATGGGTAAAATCATATGGTTTATAGATGTTCTTCTGACTGACTTATTTCACTGAGCATAATATTCTCAAGGTCCACCCATGTTTTTGCAAATGGTATGGAATATGAGGCAGCCACAAGATGAAATACTGCCATATTGACATGTAGGTTTTTAATTTTATAAACTCCAAATTTTCAATTTTTTATCTTATGGAGCATGTCTTTGGTATTGTGTCTAAAGAGTCATTTCCAAATTCAAAGCCATCTAGAATTTTCTCATGATCTTCTAGCAGTTTATTCATTAAAACCACTTTTTCTGACTCATTTTAATATATAATCATTTTTCCATATTTGTCAGCTCTAGAACTCACCACACCCTGTGCTCCTGGCATTTTGACAAGAAAGAAAATGTTGTAGCACTCTGTGTTTGGTCGCCACTGGATGCCCTTCTCTCAAGATGAAACAGAGGTTGACCGGTCAGTCTCACGGTACCTCACAAGTTCCGGAACGAATTAACAAGTACCGAGCACTATATACGTTTCCTCCTGGGCCTCTGACTGATACACGGTGGGACAATAAAAGGTCTTTTCTAAATGAGAGCCATCGCAGGAGCCGAAGACTTAAACCCAAGAAAGAAAAAGTGGGGAGGCTGCAGTTCAGTTAAAAAAACTTTTTTGAAGAACAAACTATCTAAAATCAATATAAAGGAGTAGATGGAGTAGTCTCTTTGAGAAATTGGAGATGAGGGATATTCCCTAAGATTGAAGTATTAGGTGAGATTTGCAGCTTTTATTTTGCAATACATACACAAGGGTCAAATAATTTTAATATAGGGGCTGCTAATGCATGTATGTGAGGGTGAAAATATTTAAAGGGAACACTGAAGTAATACAGATTTAGTAACGTCAGCAGGCAGCTGACAATCCCCTTGGCAATGGGGAAACGAGGGTCAGAGTTGTGGTTATCAGAATACGGAAGCTCGGAGAAGGGACTGTGCGGTTCTAGTGCCAAGAATCTGAAGAGGGCACTGCAGAAACTGGAAGGAGAGACACTGGGTCCCCCGGAGCTGGAACTCAGACTTTAGAGAAGAAAAGCTGCCCACCTGGTGCTGATATCTCCCAGTCGCACAGAAAGATGGAAAAACCTGGAAACATTAACCAGCTGCGCAGCATGGGTGTGAAGGCAATGGTGGGGGATGCTGTTAAGGATAACAAATAAGCAGGAAGGAGTCTTTCGTCTTACATTCCAGTCCCTCTCTCTTTCCCACTTAGAAGAACTTAACAAGGAGCTGGTTGTAAAGAAAAAAAAATATGTGGTTTGTGGAGTCATGCACTCAACTTTATAAAGCAGAGTATAAAAGCATATATTTAAAGTTGATAAAATAACTGGTATAGTTTCCTAGTGGCCAATCATGGTTAGGAAAGGAGCCATTAGGGTTTCTGGTCTCCTTTAAGTAATGTCAGAAACACAAGCTTGAGTTTCAGTTTCATTTTTAAAGTGAATAATCTAGGCTAAATGCTCTCTAGTTTAAATTAATTTTAAATAGGTAAGGCAATAAGTTTTATTTTGAAAAATTCTTACTATAGTTTTCATATTCACTGAGAGCTGAGTTTGTGTTGTCTCATCAGATGCTAATATATTTTTTAAGTATTTTATTTATTTATTTTTAAAGAGGGAAGGGAGGGAGATAGAGAGAGAGAAACATCAATGTGCGGTTGCTGGGAGTCATGGCCTGAAACCCAGGCATGTACCCTGACTGGGAATTGAACCTGCGACACTTTGGTTTGCAGCCCGCGCTCAATCCACTGAGCTACGCCAGGGTAGATGCTAATATATTATGATCTGTCTTCCCATTTTTACTCTTCTATCATTATGGTTAATTCTCTAGTTTAGGTCCTCATAAGTTTTTACATGGAAGAGTGAATAATTTTCTATCAGAGTTTATTAACTGCAGCTTTTATATTGCTAATGGCCTATTACTAGTTATCTTTCTAAAATAAAATAAATAAGATATTATGAAAAATAAGACATCAGTAGCAATAACCAAATTTTAATTGAACCTAGGTAACTACAAATTTGTAATATGGAATAAAATGCTCTATAAACCCACTTGAATTTAACCCTTTAGGCTATCCATACTCATTTCCCTCCTATGGCATATTCTATACTTAGCAAGCTATAACCACTTCCTTCAAAAATATGTGGTACTTTCTTACAACAGTATATCTTGAGTTATTCTTTCAGGAGCTCAAAAGCAGTAATTGCCTAATTTCTAAGAGGACCCCCACAAGACAATCTCTGAAAAAAATATTTTACATCATAGAAATACAAAGAAGAACTAAGGCCTGCTCTTGAGGATCTCAAAATAGTTTCAGGGTATAAGAAGAAAACATAAAGCTTGATAGTCAGAACTTGATAATGATATAAATAATGTCAGTAATAAAACCATAACAATGTTTTAATTGTTCATTATAAATCAGATCCTGTAGTAATTTTATACAAATTATTTTATTTCACTGGCACAACATTTTTATATGGGATGTAAAGTAGTAATAAAATGAAACACAAAAATCTCTAATATGTTTTTTGAGACTGAAAACCTGGTAAGCAGCACCTTGGGAACCTTAGATTCCACTGACCAAAGCTCTGAACTTAGGCATGTATGTGCTCCTTCTATGTAAGTGTCTTGAGGACAGAAGATATGCCATTTTAGGCAGATGATAGATAATGAATTGATAAAGTAAAGAATAATGCAAGGATAAAGTAGTTAATACTGATCAAGATAACACAGACACTATAGAATGGCACCAGGCCTGGAGAGGTCAAGCAAAGTAACAAGGTTAATAAGAAGGATATGGTTTGAATATTTCCACAAAGTGCAGAAAAGACTTGAAGGGCCAGTAAACGAGCAAAGAATAAATTCCTAGTGACTAAGGAAGGAGAAGAAGAGAAGGCAAGAGAGTGTGCAGAATATGAATGAAAAAGCTGGGCTTGTCAGAGGTCTTCTGGATCTTCTGTGGGTAGTGAGTATCTAAGAAAAACTATACAATTCTATGAAAGCAGAATTGCTCACACAGGTCATGATGAATTATAAAGTGGAACTTGGGGATTTAAAGTTGCTGATAAAAATACTAATTCTTTTTTTTTAAACAATGACTTGGTGTTCTCATTCTAAAATTTTCATTGTATGAGGTACTGTTTCCAGGATTGACTTCAATTAATGCTTCAAGGATTTCTGAGAACTACTCATAAAGAAGGTTTGGCCCTGGCTGAGTGACTCCATGGTTGAACGTAGTCCCACACACCAGTAGGTTGAGTGTTTGATCCCCAGTCAGGGCACATACCTAGGTTGCAGGTTTGGTCTTCATTTGGACATGTACAGGATGCAATCAATCGATGTTTCTCTCTCATATCAATGTCTGTCTGTCTGTCCCTCCCTCTCTCTCCTACATGCTTTCTCTCTAAAATTAATAAACATATCCTTATGTGAGTATAAAAAAATAATAAAAAGGAGGTTGTTCCCTGCACATTCAAAAATCTTGAGAATACTATATTAAAATGTTTGAGAAGAATTTAAAATGAAACTAATAAAGATGGAATTTTAGTCTTAAGATGTTATCATACCCAGGTTACCAATGAACTTTTTTGGCATTTTCCTGTGAACTGATGATTTTAAGATCCTTTGAAATTATGTGGCAGAGTAATATATTAAATTATTTCTTAGATATTTTTAAAAAATTAATATAACCTTAAAGGTAGATTGATATTAATAAAAAAATAGATTCTATATAAATTTATTTACTACCTAACTTTCTAAAGCATCTGTTAAGTACAATAGCTACTATGGAAAGAAATAAAAATGTTGTTTCATCCATTTAGAAGGTTGTGGTCTATGGAAAATAGATAAGAATAAATAATCACACAATTATGTAATCTTAAATTTGATTTAGAATCCATTAAAGATTTGTTGTTGAACAAATGTTCTATGAAGTTTCTTCCAATTCTAAAGAAATGCCATCTGGAGACCATTTCTGGAACATAGTGTTTTCTCCACACCAGGACCCCTATTAAAGCCACATAACTTTGACCAGATTTTATACAGACTAAACACACCCCTATCTGATAATAGCTGGCAATCAAGCATGATTTAGACAGTTTTTATTCTAATTACTCATTTGAATAATGGGATTTCAGGCTGGCAATATTGTCAAGTTGTTAGTAAAGACCCAGAATCAAAATTGATCCTTTTCATAGTTGAGTAAAGAGTAAAATTTGTTATGAATTTTTCATCATCACATCTGGAATACACAGATCTTTTATGATGACTTTCTTATCTTAAACAAAATAGAATAAGTAGGTTGTATCGCAGAGTCCAAGATGTTAAGGAAATTTATTTCAAAAGCGATATCCTCTGATTATTTGCTATACATTTAAAAAGGGCAATAGACATGTTTTACTGGCCATTAACTTACCTTATATTATTGAATTTTGTCAAGCTAGGGAAAGTGAACATTCTTAGGAATTCAATGGTTTATAGAAGAATGCAAAGAAATTTTATATCATGCAAAAAATAAATAATGGAACTTAAAATAATCTCATGAGAAAAAAATATTTATAATGAAATTCCACCTGAGAAATTGTTGCACTTCGTCTTCATTTGTAGGTTGTAAAACACAAAAAATACTCAGTAGCTAATATGTGTATGCCTATTTTCTTTTGAAGTAGAGTCATATGTTCCTTTCCTAAGATTCATAAAAAATACTTTTCTTTCAGGTGATATATTTAGAATTAATCATACAACACATTAACAGGAATAAATTCTTTAATCAGTATACATTTTTTGTTGTGGTATAATGTTAAGTCCCTGTAATCTGATGTATGAAATAAGTTTTATATAGGACACTGGATATAATGTAAGCTAGGCTGCTTGAGGAGCAGAAGTGTCACTGTAAGTTTAGGGTTGATGGCTTTGGCACCTACTTTCATAATTCACAAAAGATTTTTTTTCTTGATCTCTCCCTCTCCTTTCTTCTTTCCTTCCTTTTTTTGTTTTCCCTGTCTTCCTTCCTGCCATTCACTTTCTTCCATTTTCCTATAGTTATCAGTCAAAAACATTTATTGAATACTAATTATGTTACAAGAGAATATCATATGTGCCTTATCAGGTGTTCATGAATTGGTGAGAAACAGAAGAAAAAACATCTAGTCAGTTGTATAAAAGAATTAATAACTGGTCAGAGATTCTGTTATGGCATTATTAGGACATCCTGATTCTACAGCTAAAGAAAAATGCTACCTTCACTTACCTTGGCATATCAATTCATGTTTTATTGATATGCCGAGATTTCAAACATGGAATTCTGCTACATGTAACATCTTAATATTAGTACTGCATATAAAATAAAAGAACATAAAATATTCATATTTTATTTGAATCACAATTCATATTTTATCCACATAGCTTTAGGAAGTGAATCTATTCAAAACATATAATCCAGGTCATGATTTTTGAAGGAAGATATATAAAAATTTCTTATATTCAAAAAATAGGTGTTTTTACCTACACGGCTCATAAACATCTAGTTAGACATAATAGACCAGTATATGGATGTGTTCCTGCTCTGTGAATTATCAATGTAATATAAACCATAATAAATTTCCTTTATGTATTTTCAAAGGTGCTATGCAATTTCATTTAAAATAATTTTAAATTGCTTTATTGTTTCTTTGTATTTGAAGTCAAATAAATTAATAAATTAACAAACATAAAGACATTGCCAATAGTGCAATTCATTGGTTCAGTTTAAAGCTTACAATGTCCAATATAATAACCTTAATTGCCTTAGATGTGCTAATGGGTAAGAGAAGAGCCTTTAATTATTAAGCTTCTGCTATATGTTTTTTCTATTCTGTAATGTGTAGTTCACTAAAAAAAATATTTACTGAGCAGTTAATATATGTCAGACACCACTCCAGGTTCACTAAGTAGAGCACAAAAATAACTCGTAAGACCCTCTCCTCAAGAAACATACAGACCAGACGGTAAGGGAGAGAATCAGTGTTGGGAGGAGGGAAGTGAAGCAGAGTAGAGGAATAAATAGTCCCACAGTACAGTTTGGATGTCATCCCAAGTCACTTGTGTCTACACAGTAAAATCTGAGTAGGGCTAAGATTTAGGCAAATGTTTGAAGACTAATGCTCTCAGGAAAGATTTGGATGGAAGTGTGTATTGGATATCACATCAGAACTTCTTATTACTACCTTGGTTAGCAAAATATTTATTTCTATTCTCTTCTTGGAAATGTACTTCCTTGTCTGGGAACACTTTTACCATGGACAATCTTCTATGCATAGAATGAATCTCCTATCTTTGTTCACTCATAAAATTTGGGCTGAGGTGTGAATATAGTTTCCTAGATCCATCATAGCTCCTCTAGCTTGAAAAGGATATATAGCAAAATAATTAATAATAATATATAATACCAGTTAAAGCTTATTGGACAATGAACTTGCTAAGTGTACTTCTTTGTTCTCTTGAATACATTATTTTATTTGGTACTTATAACAAATTCTATGGGGTTGGTACTATCATTCTCTTCTTTACAAAGATGAAGATAAAGAGTCAGGAAGACAGCCCTGGCTGGTGTAGCTCAGTGGATTGAGCGTGGGCTGCGAACCAAAGTGTCGCAGGTTCGATTCCCAGTCAGGGTACATGCCTGGGTTGCAGGCCATGACCCCCAGCAACTACACACTGATGTCTCTCTCTATCTGTCTCCCTACCTTCCCTCTCTAAAAATAAATAAATAAAATCTTAAAAAAAAAAGAGTCAGGAAGACAAAGAATTTATATCCTCTATAGTTTGACTTCAGAGCCTGCACACATTTAGAAGTTCCTGGATTTTTGTTTCTGGATAGTTTGCCAGTAACACTTCTCCCATCTATTTTTGTTTGTTGTTTGTTAACTTCCCTAAGTCAAATAATATCTCATTTTTAATTTTAAATATTGAATCTTGTGTGAAAAATACCTTCTAACCTATAAACTAAGTCAGTGGGCCCTATTATTTATTTTCATAGCACTATGAATTTGCTTCATGCCATTTTATTTTAGTTGATAACTTAATTACTTTTGACACCAGACTCTCAGCAGGAGTCAAACCCATTTTCATTTTTTAATATCTCAAGGATATGGAATAGTCCTGGAACATAGCAAGGGTTGCCTACATATCTTTGGAATGAACGAATTAAAATAAACTGAATTGGATGGGGATGGGAACTGATGGAGACAGAAGAAGAGGAAGAGAGATGGAATTATTAGAAATTTGAGACAGAACTATTGTTAATATTATTTAAAGAAATTCAATGCTATGTAATAGACTAAACTATTTTTCTAATTTCATAGTTTCAGTAACTTGAGGATAAAGACTATAATATATTTTTGTCAGTGTCTTTCTAGTTCTATGATCTTTTGTCAGAATTGTTTTGAAAATGATGAATATTCATAATACACGAAATATTCTTTTTGGATCTAATGATAAATTTTTTAAAATCTCATATTAGTTTGTCTACCTGCCATTTTTTCATTAGGATCATGCTCCAAATCCCTAAGGGTGCATTATTATGTAGAGGGCAGACAAGAGTTGAGCAGAAAAATTTAACATGACAGATTAGAGTTTAAAGAAAGAGACAGAAAGTACATTTTCTGCACGAGTGCACATGTGTATGTGTGTGCTGGGATGGGTGCTGTGAGGATGACAGCAGAGCTGGGCTTTGGCTATGGCATCAGATTATGTAAAACTGAATCTCAAGTGATACATTTTCAGAAATTACTTTTAAATGTCTATTAATTTTGCTTTTTCCTTTATAATGTAACTTTGTAGCATCAATTGCACCTTTCTTAAGCTTCTTCACATTACCATTATTAGGGAAAATTAAATCAATGTTTGTTCCTACTTTTTACACTAATACAGTAAAATTAATGTATTTTTATGATTTACATAAAATATTTAATAAAATAAGTTTATATATTTCAACTTGAAATGTACATTAAGAAAAAATGCTCAATATCACTAGCCATTTGAGATGCAAGTATATATTTTTTTAAGTTTTAAACAACAATCTATACTATTTAACTTGGTCTGGCAAAATAATATGAAAAACATATGGTCAGGTCATAAAACAACATTTATTTTTTTTTAATTTTAATTGTTTAAGTAGTTTTCTCTCTTTGACTCCCATGCCAGCCAACCTCCCAGTCCTCCCCAACTCCCTCCAATTCCACTCACCTTGTTATTGACCATGTGTCCTTTATACTTGTTCTGGTAAACCCTTCCCTGTTCCTCTGAAATTCCCTCCCCTCCCCTTCTTGTCACTGTCAGACTGTTCTCTATTTCAGTGTCTTTGGTTATATTTTGCTTGTTTGTTTGTTTGTTTGTTTGTTTGTTGTATACGTTCCTGTTAAGGGTGAGATCATATGGTATTTGTCTTTCACCTCCTGGCTTATTTCACTTAGCATAATGCTTTCCAGTTCCATCCATGCGGTTGCAAATGGTAGGAGCTCCTCCTTTCTCTCTGCTGGATAGAATTCAATTGTGTAAATGTACCATAGTTTTTTGATCCATTCATTTACTGATGGACACCTAGGTTGCTTCCAAACTTGGCTATTGTAAATTGTGCTGCTATGAACATTGGGATGCATAGGTTCTTTTGGAATGGTGTTTCAGGGTTCTTAGGATATAATCTTAGCAGTGGAATTGCTGAGTCAAAAGGCAGATCATTTTTAGTTTTCTGAGAAAATTATATACTGTTTTCCATAGTGGTTGTACCAGTCTGCAATCCCACTGACAGTGCACTAGGATGCCCTTTCTCCACAACCTCTCCAACACTTGTTTGTTGCTTTGTTTATGATGGCCATTCTCATTAGGGAGAAGTGGTATTTCATTGTGGTTTTAATTTGCATCTCTCTGATAGCTAGCAATACTGAACATCTTTTCATGTGTCTCTGGATCCTCTGTATGTCCTCCTTGGAGAAGTGTCTGTTCAAGTCCTTTGCCCATTTTTTAATTGGGTTCCTTGTCTTCTTAGATTGGAGTCATGTAAGTTCTTTATATATTTTGGATATTAAACCCTAGTCTGAGGTATCATTGGCAAATATGTTTTCCCATATGGTTGGTTCTCTTTTTATTTTAATACTGTTTTCTTTAGCTGTGCAGAAGCTTTTTATTTTGATGAGGCCCTATTTGTTTATTCTTTCCTTTATGTCCCTTGCTCTAGGGGACATATAGTAAAAAAGTTTCTGCACGAAATATCTGAGATTCTCCTACCTATGTTCTCCTCTACGACTTTAATGGTGTCACAGCTTATATTTAAATCTTTTATTCACCTTGAATTTATTTTGTCTGTGGTGTAAGTTGGTAGTCCAGTTTCACTTTTTTGCACATAGCTGTCTAGTTCTCCCAACAACACTTGTTGAAGAGGCTATTGTTACTCCATTTTATGTTGCTGCCCCCTTTATCAAATATTAATTGACTATAGAGACTTGGGTTTATTTCTGGGCTCTCTGTTCTTTCCCATTGGTCCATGTGCCTGTTTTTATGCCAGTACCAGGCTGTTTTGATTACAGTGGCCATGTAATATAGTTTGGTATCAGGTATTGTGATCCCTTCTACTTTGCTCTTCTTTCTTAAAATTTCAGCAGCTATTCAGGGTCGTTTATGGTTCCATATAAATTTTTGAAGTGTTTGTTCTATGTCTGTGAAATAAGCCATTGGTACTTTAATAGGTATTGCATTGATTCTGTAAATTGCTTTGGGTAGTATGATCATTTTGATGATATTAATTCTTCCAATCCATGAACATAGCATATGTTTCCATTTGTTTGTCACCCTTGATTTCTTTCTTCAGTGGTATGTAGTTTTCTGCATACAGGTCTTTTACCTCCTTGGTTAGGTTTATTGCTAGGTATTTTATTTTTCTTTTTGCTATTTCAAAAGGGATTTTTTTCTTGATTTCTGCTTCTGCTGTTTCATTGTTGGTATACAAAAATGCCTTTGATTTCTGGATATTGTCTTTGTATCCCACAGTTTGCTAAATTTATTTATTAGGTTGATCAGTTTTTTGGTGGAGTCTATAAGATTTTCTATGTATGCTATCATGCCATCTGCTAACAATGACAGTTTTCTCTCTTCCTTTCTGATTGGAATGCCTTTTATTTCCTTTTGTTGTCTGATAGCTGTGGCTGAAACTTCCAATAATATGTTGAATGGGAATGATGAAAGCGGACAAACTTGTCTTGTTCCAGATCTTAATGGAAAAGATTTCAGTTTTTGCCCATCGAGTATGATGTTGGATGTAGGTCTCTCATATATGGCCTTTATTATGTTTAAGAATGCTCCCTCACCCTGGCTGGCATAGCTCAGTGGATGAGCTCGGGCTGGGAACTAAAGTGTCCCAGGTTTGATTCCCAACCAGGGTACATTCCTGGGTTGCAGGCCATAACCCCCAGCAACAGCACATTGATGTTTCTCTCTCTCTCTCTCCCCCACTCCCTTCCCTCCCTAAAAATGGATGAAGAAAATATTTTTAAAAAACATTAAAAAAAAGAATGCTCCCTCTATTCCCACTTTGCTGAGTGTTTTTATCACAAATGGGTCCTCTACCTTATTGAATACTTTTTCCACATCTATTGATATAATCATGTGATTTTTGTCTTTGCTTTTGTTTATGTGATGTATTACATTTACTGATTTCCAAATATTGAACCATCCTTGCATCCCTGGGATGAATCCCACTTGGTCATGGCATATGATCTTTTTAATGTATTGTTGGATGCGCTTTGCCAATATTTTGTTGAGAATTTTAGCATCTATGTACATCAGCGATATTGGCCTGAAGTTTTCTTTCTTTGTTGTGTCTTTATCTGGTTTTGGGATTTGGATGATGCGTACCTCATAAAAAGAGTTTGGGAATCTTCCATCATTTTGGATTTTTTGGACTAGTGTGTGAAGGATGGGAGTTAGCTTTTTCTTAAATGTTTTGTAGAATTCTCATGTGAAACCATCCAGTCCAGGGCTTTTGTGTGTCGGGAGGTTTTTTTTTTGGTTTTTGTTTTGTTTTGTTTTGTTTTATTGCTTCAATTTCATTTGCTGTTATTGGTCTATTCAGGCTTTCTGCTTCTTCTTCATTGAGTTTTGGAAGATTATATTTTTCTAGAAAGTTGTCCATTTCATCTAGGTTTTCAAATTTCTTGGCATACAGTTCTTCATAGTAATTTCTTATAACCCTTTGTATTCCTGTGGTGTCAGTTGTAATCTCTCCTCTTTCATTTCTGATTGTGTTTATTTGGGTCTTCTCTCTTTTTTTCTTGATGAGTCTGCTTAAAGGCTTGTCAATTTTGTTTATCTTTTCAAAGAATCAGCTCTTGGATTCATTGATCCTTAGAATTGTACTTTTAGTCTCTATGTCATTTAATTCTGCTCTGATCTTGGTTATTTCCTTCCTTCTACTTGCTCTGGGCTGTCTTTGTTGTTGTTCCTCAAGTTCTTATAGATGCAGGGTTAGGTTGTTTGAAATATTTCTATCTTTTTTAGGTAGGACTGTATTGCTATGAACTTTCCTCTCAGGACTCCCTTTGCTGTATCCCATAAGTTTTGGTTTGTTGTGAATTCATTTTTGTTTGTTTCCAGAAACTTTGATTTCTTCCGTAATTTCTTTCTTGACCCATTCATTGTTTAATAGCATGCTATTCAATCTCCATGATTTTGAAGGTTTTGGATTTTTTTCCCTTGTGGTTGATTTGTAGTTTCAGTCCCTTGTGGTTGGAGAAAATATTTCATACGATTTCAATTTTCTTGAATTTGTTGAGACTTGTTTTGTGTCCTATCATGTGGTCTATGTTTGAAAATGTTCCATGTGCATTTGAAAAGAATGTGTATTTAGCTTCTTTGGGGATGAAAGGCTCTATAGATATCAGTTAGTCCAGTTTTCATCTAAGGCATTGTTCAATGCCACAAGATCTTTGTTAATATTTTGTTTGGAAGATCTGTCCATTTTTAATAAGGTGTTAAAGTCCTCCACTATAATTGTGTTGCTGTCAATGTCTTTCCTGAAGTCCTCTAAGATTTTCTTTATGTATTTGGGTGCTCCTATGTTTGGTGCATATATATTTACAATGTTTATGTCTTCCTGGTGGACTCTCTTCTTGAGTATTATGAAGTGACCTTCTCGGTCTCTATTTATGGCCCTTGTTTTGAAGTCTGTTTTGTCTGATATGAGTATTGCTACCCTGGCTTTTTTTTCCCTTCCGTTTGCTTGAAAAATTTGTTTACAACCCTTTACTTTCAGTTTGTGAGAATCTTTTGTCCTGAGTTGGATATTTTGTGGGCAGCATATGTGTGAGTCATGCTTTCTTATCCATTCAGCTATTGTATGTCTTTTGATTGGAACATTTAATCCATTTACATTTAAGGTTATTATTGATAGGTACTTATTTATTTCCATTTATGTACATGTGTTCCTCTCTCTCTCTCTCTCTCTCTCTCTCTCTCTCTCTCTCTTCCTTCCCTTCCTTAAAGCAGGCCCTTTAGCATCTCTTGCAAAGATGGTTTGGTGGAGGTGTATTCTTTTAGATTTCTTTTGTCTGGGAAGCTTCTTATTTGGCCTTCTATCTTGATTGAGAGCCTTGCTGGGTAAAGAAGCCTTGGTTGCAGACCTCTGGTTCTCATTAGTTGGAATATTTCTTGCCATTCTCTTCTGGCTTGGAGTGTTTCCATTGAGAAGTCAGCTGTTAGCCTCATTGGGGCTCCCTTGTATGTTACTTCCTGTTTTTCCCTTGTTGCCTTTAATATTCTCTCTTTGTCTTGAAATTTTGTCATTTTAATTATGATACGTCTTGAGGTGGGCCTCTTTGGGTTTCTCTTGATTGGGACTCTGTGTGTTTCCTGGATTTGTGTGACTTTTTCTTTCATCAAATTAGGGAAGTTTTCCATCATTACTTTTTCAAATAGGTTTTCTATCCTTTGCTCTTCTTCTTCTCCTTCTGATATCCCTATTATACGGATATTATTACGTTTCATATTGTCTTGCATTTCTTGTAATCCCTCTTCATTCTTCCTGAGCCTCTTTTCCTTTTCTTGCTCTTTCTGGGTGTTTGTTTTTTTTCTACTTTGTCTTCCAACTAACTAATCCAGTCTTCTGCTTCATCGATTCTGCTTTTCATTCCTTCTACTGTGTTCTTCAGTTCAGAAATTGTATTCTTCATTTCCTCTTGGCCCTTGTTGATAGTTTCTATTTCCTTTTTCATGTTGATATAGTTTTCAGTGAGTTCATTGTAGTTTCCCTGTAGTGTCTGGTAATTCATTGTGAGCTCATTGAGCTTCCTGATAACCATTGCTTTGAACTCAATATCTGATAGTTGAATTACCTCTATTTCATTTAGCATTCTTTCTGAGGCTCCTTCCTTTCCTTCCATTTTGGGATAATTTCTTTGTCTTCCCATTGTTTGTGAGACTCCTCTTGTTAGCCTCAGCTTCTTAAATTTATCTGTTCTGGCTTTCTGGGTTTATGGTGTGAACTTTTGTGGTAGAATACCTGTGAGATTCAGTGGTGCAATCTCCTTGAGTTTTCAAGTTCAGTGGTCCTGGGTTTTCATTTAATTTGGCTCTGTTCTTGTCTTTGGGTTTCAATTGTTGTTGGGTCTTTCTTTGGTGGGTCCTTCCAACCAGCTGGTTAACTGAGGGTCACTCTGTCCACCACCTCTTGTATTGTGTTGTGTTAGAGAGAACAGGTTGTGTTGAAGCTGGTTCTTCTCTGTGTACAAGGTTTTGAGGATTCTCTCTTGCTCTTGTTCAGTTGTTTGTACTGGGTAGTTTCTCCACTATTTAGTTGTATTTCCAGAAAGGTCCTGGATTGGGGTTTGCATGGTCCCCGCTTCCTCCTTCACCTTCTTCTGTTGTTATCTGTTGGTTGTTCCTTTGTTGTTGGTTTTCCTCTTCCAGTGGGTGTCCTGGTGTTCACCACTTCCACCTACTTGTCTTCTTTTTCAGTGTCTGCTACAATTTTTGTTCTCTTATTTTCATATATGCTGGGGTATGGTTGGCTGTTTTCTCTGTTCCTCCATAGATTGGCTAGGTTTTTCTCCTGTGTGTAGGGAGAAGTGGAATCTGCTCCCTCCTACCTTGCTGCCATCTTCCCTTCTCTTTTGAGATGCAAATTGAAACTAAAATGAGATACCACTTCACACCAGTCAGAATGGCTATCATTAACAAATCAAACAACAAGTGCTGGAAATGTTGTGGAGACAAAGGAACCCTAGTACACTGTTGGTGGAAATGCAGACTGGTGCAGCCAACCACTGTGGAAAACTGTATGGAATTTCCTCAAAAAACTAATGATGAGACTGCCTTTTGACCCAAGGATCCCACTGTTAGGACTAGACCCTACGAATCCTGAATAACCAATTCAAAAGAACCTATGCACCCCAATGTTCATAGCAGCATTATTTACAATAGTCAAGTGCTGGAAATAGCCTAAGTGCTCATCAGTAAATGAGTGGATCAAAAAGCTGTGGGAACTGGAGAGCATTATGCTAAATGAAATAAGCCTGGCAGTGAAAGACAAATACCACATGATCTCACCTATAAGCAGAACTTAATCAACAAAACTAACAAGCAAGCAAAATAGAACCAGAGACATTGAAATTAAGAACAAACTGACAGTAACTGGAAGGGAGGTGCAATGGGATAATGGGAAGGGGATGTGGGAAGGGTTTTCAGGAACATTTATAAAGGACAAATGGACAAAACCAAAATCGGGTAGGATCAAGGATGGGAAGTGGGGATGGCTTGGATTGCAGGAAGTGGTGGGTGAAAAATGGAGACAACTGTACTTGGACAACAATTTTTAAAAAGTTAAAAAAACTTTGGCCTATTTACACAATGGAATACTACACAGTAGAAAGAAAGAAGGAGCTCCTACCCTTTACGATAGCATGGATGGAACTGGAAAGCATTATGCTAAGTGAAATAAGCCAGGTGGTGAAAGACAAATACCATATGATCTCACCTATAACTGGAACTTAATCAACACAACAAACGAATGAGAAAAATTGAAGTAGAGGCTTGGAAATAAAGAACAAACTGATAGTGACCAGAGGGGAGGGGGAAGGGGGGTAACAGGGGAAGAAGGGAAAGGGGCAAGCAAAAGAAAGAAAATAGAGAATTCATGGGCATGAACAATGGGAGGCGTACTGACTGTGTGAGTTGGGGGTCAGGGTAGTGGAGAGCAATGGGAAAAAAGTTGGGACAGCTATAACTGAACAACAATAAAAAAGAATATATAATTATGTAAAATGCATTAAATTGAATTAAAACTGATCCAATTATTTTTAATAATTATAGTTTAAAGCAGTGAAAGAATATGAGGTATGGCCTCAATAATTTATTCAATTTTAGGGATAGATTGCTTACTTTGATATTTTAAACAAATCTATATGATATTAACTATTTTTCCTTCATTGCTATTCTATTTTCAAAGGAGACTTGGATTGATGTTTCCTAATATGTGAGTAAAATTCTTGAGAAGCCTTCAACAACTGTAATGCAATGTTTTTATCTTATAGCTTATTTAGCTCAGTCCCTCAAAGTCATTTATCTTTGTATATACATTTTATCTATGAATGCTCCCTAGTATTTTCACATTGGCCTAGATCTTTAATATTCTCATGATTATCACTTTTAAAACAATACGTTTTTACAGATACAGTGAAATTATATTGAGAGTATAAAACATAGAAAGTATTTGCTAGATGGTTTATGTGTGTCTTGATCTCCTTCTTTCCTTACGATACTCTGATGTGGTGCCCATTATTTATCTGCAAGGTTTATATGTCCTAAGGGGCCTGAGGACACATCCAGCTTCATGGATGGGCCTTCTATGATCTGAACCAAACTGGAAAATCTCTCCTACCATGATGCAGGGTTTTATTCAAGGATGCACTTACATCAAAGGCTTATCAGTACTCAGCCTTTCCCTGGAGTCCCTCCATAGAGCAAGGTCAGTCAGACCTAAACCAAGTGCATTTGTGCCTTGTTTGGAGCAGCACACTCTTTCATCTGCTGGTCCCGAAAAAGGAGTATGTAGCTCCCATCCCTATATCCGAGCCTTGACGCTGTAAACAACTAAGCAGAAAGACAGTGCAAAATAGGATAATTAGAACTATTATGGCATTGGGGAATTGACCAACATAGACAAGCTCTTATCTCTGTACTCTCCAAATATATGGGTGTTAACATATTTTTTGAATCTTATAAAGTCAGTTTGAATTGTGATTCTCTTAATTAAAAGTCATCCTGACTTATATGAGGTAATGAAATATAGGTTATTTAAGAGTTTCTTATAAAGGTAACATTGGATTATTTATGTTCCTTATCTTACACAAACTTCTTGATTCTGTGGAGAAAATTTACTTTCCATTACTCTTATACTTTGAAGATTTTCAGAACTTAAGATCCAGAGTCCACCCAAGTCTAACTTCACAAGTACTCATGGTTGCTTTGTCTCTCTGTCCTTGTAATGACCCCACTTGCCAAGCACTTTCTGGTCAGAGAAGAATGAAGTATGTGTTTATTCTAGATCATTAACTTTTTTATCTCCCTAAGTAAGTTAAAATAAGTTAAATGCCTTTTACTTTCAGCATACAGATATCTAGTATTATTTTATATAGGGAAGATAGAGAGTATATGTATTTATATTATTAAAGATAACTCTCTTATGCTGTATTTCAATTCCAATTGTAAAGAGAGTGTCCAGGTCACATTTTTTCTAAGTACATTTCAGTTTGATAATAAAGTGGATCTGTATCCTTTGAAAAATCTGTGAGGAAAATCAAGTGCTTTTTCAATAACAAATGGTATTAACTACCTGATAAACTGTCTTGGTAACATGATTATATAATTCACTTTGAAACCATTCTCCAAATACAGGGCTTATGAAGATTGCTTTAATGAAGATTTTCTTTGTTTTGTTTCTCCAAACATCTCCATCACACTTCTGTTGTGCCTGATTCACAATGAAAATAAAATGCATATTTGAAGTAGTGAATTATTTTGTATTCAGTTGTTTATATTATTGTTTCTTTCACTAGACTATAAACACTCAAAAGCAGGGTGGACTTTTGATTATAAGAATCCTTATTGCCTAGAACAGCATTGGATCACACAATAATAGTCAACATTTGTGAATAACGGAATCAACATACTCATTCTTTCCCTACTATCTCTGCAGCCCATACTAGAGTTTAGCTTGGGGATTTTGGCTAGGTCACTGAGAAGGCCAGAATAATAGCTCCAATGATGGCTACACCTTCATCCTCAGAACCAATGAATAGGGAAGGCTGCAGGACAAAGGGGGATTAAATTTTCAGATTGAATTAATGTTGATTATCAACTGCTCTTCAGATAGGAAGATTATCCTGCATTATGTAGGTGGGCCCACTGTAATTACAGTCTCCTTTTTTTTTAAGATTTTATTTATTTATTTTTTAGAGAGGGAAGGGAGGGACAAAGAGAGAGAGAGAGAGAAACATCAATGTGTGGTTGCTGGGGGCCGTGGCCTGCAACCCATGCATGTGCCCTGACTGGGAATTGAACCTGTGACACTTTAGTTTGCAGCCTGCGCTCAATCCATTGAGCTACACCAGCCAGGGTACAGCCTCCTTAAAAGTGGAAAAAACTAACCAGACCAAATCCAAGAGGTACAGAATGAAAACACTCAGCCAGACTTCGCTGGCTTTGAAGTTGGAGGAAGAGTTCCATGAACAAACAAAGGGAAGGGCAGGTGAGGGCAGGCGAGGGCAGGAGGAGGTGGGCAAAGGGGAAGAAAATCACTATTACAGGGATATCTCTAATAGTGACAATAAAAATAAAGTTAAAAATAAAATATAAAATAAAAAAGAGCTTGGAAGAGGGGAAAAGAGGCTTTTCAAGGTAAAAGACAAGGACACAGAATCTCCTCTAGACTTTTTAGGAAGAAATCATTTTGCCAGTACCTTTATCTTAGTCCAGTGTAACACAAGTCATCCTTCTATTATAACTATAGAGCTGTAAGAGAATAAATTTGTGTTAATTTAATCTCCTAAACTTATGATGATTTGTTTCAGTAGCAATATGAACACATAGCAAGGCCAGTGGCAGGGCCCTCCTCTAGGCTGACTTCAGAGGAGCCCCTTCTTGCTGCCTCCCCATCACGGCCTTTCATCTTCTGTGGGTGGCATGAGACATTCTGTGCTGTGAAGCCTCCCTGTCCCAGACCGCATAATGTAATATCCTTTTCACATTGCCCAGTCAAAACACTCACGCACACACACACACACAACAACAGCTTGTTTTAAAAGGAAGACAAAGATGAAGGCCGAAAATTAGAATGCTATTAAACATCCAACATTTTCACTATGTTAATGACACTTTCTATGTTTGCATCTCAGTTAATGTAGATTAAGTGAAAAACAATGTAAAGAAAATGGCTTCCAAAATTTTTATTTTATTATGTTTTGCTGTCTCATATCTTTCTTTTCTTTATTTTTTATTATTGTTCAAGTACAGTTGTCTTCATTCCCCCCCCACCACCACTCCCAACCCCCAGCCATCCCCACCTCCTACCCTCAATCCAACCCCCTTGGGCCTTGTCCTTGTGCCCTTTATACCTATGCCTTGATGAAACTTCCCCTTTTCCACTCTCGTTATATCCTCCCACCTCCCCTCTGGTTACTGTCAGTTTGGTTTCTATTTCAGTACCTCTGGTTATATTTTGCTTGCTTGTTTGACAGTAAAAGACAAATACCATGTAATCTCACCTATAAGTGGATTTCAAAAATTTTAAAAATTCAAACTTATGTGCAGATAGTCATAAATTGCATAACTTTAGTATGAATTTAATAAAGCAGCATTGAAAGAAAAACTGATTATTTCATTTACATGCTAGCAAAATATGAGTGACCCATTGAAATGATACTTTCATACTTATATGCTTCTAACATCCTGATTGTCACATATTTCATCCAGAATTTGAGTGAAGTATCCAAAAGCCCCAGGATTATTTCTGAGAGCTAGAAAAATTTCCCATTGTTGGAGAAAAGACAAAGTCCTGAAAAATTATTTTATTTGGGATGAATACATAAACCTCTCTATTGCATTTAATAAAGCTACTTAAATACATGAAGATAAGTTTATCTCATATGGGGTAAATAGGTGGGTCTTCATGATGCCCTATGGAAGATTAGATTATCACTTTCTCTGGATATGTATTGATTTGCACCTGAAACAGCTCCAGTGACCATACTACTGAAAAGAAAGGAGGAGCATTAGATAAAGCAGAAAAACAGTGACTCTCATCCTGGTTTTGTTTATTCAGCAAATAGTTAAAAGATAGATTCTGTAATTAATGCAAAAATTTTAAGTAAATCAATTTTATAAAGAGCCAACTTTAACTTCTTGTTAGCTGTGATTCAATAAATGGTAAGTAGTTTTCTTTCCTTTTTTATCTTTTTTAAAATTGTTTTTATTGTTATTCAGTTACAGTTGCCCCCATTTTTCCCCCTGTGCTCTACCCTGTCCTGCTCACCCACCTCTCCTACATTCAATCCCCCCTGCCTTGTCCATGGGTCTTTTTATATACATGTTCCTTGACTTGATTTCCCCTTCTTAAAAGTTAAGTACATTTAGAGTTTCAATAAACTCCAGTTTAGAATTATATTTCTTTCAGGTGACTTAGATTATGGTTATAAAACTATGAGAAATCACTGGATAGTCACCAAATACATGAAAATAATTATTTGTCTATTGTAGCACCAGTGAACAAATGCCAACAGTCAATCAAGCAGGGAAAGACAGCCTCTACTCGAAACAAAAGAGAAACACAGCCAGTGGCAACAGTTTTTTTTTTTTAAATAAGTTATTTACATTTGATCCAGGAGATCAAAGGATGCATTCAAAGACAGACAATCTTTTGGAAGAAAGCTGGGAAGGATAGTACAGTCATAAAGTATACCCACTAAAATGAAGCAACATGTGTTGAATATCCCATGCACCATAGTTGTCTTTAAGTAATTTCAGACAACCTAGTATGGAAAGAATTTCTAATTGAGAAAACTTTGTCCACATAGGTTTATATTTGTTTCAGGAAATGATCACTTTGCAACAGAAGTCAGAATTATATTTTTATATTTGGAAGCCAGCTCACCTTTCTATGAATTGCTGACTTTTGATAATTTATTTAAAAGCAAATTCAGTTCAAGGAGAAGATTGATGCAGGAAGCACACACCTAACTATCAACAATCTTCTGCATCTCACCTCAAACTTCAGTAACTGCTATAAGTAGGAATGCCAACCCTTGTCAGGAGGCATATGATTTTCATCAGCAACAGCAGCCTCAGGTGAAAAAAAATACTTCAGAAAATGCTTTAAAAATAGATATTTTGGCATTACAATTTTAGTAATGACATATTTCCCTGATAACAAGTTCAAGTTAATAAAGATCCTATAGAACCGAATTTAATTATCTTTCATGCTTGAATAACTCAAGTCACTTTGCTGTGCAAACACATACCCAGTGGGAAAGGTGAAGGGGAGGTATCTTCTCTGATTCCTCAGTCTGTCATGAATTGCATTTGTGATAGTTCCATGTTATTTCAGAGCTACCACATGGTTAGCCTTTGGCCCTAAGGCTGTGTCACTATTTTAAATTTTAAGTGCAGTTTTACTGCCTATCACAAAGGACCCAAAAGCCTGCCTAAAAGTTCACTCTCTACCACATTTCAAAGAATTTCTCCTTTGCTTTCCTCCTCTACTACCCACCCGCATCTCTGACCTCTCATCTTCACCAAAGAGCAAAAAGGCTTTCTCTGCATTATGTAGATATATAAACTGATGTTATTAATTTAGTACCTCTTTATTATCTGTATAATATAATATACAACTTTTTATTAATTATATACTATAATGTATAATGTTTCAATTGATCAAATTACATATTATGTATTTGAAAATAGTCTCATACATATAATTTTACACATTAAAATAATAGAAATTTCTTTTTCACCTAAGTGGTTTTCTCTGACTGGTAGGATTTTCAGGAATGTATTTGGTTATAAAGTGAGAGACAGATTGCATTGGAAGTAATGGTACAGAGGAGCCTCCTCAGTAGTTGCCTAAAGCATATGGCCATTTCTTTATTAATGATGTTGTCACTGATGTTTGCAGTATATGACATCCGAAATGACTAATGATTACTAATGGTGCTACTCAATAATTTACCAAAACACATTTACAAATATTTTCTAAATCTATGAATTAAAGGTATCCATAATTCCTACTTACTATAAATTGAGGACTAACTTGTGAAATTAAATAAAATACTCCTATAGAGTGCATGCAACATACCTCATCAGGGTTGTTGTTACTCAAATGGTATATGAAACCATTTACATGATGAAGCAGCCTAAAATTCCAATCATACTTAATCATTATTAAATATTAAGGGAATATCCCCAGGTAAATGCAATATTTGTGGAGAAAGTCCATCTGTTTTGACTTTTCCAGAAAAAAATGAACCTCTACAAGAATAAAAAAATAAGGTATTTAGTATGCAGATTTAGATTATAAGAATGTGGAGTGAGCTTGCATCAGTGAAGGTCTGCAAGACCATCCTGAATGGCTGAGAGCTCAGCCAGAGAACAGAAAACAGTCTAGAAGCTGGAATTGACAGAGCCTTTATCCACCACAGTCAAGGAAAGGAGTTTTTATTTTATTTATTTTTTGTTTTTTAAACTTCTGAGCTCTGTCCTCAGAGCTGGCTGCTATGGCCTTTTGAGCAGAATGGCTTCTTTGTCACTTCTGCTTCCCAGATCTGACACAATTTGCCCTTTGTTGGCAAACTCTAAGCTATAACCAGGTATGAAAGGAGATTCTGGGAAGCATTTTTATCATTTGTAAAAAAGAGCGCTGTGCCGCCAAGTTATGGACAATGAAGTACATTACAGAAAATACCATATCTATAAACATAGTCACTTTACAAACACATAATGAAATAACCAACTAATTATCATCAAAGTTAGAATAAAGTCTTTCTATATCAGTCTTAAATATATAGACATTTACAAAATTAGGATTCGTTGACTAGAATCTCATGTATTGTCTATGTTTTCTTTTTCTCTAAGGGTGCTTAGAAATAATTTCACCTTTTAATATCCATTTAATAAAGAATCAGTGCTTTTCTAACAATACAATCTTTTTTTTTCTTTTTTTATTAATTTTATTGGGGTGACATTGGTTAATAAGATCATATTGGTTGTAAGAGTACATTTCTTTTTTAAATATAATCTTTATTGTGTGCTTTTTTCATTTCCTTTATTGTGGTTTTAGTTCCCTTATACCTCTCTCATCTCAGCAATTACCACACTGTTGTTCATGTCCATGAGTTCTTTTTCCTTTTTGCTCAGTCCCTCTACACCCCCTAACCTCCCACACACACTAGCTTTCCATCTATGAGTTTGTCCCCATTTTTTTCGTAAGTTCAGTTTGTTCATTAGATTCTACACATGAGTGAAATCATATGGTATTTGTCTTTCTCTGACTGGATTATTTCACTTAGCATAATGTTCTCTTGGTCCATCCTTACTGTCACAAATGGTAAAATTTTCTCTCTCTCTCTCTATATATATTTTCTTTATATACACACACATATATGTGTGTGTATTCAACTTTTACTGCCCTCTGCAATCCCTACACATATATGTGTGTGTATATAAAGAAATATATATTTATATCACATATATGTGATATACATACATGTATATGTATATAGATCACATTATCTTTTTCCAATCTTCTGTTGATGGACACTATCACCATGATGGACATGGCTATCACCATGTCTTGGACACAGGGAATAATGCTGAAATGAACATAGGGGTGCATATGTCTTTGTAAATCAATTTTTTTGAGGTTTTTGTGTAGAAATTTAGAAGTATTACTGGGTCACATGGTAACTATTCTTAATTTTTTTGAGGTACCACCATACTGTTTTCCATAGTGACTTTTCCACTTTATATTCCCACCAGTATAAGGCTTCCTTTTTAGCCCCAACCTCTCCAACACTTGTTATTACATATCTTGTTGATAGTCACCATTCTGATAGCCATGAGGTGATATCTCATAGTTTTGATTTGTATTTCCCTCTTAGCTAGTGAAGTTGAACATCTTTTTATTTATGTGTTGGTCATTAATGTGCCTTCTTGGGAGAAGTGTCTGTTCAGGTTCTTTCCCCATTTTTTATTAGATTTGTGTTTAGTGTTAAGTTGTATGTGTTCTTCATATATTTTGTATATTAACCCCTTGTCAGAGCTATTGATTGCAGATATCAAATCCCACTAATCTGATTGCCTTTTTGTTTTATTGGTGGTTTCTTCATATGTCAGGTATAATAATATTTTTAGTAAGTTTACTTGCTTGCTACCTTATGCACATCATGAAGATTTAATTTTTGAATAAATTGCCACCTTTTTCTGCCTAATATGTTCAGTTTCTCAGATAACATTTTTTAAACTAAAATTAGTTGTGGACTAATTTAAAAATCATGGTAATAATAAAATAGCTTGTATTATTTCTAGACAACTTACTATGTATGAAGCAGGAACTAAGACTTGTATATATGTACACTCTAGCTCATTAAATTATCACCTTTAATTATTAACTTTAAGGAAGATTTTTATAAATCCTTCTTTAAAGCTGAATAAAATGAAACAAAAATTTTAAGTAACTTGTACAAATTCAAAGAACTGACAAATGATAAGATTTAGATAAAAACTTACACTATTATGAGTTAGTGTGAACTTGTGAACCTCCCATAATACTTCCTATAATTATTAGCATAGTTATATATCTGATGTGTCCAAAAATGGACATTTAGTGGGAATATGGTAAAAGAGAGGTATGTGGGGAGGCTAAGAAATAAGAGAAGCACGTGAGAAAACTTGCCTCCTTGAGATAACCATCTTTTCTAGACTCCAAAATATCCTTTGCACAGATGTCCTTTGTCTGATTATGATTTTCTGATATTTTTTAAAGCTACAGGAAATATTTAATGACTAAACCAAAACCCCAATACTGCAAGCAATCATTTCTATTAAATACAATCTAAGTGCTAGTATAACACAATTTGAAACAGTTTACTAAAATAAAATTCTCCTCTGCCATTTGTTTTTTTAAACTCCAGGCAAAACTCTATATAAGATTTTAAAACATATTATTTAATAAATAAGAAGGTAATGATTTTTAAATGCCTTAAAGATTTTTTAATATTAGATGTTATTTTATAGATCTTTGCAATACAATATTAATTTACCTGAGAAATTATGCCATGAGGAATAAAAACATGTGTTTCTAACTAAACTTATTACCTTAAAGGCTTGATAAATGACAACTATGAAAAAAATTTCCCTTAAAACCATAGACTAATTGGCTGAATATAAAATCTCTTGGGTCAGAAATAACAGCTGTGCATATAACTATAAGGCAAAATATGAGGCAAGAGGAACAGATAACAGCAAATAAGTCTGTCATTTTATGTTGAATGATTCAAGAATGCTTACATGCTTCCTTTCTCTCTTGCATTCCATTCATAGGCCCACAGGTTCCACATCAGTGAGCAGCAATTTACCGTTTCTAATGTTTTTTCCTGTTTCAGTTGCTTTCTCTCTCTCTCTCATCACAGCCCTTCTCAACGTCTGCACACATCCTTGGTTTAGTTCAATCTACTGTATGGAGGCCAATGTGGGGAGCAGATATGAGCTTTTCCCTACACTGCCCTTGCACTGTTTGGGGTCTCATTAAGACTGTTCTATTTTTAACATCTTTTCCGCATTTTGTAAACTACAAATTTTAAATATATTGCATCATATTCTTATTCAACTTTTACTGCCCTCTGCAATCCCTAAATATAAGCAAACTACCATTTTCAAATAAAATGAAAATTTGCTTATTCATGATACAAATTAAATGGCTATCCCTGTCCCTAAGATAATGACCCAAAGTCTTTAAAATTGCTTATGGAGTTGTTCTGACATTGGTCTTTGCATATGTGTATGGTTTCATTGCTCATCTTTCCTGCATTTGTGCTCTGTCTTGGGTTGCTGATTCTATACCTCGTGCTCATCCCTTAGCCTTAATATGTGCTGCAACCTCTTGCTTAATCATTTTCTAGTCTGTTTTCTTGAATAAATACTAGTCGTCTTTTTTTCACTTGTTACCTTAACAGTCATGATTTCTATTTACTTCAGGAAATTTTTTCTCCATTCATCATTTCCCCTATTTTGTTTAGCTGAAGGTGTACTTCAGCTACCACAGCATCGCATTTCTGTTTTGTACTTATGTTTTAGTTGCTTGCTTTCTGCTTTCTATTGTAAGTGCTCAGAGGAAAAGATCACATGTACCTTGCTCTCCATTTCAAATTTAACTCCTAGCAAAATCTAAAAAATTTACTTTTAAAATGCAAATTCCAAATCTGTAAATTCTTCACCTAGAGGTAACTTACCTTCTCACCTACACAAATTAAAATGTTAATGTAACTCATTGTCAACATTTAAGTCAAAATTGTGGGGGTTTGGAAGTTTCAGAGGGAATAATATAATATGAAGCATTTTATATTAAAATAATTTTAATGCTTAAATTAATAATTACAAGAATATTATTCTAATTTTCAGGTCTATCAATTGAAATTAGATTGTTCTAATTTGGCACATTGGCATTGTGTTGGCACTGTTCAAATTATGAGGACAAAAGATACTATAAAAATGTTTATATATATATATATATATATATATATATATATATATGAATTTAGGTGTGTACCATGTTGGCAGATACTACATTCACTTCTTATAAAGTGCCTCAGAAGCATGTAGTATAATAGGAAGTAATCTAGAAATAATTTGGTTAAATTCTCATAAAAACAGCTAGTATCCTAAAAAAATACAGAACTTGCATGTTGTCTTTCCTATTATAAATGTTCCAAACATTAAGCTAAGAAATAAATCTAAGAAAAAACAAGCTTTGGGTAAATAATGGAAACTGATAAAAAATCTGCCTCCTAAAAGAAATGTAAATTTCTTTTGGCTATACTAAATTTCCTTGAAACACATTTTGGCACATTGTACATTCAATTAAAAAAACATAACAAATAAACACTGACATGGATAAAAAAACAGCTATAGCACCTAATTCTTTTGTTTTAATTTTTCAATTACAGTTTACATTCAATATTATTTTGTTAGTTTCAGGTACGCAACATAATGGTTAAACTAATCAAATACTTTACACAGTATTTCCCCAGGTATATCCAGTACCCACCAGGCACCAAACACAGTTATTACATTATTGACTATACATCTCCATAACTAGTTTGTAACTATCAATTTGTACTTCTTAATCTTTTTAACTTTTTTACCCAGTTCCCCCAAACCAGCTCCCCTCTCTGGCAACCATCAGTCTATTCTTTTCTTCTAAGAGTCTGTTTCTATTTTGTTTGTTTATTTATATTATTCTAATTATTATTCTATTATTCTAATATTATTTCTATTATTCTATTATTATTTATTTAGATTCCACACATAAGTGAAATCATATTGTGTTTGTCTTTCTTTTCCTGACTTATTTCACTTAGCATAATACCCTCTAGGTCCATTCCTGCTGACTCAGATGGTAAGATTTCGTTCTTTTTTATGATTGAGTAATATTCCATTATATATATGTACCACAACATTTTTATCCATTCTTCTATCAATGGGCACTTGGGTTGCTTCCATTTCTTGGCTATTGTAAATAACACTGTAATGAACATAGAGTTATATCACCTTAATTCTTGTCAAATGGCTTTCTAAAATGAGTTGAGAATGAAATATGAGTTAATTTGGCCATAAATCATCAACATTTCTTCTGATAACCTGTATTGGATAGTATGAGAAAGAAGATCAGTATACTGACAATTCATAAAGCCCTTCTGCATAATAGTAGGTTTCCTATATTTTCCTGCATTTAATCAATTGGGTGTATGTGTGTGTTTGTCCATAATAATTTATCAATGTGTGAAAATAATATGTATTATGCATATTGATTTGAAAGAGGAGAGAAGCAGAATTATATAGGAGTTAGTAGATAATATTATGTCTGTCTTAGATATTAAATAAAATAGAATATCTTTTGCAATTTTATTATCTGAAATTGGGTAAAGTACTAAATTTTTCTAAGTATCTATTCTAGGGTTGTTTTAAATATTAAAGAAAGGTATAAAAAGTAATTAGTACAGTACTTGATTCAATACTTACCTCATTAGGAATACTTGTATTGGTGTGTCCAGTAAGAAAATCAAAATTATATTTTTATTAGTTTTTGTTTTTTACTGTCTTATTAACAGTATTTCATATTCTAAAATTAAACATTCCTCTTCCACCATACAGTGTGCTCTTCAAGGACAACAAATAAAAAACAGTTTCAAAATTTTCCAAATGAGAAATTTTCAAGTATATTAACTGGGAATTATATGTGATAATATTTCCATATTAGAAAAAAACTTCATTGAGAACCTGAAGGAACTATTTTTGTTACTAACATTTTTAATATATCATTAAAAGAAAGCATTGCCTTAAAGACTTCAGAGTAGTTTAAACTACAATGTAAACTTCAAAATGTCTGATTATTTGCTTGATATTTAATTTATTCTACAGAACACATTTGCTATATCAAATTATAAGGAAATGGAACCATTTAAAGTGCCACTTCTAACGTATTGTTGTGACTTAGAAATATGACACCAGGTAATACTTCTGAGTGAGAAGACAAGGAAATTAGATACTGAATGCTTTGTAGTTCTCAATATATAAAACTTTTAACTCTTATTTAAGGAATGACACAACCTATAAAGACAACCAACCAAAGCATCTATATATTCTACAATTAACAGAAAAAAATTATAATTCTAGAATATATTAGAAAAATTGACTTATTCTCTTAAGAAAAAAATATTTTGTTTACTGGGATCTAAATCACTACATAAAGCTTTTGTTAGAATTACTGCCAAGTTTAATTGCTATACTCACAAAGTTGTATAATTTTCATTACTGCATTTAAAAATTTAATTAAAATGAGTATTATATTTGCTTTATAATAAATTATTTTAAACTGTTCATTATCAGACCTAAACAATGGATGCATGTGCAATGTGATATTATACTTTTTTAAATAAAAGGTACACTTTTTTTCATTCATTTTCAGAATAAAATTTTATGGAACCCAAAGTAAGAAATACAGGTACAGTTCTTAGGATAACAAATGTTGAATTATTGATGATTAGTGAGTTTTTGGCAGCTTATATCTTAGAAGCAGCAGGACATATCAGAGCTAGTAATGATAAATATATTTTCAAAAGAAAACTGTAATCACAATTGAAGCATAAAGAACTTAAGTGAGAAATTTCAAAGAATCAGTTTGTGTCCTAATGAGAATCATGAAAAAAACAAATAATTGAAATAAAAATTTCAAAGGAACAGAAATAGATCAGTTAACTTCTGTACTTGAATAGCAATAAAAATGTGAAAACAAAAAAAAAACAAAATAAGATTAAAATATAAATGGGAAATAAAAACCGTTTACTATTATATATATAATAGTAAAACTAATTCTCCTTAACTTTTAGTTTTAACTTTGAAATTTAAAGCAGACAAAATTTTAAGTAATTGTTTTTTATTTAGCAATTGTGAATGTATACTGGAATTAATAAATCAAAATGCTAGTCTATACTACTACTATGAAATGTAAAACATGCACACATTAATTTACTGTCAATTTATTGAGTACTTTCTGTGCAAGACATTAAGTTAGATGAAGTGAGGGATTAAAATTGTATACTAGGAGTTTACTCCTGCCCTAACAAAGTTGGCAGTTTTGTGTAGGGCTAGGTAAATGGGCAACTGAAGTAAGACATTCACTGTGTACCTAGGGGAAGGTCCTTATATTCTTCACAGAGGAGATATGTTAATTCTACTGAAAGGAACAATAATGTATTTTTTAAATGGAGTTTGAACTGAGCTTCATCAGCAAATATGTATCTGTAGCTGGTAAGATTTTTAAAATGTTCTGAGTTTAAGAAATAAAATATAAAAATACTAGTTGATAACATGGGCAGGATATGTTCAAGAGACAGGTAGAGAGTGAATGAAAGAACTTGGTTTCAGCAAAGAGGAGTTGCAGGAAAGAAAAGAGCTAGGAAGTTATAAGTGGGACCACACACTACAGGCCCCACGGGCCCAGTCATTGAACACCATGATGAGCCTCATTCTTTGAGTAATGGAGAGTCAGTTCAAATTGTTGAGAACAAAAGTAACATGACCAGAAAGGTGATACTTGACACTGAAGATGGAATGGGATAGAAAAGAAGCAGGCAATTATACAACAATAAAAGGACAGAACATTCCAGATAAAGGGTACAGTTAATGCAAAGGCCTCCCAAAAGGACAGAAGACTGGTATTCTCGAAGGACAGGTAGAGGTGACTGTGCTTGGAGCTTGAGTAGCTAGATAGAACAGTAAGAGAAAGAGAAATAAGATAGAATAGAGCTTTGTAAGCCACCATAAATAATTTTGGTTATATTTTCAATTGGGACTGGAGGACATTAAGTAGGAAAGCAATAGGTGTTAAAATACTAAAATTATATCCAACCTGTCTGATTGAAAATGTGTCTTATGAGGTTAAATGAATAGTAGGTGATGCCTTTAGTGCTTTTAGGCTGTATAACCTGGATTCTGTTTTTGAAAAACAGAGAAAGAGAGAAAGAACTTGAGAATAAGATTATAAGCTCTTTTTTTTTCTTATTTTTTTAGTGCAAAGAGTGTAGTACAGCATCATGATGCCTAGAGAGGAAAATGTCATGGGGGTAAGAATTGTACTGAAAAATAATGTAAAGAAGTCAAGACTAATGAAGATAGAAAGATGCAAATTGATTTTTCAGTTATTAGATTACTCATTATAAGTCACCCAGACAGCGTCTGACGAGAGTGATGAGAAGAAAAGCCAAATTATTAAGGTTAAAGTAGAAGGTGAGAAATGGATCTAGCAACTAAATTTTATTATTTAAAAAAAAGCTGTGAAATAAAGAAAAACACTTAGCTATTTCAGTTATTTTATAGCATTAGAAATAAACTCTGTCTCTAAAATATGGAGCAAATGTTTAAAGTTGATATCTACTTATTTTGACCAACTTTCTGCATTTTCAGCTTTGGAAGTAACTTGTCACCTGTTTTACATTTACACTCATTTTAAATTTAGGAATAAATTGGTTGTGCATATTGGTCTGGTTTTGTTTGATAGCTCATTATAATGAAAAGGAGTGAAAAACACCTGAAACATGGAAGGCAATTTAATAGATATGAATTTGTCTTATAAGATTTTATTATTTTTATGCAGAAATTCATTAAACTACATGGTTATAATTTAGTGGGGATATGAGGTAAATGCAATAATTCAAAATACTGCTTTAAATAATGTTTTCAAGTCTTTGTTCCCTAACATATAAAAAAAACATGAGTGAACTCAATTTGAAGGCAAACTTTTGGTCTAAAACTCTATGACTAAACATTTTTAGGAAGTTTTTAGAACTCAAATGACAGAAAAAATAGCATTGCCTATGACTCCAGAGCACCTTTTGGTGTGTTGGCCCATTTGATCCCCTACAACTTTGTAAGTGTAACTATTTGTGCCATGAATTGAGGAAACTGAATTTAAATGAGGCTGAATTAAATTTTATAGTTTATTGATAATAAAATTAACATTTTGGCCCTAGTTTTCTGATACTTAAATCAGAGTTTCTGATAATAAACAATATCCAAAATATACTATGGAAGCCTGAAATAGATTTAACAAATCTTTTAATTTATTATTTTCCCATCCATAGTTTCTAGAAAATTCAGAGAACAATCTTACAACTGTATGGGTCATATTATCCTAGTTCTGCATTGTTTTAGTGCATGGCTTTATCATTATTATCTAGTCAGTCTAGGTTGTCAATATTCAAATAAGGAAGTTTATATTGTCTTCAAAACCAGAAACCATGAGCACAAAAGATAAATAAACAACAGTACCAAATAATTCCTTGACTTGATTGAATGGATTAGAGGAGACATTTATTCAGCTGAAATTTCCATTGTAGTAACACATTCAAATATAATTTATTTAGTGAATATTCATTGAGTGCCTGTTTAAATATATTGATGACTAGAAAAAATTTAAAGCCCTGGCTGGCATAGCTCAGTGGATTGAGCGCGGGCTGGGAACCAAAGTGTCCCAGGTTCAATTCCCAGCCAGGGTACATGCCTGGGTTGCAGGCCATAACCCCCAGCAACCGCACATTGATGTTTCTTTCTCTCTCTCTATCTCCCTCCCTCCCTTCCCTCTCTAAAAATGAAAATAAAAAAATCTTAAAAAAAAAAGAAAAAATTTAAAAGGACATAAAATGCAGTACAAGGGAAGGGTTGCTGTCAAGGGAAAACCATCTGGTCCTCAGTCAGGAGATTTCACAAGAGGGTCTTTACCTCAGTGTGTTCATTTTGGTCCAGTGAGAAAACCTCTAGCTCTTACACTTAGAATTATGACTTCTCTGTCCAAAGACAGCAGCTCTTTCTATCAAGGGTGAATGTATTATACACAATAGCAAAGATTGAGATACTTATATAAACCAGCATTGCAATGAATTAATTTAAAATAAAAGAGTATATATCAAAGGAAACACATTGTATCACCTGATAAATGCTTCCTTCTTATTAGAAAAAAAAATAGGAAAGCCAAACTGTAATCATAAATTTGTCTGGTAAATAAGAATGACACTGTCAAAGAGTTAAAACAAACAAACAAAAAGAACAAACTGGCAGTGACCAAAGGGAAAGTGGGAGGGGATAACAGGAAAAGAGGGGAAGGGGCAAGTCAAGGAACTTGAATAGAGGACCCACAGGCATGGACAACAGAGTGGGGGCTGACTGTGGCGATCAGAGGTTGAGGGAGGGGAGAGCAACAGGCAAAAGGGCAGGACAACCGTGAGTGAATAACAATTAAAAAAAAATTCCCTGTAAATAGACTTTAAAACAAAATGAAAAGGAACAAAAATTCATAGACACAGATGACAGTATGGTAGTTACCAGACAGAAAGGGGCATGGAGGAAAGTTTTAAAAGGTAAAGAGGGTCAAGTACATAGTGAAGAAAAGAATTTGACTTTGGGTAGTAAATACACAATTCAATATGTAGATGATGTATTATAGGATTGTACATGTGAAACTATTTTTATCTTATTTCCCGATGTTGCCCCAATAAATGTAGTTTAAAAACACTTGGTAGATTGAAAGAAACTATTTTCATGGTATTAACAAACAATGGATTTATATAGGGGTGATATAAAGTACTCACACAAATTAAAAAACAAATAGACTTAAGAGAAACAGATAACATCAGAATGGAATAGTGTATTGAAGGTTATAAAAAACCAGTGATTAGTAAATCTATGAAAGGATTTATGTCCATCTCTTTAGGTTAAAGTACTGAGATACCTCAGTACAAATATTGTTATTGCAATTAAGGAAATCAAAACACTTCACCTTGATCGACAAATACATAGTCTGAATTATCTAAATTTTAATGCGCAAAAACTTACATTATTGAAAACTAATTTAATATTCATCTTAATCTATTTTTTGTTTTTATTGATTTAATTGAAAAGTTAGTAAGATTTATTTCAACATGTCAAATTCTCAATACAAACTTTCCATTTACTGCCATGTGTGTAGTTATTAATAAAATCCTAACTAATATTATACACACACACATCTCTCCAAATTCAGTTTCAGAGGATAACTTTATGTGCTTAATATCTACTAAACACTAGATGAAGTGCTAATATATACATTAAGCATGATTCTGCCCTCAAGTTGTTTACAGACTAGCAGGAAAGATAGACCTAAAACATAAGCCAAAGGGAGGATATGGAAAAAATGATTGAATAAAGTTCAATGTACAGTGGCAGAGTGATCCTATAGTGCTAGACAGGTTGAAGGAAAGCTTCAGAAACAAAGTGAAATTGTACTTCTATAAAGAAGACATACAGAGGGCCCATAGACATTTGACAAAATGCTCGACATCACTAGCCTTCAGAGAGGTGCAAATTAAAACCACAATGTAACATCACCTCACACCTGTCACAATTGCTATCATTAATAAGTCAACAAACAAGTGCTGGCAAGGATGTGAAGAAAAGGGAACTCTAGCACACTGTTGGTGGGAATGCAGACTGGTGCAGCCACTGTGGAAAACAGTATGGAATTTCCTCAAAAAACTAAAAATAAAACTGCCATTTGACTCAGTGGTTCCACTGCTGGTAATGTGCCCTCAGAATCCCATAAGACCAATACAAAAGAATTTATACACCCCAGTGTTCATAGCAATACTGTTTACAACTGCCAAGATTTAGAAACAGCCTAATTGCACATCAGTAGTTGAGCGGATAAAAAAAAAAAAAAAAAACTATGTTACATTTACACAATGGAATTCTACACAGCAGAAAGAAAGAAAGAATTCCTACCTTTTGTGACAGCATGGAATGAACTAGAGAGTATTATGCTAAGTGAAGTAAGCCAGGCAGTGAAAGACAAATACCATATGATCTCACTTATAAGAGGAATCTAATGAGTAAAATAAACATGAGGAAAATAGAACCAGAGGCATGGAATCATGGAACAGACTAACTGTTCCATGATTACTAACTGTAATGTCAGGGGGACTGATTAAAAGGAGGTGAAAGGATATATCAAAAAATGTATATGAATGACCCATGGACATGGACAATGGTGAAGGGACTGATTATGGAAGTGGAAGGTGGGCTGGGTGGAAGCGGTAAAGGGGGAAAAAGTGGGACTATAATAACATAAACAATAAAATATTTTATAAAGAAACAAAACAAAGTGAAATTGAAGGGAAAATATGAAGGCTGAATAGGAGATTTAAAAAGGAATCCAGAGAATAAGGGACATTTTGAGAGGAAGAAATTTCATGAAGGAACTTGATATATTTATGCTACTGCTCAAAATGTAAGAAGTAACTCTGGAAAATGAAATATGGGCATATATGGGTATGGTTGGGAGGAGAGGCTGAGGATGGCAATGATGAAGCCCATGTGGCCAAAAAAAAAAATGGACGCCATCTGAATACTTTGGATTAGCCTCAACGTCTCTGGAGTTTTTCCACTACTTCTCCTCCACTCATCCCAGGTTTTCAATAGTTTCAAGTCCACAATGAAAGGGAACTTAGACATGCACATTTCCTATTATGTACAGTTATATTGACTCATGGAATCCTCCAGCAAGCATCCTGCATTATTAGGAAAGAAAGATAGATAGAAGCAGGCATGTCAGAGATCTGTACTCAACCTTAAAATGTTAAGATTTTATCCTCTTTGTGGTGGGGAGTCAGCATTTATAATGATAAAATGAAAGATTAGAGTTGAATTTCCGAAACATCATTCAAGCAGCAGTATAAAGACTATATTGGAGGGGTGTTTGAGGCAAAAATGAAAGCATAAAGTTCAGGTATCCATAATCACATAATTTTAATAGTTTTAGTAGTTAGCAGGTAATAATTTGTTCAATTTCATTACCATGAATGAAAGCAGGTTATGTATTAGAGGAAAATAAATCTGCTTTATTTCATTATTTACTTCTGGTAAAACAGATGTTAATGTCACATATTTAAGCATGGATTTAACAATTCAATTTTTTGAGAAAAAACAGAATTTTAAGTGAAAGATTTCCCAAAAGTGTTCAACTCAGCTGGGCATTCTTATTGTTCTCTTAAAGCTGTATTTTACATTATGCTCAAGGAAACCGCTAATAAACAGTAATAATGATGACATGGTAAATTGTCCCTAGTGAATTCCTATACATTTCAGTAATGGTTTGTATAACACACTTAAACTATGTAGGCAGGAATAATCAGGAAATATATGCACATATTCTACTGTTTATTGTCTCATTTCATGTTATTAGATGTTCATACATTATGGGTATAATAAACATCCATTCAAGAAAATGCTATTATAAAGAAACCCATAATTACAGCTGGAAAAGTAAGTTCTGAAAGTAAAATAGATAAATAGGTAAACTTCAATGTAATTGTAAAAAAAAAAAGATCATCGGGGATTTTTAAACACTTGTGATTCTGTGTTCATAGACCTAAATTATTATGACCTATAAATCCTAGGCATAATTTCATTACAGCTTGGTTTCTTGCACATCTGGATTTAGTTGGTGGCTTTAGTAACATTTCTTTAACAGCAGTCTGCATTTAGTTTCAGGATTTTGTGTTAAGAGCATTGGAAAACATTTGTAGGACTGGGGAATAATTCTCTGAAATATAAGTTTTGGCAGAAAAGATTCTTATAGGTAGCTTTTATATATCCATGCAGGAAAACTTAAAATACATAAATATTCAAATAATCAGAAAATCTAGAGTATAAAACTCATGATATTTATGTGATCTGCCAATCTGCTTTTTAAAAGGAAAGGATGTGAAAAATCAAGTAAAGGATAACACTATAATTAGTCTACATATGAAATCAGAGTTTGATTTTAAGTTGGAAATTAAAGTCAAGGAGATGAAGTGAACAAATTATGTAAATTGCTGAGTAACATTCCCGTAACATTCCCAATGGTACATGTTAAAAACAAAGGAACTATTGAATGATTAATATGTGTCGATTACCTTCATAATTCACATTCTATTTATAGCTTGAAATAAATCCCATACTCATTTATTATAGTCATTTTACAGGTAGGAAGCTTGTAAGCGTGGATTTAAAATTTCAATTGATTGAGAAAAACAGAAGGATTTAAAATAAAATATTTCAAACTCAGAAAGATTAATAACAGAAATAACTGAAAGATTTCTGTTATGTTCTTTTCAATAGTGACATTAAACATGATTTGGTATTTTAAAATATATGTTCTCTTTGTCTCCTCTTCTAGAATCCACTTTCCACGTGGGTAAGAACTTTTAAAACAAAAATTGCACTGGACAAAGTTATATCAGTAAGGCAGACTTTATTCAAAGCTATTCCAGTGGGGGAGAGACCAGAATATTGCCTAAACTCAACTCCTCTGGATAAAAAGAATAAGGGCTTCTAAGGAGATTCAGGGATGTCACAGGAAATATATGCTTGTTAATTGACCTTAACAAAAAGTAAATTTTCTTCTATCTTCATGGCAGAGGGAAGTTTTGCAACTTGGAGCAGGGTTTCCTAACCTAAACCAGGGTTCTATCATCTCTATTCAGACCTAGGAGACAGGGATACTATTTTTTATTATTAGTTTTTAAAGGAATGGTTCCCAGGTCCTTGAGAAACATATTCTCAGGTCTTATACTTGGCAAGAAGCTTTAAAAAATATTTACATCTCAGAGCATTGGAGAAGTAATTTATACAAGATTTCTAAGGTAAATGCTATTAAAAAAGGGAGGTCAGGAACCTAGTGACAGGAAGAAGCTTGCTTATCTACAGTCTGGTCAACCTGGGGAAAACAATAAGGCTTCTTGGTCAGAAGTGTTTCTTTATCTGTTGTCCTAGTACAATGTCAGCTTTAAGCAGGACCTATATCCTTGACTTTTGGGAGTGGGGCTTGTTCAATAATCTTGTCCTTCTTCCCTGAGTCATGGACCCTTGGTGGGCAAAGTCTACCTTCTATCTCAGTATATCTAGGAGATCCATAATGCTCTGTCCCTCCTGAGCTATAGAGGGGTGCATCTTCTACTCTTCCTCCTTGCCACAGGAGGGCTTTCTTTTTTGTTCTGTGAGGCACAAGATTCTGAGATGAACTTCCTGTTTTTCCCATAGAAAAAGCCCTGCTGTAGGCCTTTGCCTCTGAGATAAATCCTCTCACGCTTTCATCTTTCTTGCTGGAGTTGAGGAAGGTCCACACAGATCCATGAGTGAGTGGAAACCTAGCGGGGGTGACTCCCAGCAGCTCTGTTCCATGCCATACATGGCATTTAGTGATTAAAAATTTTGGTCAGATTCTTCTATACCCATTTGTTCCATCTCTGGCTTTTCTTTCTCTCTCATCCTATGACAACAGCCAGTGCTCACTTTCTGGCTTTCCCGGGATGGTCTCCATACACTTGATTTCAGGCTACTGGGTCACCTTGAGAACTCAGCTACTTCATGAGGTCAAAAGCATGTTGATTTTGTAATTTGTCTTACTTTTTCTTGTTCTTAAGTTGGAAGAAATGGCTTTATTGCTTTCCACATCCCAAATAAAACCAGAACTCTGATACTATTTATTCTAGAATTCCTTTTTAGTTATTAGAACAACACATAAAATGACTTGGCTTTGAACATTAAAATAGCTCAAAAACACTGATGAGAAATACAAGTCTCAAGTTACATTTTTCATTGATTTGTACTATTTAAAAAATATATAATTTAATGTAAGATGTTACTCATTAAAATATAATTGTGAAAGTACCAAATAACTTTAAATCACATAGCAAAAGAAAAATATAATAATTTTCTTACAAAACTCTAATGTACTTTATTATGCAAAATATCTTTATGAAAAACAGTTTTCTCAATGGTGACAAAATGTTGCAATTGAGTAGACATTTCTAAGAATGACATACATTAAAAATTAGGAGGAAGTTTTAATTTACATTAAAATAACTGAAATGAATTTAAAAATACATATGGATTCAGTTGTTAGCAATAAGTTTCTGACTTTACATGATATAACCAGAGTACTCTTGTATACATTTTTAGTTTTAATATGAGCAAAAATTTCAATTTGATATAAATGCATACACTTTTAAAACTAACTTTTATTTATAAAATCCGATAAAGGAGGTAAACACCTAAAAGAAAATTTGTTAATTCTTTTAAAAATCAAATATTTGAAACAAGAAACTTTGAAGATTAAGTAATTTAATAAAAATAGAAGATAAATCTGAATAGGTTATAATGATTACAACTTTTTAGATTTATATTTTGAGATTCTCTGAACAATAAATCTGTCATCTTTTCTCAACACTGTTTATATTATTTCAAGTTAGAAATCTATATAAATATATTTATAAGTAAAGTAATCAGTCAGGAGGTAGGAGAGGATAATGTGGGTAAAGAGGGAAGGGTTGTCAGGAACATCAATAAAGGACACATGGACAAAGCCAAAGGGGGGTAGGATCAAGGGTGGGAAGTGGGGATGGCCGGGGTGGGGTCAGTGGTAGGGGAAAATGGAGACAACTGTACTTGAACAACAAAAAATTTGAAAAAGATAAAGCTACACACACACACACACACACACACACACATACTGGACATAAAGTTATGAGACCTTGACATATTTTACTACAACTAACAAATGGCTATAAACATTTTAATATTTATGTGTCATCTTTTATTATATTTTTATTATCATTAATGATCAAATGAAAGGAAATAATCTATAAGATTATTTTAATCTTTGAATAAGATTATTATAGAAAATAATGAATAAACACTAATGCATAGAACTAGAGGAGAAACAATTTTAAAGAAATTTATGGTGTGAAAATTTTAGATTCAAATGGTTTTTAAAATCCATTTAATTTATGCATATCACATACTCTCAGCTCCCTGAATGATGATTTATTATACAGGTAAAGATGAAGAATAAAGCTATTTTTAAGAATCTGAGCTAAGAGGAAAACTGAGCTCCAATCTGAGTTTCATCATTTACATTGGTAACAATCTCTTTGTTCCTCAGTTTCTTCATCTAATAGCAGACTTTTATTAATTACTCAATTCAGAGATTCAATGAGCATGCACACACACACCAACACAGAGTTAACACAACGGTGTCTGGTATATAGGAAGTATTTTGAAATTATTACACATTACTAATAAAATCAGTCATATTAGATATTATTTGCACTTAGAAATGTAAGTATGCTCTCACAAAATTTAATGTCTTATTTCAAAATGATTTTATTGGGTTGGCCAAAAATTCCATTTAGTACATTCCATAAATTAAAAGAAAAACTTTTAATTTTCACCAATAACTTTATTAACTTGGATATTTTGAGTGTGTCGGCTATTTCCCCCATAGTATAATGTTGATTGTTTTTAATTAATTTCTCAATTTGATTGCTATCAACTTCAACTAATTTACCTCACTGTAGAGCATATCCAGCAAGAAATCTCCAACACAAAATTTGCAAACCACTTTTGAAATGTTCAGTCATTTGTTACAGCATCTTCTTCATACAGTGCACAAACATTTTTTGTGTTTCAGTTTCATTTTTACTTTCTTGAAATAAAACAGCATAATATGCTGAAAATGTTGCATATTTTCTTCCATCTTCAGTATAAAATGGCTACACAAAAATTCACCAGTTTCGATAAGTATTTTTTAAAGATTTTATTTACTTATTTTTAGAGAGAGGAGAAAGGGAGGAAAAAGAGAGGGAGAGAAACATCAGTGTGTGATTGCCTCTCACACCCTTGTGCCCCACTGGGGACCTGGCCTACAACCCAGGCATGTGCCCTGATGAGGAATTGAACCAGTGACCCTTTGGTTCACAGGCCAGCACTCAATCCACTGAGCTACACCAAGCAGAGCTTGATAAGTATTTTTTAAATGCACATTGATAAGACAGCTGTCACAATACAAAATAACAAATTTGCTTCCAATGAAGGTAAAGATAACTAAACAATACTAGAGCCATCATACGTTAAAAAAAAAACCCAAAAAACCCTTTTTGGCCAACTCAGTATATTGCTACCTGTGTTACAAGCGAATTTTTTGTTTGCAGAGAATGTGTCATATAAATGTTACAATTGTATTTATTGTGAACAATAATATTTTCTTCTAAAATAATTAGGCAGGCCACTATTGCATTCTCTAACTGAACTGCAGTAACAACAAAACTCCACTAGTCATAGAACAATTAAAAGAGGTTTCCTATATTCACTATAATTAAAGTTGAAAATGTCTTCTCTTTTCACTAGAATATCTGTTTTTGTATCTACTTTCTCTACCTTATTAATATTTGAAAAATTTTAATCTTATTATTTAAAAATTATATCATCTTGCCTTGAAAAACTAAGAAGGTGCCTACTTCCAAACAGAGAAATGGAACTATTCCAAGACCTATGAACATGAAGGACAACACATACATGTGGGTACATCAAATATTGCCTAGCAATTTTTGTGGTAACATGAGAATAGGCGATGAGTTGAGTCAGAGGGGTGAAAGAGAACAGAATTTTGATTAGAAAAAATTTAAAAACCTGTGATAACAAACCTAAAATATATAATTTGTCAGTTGTATTTGCTCAAGAATCAGCAGCAGATGTTGAACACATTCTTTGTAGAATCTCCACCAGAATCTTTTGCTCAGTATCACATATATGCAGTTTGACTACTTCATCTAGTGAGTAAAACATAGTAAAAATGAAATTAAACAAATGATATCAATAGACGTTAGATGCCAACAAATTTAGGAGAGTCAGATCAAAATAAAATTTTATATTCATTGCAATTAGGTTCTGAACAATTGGTGATATTAAGTAACCATAAAATGCATTTAAAAATACTCAAAGTAATTAGATGTTTTAGTAGGTTTAAGCAGGATGATGACAGTAATGTGCCATTTCAATGGCATTTTTTGGAACCAAGTGTCTTTAGCAAAGTAAGTAATCAAAAAATGTACTTTAACCACATATATCATTTACAAGTTTGAAGTTTTTATATATAGTCATATGTACAGGGAGTCTTGGCTTCCTGGAACTTGTCATGGATGATGGGCATGGGGGCACTATGACATAGAAGATATGCAAAGATTTTTGCATATGTTATCAGAGTGGCATGCTGAAGCCAACTTGCATTTTTATTTGAGAATGATTTTGTCCCAAATCCATCCATGTTCTGTTGAAATTGAAATTGAAGTGAAGTTGAAATTGGTTATGGTGTGGATTTTAACACATGAAAATCAGCAAATAGTATAAATCAAGATTTTTATCTATGTTTTCTTCCGTAGATGCTGTTAAGCATTTACCAGCATTCTGCTTGTATCTACTCTAGTCAAAAAATGGACTCATTTCTTTGAGAAAATTCAATAAAATTTTTTTCTCTCAAAAATGTGGGTAATTTAAAATACAGAGAAAGTCATCCCACTATTGGAGATGTGACTGACGCACCATGTATATGTGGGTGCCATTAAGCTCCCCCAAAGGGAATAAACTAATAATGAGTTAAGAAAACAAAGCCAATCAGGACTGTGGTTCCATGTTTATACCTCCAAAAGACAGCTGAGACAGCTAGATTTTCCATACCCAATTTTAAAGACAGTAAAAATAGTGCTTCTCAAATGAGAAAAATATGCTTAAAAATGAGAAGTTTGGAAATAGTGGGTTAAAAAAGAGCAGTGACAATATCAGACTATATCCAGGACCTGTTTAAAGAGTATTACCCTTCACTGAGGTCTTTGCCTTGCCTAAATATGACACTAGACCTGAAATGTCATTGTGAATATTTATCAATTCCCTACACGATAAAACATAGAAACCCCATAGCTCAGGTTAGGTTACAGTAGTGTGCCAAACAGAGAAAAGTGAACTTTGGAAAGCAGCATTAGGATAAGACTTTGGCAAGATTCTGAGTAAAGGCATTATTTAGTCATGGCATTAAAAAATATCAGGAAGATAGGAATTTACTTCTAGAGTGAAAAGTATCACCTGCAACAACAAAATTGATGAGTAGTTTGTCTAGTTCCTTCTTCAGGCCAAGTCACTTGATGTTTGGCATCTGGTATCAGCAGTTCATAGGTGGCTGCATAGATCTATGATAGAGGGATGGCATCTTAAATACATAATCATCCAACTGTTTCTAAGTGATTAGCTCAACCAGAAACTCAACACAAGTAGGGACACTGTGTCAGGGTTATGAGATAGTTCTGTTTAATCTGATCCCCTTGAAGGGAAATAGCCTTGTACTTCTGCTTTCTTTAACTTTCTTTCCAAAGCACTTCCACTGTGAATTCTGTAAAAAGAACAATTGTGGGATAGAAATTTCAACAGCAGATGAGTACTATGGAGAGGAACCGTAGAAGTCAGGGTCCAGGCAGAAGGAAATACCACACTTATGAATTTAATAGAGGATATTTACCACAACTTTATTGAAAAAAAAAGAATCACAAATATAACACTGAGATTGTAACTGAAAAGATCTGCCACCACCCTGAGTGCAGAGGTTGCAGTTACTACTTGGAATCTGGGGACAGATGCCAGGCAGCCCTGCAGCCTAGACCTTGGAGAAGTGTGTGCAGCTCAGCTGGCACTGAATCTTCAGGGTTATTTATCTGAAGAGGTAGGAAGCTTATTTCCCAGGTCAGAGTGAATTGCTATTGCTATAAGAACAGTCAAGAACAAGAAGCAAACAAGCAAAAGCAATGTCTTCTTCCTTTAGACTTCTAGACTCCCACCATCATTTATTCAGCAGAGTCTAACCAAGAACAGGTGGCAAAGTAAGTGTGGTTTGTGAGTCCCAGCTCTCACATCACAGTGCAGAGAAGAATGGGTTTGAAACTGGTGTGAAGCTGGAAGTCGGTTCTGGTCAGCAGAAACACCTACCTGATACTTGTGAGCAATCACACATGGATGATATTTTAAGTTAATAAGTTTTAGAATGGTTTTTGGTGAAGAAGTAGATAACTAAGGTACTATTGTTCTGGTAAAAATATTATATTCAAACCCAAATATCTCACGGATTTCCACCCCTGCCATGATTTCTTATTGAAGAAACAACTCAAGGATGAACTTTATTTCTCCTGTGTGATAAATGGAGAAGGTACAGAAAAATATTGACTCTATGTAAAAGTAGAAGTAGAGTATACAATAACTACATATGTTATTATTATTATTATTATTATTATCATGGAACAGAAGGTAAGTATTTTAAGCCATACAATGTAAAATAATTACATATATAAAGGAGTGAAGGTAGAGAAAGGCTGTGGTGGATGTCTATTGACAACGGCTGCAGTCCTCATGTCCGGCAAAACTGCACTCAGTATTTTTTGCCACCATGTCTCCTTTTTCCTTGTGCCACGGGAGAGTTAATCCCACTATCACCTTCAGGAGTAAGTGAGCACTGATATGTTTATATCTGTCAGCAACTTTCTTTCCCCTCTTTGCTCAAGTATAGAAAGACTATGTATGTTAGACCAGGGTTTCTGAACCTTTCACTATTGAGTGAGATAATTCTTGGTTGTAAGGGCTGTCCTGCACCCTGTAGGACACTGAACAACATCCCAGGCTTGTATCGTGTAGATTCCATTAGTATCTGTCCACATGGTCCCAGTGGTGATAAGCAGAAATGTGTCTAGATATTGTCAAATATTCTTATGGGTGCAAAATTGCCTCTGGTTAAAATCCACTGAGTAAGACAAAAAGAGACTCCAATTTTTTAATTGTGGGAATTGAGAAACTCTTTTAAATTAAGTGGTACTTGAGTTTCAGAGTGGCTGTAGCCATTTAGCAACCAAAAAGAAGTTGGTAATTATGGAAAGGTCAATGTAGTAAAAACAGGAAGGAAAACTGAGAAAGAGAAATTTAATCCCATTCACTGAGTTCCCATTACCAGTAGTACTTAAAATACTAAGTTCAACACATCCTCTCTGATTCAGACTTTTTCCTTTAATAAATTAAAATCAGGCAGGTAAATAACGAGACCCTATTCATGCACATTTTACTCAAATATATATGAGGTTGATACCATGTTGCCATTTTTTTCTGTGATATTTTCTTCCATTCCTAAGATATATGTGGCTAGAGTGTAAGTGGACATAATTAAAATTGACCAAAGACAATTGACAGTCACTTCTCTGGGAAGTTATCTCTAAAAAATAATTTCTTGGTGGCTAGTATAAAAACTTAAATTTCCCAATAGCCATATACGTTTCTGTTTGTGTGCAAACATGTGCTTGCCTTATGAGTCAGAATATCAGAGGAAGAGTTGAGCTGTAGAAAGTAATGGAAGGAGAAGCAGGGATTTAGAAAGCAACAAAAATGAGGTAAACAAGGAAAGCACTGCTGACATCAGGCCTGGCTACATAAATTGTGCGCCCAGGGCTGAACAAAAACATGGGGCCTCTTGTTCAAAAAGCTGGGAAAAAAGAAGTGCTGTTAAAGGTACTGAAATATAAAACTTTTCTCTTTTTATTTTCTTGTGGTCCCTTTCTTGACCTCTCATGATGTTTTTAATTTCTGATATAATGTTGCACTTCCTTGAGAACAAATGTATTTGCAGGGCAGGAGCAGATTCTCAGAAACACTCACTGGGTATGTGTACATGCTCCATTCACCTTTTATACCCAGCCACCTGGACCAAGATGCTGTGAGCCAGCCAGGGAAAGGAAATATTACAAGCCAATCATTCCAACCCACAGTGACAAAAGACACCCCCCAAATGATCATGACTTCTGTGTCAGGACACATCCAGTATGTACTTGAATTATGGGTACATGACAGTTTCAAACTGCCAAGGTGCCTGATGAATGTGCTATGGCTGTGCCAGCCTGGGGCGGGGCTGGTGGCTGCCCATGCTGTATTCTAACTCAGGTCCTGGGGGCCCAGGGGGTAGGTAGCAGTGCAGGGCCATGGCTTCAGTGGTCAAGGGCATCAGAGTTTACTGGGCAGCCAAGAGGAAGCACAAACTGAGCAGGCCAGGGTGCTAAAGATCAGGAAGTAGGCAGCCTGTGAGGAGGGGAGGCAGTGGAAGGCAGGACCACTCAGGTGCATAGCTAGGATCTAGCTCCAACAACATGCTCCATTGTCCTATGACCTGTCACTTATAAAATACAATTTTTAAACAGTATAGTAATTTCAAGATGGCAATCCCAGAATATTAACCCTTAAGTATAGGCCTTTCTGAGTGAAAGACTCTTGAGTTCTATTGCCCTCGGGCTCATGAAGCAGGCCTTGACCAGGATTGTGGTCCCAGTTTCAGTTTATTCCTGAGACCCAGCTGTACCCACGTCTTTGAATTTTTGGAGATAATTATATATCCTTAAAATTTGCTGTAATTGTTTGCTTAACATAGCCAGAGTAAAAATCATTTATTTTTATTCAAATCTCAATTCTTTCCATTCTCTTCCTCCTTTCCACTGCTCCCCACTGTCCACATCCCTCTCTCTCTGTGACCTTTTCCTTATTCTCATTCAAACATTTAATCCTAGAATTTATTTTGGAACATATAGTCATAAAACACTTACTATGTCCTCAAATCTATGTCTGTGTTATGGGAGATGTAGTTATCTTAGACAGACAGTTCCTCCTTAAACTCATGATACTAGAGCATCTCTTAAAAACATTAATTTGAACTAGTTTTATTTCAGAATTCACTAAGACACAAAACAAACAAAAAAGCAAAATATAACTAAAGACACTGAAATAGAGAACAGGCTGACAGTGACCAGAGGGGAAAAGGGAGGGAATTTCAGGGGACAAGGGGAAGGCTTTAAAGGAACCAGTATAAAAGACACATGGGCAAAAACAAGGGGTGGAAGGGAGGTGGGAAAGGCTGGGATGGGAGTAAAAGGCAGAAAACTGTACTCTAACAATAAAATAAAATAAAATAAAATAAAATAAAATAAAATAAAATAAAATAAAATAAAATAAAATAAAATAAAATAAAATAAAATAAAATAAAATTCACTAAGACAAGAGTAAAATTTTTAATAATTAAAATGGCCAAGAAACCCTAATATTGACAACTTCTTTGTATTTGTTCATCTTTGAGTAGATAATTATAAAAATGATTAAAAATAATGCTATACAACAGAGAAATGGCATTCATGTTTTTAACAAAACAAAGTATATCATATCTGAAAAATCTGTGAAAAATTTGTCCTTCTTAAACATTTTGTTTTCAAATCAAATTTTTATCTAAACTTTCTCCTAAAAATATACATTAATATGAAGAGTGATAGGGAATACAATAGTAATTTAGTGTTACTTTAAACAAAAATATATATTTAGTCAATTTAATATACTTAGGCCCCAAAATATATTCTCCATTCTTAAATAGCCCCCCAAGTATCCACAAAGTTAATTCAACTGAGGCTGTTCCAGTAAAGGATGGCTTGTGTTATCATATTAGAACTCATAAAAACCAGTGATTTCCTGATGTTAAAATGGAAGAGTAGTATTTGTAGGCTCAAAAAAATGACTACTATAATTTCTACAATAATTTTAAAACACTTTTCTTAGTACTAGAAGGATACAAACATTGATGTTCCCTGTGGTTTAGGAAAAGATGATAGAGAGATAAGTAGAACAAACCAGAAAACCAAGAGAACATGTCTGCAATGAAATAATACATTTATTCTAATCTACTGTTCTGTGTATGTGTGTGGATACACCAACACACATATATCATTCTCACAAAGAAGAGAATCTTTGAGAATAGAAGCCTGATACTTTTTAAGATATAACTGTGATGACCTCTTATCCACTATTAAATGATGAGACAAGATCTGACTTATATTTTTAACTGGAACTCTCTGGCTGACTAAGCAAAAAGGCAAAGAGTGTCAACATAAAACTAGAAAGACAGCTGAATGGCAATTGAAGAGAGAATACTTTAAAACAAATTTTATGAGGCCAGTGTTATGCTAATACTAAAATAAAAGGAAAAAATAAGAGGAAAAGAAAACCACAGAACCATATTTTCATGAACATAGTAGCAACAATTCTCAATACAGGTTATACAAATCTCATCCAATAATACATTAAAAATTATGATAAAAAAATAACGGTACCTCAGGTTGGGTTTACCCCAAAATGCAAGGTGGATTTAACTTTTAAAAAATAAAGATTTAAGACATATATGTAAAGTAGATAGAACTTTTGGGAATAAGTCAATATTAGCAAAATAAAAAATAACTTGTTTAAAAAGAATATTTAGAGATTAATTTCATATATATATATATATATACACACACACACACACACACACACACACTTATATGCTTCTGACAGCAATTGTATAGTACCTGTGGTTCAGCTGCAGACAAGTGAAAATGCTCTTGTGGGAATGACCATAACCAGGTCCTATGAAGCTTACAAATCAATGGGCAATATCAGGTAGAAGGTTCTAAGCTAAGTTTCTGCAACAATTTTCAGTCCTTCAGGGTTATATTTTTACTGCTAGGATTGACCAAACTGTCACTGAGGCCTCAGGAAGCTTCCACCTCAAGATGCTTGCTATTAATTTGGTTCAATATATGGATGCTTTGCAACAGGCTTATTTCCCCTACTTAATTCAGTTCTAAATAAATGTCACAGATGTGCATCAGTTTGTAAAATCTAAATCACTCAGAAACTGCCAAGCTGCAAAGAAGTTTAGGAATGTGCAAAATTCATATTTGTATGTGTTTCTTGCTGGATTTATTCTTTTCTTTTCATTTTCTTCTCTTTTCTTCTTTCTCTCTTTCTTCTTTCTTTTGTTGTTAGGTTGTTTTATTGTTTTTGTTTTTTAGCTCTTTGCTCAAAAGATTCACTGTAAAGAGATTGGAGTTGGCAATACATAAACCAGTTTCCAGATGACAGCTCCTTCAAATGCTAGCCTTGGATTTGTGCATTGTAACACTTAGTTCCATTAAAACCTAATAATTAAATAAATATAAGGAATATACCTTTAGTTTTTATCATACTTAAAAACATAATAAAAGAAATATACAATATAATCAAGATCCATATTCTCTTTTACCACCCTGATATTTTTATGTGATACAAATACTTTATGAAAACTAATCAAATACTTAAATTATCTTATGTGCTTATAGACTATAGGGCTGTAGTTATAGGATTTGTTACTTCATGTTTAAAACATTTGAGCCAACTTCTAAGATTTAGCTTCTAAGAATGACATAGAAATTAAGATTACTGGATTAAGTTTTAGTATTTATATCTATGTAATTACTTATAATCTAAGTAATTATTATTAATTATATAGATATAGTATAAATACAATATAGTTTGAGGTTACTTCTAAAACCTCTCTAGAAAAAATTGTGCACTATGTATTACTGTACCAATCAATATAAAAATTATACAATCAAATTAAGTAATTTTTGGACTTAGTACAAAAGAAAAAAGAAACAGTTTGCAAAATTTTTAAGTATTAAATATGCCATTACTTAAAATAAGGCATACATTATGTGTTTTGGAATCCTAACATTAGCTTAGACTCCTCCATTTTTTATATTCAAAATATTTAAAGACAATGTTCTTTTTGGTTTTAGTCAGTTCTGATATGTACACACACACACACACACACACACACGGATACATTGACATACTCAGTCTGACATGACTGCCACAACTAGAACAAGCTGGTTTTTCATAGTTTTTTTCTAGAAGCAAGACTGAAAGATTTATCAGGGGGAATACTTTGTAAAGTATATGATTGTCTAACCACTATGCTATACACTTGAAACTAATACAAAATAATATTGAATACAAAATGTAATTGAAAAGTAAAATAAAAAACCTTAATTAGAACTGTTCTCTATTTAAATTGCAAACCATGTTCTCATTGTTAAATTTATACATGCAATTTCTTTCAATAAAAAAGTTTTATATGACTTAGTAGACTCCAATATTAACCTATTATTTTTCTTTATTATATTCCTGCCTTAAAATATTTTAAAAGGTACTCTTTGCTAAAGACAGAAAATTTGTCCATCTTTACTCACCCACCTTTGTAAATATAACTATCTTATTTTAAATCCTATGTGGCATTTTGATGCCCAACCACAGACTTTTCTGGGTTCAATTCAGTTAGTGAATCACATTACAAGCTTACCCAACAACATTAATTTAAGAATGTGAAGACTTATGAGAGATGGTAATAGCCCTTTTAAAATATTATCTTTCTTTTATCAAACTGAGTGTTTCCTAAGAGCTATTTTAAATGTTTCTTCAATACTTATAATACTACATATCTTAACTATTTCACAACAATGATGATAAACAAATAAGAATAGTATTTTTAGCCAATTCCAAATATTTCAAATGTATGAACTTTGATACTTTGACCCATAATAGCGCCTGTGGACCTCTGGTAAGCAATGATTTTTCAAGCTAAAAACGTCTACGTAGAGGGTATTGACTTTCTGTTTTGAATTGGGAAATAACCATTGACAAATATCCACTGCGTATTACATTATTATTAAATACATCTAGTTATGAGATATGCATGAATAAAGTGAGATTTAAAAATATTTAGTCAACAATTTCTGCTAATGTTTAAAACAGCCTGGCTACTTTACTGAATGTTCCCTCTGTTTGCACCAACAGACTTTCTCATCTAGAAGAAAATTGTATTTGTTTTTGTAATGCATATGGAAAAATTATTCCCATGAATTGGTAGAGCTCTTTTTTTGAGTATCCACTCAGAAAATTGTTCTGATACTATGCTTAGAAATTATGAGGAGGTATATTATCTTATTGTTCCATCATTGTAGATAAAATTATGAATAACAATAACTCTTTTGACTTATTGGTTTCAAGTAGGTCTTGGCAAGGCCTCTTTAATTAAAAAAACCAAAATGGCTCATTATGTACGAATTTAATTATGAGGAAGAGTGAATTTTTACAACTGAGTAGGCAACTGTTTATTCTAAACCTGCACGCACCTATCCATGCATTCCTCATGCAGTTTAGGGATTATAACATCAGAAGTATTTAATATGTGACATAGAACTCGGGAGGGGATATTTATGCAAATGTAATGAGCAAATATTCACAGAACTGTGTCAAAAAAAGTGTGTGTATGTCTGTAGATGGGAATTGAAAGTACTAGTGGATGTTTCTGAACATGATTAAGTCTTTCTCTTGAGAAATACATTGCTTATATGAGGGGAAATAGAAAAATATCATAGCTCATCAATTCTAAGGTAAATAAATATTTTCACATTCTAACATGTTTAAGATTAGGATATATACGTCTTACAGTCAATAGTGTATTACTGTTTTAGTCTGTAAAACTTACTGTCATATAAGTTTCATTGTTTTCATATGCATGAAAACTTACTGTGTGGTCAAGAAAACATCACCATCACACTTACAGAATGGAGTGCTCACAGAGCAAACCGCAGCTTCCCAAGCCGCAGCTTTCAATATTCTTCATAATAGAGAATGATACTGTAAAGCAACTGTTAACATTCCTGAGTTGAAAAATAATTTAGCAAAAGTTAAAGTAAGAATTTAGAACAGTTTTAACAACATTTAACCTTCTCTATTTCACTTTTATTTTTCTTCTTTTGTATTCGTGAATGTCACATTATAAAATTACAGTTTTTAATCATTCTAAAGGACTGTTTCTACTACTCTAAGATAATCCTAAGTAAAATAACATGATATAAGGGCTGCTAAAAGTAGGTTTACAATTGTGAGTGTGTGAAACAGTATATTCTTATAGTATTATTCATTTATTAATTATTATATTAATTATTTGTGTTATATAAACCTACTTTGGTCCACCCCTGTATATTAATTATATCAATAGTGAGTTTTTGTTTCTTAGACTATACAAATTTTGGTACACAATACACCAAGTATGCCTTAGATGTAATGAAATATGGCAATTGTGATGTAATATGAAAACTGCTAAGTTGGAGAAAAAAAACAAAGTTATATATGATGGAATGAGAGCAATGAATTAGTATAGTCTGTGGAAGTCAGTAGGATATTTAAAAAAGCAGTAACGATGGAACCCAGCCTTGAAGGTTTTACAAGGAGGAGAAATGTACAAACTGTTATCTTTGTAGTACATATAAATGCACAATAGCATGTGTTTAAAAAAAGAGCTATAAATGCCACCAAGAATTTAAAGAATTGAAAGAGTTCCTAAAAGTATTGTTACAGAGAAATGTTCAGCAACGAAAGGTGTTTATGGTCAAATAAACTTAAAAAAATGTACATTCTATCTTTTGCCCTTGGAAATTTCACAAAAATGCACTAATATATTAGGAGTTTGGTATAATTTTTTTAAGTAAATATTTTTACCTTGGGACACACTCAGGAAATGCAGGGAACAGAATGAACTAAAAGAGAAAGAGTACGCAGGGATTGGACTCATTATAAAATAGACTTTTAGTGCTTTTAGATATTGAGCGACATTCTTCAAAGGGTTTGGGACTTGATTCTTGAAGAAATTAGTATTCATTTGGGTGATCAATTAATAAACAGAAACCTCATTTAAAATTGAGTCAGAAGGCTAGAAGAAAGAACTCTCACACATGTCACTCAGTACACACTACTGTCCCCAACAGGAAGAGATGAAGCTTGCATCTTTGACTGGTAGTAACACTGTATTACTAACTGAAGAAGAGAAAACAATCCTTCTCACTCAGGGACAGCACAGTTAATGGGAAGTTGCCATAAATCAGCTAATTAATAGTCACTATACTTTGAATTTTTAATTTTTTTCAGTAGACTCTTTGTTTACAACAGCCCCTCCCAAGTGCACAAAAAGCACCTCTCTCCCTTGGATTTCAGGACTTGTTTGCAGTTTGCCCCTGGACCACATGTCCAGAATTGTAATTCTTTCTTATTCTTAATTAAACCCATTTTAGTAGACAAAATCTTGCTGTCTATTTGTTAAAGTTCAACAGGGAATAAAAAAAGAGTTTCTATTTGAAATTTAAAAATTAAAAATTATGTTTAATATATAAAATCATTTAAGAAAGTAAATTTAACTAAAATATACTTTATAAAGTTAAATGTTGGCTTCTTAAGAAGAAAAAAATAAGTATGATACTCTTTTTGCTCCCTGTATAATAAAAACTCATGTGAATGCTAATAATATAGATTTTCCAAGTATAGTTCTAAAATAACTTAAGAATAGAAGGAAGAACAGTATTAGGTATATCTTTGATTTTCTGTGATGTATAATACAACTAATTGATTTTTTTAAATATTTATAAAACTACTGAAATATAGATATACACAAGATTTAAATTATTAAAGAATAACTATTGTGACAAAACCATTTATTTCAAGGGAGAGTAAAATGAAATTTGTTCATATATTGTAAATATGGCAGAATTACATGTGAATTCCCTGTGTATGAAAAGATACATTTACACAAAATTTGAAAATTCATTTAATTTGCAACTAACTTCTTCCCAAAGAGTATAAAGTAGCCATCCATATTAAACTATATATTACAAATAGTTCATATCTAATCTTCTTGGATGGGGGTTAGTGCTGTGGAACAGATCTCCAGGAAAAATTTTATGTGTGTTTAATATTTATTTGAAAGCTTATCACCAGAGTTTTTTAAGCAGCTCACAGTAGGTAGAACATGTTTTAACAAACATTTATAATAAATCATTTTCTTTAATTTTGCTGATGAGGATTGAAACTTGAGTGTGTTAATATCATGTATAGCAAGAGGATTTATTTTTTGATGTGACCAGATGTATTAGTCATCTTTGCATATTACTAAGTATAAAGTTAGGTTGTATAATGTTTTTAAGGCCATATGAGAAAAAACATGACTTTTACAATAATAAAAGGGTGTCATGCACACTAGTCAAATACACTGAAGGCTGGCAAGAACTCAATGTATTGTTTTAAGCTAAGAAAGGTAATTGCTAGGTCAACATACTTTTCAATTCCCAATGTTTTCCACATGATGTGGATTATATTATTCTAGTTTTTCTCTAGAAACAAAATGAAAAGTACAGTGGCTGTTTAGGGAATAGTACAGCTGCAGGTCCCAGTTACTTGGTTGACACACAATTTTTTTTCAGTGAGAGTAACAGCAGTAGTGGCAACATCTGGTTTCTTGGCTGACTGCACTAAAGAAAGTGACTGTCTTACTTATATTGGCGTCCACTGACTTGCCTGATGATCATCAGCTGGGGGCTCCCCTGGAGAACCTGCCCAGATGGATGCCATACTCCTTTGATAGACCTGTCATTGTCAAGAAGTTTTTCAAGTTCATATGTCTAAAATAAAATCTTGTTTAAGTTTCTGATGATTTCTTCCACATGTGAAGTCCCTTTTTATGATACAGAACAAAGGCCAAAAGCATTTAAGTGGAGGCAAAAGTGAGGGTTCAAAAGATCCATTGGCTGGTTCACATTTGATGAATTATTAAACTACAGATTTCACAATGTGATAGAGAATTCATTTTTCAATGTACTAGATGAATTACAAACTCTACCAAAATGAAATAACCTTTCTGAAATGACAGGTTTATAGCAATGCTGAAAAGATTAATAACTTTAACCTTGAGACATTTTATTTACAAGTAATGCAAAGAAAGAAAGATGCTCATATCTAATTTAACACCAGTGAATGAGTATAACATTTTTTATTACAATAATGTAACTTTGTTTTTTGGATGTGTAGGCCTAATTTTCAGAGGCTAACCACAATGTAAGATGTAAGATGTAAAATATATCAGGCAGGATTAGATAAAATCCTAAAAGTGTGAACTTTCTAATGTTTAATTTCTCTGCAAGTGCCCAATTTTGTCAGGCTGTGCTTTGAGACCATCATTGAGAAGAACTCACTAGTTTGGGGGTCAGGCAATTGGAACATACCTCCTTGTATTTCATGTAAATCTTTAGCCCTTCTTTTTTTGAGCTCTAATTGTAACTTTGGGGACCATTGTTTCTGATCCTGCCATGTTAGCCTATTCTCTAATATTTGAAAACAACTATTGTTTTCTACCACTTGCCATTCTGGATCATTTCATCTTCAAGTTAGCAAATTCAGCTTTCAACAACACAAAAAAGGTATTTCAGAACCATTTATTTTTCTTGTATACATTCAATTTGAATATAACTTTTATAAAGTGTGATCCTCAAAACTAAGATTTGATGTAATCTCTCCATTGTGGAATATAACTTGTTCAGTAAGGGCAGGAAAACAGTTTGTTAGATAATTCAAACATTGCACTTAGTAGGTTCAATGAGACAGAAACCTCACAGGATATCACAGGAATGTCAAAATCCAGAAGGTTACTATATTCTTCCTGGGTAGGCAAAAAAGTGCCTTGTTCCTGTTTATCTTCCTAAATAGAGACGGAATTCTCTAGACTCATTATTACCTTTGCTGGATAACATAGAAAACTCTTGTAATCATTTTTTAAATTCACAAAAATAACAGTCTAATGATATAAAAGACACAATAAAAATAGATGATAGTAATCCTGTTGAAGCAGGACACATTAAATATTTTCTTTTTTTTAATGTATTTTCTTTTTTTTTAAAGATTTTATTTATTTATTTTTAGAGAGGGAAGGGAGGGAGATAGAGAGAGAGAGAAACATCAATGTGCGGTTGCTGGGGGTTATAGCCTGCAACCCAGGCATGTACCCTGGCTGGGAATCGAACCTGCAACACTTTGGTTAGCAGCCCACGCTCAATCCACTGAGCTATGCCAGCCAGGACTAAATTTTTTGTATTATGGAAGTGTTAGTTCTCCAAAGTCCCTAAATTACATTTGTTCCTCATCATTTATGACATGTATAATTAACCTAATGAATCACAATCAATCTATTTAACCTTTCATTTTTGTTGTTTTTTTATCATTCACTTATGTCATAAATATTTTAATTGCTTATTAAAATCTTGAAAGTTTCTCACTCTGTCTTTGTAATATTCTTTTTCCTGATTGTTTTTTCTTTTATCATTCCAATTTTCATAGGACAGTGGTTTCTATAACTTACCTATCACAAGTAAACATTAAACCTACAAAATCCATAAAAGCAATACCAGTAATATGATGTTAGAAAATAAAAAGGCATTTTTAAAGTAGTAAGTTATAAAAATATTAAGGTAATTTTTCTGATAATTTTCGAAGTGCTCAGAAGGTTCTTTAAGGAATCCTAATCATATTTTTATTCTATATGCTCATTTTTTGCTTAATATGAAACATCAATGTTCAAGCTATTTCTCAAAACTCATATTGATTATGCTTTTTAAATAATTTTGCTCAATCAATTTATTGAGAGTTATATATAAATTCATAATGCTTTAAGTAAATTATGTTTTTAATTTTTTTTAGAATATACTAAATATCAAATATTTATGTGTATCATATCTTGGCTATTATAAATAATGCTGCAATGAACACAGGGCTGCATTTTTTTTTTTGAATTAGTGTTTTGGATTTCTTTAGGTAAATACCTAGAAATAGAATTGCTGGGTCACAGGGTATTTCTAATTTTAATTTTATGAGAAAACTCCATATTGTTTTTCATAGTACCTGAACCAATTCACAATTCTACCAACAGTACACAAGGGTTCCTTTTTCTCCACATCCTAATCAACATTTATTTGTTCATTTATTGATGCTAGCCAATCTGACAAGTTCGAGGTGATATCTCATTGTGGTTTGCATTTACTGGATGATTACTGATGTTGAGCATCTTTTCATAGTCTCTTAGCCATCTATATATGACCTTCCTACTTATGTCTACTTAGGTCTTCTGCCCATTTTTAAAAACCAGATTGTTTCTTTTGGGTGTTAATTTGCATGATTTTCTTATATATCTTGAATATATACCCCTTATCAGCTGTATAACTGGTGAATACCTTTTATTGATGGGTTCATTTTTCATTTTGTTGATGGTTTCCTTCACTGTGCAAAAATCCTTTGGTTTGATGTAGTCCTCCTTGTTTATTTTTTCTTTTATTTCCTTTGTCTGAGGAGACATATTAAAAAATATTACTAAGAACAATTTCAAAGAATTTATTACCTATATTTTATTCAAGGATTTTGATTATTTCAGGTCATACATTTAAGTCTTTGATCCACTTTGAGTTTATTTTTGTATATGGTATAAGAAAGAGATCTAGTTTCATTTATTTGCATGTGTCTGTTCAGTTTTCCTAACACCATTTTTAAGGAGAAAGTCTTTATCCCATTGTATATTCTTGCATCCTTTGTCATAGATTGTATAGGCTATACAGGTATGGGTTTAGTTTTGGGTTCTGTATTCTGTTATATTTTTCTATGTGTCTGTTTTTCTGCAAGTACCATGCTGTTTTAATTACTATATGCCTGTGGTATAGTTTGAGGTAATGTGATATCTCCAAGTTTGTTTTTTCTCAAAATTGCTTTGACTATCTGGGATCTTTTGAAGTTCCATACAAATTTTAATTATTTGCACTAGTTCTATGTTTTGCCAACCCTTTATTCATCTGTTATTTTGTTGTTATAATTATACATCATCTCTTTCTTTTGACTGTTGTTAACCTTTCTACTAGTTTTATCATTGGTTGGGCCACTGATTTTATTGTTTGCCATCACCAGTAAAAAAAAATTTTCTTTCCTACATTTTCTTACTCATATTTTTGATAAATTCTTCTTGAATAAAGTTCATTAACATCTTTTGTGACACCAGTTTGGTGGTAATGCATTCCTTTAGCTTTTTAGCTTTTTTTTGTCTGAGAAACTTTTTATATATTTTTTTTTATTTTAATTGATAACCTTGCTGGATAGAGTAATCTTGGTTGTAGGTCCTTTCTTTTTATTATTTTGCACATTTTGTGTCAGTCCCTTCTGGCCTGCAAAGTTTCTGTTGAGAAATCACCTGAGATTAGTTATATGGGAGCTTCCTAATAGGTAACTAACTGCTTTTCCCTTGCTATTAAAATCATCTCTTTGTCTTACAATTTTGCTATTTTAATTATAAGATGCCCTATTGTGAGTTTTTTGGGGTTCATCTTTTTTTGGGACTTTCTGTGTTTCCTGGACTTGTGTATCTATTTCATTCACCAAGTTAGTGAAATTTATATCATTATTTCTTGAAAAGTTTTTCAATCCTTTGAACTTTCTCTTTTCTCCTAATGGTATCCCAATCAGCAAATGTTGATACACCTGATATTGTCCCCAAGTTCCTTTAAACTAACCTTTAATTTTTTGTGTTCTGATTGTTTTCTACTGCCTTGTCTTCCAGATCACCGATTCAGTCCTCTGCTTCATTCAATCTATTATTGATTTTCTCTACTGTCTTTTTCATTTCAGTTTGTTATTGTATTCTTCACTTCTAATTGGTACTTTTATATATTTTCTATTTTCATTTTTTATGTTTACTATCTCATTGTTTAACTTATCATAGAGTTCATCTATATTCCCCAAATTTATTGAGCATCCTTGTAACCAGTCTTTTGAATTCTGAATTTGGTAGATTGATTGTCTCCATTTTATTTAGCTCTCTCTCTCTGGAGTTTTGTTCTGTTCATTCATTTGGAACATGTTTCTTTGTCTCCTCATTTTGTCTGCCTCCATGTATTTGTTTCTAGGTGTTAGGTAGATCAGCTATGTCTCCTGGTCTTGATAGACTGACCTTATGTAGTAGGCATCCTAGGGGACCCAGTGGCCCAGTCTCCCTGGTCTCTGAGCCCAGTGCTTCAGGGGTATCCCTTGTGTGGGTTTTATGTGTCCTCCTTCCTGTTGTAGTTGAGCCTTGATTGCTATGGATATGTCAGGGGGTGCGACTGACCCACTGGCTGACTGGCTGGGAGGACTAGCTATGACTACAGTGAATGAGCTAATGTGCAGAGGCCAACACCAAAGGGAAATATTTGCTTTACAAGGCTCTGGTGCTTGCGGAGTATGACTTTTGGGTGTGTCCTTTGTAGTGGTGGTTGTGTGATATTCTCAAGTGGTCTGAGGCAGATACCATGTGTGTTAATTCTGGGGCTTCTAGGGTCAACCACTGCCTGTTCCCAGCCTGGATCCACCTGATTGGAGTTTCAAAGCGATCTGATGTTGGTTGCTACCTCTGCAGGGATTTCAGGTCCATGGGAGAATCTAGGGTGCAAATGGAGCTTAGCTGCCACTAGTGCTAAACTTAGGGCCACTTAGCAAGAGCTACAGGGCATGCCAAAACAAGCCACTATCATTTGGGGTTTATGGATCTTTAAGAGGTTTTAACAAAGTCTGAAGCATAAGCTAAGAAAGACCACTTGTGTGGAAGAGATGCTGGCACAGGTTTGGACAGGATCATGAGTTAGGTGAAGTCTCAGGGAATCACCAGGGTGGGGTAAATGGTATTAGTCAAGTTAGTGGAGAGCTCAGAATGGTTGCCTCCTGGGTCTGCTGGCTGAAAGGGAGGAGGGCTCAACGAGGGAATTATGGTATCTTCCAGCACTTTCATCTACAGAGAGAGCTACCTTGACCCCTGCCTTTCCTGCCCTTGTCCTGAAGCTAGTCAATCAGCTTCTCCCTGCATGTTCCTATTGCATTTTCAGGTGCTGCCCCAGCACCAGAGCTCAGTGAGTCTGTAAGCAAGTTGTTCTGTACAGAGTCTCTTTAAAACCTGCAGTGCTTAGGTATTCAGAAGCCCTCTGTCTCACTCTGATGTAAACCCTCTAGTTTTCATTTCCATATTTTATAGGGACTTCTCTTCCTCTGACTGGAGCCCTTGACTAGGGAACCTGGTGTGGGGTTGAGACCCCTTACTGCTCAGGCTGGCCTGTGCAGGTGAGATATCTCCCCTGTTTCTTAATTGCCACACCATGGGTTTGGGACCTGTCCATTCTGCATCTTTGTCCCTCCTACCAGTCTCAGTGTGACTTCTTTATCACCTCAGTTATAGGAATACTGTTTAGCTAGTCTTAAGGTAAACAATGATGGTTGTTTTGTAATTTAGTGAAAAAATTTTCTTTAAATGTATATGGAGTTTTAAAGGCCAAGTGTAGCCCAGGCAATATAACATAGAGCTCAAGGAAGGAGGGTATGATCTATAAAAGTTTAAGACACAAATTAAATCTACAAAATTCAAGAATTGTGGTTTTGGTCCAGGGATAGGCAAATAGGTTAATGAAATAAAATAGAAAATTAAAAAAACAAACTTAAATGTATAATAACTCTATACATGACACAGTTAAAATTAAATAAGACAAATGAAGTCTTAGACAATGTTCATATCCTAAGACCCTGAAAAATTTCTGGTACCAATATATCCTGAAGAAATGTTCCTATACTTATATGAAAGCAGTACAATGGAACTAATTTTAACATTATTTGTGATAGAAAAGAAAGAAAATCGAATAGATTTCAAGACTGGCAAGTATAAGTAAACTATAAAACATTCATGAAATGTGAGGCTAAACAGCAGGTAAAGTGAATTCACTTAATTTATATTTACAAAAATAGAGAAATTATTAAAAAATTGTTAAAACATTGCAAACACATATTATTAAGGCGAGTTTGTTGATCATGTATTCAATAAAATGTTTTATCATGTTTCTGACATGCATGTATATACATGCATGTGTGTAGATATAGCCTATATAGGTGTGTGCAGAGACAATAAATGATAAAAGCATAGACACAGTAGCACATGTGAAGAGGAAGAAAGTAAAATTATGGGAAAATTACCAACATAGCATTAACTATATCTGTAAATCTTTATTTTTTTAAAAAAATCTACAAATTTGTTCTCTAACATCCTTACAGTGCACAGAATTGATGAAAATCATTCATGTATAATATAATACACTGATCTCTTTTATGAAAGAAGCATTATCCAACCAGTTCCATCAAACTCAACAATATTTTGTCTTTCTTACATTGCCTTATGGAGAATGAAAAGTTAATTCTAGTAAAACCAGTTTCATATTCTCTTAGCATAACCCACATAGATGGTTCATCAAATTGATTTAGAATGTGTCATTATTTGGATCTACATTTTATTTTGATCTTGGGTCCAAATCATCCTGAAGATAGTAAGAATCACATTTTGACATATTTCACTAATGATCTTTCTGCTTACATATTTCACCTTTAAATAAGACTGCATAATTATCCATCCCTCTTTGGCATAATTATTCTGCCAAAATGAAATAAAATGACCTTACTTTTCTTAAAAAAATTATTACTATTTTTATCAAGGTTCAAATAGACAGAAATTCTTCAATCTGCATTCAAATTCTCTTATAATATGTCACTTAACCATGCTTTGGAGTTTTCCATAATCCTTACTCCCATAATGAATGGGAAAAACAATTGACTTATCTATTCTTTGTTGCTTTTCTTCCAAAGTGGAGTGAAGGCTTTGTAGGAAAAGACCCATAATAATCAGCATCTTATAAACCAGGAATTCTCTTGTTTTATTTATCTGATCATCAAATTCTGAGTTATTGTTCAATGGTTATATCTGATCCTTTTTGAAATTTCTTTCTGCTCAATAGAAGCAATTAATTAAAAACATAGTTTCCCACTATGTGCTAAGTACTCTTCTACTTAGGATCACTGAGGATCAAGAAATAAATAAGAAGTACAGTAAGAGCAATGCACAAGATACAACAACCTCATTTCCTCCTAGTTTTACATTCCATTGTATATTGTCTTTCATTTCAATATAACCTACCACCAACCTCCTTAACTTTCATCCAATTTTACCTAAGTAATTACTAATTTTATTAAAATAGCTGCATGTGCCATTTGCCAAGATGACTTCACGATAGCCTTGACTTAGTTATCTTTATTTCAATTGGAACACACAGCACAAGAGGACCTAATATAGGGCCAATACATATCTTGATATGACTACATTGATTTAATAACTCATATTTGATGTTAGGCAACATACAACTAATTCTAGAATAGAAACCAGATTTGAGCAAATGTAAATGTATAATAGCTTTAGTGAAGCAAAAATTATGCATGAATTAAAGATCTTGGGTTGAAGTTTGATATATAATACTAGTTCCTAATATGAGAAATAAGAAGGGTTTTGCATAGACATTAAATAAATATATGGTCCAGGATTCTGAAAGGTTAAAAAATGAGTTGCCAGGTTGCTAACACAATAGCAGGGGACTGACAGAGGGAAATATGAAACGGCTGTTATTATATTCTATGTAATCAAATAAATCTAAATAGTATTTTTTAGAAAGATTATTTGAAGATTTAGAGAGAGAATCAGGTTTTAATTACAGCAAAGAATGGTATACAAAAGGATGTAAGAAAGCAAAACCACAATGGGTTACTGGAAGAAGGTAAAAGAAGGGTGATGTAAATACAGATAATATTTACATTTGAAACCATGTATACAGAGTACAAAATTATTTTATCTTACACTATCTTTATAGCAATATTTTGAACCAGAGACATGATTAGCACTTTCACTAAATTCTTCATGCCTGCAACCCAGTTCCCATTGCATTACATAGAAACTGTTCATCTACAGTTTTGGTAGAGGTTGCTAGTGTGAGACAAAATATGTTCTTCTAAGATTATGTGAGAAATTTTATTTCTATATAGTTGGCTAATTTAACATAAAATAATTATGTATCCTATTAATTTAACATGGCCATTTAATATATGTGCTTTTCTATTTCATTTTGGATTATTATTGATCCTCCCATCAACAAAGGATTATGAATGGGAATATAGGATTATATTTGGTACTAGAACATTCTGAACAGCAGTTGGGAGAACGGAGAAGAGTGTAGGGAAGGCAAATAAAGAAAATAAAGGACAATTATAAGGCTGTGGAATTAACCTGATTGAAAGTGACTGGCATGTGAAATAAAAAGTACCAAAGGTGATGCAGAGAAATGAGAGTATTTCAGTCTTAGTATGGGTGCAGGGATAAAAGAGATAGAATAATCACTATAGAAAGTTCAATTTATAGTTTTAGACACTGACAATAACACAACATTCTTCTCTCTTATTATCAGAAAAGGGAGAAATTTTGTGGTAAATGGGAGATAATACATGATTCGAGTACACATTGAATGAAAGATTTCTTACAGGATGTCTAAATCAGATTCTATTACAGAATTAAATACTCCAGTATAATCTCAGGATAGAACTCTAGGCAGATTATAAAAATGACACTTAATGAGCACATAGGTGATGAGTGAAGTCAAAGAATGGATGTTTTCACCAAGAAAAAATGTATCATTAGATGACATGATGGTGGGTGTTGAAAACTGGAGAATACAAACAAAATAATTGAGCAAAGGGAAAATAACTATGAAAGCAATGGAGAAATAACTATATATTCAGGGAGGGATATGAAAAGAATTTTTCCCCAGGTATCAAGGCAAAAAACCTGTGAAAACAAAAAGTGTTTGACAGTGTCAAATCAAAGAAAACAAACAAACAAAAATAACAACTGAAAGTTTTCTATAAAGTGATCATTCAGAGCTTCCACAATACTTGATTCAGTCAAAACCTGAGCATAGCTGCCAGGTCATAAAAACTTGTGCAGTAATATAAGTAAATATAAGAAAAGTTGAAAACAAGACTAAGTAGGAATAAAAGAGATAATTAGTCTCCTGGGTGTCAATAAATCAGATAATTATATCGAACATGCCTGTGAATTTAAGGGAGATTTTTTTTCTTCAAAACCTAGGGTATGGTTAAATAATGATGAGAAAGACTTAGAACAAAGCATAGGAAGGAGGCAATACAAAAAGAGTAGAGATGGAAGGATTAGCCTTGCATGTAGGAGTGATATTTTTGTTGTACCAGCAAGAGGCAAAGATGTTGAGTCAATATAAGCTATGTTACAATGCCTCATATAACCAACAGAAAAATAGTAAATGTTTTTGATAATTAAAGCTGCATTCTGTTTAAACCAGAAGGAATTTAGATATTAAGTTTCATCTTTAGTGAAAGAATAAGTAAGAAAACAGAGAAGAAAATAATGAGTTTAAATGTGCAGGTGGTTAAAAACAATATCTAGAGGAACATGATTTTGATGGGGACTCCAGTTAACCTCTCATTTCTGGTAGGTATTTGCATATTTAATCACAGATGGTGTGTGCAAATTTGTGCCTGAACATGCTGCCTTTAAATGGAAACAACCTCCATTCAATTCCAATCCTATTTTTCAGAAGCCAAATGCACTTTTATCCAAATGCCCCTAATTAAAGATACAGGCTTTTTAAAGATATTCTTATAAAAAACTCATTGCCCTAAAAATATACATTTCCTTCTCCCTTCCCTATACAGTACTCTCATCATCCAGTTTTATATCCCCCAAAATGTGTTTGAACAATCATTCACTTAAACAAAAAGTCTTTATTTTCCCTAACTTTATACTATCTACTTATGTTTACTTGTGGACAATATCTCTCCTGCATTGACAAATAGCATTAACCCTTTATTTCTTGAACATTTTGAGTCATTGGTGATATTTTATTAGCAAATTTGTACACTTATTGATAGGTAGCTCATTATTAGTCATTTTTAATTGTCACCTGAACACTTTAAATTTTTTGATATTGCTCCATACTCCTTCAACTTTTCCATCATCTTTGTATATTTTAGTTTATTAAAATACATTCTTATGGTTATCAAACTAAGTTATCAAACAGTCTGTTCTGCACTTTGCTTTTACTGTATCAAAATAAAATATGTAGATTTACATAGATAAGAGTAATCCTATTTTGGAATTATAGCAAGGTTATTTAATATTATTAACCACTGTATTTGTTCACCTACAAAAAAGGGCACAGATAAATACACCATTAGAATAGTTGAGGAATAAGAGAGTAATGGAAAGGGTATAGAAAGATACTAATGACACTGAATAATTATGATTGATAGTTAAATTTTATATTGATTGGGAATACTATGCTCTTTATTACTTAATCTTCACAATGTTATGAAATAAGTCAATTATAATGATCACATCAGAATAGAGAGAGGGAGTTGAGATTTAAGGAGATGAAATGACTTCTCAAAGATCACACAGCTAGTGAATAGTAGCCAAAATTTAAACTCCTGTTTTCCCAATCAAAGAAAGATTTTTAAACAATAATCATAATTCTGGTTAGGCCTTGTTCCACAATTTAATTAAAGCACTAGTTCTATTGATTAATAACAATGGAAAATTGATAAATGAATTTTAAAATCTCAGTTACCTCTGTTTTAAACAGGGTTAATATTTGTATTAGATATTAGGGTAATTTTTGTTTGTGCTGGGTAGGTTTAATTTCTTCTACAAAGAGACTCTAAAACCTCTGCACCAAGCAAGCTAGAAGCTTAGTTATCTTTCAAATAATGGTTTAGAGCTGAACCATTGGTTTAGGAATAGAATGCTAAATTAGCATGAAAAATAGCCCACCTGAAGATCATAAAGAGACTGAATTTTCTTATAACATTTTGAATGATCATCACCAAGAGTCTTATTTTACATGATATCACAAAAATTTTAACCTCTGTAATGAGACAAAATGGAAAGCAACCACTTGTCTTACAAAAATGATATACTTAAATTGCAAAATTACTTCTGCTTTTATTCTGTTGACCAAAATTAATTCTATGGACACACCTAGAAGTCAAGAGAGACTGACAAAAGTAGTTTTCAGTTAAGTATGAGGCAATTATGGAAATAGGTAATTCAGATCTTCCTGTAAGAAAAGAGCTTCCTGTATTCCTGCCATGAGAGATGCAATAGGCTGACGGCATCCAGTTTCTGTCCCTTTCCATCCATTTGTAGCATTTCAGCTGGGGCCATACTTTCCTGGGCCTGAACTAAGCTAATGATTGAATTTATTGAGGTACTGGAATGAGACCATTTCTGCTCACTTTGGAACTCCTCTAATAGATAACCAATTATCTGGGGCTCTGGAACAAATGGGTGGACCCACCAAAATGGAATTATCTTCTAGAGGGTGGGTGCCTTGTAGTACAGACTTCACCTGCTGGGTGAGTAATATAAGAAGCTATCTGTATCAGTGTACTAGCTGAGGTTGTTGTGAGAGGCTGTGTTCAGCTTCAGTGGATTTTTTGAAGACTCTTTTCAATGCATTTGCCCATTTCATGAAGAGTGATTTACAAGTGCACCTACCCACTGAGGGTTCATCAGTTTTTAACCAAAAATGGCAATGACACCCATGTCTCACCTATTCACCCAATCTCATCCTAAGATACTTTTTTTGTTTCCCCAGATGAAAGAAGCCCTCAAAGGGAAATGACATGAAAGAAGTGGAAAAAAATGGCATCAGCACTAAAAGGCATCAAAATCAACAAGTTCAAAAATTGTTTTGGGCAGTGGAAAAAAATGCCTCAATAGAAGTATTGCATCAAATAGAGAGTACTTTGAAGGTGACTGAAGTTTAAACATGTAAGAATAAATACACAATTTTTATAAATAAATACCATTGTTTGGGGATCCTCCCTTGTACTACCTCTAACTAAGCAAACAACTAGAACAGGAACAAATTCACAGAAATAGAGATCGCATTAAGGGTTATTAGTGGGGAGGAGGAGGGAGAGGAATGGGGGGAAAGGTACAGGGAATAAGAAACATAATTGGTAGGTACAAAATAGACAAGGGGAAGTTGAGAATAGTATGGGGAATGGAGAAGCTGAAGAGCTTATGTGTAAGACCCACAGACATGAACTAAGGTCAGGGAATGATGGTGGGAGGGGGCATACAGGAAGGAGGGGAATAAAGGGGGACAAATGGGACAACTGTAATAGCATAATCAGTAAAATATATTTAGGAAAATAATTTATTTATTTATTTTTAGAGAGGGGAATGGAGGGAGAAAGAGAGGGAGAGAAACATCAATGTGTGGTTTGCCTCTCCCATATCCCCTACTGGGGACCTGGCCCGCAACCCTCCCAATAAATACCCAGAAGTGGAATTGCAGTGTGTGTGTGTGTGTATGTGTGTGTGTGCGGCCCTTGTTTAAAAGTCTATTTTGTCTGATATAAGTATTACTACCCAGCATTTAAAAATTTTTTTTCATGAAATATTTTGTCTTTAACCTTTGCCATTTTCATCATGATGTGCCTTGGAGTGGACCTCCTTGAGTTCATCCTATTTGGGAGTCTGTACTTCCTATATGTGTATATCTTTATCCTTTACCTAGTTAGAGAAGGTTTAAATTATTTCTTTGTATAGGTTCTCAAAACCTTGGTTTCTTTCTTCTCTTTCTGGTACCCTTATGACACCAGTGTTGTTATGCTTGATGTTGTCCCAGAGATCCCTTAAAATATTCACATATTTTATTTTTTCTCACTGCTGTGATTGGGTGTTTTCTATTACCTTGTCTTCTAAACTGCTAATTCAATTTTCTGATTTATCTGATCTGTTGTTGATTCCTTCTATTGTATTCTACATTTCAGTTATTATGTTCTTCATTTCTGACTTATGTTTTCTATGTCCTTTTTTATGCTTAGTATATCTTTGTTAAGGTTATCACTAAGTTCTTCATTCTCAGTTCCATGAGCATCTTATAATCATTATTTTGAATTATGTATTTGATAGATGCTTGACTCCATTTCATTTAGTTTTATGTTTGGTAATTTCTCCTATTCCTTCATTTGGGGCATCTTTCTTTGTCTTCCTATTTTGGCTGCCTGTCGTCATTTGTTTCTGTATAATAGGTAGATTTGCTATGTCTCTCCACCTTGGAATGGTGGTCTTCTGTAGTGTCCTGTGGGGCTCAGTAGTACAGTCTTCCTGACTTCTTGAGCTAGGTATCTAAGCCTTCCATTCTAGTTCAGTCTGGATTGCTGTTGGCCTATTCATGAGTGGGATTAACCCTCAAGCTGGCTGGCTATGAGGATTGACCCCCACTGCAGTGTACAAGATGCTATGCTGGGGCTGACTCAATGAAGCAGAATTTGCCCCAGCAGGGTCTGGTGCCTGCTGAGATTTTCCTTTGGGTGTTCCAGTTATTGAACCGATTGGGTTGTTCTCTGATGTTGCCCAAAGTCTGTCACCTAGTGTGTTGGTTCTGGATCTTATTGGGGGATACTCTGGTGCAAGCAGGTCGGTGTCAGGTGATGTCTGTGACCAGCCTTGGGGTACCACTTTGGAGCTACAAAGCAATCCACAGTTTATGGCTGCCTTTGCAGGGCTTAGGTTCACACAGTAGGGGTCAATCTGCATTCTGACACCTGCTTCCACCAACACCAAGTCCATGGATAAGCGAGCAAAAGGTCCAAGGCACCCCAAGATCTTCCTTTGCCTATTAGCTGCCTGCTATGCTGAAGTACTAAAAGAGCCTCGGGTGAAATATAAGTTGCATAAGGTAGGTTCTTGGTGAGTCACCAGGTAAGGATGAGTGCTGTTTATCAGGTTGATATAGATTTACTACTTGGCACTAGTTCTGGGTCTGAAGCCACTCAACAAAATTCTTATTGTGCACCAAGGCCAGCTGTTACTTGCCTGGGGCCAGCAGACTTTATGGTGGGGTCAGTTCTCAGGGAATTGTTACAGTGAAGACAGCAGAGTTTATCAAGCTGAAGCAGACCAAGATTTTCCCAGAGAAAATCTATCCCTAGAGGGATGGATCTGCACAGGAAAAATAGTGCTGGTTGTGTGTGCAAGTGAAAATGTGTCACACAACTCAGTCCCTCCCTCTGCATCTCTGCCACCCCTGGTTCTGCCAAACCTACTCAAGAGCCCTTTAAGAAAGTCTGCACTGGGCCCCAGGCTGGCCATAACCAGCTGACTTTTCTACAGAAGTGAGCTTGGCATTTCTGTAGGTACCACAGGGAGTCCCAAGAGTGGGGCTAGTGCATTTCTCTAGGTTGCTGCTATGGGGAGAAGAGTGCTTGACACAGAAGAGAAGGCATCTGTGGGTGGTACGGGAGAAGGGCTCAGCACAGGGACCTTGGAGGCTGTCCCTTCAGTTCTTTCCTTGAAACCACACAACTGAGTCTCTCCCTGATAACTCGTTTACTCTTAGCAGCCTTCCCTATGCTGGTGCCCATGATGAATGGCTATGAATGAAATTTTGTGTGCTAGCTTTTTAAGAGGTCTCTTGGTTTTCTAGCAGACTCCAGTTGTTCCCTGGTAAACAAAATCCTTACTGATTTTTATAGCCAGATGTCATGTGGGCTCTTCTTCTTGGCTTTGGTTTTCTTTTCTTGGCTGGGAGCCTAGCTTGGGGTTGAGACCTCTCACTCCTCAGGGGAGACCTTTGCAGCTGAAATATCCCTCCAGGTTCTCAACCTCTATGTGTTTGTGCAAGGTGATCTCTTTTCATGTCTCTGCCTTCCCTACCAGTTTCAATGTGGCTTTTTCTCTAAATTCTTGGTTATAAGACTTCTGTTGAGCCAGTTTGCAGTTGGGTATAATTTATTTGTAATTATTGTCTGATCCTGGAAGGAAGGAAGTGCAGCTTTCACCTATTCCGTTGCCATCTTCAATCCCACTAAAAGGTTTTAAATGAAATATGTATAACTGTCAATGTTTAAAGCATTACAAAATGCCTTTTGACAGGAAATATTTTCTACTGAGATGATGATCATTCAAACGTGGCATTTTCCGATGTTGCCTTTACAAATTATGGTGACAAATAACATGTATTATAAGCCTAGTATGCCAGTCACTATTCTAAATATTCTATCATTTAATCATCACAAAGTCTTTCAAGAAGTAAAAAGTAAGCCACAAAGGTAAATTAAGTAAATTCTCCAAGACAACAGAAATTATGTAGCCAAGGTTAAAATTCAAGACCATCTGTTTTCATAAACTACATACATTCTGTTATCCAATAATGCTTAGTGAAACACAATACAATTGAAAGAAAAACAAAGGAAATTTTTATTTTAAAACACTCCTCTTAACAATGTTGAGAAGAGTGTTTTAAAACACTCTGGATATTAACAATGTTGAATGCCTCATACTAAATATTATTACTCAGTTGGCTCACATATTTCTGATTCTCTTAAAAGGAGCTGAGATAGTTGATCCCTCACAAGGAACACAGATAAATACAGTCCTGGCTTTCTAACAAAATGGAAGCATATTAGAGGAAATGTTAATTCTTATCGTAGAAGAGCAGTACAGTGAACAGCAAGTTTTAATATAGGAATAGTTTTAAAACACACTATATAATTAGCTTTCAACACTAAATGATCAACAAAAGTTATGTTACTTAAAATTATTCTTTGGGGACATAAGAAAAATACTCTGTAGCATAAAACTGTTGCTGTGTTATTGTTTTCATGGTCTATTTTACTTTGAACTTTATTTTACCAGTTTTACTTTTAATAATTTCCTAGGGTAATTCACAATATGTTTTACAAATTTGCAGTTTGGAAGTCTAGTTTCATCTTAAACAAGGCTTTGTAAGTGCATATTTCTATGATAATTTAAGAGTTACATGAATTACCTTTAGTGAATAAGAGATTCTGAGTTGTCTTTGCTATATTTTTAATATTTTTATAATATAAATATATTTAAGCCTCCTTCTGAAATACTTGATTACCATAAATAATATTCAGTAAAATTCTGTTTTTAAAAAGGTTACAATGAAATGGTTTTTTGGGTCACTACCTTTTTTTATATTTGTGGCTTAAGGTAGACAAATGAAATATTCATTAATAGATTTTAATCACAAATATATGTTGGAGTAATTAATGATTTTGCTCTAATTGAATTTGGCATGTTTGTGTTCATCCACAATTACCTAATTCCTTCTGCACTTATTTGAAAATGTTTGAATATCAGGGTTAATGGACTTCATCATTAATGTCATAATACACTTAGGAGCATTTAATAATTAAGTCGTGTTAAAATACTTTCATTTGGTTGTTTATACTTTACTCCCCTTCCAAAGCCCATGGTGTGGTATGTGTTTAACAAAATTGGGATGCATTACAGGAAGTTCAGTGACATTTTCTTAGATGCCCTTTTTGGAAATTATTAAAGAACAAAAATGCATACACACACCTGGAGATAGAGAACTTATTTCTTTCAAAGTCTTAGGAACAGTAAGAATGTTCAGAAAGGAACATTTTACAGAGAAACATTAATTTCTCAAATGAACATCCCTGAGTGCCAACTCTGAGCTGAACACTGTGCCAAGAACTAAGAAAGGACATATGAGCAAGATAGTAACTCTTGCCCTGGCTGGTGTAGCTCAGTGGACTGAGCTCAGGTTGTGAACAAAGTGTCGCAGGTTCAATTCCCAGTCAGGGCACATGCCTGGGTTGCAGGCCATGGCCTCCAGCAACCACACATTGATGTTTCTCTCTCTCTCTCTCTTTTTCTCCCTCACTTCCCTCTCTAAAAATAAATAAATAAAATCTTTAAAAAAAAAGGTAGTAACTCTTACCAAGGATTCAGACTAATCAAAATAATGAATATTAAAAAAATAATTGGGGATTCTGATTCAAAGTTAAGAACTAAATTAATAAGCTTACCATTCTGAAATGTTATTATAATTACGTAAAAGACATAAGCCCAGGTCAATAAATAGAACCAGAGGGAGGTGTCCAGTAATGGAAAATTGTGTTCCACCAATACCTGAAAGAAGTGTGTTGGTTGATAAAGCATACTACCGGAAGCCCTTACACAGAACATGCTCAGAGAAGCCTAAAGACGAAGGAAAAAGCTGATTTGCCAATACTGAACCTCAGAGGATCTCTGAACTGAAATGGAGGTCACCCTGTTATATAAGGCAGGTCATTTCACAGCACTTCCTTCTTGCATTCCTGCACACAAGATGATTCAAGGCAAGCATCTACATCCTAGGTAAATACAAATAAAATATAACTATATGACTAGGAAGAAATGGAGTAGCTAAAATTGCTCAGAATAAATCATTTGCATTTTTACATTTCTGAATACTCAGTAAAATGGAAGACTATTCACCATTCACCAACTTGTCCTAAAATAAAGCACATCTTTTAACAAGTTTCATTCAAGAATGAAGAACAATCAATACCCTCTCTCTTTTGCTTCATTCTTAATATAATCAAATAATTAATTTTAAAAATTGTCCCCATAAGACAACAAAAATTTAAGATTCAAGGAATTGAAGAAAACATATATTAAATGGAAAAACCTAGAGTCACTACCTCCTACCAAAAAAACTAGAGAAGGTAGGTTAACAGATATTTAAGCAATTCAGGCAACCAAATTCCAACTGAAAGAACTGTGCAGGAAGAAACTAGGGGGAATACGAAAAAGAGTATCAAAAACAATTCAAGAAATTATTCTTAAAGTAAAACCTAGGGCTTAAAATAAGTCAATATATGCATACCTAAATACATAATTTGTTTCTAGATATATCATTATTACATTTAAAAACAAGCATTAATATCCTGCTGTTTTGGAGGATACAAAGTCAATATTCAGAAATTAAAGGCATTTTTGGTACACTAATAATAAAATATCAGAAATAGAAATTAGGAAAAAATCCCACTAACTATAGCAAAAGGAAATATAGAATACCTAGGAATAAACTTAACCAAGGAAGTAAAAGATCTGTACTCAGAAAACTACAGAACACTGAAGAAAGAAATTAAGGAAGACACAAACAAATGGGAGCATATACTGTGTTCATGTATTGGAAGAATTAACATCATTAAAATTTCCATACTTCCAAGCAATCTATAGATTCAATGTAATCCTTATCAAAATGCCAATGATATATTTCACAGACTTAAAACAAATATTTCAAAAATTTATATGGAACCATAAATGACCTCTAATAGCCTCAGCAATTTTGAGAAAGAAGAGGAAAGTAGGAGGATTCACAACACCTGATATCAAACTATATTACAAAGCTACTGTAATCAAAACAGTCTGGTACTGGCATAAGAACAGATACCTAGACCAATGGAACAGAATAAAGAGCCCAGAAATAATCCCAAGTCTTTATGGTCAATAAATATTTGAAAAAAAAGGAGTAAGAACATAAAATGGAGTAAAAAGAGCCTTTTCAATCAATGGTGTAGGGAGATATGAAAAAATACATGCAAAAAACAAAAACAAAAACCCTAGACTACCAAGTTACACCATACACCAAAATAAAGATGGATAAAAGACTTAAGTATAAGACATGGCACCATAAAAGTCCTAGAGGAGAACAGAGGCAGTAAAATTTCAGATGTCCCATGCAGCAATATTTTTGCTGATACATCCCTTAGAGCAGGGGTGTCAAACTCTTTTTCACTGGGGGCCACATCAGCCTCTCCGTTGCCTTCAAAGGGCCAAATGTAATTTTAGTACTGTAAAAATGTAACTACCCCTTAACAGTTAAGCAAGAGCTCGGCACTGCCACTGGATAGATACAAGGTGCTGGGTGGGATAAAACAAGGTAGAGGGCCAGGTTTGGCCTGTGGGCCTTGTGTTTGCCATTTCTGTCCTAGAGAAAGGGATATGAAGAATAAACAAATGGGACTACATTGAATGAAAAAGATTCTGCCTGGGTAAAGAAAACATCAGCAAAATAAAAAAGGGAACCAACCGTATGAGAAAATATATTTGCCCATGATAACTCGAACAGGGTTTGACCTCCAAAATATATAAAGAACTCACATGACTCAACACCTGGAAAACAAATGATCCAATTTAAAAATTGGCAAAGGACCTAAACAGACACTTATCCAAGGAGTATATACAGAGGGCCCAGAGATATAGGAAAGGATGCTCAACATCACTAGCCATCAGAGAGATGCAAATTAAAACCACTATGAGATACAACTTCACACCAGTCAGAATGACCATCACAAACAAATCAATAAACAAATGCTGACAAGGATACAGAGAAAAGGGAACCCCAGTGCATTGTTGGTAGGATTGCAGATTGGTGCAGCCACTGTGGAAAACAGTATGGAATTTCCTCAAAAAACTAAAAACGGAACTGCCTTTCTGTCTAGTGATACCTCTGCTGGGATTATATCCCAAAGATCCTGAAACACAACCAAAAGAACCTATGGACCCCAGTGTTCATAGCAGTGTTATTTACAAAGCTAAGTGCTGAAACCAGCCTAAGTGCCCATCAGTAAATGAGTGGATCAAAAAACTGTGGTACACTTACACAATGGAATAATACACAGTAGAAAGAAAGCAGAAAGAAGGAAGGATGCCTTCATGACAGCATGGATAGAACTGGAGAGCATTATGCTGAGTGAAGTAAGCCAGCCAGTGACAGACAAATAGTGTATGATCTCACATATAAGTGGAACCAAATACAAAAAAAAAAAAAAGAGAGAGAGAGAGAGAGAAAGAAATGAGCAAAGTAGAACCAGAGACATGAGAATAAACAACAAACTGACAGTGACCAGAGGGGATAGGGAAGGGTCATAACAGGGGAAAGAAGGGCAAGGGGCAAGTCAAGGAACATGAATAGAGGACTCATGGGCATGGACAATTGGGTGGGACTGGCAGTGGAGAGTAGGCAGGATGGGGAGAGCAATGGGGGAAAATGGTGGGACAACTGTAATTGAATGATAAAAAAGGAACAAAATTAATAAAATGAAAAAATATTTGAGTTGTGAATATGAATTGACCACACATTGTCTCATATACCAGTGCACATTGGTTACGAATCCAGATTAGTCCAGGTTCAAGCAGAAAATATTTTTTAGCTCTGTGGTATACTCAAGTCACTTTCCTCAGTTTCTTAATATAATTTCATAAATGTAGAAAATAATGACCTCTAGTTAAAAGTATGCATATTAAAAACTTGATTTATTCTGCAAAGTCATAGATTACTGTTTCTTAACCTTGGAAAGATTAATAATTTTGGCCAGATAATTTGGTGTGGGCTGCTCTGTTCATTGCAAAATGTTGAGGAGAATCATTGCCCTCTATTCACTAGATAGATACCATTGGCACCCATCCTCCCCAGGCTTGGCAACCAAATATGTCCCTGGACATTGCTGAATGCCGCTTGACAGGCAGCTTTGCCCTCCCCCCACTGAGAGTCATTGTCTTACAGTAAAGAACTGATATCAATGTATTTTGAAGTGCAAAATACAAATCTCATGAAGAAATTGGAAATTTTATTTCTCGGAAACTGACATGTACAGTGTTTTAGAAAGACAGGATCACAGTGGAAAGTTTCTGAGTTTTTTCAGGACAACTTCTAATTTCATAATAAAATGACTTGTACCTGGAACCTACAGATGTTATTTTTCAACTTCCTCTTTGCTAATTTGGCAGAAAGGGTAGATTTACCTACTTTTCTTATAAATCTAGAATGAAAAGTGAAGAAATAGCCAACAATTGTAACAACTCAACAGTGGAAGTGTTTAACACACGTAGCCTTGTATTGAAAACATGCACAAAGTCTGAGTGGACATCTCCAAAGAATTTTGGATGGAAGGCATCCACATGTTACAGAAAAATAATTTAAAATCTTTCACTATAATTTCGTGCCTCTAATACAAGTGATTTTATTGCCTACATACACAATTGTGAACAGCAAAGTTGTTTTCTACAAGACACTTATGTGTAAAGATACTGAGTCACTTTGCTGACTCCCACCAGGCTAGATGGCACCTTTCACTTGACAGGCAACATGCCACAACTCACTCAGCACTTCTATAAGTTCAATAAATACAACCAAGTGAAAATTGGTAAGAAAGAAAGTGTGCGTATGGTCTCCAGATGCACTTTTGCTATTATAGAACCACTAATACAGTCCAGCCTCAGCCAATTTAACCTGGAAGACACCCAGACAATATGGAAACATTGATTCTGTTAACAGGTAGAGTCAGCTCAGAATCTCTGTGACCATACCACACACAGGTTTTTACTTAACAGAAATTACTGATTTTACTATTATGTTCTTAGAAATTCTAAAATCATGTGAGTACTAGTTTTCTTGCCAATATTATTTTTAGCTAGTTCCATGTTCACTCACCATGATTAAACAATAGGAAACTTACCAAGTAGCTCTCATAAATCTGTCAAAATATAACTCATCAATAGTCTCAAATGTCACTCATTCAGTAAAGTATTCACTTGTTGGCCAGAGGTTTTTGCCTTCTTTTTTGTCTATAAATTTTTCTGTAGTTAATCTAACAGTTTTCCAACCATATTAAATATAGATATAAATACAAATATATAAATATACATATGTAGACACAGATATAGAAATCTATATATACCTATATTTACCTTTAAATAGACTTAGAAAAAAGTGACAGGAAAATATATTTTGGAAATCTTGGAAAATATTGATGTTTTTACCTATTTTGCTTTAAGTCAGAGCTATTAGCAATGACAGAGGATGTCACTAAAATGGAGAGGGTAAAAGAGGGTAAAGGGAGATAGATAATGGTGGAAGGAGACTTGACTTGAGGGGAAGAACATACAATACAATGTACAGGTGATTTGTTATAGAATTGAACTCCTGAAACCTATAAGATTTTATTAACCAATGTTGTCCTGATAAATTCAATAACATTTTTAAATTAAAAATATTTCCACTAAGAAATAGTGAATCAAGCAGGATGAATTGCTCCAAGATGTGATGAAAGGGATAGCTTAGAAAAAGTGCACACTAGGTTTTTCTCATTGGAAACCAACTAATGAAAACAATCCATATAATTGTTGGATTGTTTGGTTGTTTTAACAATATGTGTAAACTTACTAACTTTGACCCAAGTAATTAAGATAGGAATTTGTCTGGCTATATGACTATATAGCAGAAAAGAAACATGTAATCATATAGTGTTTTAGTTCTTTAACTCTTCCTGAAATCTAAATAAAATGACATAAAAATCATAGTTATTATTAAATCTGCTTTTTAACATCAGGATATATGAACTAATTTTTCATGAATTTTTAAATTTCATTTCTATTTTTTTATCTAACTATATTATATATAAGTAACCTCACAAGCGTTATGATTACTGGGTCCTTTCCATAATGAATTGTTACCCTTCCTCAATTTTCCTTAGTGCAAGTGTGACAGGACATAGTTGAACAGCTGCCATTCTCAGACAGCAGCCATTCCCAGATAAGCAGTTATCTCAAGGTTGTATGCCAACCCCCATTTTCTGCTTCTGTATGCCTGCTTTCAGCAGCTGCACTCCTTCCCCCTCCTCCTTTTGCCTTTGTAACAAGAATATAAACCAGCCCCAGCCTGAGCTCGGAGCCCAGAATTTGGAATCTCCTCTGGGTCTGCATGCGTGAATAAAACTCCACTTCACAAACTCCAACACCGTCTGAGTCGCTTTCCTGTAACACAAGCAGACCAAAAAACCAATAACTTATTTGTCTAATAGATATATACATGAGTAGTGCACTCTGTTTCAATAAAACATGTGTACAGACTATAAATTGGATTAATAAAAGAAACATCCTTTTTAAAAAATAAGAACAAGGGAAGATTTTAAAACAACTTGACTCAGGAAAAAAGTGTAAGCCTTTTTCTGTTTCATATTCTCTGTTTACTCACCGAACGTCTATTTCCAGATATGAGTATTGGTAGGTATAATAAATATCAGCTTTATTTATTCTGAGGATGGAACAGAATAAATTAAACAGACAAATAAATAAATGAAAGTTAAAATGGCTGTGTTGATTATGTGTGTTGTATTTTCTTAAATGAATATCACATCATTACTTTCTTAGTAAGATGGGGACTCACTACTTTGATACTCTTAACAGAGTAGCATAAAACTACTTTCTGGCTAATTCACATGAAAACTCTGGTTGAATATTTCCAGAATTATCAAGGAGAAGCTGAGAGTAAGACAGAAAAATCAATGCCAGACAAAAAATTGTACCTTTAATTTATGTATTCCTGAATTTGTTCAGAATACCCCTTGTAGGAGACTGCTCTGCATGGCGTAGGCCCAGCTCCCACTTGGAGATGCACAGGACCCATACCCACGATAGGTTCTCCCATGGGGTATCAGGCCTGCAATGTACTTAGGTGGCTTTGAGACTTGCTTTTGCTAAAACTCCCTCACCTTGAATTGAGACAGCGAGTGCTTACTGCAACTTCCAAAAATCCATGCTAAAACTCCCCAGTATAGAGTGTAACCGGTTCACCTACTTTTCCCTTTTCATTTGCAAATATCCTTCTTCTGTGATGTGATTAGCAGCATTGGCTCCTCTGTTTTCTGTAAAAGGTAAACACCTAAAGCAAACCTGTGCATAGTAAATGAGGACTATCATGTAATGTGCCAAGAAACCCAATAAAGGCCTGTCACGGCAAGGGCCGTGGTTTTTGCTCCCCTTGAGAGAAAAGCCATGCTCACCCTTTTCCTCCACTAGACTCGGTAGTCCGTGTGAATGAATGTATCGTGTCTCATCCACAATGTGGTGGACCCCACGAGCCAGGGTCCACATCAACTCCTCTAATTTTTGTAATGTGATATTTATGTTATTAAAGATAATCTATGTTTCAGGCATACTGCATATACTTCCCATGTATTTACCTTAAAAATACTGAAAAAACAATGTTTATTATTCCTATTTAAATGGATAGATGTTACAAGCTAGCATAAAACTGGATTTCTAATTCAACTTTCTTAAACTACACATATCTGTTTCCTTCCAAAATACTACATATATTTTACTGTGTATAGGAAAATATAGTTTGTGCATGTGGATTTCATAAAGTATATCAATAAAGATGTAAATAATGAATGCACATATGGGGAATATCTTCTGAGAACTGAGTGATATAAAACAAAACTTTTAGGACAGTGATAATACTGTGCATGATATTACAACAATGAATATGTTATTATACAGTGTCCAAATCCTTAGAATGTACAGCACCATGAGGGAACCCTAAGAGAAAATATAGACTTTGGACAATTGTGATGTGTCAATGTTGGCTCATCCTTGGTTAAAAACAAATTCTGATGAATGACATTGGTAATGGTGGAGGAAGCTATGTATGTTTCAGGACAGGGAGTATGTGGGAAATCTCTTTATCTCCTCTCAATTTTGTTGTAAACTTGAAACTTCTAAAAAGCCAGTCTTTAAAAAGTCTTAAACACATACAACAATTATATTAAAATCTAGAAGTAAATAATTTAGGACTAAGGATTAGTAAATTTATTTATCTTTGACTTGAAGTTTAACATATGTTTAATTGTAGAACCAATAGAAGAAAGAAAATAGAGCAAACACATAAGATAAATGGCCAAACATTTTCTAAAATTTGCCAGAGATAATAGACACATAATCGGTAGGGAATAATAGAATGATATCTGAATTCTTATCAGGAATAATGCAAACTCTAAGACTTTAAGAGGCATTTTTTAAAAACATAGTCATTATATATTTTTTCATTACCATTTAGTCTCCTTAGACCCCCTCCCCGCAGCAATCACCACCCTGTTGCCCGTGCCCATGAGTCATTTTTCTTTTTTGCTCAATTCCTCTACCCCATAATCTCCCTCCAACTAGCTGTCATCTGTTCTCCATGTATAAGTATGTCTCTGTTTTGCTTGTTAGTTCAGTTTGTTCGTTAGATTCCACATTTAAGTGAAATTGTATGGTGTCTGTCTTTCCCTGATTGGCTTATTTCACTTAGCATGATGTTCTCTAGGTCCATCCATACTGTTGCAGAGGGTAAAGTTTTCTTCTTTTATACAGATGAGTACAATTCCATTGTGTAAATGCCCCATAGTTGTTTTATCCACTCATCTATTGATGGACACGGGCTACTTCCATATCTTGGCAATTGTAAATAATGCTGCAATGAACATAGAGGTGCTTGTATTCTTTAAATTACTGGTTTGGTTTCTTTTGGATATATTCTTATAAGTGGGACCTCTGGGTCAAAAGGGAGATCTGTTCTGAAATTTTTGAGGTATCTGGGTACTGCTTTCTACAGTGGCATCCCACCAACAGTACAAAAGAGTTTCCTTTTCTTCACATCCTCACCAGCACTTGTTGATTTTTGATGTATTGATGATGGCCATTCTGACAGGTGTGAGGTGCTATCTCATTGTGGTTCTAATTTACATTTCTCTGATGAGTAGTGCCATTGAGTATCTTTTCATAAATCTATCAGTCATCTGTATGTTCTCTTTAGAGAAGTGGCTGGAAGGAAAAAAAACTGTCCAACTTAGAATCCTAACTCAATTTATTATACCTCAAGAAAGATTATCATCTCACTGGCTGATTGACCCTTTTACCATTATATAGTATCTATCTCTAGTAATTTTACTTGATCTAAAATATACTTTATCCAATATTAGTATAGCCATTTGTGTTTAAAAATTAATGTTTGCATAGTATAGTTTTCCATATTTTTCCTTTCATCCTCACTATATTGCTGAATATGAGGTGAGTTTCTCATATTCATATAATTGGGTCTTTTTTTAAATGTAATCCATCAATATTTCTTTTTAATATTTAGATCAAAAGGCAGGTTTTAATTTTAACAAATATATGTTAGTTACTTCTCTAGTTTGGCAGATAAAAGAAATTATTTTTAAGAAATTCAATGACTGGCCTAAAATGTTACAGACAGTATCAAAATTATGATATGATCAATAACTTCTAAATTGACTCCAAGAAAAATAATTTCTATTTTTCTTCAAAATTTGCACATTATATGTACCAATATGAATATACATTAATATAAATTTGATTAATTCTAAGGATTCTACAAAAATATACAATTGTTCTCATACTAGCACATAGCACACTTGTTCCATAGATAACAAGTTTTTGAGTCATCATAGGTATGTAAAAATTGATCCTCTTGTTTAATTCCAGATATTACTCTCACATCAACCCTACAAAAGTTGACATATTCTTTAGTCCCAACAGTTTCTAAACATTACTTAATATTTTGAAAACTACTATTTGTAGCTCCTAGATGACTTCTATGTTCCAGAAGCAGATCACTTTAATTTTATTTATTTTTTAAAATGTCACTGTAATTTTAATACCTTTCCCAAAGATACACCTTTATTATTATTTTAATTGATTCTTGACTACTATAGTAATTATGGTAAGACTTTTAAAACCTATCTGATGTGGAATTCAAAACACTGGTAATCAAATGCTCACAGAACTGATTGAGCTTGTTCAAAAAAATGAAAAAAGAAATAAAGGCTACCTAGAGTGAAATGAAGCAAAATATTCAGGGAGCCAACAGTGACAGAAAGGAAATCAGGGCTCAAATCAATGATTTGCAACAAAAGGAAGAAATAAACATCCTAGTGGGACATAATGAAGAAACAAGAATTCAAAAACAAATGAAGAGAGGCTTGGGAACCTCTGGGACAACTTTATATGTTCTAATATCCAAATTATAGGGGGTGCCAGTAGGAGAATAACAACAAGAAATTGAAAACTTATTTGAATGAATAATGAAGGAAAACTTCTCCAATCTGGTGAAGGAAATAGACTTCTAGGAAGTCCAGGAAGCCCAGAAAGTCCTAAAGAAGTTGGACCCAAAGAGGAACATGCCAACACACGTCATCATTAAGTTACCCAATATTAAAGATAAAGAGAGAATCTTAAAAGCAGCATTAGGAAAGAAGAGAGTTACCTACAAAGGAGTGCTCATAAGGCTATCAGCTGATTTCTCAAAACAAATCTTAGAGGCAAGAAAGGGCTGGAAGGAAGTATTTGAATTCATGAAAGGCAAGGACCTACATCCAAGATTACTCTATCCAGCAAAGCTATCGTTTAGACTGGAAGGGCAGATAAAGTGCTTCCCAGATAAGGTAAAATTAAAGGAGTTCATTATCACCCAGCCCTTATTTATATGAAATGTTAAAGGGACTTATCTAAGAAATTGAAGAAGATCAAAAAATACGAAAAGTAAAATGACAACAAACTCACAACTATCAACAACTGAACCTAAAAAAAAAACAACAGTGAAAACAAGACTAAGCATACAATTAGAACACGAACAAAATCAGAGAAATGGATATCACGTAGAGGGTTTTCAGTGGAGAGTGGGAGGGGAAGAATGAGGAGGGAAAGGTACAGGGAATAAGAAGCATAATTGGTAGGCATAAAATAGACAGGGAGAAGTTAAGAATGGTATAGGAAACAGAGAAGTAAGAGAACTTATAACTCATGGACATTAACTAAGGGAGGGTTGGGGGTGGGGGGAAAAGGGGGAAATTGGGAAAACTGTAATAGTGTAATCAAGAAAATGTACTTAAAAAGAGAGGCATTAAGACAGTTTTTAAGGGTACATAAACTTCTGTCTTCTAAAAAATTAATAAATAAATAAAACCATATTCTTTTAACATTCATTCTCAGAGTTTGCTACCACAAGGTGACAACAGATAAAATTAGTAACACTGTAGTCACACAACAAAAGTAAAACATAGGTCTGATTTTATGTGTGTGTGTGTGTGTGTGTGTGTGTGTGTATGATCACAAAACATATCTCTTCTACAGTAAACATAAAATGTCACACACTGAATAATCCTGCTAGGGAACATGCACCTGTGTCAAATGATAAACCACACTGTGTGTATGTTGATGATAAAATACTTTGGAATGGGCTTTCAGTCCTTTGTTAATTTTATATGTTAAAATTATAATAATAAAATTAATATAGACATTTAGGCCCTTTTTGTTAAATGTGGTGTCTGTTGAGTAAAAACCTTTCATCAACCCATAAAAGCACAATTTAGAAAACAAATCATAGCATTAAATTTTGGACATTGGATAAGCTCCATGAAGTTTATTTAACTGTATGAGCCTGCTTGATATAGGCATTTTAACTGAGGAGTTTGAATTTCTAAATTAAAAATAATACTTATATACCAGAAGGGAAGGTGTTGGGGGATGGCTAAAAAGGGGATGTCAGTAACATGTGGTGGGTTTACACTGTGATCATATTATAAGGTGTAAACATGTTGAATTGCCCCATTGTACACCTGAAACTAATATAATTAATATGATTGTGTACCAACTGTACTTAAATTAAAAATAAGTTAAAAAAAAACTTATTCCTGTAAAAAATGTACAATAATTTCCCTGACATAGATAGCCAGTTCTCTCAGTTTTCATCTGTGGTCCATCTGAACCTAGATTTTAGGATAATTTTTAATCATATGTATTAAAAAATCTTCATAAGACAAATAAAGAGAATCAGTATACGAATGTAGCTTGGCCATATATCTCCTCTTCAGAAAGGATAAGGAATAATTTTGAAAATAAATGGAGTAAATATCTGTGAGTTATCATTATCAGACATTAGAATCACTGACATTTGTGATTTTTCTTAGGAGATATGAAATATTATGTTAACAAGTGGCTTGACAGATTAGGAAAAGAAGGCATCATAATATAGTAGCTGAAAGTGGGGTTTCTGGAATCAGACTGCCTGAGTTCAAGTAATTGCTTGTCTAATCACTATGTCTGTGACTTTGGATTATTTAATTTTTCTGTGTTTGTTTCTGTATCTGTGGTATTCATTTTAAATTATAGAAAAATTCCACAGTATTAATATCTATTCTTTATTTTTCCTAACTAAATTGTAATATAATAATTTTTGTCACATCTCACAGGGCTCTCAGGGCAGCTGCCCCCTGAGAGAATGCACACATTCACTTAGCATGCTCCTCATAGGTTGTAAACCCTTTATGTAGTAGCTGCTGTGGCCATTTTTCAAGCAATTTTAAATGCCCCTCAATTTTGCCAAAATACTGTATAGTTTATTGTTTTCCACGTTCATGATTCAGAAATTCACATTATTGTGTACAGGTGTATATGCATCAGCTTTTTAAAATTGCACTTCTAGGTTCGGGAAATCTTTGAGATTTTATTGAAACCAGAACATGTGAAAACTTTAAGTGGCCTGATGATCCAACACGTTACTATTTTTTCTGCATATCAATCCACCTTTTAGTGAATTTTAAAGGTTTGAATGCAGTCAGACAGTTTTAAAGGTACTGAATTTTGTCAGTATTTTTGCTGTTAGTTTGCTGGGCTGTGGCCAAACTATAAAAATAGTTCAGACATGAGTGAAGTGATGGAGTCACTCATGGGGAATAGCTCTGATATCCTATTTTCTTAGAATGGGAGGTTGTAAAATCAGTAAAATAATTCAGAAGTTTAAGCTTAGCCACTTCTTCATTAAAACAATAAATAAGTAAATCAGAAACAAAATGCAGTCTGACTCCTAGGATCATTTGCCATTTTTATTTACACTTAGATGTAAATAATGAAACTTAATTATCCCCTACTACTTAGGTGTTTTGAGCTGAGAAAAGTCAAGAACGATTAAAAATGACAGCATAAAAAGTTTTAAAAATTAAAGTAAATCTTTGTTGAATTCTGCTTTCGAATTCTTACCTATGAATACACTATCATATTTACTTTGTTTCTCTCTCATTTTGATCCATTCATTAATAAATTTGTACTTTTTTAAACCTACATGCAATTTTTGCAGCTAATGAGAATTGTTTGTAAGCAAATCATTTTAATACAAATTAAAGTATTTGTCAGTATAGCTGCTGTTGCAACTAATGCCACAAGTACATTGAAGTGAATTTGTTATAAGAGTTATTTTATTTTAAATAGCTGACTGCATTACCCTTCTGTCTATAAAAACAAAATTTGAAGCTATTTTTTAAATGCACAGTTTAAGTGCACCATTTACAATAAGCTACAACATTCATGTGATAGATCATCATAAAGAGAATTGAATTATGCTTTGTGAGAGTCAATGTCATTTAAGCTTATATAGGGATATTGCATCCTTTAATTATGTTGGTCCTATAGTTTTGTTCCAAAATACTTTCCAAGTCATCCAAATTGCTAAGTGCACTACGCTTATCCACACCAATTGATAGATAATTCAACTATTGTTCTAATAATTAGCCTTATATTTAATACAAATTGATATGAATCATACAGTTTTAAAAGATAAAACCTGTAGCCACATACAGGGAAAATTCCCTAAATATCATTTTAAACTGACACTTACAGGTTAGAGTTATTTATATCAACTTTCTGTAAAGGGCTTAACACAAAATACTGTAATTTTTTGTATTGAAATAAAAGATTCACGTTTTTGTTTTTTAAATAAAAGCTATCATTTTCTCTTTATTCAGTATTTAGTTAATACATAATATTACATCTTCTACCTTGAATGGCTAATTTCAGTGAAAATACTGATAACTGCATTTATATCGTTGTGTTCTCCTGATTTTTTTCCAGGTTTTAAATCTTAAGAGGTCATGACAGACATTTGCTTTACAACTTCTGAGGGAGTTCGCAGCCATTTGCCCGCCTTCTGGTCCAAAAGCTTAAAGAATTTGGGGCTGAAAAACCATTTGCTATGAGATCCCAGTCAATCTTCTCTTAAGCAAATGGTATTTGTTCAAAATGATTGAATGAAAATGAAAAGTTTTATTTAAATGCTTTCTAGGAGTTTAGTAAAAAAAATAATTAGTAAAAGAAAATAAATTGTCAAAATTAATTTTGTCTCTTTGTAAGAATCACTTCATTAGGATGTGAATACCTCCCATAAAGTGTTTATAATAAAAAACTGCTGATTGTACAGTGTTTATCAAAAAATAAATTTTAAAAAGCCAATGACTCCCCAAAGAATCACATGATTAAACTGATAGCTACCATGTCTTATTAGCTTACAATAACCATTCTAAAACAATTGTTTTAAAAACTGTTTTTCCCATTGGACTGAAGGGATATTTTAGTGAAACTTAACAAATAAATGGCATTGTGTAGAAATATAGTTAAATTATTTTATAACATATTTATATTACATTATTTTACAGCTTAGGAGGAATCTCAAGAATGTATTAGAGGGCATGTCAAGGCTGAGAAGGTAATTGTAAGAAAAAAAAATGAGATGGAATATTTTAACAAAAGACCATGCTATGTCAGATTCCCTGGTTGTTTTCTTTTCTTTTTTCAGAGTTCAGCTTTTTATTGAATGTTACAAAAGAGGTTTTGTCAAAAGAGACTAAAGCCCATGTCATCACCAGACTACTCATAATCTTCTTTCTTTGCTTTCATTTTGCTCTCTTCAGCTGGTGCAGCAGCAGTGGTGGAGAGGGAAGGATCACCTGCTGGTGCATACCAGCTGCTGGGGCAAGTCCACCAGCCCCTATGTTGCAGATGAGGCTCCTTTGTAAACAAGCCTGGCCAGAAAGGTTCAACATTTACACCAGCTGCCTTGATGAAGGCATTGATCTTATCATCCCTTACTGTCACCTCATCCTCATGAAGGATAAGCCAGAAGATGTGGGAGAGCTCTGAGACTGAAGCCACGGTGTGGGTAAATATGCTGGGTGTACACTAGCCAAGGGCTGGAGTGCTGGGCGAGTGCTGGGAGATGGCTGATCTGAGCGGTGCTAGTTTCAGGGTGATGTGAGTGGCTCACAGCCACCGGGCCTTAGGTTCCTGAGTACCTGAGCTGCCGCTGGAGTGAGGGGGATGGCTTTTTTTTTTATTTTTATTTTAGTAGTTGTTCAAATACAGTTTTCTGTCCTTTACTCCCATCCCAGCCCACCCACCCATTCCTCACCACCTCCCTTCCATTTCCACCCCCCACTAGTTTTTGTCCATGTGTCCTTTATATTTGTTTCTGTAAACCCTTCCCATTCTCCCCTGGAATTCCCTCTCCTCTCCCCTCTTGTCACTGTCAGACTGTTCTTTGTTTCACTGTCTTTGGCTATATTTTACTTGTTTGTTTGTTTTGTTGATTAGGTTCCTGTTAAAGGTGAGATCATGTGGTATTTGTCTTTCACTGCCTGGCTTATTTCGCTTAGCATGATGCTTTCCAGTTGCATCCAGGCTGTTGCAAAGGGTAGGAGCTCCTTCTTTCTTTCTGCTTCATAGAATTCCACTGTGTAAACATACCATAGTTTTTGATCCATTCATTTACTGATGGGCATCTAGGTTGCTTCCAGCACTTGGCTATTGTAAATTGTGCTTCTATGAACATTGGGGCGTGTAGAATGGCTTTTTTCTTAATTTCTGTTAGGCAAAAATGACATCGTTCAAAAATCCTGTTCATGAATTTCTTTTCTCCTTCTTTTCCTTCTTAATTTATTGCTCTGGTTTATTCTATGAGTATGTATGTGTGTAAATCTCAGATACTAACTTACACTATGCTTTCTGTTGACATATCACTACATACTAGTTTTTCTACAAACTACTAGGAAAATGAATAATTTTTCAATTAATTATGTTGACATTATATTCATTTGTTAAACATCTACATTATAATTTTGAATAAAATGATGAATATGTAACAGAACTAAATTAATGTTTAAAAATAAAATAGCATTTCAGTTTATTTCCAACCTAAAAAGAAGATAATTGATGTATATCTAGAATATCTCAAACTCATATTTGCCTTTTTATCAACTCAAATCTGTTCTCTAAATTATATTTTTATTTTAAAGGGTTTTTTATTTTCCATTTCAGATAAGATGTATTTCAAAGCAAAATTCCAGTGGTCATTAAGATCCTATCTGGTGAAAAATATCATATTTCCACTAATTATTCTTTAAGGGCCTACATCTTTCCTCTTGAACTCATGTACTTGCTTTGACTTTCCCATGTTCTGCCTTCAGGCCTATACCACAAGGACTAATTAAAAAAATAGATGAGATATTTGATTCAGTAATATAACTGTGGTTTTATTCTCCAGTTACAAATAACTATATGTACATATAGTCTCATTTAAAATAATATTTTTATTTTTCATTTAATCTTAAATGTAGATGCATGAGAGTTAAAGTTAAAGAGAGATAGGGGTGACAGCTGAGTCTGGGAATTAATTTCCTGAATCCAAGATTATGTTCAGTAATAGGAGGGCAAGGTAAATGGGTAGTGACAACATTATATCTTCCTTCATTATAATTATTTAATGTTTTAAAATTAATACCTAAAAAGGTTTTTTCCAAGTAAAATTTGAAATAAATGCTAAAAAGTACATTATCCATCATACTTTCTTGAACAGCGGCACATGTAATTCTTGAAAAGCTGAAGGATATATTACCTTTTTTCAAGTTTATCTTCAAAGTGATTCCATTGGAATTTGTGTCTGAAGTTTGTATTGCTTCTGTTGAAATTTTTAATGAAGTTTCCTTCTTGTGGCATCTTCAGAAATGACATTTTAGGGAGACTTTTTAGACTATATCTTACCAAGATCATGAAATGCGGAATTTTGGATAAATTTTTTGAAGTGCATATAAACACACATCATTTTGGGGAACAAAATGTTTTTATTCTTATTCTGACATCACTGTACTGAAAAGCCCTAGAAATAGCTGAAAAGCAAGAAGGGAGAATTTCCAGAAACATGCTTCTAGAAATAGTTCAGTAACAACTTAGAGAGATGACTTAGTGGGTAACTAGGAAGAGCCAAATGATATCACCTGCCAGTGAGGTTTCACCAGAACAATGACTATAGTTATACCCAGCTGTTTCTTTTCCAATAACCCCACTGAACTTTTGGGAAAGTATAGTGGAAGTTACTCTTCATAGCAATTTTTCATAATGCTATCCTAAACCACATCCCGAGGCCATTCTTTGCAATTGATGTTGAAATGTTCTAACAGAGGAGATCCAAGGAGATTCCTTCCATAGTGAACTATCTCAGTACCCTCAAATTCTAAATATTTGTTTAAAATGCCAAAATTGATCATGTCAGTGCAACAAAAAATATAGTTGAATATTTTCCAGTACCTTTGCTCACAGGTTCAAACCTGCAGTAAATAAATCAAGTGAAATTTCATGTAGGGTGACAGTGAAAAAATTAGATTTAGATATATTTACAAAGTCAAAACTTTACAGTTTTTGTAAGCATTTGTCACTAACAAAAATCTGCTTTTTATTTTTATATATCAAAGGAATATCAATTTAACTATAGTTATTTATTATCATAAACAGTAACACTTCCTATTTCCATTCTTAAACCAGGTTCATAACTTGTTCATTAAAGTCCTTCCACAGCTCCACTCCAAAGTAGCTATTATTCTTCCTTCTCACTGAATTTTAGTTTTAAGCAACCAGAACAAAATCTCTTGTATATGAGTACACCTTTCATCTTCCTGATTTAGTGTTTGGGTCTTTATAATCCATTACCCCCAGAATATTAATCCATCTTAAATCCAGATTTTCCAAGACAGAAATCTCAACTCAAATTCCTCTGCCACCATGAGAATTTCCCCGGACTTAATGCAGTCCTCCTCTCAATCCCCACAGCCCAGGGGCAGGATCTGCATTCCATCATGTGTCAGTCTGTATTCTGTGTTGGGTTATGTCTGCTCTTTCAGTTTGCAGTTCTTCAAGAGCAGAGAAAATGCATGTTTGTGTACATATCCTTCATCCAACATAGTGTTTCACACATATCATTTGTGTGTTTCATAAAGGAATTTGTCTTAATCTTTGTCAAAATAAAGCTTAAATGAGAAAACACCAATAAGATTTCTATTTCCCAGAGAGATAGTGAAAGAATTTGTTAATTTCTCACAAAATAGCAACCATTGATAACTCTTAAATGCAATATAAATATATGAGAGAATTTCCAATTGCATAAAATTTCCTAAGGGTGATGTTTACATCACTGCTGTTACTTAGTATGTTTGATCTACAACTATTCAAACCTTAAGCAATTGACTCTATACCCTCAGTCATTCTAGGGCCACCTACCTCTCTGAGACAGTATGTTAAGGAGGTCTTTTACCTTAGAAAGCTCCTACACCTCTGAAGTCTCATTAAAATTTCTATTAGGTGTGTCTGATAAGTCTCCTACTTTGAAGTGACTGTTGCTTGATTTCTATTGTCTATTTTTCTTTTGTTATTAATAAGTCAATGCTATTTAAACAACTTTCTGGCAGGTTATGTTTTCCTGTTCACCTGAATAGATGTGTCTGAGAGTTATTTCTCTCCAATTTATATTCATTTTCTGTGAATAATGTTTAGAAAAACATGCCATAGCATTTTCTTTATGTATACTAATTATGTAGTGAACATTCTTTAAACACTTCTTACAACTAATTGGGGATCAAACACTACCCCTCAAAAAAATAACAGCATAGAAAGAGAAGCTTGACAGGAAAGAACAAGGTTTACCATCAAAGATAAATATTAAAGATTTTTTATTCAGTTTCCTTCCCTAATACAATCACATCTCAGTTGGTTTAATATTTTCTCATGGAGGGAGAGGGGAAGAACAAAAACAGCCTACTGTCTGAATAGTTTTCATATAAGTCTCAATAGACTCAATACTTGTCTTTCTCAAAATTCATATGTTGAAATCCTAACACCCACTATGGTGACTTATTTCCTATTAAGGGATGGTGATATTAGGGGTGTGATGGTCATTGGGAGGTGCTTTGTTCATAAGAGTGGAGCCTTTATGAATGGGATTAATTCCTTCATTAAAGAGAGCTCCCTCACACGCTGTGCCATGTAAGGACACAGAAGATGGCAGTCTATGACAAGAATGCAGGCTCTATCCAGACACTGAGTTTACCAGCTCCTTGATCTTGGGCTTCCCAGCTCTTAGAACTGTGAGAAATAAATTTGTGTTGCTCATAAGCCCTCCCCCCCATCTAAAGTATTCTGTTGTAACAGCCCAAGTGGACTAAGACTTTAAGGATACACTAGAAATACAAATGTGACATAATGCTGTTCATTGTTCTATAGAGCATATATTTCTATTGTCCTTTCAAACTTCATAGATACTTCTGTATTTTTCTGATATGCCATTGTTTTACTGAATTATTGACACGCATAATAATTCATTAGTAAGATGAGAATGTATTCCTTTTGAATATTATTCCCTAAATTTCATAATAATCTAGGTATCTTTTGAAACATTTATCTATGGTCTGAAAAAGTCACTGAGGAGTCTAAATAGTGTATTCAACACATGCAAGCAGAAGACAATCAATATATATTGATCAATTAATCTACCTTTTAATACATTAAATAATATTTATATAAAATACCTCACTGAAGATATGTTTATTTTTATTTCATATTTCACTAACTTGTTTTCTATGTTAAAACTTGTTATTCTTTTTTATATAACCATTATTATTGTTTCCATCCTCCAACTATTAAAGGAATTGTTCTGTTATTCATTGAACCTTGCTGTCAAGTAATGATAAATGACCACCTTGAAAAGAAAAAGAAAAACCCAAGGTCAACAATGAGGATGAGCCCAGGAGAAAGATAATGGTTGAAAGCCATCTTAACTTACTAATTTAGACCTACAAGTCAATAAAAGCTTAATGTCCTGGAAAAAGTCTTCAAACCTGTGTTTACAGAGCCATGGGGTACTGTTTTTTAAAAGATGACAAAACAGAACAGCAGTAGTCTTTTATAAGATAAATAAGTGGCCAGAGAAAAGGATGGGAGAAGAAAGAAAAATGTAGGAGCAAAAATTGAAGAAGTAAAATAGAATTAAATTCATTTTAATAAAAATTCACTTTGCATCTGTTCTGTGTCAGATACTATGTTAATTGCTAAAAAATAAATAATTAAAAAGATGTTAAGTTCCCAATCTCCAACAAATTCTTAATGTAATAGAGAAAATTTGGTAATAAAAATAATAAAAATAGCACACTTCATGCAATAGAGTAAAAAGTATAGGGATGTTTTCTTAAAAGTGCAAAATAAACATGTGCTTTTTAATTTTAATTTGCGTCTAAAACAGCACCACATTTACAAGGATAAGCCATGGGTTTATGGGAATCCTAAATTACTAGAATAGACAGAAGTCAATCAAGTTTAATGACCTGGAAAGATGAAGTCAGTAACTCTATTACCTGTGAATATGAAGTCAGTAGTGCTATTTTTCAGGAGGTGACAAAGTGGAACAACACTACCTTTTAAAAATGAGAAAAAATTCCAAACTGTCAGTATTAGTAATCTTGAAATTCTTGGGATGTTTCTATTGTGGTTGGGGGTGTGTTTGTGTGTGCGTGAGCTCATATGATGGAATATATGGTGTGGTTTAGAGAGTAGACTGAGAAAATGATCTGTCATCTTTTAGTTTTATATTATCCCTTGATGAATATTTTTATAAACAAAATGTAGAAACTGCACTTAGGATCACATCATTTTATGTATTTTTTTTTATATTTTAGAGATCATTCTTTAGTGATATCATATATTTACTTTTACCTTTTTATTAAATTGATTGAAGTGACACTGTTTAAAAAATTATATAGGGCTTTTTTATTAGGGAATGTTTCAAATATGAATTAAGATAGAGGGAATTTAATGATGAACTTCTGAAAATCCACCCCCTATCTTAAACCTTATACTACTTATAGAGACTACATTTGTGCCCCCAAATATTGTATTAATAAGAGTATTTTTATCATTTCATCTCATCTATGATTATTTAGGCACATTCTGAGCATTTTAGATTCCATAAAATTATTACTATCTCCTTTGATTTTACAGATGACAAAATTTAATTCAAGAGACATAAAGTAATTTTATAGATCATCTGGTTACTTAATGGTAGAATTAGGATTAGTATTTGACCCGAGTGCCTCATTTTGTCATTGTACTGTTGAATTTCAGAAAGTTATAAAAAGAATGAATTTTTATTGGAAATAGCAGAGGAAAGATGAGACACTAATAAACATGAGGGTCTCACACCCTGTTTTCAGCCCTCAACTCTGAAGAGCTATTGCAGCTCTGGTCACACCCTGTTTTCAGCCCTCAACTCTGAAGAGCTATTGCAGCTCCGTGCTTCCAACCCCTCAGAATTATAGTTGTAAGAGAATTTTTCTACTATAATCTTTGCACGTAGACTTCAGTCTCACAATTCACCTTCTGGAGAAACTGGTCTGTGACAAATTGAACTTTAAGAGTATTCCTTGTTACTATTCCATGCCTGTATTATGTTGAGGCCATGAATTTGTCCTGTAAACAATGTGAATGGCCGTATGACTTCTCCCAATTAATGGTCAACAGGACAGGTATAAATAAGATGGTAACTACTAAGTTAAACCAGAATTTCTATTTAAACTTGATGACTGAAACTTATGTATATAACTTATGGATATAGCACAGAGTTTATCCTATAGAGCCCTATATAACTGTCATAGAAAGATAAATATGTAGGTTAGTAGGCTTGGTCACCATCTCCACTTAGTTATCCTAAGTGGTGATATGTGCCAGGATGTTACACAAACACTGGCAAAAGGAAAACACAAAAGTCACAGACTGTAACATATTCTTTTTTTTCAAATAATATTGTATAATTGCCTATAATTCTACTCACAAAGCATCTGGGAATACCCAACAGTACTTTGTTGGGTTACCAATCATTGTTGAAGCTGAAACAATGTTTCAATCTGAAGGTCTGTTTATGCTTCACAGAGCCATTAACATTTTCACACTGACCGAGAACAGCTCAATTTAAGATACCATGAAGTACCTTGGAGAGACAGAGTTTTGAAAAAGAACAGAGTATTGGGAATAAGTGAATACTACATAAGACATTTTGTCAGATAGTTGAGTGGATGCAACCAGATGCAGTCCTTCAGTCCTCGGTGGTTTGTACTGACTTGTCTGCACACGGGGTTGTTTCTCATTTCAGTGCCATTAACTTCATTCTGACATATGAAAAATTATTTACTAACCTATAACTAATAAGCAGTTATAGCAAAGTTATAAGATATAAAGTTAGTATACAAAAGTCAACCTCTTTCCTATATTACCAGCAATGAATAATTGAAATTTGAAATTAAAAACATAATACCATTTACACTAGCATCCACAACCTGAAACACTTAGACATAAATCTAACAAAAATATATAAGAGGTCTACATGAGGAAAACTGTAAAATTCTGATAAAACAGGTGAAAGAGTAACTAAATAATTGAGGAGCTCATCCATGTTCATGGAAAGGAAGACTCAGCATTATCAATATGGCAGTTATTCCCAACTTGATCAATGGATTTAATGAAATCTAAATCAAAATCCCAGCAGTAATTTGTGAATATTGAAATAGTGATTCTACATCGTATGTAGTGAGCACAGAAAAACAGAATATCCAATACAATATTGTAGAAAAAGCAACTTAGAAGACTGCCACTATATGACTTCCAGACTTACTAGAAGAGACAGTAATCGAGACAGTGTGGTATCCGTGAAAGGACAGACCAATAGATCAATGGAACAAAGAAGAGCCCAGAAACAGTTGTCTCATCTCTGACAAAGAACAAATATCATTTGTTTCAACAAATGATGCAAAAAAAGAACTAAAAGAGCCACCTATAAAAAATAAGAATGTAGATACAGACCTTATATCTTTCTCAAAAATTATCAAGTTGTTTAGAAAGCTAAGTATAAAACACAAAAGTTTAAAACTTGTGGAAGAGAGAAAAAACACACATGGCCTTTGGTATGATGATGACTATTTAGATACAATACCAAAATCTTGATCCACAGAAGAAATAATTGAAATATTGTACTTCATTAAAATTTAAAAACTTCTGTAAAAGATAATGTCAAGATAATAAGAAGACTAGCCACAGGCTAAAAGAAATTGTTTTCAAAGAGATATCTGATAAAGTACTGTGTCCCAAAATATACAAAGGACATTTAAAACTCAAAAATAAGAAACAACTCCATTTAAAAAATGGGCAAAATATTTGAAGAGCTACCTTAGCAAAGAAGATATGATAGAAAATAAGCATATAAAATGATACTCTGTATCACGTTAAAAGAATTGCAAGTTAAAAAAAACAATAAAATACCACTATACACCTATTAAAATAGCTAAAATAAAAAATACTGACAATACCAAATGAATTTAAAGCAACAGAAACTCTTATTCATTGATGGTGGAAATAGAAATTGGTAAAACCAATTTTGGAAAAAAGTGTGACAGTTGCTTTAAAATTAAAGATAATCTTACAATATGATACAGTAATTGTGCTCCCAAATGATCTGTAAACTCATGTGAACCCAAAAACCTGCTCAAGGATGTTTACAATGGGTTTATTTTTCATTGTCAAAACTTGGAAGCAATTGTGTCCATGGATGAACAAATTAACTCTGGTACATCCAGGCACTGGAGTGTTATTCAGCACTAAAAGGAAATGAGCTATAAAGAGCCATGAAATGGCAGCAAGAGACCTCTAATTCTTATTACTAAGTGAAAAAAAGCCAATCTGAAAAAGCCATGTACTGTATGATTCCAATTATGTGACATCTGGAAAAGGCAAAACTGTGGAGATGATTAAAAGATTTGTGGTTGCCTGGGGGTGGGGGAAGAAAGGCTGAATCCACACAGCACAGAGGTATTTTAGGGTAGCATCTGTATGAGGCTATCATGGTGGATCCATGTCATTATATAGTTGTCAAAACTCATGAATGTACATCACCAAGAATTAAGTCTAATGTAAAGTATAGACTTTGGGTGATAAAGATATGCTAATTTAGGCTTATTGATTTTAACAAATATTTCTCTGTGGCAGGAAGTTGGTTGTGGGAGAGGCTGTGCATATGTGGGGATAGGGGTATGTGGGAACTTTCTGTATTTTCTACTCAATTTTTCTGTGAACCTGAAACTGCATATAAAATAAATTTCATTACAAATATGAAATTGAAAATTAAAAATGGATCATTTGCCTGAATATAATTTACTCTGACATAGCCCCATTCATACTCTTAGAGCCAAATGATATCAATATAACTGAAAATAGTTTTAAGTCAAAGCACCAATACACATTCAATTGCAAACATCTGAATCATATTTAATATAATGAACTAGGAAAAAATTAAGGTCAATAATTTAAAATAATTTGACAACTAAGTGATTGGGTGCTCATAGATTTTATGTCTTTCATTGGGTGACAAGCCAGCAGGAATATCTAGTTTTACTGGTGGTGGGTGTTCGTCTACTTCATAATTGGCACGTTTTGGAAGAGGCAACATGGTATGATGAGTCAGTGGGTATTGTGCTGCTTCCTGCCTAAGGGACAATTTATTTCTCTGTAAAATGGAGATAAACTAAAATGTATTTTTAATTAATGCATATTATAAAATGCCTTGACCATGCCTTGCCTATAGGAGATTGCACAGGATGAATCTTAGTATTTTTCATTAGGACATTGAAACTAGTGGTGAAAGTGCAGACAGAATATGAGAAACATGGTATAGGATGAAGTACGCTTCTTAAACCACAGTTTGAAGGCCGGCATCTCACACAGGCTCAATACAGCTCTCCCCCAGACATAAAGTGTTGACTTAGCTTGGAGACCTGGGAGATTTGATGATACTAGCTCCAAATCCTCTCACAGTCAAAATTAACTACTAGAGCTTGGAGGCAACTATTTCTCCTAGATAGGCAATGGCTCCCCTGTCTGCCCCACTCTCCATCTGGTATTTTTCAGTCTGGCATGTCACCTGCCTGGCCTCTTCCGTCACCTGTGTTTTAACCCCCAGTGTAAAACAAGCTAAACTGCAGAAAGGAAATCTGCTTGTAGGTAACAAACTATATTTTGGAAACACCACATAATGATATTTAATGTTTTTATTTAGAATGTAGACTTCACGGTCCCCCATAAAATGTGTCACTAAAATTTATTACCTTAGATATGGGTTTAAATATTAGTTTTAAGTTTGTCCCATCTTTTCCAATGAAGGTAACAAGGGGTATTTATCTTGGCTAATGGTATAGCCCCTTTAGAAGAATTTCTTGTTTGTTTAATAAGTTGATAAAATGCACACAAGCTAAGAGGAAGAAAACTGGGTGGTTTCCAATTACGCTTCTAAAGAATTACTGCAGACTCCTAGAGGATGAATGTAACAGCTCTGCCCTGGGTCCTGCTCTACCTTGTTCCTTGATGAACCTTGTCCTTTAAATCAGCTGTAGCAGTTTATATAAACTCTAACTGCACCACTGCCAATCATAAATGTATCTGAGTACAGAAAGGCTCATTTTCTCCTTAAAGAAGTTTCTGTGGTCAACTTGATATGTTGTTGGCTTTAGGTTACTCTGTAGGATTTACATATTATACTTTGCAGTTAAAACCTGAGTTCTCACCAGAAAAATTACTTAACTTCCCTGTTCTTTGGTTTCCTTATTTGCACGGGGATTTATTTTAAATCCTCACACAAGGATATGGTTTTTACTGATTTTAGAGAGAGAGGAAGGGAAAGACAGAGAGGGAAAAACATGGATGTGAGAGAGAAACATGGATCAGTTGCCTCCCACATGTGCTCCAACTAGGGATCCAACCCACCCTTTTGGCAACAGATGTTGCTCCAACCAACTGAGTCACCTGGCCAAGCTTACATTGGGGATTTTAAAAGAACCTAAAAGACTGGGCTACTGAGACAATTACATAACCTAATAAATTTAAAGTGCCTAAGATTAGATTTGCTGCATGAGTTGGTTTTTAAAAATTGGAAGCTGATCAGATCAGTGACATATTAAGACAATTACGTTCCAGTCACACACACATGCAAACACACACATACACATGCATCCCTCATCTTAAACATGGTGGATTATGTTACATAAATGGCTTCTTATTCAGCTGAATGACTAAATAAGTGTTTAGTGTGCATATTCGATTCCACACCTGGTTCTGCAAGTGGGAACTAATGAAGAAGAAGGAAGGTATGGAGGTGAAGGAAAAGATGGTAGTGAAAAGACAGATAAGAAACAATGAGATGGAGGAGATGCCTCTGCTGGGGTAAGAACAAAAGTGGTTTTCGTACAATGTCTTAAAAGGGATATACTCATCTTAGAACATCAGAAATCTTCAAAAACATTTCATAGGGAGCTACCTTGGTTTATGTTTGGAGTTGCTAAAAGGAAGTTTTGGGAAGGGTCTCTGCAAGAGGTTTGAATGGACACAAGGATGGCGTTAAAGAAAGTAATATAACAGCAGAAACACCCAGGTTAACCATGAAACATCAGGTGCCTGGGACATCACAGAATGCTTCAGTTTTATGGCATGTATTTTTTTTCAAGCAGTGATTTGAAATAATCCCAGGGCAAAGTGAGAGAATATTTAACTTATAAAAGAAAATTTTCAGAAAAAAATCAGAAAATGCGCCATCAATGTTTGAAAGTGTGTCTTGAGATAGAAGTGATTTTTGTAGCTGAAAAAGGCAGAATTCAGAAATTAGGAAAGTAATTGTGAGGCATATTTTTAGTTAATGGGGTAGAGTTTTATAAATATAGGTACAACAACTTCTGTTTGGATCCACACACTGCACAACAGAAGACAATGGTAAACCACTGCTGCTTTTTATTTTCTTCTTATTATTTTATTCACTCTTTGTTTTACCTTGAAAACTGTGATAGGACAGTCCAAAATGGAATATGAAATAATATTGCAAGATGAAACTCCCAGGTCAGAAAGCATGCAAACCGTTATTGGGGAGAACAAATGTGAACTGAATTGTGACTAATGACACACTAGACCAAAGCCAAAATGATGTCTAGTGGCTGCTGTGCACAAAGGTAAAACAAAGGTATAATGTCACACAAAACATGCCATTTGAGCATGGAAAGTAAGAAGCATGAACCAAGGTAAACTGTAAATTATCAAGCAAGCAAGAAAATGTTTAAATATTTAGTATTTAAACATTTAGTGCAGTATTTAGTGTTAGTAAACAAAAATGAACTGGAATAGGACATTTCCAGTCAGGAAAGTACAATACAAAGTGTTCTACTCTGGAAATGACAAACACATAAGAAGCAAAGTTGCTTTAATTCTGAGTCAAGATATAGCACAGACAGACATGGGCAACAATGAAAGTTTTGATCAAATAATATCAGTCTTCTAGTAAAACCTATTAACAGAACCACCATTCAAACCTACACTCCAACTATGTAGGCTTAAGAAGATAAAAAGTTGTTATGCAAGTATTCAAGGAGAAATTGATCACACACAAAAACAAGATATGCTGATAATTATAGGTGCCTGGAGTGCAAAAGTAGAAAGTAAAGCAGTATGCATGTCATAAAAAAATGGACTAGAGGCCAGAAATGAAGCAAAAAATTGGCTTGTGGATTTCTGTGAAGCCAACAACTTGTCCAAGGCAAACACATGTTTCAAAAAACTGAACAGATGACTACATGGACATCACCAGATGGCCAATATCAAACCAAATAGACTATGTAATTGGAAGCAGGAGATGGAGAAACTGTATTCTCTGCCAAAACAAGACCAGGAGCAGATTGTGGTGCTGACCATGGACTGTTAATATCAAACCTAGAGTACAACTGAAGAAGAGCACTGAGAGAATTATAGTGACAATATATAATGTACATTGCAGTTCAGATGGATTTAAAGCCTACGTAAAAAAGCAGATTTGCATTGTTAAACTTGATTGGCCATGAACAAGAAGAATTGTGGCCTCAAACCAGAACTATTCAGGAAGAATGTGAAAAGACAATGACAGAAGTACAAAGGAAAGAAAAATCAAGATGAGTGACAGAAGAAACATTAAAAATTGTTAGACACAGATGCAAGAGAAAAGTAAAAGCTGACAAAACAGGGCTAGAATCCTGAACACAATTTTTCAATCGCTATTACATAGAAATAAAAAGGACTATTATTGGGTTTGCCAAAATGTTTATTTACTTTTTTTTTCCTTGAAATAGAAAGACCCATTTTTTTCTTTTTACCAAAAACTTTATTGATTTGGGTATTTTGAGTATGTTGGCTATTTCCCATTTGGTATATTGTTGATTGTTCTAATTAATGTCTCTATTTGATGGCTATCCACTTCAACTGGTCTACCTGACTGTGGAGCATTGTCCAGCAAGAAATCTTCAGCACAAAACTTTGCAAATGACTTTTGGCATGTTCAGTCAGTCACAGCACCTTTTCTACTCACTGCACAAACCTTTTTCTGCATTCCAGTTGCAATTTTACCTTTCTTGAAATAATAAAGCATAATATGCCAAAAATGTTGCTTATTTCCTTCCATCTTCAATATTAAAATGGCTGTACAAAAATTCATCTATTGTGATAAGATTTTTAAAACTGAACACTGATATGACAGCTGTCACAATACAATCTAACAAAATTGTTTCAAATGAAGTTAAAGGCAACTAAGTGCTACTAGAGACACATTACGGGGGAAAAAAAAAACAAATGAACATTTTGGCCAGCCCAATACAATATATGAAGATAAAACAGAACCACAAAAAAAAAAGAAATAGGAAAACAAGTGATCTCTACCAGGAGATTCAAAAAATAAAAAGGAAATTCAAACCTAGACTAGGAATCCTGAGATACCAACAAGGAATCACATCATCTGATCAGGAGGAAATAAATGGAAAGTGGAAACAGTACACTGAAAAGTTGTACAGAAGAAACAAAGAATGACAGATACCTCTGAAGAAGATTTCTATAAAGAACCACCTGTGGTTGTAGAAAGCAAAATGAAAGTTTCTCTGATAGTATTGGGAAGAAATAAATCACCAGGGATAGATGGGATACCCATAGAATTACTTCAAGCCACAGAGACAGAATCCATCAAAATTCTAACAAGACTACATCAACAAATATGGAAAAGAAAGTTATAGCCTATAGACTGGAATCACTCAATATGCATCCCAATCTTCAAGAAAGGAGATGCAAAGGGCTGCAGCAACTATGGGACAGTTGCTCTAATTTCCAACACAAGTGATGCCCCAGGTGATGCAACAAAGGCTTCTGCCTTCTTTGGAGAAAGAAATGCTGGATTCAGAAAAGAAAGAGACACTCAGGTGTAATTGCAATCATTTGTTGGACACTGGAGTGTTCCAACATATCTCAGAAAGAGATTAGTCTATGTTTTATAGACTACAGTAAAGTCTTTGACTCTGTTGATATGAAAAGGTATGGGTTTGGGAAAAAGGGTATGCCTCCACCTAGACTGTCCTGTCGTGAAACATCTATTGGAGGACAGAAGGCCACAGTAAGGACAGAATATGGTGAAATAGAATGGTTTCCTATAAGCAAAAGTATCAGACAAGGGTGCATTCTACCTCCTTCTGTGTTTAATCTGTATGCAGAAAATACATTATATGAAAAACTGGGGTGAGAGAAAGGAGGAGTGCAAATTGGTGGAAGAATTATCAACAAGATATGCAGAATGTAGCAGTGATTTGAAACCATTTCTGATGAAAGTGAAAAAAAGTGCCAAAGCAGTAGTGAATTTGGACATGAGAGACACAAACATCATGACAAGGGAAGAAACACACAACTTTAACATAGGCAATGAAGACATGGAAGTTGTTACTATTTTGCTTACCTTGGTTCAGTCATCAATTTGAATAAAAGGCTACAATGAAAAAATCAAAGAGAAGGCTCAGGTACAAAAAGCAGTAATGGAAAAATTAGGAAAGATCACCAAGAGCAAAAATGTGTCATTAGGAAAAAGGCTAAGATTATCTACACACTCTCATTCCCAATTACTGTAATACTATGTATGGATTGCAAAAGTTGGAAAGTGAAAAAGGCTGATAGGATATATATACACATATCCAATAGACAACACACACACACACACACATATTTGTATGTATACACACATTTATTTGGAATATGGTGTTGGAGGGCAGCTCTACTGACACCCCGGAACCCCAGAAAGACTAACAAATGGGTCCTAGAGCAAATCAGGCCTGAAATATTAGAAGAAGCAAATATGACAAAACTGAAACTGTCCTTCGTGGACATTATGACATGGCAAGATTCTTTGGAAAAGTCAACAGTGCTGGGAAAAATAGAAGACAGCAGCACAAGAGGCAAACCAAGTACAAGATGGATTGTCTCCATAAAAATGCCATGGGCACGAGTTTATAGGAGCTGAGCAGTGCTGTTGAGGGCAGGATGTTGTGGATATCACTCATTCCTATGGTAGCCAGAAGTCAGAGCTGACTCAGTGGAACATAAAACACACAGACACAGCTGCCTTTAAATATACTAACTATACAATAAAGTAATGAATCCCTTATCTTACACTTGTCTGAGAATGGAACAAACTGACAACTTCTTATAGTTGGAAAAAAAATATGCTGCATTTGATAGAAAATCCAGACTAGAAAATCTCCAATGACTATCTCTTTTTTAATTCTGACAAAATTCCAGTCGGCAATTTTTTTTCCTATTATATGTTTGGTCTATTTATAAGTAAAGGAGTACAAACTCCCATTTAAATTGTGATTTAATCCTCTTACTGTTTTTTTTTTCTCTAGAGACACATAATTTTATGCATGAAATAATAAACTGATAGTGTAGAAACAGTGTATAGACAGTAAAAACAGATGATATGAATTCATTCTTTTTAGTTAGCAAATATTTTAGTGTAGTTTTGGCATAATATAATGTTATACAAACTTCACCTAGGTGATCCAAACCTTTAGATGGAAAATAAACCTCTAAAGGAGTTGAGCAATGTGCTATATAACACCAGCAAAAGTAGATTAATTGTATCACAACTATCACAAAAACAGTTATCATAAAAGAATCTGCAACTGCAAAAATATCTTTATATTCTAAAATAATTATAGTTTTCTAATGTTTAGAATAGTATTGTTGCCTGACAACATAAAATAGAATCAGTCTTCCAAATTTAAAAAGAAAAAAGTAAAATAGTCACTGTTTGCAGATAACATGATACTGTATATAAAAAACACTGAAGACTATGCCAAAAAATAATAGAATTAATAATTTCAGAAAGTTGCAGGAGAAATAATTCATATACATAAATCTCTGGTGTTTCTATACATACACACTAATAACAAACTACCAGAAAGAAGAATTACAAAACAAACCCATTTATAATTGGATCAAAAAGAACAAAATACCCAGTAATAAACTGAACCAAAGATGTAAAAGATTTGTACTCTGAAAGCTATAAAGAAGTGATGAAAGACATTAAAGATGACACAAATAATAGTTAAAATGTCCATATCACCCAGAAAAATATACAGATTCAATGCAATCCTTAGCAAAAAGCCAATGGGATTTTTCACAGAACTATGACATATAATTCTAAAATTTGTATGGAATCACAAAAGATACCAAATAGAAAAGCAATCTTGAGAAAAAAGAACAATGCTCAGATACCACATACCCTAATTTTAAACTATACTACAAAGCTATACAACCAAAAACAGTAAAGCAGTGATACAAAAACAGATACATAAATCAATTGGATGAAATATAAAGCCAAGAAATAAATCTATGTTTCTGTGTAGTCAATTTATGACAAAGAGGCAAAAATATGCAATGGAGGGAAGACAGTCTCTTCAATCAGTGGTGCTAAAAAATTGAACAGCCACATGTAAAAGAATGAAATCGTATCACTTATATACAAAAATAAACTCAAACTAGATTAAAGACATATATGCAAGACCTGAAATCATAAACTCCTAGCAGAAGACATAGGTACTAAATTCTTTGACATAGGTCTGGCAAAAGAAAAAAAAATATATATATATATATAATTTCCCCAGGCAAGGGCAACAAAAGAAAAAGTAAGCAAACAAACTAAAAAGCCTTTACACGGCAAAGGACACTATCAACAAAATGAAAAGGCAACCTGCTGAATGGGAGAAAATATTTGCAAATGACATATATGATAAAGGATTAATATTCAAAATATATAAAGAACTTATACAATTTAATATTAAAAACAAGCAATCTCATTTTTAAAATGGGCAGAGAACTTAAATATAACTTTATTTTTTCTGAGAAAGACTTACCAGTGGTCAACAGGCACATGAGAAGAAGCTCAGCTAATCATCAGAGAACCTCGAACCAAAACCACAATAAGCTGTCTCCTCAAACCTGTCAGAATGACTGTTATTAAAAAGACAACAAATAAAAAATGCTGAAAAGGATGTGGAGTAAAGGGAACCCTTATACACTGCTCATGGGATGTAAATTTGTGCAGCCACTATGGAAAAAATAAGTATAAAGTTTTCTCAAAAATTTAAAAGTAAAACTACAATGCAAACCAGCAATTCCACTTCTGGGTATTTATCTGATGGAAAAAAAACCCAGTAATTTGAAAACATATTTATACCTCCATGTTCACTGCATAACTATTTCAATATTTAAAAGAGCTAAGATATGGAAACAACCTGTGTTCATTGATAGATTAAAGCATAAAGAATAAAAAAGTGATACATTGGGTTGGCCGAAAAGTCTGTTTAGTTTTTCCATAAAATGAAAGACATTTTTTTCATTTTCCCAGAACCTTTATTGATTTGGGTATATTAAGTATGTCAGCTATCTTCTGCTATTGGCTTCTAGTGGGTAGAGGCCAGGGGTGCTGCTAAACATCTTCTAATGCATATGACAGCCCCATTGTAAAGAATTACTTGGCCAAAATGTCAGTAGTACCTAGAAAATTTGCGAACCACTTTTGACATGTTCGATTGGTCATAGCACCTTCTCCCTACACTACACAAATCCTTTTTTGCAATAAAGTTGAGTTTTTACCTTTCTTGAAATAATAAAGTATAACACATTGAAAATGTTGTATATCTTCTTCCATCTTCAATATTAAAGTGTCTACACAAAAATTCACCAGTTTCAATAAGTTTTTTTAAATGCATGTTGATATGACAGCTGTCACAATGCAATGTAACAAAGTTGTTTCAAATCAAGTTAAAGACAACTAAGCACTACTAAAGCAATATTATGAGGAAAAAATGAACATTTTGGCCAACCCAATATATATATATATATACCACTTTATATCTATATATTTATATATACATATAAATGGTCTGTCCAGAATGTATCTAGCCATGTAATATGCAAAACAGAGACATTTATTGAAGAAGATGACCTTCAAAGTGGGCACCTTGGGACCTCACACAGTTCTTCCAATCACCATCAGCTGCCCTATCATATTTTCCTGAATCTCATTGACTGTCTGAAATCTCTTCCCTTTCAAAGATGACTTTAGTTTCAGGAAAACCCAGAAGTCACAGGCACCAAATCTTGGATGTAGGGGGGCTGAGTCACGTGGGTAATCTGATGTTTTGCCAAAAAAACTCTGCATGTGAAGTGATGCATGAGTGGGTGCATTATTTTGATGAAGTCTCCAACCACCAGTTCCTCATAGCTGTAACCTTCTGAATCCCAACAGTTTTTACAGAGGAATGTTCAAGCTTAACATAAAGTTTGATGCATACTCACTTGTTCTACTCTCAGTCATTTTGAATATGACAATCACAGAGTACACTTGTTCACTCAATGGTGTCTACTGCCCCCAGTGACTAGTACAGTGCAAGCCATCTTTGTTAACACATGTGCATCCTAGTCCACTCTCCTTGGCTGTCAGGTTACATTGATGTTACTCAAACCACCCTCCTTATATGAACAATGACAGGACTTTTTCTGGACAGATCATGATCTATGTGAAGGACTATGATGCATCCAAAAAAAGAATGAAATCTAGTCATATGAGACAATGTGGATGGACCTACATCCACATTTACTTACTAGGATAAGTAAAATGACTCCAAGAAATACTCATAATGTATGATTTCACTTATTTGTGGAATCAAACAGCAAAACAAATCAACAAACAGAATAAATAGGAACTCGCTGATACAGAGAACAAACTGATGATTGTCAGGGGGAAGCAGGGTGCAGGAATAGGCAAAACAGGTGAAGGGGATTAAGATATTCAAACTTTCATTTATAAAGTAAATGATTCTCAGGGATGTAATGTATAATAGTAAAGGGGATACAATACATTTGTATGGTAACAGATAGTTGCTAGACTTAACGTGGTTTTATCTAATAAAGTATTCCAATGCCAAATCACTATTTTATACACCAATACTTCAATTAAAAAATTTTAATTAAAAAAGCATTTGACACAATTGTGATTTTGCTAATTTGAAACAGGTTTATCTTGATTTACTCAACAGATGTGTTGCTAAAAAGTTGTTTAAATGTTAGCTAAAGCATTAGAAAATAATTATTAGGAACTATACAATAAAAATAAAAACAGAAATAAGCAAGGTTATGAAAAATTTAATAATTATAGTTTAAAATAAAAATCACTTATACCTAATTTGAACAGGAATCTATATAAATATTTCTAAATTGTGATGTCCAGTTTCTTTTCTTCTACCTCAAATATCTGAGAACATGCTTCAATAACTCAAACTCAATTATAAATACCAAGCAAAAGAATAAAGAAAAAAAATAATTCTCTTTTGGAATCTTAACTCCAGAGTTAAAAAAGTGATATATTAAACAAAAATCAGAGAATATAAATTTAACTGAAAGAAACTCAATCCTTTTAACATATTATTGATATTTTCATGATACTTGTCATAAATCATTCCCAGAGAAAATAGTAAATTATGTTTTCTTGGTAATTAGACTTGGTAATATCTTAACAGTACTTAAGAAAGATAATTTTCTTTCTCCCTCTCTCCTTTTCTTAGTCAAAAACACTTTCATCTTCATTCCCATCCACGAACACACCCACATCCACAAATACATATGTGCCAGCGTTCCTACTTGGGCATTAGGAAAAATGCCAGTGGAAAGGCAAGGTCGATTTGAAATCTAACACTTTCATCTAAATATTTGATGACCACTACATGCTTGTAGTAGTAATTATTTATATGTAAAACAAGTATTTATAAATGTTAATTACTGTTTTTAAAATAAATACTTAAAACAATATTTTATAATGTATAAAACCTTTAGGAAAACATTGGGAAAATAAAGATTAATTTTAATAATATTGGCACTTTTTTCCTGTAAGTAAATATAATGCAAGATAAATTCCTTAAGAATGTAAATTTATCAGTTGGTTGGTGAACAACTTAGATTTATGGGAAAAAATATGTAGAGATATAACCAATGGTGTGCTGGAGCATGAATTTGAGAGCTGAATACCTCTGTTACTTCTCATCTCTGTCTTCCACCTTTAGTGACATATAAGTGGTTTAAAGTAAGCCATTGTGGGAGCATTTACACAATGAAATTTTGCAAACACTGCAAATTAAGGGTTGTGTGTGTGTGTGTGTGTGTTTAGAGAACTGATTGTTAAAAGTTAGCAAGCATGTTACTGGATCCCACCCACACCTTGTACATTTAGCAACACAGTCATCATTTTTATTCCCTGTTTCAGTGGACATAAATATATTTTATTTTTCTCTTAAATATGTTGTTTTTCTGTAATAGATATAGCATAATCATTAATTTAATAATATCATTACTAATAAGGAAGTACTTTTGTTTCATTTATATTGTGAAAGAAGTAATGGATCACAGCTTCAAAAGATATTTTGCTGTTTGACTATTCAAGTTTGAATTCATAATGTTTCACAAATAATGGTATTTTTAAAGCTAAAAGTGCTCTGTAGAAATTTTCTGGTCACTATCCATTATCTTTCACTGAACTTAGAAAATTTCAAAATCTATCTGCTTGATCAATTTTCCCACTTTAGGTAGCTTTTAGAACACAGAAAAAAAAAGCCAGATAAATCCCTGGATTCGTTGGATCATAACTCAGATGCCCATATTAAACCACATTTTTTAAAAAAGTTTGAATTAATAAGCAAACAAAGATGTGTTTGGCAAGTCAGTGTTTCCCCTCGGGGAATATATTCTGTCATCACACAGAGAACCTCCTGTCTGTACTTTATTTTTAAATTTGGCAACATCTGTCCTACTTTTCTTCCATGTCTGAAAGAGTTCCCAAATATAGTATCATGTACACCATTGCTCCCCGGATTAAAGCTGGAGATTATATAATGAGACTTGTTAGTCTACAAGAATACTCACGTATCTAATTGTATTTCCTTCTAGGATATACATAAACTTTTAGGGTAGTAATTTGTATTTCTAAATCAAGAAAATTAAAAAAATTGAAAATACTTTTTTGTCTACTATTGTTTCTGTCATTTTTGTTGTTAAGGAATGTAGGCCATTATGTTGGAAGCAGCCTAAATACCCACCAGTAAATAAGTGAATAAAAAAACTGTGGTACATTTACACAATGGAATGCTATGCAGCAGAAAGAAAAAAGGACCTCCTATCCTTCACAACAGCATGGATGGAAGTGGAGAGCATTATGCTAAGTGAAATAAGCCAGGTGGTGAAAGACAAATACTATATAATCTCACCCATAAGTAGAACCTAATAAACAAAACAAACAAGCAGGCAAAATAGAACCAGAAACATCGAAATAAAGAACAAACTGACAGTAACCAGAGTGGGTGGGGAGAGAGATAATGGGAAAGAATAGGGGAAGGTCCCTCAAGGAACATTATAAAGGACACATGGACAAAGCCAAAGCCGGTAGGTTCAAGGGTGAGAGGTGTGGGTGGGGCAAGGGACCATGGTGGGGTAAAAATGGAGACAACTGTACTTGAACAACAATAATTTTAAAAAATGTACTGTGTTATATTATTAGAAAAACATTTTTTATGTTAAAGAACAAATTTTCTAAACTACATGTCTTTTTTTAAGTTTTATTTTTTATTTTAAGATTCTATTCATTTTTATTTTTAGAGAGACAGGAAAGGAGGAAGAAAAAGAGGGAAAGAAACATCAATGTGTGGTTGCCTCATATGTGCCCCATACTGGGTACCTGACCTGCAACCTAGGCATGTGGCCTAGGTATGGGAATCGCACTCAGGACCCTTTAGTTTGCAGGCCGGCATTCAATCCACTGAGCCACACCAGCCAGTGCACACATCTTTCTAGGTGTATTAGAATTGGTCTGTATTCATTATTATACAAAATTTCTCCAATTCTCACAAAGAAGACCAAAAAGGAATTGATTACTTTTTTAGTTGTCCAATTCACAGGTTCTCTAGAACATAAAGTTTATAGTTATATATAAGAACTTGAAAAGTATAATCTATTTTCACTAGACGTATCCATTCACTGGAGACAGAATTTCAGTGTAAATGTGTTCAGTCAAACCTCTTTATTTGTGGATTCTATATTTGCAAATTTGCCCAGTCACTAACATTTATTTTTAATATGAAGCAAAAAATTTGAGTTGCATAACACATTGTCTGCTGAGGTTGAACAAAGTGACAGTCTTTTTACTTCCATTCCTTTTTTTGGTCTATACAGTGCCACATTTTTATGCATGTGTACATGTGTGTGTTTTTTTTGTTGTTGTTGTTGTTGTTTTGCTGTCTAAAATGACACAAATAGTAATGTTGAAATAGGTCTCCATTCCCAAGCACACGCAGGCTGTGATGTAGTTATTGTACAATACTTACAGGAAAATGCACGTACGTGTTAGATAGCTTTTGCTCATGCTAGGTATATATTTATTTCAGTCAATAAATGGTTATATTTAGGGCAATTGGCTTTTATTTAGTTCATTGAGTTCAATGTTAATGAATTTCTAATGTTTATTAAATAAAATGTTTTTAAATAGAAACACATAAAATGTGATATCTCATAATCAATTGATAAAAAATGTTGTCACCAGAGCTTTGCAGGAAATTATCACTGTTATTTGCTGTGAGCAATGACTCAGTGTTCACTGTTCAGCATCTGCCACACTGTACAGAATGTAATCACCATAAATTATGAGAATTGGCCATATCACGAAATAATTAATGTAGCGAGATCAATATGATAGCCAAAGAGATTTTGTGGAGACCTATTAAGTTTCACAAAAGCTTTTAATAGGATTAAGTGATATTATTCAATTAAACAAAATACATATATTTGTAATTAAAATTTAATAAGTACTAATAAAAATAAACTTCAAAGCCATCTTAACATTTTTAATATGATAGCTATCTGTTGTATAAGACATACCTAAAATATTGAATACTTATGAGAACACTTGCTTTTGATAATTAATTTTAGTTCTGTATTCTGAAGTTGGTATAGATACTCGATTATTAGCATTATTCAGCTCAGTTAAAATATTATTAATATATACATAATAGGAAAATGAAGGAAAAAGATTAAGAGTCTAAATCTTCAGGTCACCTGTATTTGAAATATAATAAACTTCTACAATTTATGTACATCAGAAAATATATTGTCTTTATTACATTAATATATATCCAAATTTATATACAGAGTCCAAATTTAAAAGCAGGTAGGCCTGACTCCACAGCAAGTTAACAGGAAGAAGGGGTTAAAGTGGGAGGAAGAGAAAAATAACAATATATTGAGGTTTTTTTCTTATTTAATTTTTATTGTATCTTTTTCCAGTACAATTTAGTCCCCTTATACACCCCTCCTCCTCACAATCACCACCCTGTTGTCCATGTCCATGAGTCCTTTTCCCTTTTTGCTCCACCCCTCCATCTCCTAACCTCTCCCTTCCAGCTGTCATCTGCTCTGTGTCTTATGAATCAGATGTCTTCCTTTATGTAATAACTATTTTGTCCAATAATTTCTATATTAAGAAAATTTTTCTAGTGTCTCAGTTATACATATAGGCCTACCAGAGGCCAAGTAGATTAACAAGCACAAAGTTACACAACTGGTGAGGAAGAAGGTCCAAATTTAAAAGCAGGTAGGCCTGACTCCACAGCAAGGAAATAAAACATACAGCAGATAATACCTTTTTAAAAATTTTTTATTGTTGTTCAATTATAGTTGTCCCCATTCTCCCCCCATTACTCTCCCATGCAGTACAAACCCCTACCTCCCACATTCAATCCTCCTCCCCCTGCTGCTGTTCTTTGATTTGACCCTTCCCCTTCTTTCCCTGTTATCCTCCTGACACACCCCTGTGGTTGCTGTCAGTTTATTCTTTATTTCCATGCCTCTGATTCTATTTTGCTCATTTTTTGTTATAGGTGTGATCATAGGGTGTTTGTCTTTCACTATCTGATTTATTTCACTTAGCATAATGCTCTCCAGTTCCATCCGCGCTGTCCCAAAGGGTAGGAGCTCCTTCTTTCTTTCTGCTTAGTAGCATTCCATTGTGAAAGTGTACCACAGTTTTTTGATCCACTGATTTACTGATGGGCACTTAGGCTGTTTCCAGCACCTGGCTATTGTAAATTGTGCTGCTATGAACATTGGGATGCATAGGTTCTTTTGAATTGGTGTTTCAAGGTTCTTAGGATGTAATCCCAGCATGGAATTGGTGGTCAAAAGGCAGTTCCATTTTCAGTTTTTAGAGGAAACTCCATACTGTTTTCCACAGTGGCTGCACCAGTCTGCATTCCCACCAACAGTGCACTGGGTTTCCTTTTTCTCCACAACCATTTGTTTCTTGATTTGTTAATGATGGTCATTCTGACCAGTGTGAAGTGGTATCTCATTGTGGCTTTAATTTGCATCTCTCTGATGGACAGTGATGCTGAGCATCTTTTCATATGTCTCTGGGCCCTCTGTATGTCCTCCTTGGAGAAGTGTCTGTTCAGGTCCTTTGCCCATTTTTAAATTGGATTTTTTCTCCTCCTGGTGTAAAGTCTAATACCTTTTAGCTGATAAGGTTTTATCTGTGCATGAAAGCCTCCTTTTCAAATCCATTTTCCTCATCCATTATATCTAAATTACCATGTATGTGATATAAGCCCAACAAAGCAAAGCAAACAAACTTACTACCTTCTACCTACCCTCACTAGTTGTCCCTCCTTTAGAATAAGTGACTTGAAATGTTTCATTACTCCAATATTCCACCCTGTTAATTAAGAGATAGAGGACTAAAGGCGTAGGTTATTTCAAAATAAAATCTGCCATACTTTTTTTGAAAAATAAATGGTTCTCTAAAATGGCTAAATATTTAACAAATGATTAAAAGAAACAGAGGCCTCCTCATGAATTTGGTAATTATAGACATTTTGTATTGAATAAAACTGGTGACAAAAGAAGTGTTTCTTGGAATATAAACACCAAAACTACAGCAGCCAGATGTTATACTCTATAAAAAATTCTCAGATTACTTTGCTTATGGTGTTTTTTTTGTTTCATATGCTCTATACATCATTTTAGTAGTTATTATTCCTACTTTCCTTGTTCCTAGTGACGGCAAAATTTCTGCTTTATTTTGTTTGAGGCAGGATTTCCACACACCCCCAACACCACTGGAGATCTTTCCAATTTTTCAATAAAATAGATTTTTGACATTCTCTTTTATCAAGCCAGTGGGACTTTTCGTTCAAATATGACTGTAGTTCTTTTATTTTAGTTAAAATCACTCAGAGAAGACCGAAGTAGATGATCAAATGCAGTTCTTCCTAAAAGAATAATAGAACAACAAATGTACTTGTTTTCTGTATTAGTGGCAAGTAGCAAACTGTTTATAAAGATTGCATCATAGGTATTAATGACAGTCATATCACATTGCACGGTTTCTACTGAATAATTATTCTTTCTGTGCCCATTTTTATAAGCTGAAGACAATGAACTTCAATGAACTTTGTTACACTGAAATGAAATTTACAACAAACACTAATTTCACCTGCCTTTTTGACATGTCCATCCCCGTTTAGTCATGGATATCTGAAGTGACATAGAGGGTGATTTTTCTTTCACCTTCATAGAAAGCATACTGCCTCTGACCCCTCCCTCTGTGTGTGTTTCTCTTATAGCAGGAGCATCTGTCTCAAACACTAACCAATTTACTGCCTTCTCTAAAGTTTCATGGTAAATTACACACAGCTGAAATTAATGGAAGTTCTTTTGGAAGGTTTCTCAGGGTTTGATTCTCCACACATGGAATTTGCCAGGCACTCTCAATTGTGGTTTGGGCTCTGCCAGAGGGTCTGACTCCCTGCAGGGAGAAGCTCTTGCAACAAGGGTGGAGACTGTCCCTGCTGGACCCATTCTGGAGTAAGTCAGAGAATAAACAGATGGCATGGTCCCCAGGGCCTCTGTCCTGATATGTAGAAAAAGGATTTAGAAGCCACTGCCATGTCTCAATTAGACACAGGTGCACTGAATCTTTCACCAACAGCTCAGTTCCTGCCCTTCTTTACATTTTAGTGGTGTGTAAAGCATTTAGTGGTGTGTTTCAGTGTTTGACAATTAGATGAAAAGTGCAGATATAACAGAAGGGAGGATGCAGTGAGTAAAAAAGTGATTCCCAGAAATAAAGTCCATAATTCAAAACCATATAATTGAGTCCCTTTATGAGTTTATGTAAGTTATTAATTTGTAAGAGAGAAATAAATTACTCATAATTATACTAAATTAGCAGATTCCATAGACAATGAACATATTCAAGCCTGTAATAGCCACTGTCAAAAACTCATACAAATACTACCACTAGTTTTCAAACACTGACAAAGATAGTTATACATGATATCTGTCCAGTAAATGTCCAGCCACTGTTAATATATTGAGAATGGTTTATGTCACACTTGTGTATCCTGACACCAAGGAGCGTGGACTGGAATGAGCATGCAAGAACAATGATGCCTTCCCTGTACTAGTCAGTGGAGGCAGTAGACATGTTCAATGAACACATGTACTATGTGGCTGTTGCATTCAAAATTACTAAGCGAGTAGAGCATGTAATCTGCATCAAACTTTGCTTTAAGCTTAAACATCCCTTTGCGGACAATATTCAGATGATTCAGAAGGTCACAGTTTTTGGAAACTGGAGACTGGAAGCTTCATTTAAACAATGCACTCACGCATGCATCTCATTTCATGATATTTTTTGGCAAAACATCAAATTGCCCAGGTGACTAAGCCCCCCTACAACCCGAGATTGGTGTCCTGTGACTTCTGGCTTTTCCTGAAACTAAAGTCATCTTTGAAAGGGGAGAGATTTCAGACAGTGAGATTCAGGAAAATATAACAGGGCAGATGATGGCGATCAGAACTGTGTGAGGTCCCAAAGTGCCTACTTTGAAGAGGACTGAGGCGTCATTATCCTATGTACAATGTTTCTTATATCTTTTTCAATAACTGCCTCTATTTTTCATATTACATGGCTAGATACCTTCTGGATAGACCTTGTGTATATATAAAAGAGTGTACTCTGGATCCAGGTGGCCTGGGTTCAGATCCTGACATGTCTACTTAAATTGTATATTCTTGGATATGCCACTTGATTTTTGTGGGCCACAGTGTTCTCATTTCAAAATTGGAAATATTTTAACACTTGCCTCATGGAAATATGAGTTAAGTTAGTTTTAATAGACCTAAAGTGCTAGAACACTGCTTGGAATAAGGTAAGTATAATAGGTGTTAGCTATTGTTTTTGCTGTTATTTGTTATCTTTCATATTCGTTGGGAACTGTCCTGCCTGGTTTCAGGAGCTGACAGGTGAAAAGACCCCATGGCTAGGGGACCTTGGAACCATAAGCCACGAAGGAGACAAAACTTATCCTCCCAGCAAGTACACGGCCTCTTCCCCCTTTACCCTGCTTGGCCCCTGGATGATGGCTGGATAGTCAATGATGGGTAAGATTCCTCAAGGGAGGAACAGACTAAGACAGGCACAGTTGTGAAGGGGCCACCAGGGAAGGACTTAAGGGATTGTGGAGGAGGGATAAAAGACCCTCACTCCTTGGCTTTATCATAGCCTGAGCCCTCCTTCTATCTGTAAAAAGTCTCCTAATCTCTTGCCTGTCTTGCTTCCCCTGCCTGATTCAAGCCTGAAACAATGACAAAGGGGTGTGTAGCCCTGTGCTGGAATGAGTAGTTCCCGATGAGGCCAGGGGACCTCGGGCCTAAGAAAGAATGCATAATGTCCTGTGAAAGCTGCTTTGCTAAGAATGTTCTAGATTTAAATGTTAAGGGTCCAAGCACAAAATAAGTTTGTTTCCCAAGGTTTTACAGCTGATTGACATCACCCTGTCTACCAGACCCTGACTCAAAAGGACCCTGTGATCCCAGAAATGTTATCTGTAAACCATACTTCCTTTCTTTGATATGCATCCCTATGCAAGCCCATCGAGACAGAGGCTCGAGACCTTTCACCTCTGATAGACTGGTTAGCCTTCTTCCCCAAGCAGACCATGTCCTGGCAGACTCATTCTCATCCACAACGGCCAGGGAAGCTCTGTGGGTGGAGCCCTCCACACATATTAATGATATTGGCTTCAGGTGGCATGCCTGATCTATATTGATTTTTATTTTTCATTTAAACCAAAAAAATTCTTTTTTTATTAAATCATTTTTATTGTTATTCTATTACAGCTGTCCCAAATTTCCCCTCTTTGCCCTCCTCCACTCATCCCAACCCAGCTCCTATAGTCAGTTCCCACACTGTTGTCCATGTCCATGGGTAATTCATACATACTTTTGTCTAGTCCCTTCCCCTTTTTTCCACCATTATCCCTTCCCCACCCCTGGTCACTTTTAGTCTGTTCCATGTATCCATAAACCAAAACATTTCTCAATTCTCTGATCTTACTGGCTGTTTTGATATGCTTTACTGACTCTTTTTTAACTTGTTGCAATGCCTCTAACAGTAGATTTCTCAGGTATCATTCTTTGGATCTCTTTTCTTTCTATCTTACTCCTTTCATGATATCACACAGGCTAATTTGTGGCTTTAAATTCCCCCAAGCTGATAATTCCCAAATATAATCTTATATCACCAGGCCATACCTATACTCTAAATTCTAGGCAATTGCTTATTTCAACATTAGTACAGGAATGGGTAGAAGGCAGGATCTATTAAACCTAAAACATAATTTGGGGAAACATTAAGAAAAAAATACAAATTATAAATACAGAATTTGGCATAAAAGTGATTTTCCCACACATGTGTTATAGAGATTCACACCATATTCTTCTGAGATGTCTTTTTGGCATTTAACACAGATGTTCCTGGTGTGTGCTTGCTGTTGGAAACCTGACTTTCCCTCTGCCCTTAGAACACTCTGCAATCCCCAAATACTCCAGCATTAGTTGAAATGTGTACAAGTGAGGTGCTAAGGCTTGTCCATCACTAGGCAAATAATAATCTCTCTGTCAGTATGAAGGTACTTGAATTGTTTTTATTATGTACCTCCCTCTTGTTTAGAGAAATTAGAAAGCTTATATCTATATATTATTGATACTCCCTTGAGGCAAGGTTTCTGGATGTGACTTTTTTTCCTGACATTTAGATATAGTTGCACAGGACTTGAAAAGGAAAAGTGGTAAGCACATCATTTTCCTGGGGGCCTTGCTCTTGCTTCTGACAGTCAGGGTTAGCATATTAGACTCCTTTGTCCTGTTTTCCAATTCCACTCAACAGCTGTGTGAGTAAATAGAAAGAAGTAGATGCAAGAGTAAGCAGGGTTTTCATCTGAATCTTAATCCCTGAACCACAGATATATACATTCTGTTCTTCAACTTTCTGGTGGAGAGAGGAAGTCAATGTAGTGGTGAGGGAATATCTATTATTGATATTTGAGAACTTGGTCCAGAAAATGGTCTCTGAAAATGGACCTGGCTTGGTGGGGCAACAGAAGGTCTTCAGACACTTTTGCTGGATGTGAGTCTAGAATTAGTTTTTGTTTATCATTTCCCAGATAGAAACAGTGAAACCAGTGGAATCAGTACATGAAAGCAGAAAGCAGTGTAGAGGGAAAAGGCCTAGTGAGTATCTAACATCTCAACATTGTAAAGGAGAAAAGGAATATTCCATTTGCTAAATGTGTCAGGAAGTAGCCTAGCAGGGACCAGCCACAAAAAAATGACTACAATTATTAAGATAAACCCATAAGCAGTTGAGAGAGCACCAAATTCAAAGGGGTCCTGAGAGTAAAGAAGAGATCATTTAACAGTGGACTACACAGACCACATGAGAAAGAGGAGCACTCAGCAGACACCAGTGTGGAAATATGATGTCCCAGACAAAATGTCTCCCTGTAATTTTACTAGGTATTGCTCAAGAGAAATAAAAAATATATTCATAGACAGATTTACAAAGGGGTGTTATAGACAGCCTTACAGTAACAAAAACCTGAAAAAAATGTAAATATCCTAAAATAATGGATAAACAATGCTTTATGTTCCAACTGTGGATAGTTCATTCTTAGTGGGGCAGTGTTGGCCCCCTGGGGAATGTCAGTAAAGTGCATTTCTGACTGCCATGCTGTGGGTGGAGAATGTATTAGCATTTAGTGAGTGAAGGCCAGAGATGTCATTAATCATCTTAAAATGCACAGAAGAGCCCCTTTGTAACAGAAATATCCAGTTCAAAATGCCCATGTACCTAGGGTGAGAATCCTGCACATGAAAGGCACCAGGAATTTAAATTTTAGAAACTGGAAATGACTATCTCATAACACAGATATTCCAAGAATCAGTTTTGAAAGGGTTTCAATTTTAAGTAGGTGATGAATCTTTCTCTTTGCTTTGAGCTCTACTGCTATTTTATGCTTTCTTGGAAATGACAGATTCACATACCTAATTCTCTCTTGGAAAAATATGTGTTTTTCCTAAATGAAAAAATAAGTCCTTTCCAACCCGTAAACACTTTCCTCATCTTCTCATTATATAATTAGTCCTATTATACATAAATGGAATGCAGTCACTTTTTGCACTTATATTTAAAATAAGCAAATATTTTGATAGTTATGTACATTGTATAAAACAATAGAGAATAATTAATGTTTTTACTCATGAGCTTAGACCTTAATTATTTATTTCTGTCTTTTCAATTCTAAATCATTTTCTAGTAGCTATGTTTTTTCTCTTCCATTAAGGTATTAGGTTTACAATCCTAATATTTTTTCTTTTTTTAAGTTTATTTTTTTATTGTTGTTCAAATACAGTTGTCTCCATGTCCTCCCCACCACTCCCCCCTACCCAAGCCATTTCTGCCTCCCACCTTTGATCCTACCCCCTTTGGCTTTATCTATGTGCCCTTCATATATGTTTCTTGACAACCCTTCCCCCATTTTCCCTCATTATCCCATCCCACCTCCTCTTTGGTTACTGTCAGTTTGTTCTTTATTTCAATGCCTCTGGTTATATTTTACTTGCTTGTTTGTTTTGTTGATCAAATTCCACTCATAGGCGAGATCATATGGTATTTGGCAAAACAGCGAGACACAAAGTCAATATTCAGGAATCGAAGACATTTTCATACACCAACAACAAAATAGCAAAAACAGAAATTAGGAAAAAAAACATTTGCTATAGCAACAAGAAAAATAAAGTACCTAGGAATGGGTCTAACAAAGGAGGTAAAAGACCTTTACTCAGAAAACTACAATCCCAAAACTTTAAAAGACAGCTTATGTATGTGTTACTGATATCTAAAGTATTAAGATACAGGGGCCCTTCAGAGATACTGTAACATAGCAATAGCCTATATTTAGTTGCCTTGTGTAAGAAAATAATCACCTTATATTGCAAAATATATATAACCACCAAATATTTGAAATAGAAAAAATAATGGACTAAGCATTTAGTTAAGTGTATGAAAAAATGTAAAATGGCATTTAAACAAAATGATAGTAATAATATTTCATGAAAATTGTCTTTTAATAATAATTCATTTTGTCATGAATTGGTGATTTTGTGATCTCTGGACATTTTTACTGAATTTGTCATCTCTGGATCCTTTTTTTCTTCTCTTAACTTACACATATTGACTGTCACTAATCAGTCTTGTGGCTATACAATATGAAAAAAACTTTTATAAAGGAAAATTCTATATATAGTTCCTATGTAAGAGGTGCTTTTCAAACATTGTCAATGGCTTTTATTTGAACAAGAGTTAGAGTCTTTCCTGCCTCTTTTTTCTCCAGTTTTCTGCAAATATATACATCATTTCCAGCACATTCAGTGTATTTATAAACATGTTCATTTAAAAAGTGTACTCCTCAAATAAACAGTTCTTTTAAAGTGCTAAAGAGTCAAAATAACTAGTTTAGCTTAGTATTATAATATTAAAATTTTATAACACTTGAGAGTGACATCTTTAATCCCCTGGGAAAAACTGTACTTTTCAAATTAATTTCTAACATCTCTTTAAGAATTTATTTTGAAATAAAAATACCATACTATTAAAATACTAAACAAAGGTCAAACCTATAAAACTTAATCAGATACTACCATCTCAATTAACAGTGTATTTTCTTTAGGGAAATATGGACAAAAGTTGCAATAAGTTAAACAAATATTTGTTTATGCTTTTAAATTGCTGTGTTCCAGCTATTAAAAAGACTTTTAGAAATAGAAATGCTGTCCCAGGAGTGGAATTGCTGGGTCAAAGGGCAGGTCCATGTTTAATTTTCTGAGGAAATTCCATACTCTTTTCAAGAATACTGAAACACCAATTCAAAAGGACCTAGCAGCACAATTTACAATAGTCAAGGGCTGGAAGCAACCTAAGTGCCCATCTGTATATGAATGGCTCAAAAAACTATGGTGCATTTACATGATGGAATACTACACAGCAGAAAGAAAGGAGCTCCTTATCCTTTGCAACAACATGGATGGGTCTGGAGAGCATTATGCTAAATGAAATAAGCCAGGTGGTGAAAGACAAATACAATATGATCTTACCCATAAGTAGAACCTAGTCAACAAATCAAACAAGCAAGCAAAATATAACCAGAGACATTGAAATAAAGAACAAACTGACAGTAACCAAAGGGGAGGTGGGAAGGGTAATGGGGGGAAAGTGGGAAGGGCCATCAAGGAAACTGTATAAATTACATATAGACAAAGCCAAGCTGGGGGTGGAATCAAGGGTGGGGGGTGGAGATGGCTGGGTGGGAGGGAGTGGTTGGGGGAATATGGAAATGACTGTGCTTGAACAACAACAAAAATGTGGAAAAAGAAAAAATAGAAATAGAAATGTTGAAAATCATTTCAAAATATCAGCAATATTTTCAGTATTCCCTTCTTTTTTTCCTCCTGCTTTTTAAAATATCTGAGCCTTCAGCAATTCCTCTTTTTCCTGTGTTGTAATAATAAATTATAATGTGAATTGATTATCACTATATAAACTTTCAACAAAATTATATTTCAATACTTAAACTACACAAGGGAAAATTGGGAGAGGAAACCAAGTCTACTATTTACCTGGTGCTTCATATGTACCAGGGGTTTTTCAAGAGAAAATAGTAGGCATCAAAAAAATGAAAGCTTTAGCCCTGACCAGCATGGCTCAGTTGGTTGGGCATAGTCCCATGAAGAAAAGGTTGCAGGTTCAAACCCCTGTCAGGGCACAAGCCTAGGTTGCAGATTTGGTCCCCAGTTGGGGCATATGCAAGAGGCAACCGATTGATATTTCTCTCTCAAATAGATGATTCTCTTGCTCTCTTTCTCTCTACTTCCCCTCTTTCTCTCTACTTCCCCTCTCTCTGGAATCAATAAAAGAAAAAATGACAGCTTATAGCTGAATCAATTATTCCATGTTTAGAAATGAGAAGTTTGGGACTCAGAGGGATTAAGTAATTTTCCTAAACCACACAGTTAGTAAAAGCCTAGTAAAGATTTTATCTTAAATTAGTCTGACTCCCATATCTGACTCTTATTTTGTTTTCTCTGATGGAGATTTTAATTAATTTATTTTTTAAAATTTTTTGTTTCCCTTTCACGTTGATGTTTCTTTCACTCTCTTCTTTTCTCTCTAAAATCAATGAACACATCCTCAGGTGAGAATTAAAAACAAACAAACAGCTATACAGAATTACTATATACAACTTAATAACTTTGGAGATTTAATATATACTCATATCCATGAAACCATCATCATAAACTGTGCCATGAACATATCTATCACCTCCAAAAGTTTTCTCCTGCTAATTATGATTATTATTATCATTTTGAACAATTAACTTAAGAACTATCTTCTAAGCACAATTTTAGGTATATAATTGTATTGTTTACTATAGGCACTAAAAATACAATTAATGTCTAGGAGTTATTTATGTTGCATAACTGAAACTTTCTACTGTTTGAGTAATACCTCAAATAAGGTGGAATAGCTATTATTAAATAAACCAAAAAGCAAAAACTAAAGATGGGTTTGTGAGGATGAGGAGAAAAAGGAATTCTTATTTACTCCCAGTGGAAATACAAATTCATACAGCCTCCTCGGAAGGCAGTATGAAGGTTTTTCAGAAAATTAAAGACAGAACTACCATATGATCCAACAAACTTGTTTACAGGTATACATCCAAAGGATTAAAATCAGAATATTAAAGAGATATCTGCACTCTCATGTTTTTTTAAATCCTCGCCTGAAGATACGTTTATTGATTTTAGAGAGAGAGGAAGCAGGAGATAAAGAAAGAGAAACATCAATCTTTTTTTCCCCTTATGATCCCTTACTGGGGATCCAACCCGCAACCTAAGTATATGCCCTGACCAGGGATCATGCAAACTTTTGGTATATGGACCAATGTTCCAACCAATTCAACCCCCAGCTAGGGCCACACTTTCATGTTTGTTCAGCAAATATTCACAATAACTAAGATATGGAAAAAATCTAAATATCCACTGATGCATAAATGGATGAAGAAATGTGGGATATATACAAACTGAAATATTATTCAGCCTTTAAAAAGGAAGAAAATCCCATTTGTGACATGAATAAATTTGGAGACCATTATACCAGGCAAAATCTAACTCTTTGGACTCATTATAATATCATATTAGAGTTGGTATTTAAAGATTACTTTAATACTTGTACTAGTAAAAGCTGTCGACCTCAGGGTAGTCATGGTAGCAGCAGTAATGGTTGACAAAAGGTAGGAAAAAAGAGAAAGAGAAAGAAAGATAGCTAAAAAATTATTAAGACTTTGTTATGTACTAAGGACTTTGAATGGATTACTTTAAGCCTCAATAGATTAATATGCAGCGAATAATGTTATTTTGAATAATTTAAGATGAAAAACCTTAAGTGATATTAGATTAGTTGTCCAGATAACACAACTAGTGAATTATATAGTTTAGATTCAAATTGCTTGATTTGATTCCATAACATTTGTTGTTACCACTTACCCGATAATTCATTATCATTCATGACATCACAAGTAAAAATATTATGATAAATAACACAATAATTCCCCTCTAGTACAGAATGAGAGAAAAATGATATAGAAGGATCTTCAGTAAATAAAGGCAGGATAAAAATAACACATGCAGTAAAATCTTGACTATATTTCCAAATTATTGCCAAGGAAAGAGAACAAATTGTGAAACACAATCTGTTACTGATTATTTTACCTGTGTGGTGGAAATGCTATTACTACTATTTTATTTGCTTTTACTGTTTAATATTTTCTAAAATGTCAATTAAAATGTATCAGTTCAATATTTTCATTAGATAATAAGCAGCATTTTCAAAATATTTAAAAATATTAAACATGAATAATAGAGAAAAATATTTAATAATGTCTCCATGTCAGTCTTATTTTTAGTCTAAGAATAAAATTAAAATAATTATGGAATGATTATTACTCCTATGCATATAAAGGCAAACAGAAAATATAGGTAGGAAAAGATTTCAGTAAGCTTTACAGGGTAACTTTCTATGAATGCTCAGTAACTGAATAGATTATTTTGTTGGTTTTGTGTGGCCAGCAGCACAATTGTTACAGATTCTTTTCATCTTTAACTTACAAACTAAATGTTATAGTTAAAAGGGCTCTGTAATTTGCCTTGCATATAAAATTGTTTTTTTCTACTGAAATTTGCAATCAATATATTTCATAAAGTTATCATGTAAAAATAGCTAAAGAAAGGTGACTATATATCCTTTGACTTCAGAGATTAAGTTATTTTTAACACAGATGATCTTTAGCATAGAATAATTTAAATAAAATTTGGATAGGAGCATTGTTAATGAAAAGATTTTGAAGTTTTATTCCATTTATTTTTTAGTTTTAGTCAGTGGCCATACAACATGATAAAAAAAATTGGCAATAGAAAAACGGAAGAAAGACTACCTTGAAGAAGCATGATTGAAACCTGGGAGACACAGTTGGTGGAGGAGCAGTTTGATTTTAACCTCAATTACATATTAATTTCTGTTTGAACATAATTTTTCTAGGATTCAGCAATATTTCTGAATAGGCTGGTTTTATGACAGTACATCTTCAACAATGAATTAAAAAATTGTAAATCAGAATTAAAGAGAGAAAATAATTTATAATTGTTAAAGCGTTCCTTCTCTGTTCAAAATTGATGGTTTTTCAAACACTTAAATCTAAAATAGTTAACTTTTGTGGGCATATAATTTATGATTTATGAAATAATTTCTTTTTCCTGATCTTTAGAAATGTTGAAACCTTGTGTTGTGCAGAGAAGCAATATGAAAAGTAGGATGGAAGTATCATGCTGAGAATATTAGTAGCATATTACATAGATTGTTCAATTACTATCTCCCTCTCTCTATTCTCTTCATTTTACTTTCAATTTAGCCTTAAATAAGGAAATTTTACTATATCAAAATATAATTTATCCATTTTAAAGATATGACTATTTCCATTAGTTGATAATTCTTATTAATGCCTTTATTTTTATTTAATAATTTCTTTATTGTATATTTTTCATTATCATTTAGTCCCTTTGTACCCCCCTCCCCAGCAACCACCACCCTGCTGTTGATGTGCATGAGTCCTTTTTCATTTTTGCTCTATCCCTCCACCTCCCAGCCACCCCACCCCACTGTCATCAAAATAATTTGTCCTGATAGAGCAGTTAGCTGAGTACAGCTGTCAAATTAAAGAGAAAAATATTTAAATCATTAAGATTTGAGAATCTATAACATTCATAACATGTTATCTAACATCAAAGTCTATACAACAGTAAAATGACAACAGACTCACAACTATCAACAACTGAACCTAAACACAAAAACAAAAGCAACCTAAGCAAACAACTAGAACAGGAAGAGAATCATAGAAATGGAGATCACAGGGAGAGTTATCAGCAAGGAGAGAGAGGAGGAAGAGTGAGGGGGAAGTTACAGGGAATAAGAAGAGTAATTGGCAGGTACAAAATAGACAGGGGAGGTTAAGAATAGTACGGGAAATGGAGAAGCCAAAGAACGTATATGTATGACCCATGGACATGAATTCAGGGGAAGAATGCTGGTGGGAAGGGGGGTGCAGAGTGGAGGTAAATAAAGGTGAGAAAAACTGGAAAAACTGTAACAGCATAAGAAATATATTTTTTAAAATGAAAAAATTACAGTGCAAAAAACTATTTTGTATTGTAAAATATTAACCTTTGTTTACATTTATTATGTAACTTCCCAGCAATTATATAATTTGGCTTATACTTTATACTGTTTATTTAATATCTTAAACTCAGTATTATATATAGCCTTGATAAAATCATTTTTACCAGATTCCTAAAATAAAATTTTAATTTAACCTGGAAACATTCTAAATTGAATATTTAGACACCAGTATAAATAGAATATTGAGGAAGAAAATACAAGAAAAAATGGCAACAGTTTTCAAAAAAGAGGTATAATGAGAAACAAAAAGAAAATCCAAAAGAGATTTAAAAAGTTTACCTTACACTAGACTATCTACTTCCCAAACTTTTTCACTAGAGAACAAACTACTAATTACAACCTAACAAAAACCATCATTTGCTCACTACCACTCCCTAAACTTCATCTCCACTATGTTCATCATCATCTTTCCCTTAGAAACTTGCCACTTTTAAAATCTAGATCTCACTAGTTATTACAATAATGCAACAGTATTTACAATAGTAATGACATCAATATGTACCTAATATATTACAACACTATTACTATTGTATATTGTATTTTGATTGACACAAAGGGTTTTTATAGAGTGATAATAACCATGAAATTCAGATGATAAATCCTGTTTAAACTTTTCCATAAAAAAACTTCTAGGAAATAATTTACTAAAATGATAAAGGAGAGGAGAAACATTTACAGAGTCTGACTTTAATCTGCATTATGTCCACAAGTGGCAGCAATGGATTGTTGTAGTGTGTTTGCATAACAACAGCAACAGAAGCATAGCATGAAAAAAGAATGTTAGGAGGGCACATGGTCTCAATAATTTTAAATTCTTTGTTTCTGGAAAGTAATGTAGTTAACTTTTTTCCCCTTTAGGACCCAGTATTTTAGATCCCTTTCCAGCTTGTCTGTCTGGCTTTTATATATATATATCAGGTTTATAATTGGATGGGGCAGTACTCTGTCAATCACTTTTTAAAGAAAATATAAAATTTTTGGTTTTCTTTTTTGTTACTCTACTTTTTAAAAATTATGAAATTTTAACTCTTGACTTCTTCAGTGGGATCCTTGTCAATTCAAATTGTCAACCCATTGGCATCAACAGTTTCCATCAGATATTCAGTTTAAAACTACTCTGTCACATTTCCAAACATTAGTGCCAAAGAAAATACTACAGGAATCCAGCTAAGGATATGGAGTTTAGATCAATTCTACATAAAAACAAAGGCTCACATCTCTATTTTATATAGTGATGTGTTTTGCCCTTGGGAAAATGTAAAATTTAAAGTTACAGCTATTGTATGCTTTATTTTTATTGATGCAAAAGATTTTTTTGTAGAGTGATATTAATCATTACCTTGAGATGAGGAATTCTGCTTCAACTTTTCTATGAAAAAAATTCTTGGAAATAATTTTCTAAAGTGAAGAAAGAAAGCAGAACTGTTTGCAGGGCCTGGTTTATACTGTGCCTGTGACTGGCAGCAATGACATTTTGTAGTGTGTTTAACATAATTACAGGAACAAAAATATAACATTAAAAAAGGAAGTGGGGGAAATGCTTACTAATTTTGGTATTATTTTATTAATCATATCCAATATATGAGTCCAATATATTTTAATAAAAATTAAAAATTTTTAATTTTTTAATCATTTCTTTGTTGCTTATGCCAGTGATTTTCAACTGTGTACTGTAAGATTTTTTTTTCTTTTTAAATCGTTGTTCAATTACAGTTGTCCCACATTTTCCCTTGTTGGTCTCCCCTCTCCCTCACAGTCAATCCCCACTCAGCTGTCAGTGCCCATGGGTCCTCTATACATATTCCTTGACTTGCCCCTTCTTTACCCCCATTATCCGCCTCCTTCCTCCCCTCTGGTCACTGTCAGTTTGTTCTTTATTTCCATTTCTTTGATTCTATTTTGCTCACTTGTTTGTTTTGTTGATTAGGTTCCATCTATAAGTGAGATCATATGGTATTTGTCTTTCACTGCCTGGCTTATTTCACTTAGCATAATGTTCTCCAGTTCCATCCATGCTGTCCTCAAGGGTAGGAGCTCCTTCCTTCTTTCTGCTGTGTTGTATTCTGGTGTGTAAATGTATCCGTTTTTTGATCCACTTGTTTACTCATGGGCACTTAAGCTGTTTCCACCACTTGGCTATTGTAAATAATGCTGCTATGAACATTGGGGTGCATAGGTTCTTTTCATGCAATACCTGGATATTTTATCAGGGGAATTGACATCTTTTTCTTTATATTGTCAAATACTTTTTTTAAATGACAACAGCTAACACAATGATAGTGTCCTGTGTGTATAAATCAAAACTATACCCTTTTTGTCAGATTGGTGCCATATATATATTTGGTGTGCCACAGAATTTTAGTAATTAGTTTATGTGTGCCATCAGATGAAAAAAGTTGAAAATCTCTGACTTACACAATTACTTTTAAATATCATGAAATAAAATTATAAAGGAACTTAATATAAATTTATTATTAGAGTGAAAAAAGAGGAAGTTTCTTTCTTCCTTGAGTATCAGCACTTTTAGACAGACAAAAAAACTCCTGCAGAGAAAATAATACTCAAAAATATCATATTCAGAAGAAATATTCAGAGAAAAATAAGTCTAGCATGCAAGATATTTCAATATGTAATGTTGATAAAAGAATATGAAATAATTCAATGAGGATATGAATGTAATAGAAGGTTTCATTAAGAAATATTTAATAAGAAATATGTCTATTCTAATTGGAGAATTTATCTACTTTTCTTCATATGATTCTAAAAAGATTAACTTGAGTCATTTTTATCCATTCAGTAGGCAGTTCTATTATATCCATTTATAGTTGAATAAATAGAGGCGCAGAAAGCTTAAGTAACATTTCTGAGGTCATGCAGCTGGTAAAGTGTGGGGAAAATTCCTAGGTTGCCTGGCTGTAGTAACAATGGTTACTCCCCCTGCACCATGCTGCTATTTTGTACGTTGCCAGACAAGTATTTACTCAACTCTGAAGAGTTCTTCAGTTTCCTATCAAGTATGTTCATGTGGCCAAATACTTACTTTTTACATGTTTACGTGTACCATTTCAATAACACCTTATCACTTCAAATTAGATATTAATGTCCTTTAGCTAAGGATAAAAAGATAACTCAGTTACAGAAAATAAAAGCAATGGAAATAATAAAGAAGAAACACTATAAACAAAAATTTTGGAATTAGGGAATTTGATATGATGCAATATACAATAATAAAAAAGATAAAAGAAAATTCTCCTTAATATTTCAGTGTCTAAATAACAAGAAAAGTCTATAAACTTTAACATCTACTCAGATATAACCTGATATTTTCAGAACAAACAATGTAGCTAAAGTATGTAAGAGAAAAACAAAACAGATTTTCATGATGCAGTATGGTAGGGATTTAACATTATTGTTTCCAAGTGATTGCAAATATAAAGTAAATAAAACTTTAAGGAAAAAGTACTTCAATTCAAGAATTTTTACTTAGTCCTGTGTGAAAGCAAAAGAGATTAAATAGCATATAAATATTGATGGAGGAGATAAAACTTCCATAAGAACCCCTTTAAAAATAGTCAAAACTTAATCTACCTACCCTGATCCGGTGGCTCAGTTGTTTGGAAACTTATCGTATACCAAAAAAAAAAAAAAAAAAAAGGTTGTGGGTTCGATCTACCAGGGCACATACCCAAGTTGTGGTTTTGACCCCTACTCAGACTTCCTGTGGGAGGCAACTGATCAATATTTCTTTCTCACATTGATGTTTCTCTCCAGAGCACACCCGTGCTCTCTCTCTCCCTCTCCCCCTTCCTTCTTGTCTCTCTAAAGTCAATAATATATTTTAAGGTGAGGATTAAAATAAACAAATTTAATCTACCAAAAAATTTTTTAACTTTATTTTTAAATACATCAAAAATAAAAAAGACAAGAGAATAAATGTGTCAATGAAACTATGAAAACATGCTTACTAATAAGTGTTCATTTCTGCCATGCTAATAAAAGTCTGGATAGAAATTAAAGGTCATAAAAAGGAAATGAACATAAACAGTAATTAAAAAGGACATGAATGTGAAATTACCTATTGTAGCACAAATATCAAATAAGTAATTGGGTAGAAAGAAGAAATACCCCATGTTACTGTTTTGACATTGTTAGCAGGAAAGGTTATATGTGTGTGTGTGTGTTTAAAATAAAAATAGTATAAATATCTGCAATATCTTGAGAGAAAATAAAAAGTCAATATGTATAATAAAACCCAGCATGGAAAAAGAGATAAAACCAATTTGGTTTAAAGTATAGAAAGCCAATAAGTTCCAACTTACAATTCATTATAATTAATATGAATGAGTTATCAACATATGGATAAATCAACATATGAAAACATAGAGATTTGAGTATTACATCAAAACTCAAATTTAAATATGTGTTAATAATCTAATATCAAAAACAAAAATATAGAAAACTTTAAAATATAACCAAAGACACAGCATAGCAGTACTGAATAAATAAAATGTATAAATGAGTGTGAATTTAAAAAGATGGCATTGAATCATGGTAAAATAAAATTTATAATGAAAATGTAAGTGCCATGACTGATTTCTAAATAATACTATTTTAAACTTAGAATAAAAAATTGTAAAATTTACATAGAAAATCTAGAAATAATTAAATTGACAACAGCTCTTATTCTAGCTATATTAATTTTCATTGTCAAAGGAAAGTTTTTCCAATTTTGTATTTTACATGCAAAAGCCTTCTCTTTACCTTTCAGAGGATACTTTCAATGCTGTTTGGATATAAGATTCTTCATCTCCTAACAGGAGTTATAACAGTAATAGCTAAAAGAGGGCTTCCTTAAGTCATCCCTGTCTGCTTTTACTCTTGACATCTCTTCATTTTTTGTTGAGTACCATCATAAATAAAAACATATATATTTGCCTCTTTCTTAAGTAATCTGGATATTTATTTTTTAAGTATAAGATCTTATTTTTTCTATCATATTAACTTTGATTCAGACTTATTTTATCCTGAATATTATCAAAAGTAGATTAAGAGTTTCATTATATATGTACATACAAGGTCTGTCCAAAAAAAAAAAAAGTGCTACTGTTGTTAATATAATGAGAACAGTTATATTCAATGTAATTGAATAACAGCTATAACAATGTAATTTGACAGCCAAGGAGAGTGGACTAGAATGTGCATGCCTGGACAATGACAACTTCACTGTACTCATCACTGGAGACAGTAGACAACAATGATGAGCATGTGTGCTGTGTGGCTGTCACATTCAAAATGACTAAGAGGGTAGAGCAACAAATCTGCATCAAATTTTGCATTAAGCTTGAATATTCCTCCGTGAAAAATATTCCAATAATTCAGAAAGTCACAGAGATGGGCAAATGGTGATTGGCAGCTTTATCAGAACATACCCACTCTTGCATCATGTCTTATGCATGTTTTTTTTGGTGAAACATCAAATCATTCAGGTGACTCAGCTCCCCTGAAGCCCAGATTTGGTGCCCTAAGACTTCTGGCATTTCATCACCTTTGAATGGGAACAGATTTCAGACCATCAATGAGATTCAGGAAAATATGAGGGGGAAGCTGATGGTAATTGGAGAACTGTGTGAGGTCCCAAGGTACCTACATTGAAGGGGACTGAGGGGTCATTGTCCTGTGTACAATGTTTCCTGTGTCTTGTATCTTGTATCTATTCAATAAATGTCTCTATTTTTCATATTACATGGCTGGATACCTTCTGGGCAGACCTAATATAAAACAGACACAAAGAAAAGAGAAAGAGAGAAAAAAAATCTCCTCCTTTTCTATCTGTTCCTCTTAAGATTCCTGTGGTCACATGTTTCTATTTCCCTGATACAATTGATATAATGGAGTATATTTCCTATGGTTTTTTAATCCCTAAATGAATTTTTAAAAAATATCCAAATCAGAATTTCCACAGTTGTCTATTTGCTTTTTTATGGGTGAAAAATTAGAAAATAAGTGGAAATTGATTGCTATCTACATACCTTAATAACATATTTAAATTTGAAAACATGGGTCACTTATCTATTGCTTTAAGTAAATTCAATGGTAGTCAAGGGCAACTTGTAGGAAATACTGGGGTAACCTTCCAAACTGTACCGTACCTTCTTACTCACCATTTTAACAAAAGTTCCAATAGTTATTTTATGAGTGCTGATTGTTTATTCAATATTCAATAGATTTAATAACACTTCTTGTTTCTAGTAGGACTGAATGAATTTTAAATTATCATTGAAACAGAAATTTAATTTAATATGAATAGTAAATAATCTATTATGCCATAGAGCAGGGTTAGAATATAGCTGTAATTGTTAATGTTGACAATTTGCAACAATATTCTCCTACTGAGAATGATGGTAAGTTGTTCTAAGACACTTTTTTTCTGTTAATTCACTAGGTGTGATTATATTTTCTTTTACTAAATTTATTGAAGTGACACTGGTTCACAAAATCATATAGGTTTCAAGTGTACAAGTCAACAAACAGTCATTTGCACACTGCATCATGTGCCTACCACCTCAAGCAAAGTTTCTTTCTTTCTCCACCTACCCCTTCAATCTCCTGCCTCTGGCTTTCACCACATGGTTGTCTGTGTTTATATGTATGTGCATACATACACACATATATGCCACATGCCACATCTATGTGTGACTTTTTATTTGCTCAGTCCCTTCACTTTCTTTCATCCAGACCCCCAAAACTTCCTTCCCCTCTGACAGCTGTCAGTCTGTTTCATGTATCTATACTTTGGTTTCTATTTTGTGAATAAGCTTATCTTATTCATTAGATTTCACATATAAGTGAAATCATATGCTATTTTTCTGTCTCTGACTGGCTTATTTCACTTAGCATAATAATCTGGATACAGCTAAAGTAGGTGAGTATTTTCAGTTTTCTTTAGTAGTTGTGGTCCTCAGCAACAAATAAAATCTTTTAAACTTTAGAGGAAGTTGAAGATTAGAGGTACTAATTGACATAATACCACTTTTTCTATTTTAGGAATCTGACATTTTGTAGGCTCTTAAAACTGGGAACGATGATGTGCTCATGCTATGATTACACATATGTAAAGGAGAAAACACATGAATAGCCTCCTCCCGTGAGATATTATATGCATTACTTTGATGCTGAAATTAATTAAAAAGAAAATGTATTATATAGGTAAGACTATTTAAATTAAATGTGTTTTAAAATCATAATAAATTTACCCCCAACATGTAACACATTTATTCAGCTTGATTTTATTCAAAAGAGGCATTTCCCATGGTGATCAACTTATATAGAAAATTTTCAGAACAAATTGATTAAATCACAATTGATGTCTTCCTGACTTCAGGTGTCATGCAACATTTCTGAAAAGTCTGTATTCTGGAACTTGAAATGACTACTCTTACTGCTTCTTTCCAATATTTTTTTCTGAAAAAGTACTTTTACATCCTTTTCAACTTCAGTCCTCTACAAAACAAAGACAAGGTGTGGCAAAAGTAGGTTTATAGCCGTGAGTACACGACACAGAGTTTATTTTTGTATTATTATATATTAATTATGGTATTATTTTCCATATGAACAACAGCAAACCTACTTTGCCTCATCCTGTGTGTTGTTTTGTAGGGTAACATAGTATTAGATTCAGCAATTTTGATTGGATCTTCTGCTTCTGTTTGTGCTATTCCAGTTTTACAGTCAGTTACAAACCTGGTCTAAAAGTTCTGTACAAGGATATTTGAGTGGTTAAACTTGGTAATACTACAGACTTTACTCAGAGTGACTATATGTGTTGGGAGTAAAATTTGTTATCCATTTTTTATCCTAATCTTGTTATGTAGTTACTAGAAACAAGTGCCTTTATTCAAACACACCAGCTTGGTATTAGTGTTTTTAAAAAAATCAAGTCTTTTATAATGTTGTAGCTTCAAACCATTCTTTAATAGATGTAATTTTTGAATAATATACAAAGTTTGACAAAAATACCATTTTTCAAATCATCTAAAAACCAGAGATGCGAAAGAAAAAGTGAATAATAGTTTTGCACTTAGGTAAATAAATAATATACAATTATAAATGTATGACATAAATTATATGTTTTTCATTTTGTACAATTAAACTGCATTTATTTTCTGAAAATGTTTTTATGGATGGATACGCTTATAAACTTGATTATTAATATGAGGTACTTTTCTTTTTCTATACTCAATCAGAAAAGAGGCCAAGATTATTAGTCAATAGTAATGTATTCATGTGCTCATATTTTTATGAAGTTCACATTGCTTGTAAACTTGTGGCAAACAAGTTAAGTATCATGTTATAGCAAGAGACTCAATCAATAGCTCATAACTCACACTGCAGCCCATTAGTCTTAGATAAAACTTACAATAGCAGACATGATTACAAAAACAGTTCTGGAATATATGATGAGGACATTATTCAGTCATGTAGTATAAATAATCATAAGAGATATGATACAGTTTATTACAGTTGGGTTGGCCAATGGATTCTGAAGCACCAGCAATATCATTTCCCTTTATACACAAACCCAACTCACCTTTACAAGTACTATGGAAGTGAGCATCACTAAGATTAAAACAGACCAAGGAAAACAAAAAGATGGCATGGATATTTTCTGCTATTTATGAAAGTGAAAGTTTAAGGCCAGCAAAAACCAGACTTTTACTTTCTCTTTTCTCCTATGAAGAAGATGACAAACATTGCAGATACTGGCTGTGTTTCATTTTCATGTGTGAAGAGTCAAATGGAAGTAGCCATGGTGAGTTAATAAATAAAAAAGTAATGTAAAAAAAGTCACCTGTGAGATTTAAATTTTTACATCCATCAGAACATGCTGTAATATTTTAAGAGAATTTTTAAAATCAGGTTTTGTGACACAAAATCTTACATGTGAATTTATTTAATTTTACAAAGTAATAGTTTATATTTTTGGTTACAATTCATCCAAAGCCTTTTATTTTCCTAAAACCATAAGCTTTTTAAGGACTTTAAAATTGCATTTTCTGGGAAGCACTTAAATCCATGACGTGCATTCATTTTCTAAGTAATGGCTAAGAAATGATGATTGATAGTCAGATATTTTCTCCAGAGTGAGCTTACAGAGTGTGATTAAAATAAAATGACTGATTTTATGGGAAGTTATTCTTACAACTATTTAATCAAGTCAAGTTTATAGAAATCTGTTTATTACCAAATATAAACACATCTAAATTTAAACCACTGTTTGAGTGTTATTTCAAATATAGTCAACTCAATTGCCAGAAAATATAATATGTATAATATAGATTTTCCTAAACAGTTTATATTAAAATGTGACTTTGCCTTTCTATCTAACTTGCTTCTAAAATTTCTCTATCACCAGGGAACTTTTCATGGGATATGAAGTTATTGTTGTTTAAAATTAGTAATTCAGATATTAAATCTGCTAATCATGGACAGTTTAGATCCTACCCTCTACTGAAAAAATGTTTGTAAACACAAAGAAGGAGCTATATGTGTACATAACTTTGTCATAAAGGGGAATTTACCTTTATATTTACCTCTTTTAATTCAAAAACAGTGAAAAAAAGTTTTACTGGAATAATAGCAATACTAAATCATATAATTTTTATTCTTAATTTTATCAACATTATTATGTAAAATGATTTTTTCCACCCAGTAGAAAAATGGAAGCTGAAATGTGATGCGTGGGTCACTGGCCAGCAGTGATCATGGAATGCTGTGGGTGGCTCATCGAAAAACACACAAGAAAAAACATGCACAGAGACAAACTAGTTTCTGTGGAGAAGTAGGGACAGAATGCCCCCCCCCCCAGTGGGGACCGCACCGATTTACCATCCATACCTGCTTTTTATTAGGCTCATTTTGCATAATAATTCAGGTAAAGTACAGTACTCATTAGGGGGAAGTAAGGAACTATAGAAAACAAGGAACTCTGCTGGTCTATTTTGAGTCGGGGTCAAAGAGCTGTAAGACTTTGAGGAACAAACTAACTTCCTCCTTGGACCCTTCTCATTCAACTGAGAGCATTCTAAACAAAGAAGGTTTCACAGTAATTTACATATTCTTTCTTAGGCCTGATCACCCGGGGAATCTGCCCTTTTCAGCACAGAGCTGCACCACCCTGTCATTGTTTCAGGCTTAGGTGGAGCAAGGGAACTAAGACAACCAAGAGATAAGGAGATTTTCTCCCTGATGATGAGAACTCAGGCTATGTCAAAGCTGAGGAGCAAGGGTCCATCACCCCCTTTTGCTGCAGCCCCCCAAGTCCTTCTTTTGGGGGGCCTCCCAAAGTGATCCTGCCTGTCTTAGGTTGTTCCCCCCTTGGGGAATCTTACCCATCTTTGGCTAACTGACCAAGCTTTTTGGGGTTCAGTTATGAATAAAGCAGCAGAAGTAGCATTCCTGCCAGGGAGATAAGCTTCTGTCTCCTTGCTGGCTTACGGTTCCAAGGGCGTTCCCTTAGCCTTAGCCTAGGTGGGGGTTTCAGCTTCTGATACCAGTCAGGGCGGTTCCCAACAGAAATGCTTAAGCCTGATGTCCGGCATCCTTTCACTCGATGTTCCCTCTGTAGCAAAAGCTCCTGGTGCACAGATCCTTAGACTAAAACTGGTGTAGAGAGATTTTGACCTGTTAGCATAAAACATGCCCTTGGCCTGTGGAGTAAGACCCCCACAAGATACAGTGGACATTCCAAAGCCAAATATCTATGCAACATAATGTGTGAGGCCACTTAATTCTCGACTTTAACATTCAAAGCCTGTCACAACTGGAGGTTCCAAGCTTGCATCTTCCATGCACATTATGGTGTCATCAAACTTTACAGCCTTGTGTTGCGACCATGAAGAGTTATTCATTCTTCATATAGTCCATTTCTCAAGTTTATTCTTTACCTCTTCTTTAAAGTATTGATGTAATCCCCCAAATATTCATACTTTTAGGGGGTCCACACCCTTTTTTATGTACCAAATTTTTTAACTTCGTTTTATTATTGACACTATTACAGATGTCCTATTTGCCTCCCTTTGCTCACCTCCACCCTACCCCCACCCCCTCTTCCCTCTGGCCATCACCACACTGTAGTCTCTATCCATGTGTAATGCACATAAATTCACTGGTTAATCCCTTCACCTTCTTTAATCCATTCCCCTCTCTCCACTTCCCCGCTCGGAGCTGTTAGTCTGTTCCATGTACCCATGCCTCTGTTTCTATTTCATTTGTCAGTTTATTTTGTTCAAAGATTTCACATATCACTGAGATCGTACATACTTGTCTTTCTCTGACTGGCTTATTTCACTTAGCATAATGATCTTCAGGTCCATCCACACTATTACAAAAGGTAAGATTTCCTTCTTTTTAAGCTGTATAGTGTTCCAGGTTTTAAACCAACTGAGAATGACACCAACTCAATGAACATATGTGCAGGAAGTATATTTTAAATTATGTCATGGACATTTTAAAATAATGTTTCTTTTTAATATAAATAAAACAATGGCAATGAATGGTGTAGCATGGAGTGTAATAAAATGATAATGGAATAAATACTAATGTAATGAGAAATTCCCATTTGGAAAGAAGCAAGATAACTATTAATTTTTGCTTGGGTAGATGTGGTCAATTCGGTTGAAAACACATTAAATTGAGGACCTTTCTCTATATTGATTGCTAATTTATGTTCATCAATTATTTATTGATGATCTACTATGGTCGAAGTTCTACAATGAATACCTTGCAAAAAATCTGACACTTTTTTGAAGATGCTTATGTTGTACTGAAAAAATAAAAGATTATTAAAATATAAAAATTACTATATTAAAGCATTACTATGAAAACATACAGTGACTATTTGCATAGACTAAAGAATGAGAATTTTTTTATCCTCATCCAAGACATGCTTATTGATTTTAGAGAGAGGGGAAGAGAGGGAGAAAAACATTGATGTGTGAGAAACATCCATCAGTTGCCTCTTGAATGAGCCCTGACTGTGGGTGGGGGATAGTAAACCTGCAACATAGGCATGTGCCCTGACCAGGTACTGAACCCACAACCTTTCTGTTTACAGGCCATCACTCCAACCAAATAAGCCAGGCCAACCATGGTGTGAAATGTCTTTTTTGAGTGAAATTTTGCCTAAAATTTGTCTTAAAGGGAGAGTGCCCTCAGGTGAGAGATACAGCTAATTCTTGTTCATTATTTATTCTCCACATACTCTACATCAAGGCATATTTTGTCATATCCCTTCCTCATTTTCTCAACCCTATGTATTTTTCTCATGAGCATATTAAGGACTTATTGTTGCTGTGTTGTGATGGTTGTTTATTTTTTGTTTTTTTGCATTTTCTTAATGGTGAATATTTTGTTACTGAGAGTACTTAAATGTAAGGGTTGTTAAATTGAGTCATTTTTCCATGATTGGCAAGCATAAGTAGTCTCTTTAATATTAAAGATATTTGCTAAAAATTTCTTTAAAAGAACTAAATACTTTTATGTTTTCTATAGCATCCAGAAAACCTTAATTTAATACAAATTGAGACCTGTTCACCTGAAAACCTCGTCTCTATCAAATGCTATTTTTCCTTTTGAGACATGAATTATTTTATTGTATTTTCTTCATTACCATTTAGTCCCCTATTACCTCCTCCCTCAGCAATCACCACCCTGTTGTCCATGTCCATGAGTCCTTTTTCCTTTTTGTCAATCCCTCCACCCCCTACCCTCCGCTTCCTTAGCTGTCATCCTGCACTCTGTGAGCCTGTCTCTATTTTGCTTATTAGTTTAGTTTGTTCGTTAGATTCTACATATGAGTAAAATCATATGTTATTTTTCTTTCTCTGCCTGGCTTATTTCACTTAGCATAATGTTCTCCAGGTCCATTCATATTCTTGCAAAGGGGAAAACTTTAAATGCTATTTTTAAAATATTGCAAACAGAAAATGTGGAGGAGAGCTCTGGTTAATATTCAGCATGAGGAGAGGAAAATTCACTCAAGTCGTAAGATTATAGATGAGTGCTCTATATTTAGTCCCTTTAAGTTTATTTTTTTAACCACTCACTTAAAATTTTCATATTCCTTATAATTTCAAATTTTTTATTTTTTATTTTTTAGTGCTTTGCTGCATACACAATTCACATTTTTTACTATATGTGATTATTTATTGCTATTGTTATTTTATGTTCATTTTCTAAGCTGTAAAGTATTAACTTTTACACTATTAATACATTTAATAGTGTAATACTATTAATACATTTAATATTATTATAAAACTATCAATTATTAATATCCTATTTTGACTATATTTCTAACCTTTCTAGTTTTTCCAACTGGTTTAAACTAATTTTTACCATCTTTCTATTTTTATTGTTATATTTTTGTTCCATTTGCTAGTCTGTTTATTTCAATACACATGAAGGAGATGCAAGTTTTAGAAAACATTCAGGAATATGTCTGTGCCTGAATCAGTGATGCATTTTTAGACTCCTTCATAGTTGGCCATGAATTAGACTCTTTAGCTTCATATTATATATCATACACACTTAAAAAAGTGTAACATCATGAATTAAAGGATCCATTCTTTGAGGAATTCTGTAAAAAATCAGTTATTTCACAGACAAAACTTGCTCTCTGTATGTCAAATATACTCAAGTGGCAATCAGATAATTAGCTAAGATATTACCTATTGGCTACTCAAATGATTTATTCCCTACACGAGAAGATCAATGAACAAAACTCACAGTCTCAAAACTAGGCAAATGGGCTTCTATAGATAAATAATTAAATGAATGAGACCATGATTACATTTATATAAAAAGTAGAGATATTTCTGTGGTGGATAATAGGAAAAAAATATAATGTAATTTTTAAACATTAAATAACTTTTAATTTAAAATAAGAAAACACCAAAAAAAAAGGATTATTGACCTGTCTACTAAAACTGCAGAAGGTATAACAGAGCATCTGTTACTAAATTACAAGTATTCTGTCACATACTGAATCTAATTCACCTTCTACAGTTATCATTTCTTCATAATTTCCAGGTGGAATTTTTCTTACCTTTTGTTCTTGATAATAAAAGCAAAGAGGAAGTTGCTTAGATCTAAATTTATTCTCATGACATTTTAAAGTCTTATTCTCATGCTGCATAAACAAAAAACTATCATTATCATTTAAGACATAAACATAACTATCATTAATAAGCCCAATTCTGTTAAAAATTAAGATTCTCATTTAAAAAAGAAAACCTGTACTGTTTTCAACTATACACCTTTGCTAAGGGGTCATATTTCATATTAGGGATGTATTTGGTTGGAGACTTAAAAGATTAGAGATTAATCATTGAAAACAAGTGCTTGATCCAACAGGTAATACTAAAGACTCAACTTCAGGACTTACGGTAAAATGCTACTCTGTTGTGTTTTCCTTTTCTTTTCTTTTCTTTTTTTCTTCTAGCAGTGATCACCCTCATTGATTAAACAAATATCCAGGATTTATATTATACAGACTTGTTTTTCCCTAGAATTATGAAAAAAATAGAGTGGTACTTAGAAGGTCTGAAAGAGAGCTGTTAAAGACTGGAGCATGAACTATTGATATAAGCTATAACAGAACACAGGACTAGCAAGGGAGAAAATAGAAGAGTTGTTGGATTAAATAGCCTGTGGAAATAAAGTAGAAAGTAATAAAACCCAGTGTAATAAGCTTTGAGGAAGTAGGAGTTTTATAAAAAGAAAAGTGATTTTCAGGAAGCTGCCTTGGGGTTGAGAGGAGATAATGTGTACGGTATAGGAAATATACATTCTCAAGGGAGAACCTGCTGGCAGTTAAGAGCAGAATGTAGAGAGTTTACCAATCATAGAATGATTGGGGGTTCAGGGGATACAATGGAAAAATTTTAAAAAGAAAAGAAAATGTCAATTTAAATCACTTACAGAGAAAACTTAAAGCATTATGTCTACAGATAATCTATCAACATACAGATAGTTAATATTTTAGGAATAAAGGGGACTGGAATAACCCTCATGGTGGACATTATTGACTGAGGAGTGGTTATATATTACATCACATTGTTCCCCAGTGTCACTGAATGCTGAGAACTAAGTAAATGTGTTCTCAATAGAACTAATGGCTATAGTGTGGTCCAGATATGTTATCACACCAGGTGGCTGAGAGCAAATAATATTGTTCAAATGGCACTGATGTGGACACAATGATGGGCAGAGAAGCCTGGGCTGGCACACGAGGATTCTCACCCTATGTTAGTCAGATCACATATTGCCCGTGGTTTATCTGCTTTGCACTGCTCAAGGACATTTTCCTTGGAATGAGATTTCCAGGAACTAAATTTCTTCTTCCAAAATGTACTAGGAGAGTGATGTATATTTAAAATATTTCTGCCAGCTATACTCTCTACTTTCAAGAAACTTGGATTTGAAAAATAAAACTCTTATTTCTATGGTTCTTTACTTGCCATATTATAATTAAGGAAACAAGGAAAAAAGGAGTAGGGACAAAGTTGACCTCTCTTGTTTGGTTAAACAACTAATCTCATGTAACTAAGTTATTTACTTAATTAAATTTAAGTAAAATTTAACTTTCAATAATACTGGTGGTATATTATGCCCTGCCATCCATATATTTCTACAAAATGCATGCAGATTGTTTATATACATGGTCTAAGTTTGACAGTTTTATGACCTCTGGCACATCTCAGTACCTAGTGATTGACAGAATTACTTCTGAAAATTTTCACAGCAGAACTAGAGAAGACATTGTAAAATCTAAGATTAAATGGAAAGAGATTATTTCACCATTTGCTAATATCTTAAGTATAGATATATAAGGATAATTTCTAGAGAATTTCTTTGTAACCGTAACCTAATATTAACATTCCCAAAGCACAATGCTAGGAAACTATTACTGATGACAGCACCTACTTGATTGATTATTTCATTGACAACCTATCATTGACTACTGCCAATCCTAAAGTGATTCTTTCTGATTATCTGGGAATTGATATTTTAATTCCCTTACTCACACAATTTTTTTTCCTAAATCTGTTTTGAAGTGATAAGATTCTTAACTCAAAAGGTTATTCTAAATGTATATTGCTCCTAGTGTGTCAATAAGATTTAGTTGCACAGATAACTTTAAATATTTGCCTCTTTTTTGGCTAGACTAAACAAAACCCAGTTTAATTGTCTTATGTTTAGCCATACCTCAAATTATTGATTTAAAGTGATCTTTTAAGAAGCCATAAAAATAGGAAAAGATAAGAGAGAAAACACACATACACAATGCCTTTTATTCTGGCTTTCCAATTTATCCACTTTTCCACTAAAAACCTAAAATTCGCCTTATTGTCCTTGTAATTCACATGCTTAGAATCACTATGCTAAAAACCAATTACCAATCATTATTTTTAGAGAAGTGTTTTTGAAAGTGAGATAATGGTGTTCAACCTATGTCCCACAGGCCACATGCGGCCCAACACAGAATCGTAAATTTACTTAAAACCTTTTTTTTTTTTGCTCATCAGTTTTTGTTAGTGTTTGTGTATTTAATGTGTGGCATTTAGAAAATGGCTTTGTACAATTAAAATTTATACTCCTAATATTGTCTAAATAATTGAAAATAATCTTTTACCAAGAGAAGATAGTACTTTGATGCAAAGTAAAATGATCCCTTTTAGAGCCATCTTGTTCTATTTGTTTCTTTTTAAAACTAAAATGAAACTTTAGTTGTTGTTATCTTTAGTAATATGAAATGTCATTTATTTTAACATTTTAAAAAGTAATTCAAAGAAATTCATCCTAAGGAAAAAACAATTACGTGTCTCCTTTAACCTTAGCTTTCAGCACACACAGGAAAAAACAAACCAAGTGTGTATGCAGGAAATTTTTAATCTTCAAAAGTTAATAAATATTACAAAAAATGTCAAATAAGAATTTTATTTTAACTTGGTAAATAACATATTTATCCAAACTTTATAATAGTTTCTATTAATTGATCCTTTTTTGAGATTTTTAAAATTTATTCTTGTTTATTCTATTACAGTTGTCCCAAGTTTTACCCCTTGGCCCTCCTCCATCCAGCCCACTCCCACACCCATACCCACAAACATCCCCACACCATTGTCCATGGCCATGGGTCATTCATATATGTTCTTTGACTAATCCCTTCCTCTTCTAAAATAATCTGATAAACTACATTGTGTTATCATTAACAAGTTCAACTGAATAGTACAGAAAATGCAGCAAAAGTATATAGCCAGATTGCTGTGTTATTTCAAGTATGACCAAACTTAGCAAATTATATCATCTTCATCTGTCATCACTTCTGTGGCAAATAGTTTAAGCTAAATATCAGTTCTGCCATAACATTTGGCTAAATCATGGAATAATAAATAAAATCATAGCAAGGAGTTTAATATGTATAATTAGCTTTACTTCTGAGATTAGAAAGTAATCATTAGTAAGTTACAAAAAGGAAAACATTGAAATTACTGTCAATTTTAGTAGACATTCAGTTGTACTATATATGATTATTAGTTTTCTAATCCATCCTCCATACCAAGAAAGAAACATGAAGTTATAAAAGGTTTTATTCTTGATAAAATTTGATCATTAAAATTTTGCAGTCACTTCCCAATTGATAAAAATTCCAGAAATTATCTTCTCTAAAAGAAGTCTTCAAAAATTATAAAATTTAAAGATGTGAACTCTATTTAATCCCAGGATATGAAGCCAGTTATGGAAACATATATAATTAGATATATTCCAGAACCTGTGATTGAGCCATAAATGACCTGGTGTATTTATAAGGCCATTTTCAAAGAGATTTTTTAAATTACTGGCTAAAAATAAAATAAGAATAACATTTTTGTTTCTAAAGTTATTAATAATTGACAACTAGTAAATGAATGTGATATGCAGTAGTACCTTTTGCAATATTTCCAGTATTCACCAACCTAGACATAGGCAGGATCCATCCTCCAGAAATCTTCTTTTCCTCTGGTGATGTTTGAGATGGCTATTGCTTCATCACTGGTTTGAATGCCTGACTGACCAATAAGAACATAAATCTCTTGCCTACTTAAAGAGATATCATGAGCAACAAAAGAATATTTTTAATTAATACTTTGGAGTTTGTACACAATCATTATTTTGCCTTTCCCAAATAATACAATGGCAGAAATGACTTGCGAACTTAGCATTTTACTCCATATCCAAAGCTTATTTTTATTCATTACTCCATCTTATAGAATCTGTGTTGTATTCCTTTATAGCTCATGAAATCAATAAAGTAGGTTATATCTAGTACTTTGCAAACATAAATAAAAATAATGAAAAAACAGCAAAACTATATGATAAATTTATCAGAGAGAGAGAGAGACAGGACTTCATTTCACTTACACATATGTGCAACATAAAATGTAGGTCACAGTCAGGCACACATATAAATTGTAAGATATTTGAGATAAAGGTAAATGAAAACATAACAATATATCATAATTTGTGCATTATAGGTAAAGCCGTACTCCTAGGAAAGACTTACTATGGGTATCACTTAAGTTACATAAATGTTAAACCACTATGTTAAACACCTGAAATTAATATAATATTGAATGTTAACTATACTTGAAAAGGTTTTTTTTAATTTAAAAAGAAAATAGGAAACATCTACTAGAGAAGCCTAGATAATTGATTTATATAAAGGAAATTATTAAAACACCTTTAGCGATTTGGTAAATTCAAGTTAAAACAACTGAGATAACATTGTACACCCTGTATAATTCTAAAATTAAGACATTTGTTGGTAAGAATGTTATTACCAAGATATTCTACTTCTAAATCCTTACTGAATAAAAATTTTTAAGTATATGTTCATATAAATATCACCCATGAGAATTATAAGTTGCACAATTTATAATATTAAAAAAAAACTAAAAATAAGTGTCCATCAATATGATAATCACTAAACTGGTCTGTGTATTATTCATAACTAAAAAAGGACAAATTAGTGAATCATCTGACAACTTTGATGGTCTCATAAACATTATGCTGGAAATACAGAGTACTTCATGATGTGAAATTCTAAAAATGACTGATTTAAATTATAGTACAGAAATAAGATAAATCCCACAGTTAGGGATGGGGAGGAGTAACTATAAAACCCCAGGAAGGGCTTCTTTTTTGCAATTACTTTGCTACCAGAATGCAGATGTCGTGAAAACCACCACTAATCAAAGCCAACATGGTAAGGAAAAGATTCATCAACATCATGGTCATCAAACACATAGATCCTGGCAAGCCTACCACTGCTGGCTATCTGATCTACAAATGTGGTGGGACTGACAACAGAACCATTGAAAAATATGAGAAGGAGGCTGCTGAGTTGGGGAAGGGTCCCTTCAAGTGTGCCTGGGTCTTCGATAAACAGGAAGCTTAAGCGTGAGTGTGGTGTGACCAATGATATCTCACTATGGAAATTGGAGACCAGCAAGTATTATGTGATCATCATCGATACCCCAGGACACAGAGACTTTATCAAAAACATGACTGATTACAGGCACATCTCAGGCTGACTGTGCTGCTCTGATTTTTGCTGCTGGTGTTAGTGAATTTGAAGCAAGTATCTCCAAGAATGGGCAGACCCATGAGTGTGCCCTTCTGGCTTTCCCACTGGTGTGAAACACCTGACTGTTGGTGTTAACAAGGAGGATTCCACTGAACTGCTCTACAGCCAGAAGAGGTATGAGAAAATTGTTAAAGAGTCTGCACCTACATTAAGAAAGTTGGCTACAACCCTGACACTGTAGCATTTGTGCCAATTTCTTGTTGGAATGTTGACAACATGCTGGAGACAAATCCCTTGGTTCAAGGGATGGAAAGTCACTTGTAAAAATGGGAATTCCTGTGGAATCATGTAGCTTGAAGCTCTGCATTGCATCTGGCCACCAACCTGTCCAATTGACAAGCCCCTGCATCTTCCCCTCCAGGATATCTACAAAATTGATGATATTGGTACTGTCCCTGTTGGCCAAGTGGAGACTGGTGTTCTCAAACCCAGAACGAGGGTCACCTTTGCTTCAGTCAACATTCCAACAGAAGTAAAAGTTGTTGAAATGCATCATGAAGTTTTGAGTGAAGCCCTTCCTGAGGACAATGTGGGTTTCAATGGCAAGAACATTATCTGTCAAAGATGTTTGTTGTAGCAATGTGGCTGGTGACAGCAAAAACAACCCACCAATGGAAGCAGCTGACTTCATGACTTGGGTGATTATCCTGAACCATCCAGGCCAAATCAGTGCTGAATGTGCCCCTGTGCTGCATTGTCATGTAGCTCATATTGCTGCAAAATTGCTCAGCAAATTACTGAGCTGTAGGAGAAGACTGATTGTCATTCTGGGAAAAAGCTGGTAGATGGCCCAAAGTCTCTGAAATGTGGTCATGATGCCATTGTCAACATGGTACCTGGTGAGCCCGTGTATGCTGAGAGCTCCTCTATCTTCCTCTGGGCCATTTTGCTGTTTGTGACATGAGACAGTTTCTGTGGGTGTCATTAAACCAGCAGACAAGAAGGCAGTTGGAGCTGGCAAAGTCACCAAGGCTGCCCAGAAAACTCAGTAGGTTAAATGAATTCTGTCCCAATACCTGCCACCCCAGTCTTAATCAGTGGTGGAAGAATGGCCCCAGAACTATTTGTCTCAATTGGCCATTAAGTTTAATAGTATTAAAAGACTGGTCAGTGGTTACAGTGCATTGTAAAACCTTCATAAGAAAAGGTAAATGTTTTGTTCGTTTGTGTGTGTGTAGCAGTTTTTAAAATCAGTACTTTTTTAATGGAAACAACTTAACCAAAAATCTGTCACAGACTATTGTGACCCAGTAAAACAAATTTTAATGAGAGAAAAAACACCAGACTGGAGATTTTGGGGATAACAGAAATATTCTTTGAGAGGGTGGTTACATGGGTGTGTATACATTTCTCATACTATACATTTAAAATGACTACATTGTATTGTATACAATTATACCTCAAATTAACATAGCTTTGATATCCAATGACATATGTATTATTATTCATTTAAAATAGCATTCACAATAAGATGTAATGAAATATAAAACATGGATGTGGCAGAAATTTCTGTATTTTTCTATGTTTTTCTTTTTCATTCAGGCACATATCTAGACTACATTCCTCATCATGGCCATGTGAATGAGTTCTAGCTATTGGACAGTGAAAGCAGTGAATCTGGCTGCTTCCAGGCCTGGTTCATGGAAAAGACCTATAAAATCTTATTTTTCTGCTAACTGGATGAAAATAGCAATTTTAGAAGTTAGGTTTTGGAGATGACTTGGTCTCTGTAAGTCTAAGATCCCGAATGACTATATTGCACCTACTCTCATATTGTCACTTCAGTATATATCTGGAAACATCTTGAGCTGTTTATGAATGAATAAAATAAATGTGTATATTTCTGGAGTCTCTGTGGTACATTATACAACCAGCTATAATAACATTGGGTATAAACTTATGCAGAAAAATTTTTGAAGTTTCTACATTTAATTCCCCAGCCAATTTTCATTACCTTGTGATAAAAATTAAGCTGCTATTAGCTACAAGGCCTTACATAATTTGGACTCTGGCTGCTCTCTGACTTCACTTTCTACCTCTCTTCAATATATTTCTTCTGCAATGACATTACTCAAACACATCAGCACACTTTATGCCCTAGGCATTTGCACATGCTATTTCTTCTGCCTGGAAATATATTACCCCAGTTAAGCACATAACTGATTTTATTCTCTCTTAAGGTGATATGACCATTTAATGTATTAAAATAAGACTACTCCCCATGTATCATTTATTGCCCTTTTACCTGATTTAATTTTTCCTCAAACATTTAGCATTACCTTCCAGTATATCATGTAATATACTTATTATTAATCTTTTATTCCTTGTGTCTACTACCAAAATATAAATTGCATGAGGGCATCAACAATAGCTACAGGAGTGCATGGTACAAACCAATTATTTGCTAAATATTGATGAAGAAATGAAAATATGAAAAGAATTATTGAGAATTTGATCTTCTCAGAAATAAATGAGCAGAGTAGTTAGGCAAAGAAAGCACATGCTCTATGAATAACTAATACTTTCACTGTATAATGCTCATTTTCCTTTGGTCAAAACATAATTATTGTGCTTATCTTATCTGATTTTCCTCAGTAAATGGGGAACAAACATCTAGACAAACATCATCAAATAATTATTTTTCTCCATAAATGTGAACAGCTAAATCATTTGAAGGAGCTAATCTTTGTTTAGGTAAAGTGTTAGGGTGAAAGTTTGCAGATATATTTTAAATGCTGAGTACACTGTTCAATTAAAGCAAAAAAACTATATACAAAAAAAGGAACACATTGGGACAAATATATTGATTTCCTTGGAAAAAAGAAAACCTTTCTCTTTGTTTTAATATGCTTTTATACTTTCTGGTTGTAAGGATGTATTATTTGCAACAATTAATAAAATGTAAAATAATATACATTACCTTATAAAGCCAGATGTTAATTAAGAGCCAACAATAATTAACTAAATATTGTTTGAGAAAGATTAGTTAAAACTTGAATTCAAACTGAGAAAGAGGTATCAGAGGGAGTTATATGTAATTATTTGCTTGCTTGTTAATTCTATTAGTTTTTGTCTTATTTAAAATGCCAGAAAAATATTTGATAAAATCCAGCATCCACATATGATAAAAATTCCCAGCAAAGTGGAAGTAAAGGGACCATATCTCAACATAATCAAGGATATATATGACAAACCCACAGCCAATATCATACTCAGTGGGCAAAACTAAAGTGTTTTCCATAAGATCAGCAACAAGACAGGGATGTCTCCTTTCACCGCTTTTGTTCAATAGAGCACCAGAAGTCCTAGCCACAGCAGTCAGACAAGAGGAAGAAATAAAAATCACCCAACTTGGAAAAGAAGAAGTAAAACTGTCATTATTCACAGATGACATGATATTGTACATAGATATCTCTAAAGATGCCACCAAAAAAACTAGATCTAATAAATGAATTCAGCAAAATTATAGGATACAAAATTGAAATTCAGATACTGGTGGCATTTTTATACACAAATAATGAACTACCAGAAAAAGAAAGTGAGGAAACAATCCCATTTACTGCAACAAAAAATAGTAAGGTAGCTAGAACTAAATTTAACCAAGGAATTTTTCATTGTCCTAAAAATTTTCTCTTTTCTATATTTTTATCTTTTTTTCTCTATTCCCCTGGCAACCACTGGTATTTTTCATCACATTTTTACCTTTTACAGAATGCTATTGTAGCTATTCAGTATGTAGCCTTTTCAGGCTATTTCTTTTACTTAAATATGAATTTAGGTTCTTTCCCCTCTATTCATGATTTTGTAGATAATTTGTTTTTTTGGAGATGAATAGCATTCTAGTTCTGAGTGTACCACAGTAAATTTATCCATGCACCCACCAATGGACATCTTGATTGCTTCCAAGTTCGGGCAATTAAGAATAAAGGTGCTCATGAAAAGATGCTCAATATCACTAGCTATCAGAGAGATGCAAATGGAAACCACAATGAGATACCAATTCACACCAGTCAGAATGGCCATCATAAACAAAGCAACAAACAACAGGTGTTGGAGAGGTTGTGGTGAAAAGGGGACCCTAGTACACTGCTGGTGGGATTGCAGACTGGTACAACTACTATGGAAAACAGTATGGAATTTTCTCAGAAAACTAAAAATGGATCTGCCTTTTGGCCCAGCCATTCCACTGCTGGGACTATATTCTAAGAACACTAAAACACCAATCCAAAAGAACCTTTGCACCCCGATGTTCATAGCAGCACAATTTTCAATAGCCAAGTGTTGGAAGCAACCTAGATGCCCATCAGTAAATGAATGGATCAAAAATCTATGGTACATTTACACAATGGAATTCTATGCAGCAGAAAGAAAGAAGGAGCTCCTACCCTTTGCACAAGATGGATGCAACTGGAAAGCATTATGCTAAGTGAAATAAGCCAGGCAGTGAAAGACAAATACCATATGATCTCACCTTTGACAGGAACCTAATCAACAAAACAAAGAAACAAGCAAAATATAACCAAAGGTGCTGAAATAAAGAACAGACTGACAGAGTTCAGAGGGGAGAGGAGAGGGAATTTCAAGAGAAAAGGGAAGGGTTTACAGGAACCAGTATAAGGACACATGGATAAAAACTAGTGGGGGGGTGGAAATGGGAGGGAAGAGGGGAGGGTTGGGTGGGTGGGTTGGGATGGGAGTAAAAAATAGAAAATTGTTGTGCAACACAAATTCAAATAAAATTTTTAAAAAAGCATAAAGGTGCTATAAACATTGTATGCATAGGTTTTTCTGTAGACATAATTTTCAGTTCATTTGGGTAAATACTAATAAACATGATTGCTGGATTATATGGTCAGTACATGTTTAGTTTAATAAGAAACTGACAAAATGTCTCCCATTGGGGCTGTACCATTTTGCATCCACACCAGAAATGAATGAGAGATCTGTTGTTCCACATTCTCATCAGCATTTGGTGTTGTCAGTGTTTGGGGTTTGAACTATTATATTAAGTGTGTAGTAGTATCTGCATTTATTCAATGACATATGATATGGAGCATCTTTTCCTATGCTTACTTGCCATTTGTAATCCTTCTTTAGTGAGGTTTTTGTGGAGGTCTTTTTCACATTTTTGGTGTTCTGTGTTTATTATTGTAATAAATTTTTGTACTGAATAGAATACATATTATATGTATTACATAACTGTCCTTTATCAAATAGGTCTTCTGCAAATTTTTCCCAGTCTGTAGCTTGTGTTTTCACTCTATTAACAGTGATTTTCCAAGAGCAAAATTTTACATTTTAGTGCAATACATTTTATCAATTATTTCTTTCATAAATCATGCCTTTGATGTTATATCTAAAAATTTACCACCAGACTCAATGTTATCTAGATCTTCTCCTATGTGATATTTCAAGAATTTTATGGTTTTGTACTTTACATATAGGTATATGGTGTCTTTTGAATTAGGGGTGTAAGGTCTGTGACTACATTCACTTTTTTTTTTTGCATGTGGATGCCCAGTTATTCCAGCACCATTTCTTGAAAATACAATCTTTTATGTATTTATTACATTATATCATATTTGCTTTCTTTTGAATATATATCTTTTGAATATATGTTTTTGAATGAAAAGTCAGTTGAATATATTACATGAGTCTATTTATGGGCTCCCTATCCTATGCAGGTGGTTTATATTTATCTACTTTTTTACCCATTTTTTAATTTATATTGTTTTAATTACTGTAGCTTTTTGTAAGTTTTTAAAAATATTTTTATTTTAATTGTTGTTGCAGTACAATTTTCTATCTTTTACTCCCCCTCTTCTTACTTTATACTTCTCCTTTATACTGTGTTCATTATTCTGCATCTTTTGCTTCTCTATATAAACTTTAAAATTAGTTTGTTAATATCCACAAATAATTTGCTGGGATTTTATTTGGACATATGTTGAATTTATGAATCCAACTGAGAAGAACTAAACTGAAATTTTGACAATATTAGGTCTTCTTACCCATGAACATGGATTATATCTCCATTTATTTACCTCTACCTTGATTTCACTCATCAGAGTTTTATAGTTTTTTTTTTTTTTTCATATAGATCTTATAAATACAGAGCAGGACAAAAGTAGTTTTAGTTTTTTTTGGTGTGTGTGCAGAAAATAACACAATAATAAATAGATAATAATATAAGAATAAACTCTTTTGTATACTCACAACTGTAAATCTATTTTGCCTCACTCTGTATTTTGTTACATTTGTACCTAGATATCTTTTAAGAATAGATTGCTAATAGAGTGCTAATACAGATGATACTGTTTCTTTTTTTATTGTGGATTCCATTTGTTCATTTTTAGTATATAGGAAAGTACTTGATTTTTGAATATTAACCTTGCATCCTACAACTTTGCTATAATTACTTGTTAGTTCCAGGAGTTTTTTAAAAAAAAATTATTGATTTTAGAGAGAGAGGAAGGGAGAGAGAGAGAAAGGGAATATTAATGTGAGAGAGAAACATCATTTGGCTACTACCTCCCACACACACCCTCAACCAGGGGATGGAACCAGCAACCTAGATATGCACCCTAACTGGGAATCGAACCTTCAGCTTTTTGATGCATGGGAAAACATTCCAACCAACCAAAACACATCAGCCAGGGCACCAGGAGATTTTTTCATAACTATAAAAAATTTGTCTACATAGACAATCATGTCATCTACAAACAGTTTTCCCCCCTCAACATGTATACCTTTTATTTATTTGTTTGTTTGGTTTATTGCAGTAAAATGCATTGTATAGATTGACAGTATTTTGTTGAAAAGGTGTTGTGAAAGGGAACATCTTTTGACTTGTTCCCAAAGTTAGGTGGAAAGCTGCTAGTGTCTTCACAATTAATTATTTACTATGTTAATTACAGATCTTACGTGAATGTTCTTTTTTTTATTTTAATCATTGTTCAAGTACAGTTTTCTCCCTTTTACTCCCATTTCAGCCCACCCATCCAACCGTCCCCACTTCCCTCCCATTACCACCCTCCCCTTAGTTTTTGTCCATGTGTCCTTTAAATTTGTTCCTGTAAACCCTTCCCATTTTCCCCTGAAAATCCCTCTTCTCTCCCCTCTGGTCACTGTCAGCCTGTCCTCTATTTCAGTGTCTTTGGTTATATTTTGCTTGTTTCTTTGTTTTGTTGATTAGGTTCCTGTCAAAAGTGAGATCATATGGTATTTGTCTTTCACTGCTTGGCTTATTTCACTTAGCATAATGCTTTCCAGTTGCATCCATCTTGTGCAAAGGGTAGGGGCTCCTTCTTTCTTTCTGCTGCATAGAATTCCGTTGTGTAACTGTACCATAGTTTTTTGGTCCGTTTATTTACTGATGGGCATCTAGGTTGCTTCCAACACTTGGCTATTGAAAATTGTGCTGCTATGAACATCGGGGTGCAAAGATTCTTTTGGATTAGTGTTTTAGTGTTCTTAGAATATAGTCCCAGCAGTGGAATGGCTGGGTCAAAAAAGCAGATCCATTCTTAGTTTTCTGAGAAAATTCCATGCTGTTTTGCACAGTGGTTGTACCAGTCTGCAATCCCACCAACAGTGCACTAGGGTCCCCTTTTCTCCACAACCTCTCCAACACCTGTTGTTTGTTGCTTTGTTTATGATGGCCATTCTGACTGGTGTGAATTGGTATCTCATTGTGGTTTTCATTTGCATCTCTCTGATAACTAGCGATATTGAACATTATTTCATGTGTCTTTGGATCCTCTGTATGTCCTTCTTGGAGAAGTGTCTGTTCAAGTCCTTTCTCCATTTTTTAATTGGTTTGCCTGTCTTCTTAGAGTGGAGTCGTGTAAGTTCTTTATATATTTAAGAGATTAAACTCTTGTCTGAGGTATCATTGGCAAATATGTTTCCCCATACAGTTGGTTCTCTTTTTATTTTGATACTGCTTTCTTTAGCTATTCATAAGCTTTTTATTTTGATGAGGTCCATTTGTTTATTCTTTCCTTTATGTCCCTTGCTCTAGGGGACATGTCAGTAAAAAAGTTTCTGCATTAAATATCTGAGATTCTCCTACCTAAGTTCTCCTCTAGGACTTTAATGGTGTCATGGCTAATATTTAAGTCCTTTATCCACCTTGAATTTATTTTTGTGTAAGGGGTAAGTTGGTGCTCTAATTTCATTTCTTTGCACACGGCTGTCCAGTTCACCTAACACCATTTGTTGAAGAGGCTACTTTTACTCCATTTTATGTTGCTGCCCACTTTGTCAAATATTAATTGGCCATAGAGACTTGGGCTTATTTCTGGGCTCTCTGTTCTGTTCCATTGGTCCATGTGCCTGTTTTTATTCCAGTACCAGGCTGTTTTGTTTACAGTGGCCTTCTAGTATAGTTTAATATCAGGTATTGTGATCCCCCCTACTTTACTGTTCTTTCTCAAAATTGCAGCAGCTATTCGGGTTCATTTATGGTTCCATATAAATTTTTGAAGTGTTTGCTCTATGTCTGTGAAATAAGCCATTGATACTTTAATGGGTATTGAATTGAATGTGTAAACTGCTTTGGGTAGTATGGACATTTTGATGATATTAATTCTTCCAATCCATGAACACGGTATATGTTTCCATTTGTTTGTGTCTTCCTTGATTTCTTTCTTCAGTGTTGTATAGTTTTCTGAATACAGGTCTTTTACATCTTTGATTAGGTTTATTCCTAGATATTTTATTTTTCTTTTTGCTATTTCAAATGGGATTTTTTTTCTTGATTTCTGCTTCTGCTGTTTCATTGTTGGTGTACAGAAATGCCTTTGATTTCTGAATATTGATTTTGTATCCTGCTGTTTTGCCAAATTCATTTATTAGGTCAAGCAGTTTTTTGGTGGAGTCTATAGGATTTCCCATGTACACTATCATGTCATGTGCAAACAGTGGCAGTTTTGTTTCCTCTTTTCTGATTTGAATGCCTTTTATTTCTTTTTCTTGTCTGATTGCTGTGGCTAAAACTTCCAGTACTATATTGAACAGAAGTGGTGAAAGTGGACAGCCTTGTCTTGTTCCTGATCTTAGTGGAAAAAATTTTGATTTTTGCCCATTGAGTATGATGTTGGCTGTAGGTCTCTCATATATGGCCTTTATTATGTTGAGGAATGCTCCCTCTATTCCCACTTTGCTGAGTGTTTTTATCATAAATGGGTGCTGTACCTTATCAAATGCTTTTTCTGCATCTATTGATATGATCATGTGGTTTTTGTATTTGCTTTTGTTTATGTGATGTAATACATTTACTGATTTGTGAATGTTGTACCATCCTTGCATCCCTGGAATGAATCCCACTTGGTCATGGTGCATGATCTTTTTAATGTATTGTTGGATGCGGTTTGCCAATGTTTTGTTGAGGATTTTAGCATCAATGTTCATCAGCGATATTGGCCTGAAGTTTTCTTTCTTTGTTGTGTCTTTATCTGGGTTTAGAATTAGGATGATATTGGCCTCATAAAAAGAGTTTAGAAGTCTTCCATCTTTTTGGATTTTTTGGAATAGTCTGTGAAGGATAGGTGTTAGTTCTTCCTTAAATGCTTTGTAGAATTCTCCTGTGAAACCATCTGGTCCAGGTGTTTTGTGTGTTGGGAGCTTTTTTCATTACTGCTTCAATTTCTTTTGCCTTTATTGGTTTTTTGAGGCTTTCTGCTTCTTTTCCATTGAGTTTTGGAAGATTATGGTTTTCTAGAAATTTGTCCATTTCACCTAGGTTTTAAAATATCTTGGCATACAGTTCTCTGTAGTAATTTGTTACAATCCTTTGTATCTCTGTAGTATCTGTTGTAATCTCTCCTCTTTCATTTCTGATTGTGTTTATTTGGGTCTTCTCTCTTTTTTTCTTGATGAGTCTGCTTAAAGGCTTGTCGATTTTGTTTATCTTTTCAAAGAATCAGCTCTTGGATTCATTGATCCTTAGAATTGTGCTTTTAGTCTCTATGTCATTTCATTCTGCTCTGATCTTGGTTATTTCCTTCCTTCTACTTGCTCTGGGCTGTCTTTGTTGTTGTTCCTCGAGTTCTTGTAGACGTAGGGTTAGGCTGTTTGTTTGAAATGTTTCTATCTTTTTAGGTATGCCTGTATTGCTATGAACTTCCCTCTCAGGACTGCCTTGGCTGTGTCCCATAAGTTTTGGTTTGTTGTGAGTTTGTTTTCATTTGTTTCCAGAAACCTTTTGATTTCTTCCCTAATTTCAGTCTTGACCCATTCATTGTTTAATAGCATGCTATTTAATCTCCATGATTTTTAGTGTTTTGGGTTTTTTTCCTTGGGGTTGGTTTCTAGCTTCAATCCCTTGTGATCCGAGAAAATGCTTGGTATGATTTCAATTTTCTTGAAATTGTTGAGACTTGTTTTGTGTCCTATCATGTGGTCTATCTTTGAAACTGTTCCATGTACATTTGAAAAGAATGTGTATTTAGCTTCTTTTGGATGGAGGGCTCTGTATATATCCGTTAAATACATTTCACCTGGGGTATTGTTCAATGGCACAATATATTTGTTGATATTTTGTTTGGAAGATCTGTCCATTTTTTATAGTGGGGTGTTCAAATCCCCCACTACAATTGTGTTGCTGTCAATATCTTTCTTGAAGTCCTCTAAGGTTTTCTTTATGTATTTGGGTGCTCCTATGTTAGGTGTATATAAATTTACAATATTCATGTCTTCTTGGTGGATTCTTCCCTTAAGTATTATGAAATGACCTTCTGGGTCTCTCTTTATGGCCCCTTTTTGGAAGTCTATTTTGTCTGATATGAGTATTGCTACCCCAGCTTTTTTTTCCCCCTGTCCATTTGCTTGGAAAACTTGTTTCCATCCCTTCACCTTCAGCCCATGTAGGTCTTTTATCCTGAGGTGGGTCTCTTGTAGGCAGCATATGTGTGGGTCATGTTTTCTTATCCATTCAGCTATTCTATGTCTTTTGATTGGAACATGTAATCCATTTATGTTTAAGGTTATTATTGATAGGTACTTATTCATTGCCATTTATGTACATGTGTCCCTCTCTCTCTCTTTCTCTCTCTCTTCCTTCCCTTCCTCAAATCAGTCCCTTTAGCATCTCTTGCAGAGATGGTTTGGTGGAGGTGTATTCTTTTAGATTTCTTTTGTCTGGGAAGCTTCTTATTTGGCCTTCTATCTTGATTGAGAGCCTTGCTGGGTAAAGAAGCCTTGGTTGCAGACCTCTGGTTCTCATTAGTTGGAATATTTCTTGCCATTCTCTTCTGGCTTGGAGTGTTTCCATTGAGAAGTCAGCTGTTAGCCTCATTGGGGCTCCCTTGTATGTTACTTCCTGTTTTTCCCTTGTTGCCTTTAATATTCTCTCTTTGTCTTGAAATTTTGTCATTTTAATTATGATGTGTCTTGAGGTGGGCCTCTTTGGGTTTCTCTTGATTGGGACTCTGTGTGTTTCTTGGATTTGTGTGACTTTTTCTTTTATCAAATTAGGGAAGTTTTCCATCATTACTTTTTCAAATAGGTTTTCTATCCTTTGCTCTTCTTCTTCTCCTTCTGGTATCCCTATTATACGGATATAATTACGTTTCATATTGTCTTGCATTTCTCTTAATCCATCTTCATTCTTTCTGAGCCTCTTTTCCTTTTCTTGCTCTTTCTGGGTGTTTTTTTTTTTTCTACTTTGTCTTCCAATTCACTAATCCCGTCTTCTGCTTCATCGATTCTGCTTTTCATTCCTTCTACTGTGTTCTTCAGTTCAGAAATTGTATTCTTCATTTCCCCTTGGCCCTTGTTGATAGTTTCTGTTTCATTCTTCATGCTGATATAGTTTACAGTGAGATCATTGTAGCTTCCCTGTAGTTTCTGGTAGCTTATTGTGAGTTCATTCATTGAGCTTCCTGATAATCATTGTTTTGAACTCAATATCTGATAGTTGAGTTGCCTCTATTTAATTTAGCATTCTTTCCGAGGCTTCCTCCTTCCCCTTCATTTGGGAACTGTTTTTGTCTTCTCATTGTTCATGAGACTCTTTGTAGTAGCCTCTGTTTGTTAAGTTGATCTGTTCTGGTTCCCTGTGATTATGGAGTGAACTTCTGTGGTAGAATACCTGTGAGATTCAGTGGTGCAGTCTCCTTCATGTATTCTGGTGTTCACAGCTTTCTGCTACTCTTTTTTGTGATCAGTTGGAGGAGTAAGGCAAAATGGTTTAAGACAGCAAGACAGTATTCTATGATACATTAGCAGTCAGTAGAGAAGAGATGGGATATCCTCTGGCTACGTATAGTGTTAAATGTGATCTTCCACCCCACTAGCCACATTTTAGAAAGGATGGAAAAAAGATAAGACTCTTACTGGGGAGGAAAGGATTGTCAGTTGGATCTAGAAAGCTGTGAAGGTGTGGGAGGTCAGGTTCCGAGATAGGGTTAGAATAAAGATTAGTAAATAAGAGTAGTGTGTAAAAGAATAGAGACAACCCCCACAATAATATAGTTCAGGAAATTGTGAAATGGGCTGAGATCAGGGAGGGGTGTTGAATAGTATTTACAATTATATGAACTAGGTCTTATTTACAGTAATATTAAAGCGACAATCATGTGGCAGAATCTATGAGATCTAGATAACAAGAATAAGGAGTATAGAACCTTGAGAGGTGTACTAATGGAACACAAATGAAGGACAGTAAATTATCAACATACTGTGACTGAGATACCAGGGTAACCTATCAAATGACAGTAAACCAGCCAAGCAAAGAAGATTATACAGAAAGAAAAAGAATACTAAATACTATTAAAATAAAAAATGTCAGTAAAGTGAGAAAAGATAATACAAATTAGCAGTAACTTGCAGGCTCAAAAAAAAAAGAAAAGGGAAAGAAAGCAGAAGATAGAATGTAGGAGAGATAAATTTGGAGTGGAAGGAATAATACTAGGATGAAAGGAAGAGAAACATAGGAATTGAGATATATAAAAATAATAAGAATTAAAAAATAAAAAGTCACCTAAAAAACAAGATAAAATCAAACAATCAAACAACAGCCAAAAAAAAACAAGCAAACAAACAAAAAACCCTTTTGTTGGTTTCTAACTGGCCAAACCAGTTTTTCTAGTCTTGCTGGCTTCAGCAGGCTGAGGGGCATTTGGAATGCTTTTCACTCTTCCCAGTCAGAGCTCAGTCATTCTCTCAAGCATTGTCCCCAGGGCCAGCAGCACACTCTCCCCAGAGCCAATCTGTTCTGTCCCCAGAGCTGATCCAACATCCCTCTGCAGGTCCCTGGATAAGGGTATGGGCGCTCCCAAGCACGCTCTCTAGAGCTCACTGCCATGGTCTGCAAGGCCCCACAGAGCTCTTGCATCTTTTCTGGGTTCACGGTGCAAGCTCTGAGGATCACAAGGGGATGTGCCCTTTTCCCAAATTTCACAGCGGTGGGCTCTATGTTCTTGGGACGCACCTGCATCTTTTCTGGATTCAGGGTGCAAGCTCTGGAGATTGCCAAGGGGCCCACACTTCCACCCATTTCCCCTTTGCAGGCTCCAGGAACCCCGCAAGCACCTCAACCCTTCCGGGTTCACAGCTTGAGAGTCAGAAATCCCGAAGGGGCGTGTGCTCCCCCAAGTTCATGACTGCAGGCTCCAGAAACCCACGAACATCCACACCCTTTCCTTGTTCAGGGCTGCGAGTTCTGGGCATTCCACAGAACCATACTCCTACAGGGCTAGGGGAGCGGGCTCATGTCCAGGCCACCCCTGGTTGCGCAGGTTGGGGGCACTCACCCCTCCCAGGGCTATGTGTGGGTGCCAGCAGCCCCTGCGTGACTGTGTCCAAGTCCAACTCCCCTCTCTGTGCCTTCAAACAACAAGGCCTCCAGTGGTGTTGCCCAATCCCTGTTGTCCGGGGAGGGAGTGGTGACTCCACTCTCCCAGGTGCCCAGGGCCTGGGGCCAGCAACCTCCCTGGTCCCTGAGCTGATCTCTGGGTTCCTATTGTCCTGAAGCAGTCTCCTTACCATCTGGTTTTTCAATGTCTGCTATAATTTTTGATGTCCTGTTTTCATAAATGTTGCCATATCCTATGCCCCTTGCTCTGTTCCTCCACTGATAACACGAGTTTCTCTCCCCTGAACAGAGAAAGGGGATTATGCTCCCTCCAACAAAGCTGTCATCTTAGGACCCCCAGATCTTATGTAAATGTTCTTTATTACGTTAAGGAAGTTCCCCTCTACTAGTAGTAAGATGGGAGCTTTTATTCTTAATATTTATTTTAATTTTTTATCACAAATGGCTGCTGATTTTGTCAAATAATTTTTCTGCATCTATTGATATATTGATGTAATTTTTCTTTTTTAATCTTTTTAGCCTTTTGATGTAATATATTATATTAATTAATTTTTAACATTAAACAGTCTTGCACACTTGGTAACCCTACTTAGTCAAGATGTATATTTCTTTTTATGTTATTTTTTTCAATTTGCTTGTATTTTGTTGAGAATGTTTATGTTTATATTCATGAGATATACTGGCCTGTGGATTGATTTTTTGTTTTGTTTTGTTTTTGTTTTAATGCCTTTACCTGGTTTTGGTATTAAGGTAATGTTGACTTAATGAGTTAAAAAGTATTCCCTTTTCTCTATAACCTCACCAGCACTTATTGTTTGTTGATTTGTTTATGATGGCCATTCTGACTGGTGTGAATTGGTATCTCATTGTGGTTTCAATTTGCATCTCTCTGATGGCTAGTGATGCTGAGCATCTTTTTATATGTCTCTGGGCCCTCTTCATGTCTTTCTTGGTGAAGTATCTGTTCAAAGCAATTTATAGATTCAATGCAATCCTTAATAAAATACCAATGACATATTTCACAGATATAGAACGAACGTTTCAGAAATTTATATGGAAACATAAATGACCCCAAATAGCTGCAGTAATTCTGAGAAAGAAGAACAAAGTAGGAGGGATCATAATACATGATATCAAACTGTATGCAAGGCCACTGTAATCAAAACAGCCTGGAACTAGCTTAAGAACAGACACATGGACCAATGGAAAAGATTAGAGAGGCCAGAAATAAACCCAGGTCTCTATGGTCAATTAATATTTGACAAAGTGGGCAGAAGCATAAAATGGAGTGAAAAATAGCCTCTTCAACAAATGGTGTTGGGAGAGCTGGACAGCTACACGCAAAAACATGAAACTCAATCACCAACTTATACCACACACAGAAATAAATTCGAGGTGGGTAAGACTTAAATATAAGTTGTGATACCATAAAAGTCCTAAAGGAGAACATAGGCAAGAAAATCTCAAATATTTTCACTGACGTGTCCCCTAGAGCAAGGGACATAAAGGAAAGAATAAACAAATGGGATCTCATCAAAATAAAAAGCTTCTGCACAGCTAAAGAAAATAGCATTAAAATGAAAACTGAATCAACCATGTGGGAAAACACCTTTGTCAACAATACCTTGAACAAGAGTTTGATCTCCAAAATATATAAAGAACTCGCATGACTCTACCCCAGGAAGACAAACAACACAATTAAAAAATGGGCAAAGGACTTGAAAGGACACTAAGGTTTTAATAAGAAAAACAAAATTTGTTTTCACTGGTATAGATTCATGTTACAGTATGTGAATATTGATAGCATTCTTTCATCTATTTTTGTACTGAAGTTGGTCTCTGTATAACCTTGTAAGGCTTCAATAACTATAATATAAAACAAAACAAACAAACAAAACTCTCCCCATAACCACCCAAAAAGCCCCAGCCTATTAGTTTGCAGTTTATTTTAAATTCTCAAAGACACTATAAGCTCTAAACGTATAGTAGTGCTACCCATACACTTGAAAAGAGCCCCTTTCAAGGAAGCCCTGCAATAGTAGAATTGTGCAATATGATGTTCCTTACTATTAGAAAAAATTATACATGGCACATTTTCATTCATATTTTGTAATGCAAAAATTTACAAACATACTTAACCAGTTAAGTAATAATCAAAATTTGAATGTATTTGTTAAGTATCTTAAAACAGCTACATACAATGGCAACTTTTACAGATTTTTACATTATAATAGTCAAAGTGGGCACACTGTTACAAAACTTGAAACAGAAAGAGTATGCTTGAAATTGTTCCATGATAAAGACCAAGCAATATGACTATATAATGCTGCTTTACCTCAACTGCTTCTGTATTCTTGAGTCTGTGTTTTTATGCAGTTCATAATAGTCTTTATCATAAATATCTTTTTACTAAAAGAAACCATATGAGCATATTTTCCAAGGTGTTTCAGTCCAGTGTAGGAGATGTGTACCAGACAGGGCTATCTAGATCTAGAGCATTCTGGTTGCAAATTTAAAAAACAAAACAAAACAAAACAAAACACATCCGTTTTCTATTCAAGATTCTGTGGACTTTCAGATAAATAGTATTCAGGCATTTTCGCAGAACTTTTGATTTGCTGTATTTTCAAATTAGTTCAATACTGGCTGATCGTGTTTATGTTTTCTTTTTTTGGCAACAATTTTATCTTACCTGTGCCACATAAAGAAGATATTTGGTATGGAAGACATTCTTTGTTTTTTCATTGTTAAAAGATTTTTTCCAGTGCCTAAACACATTGCCAAAGGGGAGTCTTCAGTGTTGTTCCACTATTTTCAGGCTGAAATACTTAGTGTTAAAGTAGAACAGGGTATTCAGAAGAGCTACTGGGGAGTGTGAACCTAGTTGTTTTATCCTCCAGAGACAATCTTCTTTTACTTAAGGAAATAATTGACCCACCTGGTGGTAGCTTGATTGCCAACTTTGGAGGATTTTATTCAATTCTTGCTCAAATGTCTGGTATCCTGGATTGGTAAATATTTTTTGTTGTTGTTTTTGATTGCTGCCACAAAAGTACTTCTGCATGCCAAGGCAAATATAGTAGATACTACCTGGTGTTTAACTCTCTCCATTGGGCTGGTGATTCTCATTGACAAAATGAGTTAGCCTATAGATAACCTCAGATGTGGTGTGAGACAGCAGATCCTCTTCTAATTTGACTGATTTAGGAGATCTTAGCTCATCTAATATGAGAAGATCTTTATCAAATTGCTTTGTTTTGACCCAGTGTTTCCATGCATTTACACTATACGTGTATGTGAAAGGAAAGATGTGTTATGAATTATCAGAACTATCATCATGAGACTGATATCCTGGTACAGCTTTACTCTTGGCTCCCTTTTTTCAGATTGAGATCTAGGCTATTTCTCATATTCTTCTCCAAAAACAAATGGTAAAAAAATGATGGTGCTGTTGAATTCAGCTATCAGTTCCTGCTAATTTTCCACCTGCTGGATCTATTTCTCACTGAGGGATATTGCAGTCTCTATGATAGTGGATTCATCCATTTTTTATAGTTGACCTGTTTTCCCTCATATATTTGAATGTTCTATTGTTAGGCAACTACATTTGAAGGTTTGTATGTCTTCTTGGAGAGCTGATTTATCCTAATATAATTGCTCCTTCCATTTTATCTGTGATAACTTTTCCTGTTCCAATGTCTGCTGTGTCACAAATTAATAGCTAGACTAGATTCATTTCAATAGTGTTAACGTGGTATATCTTTCTCCATCCTCTTACTTTTAGTCTATATATACCTTCATATTTAAAATGAATTTCTTGTAGGTAACATAGATTTGTATCTTTTTCTTTTTTTGACCCCCTGGACCGTCTTTGTCTTTTACTTGGTACATTTAGACCATATGTTCCAAATTACATAGTTGGATTAATATCTACTATACATGTATTAATTTCAATTGTTGCCTGCGTTCTTTGTCCCTGTGCCTGCCTTCTACTTTTCTCTTGTATTTTGTGTTTTTAATTCAGCATTTTTAGTTATTCAATTTTCTTTTCTTATTTACATTATACTTTTTTTCTTACTTTTTAAAAGTTATTCTCCTAAAGTTTGAAATATACTTTTGCAATGTTTCCAGTACATTTGAAATCCAAGTCCACTTTTGAATAACACTGTACAACTTCATGGGTGATACCAGTATCTTATAATAACAAAATAATACTAATTCCTTCTTCCTGTCCAGTATGTCATTGCTTCCTTACTCTTCATTTGTACATCTGCATACATTAAATGTATGTATGTACATAGTCATTTATAATTTAAGTCATTGTTACAACTATTATTTTGAACAAATTGTTAATTTTTGTTGCTTTTATTTTATTTTCACTTATTTCTTTCAAGTGTTTCTTTTTCTTTTTTATGTAGATACATATTTTAGATGTGTATAACTTCATGCTCTGGACTGCCTTTTAACACTTCTTGCAAGTTAGGCCTACTGACTACAGATTCACTCAGTTTTACTTGCTGAGATCATCTTTATTTCTCCTGTTTTGAAGGAAAATTTCGCAGGATACAGAATCCTAGATTGGTCCTTTTTTTCCCCCTCTCTCAACACTTTAAATTCTGTTTTATTTTTCCTGGGGGATGTTTCTAAAGGTCTGTCTGTTCAGGAACAGGAATAAAGAGATATGTGGAAGGAGGGAGGATTGGAGTAGTGAGGGGTAAATGCAGACAACTGTACTTGGACAACAGTAAAATAATTAAAAATTTTTAAAAAATCATCTTCAGTCTCTAAAATGACTCTGGCTGTTACTCTGTGTGAAACAGGGAGCCAGTGGAAGCTTCAGAAGAGACAATGTCAGGCTCACTCCAGCTATTTTCTTGTAGACTCGGGGCTGTGGCAAGGATAAGAATGGAAGATTGAGAGACATGGAGTTTTAGAACTGTTGTGGTTGCAGTGAAAGTGATAAGACATGGTTGGATGCTAAATATAATTTGAAGACAGAATCAAGAATTGCAGACAGATAAAATGTGTGGTATGAGAAGAAGTAGTTAAGAATTAATCCAAAGTTTTGGGCCTGAGCAAAAGATTTAGTTAAGCCACAAATTCAGCTGAGAGTGCAAGCCGGGGGATCATGACAGCAGTTAGATTAGTTACTTCACTATATATATAAATTATACATAATATTATAATATAAAACATGATATATACTATACATATGTTTTTATGACAGATGTATAGCCTAATAAATACATTCTGCAAAAATTCATTTTCTTTCTTTTGGGAATTTTTTTTGTCTCTCTGTCCTTATGATAATATGTATTTTTTGGACAATATTATTTTATGATCTTCAAATGGTTTTTATGTTTTGTGTTTTGGCCCTCTATTACTTTTTCCTTCTTTCAGTATCAATATATTTTATCCAGAACAGTAACATTTATATTTTGTTTATGTTGAAATGGAATCATTCCATCATTGTAAAGCACAAAGACATGACCTTACTTATTTTATACCATTAATGAATCTACTGAATTTTTACCAGTTTAACCACATTTACCCCACTCTCATCTCTTTCATCCATCACAATTCTTAGCAAAATAAATATTTTTTTTGTCTGCCACTCATACATACATCCTAAGACTGTCTTTCAGTATCCCATGTTCCCCTTGGTTCCAGGAGAATAATATTAAACTGAAAGCAAGCTGATTAATTTTATTGTGTGAAGGCAATTGATTTAAACATAGGATTAACTTCAACTTTATACTCTTTTTTCTTAGTCAATAAATACAGATTCCCTAACCATATGAGACATGAAATATTTAGGTAGCATTTATAACTTATGTAGTTTGGCATTGTTAACTAAAACATTTTCATATATACCCTGTGGCATTTTTAAAACCACTTCCCAATACACTAGTTCATTTTGCTTCTGCTCTTTTCACTTTAACTTTTTGCCAGCATGTAGACCTGGTGCTTGACTTGGCCTCCTCAGTGTGCCTTTCCCCATCTCAATTTCCATCTCCTTCATGGAGGCAGAAATGCAACTACAAGGTATGAAAATATTATTGTGCAGCCTCCATTATTTCTCAAAGGGTCACATCTCACAACACATATCTCCTCTTTAATATCCATTTTACCTCTACTGTCTATTCCTAAAATTTTCTTCTCTTTTTCTAATCATTTGCAACAAACTGCACATTCATTTGCCAGACTAGGGCAGTATTACACAAATAATCTCTGTATGGAAATCCTAAACTAAAAATCAATCCTATTGGGGACTGAGAATTATTTCAATTGGCTATCTGAATAAAATTATTCCTCAGGTGATTTGAAAGTTTAATCTTATGGTTTCAAGTGCACAGTCTGAATGTCCGGCAGTTTTAAGAAGAAATGGGAATAAAGTTATTTTCTTGGATCAGATCAGCCTCAAGTTAACCATGCCAACTTTCATTAATAAATGTTCTCAAAGCTTTGCTATCTAAGCTGTTTCATTGTTTTTATTTCCATTTTTAGATAATATTCATTAAATGAGTGGGATTTTGAAATATAAAGCCTATGTGAATTTAAAGGTGTCTCAGGAGAATAAGACTACAACATTATAAATATGTCCCCAAACTAGGACCTTTAGTATTATATACATACTTAAACAACGTTATAGATTTTTAATAAAACTTTTGATGAGCCCTAATTTTAATGAAAATCTTATGTTACTATTATTGAAAATAAAGGCAGAAGACCTTACTCATTATTTGAAAGAAATTATGAGCAGGTGTTTTATTACATAATTTTATTAAGTGTTTAATCAATGAATTATTAAAACTGTATAGTTTGTAATGCCACCTAGTGGATATCTGAGTGAAAAATGCCCCTTGAGTATAACAGATGTGTAATATAAAACATATGCAAAAAGAATGTTAATCCACTCTTCCTCTCTCTCTCTCTCCCCCCTTCTATATGTATGTGTATATGTATGTATTATATATACATACACACACACAAACAGACTCAGTATTTTACCTTGAGATATAAAGCATTAAACATTTAAAAGCATTAAGATGGAAAAAAAAAGGGAGTATGTATGTCTGAGAAATTTACGCTTTCTATAAGTGTAGAATATTTTAATCATATCTCAGAAACTGTAGGTCAATACTTGGCATACTTATTTATAAATAAAACATATGTGAAGATGATTAAAATAACTAAATAGCAAAATATATAAAACTCCAGGTAGTATATAGATAGCAGTGAGTAATGAGCAGCCAGAGGGGAAATAAAGCAGAACCCCCACCATTACAATTTGACAAAGAACTTAAACAAAAGCAGGAGGCTGGAAATGGAAAGAATACAAGTCTCATTGATTAACCTAGCAGTCCTGAACCTGGTCCAAGAAGATTCTCAGGTGTTCTAATCATCACAAAATTATGATAACAGGAGAGGAACCCTTGAAATTCTGCATGTACCATCTCCACTAGCTGGGAAAGACAGCCTTTGTGACTGTGCATTAATCCCACTGTCTGGCAAAGGGGAAGAGGAGGGAGAACTTAGAAACCAACTAAAGTGTACAATCTTTGAACCCCAATAATCATTGTATGCTGATTAGCTGAGTGCCACTTGTACACTCAGCTCAAGTGTATAGAATAAACTTAGTAACAAAATTATAACCTCATTACCCCTATTTATTTCAGAAATTTGCTCTCATTCCCACTATATGTGTTTGTCGTTTGCTTAAATTCTTCTCTTGTGAGGCGAAAACCAAGGAAAAATATGTAAATATATATATATGTGTATATATATATATATACACATATATATATATACACACATATACACAATATACTATATATATAAAATCTCAGGGTAACATATAATATATAATGTAAGCATTAAGTCATTACTAGTTAAACCTTTAACTTTTAACTCCATATAAAATTGCTTGGATAAGTACAATATAAACCTGTGATTTGTCAATCCAATAGTGTATGATAATTCTTCTGATTATAATTTTCTGAAGATAAGACCTAAAAATGTCTATTTCTCCAAACCTGCACAAGTTATTATGATACACATTAATGACTATAAATGCTGTTTTAAATTTTCATCTAGACTGACATTAGTGTCTGGGTTGCCTAAGATGGGACAAATGAAATCTAATACAGAATATTGTCTTAACATGTTTTTTGTTTTTGTTTTGATGTATATGAATGTAGCAATATTCACTAGTTCCACTCTTCTGTTAGTTTTAAATACTGGCATACCCTATAACTGTCTTTTCCCCTCTCCTCTCTTTATGATTTCCCGGGATCACCTATTTCATTTCCATGTTTTCAAATGCCATATATATGTTAGTATCTTCAAAATTTATGTAACAAATTCATACCTTTATCTTGACTCCCAAATCTGTATACAACTGCCTCCTGAATATCTCTCTAATACCAATTTCTGAGTGTTCAAAGTTAAAATTATATTAATCCATCTGTAAGCCTCAAGTAAATGTACCAAAACTTTTACCTTCTCTAATTTAGATAATGTGAAGAGAATCCATCAAGATTAGCAAAAAAAAGACACAAATTTAATTCTTTCATTTCCTAAATTCTTACAACTTAAAGCTTCTTAGTCTTAAATTATACTTCTTTATCTTAAATCTACTTTATTCTTTCTCTCTACACTGTGACTACTTTAGCTTGGGCTTCCTCATCTTTTTTTTTCTAATCTTCAACTCAGTTTTGTTTCCCTCCAATCCATCTCTTCCCTTCCCTCTATATAGTGATACCGAAGTGATCATTGGAATCTTTAATACCTCTTAAGTGAATTTTAAAATAAATTTTAACATTTTAACAGCAGTATTTCTCAGAAGTACTTCAGTGATCAGAATGCCCTAGAACCACAAATGGGGAGGGTTGTGAATAAATAGCCTCTAGGGTTTAATACTAAATGAAAGAGTGCAGGATATGCTTTAAGGGACCACACCCACTGCAGAGCAACTAGATGATGAAAGACATATTTTTCTGAGGCGTTGCTGGTACCAGATCTAGAAACCAAGTCACAAATTGCTGTGAATATTTTAGTGATTGTTAAGCATACAGTCGCTGATGTTGGTTAGTAAGATTTGGGTGAGTTTCTAAGATTAATAATCATGTATTGAGACAAGAAATCTGAGGGGAGCCAAAATGCTCCCACATCACGTATTTTTTTCTTGGTACTTAGTTGAAAAAGATATGAATCATCCTAGGACACAAATTATGCTAGTTTAGCTTCACGGTGTTCTCCCAAATTAATACATGGCAATTACCTCGCAGTAAATCATCAAACACAAAAGTTCTTACATGTTAAAATAAAATAAAACATTTTAAAAATAATCTTTAGGATATGTAAATTCTTGAAATTGCCAGAAACACAATGTTAGCAAGCCAAGTATATTGGTTTTTAAAATTTTGAAAATAATGTAGTTCAAGAAATAAAATGTAATTTTTGAAATATAAAGGGCAACAAATAGATAAAGAGAAAACAGATATGGCCAAAAAAATGAAATAAAGAACTAGAAAATATATTCAAAGAATACGTTAAGTAGAGAATAACATAGAGAAAGACAATATCAAAAGAATGTAAAAAGAAATTGAAAATCTAATGTGTTTTTTAATTTCTAAAAATTTATTGGGGTGACTTTGGATAACTGGATCATATAGGTTTCAAGTGTACATTACTGTGATACATGATTTGTATATTGCATTGCGTGCCCACCACCGAAAGTTAAGTCACCTTCTATCACCATATATTTGGTCCCCTTTACCCTTTATCATCCCTCTACCTCCTTCCCTCTGGTAACTGCCATAGTGTTGTCCATGTCTTTGAGTTTCAGTTTTATATGCACATATGAGTGAAATCATATGGTTCTTATCTTTTTTCTGCCTGACTTAGTTTGCTTAGCATAATATTTTAAAGCTCCATCCATGCTGTCCAAATGGCAGCATGTAATCTTTTCTTACAGTTGGGTAGTAGTTCATAGTTCACATCTCCTTTATTCAATTCACTATCAAAAGACACTTTGGTTGTCTGCATGTCTTGGTCACTGTGAATGATGGCTTCAGTGAACAAAGGTGTGCATATATCTTAGGGAATAAATGTTTTCAAATTTGTCAAGTACATACCTAGATGAGGGATTGCTGGATCATATGGTAACTCTATTCTTAATATTTTGAGGAACTGCCACACAGTTTTCCATAGAGGCTGTACCAGTTAAATTCCCAGAACAGTGAATGAAGGTTCCTTTTTCTCAACAACCTCTGCAACACTCGTTATTACTTGACTTGTTGATAATAGCCATTCTAACAGGTGTGAGTGGTATCTCATCATAGCTTTGATTTGGATTTCCCTAATAACTACTGATTTTGAACATTTTTTTTCATGTATTTATTGGCCATTTGTGTGTCTTCTTGGTAGAGGTGTCTGTTCAGGTCCTCTGCCAGTTTTTAAATTGGATTGTTTGGTGTTGGGTATATGAGTTTTTTTATATATTTTAGATATTAAACCCTTGTCAGACCTGTTATTTTCAAATATCATCTCTCATTTGTTTGTTTGCCTTTTCATTTTGTTATTGGTTTCTTTTGCTGTGCAGAAGCTTTTTAGTTTAATATAATTCCATTCATTTCTTTTTTGTCTTTTCTTTCCTTGCATTTGTGTCAAATTCATAAAATCTCCTCCAAGATCAAGGTCTGTAAATTTAGTATCTGTGTTTTCTTCTATGTAATTTATTCTTTCAGATATTTATATTTAGATCTTGATTCATTTTGAATTAATATTTGTATGTGAGAAAATACAGCAATCTAGTGTCATTCTTTCATATGTGACTTTTTAATTTTTTTAAGTTGCTGTTCTTGTTTTCCTTAAGATTTTATTTATTTATTTATTTATTTTTAGAGAGAAGGAAAGGGAGGGAGAAAGAGAGGGAGAGAAACATTAATGTGTGGTTGCCTCTCATGCATCCCCTACTGGGGACCTGGCCTACAACGTAGGCATGTGCCCTGACTGGGAATCAAACCGGTGACCCTTTGGTTCACAGGCCTGCACTCAATCCACTGAGCTACACCAGCCAGGACACCTTTTTATTTTTTTCAGGACCAATTATTGAAGAAGCTTTCTTTTCTTTATTGTATGTTTTTGGCTCCTTGGTCAAAAATTATTTGCCCATGTATATGTAGTTTTTATTTCTGGGCTCTATTTTTCTGCCAATACCATGCTGTTTTGATTATCATAGCTCTGGAGTGTAATTTTAAGCCAAGTAGTCTGATACTTCTGGTTTCATTTTTTTGTTTGTTTTTGTTTTTGCATTTTTTCTCAGGATTGCTTTGGCTATTCAGAATCTTTTGTGGTTCCACACAAATCTGGTAATTTTTTTTCTATTTCTTTAAAAATTAACATTGGTATTTTCATGGGTAATGCATTAAATCTGTATACTGCTTTGGGTAATATGGATATTTGAACTATAAAAATAGAAAGTCTTTCCATTTTATTGCATGTTTTACAATCTCTTTTAACAACACTTTGTAGCCCTGGCTGGTGTAGCTCAATGAACTGAGCTCAGCCCTGCAAACCAAAGGGCCTCTGGTTCAATTCCCAGTTAGAGAACATGCTGGGATTGTGGGCCAGGCCCTCAGTAGGGGACACATGAGAGGCAACCACACATTGATGTTTCTCTTCCTCTTTTTCTCCTTCCCTTCCTCTCTCTTTAAAAAAAATAAATAAGAAATAATAATATTTTGTAGTTTTTAGTATATAGGTTTTTCACATCCTTTGTTAAGTTCATTACTAGATATTTTCTTCTTCTGGTTGCAATTGCAAAAGAAATTGTGTGTTTTTCATTACTTTTTCTGAAGTTTTTGTGTTATTATATGGAAAAGCAGTGGATTTTTGTACATTGATTTTGTATTCTGCAAATTTACTGTATTTGTTTATTGTTTCTAATATTACTTTGCTGGAGTCTTTATGGTTTTCTGTATATGGAATCATGCCATCTCCAAAAAGTAACATGTTTACTTATTTCTTCTTAATTTAGATGCCTTTTATTTATTTACCTTGCTTGATTGTTCTGTCTACAACTTCCAAGACTATGTTGAATAGAAGTGGTGAGAGTTGGCATCTTTGTCTTGTTCCTGATTTTAGAGGAAAAGCTTTCAGTTTTTCACCCTTGAGTATAATAGTGACTGAGGGTGTGTCATATAGGGCCTTTATTTTGTTGAGGTAGTTTCCTTCCCATACTTATTTTATTGAGTGTTTTAATCATCAAAGGATATTCTAATTATCAGATATTTTTCTGTGTCTATTGATAAGATCATATGATTTGTATCCCTTGTATTGCTAATGTGGTATATTACATTGTGTGATTTACTATGTTGAATTATCCTGTGCGCCTGAAATTAACCCTTCTTGATCATGATGTATTATTTCTTTAATGTGTTGTACTCAATTTCCTATTATTTAGTTTATAATTTTTGCATCTATGTTTATCAGAAATATTGGTCATTTGGTGTTATCTTTGCAAGGTTTTGGTATCAAGGTTATGTTAGCCTCCTAAAATGTGTTAGGAACTATTGCCTTTTCTTCATTTTTTTGGAAGAGTTTGAGAAGGAAGGTATTAAATCTTCTTTGAATGTTTGGTAGAATTCAATAGGAAGCAATCTGGTCCTGGACTTTTACTTCCAGTCAAGGTAGTGATGTAGGCAGTGATGGCTCACCTTTTCACACAACCACATCAAAATTACAACAAAAATATAGAAAAACCAGCACTCAGAACCATCAGAAATCAAGTCTGACAACTTGAATTTGAATGGAAGTCTGACAACTACAGAACTAAAGAAACCACATTCATCCAGGAGGGGTACAGACATGGAACCGGCTGGACCCACACCCACACGTATTAGATAAAATTTGAGAGGGATATCTCAGGAGTGAGGAACCCCAGCCCCACACCAGGTTCCAGTGTCAGGAATATAAGTCCCAGGTAATGGTGACCTTGGACCACTGTGGGCCCCCAACCTTGGGACCCAACATAGAGTGCACACTTTACTCAAGAAAAAAGGAGATTATGTAGTACCAGTTCTCAGGTTCGCAGGTAATGTGTTCTGCAATCCAGCACCAAGGGTGAAGGGAGGTGACCTCTGGGAGGCTACTGAGCATCAGAGTTCTGTGGTTTTGTTTCCCTAACCAGAATGCCAATTACTTGGCAACTGAGTCCTCTCCCCCCTACTGTGTCCCTGCTGGAGTCTCTGGGCTCAGTCACTGTTCCCACTGCTCTCTGATACAGCAGTGCCCACCAAATCTCTTTGTTTCTCCAAAATTAAGAGAGCAAAAGCCGCTACTGGTTTCCTTCCCTCTTTAGGCTGATCTCTGCTATGAACTCCCAGTTTCAAGGCTGCATCTTTGGCTAATTTCAACCCTTCTTCTTTCTGGTCTTACTCTTTTGTTCCCACTTGCCCACTTTTAGATGTTTCAATGCACAGATCTCTCAACAATGTTTGTGTGTTGAGCAGGGAATCCTCTGTTGAATTATAGCTGTTCAAATTGTTGAAAATTCAAGGGGAAAGAACAAGGGGATCTCTCAGGCCACCATTTCTCTGTCACCCAAAATGTTTTAATATATACAATAAGATTTGTAGGGAAAGAAAAGAAAACATTTTAAGTAATAATTATTGAACAATTTAAATGACTAATGCAACCATTGAATATAATGATTCAGAAAGAGGAAATATATAATAGGTTGAATGAACTGATGTGTATTCATACTGAAAGAGCTTATATTTCTGTATGTCAAGGCAACACAGCTTTTGCTGCACCTTTACTCTAAATTACCCCAAATTAGCTCTTATCAGGTAACAATTATTCAATAATTTTCTAAACCTTCCATCATAGATTTAAAACTACAAGATAGCCCTGGCTGGTGTGGCTCAGTGGATTGGGTATTGGCCTGCAAACCAATGGGTCACTGGTTCTATTCCCAGTCAGGGCACATGCCTGGGTTGCAGGCCAGGTCCCCAATAGGGGGTGTTCAAGAGGCAACCACACATAGATGTTTCTTTCCCTCTCTTTTTGCCTCCCTTCCCCTCTCTAAAAATAAATAAAATCTTTACAAAAATAAAACCACAAGATAATACTTAGAAAACCATATTCCCTATATTAAATATATTAATTAGGAATGAAAATATTTTATATTATATTAAGTACTATAGAAAACTAACTGTCATTCAAGTTTAATTATACCCATCAGAAAAATCTACCTTATTCTGCAGTAACAAAGAACTTCCAAATAACAGTGGGGGCAAGAATCATGGTGTATTTTTTTTCAAACTCAGTGTCTGTTTTGGGTTATCTGTGAGCTCTGCCTATTGTCATCATAGCCCTCATCATGAGAACCAGGAATTGCCAATATTTGGGCTTCTGCTATTTCATATAACAGAGGGAAAATAGTATCTAAGAAGGCAGTCACTGGCTCTTCCCATTTCTACCTAGAAATAACACATATTCCTCCCACCCATTTTATTGTCTAAAACAAATCCCATGACCACATCTAAATTCAAATGGGAGGGTGAAGTGCAATACACAAGTGGACAAAAGTAGGTTTACATTTGTGACTACACAAAATAAAATTTATTTATGTGTTATTATTTAATATTTATTATTTCTTTACAAGTAGAGTATCCTACTTTTTCCCCATCCTGTCTCAAGATTATCTGGCTAAAGAGACAGTTGGGATATCTGTGACCTCTAATGTACACCATTGAGAGTATACTGATATGGCTTATAAAAATAAATATTTGGAGGAATTTAATTATTCAATGTAATTAAATTTGTTTAACTACAATCAAATTTTAAAAGCCTAGAATTTATTTATTTATTTATTTATTCCTCATTCATTCATTCATTCATTCTGTCTCTGTCTGTCTGTCTCTCTCTTTCCATCCAATATTATATTATAGTGCTTTGGAAATTTTTTTATTGTATCTCTTTCTGGAACTGCACACCAGGCCCTTATTACAATGTGAGGGTAAAAGAAAGCTTCTACATAAATAATCAATAATTTGATGTGTCCCTAGATGGAGCTTATTTATCAATTAGAATAGAATAAAACATATATATCATCAGTACAGAACAGACTTTTGCAGGCAGCTAACGAAATTAGAAAAGGGAATTTAGAATTCCTAAGTTACACTGGAACAAGACAATCCTTAAATGTTGACAGCAATTTTGAATCCATTAAAAATAGATTTTCCAGGGAATTGTCTGAGGAAAATGAGAGGGATGTGTTGCTGTTTCTTTACCCTACTCAGGACAGAAATTCACGGCCAGAAAAAATATTATCAATCCAAGCATTAAATGTCACTAAGTATAGCATGAACTGATCTAAAACACAAAAAGCAGAAAAAAGTGTTAGTATTTGTGTACAATGAGCTTAACTCTGTCCTGCTAACAAGTATCATCCTTAAGGTTAACTTTTTGTAAATATTTAATGTGCCAACAGTTTTATATCTTATTTAAGAATGTATTTGCCATATGTTTTCAAATGCTGCATAATTTTCTGAAAAAAAGATCAGACTTAACTATAATTTTATCTTACTTGGAACAATATTTTATTGTTATATAAAATATCTTCTCTAGGAATTAACTTAGGGGAGAAGACAAATTAATCACTAGAATGTTTTGAATTTATATAAAGCTAGTATTTATGTTTTTGTTGCCTAACATACATAGGTTTAATTTTACAAAACAATGACTATGTATACCCTTCAATTCACTGGATAATAAAGAGTAATTCAATGATTTTGATAATTGACATTGGTAAGGATTATAAACTAATTATTATTTATGTGTAACTAAGAATAATAGATATAATGATAATCAACAGATCATCAAATCTCTCCAAATAAAAAGGTGACACAAGAAAATCCAAATTTGAAACTCCTAAAAACAGAAGAAAAAAAAAGGAATCTTTACTTTTCCCACTGAATATAAAGTATTGGCTTGGTCAAAGAGTCCATTAAGTTTTTCCATAAAATAAAACACACAGTTTTCATTTTCACCAATAACTTTATTAATGTGGATATTTTGAGTATGTTGACTATCTCACATTATTGACTTCTAGTAGGCAGAGCTCATGGGTGCTGCTAAACATCGTTCAATGCATAAAACTGCCCCACAGCAAAGAATTATTTGGCCAAAAATGTAAATAGTACCAAGGAACTTCGAAAGTCACTTTTGATACATTTGACCAGTCATGGCACCTTCTGCATATACTTGATAAATCTTTTTTTTTTTTTTTGCATTTAAGTTGTGTTTTTACTTTTAATGTAAAAAGTGCAACTTAAGTGCACTTATACCAAAGTAATAAAGTGCAATACACAAAAATGTTTCATATTTTTCCCAACTTCAACATTGAAATGGCTGTACAAAAATTCACCAATTTTAATAAGTTGTTTTTAATACATGGTTATATGACAGCTATCACAATAAAATCTAACAAAATTGGTTTGAATAAAGTTAAAGACAACTAAGCTTTACTTGAGCCATCATATGGAAAAATTAAATGCACATTTTGGCCAACCCAATAATAGTTTTAATTGGCATAGAATGTGTTCCAGCATTAATGACCATTAAGAGTTAACTGTACTTAGTTTATTTTTAAACTCAGGGAATGTATGACTATTGATATTCTTTAATTCTTATTTCTGAAGGTGCTTAATAAATATTTTTGGAATGAATTAATAACCTAAGGAAAATAAATAAGTGTCTCAGACATAAATAATTTGCTGTTGTTTATTTGTTAGGACATACTATCAAATAAGGCAAAATAAACTTGGTATATTTGAGAGAAAAGCTGAGAGTTATTTATTGGAAAGATATTGGAATATTTTATGAAACTTTGAAAAGGACAAATATGTTTGAAACATTACCATAAATCATTCCTCCATCTTGTATTTTTATTCTTTGCTTGTGAACTTTATACTCTCTATTCCTCTCTTCATTAGGAATATAGTCAGCAATAGCCTCTAAAACTCATATGTCAGGGTTACTACTACTAGAGAAAGACTCTTTGTTATAGGTTGGAAAAACTGGTAAAATATTCTAAAGATCGTAACTTGATTCAGGTGCCCAGTTCTGTCTCAAATATAGTGAAGAAGGAGTGGGGCAAAAATAATTTAACGGTTGTAAGTATGCAAAATACAGAGTTTATTCTTGTATTATTATTTATTATTTTATTATTTTCCATACAAACAACTGTAAACCTACTTTTGCTCTGCCCTGTATGTGGCTGACATGATGGGTTGAGCTTGGGTCAGATTATGTTTCATATTGGGTTAAGGAGCTATTGTGTGTTCAGTACTAGAAAAACAACTTAGAGCTAGATAATATGTATTGGAACCAACCTTAGGAAATGAACAAATGAATTCCATCAACACAACCTGAAATGGTCAGCATGGAGGTGTGCGGAAGGCTGTTCTGTGTGGTGTGGGCCCAGCTCCCACGGATAGGTTCTGTTGTGGGGAATCAGGCCTCCAATGTACCTAGGCCACTATGAATCTTGCTTTTTGCTACAACTCCCTCACCCTGAATTGAGGACATTTACTGCAAAGCAACTTCCTAAAAACCATGCTAAACCTTCAAGGATGAGTGTAACCTGTCCAACTACTTTTCCCTTTTCATTTGCAAACATCCCTGGTGATGTGATTAGCAGCATTGGCTCCTTTGCTTTCTGTAAAAGGTAACCACCTAAATTGAATCTGTGCATAGTAAATGAGGACCAGTATGTAATGGGTGGAGAAACCCAATAAAGGCCTGTCATGGCAGAGGCCTCAGCTTTTTGCTCCTCTTGAGAGAAAAGCCATGCCATCCCTTTTCCTCCACTGGATTTGGTAATCTGTGTGAATGTTTCATTTCATCCATAATGACGTGGACACTGCAGGCCAATGTCTGCATCAGAGATGGCTGTGAGATTCCTTGGTAGAGGCTTCATACATCAAAGGCATAGTCTTTCCTAGATGGCTTATAAGACACCTCTTCATCCTTGTTTTGTATGCATTCAGGTTCCTGAGAGACATTTTCCTGCTGCTAGGAAGAATGGAAAGAAAAAAAAGAGGTACCAAAACAAAAAGCATCAAATTAGAAAAAAAAGATGATATAGGATAAAACAAAGTCATATGTATTCCTTCATGGAAGGTGTACCTGAGAATGATGTCTACTTACATGTTTATATTCAAGGCAGATATACAAAGTAGAGAAAACTATTCATTTACTTTAAAAGTTTCAAATTCTGGACTTTACAAATCCAGCACATGGTGATTATTTTGATTTGACACTAGCTATGGCACTGGGGAAGGAGAAAAAAGTGGAGCCATTTTCCAGTGTTCTTAGATTGCCATACTCATTTGTTTCAGAAATCAACAAATTGCTTCATTTATGGGGAGTGCATCAGAGATTAAAATAGCAGAAAGAAATGGAGCTGTGTTTGCCTGTAGAACTAATCTCATACAGAAGATTGTGGATGATGAAATTCAATCATAATTTTATGTAGCTTTTCTAGAAATAATGCCCAAACTTAATCCATGACAGAAGAAACTGAAGAAAAGATTTCCAAAGCTTACTTGAAATACCATTGGCCATAACATACCCAAAATGCTTGAGTTATTTAAAACTGGACCTTAAATTAAGGTAGATGAAGGAAGGGATGATTTTCTTGAGACCACAATAGCAACACTAAATATGTCAAGTGACCAAATAGCTGCCAATCTGAAAGCTGTTAGCAATGAAGTTTGTAGGCACAGATGTCTGAATCTGGGGCCCTTTGTGAAAGTTTATTACTAAAGGCTGAGCCATTCTTGCCCTAAAGAAGTAAAAACTAAAAAAAGTAATAAAGATGCTGCCTAAAACTATTGTATTGTGAAATTATTTTAGTAGATGAAGGAGCAACAGAAAATTATGAAACTGTATAATTTCTTAAAATAAAGAAAAAGGAAGGAAGGAAGGAAGGAAGGAAGGAAGGAAGGAAGGAAGGAAGGAAAGAAGGAAGGAAGGAAGGGAAAAAAAGAAAAAGACAATTATTCTAAACTATGTACTACCTCAAGTTTCTTGTCCTTTCGATAAGCAATTTCACACTTTCTCTATTTCCAAACATTGATGTTAGGAATAAAAAATAGTACTACTCTTCTAAAGAAAGTGAATATATATGTCTGACACACATTAGAGCACACAACTTAAAAATAATAGGTATCTTAACAAATCTATGGTAATCACTTCACAATGTATACATATATCAAATTATTATATTCCATACCTTAAACTTACACAATGTGAATTACACCTCAAGAAAACTAGAAAAAGGAACTCATAATTCAATTGTAAGATGAACAACTCAATATAAAAGTCAGTCTAAAATGTATTTGAACAGAAAGTTCACCAAAGAAGATACATGAATTGGCATTAAACACATAAAAATGCCCAATAACTTTAGTTATCACAGAATTGTGAATTAAAACTATAAAAAACATACCCACTAATGTGCATGAATTGAACAGGAAATACCAAGTTTTGGTAAAGACGGGAAATGAATGGACCCATATATTGTTGATGGATATATAAATATTACTACTTGAGAAAATAGCTTAGTGATTACTAATAAGACAAATAAACACTCATCATACGACCCAGTGATTCCACTTCTAGATATATACCTAAATAAAATGGATTTTTACAAAAGGATTGATATATAAATGTTCTTAGCAACTAATTACTGATAATCCAATAACATGGATGGATCTCAGAAGAAGTATGCTGACAGAAAAAAAAAAAAAACAGACACAAAGGGGTACATAATATATAAATGTTTGTTGTACTTTTTTATTTATATGAAATTCTAAAATTGTTAAAACTATAAAAAGTTGTAATATTTTACAAAACTGATATAGGTAAATTAATGACATAACAAGGCTTTCTTCAAAGTATATTATCCGCAGGTTGTACTTCAGCGATTCATTTAAATTAGTGTAAAATGTCATGCAAAATACTCCAAGTAATGAAAAGGAAAGCCCTGTAACCAAGACTACTCTATCCAGTGAGGTGCTCTTTTAAAATGGGAAGTGAAATAAGGACCTTCTGGGACAAAAGCAGGCTAAAGAATACACCTCCACTAAACCAGCACTGCAAGTGATGCTAAAGGTACTGCTTTAAGAAGAGGAAGAAGAGACTTCTGGCCAAGATGGAGGCATAGGTAGATATACTGTGCTTCCTCACACAACCAAAATAAGGATGACAATAATTTAAAAACAAAATAACAACCAGAACTGACAGAAAATTGAACTGTATGGAAGTTTGACAACCAAGGGGCTAAAATAGCCAGATTCATCCAGACTAGTAGGCAGGGTACTGGGCGAAGAAGGGTCTCGGCACAAAAATCTGTGGCACCAGGCAAGCAAGATGGAGCAGGCAGACTGTGGGTATGCAGGCAGTGGCTGGCAGACCCCAGGCGCAGGGTGGCTATGGGCAGACCCAGTAAGGAGGCGGCTGTGAAGTGAAGCATGGCATGCAAAGCGGCTGTCTGACCTGGTGGTCCCACATTTGCATGCAGATAAACCAGGGAAGGCTGGGGAGCGAGACAGACTATGCAACCCAGGGTCCCAGTACCAGGAAATAAAGCCTCAAGGAACCCACTGGGACACCTGTGTGGGTTGAGGCAGAGGGAGAGACTCTGCGTCTCATGGGAGAGTTCACTGGAGAGACCCATGGGGTACTAGAATGTCTACAAGCCCACCCACATGGGAATCAGCACCAGAAGGCCCAGTTTGCTTAGAGGAAGTGGTAGAAGGGACTGAAATCCAACAGAGAGTGGAGCAAGCACCACTGTTCCCTCTCGGACTCCTCCCCCACATAGAGCATCACAACCCAGAGGCTGGGTTGCCCTGCCCTGGTGAACACCTAAGGCCCCACCCCTCTTACATAACAGGTGCAACAAGACAAAAAAAATGGCCCAAACAGAACAGATCAAAGCCTCAGAGCAAATACAACTGAGCGATGAAGAGATAGCCAACCTATCAAATGCGCAGTTGAAAGCACTGGTGATCAGGATGCTCACAGAATTGGTTGAATTTGGTCTCAATTTAGATGAAAAAATGAAGGCTACACTAAGTGAAATGAAGAAAAATGTACAGGGAACCAATAGTGATGGGAAGAAATCTGGGACTCAAATCAATGGAGTGGACCAGAAGAAAGAAAGAAACAATCAAACAGAAAAGAATGAAGAAATAAGAATTCAAAAGAATAAAGAGAGGCTTAGGAACCTCCAGGACATCATTAAACATTCCAACATCCAAATTATAGGGGTACCAGAAGGGGAAGAGGAAGACCAACAAGTGTTTTCCACTTATTTGAACAAATAATAAAGGAGAACTTCCCCAATCTGGCAAAGGAAATAGACTTCCAGGAAGTCCAGGAAGCTCAGAGAGTCCCAAAGAAGTTGGACCCAAGGAAGAACAAACCAAGGCACATCATAATTACATTAGCCAAGATAAAAATTAAGGAGGGAATCCTAGAAGCAGCAAGAGATAAAGAGACAGTAACCTACAAAGGAGTTCCCATCAGACTGTCAACTGACTTCTCAAAAGAGACCTTGCAGGCAAGAAGGGGCAGGAAAGAAGTGTTCCAAGTCATGAAAGGCAAGGACCTATATCCAAGATTGCTTTATCCAGCAAAGCTTTCATTTAGAATGGAAGGGCAGATAAAGTGCTTCTCAGACAAGGTCAGATTAAAGGAGTGCATCATCACCATGCCCTTATTATATGAAATGTTAAAGAGACTTATCTAAGAAAAAGAAGATAAAAAACATGTATAGTAAAATGACAGAAAACTCACAATTATTAACAACCACACCTAAAACAAAAACAAAAACAGACTAAGCAAACAAATAGAACAGGAACAGAACCACAGAAATGGAGATCACATGGAGGGTTGGCAACAAGGGAGTGGGAGGAGGAGAGAGGGGGAAAAGGTACAGAGAATAAGTAGCATAGATGGTAGGTAGAAAATAAATAGGGCAAGGGCAAGAATAGTATGGGAAATGTAGAAACTAAAGAACTTATGGCACATGGACATGAACTAAAGGGGGGAATGTGGATAAGAAAACATGACCCACACATATGCTGCCTACAAGAGGCCCACGTCAGAGAAGAAGACCTACACAAATGGAAAGTGAGGGGTGGAAAAAAATGGTCCTAACAAATTGTCAGAAAAAAAAAGCTGGTGTAGCAATACTTAGATAAGATAGACTTCAAAGTAAAGGCTATAAAAAGAGATAAAGGAGGACATTATGTAATACTTAACAGAAAAGTCCATCAACTAGATATAATCCTAGTAAATATATATGCGTCCAACATAGGAGCACCAAAACATATAAGGAAAATCTTGGGGGACTTCAAGAAAGATATCAACATCAACACACGCAGATTAGGGGAATTTAACATCCCATTGTCAAAAATTGATAGATCTTCCAAACAAATTATCAAGAAGGATACTGTGGCATTGAACAACACTGTAGATCAAATGGACTTAACTGATGTATACAGAAACTTTTACCCTGTAGAAGCAAAATGTACATTGTTTTGAAATGCACAAGGAACATTTTCAAAGACAGACCACCTGGTAGGTCACAAAACAAGCCTCAAAAAAATCAAGAAAATTGAAACCATATCAAAAGTGCCCTCTCAGATCACAATGGGTTGTAACTAGAAACCAATCTAAAAGGGGAAAAAAACCCTCAAGAATAGTCAAATTCATGGAGACCAAATAACATGCTATTAAATAATGAATGGGTTAACAATGAGATCAAGGGAGAAGTCAAAAAGTTTATGGAAACAAATGAAAATGAACACACAACAGCCTCAAACCTATGAGACACAGTAAAGGCAGTCCTGAGAGGGAAGTTCATAGCAATACAGGCCTACCTAAAAAGAAAGAAACTTTCCAAATAAACAAGCTAACCCTACATCTGAAAGAACTAGGGGAACAACAACAAACAAAGCCCAGAGTGAGTAGAAGGAAGGAAATAGTCAAGATAAGAGAAAAATGACAGAGAGACTAAAACAACAATTAAAGGGATCAATATATGCAAGAGCTGGTTCTTTGAAAAGATAAACAAAATTGACAAGTCTTAAGCCAGACTCATCAAGAAAGAGAGAAGACACAAATAAAAAAAAAAGGGAAATGAAAGAGGAGAAATTATAACCAATACCACAGAAATACAAAGGACTGAAAGAAATTACTATGAACAACTATATGCAATATAATTTGAAAACTTGGGCAAAATAGACAAATTTCTAGAAATGCATACTGGTAATCTTCCAAAATTGAATCAAGAAGAAGCAGAAAGTCTGAAAAGACTGATAACAGCTAGTGATTAGAAGCAGTAATCAAAAAAACTCCCAGCACACAAAAGCCCAGGACCAGACAGCCTCACAGGCAATTTTACAGAACATCTATGGAAAAGCTAACTGCTATCCTCAAACTATGCCAAAAAATTCAAGGACAGGGAAGACTCCCAAATTCATTTTATGAGGCCAGTATTAACCTAATTTCAAAACCAGGTAAAGACAGAAAAAATTAAAACTACAGGGCCACTATCATTGATGAACATAGATGCTAAAATCCTCAACAAAATATTGGTAAACCAGATCCAGAAAGACATTAGAAAGATCGTACACCATGATCAAGTGAGATTCATCCCAGGGATGCAAAGATTACACAATGTTCACAAATCAATATATGTGATACAGCACATAAACAAAATGAAAGATAAAAATCACATGATCATATCAATTGATGCTGAAAAACCATTTGCTAAAGTATAGCACCCATTTATTAGAGAACCCAGAAATAAATCCATGTCTTTATGATCAATTAATATTTGACAAAGGGGGAAGAAACATAAAATGAAGTAAAAATAGTCTCTTCAACAAATGGTGCTGGGAAATCTGGACAGCTATATGCAAAAAATGAAACTAGAAACCAACTTACACCATACACCAGATAAACTCAAAATGGGTAAAAGACAGAAACATAAGCAGCAACAATAAGAGTTGTAGAGGAAAACATAGACAGTAGAATTTCAGATATCCATGCAGCAATATTTTTGCTGATATATCCTCTAAGACAAGGGAAATAAAGGAAAGAATAAACAAATGGAACTACATCTAAATAAAAAGCTTCTGCACAGCTAAAGAAAAGATCATCAAATGGAAAAGGAGACCAACCATATGGGAAAACATATTTGCCAACGATACCTCAGACAAGGGTTTGATCTCCAAAATATACAAAGAACTCACACGACTGCATTCCAGGAAGACTAACAATCCAATTAAAAACTAGACAAAGGACCTAAACAGACACTTCTCCAACGAGGACATGCAGAGGGCCCAGAGACACTTGAAAGGATATTCAGCATCACTAGCCATCAGAGAGATGCAAATTAAAACTACAATGAGATATCACCTCACACTGGTCTGAATGGCCATCATTAATAAATCAACAAACAAGTGCTGGCAAGGATGTGGAAAAAAGGGAACCCTAGTGCACTGTTGGTGGGAAGGCAGACTTGTGCAGCCACTGTGAAAAACAGTATGGGATTTTCTCAGAAAGCTAAAAATGGATGTGAATTTTGACCCAGTGATCCCACTGTTGGGATTATACCCTAAGAATCCCAGACACCAATTCAAAAGAACCTATGCATGGTTATGTTTATATTAGCATTATTTACAATAGCCAAGTGGTGGAAAAAGCCTAAACACCCATCAGCAAAACAGTGGATCAAAAAACTATGGTACATTTACACAATGGAATACTATGCAGCAGAAAGAAAGAAGGAGCTTTTCATGACAGCATGTATGGAATTGGAGAGCATTATGCTAAGTGAAATAAGCCAGGTGGTAAAAGACAAATACCACATGATCTCACCTATAACAGGAACCTAATAAACAAAAAACCAAGTAAACAAAATAGAACCTAAGGCATGGAAACAAGGAACAAACTGACAGGGGCCAGAGGGGAAGAAGGAGGGGTATATGGGAAGAAAGAAGGGGAAGGGTCTGGTTAAAGAATAAGCATAAATGACCCATGGATATGACAGCGAGGTGGGGTTTGACTGTGAGAGTGTGGGGTTGGGTGGGGCAAGGGAGAGCAATGGGAGAAAATTGTGACAACTTTAATAAAACAATGAAAAAGAAGAAATTTGCTGATGATACAATTGATTCACAATATTATTCAATTTTTTCCATGAGCTCTACTCATTAGTACACATTTAGTTGTTATTCATATGTTGGAAACCAGAGGATATTTGACTAGTTTTTCTAATCTCCAAAGTTGCAGTCTGGTAGAAAATACCAACCTAATAACAACCATAGCACCAACACTACATCTAAGTATTTTGAATAATTAATTAACTGAATAGATATCTTGGTGTTTCAAAGAGGCAAGGCTAGCTAATGTAAACCAATTTTAAAAAATAGCAACTAATTTTTTGGCACTAGTGTAAGTAAAAATATAGAAGTATCTACTGATATAAAGTATGGAATGTAAAATTAGACCTCTTTTTATTCCCTCATTTTAGAATCTCTAGATTCATGAGTCATCAATTTTAGGGACAATGACATTTCACAATAATTTGAAAATTTTAACACAGTATTTTTCAACATCGTTTTAGTCCATGCCCCAACAGCTGAGCTGTTTATCAGGCTTTAATTTCTAGAATTTATGCTGCAAAGCATATTCTTTAACTTCTTAAATATAAATTCATTTTATCATATTTGGTATAAGTTTTCAAAGTCCAATGTCTCACTTCCCATCCTGAGGGAATTTTATTTTTGCCCTTAAAAGAGAATTTCTCCAGTCCATGACTCATGGGGAAAACAACATGGGCTTTGGAGTCTAAGGGAATAAGAGTCTACCTGTAGCTCTACTGTTTACCACTACTACAGTAGTTTTATTACCCTAGCCCTGACCAGTTGTTTTTCCTGTTAAACAAGAATAGTACTTACCTTTCTGATTTACTGTGAGAATTAATTGATTACACACTATATCTGAAACTACCCAGGATAATAAATGTCAGTAAGTCGCTCAATAATAATTATTCAAAAATTTTTGAATTATCGTCAAAATAGAATTCTAGGGTTATTTAATAAATATTTATCTATGCATGCCAACATTTTTGATGAGTAAACATGCGTGTTAAATTATCATTTTTAATTATTTATTTAGTGTGAACTCCCCATATTTGAAGAATGGTTAATTTCTCAGTCATGAATTATACTTTAATAAGCTATTATAGGTAATACTATACACCTCAATACTGGATCTATAGACATAGCAATAAAAAACAATCCAGAAAAAAACACAGAGACATTTCAAAAAGATAAATTAAGAGCAGAACACCAAGAAATGATGAAACAATCTCAAATAGTCTAATATATATAATACATGTAGCATATGTAATTGTAGTGTCCAAAAGAAAGGATGAATATTAGAAATAGTTGATGAGATTCTGGTCAAAATTTTCCAAAATTTGACGAAAATATAAACTGAAAAATTCAAGAATTCATGAAACCCTGCCTTTGCAATATAGGTGGCAAACCAGAAGAATGAACATCTATAAGGCAAATTTACTCATTTTAAATTTTTAATGTAAAGATTTATTTGAGGCAATGTCTTTCATTGGGATAACAATTGTTAGACTGTCAAAATTATTTTAAGTAATTGGGTTAGCATTTTGTAATTTTGAGGAACATGCTCATAAATGTTATCGACCAAGTGTTTAATTTTGAGATATGCAAGCTTTAGCACATAATCTACACTAACAATTTTATATTTCTACAATAAGATTTTTATTTGATATTGTGTTATCAGAAGATGTCATTTAAATTTGTCTGTCTCTGCCAATCAACAGTTGAAGACCAATAAATTACCCTTACTTTATTTAAATAATCCAGGTATTTTTTTTTATTGTTTTCAAGGCACAAAATAGTAGGTGCTCTACTAAAGTAGAGATGATATGATAGAAATGATGGTAAACAGCAAAGTCTGTTAATTCTTCTCAAGCAAGAAAATGCACACTTGGCTAGAGAGAATTACATCTTTCTAGCTGTGGACTTCTTCCTTAGCCAGAGGAGGACTTCTCTGAGATTTTACTAGAGAAGGCTGTTATAGCTTATGTAAGTCTAAGAAATAATAATTGAAGTTTTCTTTAAGTGTACTCTAAAACTAGAAGAGCAGTATATCTGTAACATTAACTAAATTAAAAGAATAAAGGTTCAATTTTTAAAAATCTGGTTATTATTTTAAAGTAACCTTTATGATTACTTCAACCAAAAATCTATACCAAAGTTACATTTCTTAAGGAAAAAAGGAGAGACAAAGAGAATACCTCTTAGGCTCAAATATGCTTTTATAAACTTAAAGATTATATCATTAACTGACTAGTTTAAATATATAGTTAAATCACTTTCATTGGAGCTTTCAGTGAACTAAAACATTCCCTTCATAAAGCAAACTATATAAGAATAATTATTTCTAGTTCAGTGCTTTTATTCTTAAGTTCAAGTTACATAACAGATCCTCAATTATTATGACATGAACTCTGTGGTGGCCAATAATATTTTAATAAGTGCCAAAACTCCCAGAATATTGCACATATTAGGGATTGTATATACTATTTCATTCCATGCTGTATTTGGGAAGTGATCTGGTGGGGGTGAGGTATCAGGTTCAAGCGTCCCATGATTTTTTCTTTGTTCTTAGAGTAAGATTTGTGGAAGGGTGAGGGGCTTAAGTGTTCCCAGGAAGTGTCTGTCTTCCAGTCCTTCGATTCTTAGAGTCAAGCTGCTTGGTAAACGACTGTTTATGTTACAGCTCTGCACCTTTCCACGTGAAGGAATTCACTAGTATACACTTCAAGCTCTTTCCCCTCCCATTATTCATTTCTCTCTGTGGAAGGGGTGACTTTTCTGATTACATATTTAACAAAAAGGAGCCAGACATGCTCAGCTTAGCTCTTTGCTCTTTGAGACTCAAGGGTCTCTTCATGCTATAAATTTTACAAGGTAATCTCAATAGAGGAAGTTGGTGGTTTTCCAGCTATGTCTGTACCTGGGTGAATAACAGTAATTCCCCTGTGCAATGTAGATTGTCATGCTTTTCAGCCTAGTTTTTGTCATAAATAAAGATATATTAATCTGCATCTGTCTGACTTTACCTTAGCCACACTTTCTTCTGTTGCACTCTTTGTATATAAATACGAAGGCTCCTGTTTCATTGTATTGCATTTTAAATTTATCCATCTCTTTTACTAGGCTGTCATTTCTATTGCAGGCAGAGGATGTCATTTCCTTTGCCCTGTTTTAATCGTTTTAAACACAAAAAATAGGCAATGAATGTTTGTGGAGTAAATGGATAAAAAGTACACAAGAATTTCACATGATAAAGTTTAACTTGATATGTGTTACATAACAAGTCCTGTAACAAAGGTCCGGTAACCTTATTTAACCACTTGCTGCTGTTTACTGGAACACAAGGCATGAAGGAGAGAGAGTAGCTCTAACAGAGGCCGTAACAGTGTGCCAACCTCCATCCTTAGTCTGCTGAACTTTCAAAATCAAGGTGACTTTTCCAGAGTTTTCCATATCATCTGTTGGATAACTTGTCTTTAAACTGTGACTCTGTATGTGGTTCTGTCCACCTAGATTAAAAAAACAAAAACAAATACAAGTTTTATTGAGAGTGAAAGAGAACTCATTGGCACAGTGACAAGAGACTTTAAAAATGTGTGTATTTCTCATTCTTCTAACAAAACAGTCTTTCTGGTTCAAACCAGCTGTTTGATACTCTTGGTCCTATTATTTAGACTATCTCAGTTTTGAAGACATTGTGGCATAATTTATTACAATATTTGTTTGGGTATAGTCTTTTTTTTAAATTTAATTTTATTTTTTAGAGAGGGAAGGGAGGGAGAAAGAGAGAGAGAGAAACATCAATGTGGGATTGCTAGGGGTCACGGCCTGCAACCCAGGCATGTACCCTGACTGGGAATCGAACCTGCGACACTTTGGTTTGCAGCCCATGCTCAACCCACTAAGCTACGCCAACCAGGGTGTTTGGGTATTGTCTTTAAGATTCAAATAAAACTCAGGATGCAGGAATTTAGGATAATCAAGGTAAGTAAAGAAAAGTACATTATCGAAAGTAGGAAATGTTTAAAAAGTTATTAATAGTTATGTACTGGAATATTAGCTTATGAAATAAAGAATAGCTAGGATTTTACAAGTATTAAATAAAAGCAAAACTCTTCCAAGCCATGTCATAATGCCTCAAAAATCAGGAAAGAATTTTTCCATTTCCTTTCTTTTTCAAGAAAAAAGTAATAGTAATAATCATGATATTGAACCTCCTCTGGGATTTGGTAAAACATTATAAAAAGTCCAACCTGCACACTTTTGGTTTTCATGACATGAACTGAACATGACCTTATCCCATATCTTCAACTTCCTATTCAAATTGAGAAATTAATGATTTATAACATCATGTCATTTTTGGCTGAAGTAACATATCATAAATGATGTTGCACATTGCTACAACATGCAGAGTATTGAACAAATATTTCTTTTTTTCTTACCTCTTTCTGTCTGGTTTATTCACTTATATTCCCTAGGAGATGCCAACTCAACACAAAACTTTCTGGCAACAAAATCTCTAAATCAGTGGAAATAACTAAGTACATTTTTGGGTTAGGACCTGTGCTAGCTATACAATCCCTCAAGCCTACAGGAAGAAGCTATTAAAATGGATTCCCTACATGTTCATTTTAAATGGTTCAGAAATATATATAGCAATATAAAACAGTGCACTAGAGCTTTAAAAATGATTTATACATTGTTACATTTATTGATACTAATAACTGAATATTTTATATCAGAAAAAAGCTTTATTCTTGAAAAATGTCATGGCCATCTATAGACATATGGTGTTTGTAAAATGTCCTAATTCACAACTTTATATCCTAATTTTAAATATTCTATAATATTTGGCTTTGTCTCAAATTGGAAATTTTTATTTTTCCTGGAAAAAATCAATTCTTGGTATATGTAAATAAAGTTATATTTCATACAAAGGTATAATATATTATCAAGAAAAAATCTTGTTTGAGTGCAGCCACATTGATTAATGGCACAATCTTTCTGTTGTATGGCTTTTAAAAATGCAATTTTAAATAAATTAAGTTAATGTGAATTGGTTATGTTCTTGGTCATATGAGCACATGTAAGATCATTTAAAATTATTTCATTTTGCCTCTGACTAAATAACTGAAGTACAACAAATATTTAAAAGCTCTCTTTCTTCTTTATTTTCATTAGTTGGACTCCAGTTTCAGTGTCAATACATTTAAAGACTCATACATATTGCACAGTGGTTTGCATGAAACTGTGGTACAAGGTTCATTTTCATACAGGCAATTAGCCCAGAACAAATCCCAAATTTTGCCATTGTGCTCCTGTATTCATGCTTGAGCTGCTATACTGTTTGTGAAAATTACGCTGTAAGTTGGCTAAGAGGCATCTGAAAAAGCATGACATTATATACGTGTGATAGACAACTCATATACTTATGTTTTATTTAATGAATAGCATTCACTTTTCCCTGTCTGATGTTGTGCTGATTGCTATAATATGTGGTTTGCGTTTGTTCAAAATATTTGCAATTCTGTTAATAAAATAAACTTGAGGGAAAAAATTAAATATATATATATATACATATGCAATTAGCTTGAAGAAAATTTTAAAAGAAAAAAATAATAGCTACCTTTTATAATTTCTATCAATTTATATCCAGAGCTTTTAAAGAGGTTTGTATATTTTCTTTAAGAAAACTTTCATGATATTTAATCTGTGTCAGACCTTATTATAAATTATTTTAATGTATTAACTGAAGAAATCCACATCGTACCCCTGTGAGGTAGCTACTATTAGTATTCCTGTTTGTGGGGGAGAAAATTAGCCCTACCCTGATTCAAGGATTGCTCAGGTGGCCCACCTGGGGCAAAGAAGCTGGCTCCACAGTACGGCTCCAAAGCCAATGCTCTTACTCCATATGTAGTCACTGAAACTCCATGGTATTGAGAGAAAAACTTTTAAAAATTCCAAAATGCTACAAAATATTATTACTTTATTGATTTTTTGTCCATATGCGTAGGCCGAGGAAGTGGGTTTATGATTGTATGTATATTAACAGTTACAGCCACATGACTATACAAAATTTTAACCCATAATTCTATCATAAAATTTGTGCTATTGTTACATAAAAATGTAACCCTTAATTTGAAAGATGCAATAATATATATTTACTATATATTTATGTCCTTACCTTTTATTTACAGAGGTTTAGATCACATAATATTTCCTCTTACAGATATGGATGTGAATACTGTCAATATGGAGAATGTGGCTAAGCTTTTTCAGAATACTCACAACAGCCTCATGATTGAGTACAATTACTTCTACTTAATGGAAAGGAAACTGAGCATAGAATGATCAAATAAATAATTCAATGTCATACGGCTCCGTGGACTAATACAGGAAGTGAATAAGTAGTTTGACTAGAATCTCTGCTCTTATATATACTATATCCCCTCCCCCTGAATAAACCATTGTTCATTGAAGTTTATGTATTTAAAAACATAAAAGTTTTTAAATATACACTTTTTATTTAATAGTAAATTGAAGTTTAAAATCCCACATAAATATGCATAACATTAATTCCATTTTTTGCATATTTTTGAATAATTTTAGCATTTTAGGTTACTTTTTAATGCATAGAATGAATTATTATAATAAATATCTTTTTTTGCTTGTTTCACTTAGCATGATGTTCTCCAGGTCCATCAATACTGTCACAAAGGGTAAAATTTTCTTCCAATCAGAGAAAGACAAATACCATATGATTTCACTCATATGTGGAATCTAATGAACAAACTGAACTAACAAGGAAATAGGGACAGACTCACAGATGGAGAGCAGATGACAACTAGTGGGGGGAGGTGAAGGGGTGGAGGAATTGAGCAAAAAAGAAAAGGACTCATGAACAACAGTATGGTGATTGCTGGGTGAGGAGGTATAAGGGGATAAATGGCAGTGGAAAAAGTACAATAAAGATTAAATAAAAACATATTTTCTACCTTATTTTTTCTCCATTTTTAAAGAGGTTCTTTAGCAATGTTGACATAATAGCTCAAGAATTAACCCAGCATAAGAAGAATTATTCTTACTTATTAATTTTAACCAAATGCCAAAACTGAAACTAAATATCTCTGACAGGCGCAACCTGAGCCAGGAATCTATTTTCAGTAGTCCCTATAGCAGGTTGATGAGATGTGTTTGTGTGCCCAAGGCTGGCTGACGAACTTTACTCTTGAACTAAGAATGGAGTTATTATGAGAAAAACATGGGCTGAGTTGCCGAATATGGCTCCCCACAGGACAATCAGGTGCAGGTAATGTAGGTAGGGAGAAAAAAGTGCTGACTGGTGTAAATCAGTAATTGTAGCCTGTATCAGAGAACAAAACAGAATCATTGGTCTTTTGTAGTGGAAGTCTTGTGGATGGAGAAAATAAGTAAATAAATATAAAGAATAAAGCAGATGAAGGTAAGAGTTGATCTATTATAACTGAGTTTAAAATATAGTGTTTGGCAACTTTGATATAAGATTTGTGCTTATTTAAAACTTTCTTACTTTTTATGAGATAGAACATTGCATAAAATTTAGAACTATATTTTAGTCAATCAGAAAGTATTGATATCAATAAATGAGTTTCTCATACTGATCTTCAGAACATATATAGACCCATAAGGATGATGAGATATAAATGTATTTATTTCCAATGTTTTCCACTTACATCTTTTAAAATTGGAATGGTAAATTATAATCACAATTAAGTCACAAAATGTTCAGGGCACCAATAGATCAGAAAAATTCCCTGTGAATTAAAATATATGAATAATATAGATTTTTAATTGGAATATGAAATACCTGTCTAGCACAGACTAAACAACCTAGGTGATAAATTTCTGTCAATTTGATATAAATGTAAAGGAATAATGACAAGTTAATCCTGTGCTTATATAAACAATGTGTATCTGGAGAAGGTATTTGACAATGTGCTGTGGAATAGTTATAACATTAAATAATATATCATGTATAGCATACTTTAAACAATCTTGATAAGAATTTCCTAACTCTTTTCATTTGTATTTATTTTGAACAAAAATGTTTGGTTTTACAATTGTTGTTTCTTTGTAGTATGTCTTCATTGTATGTAACAAATATGAAAACAGCTATGCAGAAGTGATATGAAGTTTTAATATTACTTTATGATGACACTCTTCTTTGTATGATGGAAGTAAAACAATTACAATGATTTCAGAGATTACAATTAGCATCACATTTTAAAACAACATGGCCTTTATTAGTTACAGAAATGCATATTTGATATTAGTGACGCAAACACTTTTCTCACTTCAGTAAGCAATCTTTGGTTATCTGTTTATTGATGTATAAAATTTGTGGAAAATCTGGAGAATTTTACTTGTACTCAAGCTTTTTGACTTTTGTATTCTTATCTCCTTTCAAAGCCATACGTTCTGTCTCAGAAAGTTAAAAGCTCAAAGCTCTTTGTTTATTATGTTGGCAGAAAACAGAAAGTACCTGGGCTTCATTTTCTATTAATATGCCAAATTGATACCCTGAGAAAATTCCTGATAACAAAACACCTATGAATGATGGAAAAAAAATAGCAAGCATTTGTTAATGCTACACTGTGCTTGCAGGAGAATAACAAAAATTCCCTAGACAAAAAAAAGTCTGAAGAAGAAAATTATAAGTTAATTACTCTGAAGCTTTAGTCACACATGGGGCATTGACTAGTGGTGGGAGTTGAGTAGTGGGTTGAAATACTGAACATCTAGAGCCGCTGTGAAACTGGTGACAAAGATCTCCTTGGCTAGCAAAGGCAGCTGCAAAGAAAAGTTGTTTATTTTGGCATTTACAACATAGCTGAGGAAGTTCACACCAAGAAAATGATATTGAATGGTTCCAAGTTTGTTAGCAACCAGGAACAACTAACAAAAGTAAGTGCAAAGGACTCCACAGATAAAGTTAGAGAATGTCTCATACGGTAAAACCCTACTAAAAATGATTAAAAATTCAAAATTTATGAAACACCCAAGGAAACAAGAAAACATGAGTTGTGTAGTCCCTAGAATTGAATATCATGGATTTCATATGATGTAAAGACAGAGTGAAATATACAGTCTAGCTGAATATACAACTTTTTCGTATTCAAATTGGCAAAATATAGCTACAGCCTTAAAAATTTTTATACCCTTTGGCCCTGGATAACTCTCTATGCACAGTGGCATATTCACTGGGAAGAAATGCAATATATAAAAGAGGAAAAACTCTAGTTATGCTGCTGATTCACATCTTGCAGCTGTTCATAGAGCTATGTGGCATCAATTATTTATTTGAACTTCTAGTGCCTAGATTCTATCTCATTAACACAGGAATAATTGTACAATCTCATAAGGCAATTGTGATTATAAAACGATACTATAAAGGAAAATCTCATCCCCATTCTTTAAATATTGAGTATGATTAATAGTAGATTTATATCTATAAGAAAAATATTATTGGTTTTCTAGTAAAGTTAAATATGGAAACCTGACTACCTTAATTATTCTGAGCCAATTTCAAAATGCTAAGGATCAAAGAAAGGAAAATGAAATTGTGTACTTATAATCTTTGTGGCAAATGTGAAATTCAAACACAATTTTTGATACATCAACATTGTTGGTTCTATTGTATCCATTTCCAAATTCATATGTTGAAGTCCTAACTCTTAGTATCTTATGAATGTGATCTTATTTGAAGATACATTCTTTATGGAGATTAAATAAGGTCATTAAGGTGTTCTCCAATCCAATATGATTGGTGACCTCATAAAAAAGGGAAATTTTAATAAAGAGACATATTTAGAGAAAAGATGGTAAGAAGAGACAGTAGGAAGATGATGGAATCTATCAACCAAGGAGGAATGCCCACAACACTCTGTTCCTTGTGGGCCTTAGAAGGAACCATTCCTGCATATACCTTGATTTTGGACATCTAGCCTTGCTAACTCTGAGACAATAAATATCTGTTGTTTAAGCCACCTGCTGTGGTGTTTTCTTATGATATTCTAGCAAATTAATACAGTATACAGTATAATATTAATTTGGCTTTGAATGAGGGAATATTTAAATTAATAAATATCAAGTTAAAAGAAGTTTGACTTTTTTGCCAATATACAAGAAAATGGAAAGGTTTTTAAACATATTTTGCTTTTATGTTTCAAAATGGCTAACAATCCATATGTTACTCTGCTTTATCTCAAGTGCTTATGTATAGTTGTGTATAGCAATCCCATGAAAACTGTTAGGGCCCAACATTGGTATCTAATACTATTTTAATAATTAAAAAAAGGTTCACCTTGTTGTTTTAAAATTTTTGAGAAACAAATATTGTTTTGAAAGGCATCAGGGTGGGTTAAAAGAATTCAGCTTAAAAAGAATCCTTTTGGGAAATTGGGACAATTTAGCTTAATTTTCTTTTTATATGAAGATGGACATTAATCAAAAATAAGCCAGCTTGTACTAAGCCACATATCTGTGGAGATACTCAATGAACATAATATTTATGGGATATAAGTCTCTCCTGTAAGTCAAATGACTTTTGCCTAAGTTTCCCATTTAAGGAGGGAAAATAATTCAATTGAGAAAGGAAAGTATAATAAACAAATGAGTTTTGTGAATGCAATATTATCTCCCAATCAAATATTTCAAAAAATTGCTGGAGTAATAGTGATAAATATATTTTATTTCCTTTCCCTGAAATAAAAATAATAGACAATAAAGGGAAAAACTTAGGAAGCAAAAATAAATTAATCTAAATCTACTAACTTGATAATCTGAGTTCAGGAGTGGATTTCAGAATTTCACTTCAAGCAGTGCTCAAGTTTTTCCTAGTAGGGGATGGTATGCCTAAAAACTGTGAAACAATGAGACATCCAGGGAGTATTTGGGAATGTTTTGGTGTTCATTTGTATCAGGGTAACACACCACCCAAACTGGCCAACACATAACCAGTGACTAAGGACAACTGGAGATTTTAAAATAACAAACACAAAAACTATCCCTCAGACATAGATAACAGTAAGGTGATTACTAGAGACAAAGAGAGTGGGAAGAGGTATAAGAAGGTCAAGGTGTTAATGGTGATGTAAGCACTCAACTTAGGGTGATGAATATACAATGCAATATACAGATGATGTGTTATAGAATTGTACACCTGAAACTTAAATAATTTTATTAACCAATGTCACTGCCATAAATTATAAAAAAAGGTCAGAGAGAATGAAAGGGCAAAACAATGTAAATAAAATTATCCTTGCTACCTCTATGTCTCTTAAAATCATAAACTAGAATACTTTAAAGACTATAGATTATTTGTATATAAATATGAATATTTTGGCAGCTTTGTATATATGTGTATATAAATATTGATCCTGATTAATAATAGATTTATATCTTAATATTATTGGTATATAGGTATATATATAAAGGTGTCACAATATTCCTTCAGTAAAAGTAGTAAGCATTCTTCAGCTTCTTAAAAACCAGGTTACCCTAATTTACAGGTTATATGATTAATTCTACCTGTTACGGGGTTGGCCTCATCTAGTTTACTTGGGGGTAGGATCCAGCTAGCAACATTTTTGAGGGCTCAATAGTCTGAAGAATTCTTTAACCAAGACAGACTGCTCTCCCCTCATCTTCCAGGTCCAAGGAGGCACAACTGGTTATTCATTTGTTCATCTGATTGATTTTTGTCAGGTCACTTTTTATTAACTCCTTTGAAGACATTTGTTCAAATTCCAATCAATTTTATTAAAGGTGATTTAGAATTTTGGAGTAATACTGAAAAGCCTCTTTTGGCTCAGAAACTATGAGTTTTAGCCAAAATTCTATAGAACCTAAGATGAGGGCATGACACTATTTATTTTCTTAGACATAGGGCTGTCTATGGCATAGGGCTGTCTTAGACATAGGGCTGTACTGGCTGTATACCAGTACAGAGGGAGTGCTATTTCCTGCTACTTGTCTTCATTTTATGCCAGTGCAAGGAGGCAAACTTCCCTATACAAAATTATGTTTTAATTTTTAGGTTTCCTATTTAACACTATAATTGATTTCAGTTTGATAAAGTCTATTAATATTATTAAAGACCATGGATTATCCTTAAGTTATGAAGCTGAAGTTTTAATTTCTCAGACACTGACAACATTCTAGTTGACCAGGTAACATGTACACACTTAACCAACTTGTAAGCAGAATTAACAAAAAGAAAATATTTTTACACCTTCACTAACGAAAGATTTATGGCTTGACAAAGAACAATATTATTTTTTAGTTGAAGGGCAAAATATTCTAAGGAGAAACTCTCTTAGCCCAGTTTTCCCAGCAACGTGATTGATACCTCTGTGAAAGTCATTACAAAAGCTTTAAAATGCAATTACTTTTCCAATATTACATAACACACAAGTCAATGTTTTCTTTTCATTTATTGTTTGTTTTTAATTTTCAAAATGACAGGCCTTGCAAAGGAGTATACTCTCTTAGGTAATACAATACAACCATAATGAAAACTCACTCTATTTTTTCCCTTACTTTTCATCAATCTCTAAACTTCCCTCCCCAACTTTTGTAGAAAATTCTGATTGAAACAATTCTCAAATACGATTTTTTCAGTGAAAATTTTATTGCTTTTTAAAAATGTAGTAAAATCCACATACACATAAAATTTACCATTTATAAATATACAGTTCAGTGGCACTAAGGGCATTCACATTATCGTGCAACCATCACCTTCACCCAACCCTATGATTTTTTATATATTCTAAAACTGAAACTTTATAACCTTTAGGCAATAATTCCCCAATCTCTTTCCACCCAGCTGCTGTTATACTGTCTGGCTTTATGATTTCACATACTCTGAGTACTTTGGTGGTAACTTGTACAGTTAATATTCTTTTTTTTTTAAATGTGACTGCCTCACTTAACATAATGGCCTCAAGATCCATCCGTGTTGTTGCATGTCCATGTCCTTCTTTTCCCAGTTCCTTTAGTTATGAAGTTAGTTTGTTGCTTTGGGGTCTCTTTTGTTTTCACTTTGTCCACACATTATTTTCTTGACTTCCTTGATATTTTTCTGTAGTTTATTCAGGATATTTAACATAGTTTTTTGTAAGTCCTTGTCTAGCATATCTGCCAATATATTTTTTTCATTGACAGTTTTGATTTACTTATTGTCCTTTGAATGAATAATACTTTACAGTTTCTTTGTATGCTTTGTGATTATTTTGTTGAATATTGGACATTTGAGTCCAATATGTAGTAACTATAAAAATTAGATACCCCCCTTCTCCGAGGTTTGCTGTTTTATGTTATTGTTTTATTTATTGATTTAAGGTGCTGGAAGGTGGTGTTTTAGCTGTGGCTGTGCTGAAGATCAGCCTGCAATGTAAAGTTAAGGAATCCTCTGGTCTTTTTTGAGCCTATCCTGGGTGAGCGTGGTCATGTTCTATTTTTCCCTGTATATATGCAGTACATTGGAATATCCTAGCCTTTAATATCTGGCCCCAAAAAGAGGAAAATAAAATAAATAAAGGGGGTACAGAGCACCAACACAAATATCCTAGAAGTCTCTCTAGGCAGAAAGATATAAGCCTTTGCAACAATGGGGAAAATGCACGTCAATATCTGGGTGGTGTTCGTCTTCACTTCTGTGATCAGAAACAGCAATCAGAGATCAAAACACAGATAGATCCCTGATATTTAGAGGACAGAAGCAGTTTTGCTCACCGTGGCTTCTGCAAGTTATGCACAAGTGTCTGAGTTTGCCTGCCACATAGCTGGGTTTGGGAGAGGGGTAACTCCTACTGTGATAGGAGCTGAAAGTGACAAAAATTCACCACAATTTACCCTCCAAGTCTTCCCCTGGAAGTTGCAAGTTTTCAATAGACCTCAGATTTACAAAATAGTTACAATGGATAGATTCTGCCAGTGCAATTGTTGTAGAGGCAGGGAGTCAGATTTTTGGTGCTTGTTGCTCTGATCTTCCTAGAACTCTCTTTCCTCAAATGGGATTTTATACCAGACCACTTGACAAGTAATCTGCCTGTAAAGATGCAGCTTCCAATCTAGCAAAAGATACTACTTTCCCCAACTTCAGTTTTTTCATTTTACTACTCAGTTCATGATTTTAGTCTTGGGGATAAGTAGGAGTGGTCAAATTACACACTTAAATAGCACATTTTTTAAAGATTAACGTATATGCAAACATGTGTTTTGAAGGCAGAGGCATTGCAGTATCTTTGTCATTGTACAGGTTTTTATAGCTTCCCTGTCTTATCCACCCATGTTACCACCTTTACAAAGTAAGAATTCTATGAGTCTGAAAACAGTTGCATTTTTCATTCTGTGGGTGATTAGACACTCATATGTCTGCATCAGACTGTCTGAAAAGTTCCCCTTGCATACCTAAGCATCTGGCATTACCCAGTAAGTTTTAAGCTATCAATATTGCATCTATCATAAGTTTGGAATGGAGAAGAGGAATTAAGAAGAATGTTATGTCTATGTCCTCCGTACAGGTATGTACTGAGGGTGACCCTCATGATGTGAAAAAAGAAACGGTCTATGATTGGTGGTTAGGAATTCTCAGACACTGAAGTAGAATTGCCTGGGTTCAAATCTGGGCTCTCTTCCTCAATAGTGGGCAACATGCCTACACTCTCTTGGCATCATTTTCATCACCTGTAAATAAGGAAAATGATGCAGCTCTGTATGTAGCATTAATTTTTAGTGATTATTTAATTTAAAGATGCATGTGTACATATAATATCATTTTAAGTTAATAATCATTACAAATTAATATGTATTATATAGTTATATATTAACTTACATAGTATGTATAGGTATGTATGATTAGCATAGGAAACACTCAAATTTGTAGATATTTATCTATCTCCAAATATGTGCATATATATATGAATGTATTAATGTATAAGTGTTGTAACAGTAGTGTAGTAGAAATAAATTAATAGATTTTAGATATACTTTACAGTTAAAATTGAGAGGAATCCTTTAAAGATAAAACATATGGATAAGTTAAAAGAAGGACCCAAGAATATCCCCTAGATTTCTAGCTTGTATGACTGATGGTGCAATTACTTAAGATGGTTAAGCATGAGAAAAGGTACAGTATTGAGATCAAGCAAGGAAAAGCACACAAAAGCCACGTTTATCTGTCTCCAAAGTTCATGTTTTAAACAATTCCTATGACTCTTCTTTTCTATTTGATATGGGAAAAGCCCAGTTTTTTTGTGGTGTTAAAGCTTGACTATATTGAGACAAAACAAATGTAATGACTCTCAGGTATTCCTTTGACTCTCAGGTATTCCAAGAAAAAGTAAAATAAATCTGTCTTTTATTCTCCTTTACCTTTGAAGTAAATATTGTAACTGAATAAAACTGTAACTGCACAGGAGAAAGAGGTTGCTTTGTACCACCTCCAGGACACATCAAATAAACATAAATTATGAAAAAATGAATGTTAATTATGCAAACAGCTTTAAAATGAATTAACTGCCTATGTCTTCAAAATACAAAGTTGTCCCTTAGCATTTCTTAGAAAATTCACATACGTCAATCTTATAAGAATGAAAGATTCACAGAGAAAACTCACTGGACCAAGAACAACAGATTATACAGAGAAGGAAATGTCTTTAAGGTTGATTATTAATTATATTTGGTTAATGAAAACAAATTCCAATATTTGATTCTTCTCTACCTGTAAGAAAATGCAATCTCATATTTTGTTGTTGCTATTGTTGAATTTATTGGGTGACATTGGATAATAAAATTATGTGGGTTTCAGGTGTATGATTTTATAATACATCATTTACATGTTGTATTGTGAGTTTACCACCCCAGGTCAGGTCTCTTTTTATCTGCATTTATCCTCTTTGCACCTTCTCCTGCCTCCATCCACTTACAATTTCCTCTGGTAATGTCATAGTTTAATCAAATAGAGGTGTGGCAGAAGCTCAGATGATTTTTCTGAGAACTCTAATGGCTGTCATTGTATGTCCCTGCTTCTACATCCTGATGTCATTATCACACAAAAAAATGTTATTCTATTTCTTGCATAATTGTCTGCTTCTCCTTTTATCATTTAATGAAATCTCAACATGTAATTGTATGCAATTTCCTAAGAAAGAGAATCTAACCAATTTATCTGTTTACTACTGCCTATTTTCAGGCAAATTTCTTACTAGATATAAAAACCTGTGTTAACTTCAAAATGTATTAAATGACCCCATTTAGAGTTGATAATTGCTATTAGGTGTTTCAAATCAATATTCTGTAGATATCAAAGGCCATTTTTATTTTAGTCTGATTGCAGAGACAATAAGTTTTATAAGTATGAATATCATCTTTCCTACAGATAATTTTATATTTTTAATTTTCCAACATCGATATTATATAATAACTATGTTATAATTAATTACTCAATTATTTATTAGTGAAATACTAAGATCCTGAATGCAAAAAAAAGTTTGCTAAAATAGAAGATAGTTTTCTCAATAAAATCAGTGAATCTTTATTAAGCAAAAATAATATATACTTTGTTTTGAAATTTAAAAAAATCAAATGTGTCCTTGGATCATTGAACTCTATATTTTTATAATTAATAGCCTTTTATTTTCCATAGGTTAGTATTAACTTCAAAGAATACTTTTTCTTATTGTATCTGAATCTTTTCTTTAGACCATATAAATAGATCAAGTGAGTGCTTCCAGAGATTTAGTGAGTTGCTTTTTATATTTCTCTCTTATGTAATATTAGGCATTGCTCCAAATGTAATAATGACATTAAGCTGTAGGTGAAGAAGTCCAACCTAACTGAACATAGTGCAGGGGCAGTACAAGTGCTCCAAGGACCTTGGGGTCTAGGTTGACATCTGAGAACCCAGGGAGCTCTGCGATAGTCTGCTGAACCATAGAACAAACACTGGAATTCTTGCCACATCTAATTCATATAGTTGCTGTGCTGACAAAATGAGACATTACTGGTGAAAGAACATCATTGATAAATTGTAATAAAATATATTTAATTTTTTACATATTTAAAATTGAAAAAAAATTAAATTTCATAAAAATGCCTTTTTTGTCCTCAACTTAGGTTCCATTTGGGACTGAAATGAATGTTTAGTAATATAAAAGTTCTCAAGTTTATTGTTTACTTATGGTACATAAGTATATATAAAATATAAACTCAAATAGAATCAGATTTTTTAATGATAGTAACAATTTTTTCTGACGAAAATGTTAATACCATGATTATTGGTTTTAGAAAAATTTAAATACCTTTGCTTCATTCTGGGGAGGTAAATGATCAAGGGAATCTTCATCTTTTTTAGCAAGGTAATCATTATTGTCTTTGGGTGTTCCTTTCTTCTTTTGCTACAAAGTCATCCATACACTTGACAGCTTGTAGATAATGATTAAGTAAGTGTGCAAGTGGTATTTCAATAATGATATATTGTATAAAAAACAAACATTTTTTCTAAGTAATACAACCAATGCTAACCACAGTATATTTAATATATGTATGTTATATAATAATATTACTAATCAAATAAATAGCTTCAGTCAGTTCATATAAGCCTTTTATTCCATAGCTTATATTTACATTGTGTGTTTTTAGAAAACTAATTAAATACCAAACTTGTTTAGTAATACTTTAAAACACATACACTCTAATAATAAAATTCCATTAAAATTATTTGGAAGTATTTTATTAGTTCTGATTCTATAAAGTTTAGCAGAAAAACAACAATGTCTGCATAAAGGAATTTTTGCTACAAATAAAGTAAAATTCTTATTACTAATTTGATAATAAAAACATCCACATGAACAATGATAAGGACAAGTTTCCAGGAAATAAAAAAGGAAGTGCCAAAGAAGAAATATTATAAAAGAATAGAAATAAGTAACATATGTGCTACGGAAATGCTTTAATTGTCTTAAGTGTCTCTTCTGTGGTATTGGACCACAGAAGATTTACTTTTAGACCTTCCGTTTTAAGCAGTATAATTAAGAAAAAATTTTCTAACTTCTCCTCTCAGAAAGTTTTTAAAATATTAGGAGACATCTCTAATCCCAAACCACATTACATAAGAAAAAATAGCCAAATAAAGTAATGGTTAAGTAGAGATATGGAAAAGTCCCTAAGAGATGACCAGATTGAACTTGACCTAAGCCCTGAAAACAGCAACGGTTAATAAATCTCCCCTGGTCGTTGGCGTCTTAGAGTATTGTTTGCCACAAAGAACCATCCTCCCCAATATGATTTACTTAGACTTGCAGTCCACTCTTCTTCATGACTCCCCTAAGACTGGTGAATAACTCCCTTGTTTATCTATGAAAAGGCTAAACACAGATCTTTGACCTTTTGCCTGAACCTAATAAGACCAGACACATACCCTTCAACTTCCTATTTTTTTCTCTCATGAATGATTAGCTGAACTATTTGTCCTGTAAAATATCTAGCTACAGCGATAAGTATTTCTTGTTTTGCCGACTGACTGAGACATCTCCTGATTGCGAAATCAATCCTGACTCTAAATCACTCCAACTATTTGTCTACTGCTTCTTGTAAAAGTATAAGGCAATATCATCCTGTCAAGACACTTTCATCTTAAAATCTTGTGTGCAGTCCCTATTGCAAGAGCCCAAATAAAATCAATTTCCTTGTTTTGTTATTTTTTTAAACTATTTTATTGTTATTCAATTACAGTTGTCTGTATTTTCTCCTTACCCCTTCCCCCAACCCCCTCCAAACCCACTTCCCTCCCTTGCTTCCACCCTCCCACTTAGTTTTGTCCATGTATCCTTTATAGTAGTTCCTGAAAACCCTTCTTCCCTTTGTCCCCTCCCCCTCCCCTCTAGCTATTGTTAGACTGTTCTTATTTTCAATGACTCTGGTTATATTTTGTTTGCTTTTTTCTTGTGTTGATTATGTTCCAGTTAAAGGTGAGACCATATGGTATTTGTCTTTCACTGCCTGACTTATTTCACTTAACATAATTCTCTCCAGTTTCATCCATGCTGTTCCAAAAGGTATAAGCTCCTTCTTTCTCTCTGCTGTGTATAATTCCATTGTGCAAATGTACCATAATTTTTTGGATCCACTCATTTGCTGATGGGCACTTAGGTTGCTTCCAGCACTTGGCTATTGTTAGTCGTGCTGCTATGAACATTGGGATGCATAGGTTCTTTTGGATTGGTGTTTCAGGGCTCTTAGGGTATAATCACAGCAGCAGAATTGCCGGGTCAAAAGGCAGTTTCATTTTTAGTTTTCTGAGGAAATTCCATACATTGTTTCCCACAGCGGCTGCACCAGTCTGCATTCCCACCAACAGTGCACTAGGGCTCCCTCTTCTCCACATCCTCTCCAACACTTGCTTGTTGATTTGTCTACGTTGGCCATTCTGACTGGTGTGAGGTGGTACCTCACTGTGGTTTTAATTTGCAGCTCTCTGATGGCTAGTGATGCTGAGCATCTTTTCATATGTTTCTGGGCCCTCTGTATGTCCTCTTTGGAGAAGTGTCTGTTCAAGTCTTTTGCCCATTTTTTTAACTGGGTTTTTTTGTCTTCCTGGAGTGGAATCATGTGAGTTCTTTATATATTTTGGAGATCAAACCCTTCCTTGAGGTGGTAAATATATTTTCCCATACCAATTGGCTCTCTTTTCATTTTAATGCTGTTTTCTTTAGCCATGTAGAACCTTTTTAATTTGATGAGGTCCCATTTGTTTGTTCTTTCTTTTATGTCCTTTGCTTTAAGGACATATCCTTGAAGATGTTGCTGTGTAGAATGTCTGAGATTCTCCTACCAATGTTTTCCTCTAGGACTTTTATAGTGTTATGACTTATGTTTAAGTCTTTTTTCCACCTTGAATTTATTTTTGTGTATGATGTAAGTTGGTGATCAAGTTTCATTTTTTTTGCATGTAGCTGTCCAGTTCTCCCAATACCATTTGTTGAAGGGGTTGTTTTTGCTCCATTTTATGCTTCTCCCACCCTTTGTCAAATATTAATCAACTGTAGAGACTTGGGTTTATTTATGGGCTCCCTGTTTTTGTTATTGAAAGAAGGAACAGTCAAAAACATGCATGACATTCAAGAACATAAATTCTAAAGCCATTACATGTGGATTGCTAGTGCCATCTGTAACACTTAAAAATTTTGGAACTCCCACAAATTTAACTATATTTACTTTAATAGACTCAATTTAAAATGGACATGAATTACTTATTTCAGAATGTCATTGAGAAAATTAAACAAGTTACTGTATATCTGTGTGCCTATACATATGTCACTTAGAACTATTCAAGTCAGTAAGGATGAGTAGAATGTTAAATATTATCATTAATGTTATTGTTTTGGAATATTTGTTATTCTCATTCTTATTGCATTTATTTTTTCAAGTAAGTTGCACAAACTGAGGGAATAAAACAATACTTAGTTTGGAAAATAGTATAAAAGTGAGTGAACTGGAAGTGGAGGACCTCTGGATGTAACTGGAGTGCATATTGGGTGTAAGTTAAGAATCATTTAGAATCTCAGCCTTGAGATGGAAAAAATAATCAGGATAGAAAAATATCCCCTAAGTTGTGAGTACAGGTCTCAGTTTTAAAAACTAGCAATTAACTTACATATACGTATAATATATACACATTACTATAAAAAAAAACAATTCTTTCTCCCTTTGAAAATTACCTTGGCCTAACTCTGTATGAATATCATGGAAATAGCTGTTCCAAGAAGAATTAATCTCATAAAAACATAAGCAATAGCAATAAACATATGCTATTTGTCTTTCTCTGACTGGCTGTTTCATCTAGAATGATAATCTCCAGTTCCTTCCATGCTGTCACAAAAGGTAAAAGTTCTTTCCTTTTTATGGCCATATAGCATTCTATTGTATAAGTGTACCACATGTTATTTTTTTTTAATCCACTCAACTACTGATATGCACTTGGGCTGTTTCCAGATCTGGGCTATTGTAAATAATGCTTCTATGAACATAGGAGTGCATATATTCTTTCAAATTGGTGTTTTAGGATTCTTTTTTTAAGGGTTTTATTTATTTATTTATTTTCAGAGAGAGGGGATGGGAAGGATAAAGAGAAAGAGAGAGAGAGAAACATCACACAACTCCAACTGGGGGCCTGGCCTGCAACACATGTATGGGAATCGAACCGGCAATCTTTCGGTTTGCAAACCAACACTCAATCCACTGAGCCATACCAGCCAAAGTGCTGTTCTGAGATTCTTAAAATTTATTCTCAGAAGTGGGATCAATAGGTTAAAAGGCAGTTCTATTTTTAATTTTTTTTTTTAGGAAACTTCATACTGTTTTCCACAGTGGCTGCACCAGTGTGCATTCCCACAAAGAGTGAATTAAAATTTAAATGTAAGTCATGAAACCTTAAAAACCTTAGAAGAAAACATGAGCAGAAAAATGTCAGACACCTCTTGTAGCCATATTTTGCCAATGCATCTCCTAGGGCAAGAAAACAAAGGAAAAATTAAACAAATGGTTAGTATATCAAACTAAGAAGCTTCTGCATAGCAAAATAAAGCATCAACAAAATGAAAAGGGAACCTACAGTGTGGGAAACATATTTGCCAATGATACCTCCAATCAGGGGTTATTTTTCAAAATATATAAAGAACTTCCACAACTCAACACCATGAAGACAAGCAATCCAATGAAAAACTGGGCAAAGGACCTGAATAGACACTTCTCCAAAGAGAACATACAGATGGCCAGTAGACATCGAGCAAAAAGGAAAAAAGATTCATGGTCTTGGACAACAGTGTAGTGATTGTGGCAAGGAGGGGCTTACAAAGGGGGATAAATGGTAATGGAAAAAATATAATAAAAAATTAAAAAGGTTCAACATCATCAAAGAAATGCCAAACATTATTTTATGATACATTGGTAAATAAAGATTATGTTGTGTCTCTCCTAAAGAATTTTTATTTTACTGGGAGAAGTTGGTAATTAACAACTAATATTCAGATAATAAACAGTAAACTTTATAAATGTATATGTATTATGTTATGTTAATGATTAAGACTGGAAAAGAGAAAGAGTAAACAAAATAAATCAGGGATGCTAAGTAGCAGAAATGGGAGATACTTGGAGTGCAATAGTAAACGGGATGGTCAGGGTAATCTGAATAGTTGAGATTTAAACAAATACTTGCAGATTGTAAGGCATGTAGCCAAGTGGATGTGTAGGAGAAGAGCATACCAGGTAGAGGGGACAGTGGAGAAAAAAACTCTAAAACAACAATGTGCCTGGTGTATACAAAGAAAAATAAGGAGACTGATGTCACTGAAGGAGAAAGAGAAATAGTGGGAGTGTGAGTGGTAGAAAAAATATATGAGAAATAATGGGGACAAGTTATATAGGGTCTGGTAGATGCTGGTAAAGATTATTTTTATTCTGAAAGAAATTAGAAGACATTACAGGATTTAGAGAAGTAACATAATCTAACCTGTGATTTTTTAAAATTTTAATATATTTTTAATCCTCACCCAAGGATGTGTCTATTGGTTTTTTAAAGAGAGGAAGAGAGAGACAGAGAAAAAATAAAAAATATCAATGTGAGATAGAAACATCAATCAGTTGCCTCTTGTAGGCACATGGTAGGGGATCAAACCCACAACCTATGGATGTGCCCTGACTGGGGATCAAGCCTGCAACATTTTGGTGTATGAGAAAATGTTCCAACCAACTGACCCACCTGGCCAGAGCAATCTAAGCTGTATTTTAACAGGATTACTATTTCTTCACTTTTGAAAACAAATTAAAATAAACTACAAGGGTGAAAGAAAAAGGTTAAGAAGTTATGAAAGAATGGTGATGGCTGAGTCAGGGTAATGACAATGTATCAATGAGAAGTGTTCCAGTTCTGGATGCATCTTAAAGGTGAAAATAAGAGGGTTTCTTAAGAGCTTGGATGTTTAGTGTGAGAGGAAGGAGGCATACAAGGATAACTACAATATTATTTATCTGAGAAACTAGAAGGCTGGAGTTATTAAAGTTTAAGGATAATGTTAAGGATAGATTCTGGAGGTTTAATTTGGACATGTTGATTTTTAGATGTTTAGAAGTTATCCAAAGGAATTTGTATAGACATATGCTCATTGCATCTAGACTTTGGGGAAAGATCTTTAAATTTATTGAAATATAAATTTAAAGGTGTTATATAAATTGTGTTTAAGAAATGGAATTGAATGCAACAACCAAGAGATATAAGAAAAACAGAAAATGAAAATGTGCAGTTTCCTGAAAACAAATCAAAACAAATAAACTTAGATAAATATTAAGAGAACTTAAATAAAAATAGGAAATGTTATATTTATGGGTTATAAAAGTCAATGTTGTTATGACATCAGCTCTTCTCAAATGCAATCCCAATTGAAATTACAGAAGACATGTTAGAGAAATGGAGAAGATGGTTTTAAATTTGATATATTAATACAAAGAACCTGGCACAGTCAAATAATCTTGAAAGACAAGAATAAGTTACAGTGCTTTCGGTATCTGATATTGCCACTTATTTTAAAGGGTAATTATGGCCACATGATAATGGCATAAAGATAGACATAACAGATCACTGTAATGGAGAGCGAGTTCAGAAACAGTCTCACATGGTTAACTGTTTTTCAGTAAACATCATCGAAGCATTTCATTAAAAATTAAAATCTCAATAAATGTTGTGGGGACAAGCAAGTAACCACATATAGTCAAACCTCAAAATCACATTTAGGTAAATACAGTTCTAAAATTAAAACCTTGAGAAAACATAAAAAATATTTTCACTATCAATGGGTAAGCAAAGAAAGTTTACATAAAGCAATAACCTTAGAAAAATATTGAGTAATAAAATACATCATCAAAAATTGAAAACATACACTCATACATGGGATCAAAAAGGAGGTAGATTGCCTAGACACACAGAGGAATAATTATATATGTGTGTGTGTGTGTGTGTATACACACATGCACATATACATGTACATATATATAATCTCATAAATGACTTTATCTGAAATATAAAGAATTCCTATAACTCAATACTAAATAAAACAAGTAAAATGGACAAAAACTTGACAGGTGCTTCAGAAAAGAAGATACATAAGTTGATAGGTCCAAGATGGCTGCAGAATAGGTAGAAGTTGTGCTCATCTCCTCCCAGGACCAAACTGAAAATACTACTAAAACATAGAACAATCAACCTGAATAACTAACCGAGGATCTGCAGAACAAAGTCTTATAACCAGGATTTGTTATCCTGATGGCCCTTCCCTGTGGAGGAGGTCTGGGTAGAATCTAAGACAGGCTGAGTTGTGTGGCTGTAGAGTGGGAGCCACTCACCCCACCTTCTCCAGGCCTGACCAGTGGCCCCGTTCATGGGAAATACAATAGCTTCGCCCTCCTTACTCCCCCACTGGCCTGCTCAGCTCAGGTATTAGGCAGAATCTGGAACAGAATGAGTTGTGTGGATCTAAAATGGGAGACATTTTCACCTCACATGACTGACCAGTACATAACCTTTCCTTCACATGACCAAATCTTGGTCTGTTCAGGTGTGATAAACTCTGCATGCCTCATCCTGATGATTCCCTGAGACCACACCCCAGCACAAAAGTCAGTGGGCAACCAGTTAAGAAAAGGCAGCTAAACTTGGTATACCCTAAGGTTTTTACTGAGTGGCCTCAGACCCAGCACTGGCACAGGGTTTGGACCTGCATCAGTCTGGTGAATACCACTTGCCTCACCTGGTGCCTCACTGGAACCTACCTCATGAGATTTGAGTGCTGCCCGAGGCTCTTTTGGTGTGACTGAATCTAATGGGAAGTCAGCAAGCTAAGGCAGGCAGAGGTGGACCATGATGTGTCTTGAGCCTTTGCTGACCTTCCCCTGGGCTTCGTGCAGGTGAAAGCCAGCTTTGATATGCAGTTTTGTCCTGCTTGTGCACACCTAGGTCCATCACAGGTGGCCACAAATTGTGGATTGCTTTGTAGCTTTAAACATATTGCCCATGACTAGTCATAGGCAGCATCTGACATTTTCCTACACAGAGTCGTTCCCTAAAGAATCCAAAACAGACATATCCAGTGGACTGCTTCGGACAACATCAAAGCAGGATCCAATTAGTATCACAAGCGGTACATGCAAAGGGAGATCTAGACAGTGCCAGATATTGCTGAGTCCAATTCTGCTACATGTGGTCAGCACCTGCACAGTGGTTTGTACCTTGTGGTTGGGTTGATTCTCACTCTCAGAGAGGCTGAGTATTGCCCATGTGCTAAATGAACCAGTAGCCATCAAGACTCAACTACGACAGAAGTGCTCACATAACCCACATGAGAGATATTCCTCGAGTGCCCAGTTTAGGTGATCAAGGAGACTGAGCCACTGGGTCCCACAGGACACCTGTTATATAAGAACACCCTACCAAGACTCGAAGACATAACAGACCTACTTAATATATAGAAGCAAACACAATGAGGTAGCCAAAACTGATAGACAAAGAAATATGTTTCAAATGAAAAAAACAGGAGAAATCTCCAGAAAAAGGGCTAAAGTGAAATGGAGGCAAACAGTTTACCAGACACAAAGTTCAAAAAAAAAATGTTCATAAGTATGTTCAAGGAACACAGTGAGAAATTCAGGGAAGTTATTGAGAACATCAATTATATATATGAAAAGAACAAGCCAAATGAAGAATAAAATACTAAAATGTAAAATAAACTATAAGGAATAAACAGCAGGTTGGATGAAACAGAGGACTGAATCAGCAATTTGTAAAACAAGGTAGCAGAAAACACCCAATCAGAGAAGAAAAAAAAGAAGAAAGAAAAAGAAAATAATTTTTTTTTAAAAAGGATGGTTTAAAGGACCTTTGGGACAACATGAAGATAACAACATTGGCACCACAGGGGTATCAGAATAAGAAGAGAGAGGCCAAAGGATTGAGAACCTATTTGAAGAAATAATGACTGAAAACTTTAACCTAGTGAAGAAAAAGTCACATAAATACAGAAAACTTGGAGAATCCCTAACCAAATGAACTCTAAGAGGCCTGCACCAAGATGCATCATGATTAAAAAATGGACTGTGAGTAGATTTAATGGTCAGTACTTTAATAGTTTGGTTCATATGAAACAAACATTCATTTATTCTAAAAGTAACTTGTAAGCATTTATTACATGGCACGCATACTTCTACGCATAGTGAATATGCTAGTAAATAAGACAAAGCATTGTGTCTGTGGTAGGACTAATCTATTCTGTAAAAAGACCCTGAAAGGGCAAAGAAATATGCATGCATGTACTTATGTGTGGATATATGTGTATACATACATCACATGTACATGTATGTGCATCCATAGATATGTGTCACATGTACATGTATTTAATACATGCATATATATTTAATACATACATATACTAAAAAGGGAAAGGACAAAAGATGTAATGGTCATTTCACAAAAGATGATATAAAATGGTCAATAATCACAGAAGAAAAGGTACTCAGAAACATTAATTTGTAGAAAATTCAAATTAAAACTACAATGAGATATCACTTCACATTGCTTACAAAGGTTAAAACAAAGCAAACTGACAGCAACAAATGGTGAGGATATGACGTAGGTGAGAATATGAAGCAGGTGGGGCTCTGAGAGCTTGCTGATAGGAATGCGATACAGTTTAACTGCTTCAGATCACTGCTCCTCAAGGAAAGGAAAAGCAAATGCTCAAAAAGTGCTGGAATTCATACAGCACACTATTCATGCTACTCAAAAATTGGGAATAGTCTAAACGCCCATCAAAAGAAGATTAAATAAACAAATTATCATATAATTTTACAATGGAAAATTCATCAGCAACAAAAAAGAAACATGCAAAGTTATGCACAAAATCTTAAAAACATATCTTAAGCAAAAGAAACCAGACAGATAAAAGTATATACAATATTATTCAATTTACATGAAAGCTAAATACAGACAATTTTAAATTATTTTTGTGCTAATCAAAATACTATAGTGGTTTGGGAAAACATAGAGATATGAATAGAAATGGAGGGAACAGGAAATAACTGAATAAGGAATTGCCAGGGGAAGAGCAAAGTCTTTGGGAGCAGAGTTTAGAGGTGTTTTATATTTCATTTTGGTCAGTGGTTACTCAGGCTTATAATTATCAAAACATCCAACTAAACCATTAATATCAGTATTTTATTGCATGTTGAGTATATTACAATAAAGAATAATTATTCATATATCATGGCTTCATAAACTTTTAATTCTGATTCTTAGTGGCCTACTTTTTCCTTATTATGAATTTCCTTAGATTAAATTTATTTTAGTATAGTCTGAGCTCATTTTTCCACTGCTCTCTTCAGTTCAGAGAACAATGTTTAAAAAATTGTCTGAGCATTAGAATTATTATAAATTGATATTTATTGTAAGCTGCCACCAAGAAAACCACTTAAATTCAAAGCTATAGAATAGTTAATATTTTTGACTATAGAATAAAAACTTTCCTTTCAAATTCCAGTTTTCCTCCTTAATAGCTGCATAATCTTTGCCAACTTCCTTAAAATTCATGATTCAGATTTCCTTATAAAGTAAGTGGCCATAATATATTTTTATCACAAAAATATTCATAAACACAGCAGTTTTTTAAACACTACTTTATACATAATAACTACTTTACATCAATCCAGGCTGGCTATCAAGGCCTTTTATGATTTTAGCACATTTTGTGTTGACAACTAATTCTCTTTTTCTTCATTATAAGAACTTATTATATCAATTTGTAGTTGACATGACTATATATGTAGAAAAACCTTAAGAATCTATAAAATAAACTATTAGACCTTATAAACATGTTCATTAAAGTTGTAAGATACAAGAATAATATATAACAATAAGCTGTATTCTTATACACTAGAATAAACAATCTAGAAATAAAAATTAAATTTAAAGAAGTATGTTTGTAATAAAATAGAAAAGAATAAAATGCATAGGAATACAAGGAGGACATATGGAAGGCTGATAGACATATGAGAAAATGCTCAATATCAGTGATCATCAGAGAAATGCAAATTAAAAGCACAATGAGATATTACCTGTCATCTCTTAGAATGACATTTATCAATCAAAAAAATGGGGGAGGATATGGAAAAATGATACCATTGTACACTGTTGGTCAGAATGCAAATTAGTACAGTCTCTAAGGAAAACAGTGTGGAGGTACCTCAAAAATTAAAAATGGAACTGACTTATGACCCAACAATTTCACTTCTGTGTAAATACTTGACCATAACAAAGAATGAAATATTACCATTTGCAACAGCATGGATGGACCTAGTGGGTATTATGTAAAGTTAAATAAGTCAGTAAGAGAAAGACAAATACTGTATGATTTCACTTGTAGTTAGAATCTGAAAAACAATTTAAACAAACAAACAAAAACAGACTCATTCATAGAACAGACTGGTGGTTTCCAGAAGGGAGGGGGCTTGGAGGACTAAGTGAAAAGGTGAAGGAACTGAGACGTACAGATTGGTTGTTTCAAAATAGTCATGGGGATCTAAAGTACAACATAAGAAATATGAAGGGTACCCCCCAAAACCCAGAATTTATTTATAAAAAATTGTTGTGTATTTATTCTTACATGTTTAAACTTCAGTCACCTTCACAGTACTCTTCATTTGATGCAATACACTTATCATGTTTTTTCCCACTGCTCAAAACAGTTTTTGAACTCATTGATTTTATGCCCTTTAGTTCTTCCACTGTTCTTTGTTTCACCTTTCCCCATCAGAAAACATTTCCCTTTGAGGACGTTTTTCATTTGGGAAGCAGACAAACAAACAAACAAACAAACACCAAAAACACTTGGGGCAAGATCAGGTGAATAGGGGCATTGGGTCATGTCATTTTTTGGGCAAAAACTGATGAACATTCAGCATGGTGCAGGCAGGTGTGCTCGTAAATCATTCATCACGACCCGGGCAAATGTGATGAAAGATTCTTTAAAAAAAATTCACTGAGGCTGAACACAGCCTCTCACAATAATGCCATCTGGTATGCTGATACAGATGGGTTCCTAACTGGGAAAGCCTGTACTACAAGAGGCCCACCCTACAGAAGAGACTTCTATTTTTGCAGGGTCCCCCAAAGTATATCAATAATATTGTAATAATTGTATGATGCCAGGTGGATACTAGAAACAATTGGGAAAGCATATGGTTCTAACCACTATTCTGTGGACCCAAAACTATTACAAAATAATACTGAATCTTAACTATAATTGAAAAAATTAACTAAAAAAATTTAAAATGTTTAGGAATAAATTTAAGTAATAGCAAGACCATACACTGAACATTACAAAACATTGTTGAAAGAACTTTATAAAGATGTGAAAAATTGGTAAAATATCTTTGTCCATGGACTGAAGTATGTGCAGACTGATCTGCACATTCAATATAATTCCAATCAAATTTCAACTGCATTTTTTTACACAAATGGACCAGCTGACACTAAGATACATGTAAAAATTAAGACAATGAGTAGCCAAAACCACCTTGAAAATTAAGGACAAAGTTGGAGTGTGCACGCTTCCCAATATTAAAACATTTTATAAGTCTACAATAATCCAAACAATATGGCACTGGCTTGAGGACAGACATATATATTAATGAAGTATAACTGAGTATCCAGAAATCAACTCGTACATAAATATCCCCTCCTGTTTATACTCAATTGACTGTCTGCAAAGGTGCCAAGACCACTCTGTGAGAAAAGAATAGCCTTTGTAAAAAGTGCCTCTGGCATGAAAAGTTGTTCAATATTGCTAGCTATCAGAGAGATGCAAATTAAAACCACAATGAGATACCACTTCACACCAGACAGAATGGCCATCATAAACAAAGCAACAAACAACAAGTGTTGCTGAGGTTGTGGAGAAAAGGGGACCCTAGTACACTGTTGGTGGGACTGCAGACTGGTACAACCACTATGGAAAATGGTATGGAACTTCCTCAGAAAACTAAAAATGGATCTGCCTTTTGACCCAGCAATTCCACTTCTGGGACTATATCCTAAGAACACTGAAACACTAATTCAAAAGAATCTATGCACCCCAATGTTCATAGCAGCACAATTTACAATACCCACGTGTTGGAAGCAACCTAGGTGCCCATCAGAAAATGACTGGATCAAAAAACCATGGTATATTTACACAATGAAATTCTATGCAGCAGAAAGAAAGAAGGAGCTCCTACCCTTTGAAACAGCATGGATGGAACTAGAAAGCATTATGCTAAGCGAAATAAACCAGGCAGTGAAAGACAAATACCATATGATCTCACCTTTAACAGGAACCTAAACAACAAAACAAACAGGCAAAATATAGCCAAAGACACTGAAATAGAAAACAGGCTGACAGTGACCAGAGGGGAGAGGAGAGGGAATTTCAGGGGAATTTCAGGGGAAAAGGGGAAAGGTTTACAGTAACAAGTATACAGGACACATGGACAAAAACTAGGGGCAGGTGGAAATGGGAGGGAAGTGGGGAGGGTTGGGTGGGTGGGCTGGGATGGGAGTAAAAGAAAATTGTACTTGAACAGCAATTAAAATAAAATTTTAAAAAACTGCCTCTGGGATAAGGGAACATCCACATGCAAAAGAATGAGCTTGCACTGATGTCTCATACCATTTACAGAAAACTAACTCAAAATGGATAAAAGTTAAAATATAAAATTCTTAGTAGGTGATGCAAGTGTAAATCTCCATAGCCATGAATTAGGCAGTGGTTTCTTAAATATGACAACAAGAAAAGCCTAGCAATAAAAGACAAAATAAATTGTACTGTATTAAAATTAAAAAATAAAAACTTTTGTGTATTAAAGTGCAAAGATAACCCACAGGACAGAGAAAATATCTGAAAATCATATATTAGATAAGGGCCTACTACCAAGAATATCTAGTTATACCTCAACAATAACATGACAAATAATCTAATTTTTAAAATGGACGAACAGTGTGAATAGTCATTTATCCAAAGAAAATACACCAACAGATAGTAAGATAATGAATGAAAAGATTCTGACATCACCAGTCCTCAGGGGAAATAAACTCAAATCCACAATGAGCTATTACTTTACACCCACTGTGACAATTTAAATAAATTTAAAAGTGTGAAATTGTTCAATATATATTCTTCAGTTCAAGTGATGTGAAAAATTAATATCAGAAAAAAGTTGGGAAATTCACAAATAAGCAGAAATTAAAGAACATGCTACTAAGAAATGGGTCAAGGAAGAAATTACAAGTGATATTAGGAAATACTTTGAGATGGTTGAAAATGAAGACATAATATACTGAAATAAAGAGCGCTAAAGGAAATGTATTGCAGATCCATGACCCCCTACTATCCTCACGGAAAAAAACTGATTCTGGCTATATGCTACTTAGGCCATTCATGGAACTTTCCATGTGAAAATAGGAGGAAACAAATGTTACCCTCAAACACAGAATGTGCTAAGGCTGGACTATAAGTTTCTTTCAATGTGCCCCCTACTCTTCTGCCCACCAATCACTGAAAATAGTCAAAATGGTCAGTGAGAGCACTGAGTTAGTTTTTTGTTGTTAACCATACCCTTTGTATATCAAACAAAAACTTATTGTGATTGAGGATGTATTTTTTCATATAATCTTATTAATATTAAACAGCAACTGGAAAATACCACAAAATGATATATAAGACTTAAGAGTTAAACTTAAAAGCTAAACTTGAGCTGCAATATATAATAGTTATGCAGCTATTGGCAAGTCATTTAAACCCTCTAAGATTAGGTAATTGTCAATAATTTTTGGTCAAAAATACTTACCTATTGTGACAATTAGAAAAATTGTATGTTTTGCCCCAGTCATATTGTAGATACTTCATAAATGCATCATATCGTGTCATTGTCCTGATTATTACAAATTATTCTGAAATATTTAGTAGGTCATATGTAGCTATGTTAATATACATTGGTTAAGTATCTATAGAAATATGATGACATTTATATAAAGATGAATAAAACATTTTTCTGGGGTAAAACTTTATTGTGAGGCAAAAGTTGAAAAATGGTTACTCAGAGGAAATTGCAAATAAAATGAATTATGCAAAATAGAGATAAACAAATGAAATTGTGAGTAGAGAGGAAGTATAATCCCAAATTAAGATGTGGAAAATTCTGAAAACCTTCAGTATAATAAATCCTACAATCATATGACACTTAACTGCTTTGGTATTTGTATTTCCACTGATAAAAGTAGTAGTCTATCAAATCAAATGTATTGTACCTACCTAAGCCTATTATTGTTCCATGTTTATAGATTTTTTCTTTGAAATTCTGCTCTTCCAAGTCCTATTATTTTCTTATAAATCATTTTTCTCTCTCATGAAATGATTCCTTTTAAAATTAATGGTTAAAATAGCTACTTTTTATTTATAGTATTTCATAATTCTCTAGCTCCAGGCTTTGCATTTGATTATCCATTACACAGATAGATAGGTACAGGATGAGAGGTAACATGCACACATGTGTTTGTAGGACAGTACAAGAAACAGGTTTGTTTAAGAAAAAAAAAAAAAAAAAAAAAAAGAATGTTAGCAGAGGGCTTAGCTTATAGGTTTCTGTATCTTCATTGTTCTTAAACAAAGCAGCTTGTCTTTTATGTTCATTCATTTTTATACTTCCACATGGAATTGCTTGAAGAAATATTACTCAGATGGAAAATAATGCCTGAAAAGCCTCTTTTTAGAAGATTAACTTTCTCGGTGTTATCATGCACCTGAATCTTACCGTATCCTCACATAAAGTGATCAGAGGCTGGAAAAACAGCAGCTTCCTTTTGACCTGTAGGAATATCACTAAACTCTTGAGATACAATTTTCTTTGTATAATTGATGCATTAAACAAAGTACAGAAACAATTCCAGGTTTTCTTTATTAGAAAAATAAATAGGAAATAAAGGGAAAACTCATCAGCTGTAATATGTCTTTTTCTAAATCATAATTATAGAATTAGAGGGTTCCTATATTTGTAGGATTTCTATATGATTAAAGATAAAAGCCCAGATATGAAAATATAAGAATGTTTAAGAACATTTTTTGGAAAAAAGCTTGTTAAAGATGAAATGCTTCATGTTTCCTTTTTTTCTTTGCAGAAGTATGCGGATTAGAGTTAAAGTAACTAATGAGATTCTACATACATTTCAATACAAGAATACTTATTTTAAAGAATTGCTGAAGTATAAATATTATCATTAAATATCAAATAAACAATAACTGATCTTGAGAATCATGAGTTATAAATAAGGTTATTTTCTTTGGAGTGAAAATATAAATGTAAGATAAATATACAGTATTATCCAGCCAGAATATTTGTGTTTGAATCCACTAGTTAAGAATTCACCCCCTGTCATACAAAGAAGCAACATTTATTTTTTAGTTAAATGTTCAGCCATCAATATGTGACGTTACATATAAAGCTCAAGCAAGTGAAATGAGCAATATAGTGCAATTTCTTTAATTAGCTAAGTCAAGGATCTGTGCAGAAGCTCTGCAAGAAGAGCTTGTCATATTCAGAAATAATTCGGCATCTGAAACAGATGATAAGATTACACTGTAGATATATCCTAACTTGACAGAATGAACACCTGCCATTAATAGGAGTAGGGCACTAAAAACCTGTGCAGTTGGGTTGAGGCATCAGTTTGACCTATATAAAGCTAAAGATTTCCATTTTAGAAACTAGTGATTCCTAAATAGGACCCTGTGAAAAATAACATTCTATACCTCACATTCCTCCTCCTCCTAAAAAAAGTCAATTAAAATGCAAAGGTTAAAGACAAAGAGAATCTTTAAAGCCACAAAAGAAAGACAATTAGTTACCTACAAAGGAGCACCCATAAGATGGCAGCTGATTTCTCAACAGAAACTTTGCAGGCAAGAAGGCTCCAAATATGTAAAGGAATGAAAAACAAGGATCTAAAACCAAGACTACTTTACCCAGCAAGGTTATCATTAAAAATTGAAGGGGTAATAAAGAGCTTCCCAGAGAAGAAAAAGCTAAAAGAGTTCATTACCACCAAATCAGTATAAGAAATGTTAAAGCATCATGTTTAGGGAGAAGAAGAATGAGGAGGAGAGGAGGAGAAGGAAAAGGAGAAGAAGAAGGAGAAGGAGAAAAGAAAAACAAAGAGGAACAGAGGAATAAAGAATAAAATGGCAATGAATATGTACTTATCAATAATCACTTTAAATGTAAATGGCTTAAATGATCCATCAAAAAACATTGGGTAGCTGAATGGATAAGATAACAAGACCCATATACAGAATTGGACAAAAGTAGATTTACAGTTATAAGTTTGCAAAACTCAGTTTATTCTTATATTATTACTTAATAGTTAGTATATCACTTTTCTATATGAAAAACCTACTTTTGCCTGCCCCTGTGTATGCTGTCTATAAGAGACACACCTCAGAATGACAGACACACACAGGCTAAAGGTAAAGGGATGATGAAAGATAATTTTTATAAATGGAAATGGAAAAAGGCTGGGGTAGCAATACTTATATCAGACGAAATCACCTTCAAAGCAAAAGCTATAATAAGAGACAAAGAAGGACACTACAAATGATAAATGGAGCAATTTCACAAGAGGATGTAACCCTTGTAAATATTTATGCACCCAACATCAAAGCCCCTAAATTTATCAAGCAAATCTGGATAGATATAAAAGGAGAGATCACCCCATTGACATCAATGGATACATATTTCAGACAGAATATCAAGAAGAAACAGTGGCCTTAAATGACCCACTACATCAAATGAATTTTTAAAATATCTTCAGAGCATTTTACCCCAAAGCAGCAGAATATACATACTTTTCAAATGCTAATGGAATATCACCTAGGATAGACCACATGTTAGGACACAAGCAAGTCTCAATAAATTTAAGAAGATTGAAGTGATATCAAACATCTTCAACCACAAAGATGTGAAACTGGAAATTAGTTATAATAAAAACACAGAACAACACACAAACATATGGAGGTTAAATAACACGTCACTAAACACTGAATGACTCAACAATGAAATCAAGGACTAAATCAAAACTTACCTGAGACAACTGAAAATGATCATGCACCAACCCAAACATATGGGATGGAATGAAAGCAGTCTTAAGAGGGAAATTCATAACAAATATATCTCAAGAAGCAAGAAAATCTCAAACAATCTAACTTTACACTTAAAGGGACCTGAAAAAGAACAACAAACAAAGCCCAAAGTAAATAGAAGAAAATAAAAATGATTAGAGTATAGATAAATGAAACAGAGATTTAAGAAAATGCAAAAGATCTATAAAACCAAAAGCTCATTCTTTGAAAAGACAAACAAGATTGACAAATCTTTATACAGACTCATAAAGCAAAACGATTATCTAAATAAATAAAATTACAAATGAAAGAGATTAACAATTGACATCACAGAAATACAATGACTGTGAGAAAATATTATGAACAAATATATGCCAACAAATTAGACAATCTAAAACACAATGTCTTCCAAAACTGACTTAGAAAGAATCATAAAATCTGTATAAACACATTACAACTAATGAAATTAAAGCAATAATCAAAAAAAACCCAATGAACAAAAGTTCTGGACTGGATGGCCACACAGGTAAATTTTACCAAACATTCAAAGAAATAATGCCTCCTTCCAAGAGGAGGGAAGCCTCCCAAGCTCATTTTATTAAGCCAGTATTATCCTAATTCCAAAACCAGATAAAGACACTACAATAAAAAAGTTATAGACCAATTGCCCTAATGAACATCGTTGCTAATATCCTCAATAAACTCTTAGCAAACCAGATCCAGCAATACATTAAAGAGATCAATAAATGTGGTACTCCACATAAACAAAATAAAGCACAAAAGTCCCATTTTATCAATGAATGCAGAAAAACATTTGAAAAAACACAGCACTCATTTATGGTAAAAATTCCAGGCAAAGTGAGAATACAGGGAATATACCTCAACATAATAAATGGCATATATGATAAACCCATAGCCAATATCATATTCAATGGGCAAAAATTAAAGTGTTTTCCTTAAGATTAGGAACACAGGGATCTTCGCTATCACCATTCTTATTCAATAGAGTACTGGAATCCTAGCCACAGAAATCAAAAAGAAAAAAAAATACTTCCAAATTAGAAAGAAGTAAAACTGCTATTTTTTGCAGATGACATTACACTGTGTTTAGAGACCCCTAAAAATCACACCAAAAACTATTGGAATTGATAATGAATTCAGTAAGGTAGATGGATACAAAAAAAATATCCAGAAATCAATTGCAATTTATACACCAAAAATGAACTATAAGAGTCCTGGCTGGTGTGGCTCAGTTGGTTGGGCATCATCCTTCAAACCAAAGGGTTGCCAGTTTGATTCCTGGTCAGGGCACATGTGGAAGGCTACCAATTGATGTTTCTCTCTCACATCAATATTTCTTTCCTGCTCTTTCTCCCTCCTTTCCTCCCCTTTCTAAAATAAATAAATAAATAGATAGATAGATAAATAAATAAATAAATAAAAATAAAGTTAAAAATTAACTATCATAAAAGGAAACTAAAAAGAAAAAATTCCAATATCAGGGAATAAAGTTAACCAAGGTGGTAAAAAAGAATTATCATCATGAAAATGTCCATGCTACTCAAAACAATCTATGGATTAAATGCAATTCCTATCAATACACCAATAGTGTATTTCAAAAAAACTATAACAGATATTACAAAGATTTGTGTGAAGTCTCAGAAGACCCCAAATAATCACAGCAATCTTGAGAAAGGAGAACAAAATTAGAGCACTCATGCTACCTGGTATCAAACTGTACTACAAGTCCATAGTAATCAAAACAGCATGGTACTGGCATAAAAATAAACTATAGATAAATGGAATAAAAAGAGGGTGCAGAAATAAACACACATCTTTATGGTCAATTAACATTTTCCAAAAGAGGTACAATAAGGTAAAGACAGTTTATTAATAATTAGTACTGGGAAAATTGGACAGATATATGCAAAAATATGAAAATAGATAACCTAATTACACCACACATAAGAATAAGCTCAAAATAGATTAGACTTAAATGTAAGGTTTGAAACCATACAACTGCTAAAAGAAAACATAGGCAGTGAAATCTTGGATATTTCTCATAGCAATTTTTTTTCTAATATATCTCCTTAGGCAAGGAAAACAAATAGGACTACATCAAACTAAAAAGTTTTTTCCACAGCAAAAGAAACCCATTAACAAATTAAAAGACAAACCCATTTAAAGAAAGGTCATATTTGCCAAAGAAATCTGATAAAAGGTTAATAGCCAAAATTATAAAGAACTCATGCAACTTAACATTAAAAAATAACAATACAATTTAAAAAATAGGCAAAAGGCATAAACAGACATTTCTCCAAAGAGGATGTACAGATGACTGATAGAAAAATGACAAGATGCTCAACATTGCTAATCATCTGGGAAATGCAAATTAAAACCACCATGAGATATCACCTCACACCTGTCAGAATGACTATTATCAGTAAATCAACAAACAACAAGTGTTGGCAAAGTTGTAGCAAATCAGGAACCCTCATGCGCTGTGGGTAGGAGTGCAGATGGTGCAGCTACTATGGAAAACAGTATGGAGTTTCTGAGTTTCTACAAAAGACTAAAATCAAAACTAACGTTTGGCCCAGCATTTCCACTTCTGGAAATATATCCAAAGAAATATGAAACACTAATTCAAAAAAAATATGAATCTTCATGTCCATTCCATGTTATTTACAATAGCCAAGATTTGGAAGCAGCTCAAGTGCCCATGAAGTGGCCATAAAAAAAGAAAGAACTCTTACCCTTTTTAACAGCATAAAAGGACCTGGAGAGTACTATGCTAAGTGAAATAAGCCAGTCAGAAAAAGAAAAATACCATACAATTTACTTATGTAGAATCTAATGAACAAAATTAACAAAATAAAAACAGACTAAGAGATACAGAGAATAAAGTGACAGCTGTTGAGCACAGACGGAATTGGGGGCTGGGTAAAAAAAATGAAGGAATTAAGAAAACAACAAAAATAACCTCATAGACACAGACAACAGTCCCATGATTACCAAAGAAAAAAGGAATTGGGAGGAGGTAGAAATGTGTGTAGGAGGATATTTTGGGACAGGAGACTTAACTTTGAGTCTTCAATACGAAATACAATACACAGGTGATATATTATATTATAGAATTGTAGCCATGAAATTTATATAATTTATTAACCATTGTCACACCAACAAATTCAATTAAAAGTGATATATAAATGATCAATGAATATATATGAAAATTAGGAATATGACAATTAAAACTACCATGTGATACCGTTTTATACTTACAAAAGTAACTAAAATTAAAAAGACTGGTATCATCAACTGTTGGGGATAATGTGGAGAATCTGACACTTCTACATGTTGCTACGCAAGTATAAAATGTAACAAACACATTGATAAAATGTATGGAAGATTCTTACAAAATTGATCATGGATATACTCTGTGATGCAGAAATTCTACTCCTAGGTATTTAGCCAAGAGATTTAAAATTAAATATTCAAGAAAAGACTTGAATAAAAATGTTCAGACCACTTTTATTCATAGTAGTCAAAAACTGGAAGCAACCTTAATATTTATCATGAGAAGAATGCTTAAAAGACAAAATTCTAACCTGGCCAGCATGGCTCAGTTAGTTGGAGCATTGTTCTATAACTGAAGCCTTATGGGTTTGATTTTTGATCAAAGCACATACCTAGGAAATGGGTTTGATCCCCAGTTTGGGTGCATACAGGAGGCAACCAATCGATGCTTCTCTGTTGCATTGATATATCTCCCCCTCTCTCTTCTTTTTTCTCTCTTCTACTCTCTCTTTCTCTCTCTCTAAAAGTAATGAAGAAATGTCCTCCAATGAGGATAAAAAATTCTTTGAAATTAAAAATATGATTACTAAAAATGTGGTATATTTGTGGGACAATAGGGAATAGGAAATTACCAAAAAACTTAAAAGCAAAGTCAAATTAAATAAAAATACAAGGAAAATATTAACAACAAGAATTATTCAACAAGATTCATGATCCTCATTGAACAAATATAAGAAATTGGAAAAGAAATTTTTACATTTTATCAATGTAAAAATATAAGAACAAACTTTAGAATCCCATAGGCAGCCAAACCTTGAATTAAGAGATGGGTTTCTATTTAATAGTTCTAAAGAATATAAGTAGAATAAATGAAATTAAAAATATCACTCACATATGTTATATACTCTAACTTTAGGATCTTTGCATATTGGATTTTTTATCCTTATAAGAAAAATCAGAAATGGAGGGACTTATTACTATTATGCAAGAATTCTTATGTATTACTTAAAATTGAAAAATGTTTTGGAATACTTTTTAAAGAAAGATAGCCATTAGGAAATATTTTTCCCAACCAACCAATCACTTTGTAAGATGATAAACAATTCTATATATAATAGCTCCAATTTCTTTCTGGCTAACTTTATGGAACAAAGTGATTTTCAAAGGGAAGACCAACTGTTTTTTAACATTTATGTGGCCTATACTACCAAGACATGGAGTCAAAGTAGTTCTACCTAATATCAGAAACAAACACAAAGAGGCTACCAAAACAATGAGACAAAGAAACATGGCCCAAATGAAAGGACAGATCAAAACTCCAGAAAAAAAAAGAGCTAAATGAAATGGAGATAAGCAATTTATTAGATGCAGAGTTCAAAACATCAGTTATAAGTATATTCTAGTAACTTAGTGAGGACATCAGCAGCATAAAAAAGATCCAGTCAGACATTAAGTGTGCACTAATTGAAGTAGATATCAATTTACAGGGAAACAACAGTAGAGTGGATGAAGCTGAGAATCAAATCAATGATTTGGAGCATAAGGAAGCAAAAAACAACCAGTCAGAACAATAAGAGGAAATATGAATCCAAAACAATGAGGACAGTGTAAGCATCCCATGGGACAACTTTAAGCAATCCAACATTCACTTCATATGAATGCCAGAAGGAGGAGAAAAAAAGCAAGAAACTGGAGATCTATTTGAAAAAAATATGAAAGGAAACTTCCCTAATTCAGTGAAGGAAATAGATATACAAGTTCAGGAAGCACAGAGAGTCCCAAACAAGAGATACAAAGAGGCCCACTCAAAGACACATCATAGTTAAAATGCCAAAGGTTAAAGATCAAGATATGGGAGTGTGGTGGAAGAGAATGGGTGAGACATGAGGGGATTGAAAAGTACAAAGAGGTAGCCACAGAATAGCCATGGGGATGTAAAGTACAGTATAGGAAGGGGAATAGCCAAAGAACTTATACATATAAGGGTGGGGGTCTGCCTGAGGGAGGGTGAGGTGCTGGGTGGAGGACCAAAGGGGGAAAAATCAGGACAACTATAACAGCATAATCAATAAAATATAATTTTAAAAGATTATGTGGCCTGAGTTCTAAATACTTGACCTATACTTTCTGATGGAAAACAAGCAGCAAGAAAAATAGACAGCCAGCTCAATAAGCCACACACACACACACACACACAGACAAATTTTTACTCAGTTTTTGAGGATAATTTTGATGGTATGGGGAAATTTTTATACATTTTCTTATATATTAAAAGGGAATTACTTGTTACTAATGTCATTCAATGAAATATTGTTAAATACAAAAAAATTTATATGTGTGAATATGAAATGTACATATTAAATGATTTGCCAGCATTCAAAACAATATGAGACCTGCTTTTGCATATTCAAGATTAAATATGGTACTAAGAGAATGTGATTTTTGTTACAGTGGCATGAGCTACAACCCTATGTTTACCACTCAGAGGTCATGTTCATGGAATCGAAGAATCTCACTTTTATCTATTAAATGAAAATAATACATGCAGTGTAGATTTAACATAAATTTTAATATATAAAATATATGAAATCTTAAACATTATTAATACTCAGAAATTATTTTGTAATTGTTTTGGCTTCATGGTTCTACAATAAAATGCAGTGTCCTAACTAACATGCAATCACCAGGCTCTTTATCATCAAAAACTTTCTCATCTCTCGAAAATTATATGTGTTTTCAGCAATATCTAAGCACTTCCAGTTTCTTCAATGTGCCACTGTCATTCACTTCTAGCACTTTGCACGTGTTTCTTCCTGCCGTTGTCACTCTATTCTTCCATGTAAATATGTTCCAGCTTTTAACTTCTCATCTATATCTTATTCCTTTTTTGTTCATTGACATATTCATTCATTACACAGTGACAGTTCCTATTTTTCAGGGGCTGCATTTGAGTCAGAACACCAGAAATAAATTTAAAAAATACCATACCATCATGGAGCTTACAATTGAGTTGGTCGACACAAACCTATGTGCACATGCATACATATATACAAGATCTGTTCAGAAAAATTCCATTCATTGTTAATATAAAAACAACGGTTTGTGTGACATCCATGTAACCTGGCAGCCAAGGAGAGAGGACTGGAATATCCATGTATGAGCAATGATGATTTAACTGTACTAGTCAGTGGGAACAATAGATGCCATGAGTGAGCATGTGTGCTGTGTGGTCATCACATTCAAAATGACTGAGCAACTGGAGCAATGAATCTGCATGAATTTTGCATTAAGCTTGAACATTCCTCCACATAAACTATTAGGATGATTCAGAAGGCTTTCCAGAACAATGAAAAGAGTGCAGCACAAATAAAAGGGTGGTACAAACACTTCAAAAATGTTCACAAATCTGTTGAAATTGGTCCATGTTCTAGAAGGACTGCAACAAACAGAACACTTGAGAATATTGAATGTGTAGGGTTGCAATCAATAAAGATCGGCAACTGACAGTGCCAAAATTAGAAGCTGATCTGGGGATTCCAAAATCTTGTGTCCGAGATTTTGATGCTGGATCTTGGCATGAAACGTGCTGTGGCAAAATTTGTTCCACAGTTTCTGCTACCAGAGCAGAAGCAGCATAATGCAGCAATTGCTAATGATTTGATTCAAACCACTGCCAATGAGCAGACTTCCTCAGGAAGACCATAATTTGAAGGGTACTGAGGCAGCATCATCCTATGTACAATGTTTCCTGTGCCTTGTTTCTTCTTCAATAAGTGTCTCTATTTTTTTGTATTATAGGCTGGGTACTTTCTTAATAGACCCTGTATATAGATATCTAACATGTATGAGTATATAGCATAAAATCTATTGGTAATAAGAGCTATGATAAAAATGAAGCTACAAGTTATAAGACAGTGTGGATTTCACAAAGTAAGATAGAGCTGCCAGTAGGACACATGAAGTCACAGACAAAGAGCACTTAATGTACAATTGAGTAGGACTGAGAAATTCAGATTCATTTAAGTCTTAGATAGATTTGGAGCAGAAGAGTAGGAAAATCTGATTGGCATTTAAAAAAAAATCCTGAGATTTGCTTTATGGGGAAAGTTTCACAGAATATCAAGAAAGGAATAGAGGTTAAATGTTCAGGGTAAAATAAGAAAATTGTTTTTATTAATGTCATAATAGTGGAACTGAAATAAAGGCATTGTTACTAGTTGTTTTCAAGAGAAATCAACTCTAACATCCTGATGAAATGTGAACGTGAGAGACAGAAGAGCAAGACTGACATGTAAGCATGTTGGTGATTGGTACTCCCATGTACTAAGATGAGATGACAGAGAAGGGCACTTAGGGGAAAATCATGATTCCTTTTTAGCACAAATTGCATTTGAGATTCCTGGTAGTTTTCCAAAAGAAAATACCACTCAGTGGAATTTAAAAGGAAATATTACACAGAAGTTGCTGACATATTGGTGGTATTTAAAACCATGGGGAAAAGGTTTATCTAAAGAAGAGAAAATAGTGGAACTAACCCTATGTAGCTAATTTTTTTTATTAATAAAGAAAAAGAAAGAAGTAGCAACCAAGGAAAGTTTGCAGAATAAGTTATTCTGAAAGTGTAATGAAGAATTTATATTAGAGTACAAGCTAAGTTATTATAAAACAAAAATCTGAACACATATATGATTAAACAGAAATCTATTTTTAATGTATTAGTCCAAGGATACACAAGTCAGGCTTATAGGGTAGTCTTGTCATGCTCAACATGGCTTCATTTCTAGGCCAATATGTTTACTTTTGTTCCTATCATCTCCCAGCAAGAGGAAAACAAGAAATTGGCAGAGGGGGGTTACTTCTGTTCTTAAAAGCCCATGACCCAGAAGAGGCACACATCACTTCTGCACACATCCTAACAGCAAGTACATAGTATCATGGTCCTACCCAGCTGCTACAGGAGTTGACAGTATAATTCAATCAAATAGCAGTGTCCAGATAAAACTGTATAGGTAGACAAGAAAGAAACAGATAACTGGGAGTTTCTTCCACAAAGCCGAGACTACACTGATCAACTTTGTAGAATGTTGCTATGAGGTCCAGTAATTTTAGGACAAGTAAGTAAATGTTAAATTTGCCAAAATGGCGCTTAATAGTGATATTGACTTAGTTGGGTTCAGTGGAATAGTGGAAACATGAGTCTTATTGCCATGGGTGAAAGAATTGGAATGTTTGGGAGTACAGACAATAAATTTGGAAGAGCAATAACCTAATTTTTAAGAAGAAGATGACTGTAGTACTGGTTTCCTGTCAAAATCACTCTCCTTAATGTAAAATAAGCAAAGGAAATGCAAACAGAAAACACAGAGTTATGTAATACAAAATTTAAAAAGAACTTGATATATATTTGAGAACATAAAACATTGTTTTCAGTATTGTGTCCTAATTTGTTTTAGAATGGTTTTGTGGAAGGGAAAACAATGCTCATAAAGAATCAGCATGTCTAATGAGAAGACAAACAAAAGAGGGCAAATTAAAAAAAAATAAAAGGAAAAACAATTTCAAAATTCCACAAACTCTGTAATCTAAACTCTATAGAATTATAACTATTGAGAATACCAACACTAGTTTGTTCCCTTGATAGTGGATTTCAAAAACAGGGGAAGCATAAAGATAGAAAAGTTTAATAACTTTCTTATTTATAAAAAATACATGTGTGACCAGATAACTTGGATATATCCCAGCAGAGTGGGAAAGATTGTAAGCCAATGTAAAACAAGAAGAGACTTAGAAAATCTTTAAATAACCTCAATGTATTTATATCCCTAGGATTCAATGATAAACACACAAAGGTACTTAAAGAATTGTATTTTTATATCCTTTAAGCCCATTAGTTTGATAGATGTTCACAGGACAGGAAAATCCTGGAAGTTAAAATGATAAAAGGGTTTTTTTTAAACTATTAAAGATTTTGATAATTACAACACCTAGTTTACCTTAACTCCTCAGCATACATAGTCAGATGACTATTAGGTAAATACTGCATGGGGGAATTCAGGAATTTTGTAAAAGCAAATATTAAAATATATTTGAGTTTTCACTTCTGTTGTATTGTCCTTTAATTTTTTGAAAAGGTGTTATTTCAATTTATACTTCTAAATCTTTTTAAAAAGTGAATTTTAAATCTCTAGTGTTCACATATGTTTAAAGCCATTTTATATATAAATAATCAGTTATTGAGTTGGTGAGAATTGATATCTTTATAAAGTAAAAATTTTAAAAAGCAGATTTGCTTGACTTCAAAATCAGTTTATTTTATTGTATCCTACTGTCGTCAAAGAGCATGTATGATTCAACAGTTACTGTAAAACATAATGTATAATGTGAACATAATTACTCATTGGTAACAGGCAAAACAAGTTGACATTAAGAAGGAACAATTCTTTTTCAATCCATCCTTCATTAATAAATGATTTTTAATTGTTTATTGTATTTTTTCAGTACTGTTTAAGCCCCTATACCTCTTCTCCCCTGCAATCACCACATGTTGTCCATGTCCATGAGTCCTTTGTCCTTTCTGCTTGACCCCTCCAACCCCTAACTAACATGGTAGAATGAGTCCATTTGACTTTCTCTAAAACTAATAACTTATTTTCAAAAAACAAGTGCTGGAAACAGCCTAAGTGCCCATCGGCAAATGAGTGGATAAAAAGACTGGTGCATTCACACAACGGGATACTATGCAGTAGAAAGAAAGGAGGAACTCCTACCCTCCACAACAGCATGGCTGGAACTGGAGAGCATTACGCTAAGTGAAATAAGCCAGGCGGTGAAAGACACATACCATATGATCTCACCTATAAGTAGAACCTGAGGAACAAAAAAAACAAAGCAGCAAAATAGAACCAGAGATGTGGAAATAGGGAACAAACTGACAGTGGCCAGAGGGGAGGAGAGAGACAGTAACAGGGAAAAAGAAGGGGAAGGATCAAAGAACATGTGTAGAGGAGCCATGGGCATAGACAATGGGGTGGAGATTGGCTGTGGAAGAGGGTCAGGGCAGAAGAGAGCCACAGGGAAAATGTGGGACAACTGTAATTGAAGAACAAGTAAATAAATAAATAGCCAAATAAAAATAAGAAAATAGATTAATTGGTATATAAATAGGAAATATCCAATGTTTTGACATAAAATCTGATTTGTTGAAAACCTTAGCTTTTGGCTCACACCTTTTTAAATATAAGATTTTAAAAGACCACAAATTAAAAATCATATTCTTATAACTGTGAGAACGACAGTAAAATAAACATAAAGGAAACATTTCGTTTGCTCCAAAAACAGTGTTTGTCACAATTGTTATGAAATAACTATAGTCCCAAAATTTATCTTCTTTCTAATAGCAAAAGTAAATTCCTTCTAATAACAAAAATAACCTGCTCAATTCTGTCTTTCATCCAGAAAGATTATTTTTATGTGCATGTGATGTACAACAATAAATAAGTGAACCTCTGCCCCTGCCTGAATGCTTGATGTTATTTTGGAAAGCCATGTATAGATAGATCTAGGTGTTCCTGACAACTCCCAGCTTTCTTACATCTGGATGAAAAGTTGCAGGGCATTTGGAATCCTGAGGTCAAAGCAAGTTCAGTCAAAACCTGTTGGAGCACCCTCAGTGCAAACGTGACTAACAGCAGAGCACATGCATTACGGTGTGCAGTTTTAACAAATGGATTCCCTTCACACTTCTGCGTTTGAATGAACACATGTAAACTGTAAGAAAGAATGAATCCAAACTATAAGAACTAATCAATGTCCAAACACACACAGGTGCAGACTGACTCAAACCTATGCAAGAGAAATAGCAAAGGTAAGGCTTTATATTCATGCTTGTCAGAAGATCCTTTAACTATGCATATCTGCTTAGAGTGTTTATATTCAAAATACTTTCATTTTGCATTGTTATATAATTTCATTTTGCAAAATTATATAATTTTTTTCTAAATTTTAAAACAATCCAGCTAATACTTCTAAATCATTTATTTTTTGCAAAAATGATCCTTTAACAGGATTTCTCATTCAATGCCAAACTAATAGGCAAATACTGTTAGTGTCTGTTTTTTAGGGTTAAGGAAAAATGTTCAGACGGAGTAAGGCTACCTGATTGCTAAGCAGACTATATGAAATTCTGGAATTAATAACATCAAAATATATTTCTAATTGTGTAATAATGTTGGAAAATGTTTTCATAGAGATTTTAAAAATATTTCTTAAAATCATGCTTCATTATCTAGTCTCTGGTACCATTATTTTCTATAAAGAGGAGTTATTTTTTAAGGAAAGACTATGCTAAGCCACATATTTTAAAAATATCAGGATTACTGTGAAAATTAATTTTCAATATCAGTGATTTAAAAAATAAAAAGAGCAAAGATATATTCTTGTGGCAACAATTGGTAGAGGTCACTGAACCTTAAAATTTTGGCTTACAGCATTGAGGCAAATGTTATGTATTTTTTAAAAGTATGTTTATTGATTATTCTATTACAGTTGTCCCATTTTTTCCTCCTTTTTATCCCTCTCCACCCTTTACCCACCTCCCACCAGAATCCCCCTCCTTTAGTTCATGTCCATGGGTTGTAAATATAAGTTCTTTGGCTTCTCCATTTCCTTTACTATTCTTAACCTCCCCCTGTCTATTTTGTACCTACCAGTTACACTTCTTATTCCCTGTACCTTTTCCCCTATTCTCCACCCTCTGCCTCCATGCTGATAAACATCCATGTGATCTCCATTTCCATGTGATTCTGGTCCTGTGCTAGTTGTTTGCTTAGTTTGTTTTTGTTTTTGTTTTTTTACATTTAGTTGTTGATAGTTGTGAGTTTGTTGTCATTTTACTGTTCATAGTTGTGATCTTTTTGTTAGATCAGTCCACTTAACATTTCATATAATCAGGGCTTAGTGATGATGAATTCCTTTAACTTGACCTTACCTGAGAAACACTTTATCTGCCCTTCCATTCTTGATGATAGCTTTGCTTAACAGAGTAATCTTGGATGTAGGTCCTTGCCTTTTATGATTTTGAATACTTCTTTCCAGCCCCTTCTTGCTTCTAAGGTTTCTTTTGAGAAATCAACTGACAGTCTCATGGGAACTCCTTTGTAGGTAACTTTCTCCTTTTCTCTTGCTGCTTTTAAGATTCTCTCCTCTTTCATCTTGAGTAATGCAATTATGATGTGCCTTTGTGTGTGCTTCCTTAGGTTCAAATTATTTGGAACTCTCTGAGCTTGCTGGACTGGGAGTCAGAAGGAGAAGAGGAAGAGCAAGAAATTGAAAACTTATTTGAAAAAATAATGAAAGAAATCTTTGCCAGTCTGGCAAAGGAAATAGACTTTCAAGAAGTCCAGGGATCTCAGAGAGTGTTGTATATTTCTTAAAGAAAAATTTCCCAAATTAAAATAATGATCTATGACACATAAAAATGATGAATTGAAATTGAGATCTAGTGAATCAGAATATTCTGTAAAAACGCCAGGGAATTCATATTTTTGGTAAGTAAGCTATGTGATTCCTATAATTATACAATTTTTGAAGAAATGTTTTATTATATTTCATAAACTTCTAAAGGTAAAAGCTAATAAAATTGGTCATATGACCTCTTTTGTTCTAAATAAAGATACTATAATATTAACTGTGTTTTTGCTAAATTTTGACAAATACATATACCTGTGTAGTCCATAATGCTACCCGGAGGTAGAATATTTCCATCACCCCAGGAGTTTCTCTAATGCCCTAATCAATTTCTGTCCCACATGCATGGAAACAATGGCTATTCCAAGCATTTTTGTGTTTTTTTTTTACCATAGATATGACCTGTATGTTCATTAATGTCATAAAAATGGAATCAAGTCTCCTTTGTTTGAGGCTTCTTTCACTCAGCATAAGGATTTGGAGATTAACCCATGGTGTTGCATACACTGGTAGTTTCTTATTTCTATGTAGCGTTTCATTTTATTAATATATCGAAATATATTTATTAATCTTCCTACTGATAGATATATGGAATGTTTCCAGTTTGGGGCTATTATGAATAAAGCTGCTATGAGCATTCTTGTGCAAGTATGTTGAGGACACATGTTTTCATTTTTCATGGGTAAATACTTAGAATTGGAATGGCAGGGTCATAGAGTAGGTATAGTTTTAATTTTATAAGCAATGTCTAGACACTTTTCCAAGGCAGCTGTAACATTTCACACTGGCACCAATAATATGAGCTCCGGTTACTGTATGAACTTCCATCATTTGGAGTGTTTTCAGACTTTTACAGTTTTGATTTGCATTTCCTTGGTGAATGATTGTGAGAACATTTTCATGTGCTTACTGATGATTCAGAGACTTTTCATGATGATTTTTTTACTTAAGAGTGTGTCCATTTTTATTGATTTGTTACTTTAAGTAAACTCTTGCTTATTGCACTTTGGGGCATGGTCTCATTCCAGAAAGGAGACCTGGTCCTGAGTGAGACAGCCTAGGGCTAGCCAGTAGTGTGTGGGTTCTTCACTTGAGGCAGGAAAGGTTTCACAGTACCAGCTGAGGTGATTTTGAGAGTACATTTATTAAAGCTGGGGACAGTGAAACAAGGAAGGGCTTAGGCTAGAGGAAAAGAAGAAGGCCTAGGTGGGGCTGCTCTGGTCTCTAGAAACGCTCTAGGAAAGAAATGAGCCGAGGTGGAGCTGCTTTGGCTCACTGAGAAGTCAGAGAAAAGGGTACCTTGGGGACAGTTTTAGGGGGTTATCCCAGGACCAGCTGCTGCTGTCCATTGCTCCTCTGGTTGCAAGTCTCATGGGGACACTTAGGGTTTAGGAGATGTGTGCCTGTGGGGGAAAAAAGAGAGGGAAGGGGAAGGCACGGGTGTGCTCCCGGGAGAGAGACTGAGCACTAGGCTCTTTGTTTTAAAGGTTTTATTTTTATTTATTTTTATCTTTTAGTAGGTTGATATTACAATATTTATCAAACTAATGCCATGGGTTAATAGAAACAGCAAATAATTAAACTGCAAGTTATATATTATAAAATTCTATCTATAACCTAAAGTCTCTAATGTTTTCATTCACTACCTAACTAAAAAACCCAAGAAAGGCAGGGCACCCACTATAATAAAGTACTTCAAAACAATTGGTAATTTCCATTTATCAAAATTGTGGGGTTTGCAATCAAGAAAAAAATTATTTTTGAACATTCTGTAACATGCATTTAAACAAGATAGAAAAATACATTGTAAACACGTAATGATGTCTGTAAATACATTATCTTAAATATTCTCATAGGCAATGGGTTGGTGATGGCACACACATAACATGAAAATTCTAAGATAAAAAATTGACAAGAGGGAATTTCAGGGGGGAATGGGTAGGGTTTACAGGAACAAATTTGGAGGACACATGGACAAAAACTAGGGGTGGGGGTAATGGGGGGGAAGAGGGGAGGGTTGGGTGGGTGGGCTGGAATGGGAGTAGGTGGGAGAAAACTGTACTTAAACAATGATTAAAATAAAATTTAAAAAAAATTGACAAGAAACATATCAGCTGAATGCTAACACACAAGAAACACTCCCATCTCCCCATTTAAAAAAAATTATATAACACTGTCAGAAATCTTTAAAAACTGCATATTTTAATAAGAAATAAATTAAATACAGAATGATAATACTGACAACTGAAGCATTCAGAGATTTTAAAAGGCATGCTTATTTCCAGTTAATCCAAAATGTTTCAGCTAAGTTTGTCCAAAGCCAACACAACTCCTAAGTGTCACACATCTATTTCACACATTTACTTTCTTACCTATAATAAACATTTACGATGTCCAGGTATTACACTGCATAGATGATACTGGATCAAATGCTGGTATTGATTTTAAACTACTATTACCTCAAGTGTTTGTGTGTCACAAATTTCTTTAACCAACCAAACAAAATAAAAATAAAAATGACAGCATGTATTGTAAATAAATAAAACAATTGTATGTGTAATGGAAAAGTAGTGGCACAATAAACCAAAGTTAGCTGCTACAATGTACATCTATTGCACAGTAAATAAACAGAAAACAATTTCCAAGTGAGACGAAACAATAGAGGCAGTCATCTCAAAGGTGATTGCTGAGCTTACTGATGACCTTTCCTAATTTTCATTCTGGAAAACATTGTCTTTTGAATGACCCCAACTTAGATTGGTTTCTACCACCACAGATCACTTGGGTTGTCCATCCTCTTTCTAGTTTTAATAACCTATGTTCCATCCTACACACAAACATCTTTTATTTTTTTTAACTTAAAAGAATGTAAAAAAACTAGCATCATTGTACATATACATACATGACTATATATAGGTTTAAGCTTCCAGTGTCTCATGAAGTACAGTTAATTATGTAGTTGAAGTGATTTGTGCACAGAGCCTACATCTGTGTCAACACCTAAGTAATCATCTGCTCAGTACCAGTGGTGCCAAATATCAAGGGGTCCTCAGCTCTTCAGCTTGTTCCTGCCTACATACCTGCACACGTCAAAGGTAAGCAGTAAGCTGTTTTGAGGGTTCTCAAAGGCTGAAAGTTTAGGGGGGATTGCAACAGAATACTCATCAGCTCTACCAGGTGTGTCTTTTCAGGGTTGTGGTCTCCACTGATTGGTCAGTGGTGGGACAGGCAGTCATTAGTCATTGCAGCTTGTTCAGGCTGTTGCCCATCTGGTTTTCCTGCTTTTCTGCACCTGGAGCTGAAATACAACTGAGGCCTGGATGTAATCTCGAAGGAGGTGACCTTCTGCATCTGGCTGTAAATTGTTTGGCCAGTTTATTCCATTTGCTGAGGAACTTTTCTAGCTTCTTACTATCCTGCCTCATCAGGAAGACTATGTAATTATGAATAATATGTATTTACATAGGAAAAATAAAGAATACCTGTTTTCTCTTTCTTCAAGCATTCAGTAAGGTTCCAAACATAGGGATGTTTTAGTATAAAGGCAACCTCTCTCAGAGCAGAATGTAAGGTAAAAACTCTGCTGAAAGAGGCTTTTTCCTGTGGCCTGTTATCCTAGTTGATTATGAGACTATAACAATCTTCTTGTCCCAGTTAAGAAAACTGAAGCTCTAAACTACAGCTGGTGTAAAGAAAGGTAGGAAACCAAGATACGGTAAGCCACATGGTCAATCCCAGCGCTACAAAGGATAATAGATAAGAAAGGTCCCATCAGCAATTATTCTTAAAAATGTTTTTCTGCAATGTGCCTTCTGAGTCTCCAGATACCTTTCATAGAGGGTTTACTATAGTTCCACAGGTTGTTAAATCATGTATATTATTTTTTCAGTGTTTTATTTCTCTGAACTTCAGTTTTGATACTTTATATTGCTTTATCTTGAAGGTCGCTGATTTGTTTTTTCTTCTATCATTTCATCCTGTTAAATTATGTAGACTGCATTTTCTTCTTTTTATCATTTTTAGTAAAACTTTTGTTTATGTTGAATAATATGTAATTTTTATATTGTTGGTATGTTAGTTACTCACAAATCAGCTTGACTTTTTTGAGGCTTATATTAAAGATTTTTAATGGAAGTCTCTTGTGGGTTTTATTCTACTGTGAGTTTTTCTGTACTACCAAGGCCTGATTTTTCTAGGATATTTATTGAATTAAAAGTAGTCAACAAACTTTCTCTACAGGGGATTACTAAAATTTAGCATTACAAAATGAATTTTTTAATTCTATGTTTTCTATGAATTATGATCATTTAAATAATATTAAACAATTTTTTTAAAGTTAGGTAAAATTCTGCATTATCCAACTAGAACTCATTTTTCAGTATGAATTAATTAACCCTTCTAATGTTTTTTAATATAATTAATTAACTATTTTAAACTTTTCACCTTTACTTAGGTCAGTTTTGATGATTAGCACTTCTCTAGGTAATCATACATTTTTCTTACGAAGTCACATGCATTTTCTTTAAATAAGCTTAACTTGTTTTTCTAATATTACTTCTATATTTATTTACTTCTACCTAAGTTGCTGAGAACTTATCAACTTTATTAGGTACCAATGAAATAATTAAGAATTCTTATTTTATATATTTGTTATTTTTGTTGTTTAAGTTTAAAAGGTAATTCTTCATTCTTTGCAATATTTCTTTCTTCTTTAATAAATTATAAATAGCTATAAACTTTCTACCCTAAAGCATTTACTTCATTTAATGTGAATTGATATAGAGTGTATTCCTTTTCATTATTTTCTCAGTTGTTTGAAATTTTGTTGGTTTAACTATATTCTGTGATTCTATGGTCAAATTAAATTTTCTCAAATTTGCAAGTAGTTAAGGGTCTTGACACACTTTTTAGTTGTCATATATAAGTTTATTCAAATATTATAAGAAGAAATAGCCTATAAGGACAGTCAAATCTTAACACTTTAAGTTTTCTTTGTGGCCACAAATTGAGAGGTTTTACTAATAGCTCATGTAGTAGATATTTATATAATATATGTATATTATGTACTTGAAAAAGTTAATGTTCTCATTTTCTCTTTTTTTCTATCCTTTCTACTCTGTCTCCTAACTCCTCTTTCTTTCCTACTTTTCTATAATGATGTTAATTTATTTTACTGTGGAATAAACCAAGGACATATATAGCATGTCTACATCTCCTTATCAGTGCTCTGCTGGGTATTTATTCTCAATTTTCTATCTGATATGAATATTTCTACATTCATGCTCATTTTGTTTTTGTCTGTATTTCTGTTGTAAATTATGTTCAACCTTATTTTATCACTTGGTCTGAATATGTTATTGTTTTGGAAATAACATATAGTTAATTTGTTTTGTGTTAACCCAGTTTGAGATTGCATTATAGAAGAATTAAATCTATCCACACTATATATGTTAGATATGAAGTGTTGTTGGATATGACTAGTTAATCTACTTTTATGTATTCATTACTTATTTTCAATTATTTATTTTTCTCTTTTCTTATTTTATGTTACTCCTTTTTAAACATTCATTTCTTTTCTTGACCTTGTTAATTTAAATGTTTTATTGTCTATTAAATTTCATTGATAAATTTAACTCTTTCTCTGCTATTTTTTCACTACATTTTCCCCATTCCAATCATTTGATTTTTCTTCTCTCTTGTATACTCTTCCCTTTTCTGCACACGTTTTGATCAGATTTTGAAAACAATTTACTTATCTCTTCTACCCATAGACCTCAGATATTGCTGAAATTCTTTATTCATTTTAGATTGTCTATTAATACATTGTTACTCAGTATAAAATCTCTTGTAAGACATATTATTTAGCATGCTTCTGTTTTTCCTATCACCTTCCATATTTGGGGGGACACTGCTTTGCTTCATATGTTATATGATTAAAATTATTTTAAAGTTTTTTTCTCAGATGTCATGTACTTGTATGATATCTTCAAATTCTTGCATATCTTCATAGATTTTTCTTCCCTCTCGACCATAAATACATTTGTGAGATATTGAATGATTTGGTTGTAATCATTTCCTCTCAGTCATCCGTGAATATCATTTAATAATTGCCAAACTTATAAAGCCAGACAAATATTGTATACAAGTTACAAAACAATAGTTTGTTATGCCTGAAAGCATAAAGCTATTTTTCTCTTTCAGGTTAGACTTCAGTAATTTTACGAGGATGTGCCAGGGTTTGTGTTTTATTTAGCTTAGGTTTTTTTCTTTTTCTTTCTCATGAATTCATCCTTAATTTTCAGAGCACTTTCAAATTTAGATTTAGTCTTTTCAACTCAGGAAAATCTTCATTAATAATTTTTAACTACTGCCATTTTTTAAGTGTTCTTAAAAAATGCTCCCAGAGTTTTAGATATATTAGCTGTTCTGGATATAATTTCTCTTCTGTTAATATCTTCTTCCTACTTGATAAAAATGCTTAGGCCCTTCTTGAGTAAATGGAATTGCCTCAAAAGCAAATGTGGGAGCTCACAGGTGAAAGCTGTCAGCTCCGCATGTGCCTCCTATGTGGCCTGCCCCGCCTTCCTTGGAGAGGGGCCTGAGCAGCACATCTCAGGCCCGCCACAAAGGGTAAGAAAAAACATTTGAATCTTTATCCAGTTTGTTTAAAGAAGCTTAAAAGAATATATCAACAATGTAATAAGATAATACTGTTCGAATGAAGGAGGTAAAGAGAAATTGAAAACAAGACTGTAAGATAAGGAGATAGAAATGCAGCTAGGAATGATATGTACATTGAACATGAAAGGTCATTTTTTAAAATCTAAGCTCTCTAATACCAAACTGAAACTAAGAAATTAGATCACATAGAAAATTCACTATATCCATAAAGTTAAGAGTTTGTAATTACGTTCATGAATCACAACTTTGCTTGATGTATGATCAGAAAAAACTCTTCGCCAGCTTATCTATTATGGTGGTAGGCTATTTACAATAGGAGACTGAGCTTTGTAATTCCTCTGAACCAATGTTAAAATAGCCATTTTGTTTATTTTTGCCTTTGGTACTATTTACCCTAAACACAATGTTAACCCCAAACCTAAAAATGTGCAGAGAGAAAATGCTCCAAGAGAACTGTTCATTTTCTGGTCCAGTAAACAAGAAAATAGAAAATCTAATAGTCAAAGACAGTGGGGAGACTTCTATTTTCTTTTCTTTTTCTTTTCTCTTCCTCTCTCTCTCTTTCTCTCTCTCCCTCAACCTCTCCCCTCTCCCCTCTAACCCCTCCCCTCTCCCCTGTTCCCTCTCCCTCTTCCTTTTTCTCACTCACCTTAGCCAGCAGTGACTGCTGTGTGGTGGTAGTGGCAGGTTAACAGGAACTGCCCTGGTGGTCAGGAGGTTACCTTAAACTCAGAGGGATAGGAACCTTTTCTCTGACCACAGGAGCCATAGTCCCAAGACCATGAGATAGCCATTGCTTCTCTTTGCTCTCTTTATCCTGACAGCTGGCTTTAGATGTGCACGCAGCCACAATTGTGTGAAGGAGCAGGAAAGAGAAACGAAGCCCTAGGGAAGCAGAAAGAGCTAGGGCAACTGCAGGGAAGAAGGCACTACAGAAAGAAATTTCATTTTTAAGAAATTGTTTGATTTCCTGAGCCCAGTTCAAAGCTACACTTTCATAGATCTTTCCCAAAAAAAGAATGCCAATAATTTTGAAAACTGAACTACAGATTTAAAAAAATCACCATACAGGAACAGACTTCCCACTGGGTGATGTGTATGTGGGACAGTTCCAAATAGCACTAAAAAGTCCTTTAAAAGCTACAAAGTTACTGTTATACAAGATGAATAAGTCCTAGAGATCCACCATACACCATAGTGCCTAAAGTTAACACTGATATAGTGTACACTTAAAATTTGGAAAAGAGGGTAGAACTTATATTAAATGTTCTTAGCATGCACCTACAGATGAAGAGGGCAGCAGGAGACAGGAAGGTGATGGACATGTGTATGGTGCAGATTGTGGTGACAGTTTCACAGGTGTTTGCTTATCTCCAAACTCATAAAGTTGTTTACATTAAATTTGTATTGCTTTTCATGGCATTCATACTGCAATAAAGTGGTAATAAAAAAAATGAAGTCCACATTGGAATTCAGCCCTCAAAGAAGGCTGAAGCCAACAAGGTGCATTGTCTACATAAAACATACAAACAAATGAAAATCAGTATTTTATGATAGGATTCAAATAAGAACAAGAGACTTATAGAGTGATATTCAAAATGTCCAGGAAACAATCCAAAATTACTCAGCACAGGAAGAACCAGAAAAGTCTCAAGTTGCAAGATAAAACACTAAAATAAATAAAAAATAAAACAAAATCAACAGACTTTAAATCCAAAAAATGTATATGTCGGGAGTATAGATACAAAAATTAAAGCAGCTATAAAAGGCATTCTCCAAAAAATAAGGAAAAATAAAAATTTTAAACAGTTTAAAGCAATAAAATAAAATGTACAAACATAAATCAAATGAAAATATTAAAACTGTAAAATACAATAACCACAATAAAAATGCACTGGATAATGGACATATAAGAGGGAAATTATCACTGAAGGTGAAGGTTGACAATGTGAACAAAAGAGAAAATTTTTTAAAAGGATGACAAAAGTTAACAGCCTTAGAAACCAATGGGAAAGTACTAAAAGATCAATATTTATAGCATAAGACCCCTAGGATGAAAGAATACCAGGTATGGATCAGGAAAAATAATTTTTTAATGGCTGAAAGCTTCTACAAATGGTTAAAAAACATATAGATTTACAGATTTACAGTTACAGATTTAAGAGGTTGGGGAAATACAAAACAGGCAAAACAACTCAAGCTAACCCATACCAGCCACATAATAATCAAACTAGTGAAAACTGAAGTCAGCAAAAATGCTTGACAACAGCTACAGAAAATCCACACATCACTTAAAGTAAAACAATGATTCAAATGACTAAGCATTTCTTATTAAAAACTCCAAAGGCCTGAAGGCCAGAATGAAGCTTGAGTGTGGGGAGGGCTTTGAATTTATAGAGAGTGTAAAGACTGTTGATTCAGGGTTCAAATCCAGTGAGAATACACTTCAGAATTAAAGGTGAAATGAAGACAATATCTCATGAAGGACAACTAAGAGAATACATAGCTATCATATTTTATCCTAAAAGGAAACAAAGTGGTATTATTTAAACAAAAGAGAGTTGAGGCCAGAGGAGGATAGGTACATGAAAAATGAAGGAAAAGCTAAAGAATTTATTAATATCTGGGCAAATATGACAGATTATTCTTCCCATTTTAATTTTTAAATACATTCTTGACAACCTAAGGAAAAGTTATAATATTATCCATACAAATTGGAAGGAGTAAAACTATCCCTGTTCATATACTAGAGATGTCTACTTAGAAAACTCCATGTTACCTGAAAACCTCTTCCAGAACTAATAAGTGAGTCTTATAAGATAGAAAGTCAACTCACAAAAATCAATAATAATGGTATATAGTATCCTATACAGATCCTTCCAACAAATGGTACCAAATAGCATATTCCATAGATAAAAAAAGTATGTCAAACTAAACCTCATACCTTACTGTATTAGTATAACTGTAGTCTTTCTATAATTAACTCTATGTCAATTATAGACCTAAACTTAAAATATAAAATGTTAACTTTAAAATTTGAAAGTAAAATAATATTTTAGAAAAAATAAAAAATTTGTGACATAGGGTTATGCATGGATGCTTAGATATGACACAAAAAGAATGATTTGTAAAGAAAAAAGAGATAAACTTTAGCTCTGTGAAAACATTTTTAAAAGTATAGAGCACATACTTAGAAAATATTTTCAAATCATGTATCTGACAAAGAACATGTATCTGAGAATATATAAAGACCTTCTAAATCTTGATAGTAAAAAAGCAACCCAATTCATAAATGGACAAAAGCCTCAGCAGATGCTTCACCAAAGAGATGCCAAATGAGCTCCTGAAAATTGCTTAACATCACCGCACATTAGGGAAATGCACATTGAAATCATGATGATATACTAATACATGCCTATTTAAATAGCTAAGATAAAACAAGTGATAATAGAAATAATATTATTGTGCTAAGGACACAGAGAAACTAGAAGATGCAGAGATTGCTAGTGGAAATGGAAAATGGTATAGCACCTTTCCAAAAGACCGTGGCAGTTTCTTGGAAGGTTGAACCATCATTTAAGTCTATGACCCGGCAATATTATTCTTTGGTATTTACTCAAGGGATATAAAAAGGCATATTTACACATAAAATTGTACATAAATACTAATGTTAGCTTTATCCATAATAGCCCTACCTAAGTGAATCAATAAACAAAACTATGGCACATCTATATAGTGGAATACTACTCGACAATAAAAAAGAAATAAGCTATTGCTTAATGCAGTAACATGAATGAATCATAACTGCATTTGATAAATAAAACAAGCATGTCTCATTGGCTATATATATCAAGCCTTAATTTAAATGACATGTTGGAAAAGACATAATGACATGGGTTAAGTGTGATCAATGGTGCCAGGGGTCAGAGGGGAATGTGTGACTGCAAATGGACAAAGAGCACATGGGAGATTTTTTTCTGTTGGGTGGTAAAATCATTGCATTACCCAATTAGGATAGTGCTTTGCACAAATCTACATGTGTGTCAAATCTGATAGAAGTATACATTGAAAGAAAATCTATTTACTATATTTAAAACATAAAAATGTTAATGGGGTCCATAAAGAGTCTGGGAGAAGACCCTCCTCAAGTCAATGTGGAAACTGAAGTACCTGTGACTTTGCTCAGTTTCTTATAATTAATCTACTCACAGCTTGTGAACTGAGCTGTCTAACCAAGATCAAAATTCAGTGTATAAGGCTTTCATTGATCACCCCCCACTATTCACCTCCCACTTTCTACTCACTTCTTTTTCTCCTCAGTCCCTCTGCAAATCCTCCTTTCTCTTTTTCCAATGCCTTAATCTCTCTTCCTCTCATTTTTATTATAACTGGTGCTTGCTGTGTGTTGTAGAGGAGATTTATTTAGAGAAAGACAAAAGTAGTATGTTGGTCTAAATTGTCTTATTAAATATTCCCAATTTGATAGATATTGACAAGATGTAGAAACTGGTACTGTAGGTTAATAGGGTCTGGAACCGAGATTTTAACTCAGATACCCTCTAACTATAAAAGAAAAACAATTTAACTGCACCGTATTATGAAATCGGTTGATTTTTCCCAATACGTATTGGGCTTTGTGGTTCCTAATTAAAAGATAATAAACATTGTTTAATTTATAATTCACAATTGTTTCTAATTCTCATTTAATGAATATCCTTTCCTTCATCAATGTTTTAAATTTTATTAAATGCCTTCTAGAATGAAAGAAATGTGAATAATGCCTCTAGGTTTTTTGTTAACATTATAATAAACTTAAATCTAAGTTTAATTTAGAAATAGCTTAAAATTTTCACTTCACCTCAGGGGGAGATCTTTTATAGCAACCTGAGTTCTTAAATACATTTTTGCTTATATAGAAATCCTGCCAACTGTTACTGTCACAATGTTCATAAAAACATAATTATATACAACTGTGAGCAGCAGTGTATGTTTAATGTAGCAAACACTTGTGTTTTTAATTGAAATTAACATCTGTTTTTGCTCTTGTTTTAGTACTGAAAAAACTAAGGTTGATTGACTAAAAAGAGATAAATTAACAAATGATAGTTGAATTAGATGTTATTCATATGTAATATATCCTCCTTATTCAAAGTATCCAATTACAACATTACTTTCAATTTATATTAATTAATATCACCACTCTTCAATTTATGGTTATAATTTTGTTCAACATGTTAGCTATTTCAAAATTTTATTAATAATATCTCTCCCTGGCTGGTGTAGCTCAGTGTATTGAGCTCAGGCTGTGAACCAAAATGTCGCAGGTTCGATTCCCAGTCAGGGTACATGCCTGGGTTGCAGGCCGTGACCCTCAGCAACCGCACATTGATGTTTCTCTCTCTCTTTCTATCTCCCTCCCTTCCTTCTCTAAAAATAAATAAATAAAATCTTTAAAAAAATAAAATAATATTTCTCTACTTGCTGTTATGCCAAATAAAATTTTTAGTATATGAAGCAGTAAATAGTGGGTGGTGAGATATCTTTCTATAATATTTGTTTGGTATTTTAACTATTATTTGCATTAAATGTGGTTGTTAAATCTACTTCAGAGTCTTGCTTTCCCCAAACATTTTAAACTTAACTGATACCAATATGTTCACTTTTACCTTAATATGCACATAAATAGGTACAGAAACAATTAGAGGTACATGTTTCTACATGAATTAGTGTGTATATGCATACTGCTTTCTCTGTTCATTCAGAGGGCTTAGAAGCAACTCAGTAGCAATAAGCACATTAAGTGACTTTCAAGTTTTCTGATATGCCACATGATATAATTTTATGCACTGTTGTAATAAGTGTTACTTTTTATATTTTTAAAAAGGAAAATGCATAGATATATTTGTTTTTAAGAAACCCAATATCCAATTTAAAACTCCAAAATCTATAATTCTACAAAAAAAATCAAATCTAATGAATAAAAGAAAATTTGGTTAAGAAAAGTCAACAAAGTACTTACTAAAAGTGTTCTTTGATTCTAAATTTGAAAATTTCATATGGAATAGACTCCATGAATGCAAAACACATTTTCCCTTATATTTCGTGATATAGAATCTTAAATTTATGTGAAACTGGAAATAACAGCTTGGCTCACCATATAGTCTAAATATTCAAAACTATTGCCAACCTGACAGATTGATATAGTGTATTCTGAATAAATTGATACAATAAAAAAAGTGAACAATTATAGGAACACAATAAAATCATAGGGGGGGTAGAAGAAGAAGTAACATAATATTATAAATTTCACTTTCGTATCAGTTCCAATAATTTATTTTTTCAGGCAAATTATAATCCCAGAAAGATTATACCCTCACTGTGGCTAATTCAAAGTCCAAGTAAAATATTGGAGTCTTTAGTGGACTAGGTTATATAGCAAAAAAGAGGCCTCACCACTAAACAAATCTCTTTAAATCTCTAGGCAGACTTAACTCCTTCATTGGCCCATTGTAAAGCTTTTATTATTATAATTTTTTTATTGTTTCTATCTGCTGCCATTCCCACTTGTTCAATTGCCCACTGAGCATCGAGTTTAAATAAATCCAGACCATGAGAAGTAATCCTGAATCCTTTCTTTGGTGTTATAGTAAGATTCTTTCAGTTTTTGTTTTTTTTTTTGACACTGTAGCTTCTGTCTCATAGATATTTTTTTTCTTTTCACTGAAACTTTCTGTTACTGCTAAACTTTACTCAGTTTATACTTTTTCCATTTATGGCAAAAATGGGTGTAAGAACTTCTCAATATATGTATTTGTATCCTGACAGTTCTTTCTGATGTGTGGGTCACCGGCCAGCAGTGATCATGGAACGCTGCGGATGGCTCGTTGAAACTCGAGAAAAGCATACACAGAGACATCCAGGTCCTGTGGGGGAATAGGAACAGCAGGGCCACTCCTCATGTGGGGAGCACCTTGGCCACCCTCTCTCCTGGAGGGCACCATGGCCACTCCTCACATGGGGAGCACGCCACTGGCCACCCTCCCTGGTGGGGAAAGCGCACTGTTCCCCCTCTGGAGAGGCTTTTTATTGGTTTTGTTTGATGAAGAATTCAGGTAAAAGCTCATTACTCATTGCTAGGAAGTCATGATCAAACAATAGATAACAAGGAAGTCTGAGGGCCTATTTTGAGTCAGGGTCAAAGAGCTGTAAAACTTTGAGGAACAAACTTACTTCTTCCTTGGACTCTTATCATTCAACTGTGAGCATTCTAAACAAAGCAGGTTTCACAGGATTTTACATATTCTTTCTTAGGCCTGATCACCCAGGGAACCAGCCCTTTTCAGCACAGAGCTGCACCACCCTGTCATTGTTTCAGGCTTAGGTGGAGCAAGGGAACTAAGGCAACAAAGAGATAAGGAGATTTTTGCCCTGATGATGAGGACTCAGGCTATGTCAAAGCCAAGGAGTGAGGGTCCATCACCCCCTTTTGCTGTAGCCTCCAAAGTCCTTTCTCAGGGGCCTCCCACGTGACCATGCCTGTCTTAGATCGTTCCCCCTTGGGGAATCTTACTCATCATTGGCTAACCGACCAAGCTTTGGGGTTCAGTTATGAATGAAGCAGCAGAAGCAGCACTCATGCCAGGGAGATAAACTTTTGTCTCCTTGCTGGCTTATGGTTCCAAGGGCGTTCCCTTTGCCTTAGCCTAGGCAGGGGTTACAGCTTCTGATACCAGGCAGGGTGGTTCCCAACATCTTCCCACACCATTTATGGTATCTAAAACAAAAGGTGTACAAACTGTGGATATTCCTTTCTTCCCTTTGATTTTACATTGATGGATTCATGCCAAATAACTTATGTCTCCAGTGGACATTTGCTTTAATTTAAAGCCTGATCTATGGAGACCTATAGTCACTCCAATGTTAATTAGAGATACTATCTTCTAATACTTCCCTTTCAATACTAGAACATTATGTGTTTTCCTGGTATCTATAGAACAACTTTCAGGCACAGGAGAAATTTATCTCTTCATAGATTGAGTTCATAGTTTTAGAATCCCAAAGGTGTATGCAGATTACCTGAGGCTATATTATCAATATTCCTATATGCCTTGATTGATAGCAGTTTTAGAGTATGGGTCATATCAGTTTTATTTCACTCGAGAGCCTAAAGACTAATTTAAATGTAGTAGATGTCCAAACTGCTTAATTGTATATTCTAGACATACTCGTCAAGGGTCAGCATACAGTTGAACAGAAATGACAGCCCATAGATGTGTGACTGGTATTGATAAATGTTAAAGACAATGATCTTTCTAAGAAATGTGTGCATAGGGAGGTGGTATTTTTTCTTATACTCCTAAGACATTTGCTACTACAAAAAAATTTAAAGTTTTTTAAAAATTTGTCTAAAGATCTCTCCTGTATAAATGTAATTTGCCTTATTTTAAATAGAATTGTTTAGTAATGTGACTTTCTAAACTATTAATTGATAAATGTTTTACCAGAAACTAAATAAAATTTTGTAAGATAAATAGAACAGCATAGGGCATAAGATTTTACATGAGAAAACACATTTTGCTGTTAGTTTTCAATTACCATGAAATTCAATTTTGAATTTGAAACCAGTTTTGCTCTAAAGAATACTGTTTTCACAGCAATCATTTGTTTTTAGACTTTCTGTTTTGCCATTTACTCACTCAAAATACAACTTTTATGATATTCTAAGTAAGACAAATCAACAATTCTGAAATATTTTATTGTCTGTGGTTTCTGAGGGAAATTAATAACATCTGTAATTGGAAATTTTGTTGAAACCAAATCTCCAATGAATGGCACCACAAATGGTATTATTGACTCAGAAAATTATTGTTTACATAAAAATAAAAATCCATGTTTGAGGGCATTATTCTTTCCTTGCCTCAAGTTAATTTCCTCCATGCCACTTTTTCCACTGATGACAGCCATGGGAGTTTGGACCAACCACAACACATTACTGCTCAGATGCCACAGGGAGCACAAAACATACTCGCATTGGAAAAACCATGAAGATAACTCTGTTTTCATTTGAAGCTGAAAATATTTTTTTTCAGGATGATAAACAGATAAGACAGTTAATTCCAGTCACTTTCTGGTACTTTTAAATACTTTAGTGTAAATATCTGTAGTAATATTTGTCCTATTTAGCACTTAGGTCTTATTTGCATGTCCAATAAATATTGTGTGGCCCTGGCTGGTGTAGCTCAGTGGATTGAGCTCAGCCTGTGAACCAAAGTGTCGCAGGTTCGATTCCCAGTCAGGGTACATGCCTGGGTTGCAGGCCATGACCCCCAGCAACAGCACATTGATGTTTCTCTCTCTCTCTCTTTCTCCCTCCCTTCCCTCTCTAAAAATAAATAAATAACATCTTTAAAAAAACTAGATACAACAAAATGTTTTTAAAAAATTGTGAAGAAAATATTTTAATATAGTAATTATGTAAAAAAAAACAGCAATTATATTACAGAAGTCACATTGAAATCATGCTGAGTCTGCTGACAAATCAAATTTCTTAGCTTATAGACCAAGAGACAGACTATCTCCGGGCTCTTGAAAATTCATGAAGGAACATGCAAGCTTGTCAGATTTGTTAGCTTCTTACTTGGATAGTGTTGGTATTCTAACTACTAAAAATCCACATTTTTAGGATAAAGAACTTAAAGCTTTTAGAAATTAAGCAACATTCTTAGCAGTAAACAACCCGGGGAAGAACCAAAATTCTAGACCTGGTCTACCTGAATCTAAGGTCTATAATTTTTCCAATTATTTGTTCTTGCTCCTCTCTGCTATTTCACTGATATCCTACGGATGAATAACCCTTATCCCTTAAAGTTATTTGTGGTGTCCTGCAGGATGTAGTGAAGCAGCAAGAAGGTGTGTGTGTGTGTCATGCAACTTTGAGTTGATTCTAACTCCTGCTGACTCTACGAATGCTTGATGTCCACAGTGTCCTATCCTCAGCAGCCCTGCTTAGCTCTTGTAGAGTCATGACTAAGCCTTCTTTTATGGAGTCAATCCATCTTCTGTATGGTCTTACTCTTTGCCTGCTGCCTTCTACTTTCCCAGCATTATTATCTTTTCCTAAGAACACTGTACTCCTGATGTGCCAGATGTACTATAATTCTTCCAGCAATGTTTCAGGCTAATTTGTGCTTGGACCCCTTGTTCATCTTTCTGGTGGTTCAGGGTGAGGTGCAGGGTAGGTGCAGATCCAGTAAGAAGATATAGGTATAAAAACCAGGTGGAAGGCATTGTAATAATTGGGCTAAATGAAAGAATATCTACTTTAAAGAAATATTGTAAATATGAAGGAAGAGATCTAAGTGATTTACATATGACATATACAGGACATAACTCTTTTAATGTAAAGTGTGAAAAAGAGGGAGTTTTCCTCACTTTCTATGACTTCTGAAGTTTTTAAAAATATGATTTAGGAAAATTAAATTTACCTTTTGGAAGCTTGAAACTTGGATACCATGAGACAGAGCCACTTGCTATTGAACACTTGAGATGAAACATAGAGTTCAAACCCCTGGAGAGAAGCAGAAATATAACAACTGAGAGTTCTGTCCCATAATAAATTAAAACTTGAATTTCTGATGACTTTTAAATTCCTAGTTGCACTTCATAAGCAGCTTGGATGTATTTTGTTCTGCGTGTGGGTTTCTGTGAGACTAAAGTATATAGACATATAAGAACCAGTTGCCTGAGCTGGTTTGAGTAAGTCTTTCATCCTTACAGGAAAAGGGAAGGAAGGAAGGAAGGAAGGAAGGAAGGAAGGAAGGAAGGAAGGAAGGAAGGAAGGAAGGAAGGAAGGAAGGAAGGAAGGAAGGGAGGGAGGGAGGGAGGGAAAGAAAAAAAGGAGGGAGGGAGGGAAGGAGGGAAGAAGGTGAAAGAAACAAAGAGAAAAATACAAAAACACAAAAGCAAAAATCTCTATAATTGAGAAAGAAAATAAATTGTTAGGGAAGGTCTGTATTAATGGTGATAGAATCATAAAGGTGTTAAAGACATGAGGAACAAAAGCCAGAAAGAGAAGCCATAAAGAGGGTGATGTAGGCATAGGTATACATGTAACTGTTTTCCAGAAATGCATTCAGATGATCCCAACTTAATAATGAAATATGTCACATATACATATGATGGAAACCTTAAGGAAATTTGTCTACAATCAAATTTAAATTGAACTAAATTGAAGGAAAGGCTGGTTCCAAAGTATAGTGTGGTTAAAAAGCACCTCTAGCTTCATTTTAGCATTATTTACAATAACCAAGATATGGAAGCAGCCTAACTGTCCATCAATACACAATTGGATAAAGATGTGGTACATATAGACAATGGAGAATATTGCTCAGCCATAAAAGTATACCTTATTTTTGTGACAATATGGATGGACCTAGAGGGTATTATACTAAGTGAAATAAGTCAGACAGATAAAGACAAATGTTATATAATTTCACTTACATGCAAAATCTAAAGAACAAAATAAATGAACAAATAAAACAGAAACAATATCATAGATACGGAAAACATACTGATGGTTACCAGATGCAGGGAAGTTGGGGGCCTGGATGAAAAGGTGAAAGGATTAAGACGTATATATTGTTAGTTATAAAATCATTACAGGGATATAAGGTATAGCATAGGAAATAGTCAGGTGAGTCCCAGATTATCGGGAGATCACTACATAACATACATAAATGTCTAACCACTAATCTGCATACCTGAAACCACTATAAAATAAAGTTGAATATCACTGTAATTGAAAAATACAAAAATAATAATTTTATTTTGCCCAGGATAATTTCATTTATAGTACAATGATTTATGTGTAACAACTTAAAAAAAATTTATACATCATGTTTTACTTTTTTATTGTTATTCAAGTACAGTTGTCTCCATTTCCCCCCATCTGCCTGACCCCAGCCATTCCCACTCCCCACCCTTGACTCTATCCCTCTGTGGTTTATTAGCCTTATAATTTATTTTTTTATTTTATTAATAAAATTAAAAGTTAAAAAATGAGGCTACTTTTTCAAAAAAGAAATAAAACTTTTACGAATTAAAGAGTATACAAAGCTATGCTAAACACTATAAAAGTGTGGTAGAAAAATTTATGTATATTAAAAATAAATTTCAAAATTGGCTTTTTTTTATTAGAAAAATCCATCACAGTCAGAACAGAAATATTGTTGAATAAAATGGCTCCAGAGCTATCTGATTTTTTGTCAGGAAGTGCTTTCAAACTTTCAAGGAATAAATAATTTTGCAGTTATATACTAGCCTAGAGGGAATAATGTGTCTACTTACTAAATATAGTGTATGTATATATATGCTATATGTGTATGTACATATCATGGCCTTTATCTTGTTAAAATTAAAAAAAAAGTTTTCTGAAATAAGTATATCAACCTAATTTGGATCAGTATTTTGGACAAAAGCTTTCATCGTGTTAAAGAGCAAATTTTGTGTTTAGTTTTTGACAAAAATATATAGTATATTATATTATTGCTCACTTTGAAACAGGAGGTAAAAATTCTGTAATAAAAAAGTAATATCTTTTGATGTTTTTAGCATTAACATTTTCAATGCTGTCTTAACCTGAGTTATATTCATCCAATAATACGTGGCCCCTAGGTCAGGTATCCCCTGGCCGAATACCCTCTAGTCCTTCATTTGCAAATTCTGACTAAGCTGACATCTATTCTTTTTTCAGAACACTTGAGAACACCCATGGAAAGATTAAGTAAGTGAAGGGTCTAAATAATTATGAGGAGGGCCAGTGGGAAGAAAAGGAAAATAAAATTAGCTCGTTCTATTGTATGCAAGTACTATGATGGTTACTTTATCTTTAATCCTCATTACCCAATGTAGTTATTATTCTCATTTGACACATTAGAAAACAGAATGAGTTGGTATTTCTGACTCATCCCATGAGCACTTCTGTCATATAATAGAGCATGAAAGCACTTTTAATATTAAAACAATGATTCAAATTCAAAGTAAAATCTTAGTTACATTAATAAAGGGCATTAGAGGATAGTGATTAAGAACACAGACTCTAAAACTACATAGCCTGAGTCCAAATTCGAATCTGAAATTTATTAAATTTGTGACCTTGGGCAAGTTTTGTAAACTAACTGTGTTATAGTCACTTCATTTTTAACAAACAAATGATAAGAAATTGTACCTCCTAATGTATTAGAATGACTAGCTCAGATAATATATATAAAACACCTAGGACAATGCTTGCTACATATTAAGAGCTTTACGTGTTTGCTAATATTTTTGCATTAAACTAAACTTGGGAAAATACTAGAGGAATTTTCTGTCCTATAAACTAGAATATATTTCCTATTCACTATTGTGTATCTTCTACCAACAAGACACTGCAAATTCCTGGTGATTTTTTCTTAATCATTTACAGAATATTTTAACTATCTCAAATAAAGTAAGATTTCTTGAAATTGTCTTTTTGAATATTAATACCCTCTAACTTAAAGTAATTACCCTGTGTGATGGATAATTTTATGCATCACTTTATGTGTCTGGGCCGTGGTGCCAGCTTATTTGTTTCTGATAGGGTGTTTCTGGAGACTTACATTTAAGTTTGCAGATTTAGAATAAAGCAAATTGCCCTCCATAATGTGGGTGCACCTTATCCGATCAATTTGAAAGCCTGAATAGAACAAAAGGCTTGACATCCCCTGAGTAAAAGGAAATTCTCTTGCAGAGTAGAGTGTCTCTGGACTTCATTGGCAACACTGCTTCTCCCTGAATTCTACAGCAGTGGGCCTTAGAGCTTGAACTGAAACTTGGCCCTTCCCTGTGTTTTCTACCTGCTAGCCAACCGTGCAGATTTTGGGTTTTTCAGCCTCTATAATCGCATGAGCCAATTCCATTTTTGTAAAAAACATCTCTCTCTTTCTTTGTTTTTCCTGTGCTCTTTGATGATTTGGAAAAGTGCCAGCTGCTCTTTCCTGACAAGGTGAATAGGCCATAATATTTTTTTCTCTTTTTTTAAAGGATTTATTGAGGTGACATAGATTAATAAAATTATATAGGTTCAGGTGTACAATTCTATAACACATTATCTGTATATTGTATTGTGTGTTTATCACCCCAAGTCAAGTCTCCTTCTAACACCATTTGTTCCCCTCTTGATGCAGACACCAGCCTGCAGTGTCCATGTCATTATGGATAAAATGAGACATTCACGTGGACTACCGAGTCCGGTGGAGGAAAAGGGACAGCATGGCTTTTCTCTCAAGGGGAGCAAAAAGTCTCGACCTCCGCCAAGACAAGCCTGTATTTCTATCTACCCCTCCCCTGCACTTTACATGATGGTCCTCATTTACTATGCACAGGTTCACTCTAGTTGGTTACCTTTTACAGAAAACAAAGGAGCCAATGCTGCTAATCACACCACAGAAGACAGATATTTGCAAATGAAATGGCAAAAGTGGTTGAACTGGTTACACTCATCTTTGGGAGGTTTAGCATGGATTTTAGGAAGTTACTTTGCAGTAAATGTCCTCAATTCAGGGTAAGGGAGTTTTTAGCAAAAAGCAAGACTATAAGTGGCCTAGGTACATTGCAGGCCTGATTCCTCACAGGAGAACCTATCCGTGGGTGTGGGTCCTATGCATCTCCAAGTGGAAGCTGGGCCCACACCACACAGAATGGTCTCCTACACCCCTTACCATCTCTTACCTCCCTTCACCTTCCTTTCCTTTTTGTAATCACCATATTGTTGTCTGTGTCTGGGTTGTTATTGCTGTTTTTTCTTAATCCTTACACTTTTTTAAATCAAGCCCCAAAACCCCCTCCCCTCTGACATCTGTAAGTCTAAAAATTCACAAAACAGAAGACATGTTACTCTGCAGAAACACATCATGCCTTTAATTTGGGTGATTAAAAAGACACATATATTTCTGTATACATTTTTATTCTTTTCCAAACAAACTAGCACATTTCTAAGTATTTTTTTATTTTGAGAAATGTTCTAATTCAATAGAGTTAGCAGTTCAAGTGCTCTTTTAAAGTATTTTCCTTATTTGAAAGTAGCATTGGCATGAAATGAATCTGAAGAAAGGTGACTAATATAGACAGTCTCAAAGGAGGGCAAACAGGACCCACCCGTCACTGCCTATCCATACAGCAGCCACCATTTACTCTTTGGGCAACTTCCTTCTTACCCATAAAATACCCAGTCATTATAATTTAATGTGTAATACATACACATTAAATTATAAAATTTTATAGCTGTGTTCTTTTTCATTTAACTGCAAGGAGTATCTAGAAACAATTCTGAAAATTATCATCAAAATATCAGGAAAAAATGAAACATTCTGTTGGAAAAAAAAAAGAAAACTAAAGCCATAAAGACACAGTCAGGATAAAGCATTGCAGGTCATTATAGTGAAATGTTAAAAAGCATGTGACCTGGGGACAGATAATATGACTCTACCTCTCAGTTAACCTTTATTTTTTCATTATTAAGCTTGATATTTTGAATGAATTGTGAAATAACATGCATTTTTATGAAGTAATATAGACAGATTATGTATACCCAGTTACCCCCAATGGTAATGTCTTTCTTGCAAAACCACAGTACTATATCAAATCCAGGATATTGGCCTTGATAACTGTCAATATACAGAATATTTTCATCACGAGGAACACTCATGCTGCCCCTTTGTGGCCACTTCCATTCCCTTCCACATCTCCAACTTTTCTTTCATCATCCCTAACACCTAACAACCACTGACCACCACCAACCTGTACTTCATTGCTATAATGTTGTTATATCAAGGTTATTATATATGTGGAATAATACTGTATGTAACTTGTGGAACTGGCTTTCTTCATTCAGCATAATTACCTGGAGAGTCATTCAGGATGCTGTGTGTATAATAGAAATTAAATATAATAGATTATTAACAGTAGCATTTCATTAGATGGTTGTACCACAATTTATTTAATCAGTCACCAATTTGAAAACATCTGGGTTATTTTCAGTTTGTGGTTATTATGAATAAAGCTGCTATAAGTATTGTACATAGATTTTGTATAAACATAGATTTTATTTCTTTGGGAAAATGCCCAGAAGTGCAATTCTCATTTGTATAGTGTTTTTTCTTTTTTAACAAACTGCCAATTGGTTATCTAGAATTGTCATTTTGCATTCTCACTGACAATGCATAAGTGATTCATTTTCTCCACATCTCGCCAACATTTGCTGTTGTCACTATTTTTCCTCTTCTGATAGGTGTTATCTCATTATGTTTTTAATTTGCATTTTACCAAGGCAAATAATGGTGAACAACTTTTCATATGCTTACTTTCCATTTGCATATCTTCTTCAGTAAAATATTTATGCCCATTTTCTAATTCTATTGTTTCTTCCTATAGAGTTTAGAGTTCTTTATTCATTCGAAATGCCAGGCCTTTGACAGATATATGAAGTTTGCAAATATTTTAGCCCACTGTGTAGCTGGTCTTATCATCCTTTTAACAAGCTATTTACCAAAACAAAATTTTTAATTTGATAAACTCTAATTATTAATTTTTATAGATTATTCTTTCTATATCAAATCTAAGAAATTTTTGTTGATCCCTAGATCTCAAAGATTTTCTTCTATTTTTATTTCAAAAAGTTTTATGGTTATGATTTACATTCACGTCCATGATCCACTTTTGAGTCATGAGTGTGTCATCAGAGCTTTGAAAGGTGAAATTCTACACTCACCCCAGAGCTTTGCTAGCATATATGTGCATGGGGGCCACATTTCTGTTTTCTTCCTGTGGTGTTTGAATGAAGTACAGCTATTATTGCTTATAAGTTTCCTGACCTTTTGGTTAAAGATAGCCAAATTATGGGGAGGTTTGATATCCTTTCCAGGATATCCTTGCTATCTTCTTTAGCTCCATATTTGGGATATATGAAACAAAAAGAAAACCTGGGGAACTCAGCACTGTAGGAAACTGTTCTGCATGGCGTGGGCCCACCTCCCACTCAGAGATACACAAGACCAACACCAAAGTGGGGAATCAGGCCTGCAATGTACCTAGGCCACTATGAGTCTTGCTTTTTGCTAAAACTCCCTCACCCTGAATTGAGGACAGTTACTCAAAGCAACTTCCTAAAAACCATGCTAAACCTTCCAAGGATGAGTGTAACCAGTTCAACCACTTTTCCCTTTTCATTTGCAAACATCCCTCTTCTGTGATGTGATTAGCAGCACTGGCTCCTTTGTTTTCTATCAAAGGTAACCACCTAAAGTGAACCTGTGCATAGTAAATGAGGACTATCATGTAATGTGCCAAGAAACCCAATAAAGGCCGGTCACAGCAAGGGCCAAGGTTTTTGCTCCCCTTGAGAGAAAAGCCATGTTGTCCCTTTTCTTCCACCGGACTCAGTAGTCCATGTGAATGTTTCATTTCATCCATAATGATGTGGACACTGGGGGCCAGTGTCTGCATCACAGCACCATGCCATTCAGCAGATCCCAAAGTCCCTAGTGAAGTCATCACTTAAACCGAATTTGCATTGTTTCTTCATCTATAAAAGAATATACAAATACAACTTTACATATAAGTTCATTGTGAATATTAAGCAAGTTAATATATGTAAAGCATCTATAAAAGTGTGCTGTTTCTATTTTATGCCTAATGAATTCCATGTAACTAGAATTCCATATTCCAGCTCTACTTATTATTTAATTCACACACCCAAATACACATGTGAACACTTATTGAACTTTGATAGTTTCAAATTAATATCGAAAGTTGTCCTGGAAATCACAATTTTTTAAATATACATATTGTATATTTGACTATAAATTCTGCAAATAAAGGAAGCAACTGAATCCCCCTGGGCCTATTATATAGGAAGTTACCAATACACATATGCCTTAGATGAATGACTAGATAGATGTTTCAGAGTTTAGCTTAGGCCTTTAGCAAAAATTTCCTATTTTTAAATTGATATTCTAAAAGGAACTAAAGCATTCTTTTTTCTTCACTTTTCATTTATTTTTTCTTTTATTTCCTTCTTTGTTACTTTTTTCCCTCCCCCTTCTGAACAATGTAGCCCCAAGGGAATGAGCACTGTATGTATCTAGGTTAGGAGAATACAGGAGTTCAGAGTGCTACTTCAGAGACAGCATCAAATGAGGAAGGGTCCAGTCTAGGAGAGCAGCCAAGTCCAAGCTCAAGCAAGATGAGAAAGCTGTCTCATGGAAGCTTGTTGTGACATGGGTTTCAGATATGCAGTGGCCCACAGTGATGGATAGCAGGCTGTTCACTCAGCATTGGGTGGAGGATGGAGATCAGAGCTAAGGGCGGTACTCACATACGAGGTGGCAGCCTGGTGCAGGGTGTCAGAACCAAACAAGAAAAGGACAACTGTGTAGTAAGACAGTGATGACAATTTGGTTATGTATAGGAGGACCCTTGAAATAAATAAAGGCATTCATTGTCTATAATGGCTGTGTTTCTTACTGTCTGAGAAGGGAATCACAAATTAGAGAGAGAGAGAGAGATTAGTAAACCCTGGGATTTTGGGTTGATCTTGGTAGTATCAGTGTAAAATTGTGGTTTTCAATAAAAATGTAAATTGGTAGAGCAATAAATATGAAATTATATATTTATTCATTAGCTTAGTCCACTGAGATCACTCAAGATTAATACGCACATCTCAGAACACAGCTTTATACAACCACCTCTACAAAAAAAAAAAAAAAGAAAAGAAAAAAAGCACCCATCTTAGGACTCACTTTGGAGAAATTGATTACAAGGCTGGGTCAGAGAAATTACAAAGGAGCCTAGCACATTTCATTTTGTTATAAAGAATAATTTGTCCCTGTCCAAAGGACCTAGAAATAACTTAAAGATTCTCCCACTGACCAAAATTGGCAACCTCAATATAAAAATGCATAATTATAGTACAATTATAAAGTGTAGAATAAAATGAGGGTTTGTGAATTTGTACTGGCACTAATTAATTTATTCCAGTTATAATGAAGAATAAGATATTTCTGTAGACTCAAATTACCCCCTGAAAATATATGGCATCCTCTGAACTGGCACATGTGACAACATGTCCCATCTCTAGTAATGTTAACATTCATCATTGATTAATAATGGGGCTTTCCAAGCTTCTACTCTGTAAATATATTCTTTTTTCCTTTTTGTAGGTAGTATTTTGTCAAAGGTACTTAGAGAATACTAAATAATTTAGGATTAATGTGTATAGGATTTATACTGCTATCAATACATTATATTTCTTTGTGTTTTATATTATTCTTCTGTGGATTTATAGAATGTTCACTTAACAACTACTCTGTGCTTTTGTGCACCTAAAGTTTAGTCTCAGATGTTTTTGATTTAAAATAAGTAATACTGAAATATAAATATTAATAAAGTAGCTTATTTCTTTACTGTCATTTGGAAACAGAAACTATAAAGGCTAAGTTTCACCAATAAACACTATTTTTCTTGGATTTATGTCTTTTCTATTGATAAGGGTAAGTTTTATGTATAAACAATAATTTTCTTGGTTATATCTTTTCTATAGAGTATACAAGTCAATTTATTCAAGAGAAAGGAAAGCTCCATATGCATATGCAATCACAATATGCTGCATTGTGCTGAGCACTTCATGTTACTGTAGACAATTTTCATATCAACCTTTCTGTATTTTAAAAATAATAAATGGAGTCTGCTATCACAAATATTTTGTATTAGAGCTGAAATTTAAAACTATGCCTGCAAGATTGCAAATCTTGTTGTCACCCAATACTACCAAGTAGCAAAACACATTGTTTGACAGTGCGAGAAACTAAAAAGTGATAATAAAACTTCCATTTTGAATAGCTTGTAAATATTATCCCTCATTTTACCTCGACACTCACAAAATAATTTTCTATTCTCTCCTCTCAACTTTGGTAAATCTCTTCTTTCCAAGGTAGATTTATAAATGATCCCTGGCCAAAATACACACTCAATTTACAAGTTTTACCCTAATCCTGCTACACTCAAAACTTTCCTTTCTATTTTTTATTTCTTTCTAAATTACTTATTTTCATGTCCTGGTTTTCCTCAGTAGATTAAAAAATCCTTTAAGAAATCATGGCCATCATAAACAAATCAACAAACAACAAGTGCTGGCAAGGTTGTGGAGAAAAAGGAACCCTAGTTCACTGTTGGTGGGAATGCAGACTGGTGCAGCCACTATGGAAAATAGTATGGAATCTCCTCAAGAAATTAAAAATGGAATTGCCTGTTGACCCAGCAATTCCATTGGTGGAATTATACCCTAAGAATCCAGAAACATCAAAAGAACCTATTCACTCCAATGTTCATAGCAGCACAATTTACAATAGCCAAGTTCTGGAAGCAACCTAAGTGCCTACCAGGAAATGAGTGTATCAAAAAACTGAGGTACATTTACACAATAGAATACTACATAGTAGAAAGAAAGAAGGAGTTCCTGTCCTTCACAACAGCATGGATGGAACTGGAAAGCATTATGCTAAGTGAAATAAGCCAGACGGTGAAAGACAAATACCATATGATCTCACCTATAAGTGGAACCTAATCAACAAAACAAACAAATGAGCAAAATAGAACCAAAGACTTGGAAATGAAGAACAAACTGACAGTAACCAGAGGGGACAGGGGAGAGTAGAGAGGGATAATGGGGAAAAATAAGGGAAGGGGCATCAAGGAACATGTATAAAGGACACATGGACACAACCAAAGTGAGTAGGTTCCACGATGGGAGGTAGGGATGGGCAGGGGGGCATGGCGGGATGAAAATGGAGACAACAATACTTAAACTACAATAAAAAAGATTAAAAAAAGAAATCAAATTAGTACTTTGCATACAGCAGCAGGCTTTCAGTAAATACTACTTTAAACAATTTAATATTAAATTCAACATACTTCCTCTTTAAAAACTTATTACAAGATTTAGATATATTGAGAGAAATATAGTAAAACTGTAGCTGAATTTTTTCTGAAACAAATTAATAAATATTATAATTAATTTATTATATTTAACTATATAAAGATTATAATTAATATTAGCAATAGGCATTCACTGTAGAAACAGGGAAAAATTCAAAAAGCATTTTTTTTATTTTTTTACTTCTGACTAGAGACAACAGTGAAAAAAATACTGTCTTGTGGTGAGAAGAAATATATTTGAGGTTTTATTTTAGTAGGTCCAAGAAATATTTTTATTTTTCTTTTAACGGGAGATACTAGAGAAAATAAGAAAGCTTTCTTTCCTGCTACTTTCCATTGACTATATAAATGAGAGATTATGAAAGAAAGTTTTTGTACTATCTAATAGCTGGATGGTTTTTGGAATCAAGGATCAAAGAACTCAAGAAAATAATCATTTTATAACATAATTTGATATAAAGTAATTAGAAAGATGCAGAGCTTCCTTTGAAGCTAATCATACATATTAAAGAATGAAGATGCAGAAAAGAACAATTACTAATATACAAGTTGCTAATAATCAAAATTATACAACTATAATAAATCTTAATTTTTTCCCTGCATTCTACAATTGAAAATATGAAAACTCAGTATGTGGTATGAAGGAAATGTGATCAAATATTTAATAAATTTGAATAACCTAAATATGCTTCTGGAAATAATGCAATAATTGGTACCAGACTATTTCTCTTGCTATAAACTATTTTTAAGTTAGAAAATTGGGGGTGGTGCTCTACCTGCAGAGCCCCCACCACCACCCACTGTCCACCACAGATGAGGATAAGCCTACCAAGACATGATCTGCCTGGGGAGGATAGGTGGCTGATCTCTCAGAGGAGGAGGGCCTTGAGCCTGTTTCTCGATGGGCTTTTATTCGATTCAATTTGCACAGGAATACAGGTAAAGCTCATCAATCATTGTCAGGCAGTAAGGATTAAACAATAGAAAACATTCAAAATACTATGAGGGCTTATTCTGAGTCAGGGTCAATTAGCTAAAGGGCCATAAAACTTTGGGAAACAAACTTATTTCATGCTCAGACTCTTATCAGAAAATTGAGGGCATTCTTAGCAAAGCCAGCTTCACAGAATTTTATGCATTCTTTCTTAGGCCGGATCACCCCAGGGAACTGCCCATTACTGCCCAAGGCTGAACCACCCTCTGGCATTGTTTTAGGCTTAAGTCAGGCAGGGAAGTCAGGCAGCCAAGAGAGTAAAATTCTTGAAGACAGAATGAGGACTCAGGCTATGTCAAAGCCGAGGGGTGAGGGTCTATCACCCCCTTTTTCTATAGCCCCCCAAGTCCTTCCCTGGTGGCCCTTTTGTGACAATTCCTGTCTTAGGTTGTCCCTCCCTTGAGGAATCTTACCCATCATTGGCTAACCAGTCATCCACCAGGGGCCAAACAGGGTGAAGTAAAAGGGGACAGAGGCGGTGCCATGCCAGGAAGACAAGCTTTGTCTCCTTAGTGGCTTATGGTCCCAAGGTCTCTTACTCAGCCTTAGCCATGGGGGGTTATAGCTTCTGAAGCAAGACAGGGCAGTTCCAAACAGAAAATATATACAATAATGTTATTTTCAGGTCAACAAAAAAAGTAACACCACAACTCTGAGAAATGGAAAATTTACAAAGTCAGCCTGGACACAAATGTCTGACTTGTTTCCTAGGGTCAGTTTTCTGACAGCACCACAGAAAGCTAGTGTCTGAATGGAGCACAGTATTGATGACTCAATGGTCAAGCTTGTGAGTTGGAACATCAGAGAGATGGAGGATTACAAAAAGAGATGGCCTGAAGAGTACATCCAGGAGCTGGTTGAGATGTCATGACTAAGAGGTGGGCTATGCATGCAGAGAATAGGATGAGCTGGGACTTTCCAGAAAGTGGTAACAACTGGGTTAAAAACAAGGTAGGAATACTGTGTTGCATTGTCAAAATTACATTGGTAAGAGTAGAAATTGGGAAGATTGGAGTTCTGGCCCACCCAAAATTGGCAAAATTTACTAACATTTGTCAAATATCCAGAAATAGCAAAGTTAAAACCACAAAATCAATAAATAGTACTTAGCAACAGTATATTGTGTATGTAAGAACAGTTCATGAACTTAGAGCTTTCAAATTTAAAGCTGATAAGCAGCGCAGGGTCCTGATGTTACAAGATAGCTTACCAAGTCAAAATGAGGAAGTTGTTTAACTTTCACAGTGATTGGTCATTACAAAGGGGATTTCCAGATGGCAGGGATTGGTTAAAAGCGATTATATTATACCATTTTGAGGAAGATAATTTAAGTTTCTTGCATGATCATCAGAGATGTTTATAAGAAATAAACTGTTTTGCATTTGTTCATGAATTAAGTGTTGCATATGTGGCTTAAATAGTTTTGTCTGCTCAGGGAATTTTCATGTCTTGTCCCCATTTTGTATTTAATTTTAACACATTCATAGCATTCAGCTGACAGAAATAATAACCATGCTCTTAATGGAGAATGGAGTGGCTTTGCCAATCAGTGGACATTTGGCAACATCTGGAGACATTTTTGATAGTCACAAAAAGTAAAGCACTTTTGGTATCTTATGGGTACTGTTAGAAGATGGCTAACTGTCCTCCATTGCACAAAATAGTCCCCACAAAAAAATATTTTGTGGTCCAAATTGTAGGAAATGCTCAGATTGAGCAATACAATCCTACTCTCTACCTATCAAATCTACTTTCTACCTATTCCCCCAAAAAGTCTAGAATTAAACCTCAACGAGATCCACAGAGGAAGAAAAAAAAGACATGTTTTGTACAAGGGAATAAAGAGATTAAATTCTGTTCATGTTTTATCATAAACAGAGGATGCCAAAAGGCAATCAATTGTGTAAATTTTATAATTGATATATAAAGGACCCATGGACATGGACAACAGTGAAGGGATTGACTATGGAAGTGAGGCAGGTTGGGTGGAGGGGGACAAAGGGAGGGGGAATGAGACATCTGTAATAGCAATAAACAATAAAATATCAAAAATAAAAAATTAAAAATTAAAAATTAATGCTGAAAGGTAAAAAAAGAAGAAAGAAAGAAGAAGAGAAAACTTGGCAGAAATTTTATATACAGTGAAAATATCCTTGCAAAGCAAGTTTTAAAGGACATTTTCAAAAAAAATTAAAGCTGTAAGAGTTTGTCACTACAAGAAGTGATAAAATATCTTTCAGCCAGAGAGGAATTATATGACATAGAAAGTTGAATGTACTGAAAAAAATACAGGCCACTAGGAATGAATCCGTGGGGAATCTGATCTTCAGGGTTGATACAGTGACTCAGCATGGCCTTGCAGATCCCAGGTTTTACCCAGCTTCCAATTTGACATCATTGACAAATATCAGCAATATGGTAGCAATATGTTGCTACTGTTTTTAGCATCACTTTCTCATACAATAACTAGCAAAGTAAGTAAAAGGGATGGTCTCTTTGAGGTTTTAAGAAGTAAAAAATCTTCTCCAAAGACTGTGCTGAATGTCTCTTTGTCCAAGCCAACCATAGGCATGGATTTTGAAAGACCATGATTGGTATAGAAAAGTTTCTTGACATGAGGTAAATCCCAAGGAGTCACCCTCAAAGTCCAGCACATGGAAGTGGAAGTTCCAATAGTCACACCCAATCTAAATAGTTTTGTGCCAATCCACCTTCCACAAAATTATATCTTCGATTTTAGACTGGCAACCCAACATTTAGATGTTTGAAATGGAAGTTATTCCAATCTCCTGTCTAAGTTAGTGGTTCCTAGGAATATGTAAGAACACATTCTATATTCTATCAAGGTTTACAACTTTTTTGTGTGAAACCTGTAAACTGAAAGTCCTTTAGTTCTCAGGATGAAGTGCAGAGAGGACAAGAAAGTAGACAGAAACAAAAATCTTGAATGGCATTGTTTATGAAATCAGCTCTGTGGAACAAGATCAGAGAATGCCTCCCCAGGGAATGGGGATGGGCTCCCTTGTAAATGTGAAGCAGGAAGTACTGCACCTTTGGGCTTTCCAATGTAAAACTGCTCTGGTTCTAACTGATACCATTGGCTGACTGTGTAAAGCATTGGAGCTACATATTCTACCTCCAGAGTTAGTTCTGCCCATAGCAAATATTTCAGGGAAACTCTGGATTGCTCCTAGAGGCACTCTTGATATTTTTTAGCTTTTTCCATCTATTATAGAAACCATCACTTGGATATTGAAGTTTTAAAGATGAATTTTTAAGTTCCCTACTTTCTTACTACACACAATTAGGCCTGTCTTTGCCAAGAGCCATCAATGTGAACAACAGCAGTTTCTCTCAGTATGTCCTTACATCCTCCATCTGTCTATACCTTTGTGGGGGGTTTTCTACAACACCCCTCACTGCATGTGGTTCCCATTCCCAAATATCTTTCTGCCATTTCCACCTGCCCAAATATATCATCTTTAGATATGTACTCAATATTATCTCTGCTGGTGAGGCTTTTTTTTTTTTCTGTTTAATGTAGGTTGTCTTTTCTTTTCATTTTTATTTTATTTTTATCTTGATCCAAATGGCAGCATCAATTGTTCTTAGGCCTTAAATTTTTGCTACCTTTCTGCCATTATTTCCTGAAAAAATTCAGTTCACTTCTCCTTCCTCAACTGTAACCTTACTTTGAAGTAAGGATGAAGCCATCCTCATTTCTGCTTCATAGGAAAGAATACTCTGCAGTCAGACATGCACAACTTGAATTCCAACTCTATCAGTTACAAGTTTGACCTTGTACAAATCACCAAGCCCTTCTGAAACAGTGTTATCCATTTGTTAATAAAAATGTAATACACTTGAGATTAGTGAACCTTAATGTATGTTAAACTTTAACTAAAGTAAATATGAAAAATCTGAATGAGTTAATGAATAAAGATAAATTAATTTTAAGTGTGTCATCAGTTTTTTTGGGTAATTCAGTAACAACCTTTTCAAGTGTCAGTGACAAATTTTAAATAAGGAAAATATTACCCACGTGGGTATACTGTTTTCAGAATTGTACCAAAGATAATTTATCCCCAATAACAATAACAAGAAAACACTAATTTATATGTATGACACATGGTATGTATAATTATATATTTAACTACATATTAAAATAAATGTATATTCAAACAAAATAAAGTTATTTAAATTAATACCAATTAATCAATCTAGATTAAAAGATATATATGCATGTTTATTGTATTGTCTTTCAAATTTCTGATGTATTTGATATGTTTCAAAAAAATGTTTTAAAAGTCAATGAAGGACAAAATAAACTATTCAGTAAGTTACATAAGTAAACAAAATACCCAAACTGGAAAAAATTCATATCCAAAAATTATTTCTATGTGAATTAAAATCAAGTTTGGGAAAGTTTATTTTAAAAAATCAGGTTTATTTCACTTTGTATAATGCTCGCCAGATCCATCCATGTTGTTGCTAAGGGTAGAAGCTCCTTCTTTCTTTCTGCTGCTTAGTATTCCATTGTGCAAATGTACCATAATTTTTTTAAGATTTTATTTGTTTATTTTTAGAGAGAGGGAAAGGGAAGGAGAAATAGAGAAAGAGAAACATCAATGTGTGGTTACCTCTCATGTGGCTCCCACTGGGGACCTGGCCCACAACACAGGCAATGTCCCCTAATGGGAATTGAACCAGCGACCCTTTGTTTTGCAGCCCACGCTCAATCAACTGATTGAGCCAGGACTGTACTGTACACCAGCCAGGGCTGTACCATAGTTTTTGATCCACTCATTTACTGATGGGCATTTAGGTTGCTTCCAATACTTAGCTATTGTAAATTGTGCTGCAATGATTCTTTTAATTATCGTGACCTTATAATATAGTTTGATACCAGGTATTGTGATCCTTCCTACTTTGTTCTTTCTCAGAATTGTTGTGGCTATTCAGAATCATTTATGGCTCCATGTAAATTTTTGAAATGTTTGTTCTATATCTGTGAAATACGTCACTGGTATTTTAATAGGGGTTGCATTGAATGTATAAATTGCTTTGGGTAGTGTGGACATTTTGATGATGTTAATTCTTCTAATATCCATGAACATGATATATGTTTCCATTTATTTGTGTCTTCTATAAGGTGAATATTATTTTTATTCCCATTTTACAGGTTAGGAGACAAGTTCAGATTTTTTAAGTAATGTGACTAAGATTACTCGTGATTGATAAAATGAGAGCCAATATGCTCTAAATGCCAAGATTCTTTGGATTTCATATTGGTAGATATTTTTTCTAAAAATGCAAGTTATTCTAATTATTATGGTTAATTTGATGATGATTGTGAATAAAAGTTTTTTTTAGAAAAACTAGTTTCACACATGAAGAGAGAGATACAGGTATAGGATAGATAAGAGCTTAGAGGGAGATGGAAGAGGGCATAAGAGGGGTAAATGGTAATAGAAAAAATATAGTAAAAATGTGTCTGTAAAAAAAGCATAGGTTATCTTGAGTTGACAGAGCTATATTTTTTTCTTCCCAATATGTCAAGTAATCATGTTCTCATGATTCAAGAATTTCAGTTTCTTACCAAAGCGCTTATTTTTATATGGTTGACTCTCCAGTTACACAAGGTTAATTGCACATGCATATGCATATTTATGCATTTGACAAGCACAGTAAGCAAATTCTATTAGTTTGTGTTTGTTCTGGGTCAAAAATTCAAACACTGATTATTGCTTACTGGGAGCACAAAAGAACATACAAGACTTGACAATTGCTATATATTATTAGCTTTGGGTACCAGTGTGACTACTGCATATTCAGAAGGCTCAGGCAACTTTTACTTAAATTGAATCAATCCTTTCTAAATTAAATCATTATAGTTAATCAGCAGGGCTATCATATGTGTCTATGGGAAATGAATCCAAGTCTTGCAAAAAAATTACACTATTATTGAAGAACACCATCATCTAGGAGTTAACACCATTAGGGCTTATCAGCCAGCATTCTGCCAACCTTGAGAGCATGTAATAAGCTCTCTTATAAATACCGGAATGTAATTAGCACCTCATCAAATTTACTGAAAAATGACAAAAAGTGGCTGGTGAACCTGTACAGATGATCGGCTATTCTGGTAATTGTACTGCTCTGCAACATTGTGGTGTTTGGTATGATTATACTATTTTCTGCACATAAAATAAAATTTAATTACTGGAACAAGAAAAGTTACATCTAATCATTTGTCTTTTTCCCTGTAAGCATGCTTCATGAAATTATTGCCCTATCTTAAAACAGAAGGCTGAAGTATCTTATTGCCTTGTTGCTGGGGAGAGGAGAATACACTTAGGTTTGGGGGTGCCTGTTGTATTAGTGGGGTTCAATTAGGAAAGCACAATCACTATGATAATTATGAAATAGGGAATTTATTATAGTAATTAACCTTTATCCTATTGTGGGAGGAGATAAGGAAGAAATGTCCAAAAAGAAAATACTAATCAGGGAAAAAAATATCTGTCAACCCAGGCACAGGAGAAAGCTAGAGTTTGAAAGCGAGCATGAGAACTGACATGTCTATATTTAGCTACTTGCTTCAAACTAAAGAAGGAATTGCTATAGAAGTGTATGAAAAGTTGTTGACTTGTTACTGCCTCTATAAGGTTGGAGCCAATAGTCTAGTGGTAAGTTTGTGCCAGGATTGGTGGCAATTGGGAAGGAGAGTTAGATGAGAAATGAAGATTCACTGTTAATTCTGCAACGCCCTCGTATCATCTCTAGCTAACAAAGACCTTCAGAGCATAAGAACAGCCATTTTATTTTTGCCTTTCCAATTCTGTGCGAAGTTATTTTTCAATTTTATGCTGGCACTTGAAAAAAAAAGAACAATTACAGGAAACAGTTTTTGGAAATACAAAGTTAACAATATAGTAATCTAGATCTCAGGAGAAAGTTAACTTCTGGAAGAATTTTGAGGTGATGGCAAGACTTAGTTTGAGTGTGCAGTAAAAACACACATACTAAGTGATCACTTAAAACTAGCAAAAATAGCAAGTCCAAACATTAGTGGGCTGAAATAATTAACTAATTAATTAATTATGCAAAATCTGAAGTTATAGATAGCAGAGATACCCCAAGGCGATAAAATTAAGTTTGATAGACTTCAGGTACATTACTATGGATAGCTTTTTGTTATGGTGAAATCTTAACCATAGACAGAAGGTATCCTTTGCTATCTCAAGTGATTAAAAGTGAACTTACAACATCTTAGGCTCATTTCCAGTCACATTCTCTTCTTATTGTCCACTTAATATTTGTGTTTTATGACTTCATTATTTTCTTTCTTTGTGAAAATATTTATGCATATGCATACATCTGTAGGCAACATTTAACCTATTGGCACATTTCATTATGGTATCGCATTACAAAAATCCTTCTAAAATATTATTTTTTCTTAATAGGTTTTTGAAACTTATTCATGTTGGTACACATGTTACAATATACACATTTAAATTGTTTAGGGAGTGGAAGCATCCCTAAGTATGTAATACCCTACAACACCCTGTCAAAATACATAAAAAACTGGTTTTCCTCCACCTCACTGTTGGTAATAGAAAACAAAAAATTAAAGACATACATAAAAACTATGCCTAAATTAGAGTTTGGTATGGTACCAACATACCAGAGAAGATTTTTCTGACAATAATTAAAAGATTATTAAGATAATTTATGGGATGTTATGATAAATAATAATATATGCCTCAATAATGTAAACATAAAACAAGATGCATAAAGTATCAGGCAGAATAGATAATACAGAAGATCAACTTATTTTCCTGAATTAATACTAGAATGTATATTATGCAAGGTCTGTCTGGAAACAGTTCAACCATTGTTAATATAATGAGAATGGTTTGCATTACATCATGCACATGCGTGAGCAATGACAACTTCACTGTACTAGTCAGAGCGGGCAGTAAACACCATTGAGTGAGCATGTGTACTTATGTGGCCATCAGATTCAAAATGACTGAGTACAGTGACAAATCTGCATCAAATTTTTCTTTAAGCTTAAACATTCCTTCATAGACACTATTAGGATGATTCCAAGTTAGCCACTTATTTTGATATTTGGAAAATACTAGTCATTCTCCAGGGCAGAACACAAACACACAATTTTGCAAAGCCTTGCAACATCCCCTATGAAAAGCTTAAATTTGTCCATCAATGGCTGGGTAAATCTTTTGCATGTGGAGCTGTGATACCTTTCTGATTCCCTCAAAACTATCATTAAAAAGTGGAGTTAACTGCATTTTTCTTGACTTTTCCCCCTCTAGGCATTTCAACAGTTTGTAAACAAATAACCATTTCCATTGAGTCACTCTCTACTTAAAATGCCTAGGGCATTTATTATTTTCTTGACCAAATTATGACTTGAATGAAGAAAAAAATATAGAAAATTATTCTAGCAAGAGTAAATAAATAGGTATGTCAGCATAAAACTTCAATACCCTTTAAAGAAAAGGAACATAATCCTAACAGCATTCAATTTAATACACGTCAAGCAGACAGTAAAAAAGTTACTAGAGATGTAAGAAAGCAAGAAAATATGATAATAAAAAATCAGTAAACATAAACTGACACCAAGATGACTCAGATTATAAATAGCTAATAAAAAAACTTTGTGCTGGCTATTGAAAGTATCTATAAAACTTAAAGAACAAGATGGATATGATAAAAATTTGGGAAATCTCAATAGAGCATAAAAACTAAAAGTATTTAAAGCTTTAGAACTAAAAATTACAATAGTGGATATAAATAAAAATGTTTTGATGGGTTTGTCAGAAAAATGAATATAGGAAAAAATAGTTAATGAATTTGAAGATAGATTATCTAACTCATTAACACTGAAAAACAGAGAGAAAGCAAAGGTTGAAGAAAATTAACTATGGCTCCTTGGCTTTTGGGACAAAAGCCAGAAGAGAGGTCTCACCAGAAACTGAATTTGCCAGAACTTTGATCATGGAATTAAAGCCTCCAGATCTATGAGAAAACAAATGTCTGTGGAAATTTGTTATGGCAGCCCAAACATACTAATACTCCTCATGAAATACACATGCTAAATATTTTGTGAAAGTAAAAGTGCAGGCTAATAATTGCCTATGTAAATGCAAATATGTGCAAGACTATATTCTTTTTCTACATTATATTTTTTGGTAAAAAAATATAACATTAAACTGACTATATGAATATTGCTGTACAATAGATTTCTAGAACTTTACCATATTGTTTGATGGAAACTGTATACCCATTGAACAGCATCTTTTGTGTTCCCCTATCATCTAAGCTTGTAGCAACAGTTGTTCTTTTCTCTGATTTACAAGTTTAACCACTTTAGGTACCTCATATAAAGGAATCATACAGTACTTGTTCTGGTTTAATTCACTTATCATAATGTCCTCAAGATGTATTTATGTTGCATCATATGACAAAAATTCCTTTTTTTTTTAAAGCAGAATATTTCATTGTATGAATATATCTCATTTTCTTTTTCCATTTATATGCGATGGATACTAAGGTTGACCTACAAATGGCCAACAGTTATATAAAAAGATATTCAACATAAATATTCATCAAGATTCCAAGGTATTGAATTATACTGAGATATCACCTCATACCTATTAGAATAGCCATTATCAGAACACACAAAATAATAAATGGTGGTGATGATATGAAGACCTTAGAACCCTTGCACGCCATAGGTGAGAATGTAAAATGATGCAGCCATTGTAAAAAACAGTAAGGCGAGTCCTCAAAAAATTAAACACAGAACTGCCATATTATCCAATAGTCCCACTTCTGGATATTAATCCAAATAATTAAAAACAGGCTCTCAAAGAACTATGTGTAATCTCAGGCTCACTGAAGTATTATTTACAGTAGACGAAAGATGAAAAACCTCTATATTCTTTTTTCTTTCTTAAATTTTTTATTGAATTTATTGGGGTGGCATTAGTTCATAAATTACATAGGTTTCAGGTATATACATCTGTGTACTGTACTGTGAGTTCATCACCACAAGTCAAGTCTTCTTCCATCACCATTTATCTCTGCTTTACCCTTTCCAATCTTTTCTGGCCCTCCTTTCCCTCTGATAATCTCCATACTGTTGTCTGTGTCTATGAATTGTTACTTTTTTGCTTAACCCCCTCACCTTTTTCACCCAGCCCCCAAAACCCCTATCTTCCAACAACTGTCAGTATCTTCTTTGTATCTATGTGTGTTTCTATTTTTTCAGTTTATTTTGTTCATTAGATTCCACATATAAGTAAAATCATATGGTGTTTGTCTTTCTCTGACTGTCTTGTTTCACTAAGCATAATGTTCTCCAGGTCCATCCATGCTATTACAAAAGGTAAGATTTCCTTTTTTATGGCAGACTGGTATTCCATTGTATAAATGTGCTATAGATTTTTTATTCACTGTTCTACTGATGGGTTCTTGAGCAGCTTCCAGGTTTTGGCTATTATAAATAACCTCTATATATTTAAATGTATATTCTTTGAAGCCATGGCATGTAAATACTCTGTACCCATTATTTTATATGTAGTTTTGCCTCCTTCATAAGTAGACATGTGAATCAGAAATGACTTCAGATTTTTTAAAATATGAACATTTGATTTTAAAATATAAAATTCATAATAAAAAGATTACTTTTAAATCCATAAAAATAGAGGTTAAAATTGAAGCAAAAATTTTGGCTATCCTTATGTACCACATGCCAAAAACTCTAAGTTTATTTCTATTTTTCCTCAAAATATACATAGCTCCATGTGTCTTGTAACCACTATTCTACATATTTCAGTAACTCAGCTATCATTTATATGCAAAGAATTGAGCTTTAGATTTAGTAAGTGATATATAAAATGATATTAAAAACAAATCAGTGTAATGATATCTAACTTTGCGTGTTTGTGTATTAACCATAGAAATGATTGATTGCATTTGTGGACTGCACTGATATTTTTTATTATTTTATCTTAGTTTTGCTGTATGTAAGTTCTGTCAGTCTTACTGTCCTGGAAACATTGATTCCCCATTGTAATCTCTGCTGGTGTAAAACACAGCTGCCTAACAAATGTACACTGGAATGGGCCCCTTTTAGCATCTGCTAAAACTCAACACAGTGTATAACCACTCTTTTCAGAGCACATCAATCATGGAAGAGTGAGACGGAATTAAAGAGTTAGCCTTGCTTGGCTCCCTTTGTATCTAAGTTAAGGATCTATGACCCATTGCGTTCATTGTTGTGCTTACAACAGCTGTTTCTTATTATTAAGAAAAGCAGCTAGCTTTGCATGCAGAACATAAAACAATAAACGCTAGCCATGTGGATAGAGTACATTTGCTTCTAAAGGTTATAAATATACATTTAATTAAAAAGTAAGGTGATGGTAACCATATTTCACAGAGAACAAACGGTACCACTTCAGGCAATAAAGTCTAACACCTCCTGATCAAAAGAAAACAAAATACTGAATCCAACAATCCCTAACACGGAAAAAAAATCTGTAATTAGTGGAGTTACTTACAGTGAGCACAAAATGTTTTTAGTGCTTAAAACTTATGGTAAAGAAAGACCATCTTTAGGTGTTTTACCTAGAATGCCAACTAATTCAACCCAAAGAATACCCAGAAGTATAGAAAATATAAAAATGTTGTTAAGTGTATCAAAGGATTGATGCTGGAGATTATGATCCTAATTTTACTTCTTTGTGTATTCATTTATTAGAAACTTGGAAACACTTGCCCTGGACAGTGTGGCTCAGTTGGCTGGAGCATTGTCCTGTAACCCAAAGGTTGCATGTTTGATCCTAGGGCCAGGTGAGTATAGGAGGCAACAAACTGTTATCTCTCTCTTTCCCTTCTTCTCTCCTTAAAACTAATGCAAAAAATGTCCTCAAGTGAGGTTAAAAAAGTAATTTTAAAAAAATTGGAAACATTTAAACACTTTTTGCCATATCCAATTTGTAATATTAAACTTTATTTCCTTAATAAATATAACAAATAAGTATTAATAAATATGTTGACAAATAATCTCATACTTTCATTATTCCCTACAAGTTGAAAGTTTATAAAGCAAAACTCATTGAAGTAATTTAAAGACTTTCTTGGTTAGGAAACATCAATCAGTAGAGGTCAAGCTAGTAAAATGTATTATATAAAGTATAACAAATTCTTGAAATAGTATTTTCTATATTTTTTACTATTTTACTATTTTACTGTATTATACTACTATCAGTCAGAATGGATATCATTAATATGTCAACAAACAGGTGCTGGTGAAGATGTGGAGGAAAGAGAACCCCAGTGCACTGTTGGTAGGAATGCAGACTGGGGCAGCCACTATGGAAAACAGTATGGAATTTCCTTAGAAAACTAAAAATGGAACTGCCTTTTGACCCAGTGATTCTGCTGCTGGGACTATACCCTAAGAATCCCGATTCACCACTTCAAAAGAACTTGGTACCCCTATGTTCATAGTGCTGGTAACAGTAAATGAGTGGATCAAAAAACTGGTACTTTTACACAATTAAATATTATGCAGCAGAATTAAAGAAGAAAATTCCTATGTTTAATACATAGGTAACATAATAAGGTTTATTTATTAGATAGCATTGCTTTACAGAATAAAGCAATTATTTGTGTTGAATGGGTTAATAATAATATACAATATTAATTCATTACTATATTTTCAAAATCTATATTGATCCCCTTAATATATGCTATGTACATGCTAAGCCCAATGGAAATAATGATGAATACAACACTCTGTAAGGGGAATGGAATTCACAATCCAGTGAAAGAAATAAACACTAAATAAGTGACTGAATACAAGAATAAATATTGATAATAGTTCCAATGTTTTCTGAGAGAGTAATAACAATATAATAAGAGATAATTAAACAACTGAGATTATGAGGTGGTCAAAAAGTATAATTTGTCAACTAAAAATATTTTTAAAATGCTCATGAAAAGAACCGAAGGAAATCAATGAAGATAGGGTCAAGAGCACATAGGCTCTGATACAGGAAAGAGCTCAGTATGTTTTATCATGTGACAGAAGATGATGTGACTAGAGCAAAGAAAGTGGGTGCACAGGCACGGCTAATCCAGGCAGAGCCTTGTAGGGGCTAGCGAGTTTGGTTGATACTGAGTTCACGACCAGAAGACATGATGTGTTTAAGCAAAGGTGCTATATGATACAGTATTCCCATTTCTATATAACAAAATATATTTGACAGTTGGTCTACCATATATGATAATATACATTTTTAAAAGGAAATAATCATCTTTACTCATAAAATTTTAAGTATATACCCATTGCCTTACCCATAATTTGCAAAAGGGATTGTGACTTACAGTTTTCCCAATTTCCATGTGACCCTGAGTCATTTTAACAACAGCTCGTTATAAATGCTCATAAATAAATAGAAAATTTTAAATACAAAGTTTCAGAATACACATTTTCAAATTATTTCTGTAAAATTATTTATTCATGGATTTATTATATAAAACATACATTAAATATTTAGTGAAATAAAGTACACTGTTTGAGTAGCATTTTTTTAAAGAAAAACATTTCCTTTGCTTCTGTCTCACTTTTTAATTATATTTTTGTTTTAGCATAAGTATGACCTATATATATTTTTGAAAATCAATATGTTAGGATCTATTTTAAAGCTCATTATTTGACCAGTGGTAGCTATTAATCTGGCTCCTATGTGTTTTTGCCAGACTCCATTAGTCTCGGAGCATTTTCTTATTTCATTGAACAAGTGAATTCCAGCTTCCTTTGAAATTCCCCTGTCCTAAATCTGAAATCAGTAATTTCTATAAAAAGTACGAGTTTTTGTTTGTTTGTTTGTTTGTTTGTTTGAGGAGGGAACAGTATCTAGAATGGGCATGAAATATGGTAATTTCCAATGATTAGTTGGCTTCCATGTCTTTTAGTAATTACTTGACTCCAGTATCTTTAACTCCATTTCAGCATCATAGTTCAACATCATTCTTTCTTTTCTTTTTCTTGTTTCATATTTGCATCTCCCTTCACCAGAATATGAACAACTGTTCCTAAGAAAATCAATATATTTATTTATTTGCTAAATTATTCACAGAAACAAATTCAACTAAATATTTTGATGTGTAAAATAATAACATGGTTCAAAATTCAAAACTGTGGGGATGGGTATATTTACCAAAGTGTAATCAACTATTTCATTATTTTAACACACCTTCTGTAAGTAACTACTTTTTCATTAATTCGAAAAATGTTATTGTTCCTGTACAAAATTTTTTCAAAAGTTAGAGATTTCTTTCATGAACAAGAAATATATTATGCATACTTTTTTAACCTTTTAAATTAATAATATAGCTTAGAAAACATTAAAAATAAGTTCACAGAGATTTTTGTATAATTTTATAACTGCATAGTGTTCCAATAAACAGTACTCTTTTTCCTCAGTCAGTAACCTATGTATGGTATTATATTATTTTTAATGTATTGCTATTTAAATTGCTCTTGCAGATACATTTATGTATGAGTTCTTGTTGATAATATGTCATTGTTTGCTTATTTTCAAATTACTGGACATGTAATCCAGGGTAAATTCCTAGAAGAGAGATTGCTGAGCAAAAGCCCAAAATAAATGTGTTTCCTAAGATTTCTCTAAATCCCCTTCATAAAGATTGGACCGCATGCACTTGCAAATTAAGGAAATGTTCTTATCCCTGTAGTCTTGTCAGGTTTGCTCTGTTCAATAAACTTTTGGAATGTTGCCAATCTAAAAGGTGAAAAACATATACCTTAAAATGTTTTAATTTACATTTGTCTTAGTGTAAGTGAAGTTGAGCAACTTCACACATAAGTTACATATATTTTAGACTCAGTTATGACCCCTCATATAACCTCAGTTATATGAGTTTAGACTCAGTTTATTTATATATTGAGAAGTAATTTGTATAAAAAAAATTTCTGAACCTTGGAGAATTTGAGCAGACTTGTTACATTTACTTCTAAAGGTTATGTTTTTGATTATACATTTAACATTAATTTATTAACTTTCTATATTTCAATTGTTTATTGCTCATGTAACAATGCAATTGGCACATTAACCTTATATCATGCAAACCTGATCAATATATTTACTAGTTTTACATATGTATAGATTTCTTAGAATTTCCTACTCATAGAATTGAATTTTCTGAAAACAAGAATGTCCCTGAGCAATAACCACTTAGATAAACTACTGCTGAAATAATATACTTCATTCTCTTGGGTTTCCTAATTACATGATCATATTCTACTCATGGAATATACTCGCATTTTAACTTTTTTATAAAATTATATATGCTTCAATTTTTGTGTCTAATCAGGCTCACTAGAATCTCCACTTCAATATTGAACAGTACAACATGTTTGTTGTATTTTATGTTAATTGGGATGCTTCTAATAGTTTATTATAAGTATACTGTTTTGTGACTATTCCATATCAGTCTTTTCAATCTTTAACAAGTTCATTTATTCTTAGATACATGATATTTTAACACAAATATGGCTTGAATTTTACTAAATTGTTTTGGAAATTTATTCAGTTGCCATGTTATAATGCCAACACTACCATCTTTCAAGACTTAAGAAAATGCTGTAGCAGTCAAAACAGTGTGATGAAGGAAAGATGAATAGATTAATGGAATGGAAGCAAGAGCTCAGAGGTAGCCTCAGATAAATATAGTTAATTAAATGTTGATCAAATATCAAATACCACACAATGAAACAAAGGCATTTTTAACAAATGGTGCTGGAACAACGGGCATCCACATTCAAATAATGAATCAGGACATAGACCCTTCAAAAATTAATTCAAAGTGAGTACTAGAACTAAATGTAAAATGCAAATAATAAAACTCTTAAAGGAGAAATCTAGATGACCTCAAGTGTGGCAATGACTTTTTAGATACAACACCAAAATAACTACCCATGAAATGAATACTTTAAAGTTGGATTTCATTAAAATTGAAAAATTCTTTTTTTGCAAAAGACATTGAGAGAATGAGAATACAAATGACAGACTGGAAGAAGTTATTTGCAAAACAAATCCAAAAAGTTACACATAGAACACTTAAAGTCAACAATAAGAAAACAAACAGCCCAATTTTAAAATTAGTTAAAGGTCTAATAGACATGTTACTGAAAAAATATATACATATAGAAACAAGCATCAGACGAGATGTTCATATCATGCTCATATCACATGGCATCAGAGAAATGCAAATGAAAATAACAATGAAATACCACTATTCATCTATTAGAATGACCAATACCTGGAATATTGACAACACCAAATGCTGGTAAGGAGGTGAAACAACAAGGATTTTCTTTCATTTTTGGTGAGGATGCAAAATTGTTTTGGAGACAGTTTGGTGTCTTTTTACACAAGTAAACATACTCTTACTGTGTGATCCAGCAATTTTGTTCCTTGTTACTCAAAGAAGTCAACAACTTACATCCACACAAAACTTGCATATGATGTTTTAAGAGCTTTACTCATAATTGGCAAAACTTGAAACCAAACATACTTTCTTTAAGAAAATGAATGAATGAACAAACTGTGGTAATTCCAGACAATGGAATATTACTCAGTACTAATAAGGAATAAGTGATCAAGCCATAAAAATATCCTTAAATGCATATTCCCAAGTGAAATAAGACATCTTTCATCCTGAAAAGACCATATTTTCTATATGATTCCAATTAGATGGCATTCTAAAATGTGCAAAACTATAAAGGTAACAAAAAAATAGTGTTTTCCAGGTATTAGATTGCAGGGAAAAATAAAAGCATAACTTATTTTGGGGATGGTGAAATGCCCCTTATGGTACTATCATAATGAATATGTGACACTAGAAACATTTGTTTAAACTTGTGAATGTAGAAGAGTAAGAGTAAATCCCAATATAAACTGTAGACTTTGGATGGTTATGAGGTGTCAACATAGGTTCCTCTATTACAACAAATGTTCTGTTGGGAACTGTTGATAATGTGGGAGGCTATGTATGTGCCAGTGTGGAAATATATGGGAAATCTCTGTACCTCCTATCAATTTTCCTTTGAGATTAAAACTGTTTTAAAAATAATCAAAAACTGCACACATTTAATTTACACAATTCAAGGAATTTTGTCATATGCACATAAAATCACCACCATCAGGAAATAGACATCCTCATCACCTTTGAAAGTTTTCTTATATTCTTTTATTTTATTTTTATTTTTGTGGTGATAATACTTAACATGTTTTCTACCCTTTTAGAGGATTAAGTGAATAATAGGTTCTTGCTGTCCATAGACACTATGGTTGCTGTATGACAGATTTCTAAACCCATTCGTGTTGATAATTGAAACTTTGTACCAAACTGAAAACTCATTTTCTCTTCACTCCAACTTCTTGAATCCAACATTTTATTCTCTACTGGTGTAAGTCTAAGTATTTTGTATACCTCATGTAAGTGGGAACATCACTCTTTGTCATTTTTGACTGACTTATTTCACTTAGAATAATGTCTTTCAGGTTCATCCATGTTGTCACAAATGACAGAAATTATTTTTTTTTAATTTCTAAGACTGAATTTTATGTATATAACAACTATTCTTTATCTGTTCATCTATTGATAGACATTTGGGTTGTGTCCATAACTTGGTTATTGTGAATAGTGCTGCAATGAACATGAGAGTGAATACATCTTTTCATGACTTTAAGTTATTTCAGTTATTTGGGGTTTATAACAAAAGCACAAACAAAATCAATTATAAACAAGTGGGACTACATAATAATAAAGACTTCCACACAACAAAATAAACAATCAACAGAGTGAAAATGCAATTTACATAAGGGCTGGCAGTATTTGCAAGTCATGTATCTCAAAAAAGGTGAATACCCAAAATACATAAGAAAACCATACAACCCAATAGCAAAAAATAAAAATAATAGCAAGTTATAACAAAATTTAAGAAATGAATAGATAATTTGAATAGATATTTATCCAAAGAATACATAAAAATGGCCAACAGACATGTGTAAAGGTGCTCAACATCAATAATCATTAGGAGTGTGTGAATCAAAACTACAGGGAAATGGCTATTAACTTTTCAAATTAATAACCAGAGCTGGTGAGGATGTGGAAAAATTTGAACTCTTTTTACTGTTATTGGGAATATAAGATGGTGCAGATGATAGGAAAATGTGTGGTGTTTCCTCAAAAAATTAAAAATAAAACTAACGTGTCATCCAGAAACCCAACTTCTAAAAATATACATAAATATATGTATTTTTAAAAAGGTACAGGATAAGAATCAAGATAGTATACTCAGAGACTTACAATATCATTAAATTCTTCTTGCAAAAATAACTCATGTAATTTTTAGGATACTGTGCCAGATCCAAGACAAATGATCATCTGAATGAGGACTATCCTGGACTAATCATGTATATTTCATTGTCGAGATGGTTTATTGTGTGATGTGTAACAGGTTTGAGACCATGTAGCTGCATAAGAAAATGAGTTATAGTCACATATCCTTCAGAGGATCACATGATAGATAGTCATATACACCTGATTAATTAAGTATAAGAGGTGAAGAGACAAAGAATGATGGATTTCTTAAGCCATGTGTGTTCACTCACTTCATCTCTCCTGACCACACATACCCCACATATGACATAAGTGGGACATGAAGAACTGCCCTGGGAATCATTTTACCTTGGCTCTTTGCTCTATTTTTGCTATAAAATTGTCCTATTTTCTTTCTTTTTTTTTAGGCAGAAGTGAATTTTATGTGTTCACAATGTCTTTATTTTGAAGAGTATATTTCCTTTTTTTTTTCTCTTATACGCCTCCAAGAAACACACACACAGAGTTTGGTAAAATGTTCCTCAAGCTTTTATCCAGTCCAGTGCACTAAGGGCTGTGATAAACCCTTAAGAGTACTAGAGACTCACTAAAGCAATGATTATCATAGTTTAGAAACATTAGTTTAATTATGACCTGACTCCTAGAGCATAGAAAACTCCTCCAAGATTTTTTCACATCACATCATACAAAGAAAAAGATAATAAAATTATAGTACACTGGAGCGATGAGAAGGTCAAGTAAGCTTAGTGCTGGCTGAATGCTACTGTGTTTGAAGAGCTTGGTTATTAGCCTGAATTCTACTAGACAACTTGATTAAATTGGTGGTAATTGCACATGGGTGTTTATTGTCATTAGATTAACCTTGTAATCCTGAGATAAAGTTTACATGAAAATTATATATTTTTATAATAGTTCATTTTGATAATTCACTAGTAAGATTGACCAATAGTTTTATTTGTTTGGTGGTTGGTCAGTGTGTTTATTGTTACTTTTTGGTTTTAGAAAACTTTATATCAGGACTCTGTAATCTATGTCAATTGTGTTGGCTCATCTTTGTCTTTTAAAAATTTTGCTGCAGAATATTTTATAAAGGATAAGAGTGATCTCTTCCTTGAATGTGTGTTAAAATCTCTAAAACAATGTTAACACTGGCTCTCTTTATAGGTGGAAAATTTACTACCTGTTTATATCCACTGCATTTATTGATCTCTTGAGGTACTAAGCTTATTTCTGAGCCAGTTTTAGAAATGTGTATTTTTTCCAGAGAATTAACCATTTTGTCTATGTTGTAAAATTTAAAGTTGAACACAGTATTTGCTTATTATTTTACCACACTTTCTGTTATGTACTCTTTGTATTCACAACCTTGCTTATGTATTTTTCTCCTTTTCTCCTTTTATAAGCACAATAATTATAAATTTGCTGATTTAATTGTATTTGTAAATAGAAATTTTTTAAATTTTAATTAAATAGAAAATTTTAATTAACATACAATTGTTTTTTTTATTAATTAACCATGGCTTTATCTATAGCACAGGTGGCAAACACAAGGCACACAGACCAAATCCAACCCTCTACCTTGTTTCATCCGGCTGGCACCTTGTTTCTACCTAGTGGCAGTGCCAAACTCTGTGCCCCTAGTTAAGGCGTAGTTACATTTACACAGTCCTAAAATTACATTCAGGCCTCTGAAGGCAACTTCAAGGCTGATGTGGCCCCTGGTGAAAATGAGTTTGACATTCCTGATTACAATTACTCTCTTCTAATACATTTTTGTCTTTCTTATTTAAAAATACAACACTTAACACTACATATATTCCTATGAGTACTCTCTTGGGTCTATTTTAGTGTTTTGATATGTTTTTGGTTTTTACCTTTTATAATATTGCTAACCTTTATCAATTTGGTTCTTTTTGGATCCATGCTCATCTTTATATGTTGTTAATTTCTTACTATGTTAACTGAAGTCTACATTTACTACAGTCTTTTTGTATAGAGAGAAATGATACTGTCAGGTTTGACTTCAATGATTCAGTGGATGTGAAAGTTCAACTGCTGCTGTTATTTGTATATATGAGCCTAATAATCTAGGGCTAATAATGGCCCTATTCAAATTATTGAAATAGTTATGATAAAAGGAGAACTCTGAAAAATGTAGTGCTCTTTGGCAAAATACTAATAACTGACAAAAATAAAATAAAACAGAAAGATGAGGAAAAGGCAGATAATGCTGAGGTCTCAGCCCAAAAACTGGAGATAGTAGCACTCTAAAAATAATTTAATAGCCACTAACAGCACCCAGTTTGATACCAAAGTAAGCATTTGTCAAATCTTATACTTGATGAATCGTTATATATGTAAAAAGAATGAAATGATAAGAATAAAACAGTGACAAGAACACCAAAAATAAAAACGAACTAGTAGATTATATAGTTTCAAGGAGTACATTTTTAAATAGTTAAGAGCCAAAGAATCATTAAGGAAGATTAGAATTAAAATCCCATGGCATTTTTAAAGGAGTTTATTGGTAATATTTGCTGGAACAAGTAATATTATCAAAAGACTATATGAAATTAAGAGCCTATGTATAAAAGAATTGGACTGAATTTTCTACAACTATACAAATACATGGTACACTCACTAGTAAAAGAGAATGTGTTTTATTTTTGTATTAGTGGTAATACATTTTGTTGAGTCATTTATAATTTTATTGTGATGAGACTATCTTTGTTAGTGGCATGTATTTTATAAGGTAATGCAATATGATTAACATCAATCAATAATATAGCTTGTCCTGAAACTGATTTTCTAATCACTTGGCTTGGATGTAGCCAAGAGAGCTATCCCTTTTTATTCCTTCTTTTTCCTTCCTTCCTTCCTTCCTTCCGTCCTTCCTTCCTTCCTTCCTTCCTTCCTTCCATTCTTTCTACAATAGATAAAATAGTTGATATTTGAACAACACAAAGGGTATTAGTCCCCATAAAGTCACAAATACATGTATAATTTTTTACTTTCCCAAATTTTTTTTCCCTTGGTATCCATTGGGATTAACTCCTAAAGACCTTGCACATAAAATTTGTAGGTGCTCAAGTCCACTAAATAAAATGGACTAGATCAATGCATAGTTTTCCTTCTACATCTTTTGACTTTCAACCATAGATCAAAAAGAGCACAAAAATTTACTGGACAAAATTCTTTGTAAGTGGACCCATGCATGTAAAATATCATGTTGTTCAAGGGTGGACTGTATTTATAGAAAAATAATTTTTTAATGAATAATCTGATTAAGACTCTTTAGTTGTCCCTTCCAGGAATGATATGTGACAATTGGTGTGACAGTGAGTTTTCACCAAAAAAAAATTTAGGTGAAGTAAGCACAATAAAGAATAGTAAATTTTATAATTACATAAAAGCACGGTAACAGGATTTAACTAAAAAGTTGTTTTAGTACCCAGGCACTGGCCCCAGCTGGTGTAGCTCAGTGTATTGATCATGGCCCTGAGAACCAAAGGGTCACCAGTTCAATTCCCAGTCAGGGCACATTCCTGGGTTGCAGGCTGTGGCCCCAGTAGGGGGCACATGAGAGGCAACCACACATTGATGTTTCTCTCCCTCTCATTCCCCTTCCCTTCCTCTCTCTCTAAAAAATAAATAAATATATTTTTTTAAATTATCCATTCACTATTAAAAAATATCTATATTGCAAGTTTGGTACTCTGATCAGATTCTCTGGGATATTGTTTAATATTTTGTGTGTTTCAAGGAAAGGGTCCCCCAGGCTACTAAGTCTACTTTCCTGACATCTAAAAGCAGACAATGCCTGAGAAATTTTTCCCTCTGGAGCTGCCCTTAACCAATGACTAACAGGCATGTGACAGTTATAAGAAAGACCCAGCTCCTTTGCCTTAGGCCAGTTCACCTCAGAGGTAAAACTAACACACAGAGGTCCTCTATGGGATTCGGCTTGTTACCCTCTGCATGACTTAGCTGAAAGTCTCATCCTTGCTTGCCTTTCTCTTATTTTCTGTTGTTTCCTAAATTTTCTTATGTGTTTCCCCTCAGAGAATTTCTTAAATACAAAATTTGTAAATTATTTTCAATTCAGGAGTCTGCTTCTGAGTAGATGGGCATAAGAAAATGCTTCATGAGGTTTCTGTACATGTGATGCACAACATATAAAGCACCCTATAATGAATTATCTGAAAGGATTTTCTATTTGAAATATCCTTAAATAATTAAATAGTTAATCAAAATAATAATATTCATTTATTTAAAAATATTTATTAAACACCTATATGTATGAGGCACTTGTTATGGAATTACAAAAGCAAATGTCATATTCCAAAGTAAGAAGCAGGACTGTGGCATACTACACAGCAGAAAGAAAGAAGGAGCTCCTACCCTTTGCGACAGCATGGATGGAACTGGAGAGCATTATGCTAAGTGAAATAAACCAGAAGGTGGAAGACAAATACCGTATGATCTCACTTATAAGTGGAACCTAATCAACAAAACAAACAGGCAAGCAAAATATAAGAAGAGATATTGAAATTAAGAACAAACTGACAGTAACCAGAGGGGAAGTGGGAGGGGATAATGGTGGGAAAAGGGGGAAGGGTTTTCAGGAACATGTATAAAGGACTCATGGGAAAAACCAAGGCGGGGTGGGATCAGGGATGGGAGGTGGGAATGGCTGGAGTGGGGATAACTGAGAGGGGGAAATGGAGACAATGCTAAAAAAAAAAGAAGGAAAAAAAGAAGAAACAAAACTGTGGAAGAGTGTTTTTAAAGAATGAGTAAAAAGGCCTTTAATTTTTTAAAATGTATTTCCATATTCAACCACATTGTAAAGTCTAAAAGTATCTGGAGTTGGAGGTTTGAATAAGATTTACTGACAAAGCTAAGTTCTCTTCGAAGTTCCATTTTCCCCAAAGAGAGGAGGAAAGTAGGCTTTAAGAAAACTCACTAGGTTTGATTAATGCCAGGTGAAGAGTGCACTGACAACCGATGGTCATAGCGATGTCTAGAGGCAGAGAGCAGTGATGTGACTAGCTGCTTTGACATGCAAGTGATAGACAAGTAGCTTCTTTGGGTGGCCCACCCTTCCACAGCTTGCTGGGATAAAGCATCTGTTTTTACCAAGAACCAGATGTGTGCCATGCCACAATAGAGTTAGTGTGGTTTTGTCTTGGACAACATCCAAGAAAATTGTTTGGAAGGTGTAAGAAGACCTCAGCAAAGAGTCATTAGACATATCATTACAAACGTTCTAGTTGAACAAAGACAAAACAACTGAAAGGTGAAGAGATATCTATTTGCTCCAATCAAGTCATCTGTAGATAACCAACTGCCTGCCCCTGAGTGATGGGCATATACAATTTTCCAAAAGAGAAAATCAATGAAAATACTTTTGTGGCTGTCAGGCTGATTCTACATTAGCATAAGAATAAATTTATTTATAATTATCCTCATGTCTTCATTTTCTCTTTATGTAACAACCTTAAAAAAATCTGAAACTTTGATCATTATAGTATGAAAGGACAGACTACCCACTTTTTATGACTCCAGAAGGCATTATTCCCATTAATACAAAATGTGAATGCTGTCTCAGGACCTATGTAATATAGCAGTCTAGTTTAGGACAGACAGAAATATCCACTGAGAAAAGAGGAAAGCAAACCAATCATCTTTCCCAATAGACCTGAGTGGGGAGTCTGGAAATCATTTATAATTTAAATGAAGACTAAAAATGTGACAAACACACTTGACTAAACTTTGAAATGACTGAACCATAAATGTGTTTTAAATGATGACTTTTAGTTACCTAGTGTTACTATAAATTCATGGATATTAGGAGGCAAATTCCATGATGACTCACAATGATCTTCCCTACTGGTGTTAACGCTCTTTTGTAATCCTTTCCCTTTGAGCATGAGCTAGGTCTAGTGTTATGTTTTTATAAATAGAATATAACAAAAGTGATGTTCCATCACTACTGAGATTAGGTTCCCAAAAACTGAGTGATGTTCTGCTGGCCTTCTTTCTCTGACCTCTCTGTGATGAAGCCATGTGCCATGCTAAGAACTGTTGTATGAAGAGGCCCATGTAGCAAGAGAGTGAAGAAAACTTATTGTCAACAGCTTGTAAGAAATGGAGGCCTTCCACCTAACAGCCTGTAGGGAACTAAATCCTGCCAACAATGCATGGAATCAGCTTGAAAATGCATCCACCCCCAGCCAAGTGTGCAGATGCACCCACAGCCCTGGCCAACACCATGATTGCAGCTTTGTAAAAGACCCAGGGCCTGAAGTCACAGCTAAGACATGTCTGCATACCTAATTCACAGAAATAGTGAGATAATAAATGTCATTATTCTAAGACAATGATTTTGAAGCAACTCATTACAAAGCAATAGATAACTAGGCCTGAACCTTGTCTTTGATTTTAACTACAGGGATGGGAGCAAAGATAAAAAAAAAATGTGTCTTCTGCTTGAAGCGAGTCTACAGGACCTGCTCTAGTCAGTATAACTCTTACAAAATCTGAATAAAACAGCTTATCTGATTTTCATCGGGGTTTACAGTCTCACAAGGGAGATTTGCACCAAAGCAGGATGTCCCAAGGCATAGTTAAATATGTATGTACTGTGAAATTTCAAGGCCCTATTTTTAGAACTAATAAAATTATAGTAGGCTGTAAGTTTTCTATATCCTCTCTATCTCAGAATCCCTACTAACAATAATTGCCTTTATTTAATGAATATCTTGGGATCTGACAGCTGTTACCTGTGTTTCCATTATGCTTTCACAAATATAAAATTCACACACACATGCACACACACAACTCCTGGGAGGGATTTAAATGTAGGAAACCAGAGGTTCCAGTCAAGCTGGTGGCATAAGTAAACCCAGGACTTGTATCCCCCAAAATCAACAACTAAAATTTTCTCCAGTAAGAAATTTGCATAAATCTTTTTCCTTTATATGATCCCAAGTTCCATATTATCTCAGTGTTTACTTATTCAGCAATGCCCTCCCCTTATAATTTTGGTTCTTTTCTTTTAAGAAAAAAAATAAGATTTTCTAATTTTCTACACAGCAAATTTTGTCTCTCTCTTCAGTTTCTGAGGCCTCTAGCTAATACTGATAGCTGATACTCTAAAGTTAAGTTCTTATTCCCTACATACTAGTTAAAATATTTTCTTATAGAGGCATGAATATTTTTAATTAAACTAAATTCTGTTTCAGGCTGGTACTCTTCACCTGGTACTGGAGAGGGACAGTAATCTAATTTAGATAGGCGCTATGAACACTGAGGTATGATCCCATGTAGACTCCTCTTTTTAGGACAGAGGTATATATTCTCCCTAGAGCAGGGATGTCAAATTCATTTTCCCCAGGGCCACATCAGCCTCAAGTTTGCCTTCAAAGGGTCGAATGTAATTTTAGGACTGCACAAATGTAATTACTCCTTAACAGTTAAGCAAGAGCTCAGCACTGCTGCTGGGTAGAAACAAGGTGCCAGGCCAGATAAAACAAGGTGGAGGGCTGGATTCTGCCCACAGGCCTTGTGTTTGCCACCTGTGCCCTAGATGCTTAGGGCGTACCAGCTGCACCTGAGAGCTGAATGCCCTTTACTTAAGAGAGTCACCTGGCCTAAATTTGGGTCATACCTTTCCAGAGACAGTCTATACCAATTACTGGCCAATGCTGGAGTATAAAGATTTCAGTTCCTTCCTTGGCCTAATCCTGCTTTCTTCAGTACCTTATATATGTTGACCATTCTTAGTAACTTCTGCACAAAACCCTTTGTGCAGAAATTGCATGTTGAGGACTATCAATAAATACCTGCCTTAGATTTTATTCCTGGGAGAACTAACCTGCAAATATTGGCAAGATAAAATTACAGACTTGAGGGGGACGTTGATTAGATATGTTGAATTATGTGTACTATTAAACATCCAGTGTAAATTTTTAACTACATAGCAGAAATAGGAGAAAAAAACAAGTTGAACACATAGAGGTTGGAGTAATCAATGCACTGGGTTTAAAAACACAGAAGTTACCCACTTTCTTCATACTGAAAAACACTTTTTTTTCCAGTTTGCAGAGCAGCCAAATTAGTTTAACTCAAGATTCTTTTCTCAAGTCCCCTTTTTACTCCTCACTTGCTAGCAAAACAGTCTAATAAACTAGACATTAAATAATTCATTCAAATAATATCAACACTTTTCTGTAATATACAAAGGAGAATCTAAAACATGCTGCTGTGGACAACAGAAAAATTTCTCAGCTAACAGTTATAAGGAGGTGGACATCCATGAAGTGACAGAATAATAATCCAGGAGGAGTCTGATGTGTGAGTCTGTTTGGTTTGTTAGCACTACAAACTAAAGTAGTATAGTGAAAAGGAGTAAAGGACACAAGAGAATATATGGAGATAAGTTAAAGAAGTTGACATGTGCTACAAATTATAGGGCCTTTAGATCATTCTTTGAATTTATTCTTTTATTTTAAAAACAGTAGGAAGAAACTGGACATTCTTATGAAACAGATAAGTTCATTCATTTATTATTAAAACTTACTGAGCACCTACTGTGTCCTAGTTCATAAGTTTTAATGATGGGGTAACAATGTTACCATATTACAACAATAATATTGCCAAAAATAGATTCCCTGCTTGTATCTACATTCTAATGTTACAAGACATTGACAATATAGGAAGATAATAAGAGAAAAGTAATACAAGAGAAAATAGAAAATAAATGAATAAATAACTAAATAATAGTGTAATAAAAGATCAGGTAATGTGATAAAACTCATGGAAAAATAATAAAATGGCATAAAAGAATAGAAAATAAGGTCTGAGCTACAGATGATGAAGAAAGCTTACAGCTTTGTAGACTTTTATGAATTCTGGAGGGTTTGGAATGGGGGATCAAAGAAGACATTTTTCAGCACCGATCTGAATAATGCACAAGAACAAAATATGAGAATGGTTGTATTTGCTATAATCATATTTACACTTTAGAATATAGTATTAGCTGTAAAATTGTTGAATACATAGATTTGAAAGTCATAAGCAAATAGATGACTTTTACAACATTGAAGGGGAAATGTATTCTCAGGAACTACTATAAAGGACAGGAACAAAACCAAGGGGAAGGGTGGAAGCAAGGGGGGGTGGTGGGACTGGCTGGGGTAGCAGGGAGTTATGGGGAGAAAATGCAAACAACTGTAACTGGACAACAATAAAGTAATTTTTTAAAAAACATGATATTTAATAATTACACCTTAGTGGAGAGTGTTAATGGAGACAACCATATTCGAACAACAATAAAAAAAGAGAAAAATAAATAAATAAATAAATAAATAAATAAATAAATAAATAAGAGAGTGTCAAAAGAAATAAAATAATAAAAGTAAAAGCAAGGGAACCTCAACAATACCATTTCGGTTGAGGGGAATGAAAAAATAGAATTGGAATAGGTTGAGGAAATAAAGTGGGAAAAAATGAGAGCAAGTAAAGCAGTTGTGACAGTCCCCTAGAAATGGAAAAATGTGATAGTATGGGCTGTACAGACACGTAGGATCAAAGGATTTTCTCAACAGTTCTATTATGCATTTTGTTGGCTGGTGGAATATGTCGTTAATGATGCAGAATTTGGTGATATGGTCAAGAGGAGACATAATTTTAGAAGGAAAATTCCTATTTATGAAGAAGGGAGCATGAGCCAAAACAGAAATAGAGAAATAGGCAATGGATGGTGAGAGGGAAACTCCACCATAACAGCAGAGATATTTCCGATTAAAAGCAAAACCATTGCCTGGCAATTCACATGTGTAAAAAAGTCACAAGGTTTCCTGGTCTTCTTCTCCTTATGTTTTCTCACCTCGATCATTTACTAGAAATAATCATTTCAGAACAAGAAAAGAAAGTGACATCCTTGAGATCCCTTTTTCCTCATCACCAAAATCCAACACAACCACCTAAACTGTCTCTAAACTTCCTAAGTTCATCCCCTCCTCTCTCTCAAAATTCAATAATAAACATATCCTCAGGTGAGCATTAAAGAAATAATGTTGCAAGTTCTACTAATAATGTTTTAGGTGCTTAACATTATTTTATAGAGGAACTAGATGTGACTGTGCTTTGTGATTTTAGATTTGTAAACATATATGATGTGCAAAATTAAAATGTTTTGTAGACTAACTTATTTTACTATAGTCTATGTTATACCTACTAAGTTTACATATACCTAATACTAGAAGAAATAAAAAGCAAATAAAAATGGAATTAACTTATTATTTTATCAAGACTATAAAAATTATATTACAGAATATAAAAAGTTGGAGTCTTTTCTTTCAAGAAATTGAGAGTAGAGTACATGTAATGATGTTTTATATTCACTCAAACAACATTCAAATTGTATGATTTCCCACCAAGTCACCATTTGATTAGTTCTACCCCTGGCAAATGGCATTTCCTGGCGTGATGGTATCTCCTGCTCCCACTTCCATCTCTTCCCCTTTTCTTTTTGAAGATTATTAAAACAAAAGAATTATTTCTGCTCAGGAATAGTGGTAATTTAAAATAACTTTTCATATAGATTTCTTATCTATAAGAAAGTTATAAAAAACTTTTATCCTTATACCACTTACACCAAAAATTAATTTTTCCAGTGAAATAACTTACTACTTTATTTCTTCATTCAGTACATTAAAATTCTGGTTTTATGTTTGCATTTGAATTTTATTCATTTAAATATATAGAATTCCAGGAATGCACTGATTCTTAAAGATCATCACCACTATACATCACTACTTCTAATATATTTTTTGCAATTTTAAAAAACTAAAAACAAATTCTCAAACTTATGAAAGATTATTCTTGCATTTTGCACCACAAAATTAATTCTAAAAAATATGTAATTTTTTAAAAATATTGATTGATTTGTAAGAGAGAGAGAAATATCAATGTGTTTTTCCACTTATTTATGCATTCAAGTTTGATTCTTACATGTGCCTTAACTAGAGATTGAACTCTCAACCTTCACATATCAGGACAAGACTCCAACCAACTGAGCTACCTGGCCATGGTAATAAATGTATAATTTTTAAATAAAGTATTTCTGTTTTTAATTTGCTTTAAGAGAAATGCTTATAAAAACCTTAACTGCTGATTTGAAAAAGATATAAATTACAAAAAATAAAATTCAGATTTATTAATTGTTAGACATATAAGTACTGAGAAAATTTTACACTTAATATGTAAAATATGATATCCAAATTCATTGGTAGTGAAATATTGGGCTTAGATTATAATATTGTACAATATAGGTTAATATACTATTTTTTTAATAAAAATACCCACATTCTAAACAAAATTGTGTTTAATATGTTAAGAGGTGTTTTAAACATATTTAAGGCCTTAATTTGCATTAGTGTAATTGTATGGGCATTTTATTTTTCAACCAGAGAAAAATTCATTTTTATATTTAGAGAGGATTCCCTGAGGATCAAGAAAAAGATTGCCTCCTGTCTCATATTTTGTATGAATATGTGACAGTTACTTTCCAAGTCACTGGAAATATAACAGTAATCAACTCTACCTTATTTTTTCTTGTCCTCGACTATACTGTGAGGTATTAACATTCCCTTTACTACAGATAATAAAACTGGGAATAATAAAAGTAATAAGTTGCAAAGTCACCATTTCATCCCAGGCCTCTCTAAAGCAATGGATAATTTAAGAACAGCAGTTCACTATATCTATTAATGGAAAAAAAGATTTTAAAAAGTAACTCTTTCAAACTTAGTTCCATACTATACTATCTGTTTAGGATAGAGTTAGTTAATAAAAATTGTGCTATACAAGTTTTCCATTTATTCACTCATTACTTTGTGATAAACATTGATTAACTTAGTCTCATGTAAATAAGAGTTCCTTTTTCAGTAACAATGAATCTGGTTTTAAATATTTTCTCTCAGTATGAAAGGGATTAAACTGTGCAAATTAAAATCAGTAAGAACAATTTAAAAGAGATGCTGTTCCACAGAATTACAAAAGGCAGGAACTATCATAAAGGTATTTATTTGCTTGTGACTGGTAAACCTGTTAGGATTAAAGAAATGATATTTATATAATTTAAAATATATATGACTAAAACATGTAGGCACATTTGTAATCCAAGAACATGTTGTTTTATACTGCTCATAATTTTCATTATGTTATTATTTATATTATACATTTTTATTTGAATAATGTTTTGCTCTTGCATATGTGATAATTAAGAGAAATAATGTAAATAATGCTCAATGATCAGCTCCCATTTGTCTATACCATGTTCTCTATTGTTGCATATTTTTCTTGTTGAAGTCAGCCTTTTCTCTTAGGAAATTTTATTTCTTTCTCTACAAGGCTACCTTCTTACATCACATAGATGAGGTTAAACCATTATCTAACTTTTTAAAATGTTTTTGTAACATAATATTGCCAAAGTTCATTAAGCAACTACCCAAAAACCCATTATTGGTTTAAAAATGCTCTCTTTAAATCAGATAACAGAATTTTATCTAATATGTATCACAGAAACAGTGTCTACTACTAAATACTTCATTATAAAACTCATTTTACCTTCAGACACCTTCTCATTAATAGCCGTATTTGGGTAATTGGTGGGATTATTCTCCCAGTCATCCCAGTTGACCTACAATTCACTCTTTTCTTATTTTCTACATCTGCTAAAACATTTTCTGCATTCATTGTTTACTTTCCTTCCCCTCAATCATTGCTTATCTTTAAACAATTCATGCAGGATCCCTCCCTAATTAGGGTGGAACTAAAACCTTGTTAAGGCTTCTCTGTCTATTAAAAATTGTGCTACCTATATTCTACTATGTTCTACCATACATCTGTTGACTTCCATTTACCTATTGTTATTATTGCTTTTTATCCAGAAGAAATGTAGTGAGATCACATGCCTGTCAAATGACAGGCACCTACCTGGGTTAGGTTCATGAGGCTAGGGTTCATGAGATTTGTTTGTTTTGTTTGTTTATTTTTGGTTTCATTCGCTGTGCATGTAGGCAAAGTGGAAGTCCTTCTCAGAAATACTCATGGAAAACAATGTATTATGCAATGCAATTTAGAAGGTATCTGTTGTGCCATATATGACCATCTCGTTTCACTACTAGATAAAGTTTAGACAATGAAATGCAGACCAGGTGAAGTTGCAATCCTGAGCAAACCTTGTAATCCAGACATTTCCTGCCCCTTAGCTTTCTACAGGATTTCATTATTAAAGTGTACCTTTCATAAGATACAATGTGGTATCACCAAACACTTTGTATTTCCAGCCATATTAGTTTATAGGAACTGCATTCTCTGCAAATGTGTAGAAGTGGTATTGATGAGTCAAGAGTGAAAAACACTTTGGACAGATGTTTACTTAATGAGGTAACAGCAAGAAGAGAAAACTAGCTTCCAAATTTTCTGTTTGGCACAACCTCTATTTCACAGATTCAGGGGCAAGTGATATGGGAAAAAAAAAAACATGGCCCCATATTCCTTCAGTCATGCAAGGCTGCATTTGTTTCTTGAGGTGACAAAAAGTTCTGCAACTGATAGCTTTTATAAAGATAATTTGTATTTCATTAATACCAATCTCAGTTTCTGGCATTTGTTTTCTTTTGGTCTTAGATTTAGTATTTTAATGAGTTTTCATGTGCTTTATGCTTTGGAAATAGTTTAAAGGGAAAAAAAGGAAGAAACTAACTTCATTTTAGTCCAGAGGTTACCTCCAATTTTTGGGCAGGGGGTGGGTAAATACTGAATGGGTTTACTATATTTTCCTTTTCTTTTGAAGATTCAATTAAGTAATTGATTTACTCATACTGTCATATGTTGTTTCCCCTTCTAAAACTTTAAGGACACCAAGGGAAGAATATGTTTTCAAACTTTAGTTTAATAATAAGAGACAAACAAAAAGGAAAAAAAAAGTAGATGAACTTATACAAGAACATGTACCGCTTCCAGCCAAGCTTGCTTTCTTTTGTATATTTAAACATCAGTTTAACATTACTTTTATTTTTTTACAAGAATAAGCCATAGATTACCAATAAGACATTTTGGACCACTTTAAAAGCATAGTAGGAAAATATGCTCATATTGGCAGAGATTTTTTTTACATCATAGTTATTCCTTTTGTAATCATATGCATTACAATAAAAATGTGTACTTCAAAAATGATTTGTGCTTTTATGTAAATAAGATCACAGTTGCTTTTCTCTATAACATGAGAAGAAAAAATTGTTTTACAATAATAGCTTAGAAAGTCTAGAAAGAATTATTTTAATGTATGTCATTTTAACTATTTATTATTAGTATAATGCATCATATCTACATTTTTAAATGATTTATTATAAAAATAGTAACAAGTATACTTATCTTTTGAAGGTCTAATACATAAATAAAAATAAAATAGAACAAGAAAACATCTCCTGACAGCTTGCTAGAGTAATTCTGATGAGACATATGATAAGCATTATGCCTTTAATGGAAAGAGTAAACAATCACATCTCAGAGAGATACAAATTAAAACCACAATGAGATACCACTTCACACCAGTCAAAATGGCCATCATAATCAAATCAACAAACAAGTGCTGCAAGATTGTGGAGAAAAGGAAACCCTAGGGCACTGTTATTGGGAATGCAGACTGGTGCAGCCACTATGGAAAATAGTATGGAATTTCCTAAAAAAAAAAAAAAAAAAAAGAAACTGCCTTCTGATGCAGCAGTTCCACTGCTGGGATAATACTCTAAGAATCTTAGAAAACCAATTCAAAAGAGCCTATGCACCCCAGTGTGCATAGCAGCACAATTTACAATAGCCAAGTGCTGGAAGCAGCCTAAGTTCCCATCAGTAAATGAATGGATCAAAAACCTGAGGTACATTTACACAATGGAATACTACACAGCAGAAAGAAACAAGGAACCCCTGCCCTTCATGACAATATGGATAGAACTGGAGAGCATTATGCTAAGTAAAATAAGCCAGGCAGTGAAAGACAAATACAATATGCTCTCATCTTTAAGTGGAACCTAGTCAACAAAACAAGCAAGCAAAACAGAACCAGAGACATTTAAATAAAGAACAAACTGATAATAACCAGAAAGGAGGAGGAAGGCAGATAACGGGGAAAAGAAGGAGAAGGGTCATCAAGTAACTGTGTACAGAAGTCATGAGCAAAGCAAAAGGAGAGTAAGACTGAGGGTGGGAGGTATGGGAGGCAGGGGCAGGGGGAGAATGCTGAGAGGAAAATGGAGTCAACTCTACCTGAACAATAAAAATAATTAAAAACAGAATCACATCTCTGATAAAACTTGTATTTTGAAAACCACTGAATAAACAAGAGAAACAAATAGGCTATGAGTAGGCTAAACAAGATGCCCTACAATTTTTTTAAGCACAGAAGATTGTCCCTTTACAGTTTCTAAAGCTTTCTATTTCACTTTTAAATGTTAATATATAGGACTCTGGCCAAGATGGAGGCATAGGAAGATACATTTTGCCTCCTCACATAACCAAAAGAAGGACAATGACAAATTTAAAAAAATAACACGCACACACACACACAAAAACAGAACTGCCAGAAAATTGAACTGTATGGAAGTCTGACAACCAAAGAATTAAAGAAGGAACATTCACTCAGACAGCGCCACAACCCAGAGACACTTGTCGCCCCACCTGGCAAATGCCTAAAGCTCCACCCCTTACAATGTAAAGCTCCATCCCTTACAATGTAGCCAAGACAAAGAAGAATGGTCCAAATGAGAGAACAGATCAAAACTCAAACAACAACAACAACAACTAAGCAACAAAGAGATAGCCAACCTATCAGATGCAGAGTTCAAAATGCTGGTAATCAAGATGCTCACAGAAATGGTTGAGTGTGATTACAAAATAGGGGAAAAAGTAAAGGCTATGAAAAGTTAAATAAAGGAAAATATACAGGGAACCAGCAGTGAAGGGAAGAAAACCAGGATTCAAATCAATGATTTGGAGCAGAAGGAAGAAATAGACATTCAACCAGAACAGAATGAAGAAGGAAGAATTCAAAAAAATGAGAAGAGGCTTAGGAACCTCCAGGACAAGTTTAAATGTTCCAACATTCAGATCATAGGGGTGCCAGAAAGAGAAGAACAAGAGCAAAGAATTGAAAACTTATTTGAACAAATAATGAAGGACAACTTCCCCAATCTGGCAAAGAAAATAGACTTCCAGGAAGCTCAGAAAGTCTCAAAGAAATTGGACCCAAGGAAGCAGACACCAAGACTCATCATAATTATATTACCCTAGATTAAAGATAAGGAGAGAATGTTAAAAGCAGCAAGAGGAAAAGAGAAAGTTACTTTAAAAGGAGTGCCCATAGACTATCAGCTAATTTCTCAAAAGAAACCTTTAAGGCAAGAAGGGGCTGAAAAGAAATATTCAAAGTCATGAAAGACAAGGATCTACATCTGAGATTACTCTATCTAGCAAAGTTATCATTTAGAATGGGAGGGCAGATAAAGTGCTCCCAGATAAGGTCAAGTAAAAGGAGTTCATCATCACCAAGTGCTTATTATATGAAACGACAAAGGGACTCATCTAAGATAAAGAAGAAGATAAAAAATATGATCAGTAAAATGACAACAAACACAACTATCACCAACTGAATCAAAAAACAAACTAAGCAAACAACTAGAACAAGAACAGTATCACAGAAGTGGAAATCACAGGGAGGGTTATCAGCAGGGATGGGGAGGAAGGAGAATGGGGGAAAAGGTACAGGGAATAAAAAGCATAAATGGTAGGTACGAAATAGACAGGGGGAAGTTAAGAATAGTATAGGAAATGGAGAAGCCAAAGAAGTTACATGTATGACCCACGGACATGAACTACGAGGACGGGTGCAGTACAGAGGGGAATAAAAGGGGAGAAAAGATGCGACAACTGTAATAGCATAATCAATAAGATATACTTTTAAAAAGTTATTATATAACCAATTAGATTATCCTGGCCCATATGTATGATGGCAAAAAACCATCTGAAATGATTTAAGAACCCATTTAGCACATAAATTTTAATGTAGTTAAATAAAAATTTATTTAAAAAATATAAATCTCTAATGTTTTGCTACATATATAAGTTCATTGCAAAAAACCTCTTATTTCTTTGCAAAATGCAAGTAGTAGTACAAGGTAATTATCTAATTTAATTTTCTGTTAATAAATGTGTTACATATTAAGTTCTTAATAAGTATTGCTTGAATGATTTCATGAATAACTAAAAATATCCAAAATAGTTTATGGAAGTTATCAAAATTTATTTGATCTATGTATTCTTAATACTTGTATTTCCATCATCATTTATATCAATAAATTTGGAAAAGAACTGTCAAATAATAATAATAAAACAAGAAAAGGTAAGTCAATTAATGTGTGTAAAACAACATTTTAAGTATTTACACAAACCCAATGAGATAGCAATCATTTTCATCTCTATTTTTCCAATGGGAAAATTGAGACAAATAGTTAAAATATTTTTCCCAAGTTTACATAATTATTAAATGTTAGAAGCACACCCCTATATTAGGAGTCTGGCTCTATAATTTTAATCCATATTAGTTCTGATAAAGATAAGACAGGCAAACAGAAGATAAAGGAAATTTATGAAAAAAATATATTTGCTTTTAATTCAGTATTATTGGTTAGGAGAAAATAAGTTCTGAGCTAGAATTTAAGTTATGTTCCACAGTGTCCTCAGGGATATAATTTTCATCTTTTGGTTCCACTGTGCAAGCCTCATATTCTTGAAATTCCTCCAAGGTCAAGGTTGATGCTATACCCTTCACATATACACTTTACCCTATCAGAAAGAAAAGGCACAAGATGTACCTAAAAGAAATGATTCTAAATTTTATGCACATTTCTTTTCCTAAATCAAAATAGCCAGATTATAGTCAATTAGTTATAACTAGTTGCAAAGAAAATTGGAGATTTTTGTCCTAATATAAAATGTGATCTCATTCTAACTACAGAAGAAAACAGATTTGGGGTAGATTTAAAAATCCCTGCCATATAAAGATACAAAGATATCATCATGACTAATATAAAAAATGTAAAAAAATTGATTATGGTTTTCATAGCTACTGTTAGAGCTAGGACTTGAATTTATAAATGAGACATGGCAATACATCATCATGAAGAGATAATAGTGGAAAATGCTGATTGAACTGGTTTGAATGCGGACAACCTTGGAACAATATTATAATTAATTCATCTAAAATACTGAAAAAAATTTAAAAACTTAAGAGATATAAAACAAATATTGTCTTTTAGCTTTAGATAAAATATTTTCTAAGGTGAAAATACCTCATTTTCACTGGATAGAAAATTATGCATATATAGCCCAGTGCAAAATTTGTTGAAAAATTCATTAAGTATCTTGTCTTACTAAATGTGAGAAAGTTTCCACTGATAGTTAGAAATTATCCTAACCATAAGTAAATTACACTTCAGCCATTTTCAAATTAGGTAAAAAGAAAAGTATTTAATATTGAAAAATTACATGCTTAATTATTTTTAGTTTAAAAGTTTATAGGAGATTAGTGCTACCATCTTTTGCATATGTCATAATTTTATTGTAATTAAAACTTAATAAAAAGTAAAAAAATTATAATTAAGTCTAGTGATCTTTAAATGTGAATAAAACTAAATACATTAAAACAAATATTACTTAAGAAAACTGATTTTGCTTTTAAACTGAAAAAAAGTTGTTTATAATTCAATTATGCAACAATTTTGTCTGTCATAGTTTTGATGTAAAAATATTATATAATGTTTAAACACAAGAGAAAAAGAAGGCATCTTAACCATTATAATAACTCTACATGCCAAATTAATCTGCTCAATTTTATTAGAATAAAGGAAAACTCTGAAGCTAAGAAAATACACATGAAGATGGAAATATAAGAATTAGTATAGAAGGAAGAAAGAAAATTGTTGACCCAAAAATGAAATAAATACTAACTAGAAATCTTAAGTACTCAGAGATTATTTGAATTCTTTCCTGGAATTGTGGGAGTTCAGTACTTTATAACTAAAAAATGTCAACCCATGAAGTAAAGAAGTAACACACACTCTTCAAATTCTTCACCAAGGAAAGGAAGTTAAAATATCATTTCAAAGAAATCACATATTGTATTCTTTGCAGTGGGAGGGGAAGCACTCTTCTGCAGTACATTTTGGGAAGCAGCCACTCACATCTGCTTCAGAACCACATAGCTGACTAACAGTCTCAGCTGCTGCTCCTCTACATCCACCATCATGTATGTGCCAAAGCCATTCTTCTCCAGGGCTCCTCCCAGCTAAATGCTGAAGGCAGGATGCTGGTACTGAACGCATTCCTATGGGAAATAGGACTCCTTTGACAAGTGACTTCGACTCATGAGCACACCATTTCCCTAGCCAAAATTTTCTGAGAACTGCCCTGTCAGCTGAGACTTCATATAATCCTCCTTCCTTCCCATTCTCCATCATACGCCAGGTGTGCACTATGGTCTGAAATTTCCCCTGCTGCTTTTTCTCCATTCTTCATAATCACTTTTCTCAGTAAATATTTTGCATACCTGATCTGATTTGGGCATCTGCATCTTGAAGAAGCAGAACTAATGCACTTTGTATAAATTACCTCAAGGTTTTAATTTGCATCTCTCTAATAACTAGCTATACTGAGTATCTTTTCATATGTCTCTGGACCCTCTCTATGTTCTCCTTGGAGAAGTGTCTGTTCAAGTCCTTTGCTCATTTTGTAATCAGGTTGCTTGTCTTCTTAGGGTGAGTCATGTGAGTTCTTTGCATATTTTGGAGAACAAACCCTCTGTGAGAGCATGAATGGAACTGGAGAGCATTATGCTAAGTGAAATTAGCCAGGCAGTGAAAGACAAATACCATATGATATCACCTTTAACAGAAACCTAATCAACAAAATGAATAAGCAAGCAAAATATAACCCAAAACACTGAAATTGCCCTGGCTGGCATAGCTCAGTGGATTGAGCTTGGGCTGCAAACCAAAGTGTCTCAGGTTTGATTCCCAGTCAGGGTACATGCCTGGGTTGCAGGCCATGACCCTCAGCAACCGCACACTGATGTTTCTCTCTCTCTCTTTCTCTCTCTCTTCCCTCTCTCTAAAAATAAATAAATAAATAAACAAAATCTTTAAAAAAAAAAAGAAATTGAGAACAGGCTGACAGTGGCCAGAGGGGAGAGGGGTGGGGATTATAGTGGAAAAGGGTAAAGGGTTTGTAGGAACAATTATAAAGGACACATGGAAAATAAAAAGGGGGAGTGGAAACAGGAAAGGAAGTTGGGGAAGGCTGGGGTGGTGGGGATTGGTAGGGGAAAAGGCAGAAAACTGTATTTGAACAACAATTAAAAATGTTTAAAAAAATTACATCAAGTAATTAGTACTGGAGGCCAAGATACAGGAAATTTTATAGTAGTATATAAATGACAGGATAATTTTGATTGTTAAAGTTTATAAATCTTATCATCAGAGAAGAGCTGATATTTTCCAAGTTCTTTAGAAATCAACTTCGAAGGTAGAAATAACAAGAATATAACATGATTTTTAACTTTTTATTTAATGTTATTATAATTCACTTTAATTAGAAATTTTGTTTAACATGGTACAGTACTATTTATCTAGGGATATATGTATTCAGGTAATGTAAAGCTTCAGAGTTATTTTTTTCTATTAAAAATTTTCTGGCAGCTACAAATCCTAGTTTTTGAAGGAAGTCAGTGAAAATAGAATAAACTACATCATTGAACAAATTATAAGTATGAGATCTATGAGACCCTTTAGATGTATAATGAACATTTATGCTCTATAAGTAGATTCTGTGTTTATTCTTATCATATAAAACAATAAATTAAACCAATCTCCATGGAAATATTAGCTCCTTTCATGTCATTGCATGTTTATTATCTTGATAGTTTTATTAGACTAATACACAAACATGGAAATATTTATAGGTCCTCTAGAACAGACTATAAAAACAAAGTTAAATTGGACTAAAATACAGACATGTAAACTGGGTTGATATCAAGTATTTTAAGAAGTTTGGAATGCATTATAAGAAAACAAATCTCATATTTTAACATAGTTTTTTATATGATGTTCACTTATTCTAACTCAGTTAATATGAAATTATTTTTCACTGACAAACACAAGTAGCTTTCTGTGTTAAGAAAAAAGACAAATCGAAAGCCAGTTAAAAGTTACCCCTTCATCACTGTATACAAATTATTGTTTCTCCTGTATAGTCCTTGATTTGAATTATTATAAGGCAAATATTAGAAAATATAATGCTATCAGTTGAAAAGGTGTATCATATAGATCAATGAGAAGTCAGCGCTAAATAACTAAGTTTTATCACCAGAAGGATACTGTGCTGAGTTGAATAATGAAGCACCCCCCAGAAACAATTATGTTCACTTGAAACCTCAGAGGTAAAATTATTTGAAAATGCAGTCTTTGCAGATGTAATTAGTTACGATGGGTCATACAGAATTAGAGTGAGACCTCAAGCCAGTGTCTGATGCTTTACAAGAAAAGGAAGAGAGAGATTCAGACACTGGTGCACAGGGACAAAGGACATTTGTCAATGAGTCAGAGATTGAATTGATGCAGCTATAAGCCCAGGGTTACTGGGCAACGAAGAGAAGCTAAGAAGAGGCAAAATAGAATTCCTCCCGAGTCTTCAAAAGAATAATCGCCCTGAAGATATCCTGGCTTCAGGCTGTGAAAGGATATATATCTGTTGTTTTAGGCCACTCATTTTGTGGCATTAGGACACTAATATAGTTACCTTACTACTATAAACAATTATTTTAGTTATAAATAAATGCTTTGCTCATAGGTTGCTAATAGATTAGTTTACCTTATTTACGAGTGAATGAGGTGATTTAAAAATATGGGACATTCTTTTTTTTTTAATTTTTTTTAAGATTTTATTTATTAATTTTTAGAGAGGGAGGGAACGGAGGGAGAGGGAGAGAGCTAGAGAGAGAGAGAGAGAGAAACATCAATGTGGGGCTGCTGGGGGTTATGGCCTGCAACCCAGGAATGTACCCTGGCTGGGAATCGAACCTGGGACACTTTGGTTCCCAGCCCGCACTCAATCCACTGAGCTACGCCAGCCAGGGCCAGGACATTCTTTATAATCTACCACCAATACATAAAAAAGAAATTTTTCTGATTTAATACACACATATAAAACTTCTCTGTAACCTGTCAACACTCAAAGTGAACATTTTACTTATGGTAAAACTAGAATTATCTATGTGTTAAACACACATGCACATACACATACACATTAATATCTCATTAAGTGTAACTAAAACAACAAAAAGGATTAACTATATCAACACACAGGACCAGAGACATGGAAACAAAGAACAAACTGACAGTAACCAGAGGGGAAGGGGAAGGAGGATATGGGGCAAAGAAGGGGAAGGGTCATCAAGGAACATACACAGGACTCACATACAAGGACAGTGGGGTCAGGGGGAAAGGACTAAGTGTGGGAGGTGGGGGTGGGTAGGGTGGAGGAGAGTAATGGGCCAAAATGGGGACAACTGTAATTGAACAACAATAAAAAAGAAAGAAAGAAAAAGCCCTGACTGGTGTGTCTCAGTGGATTGAGACTGGCCTGTGAATTAAAGGATCTCTGGTTCAGTTCTCAGTCTGGGCACAAGCCTGGGTTGCAAGCCAGGTACTCGGTGGGGGACATGCTAGAGGTGACCACACATTGATGTTTCTCTTCCTCTCTTTTTCCCTCCCTTCCCCGCTGTCTAAAAATAAATCAATATTTTTTGAAAAAGAAAAAATTAAATATATAGACATTTTATGGACGTCTTAGGTTTGCAGAAAAAATTGCACGAGTGTGGTATATTTATTAGAACTGATGAAACAGCATTGATACATTATTATTAACTCAAGCCCATAGTTTACATTAGAATTCTCTGTTATACTGTTCTATGGGTTTTGACAACTGTATAATGCCATGCATCTACCATAACAGTATCAAATAAAATGACTTTCCATGACCGAAAAATCCCCTGTGCTCCATTCATCCCTTCCTCTCTTAACCAAACCTCTTGCAACCACTTATATTTTCACTTTCTCTATAATTTTGACCTTTCTTAAATATAATATACCTAGAATCATATAATACATTGCCTTTCAAACTGGCATATTCACTAAGTCATATGCATTTAAAGATCTTTATGTCTTTTTGTGGCTTGGGAACACATTTCTTCTTATTATTAATGCTGAATGAACATTCCCTTTTATGGACGTACAAAAGTTTGTTTATCAACTCACCTATTGAAGAATATTTGCTTGCTTTCAAATTATGGCAATTATGAATAAAGCTGCTATAAACATTTTTGTATGTGTAGATATAAGTAGTCAACCCATTTGTGTAAATATCTAGGAGCACAATTGCTAGACTGCATGGTAAGCCTATTAAGTTCAGCTTTGTAAGAAACTTCTAAAATGCCTTTCAAAGTGCCTGTATTGTTTGCTCTCACAGAAACGATGAATGAAAGTTTCTGCTCCTTCACACCCTGGTCAGAAGATGGTATTGTCAGTATTTGCAGTTTTATCCATTCTAATAGGTGGATAGTCGTATCTCATTGTTGTTTTCATTGTAATTCCCTAATAAGACATAATGTTGAACATTTTTTTAGAGTTATTTGCAATCTACAATCTTCTTTAGTGAATTTTCTGTTCATGTATCTTTGTCCATTTTTTAATTAGGTTGTTTTCTTACTGTTGAGTTTGAAAAAAAGCATGACAGGCCTCATTCTGAGACTACTGTAAAAATGAACAAAGTCTGAAAACTAACCAGCATTGTCTGCTAAAGGCTGATGTGAGGCTTTGCTGGCAGGAGCAATAAGCAATCAGAGAAAAGACAGTTGTTTTTGTTTCCTCTCATCTTCTAATTGCCCTATAAAACCCTCTTTGGCAGGGTTTAACAGTAAATTAGCTGATAATGGGACAGATAATGGCCCTTTTGCTGTCAAACACAAGTGAAGTAAACTCAACAAATGTGCAAAAGGTATTAATGACGCATTAAACATTGTATTAATACACAATACTTTATAATGATGTGCAGTCAAGAAAAGGGACTCCAAAATCAAAAATAGAACAATTAGATTTCCATGAAAATGTTTTCACCTTAAAATGAAATTGCTTCTTATCCAAAGAGTGTAGTGTTTCAGTATGTTTTCTGAACAATTACTATGTTAGCAAGTATTTAAAAAAGGATTCTTTAAGTAAACTAATTTCACAGAATGACCTAATATTATACGTAATGGGTAAATTTTAATGTGACTGAACTGCACATGGAATCACCTATATTATAAAAAGTTTCGGTTTTGAAGGTATATTTTTTTCAGTGCTTATGAAAGGCAAATTCTTCTATTTGGATACACCTAGAGAGGTTTAGCTATTTACAAGTGCTGTGTGCTCTCCAACATTCAAAACCTATTTGTTTCATAGCTTAACTATTAAAAATATGTGTGTAACATTTATATTCCCATAGGCTCTATAATTATTATTAAAGGTTACAATTAAATTTTTGTCAGAAATGTTATACAATTGTTAGACACAGCATTTACACAAACATTCCCTATTTACCTTTATATGTCCAAGTACAGAGTGACTTAAAATTGTTCAAACATATTTTGTTTTATCTTAAAAAGCTGGGTGTATTTCAAAGATATTTATTGTTTGCTATTAGATTTATCTGATAATTGCAGAATTCAGGAAAATGCTGCAGAGTGGCACCATAGTTTTTTTTTTGATGCAAAAAAGATCTGCATAAATCAACATACAAGGGATTTGTGTGTATGTGTGTGTTTTCCTTTATTACTAGTCTGTTAAGTGTCTTACTCAGGGATGGAGATAGTATTTTATCAAATATTTTAAAGTGTACCATGTATTAAGATGCTCTTTAATTTACATTATTGTAATAAATATCATGTAGTGGTAAAACATTCGGTGAAACTGTTAACGAACCATGAGCCATGCACCATCTGGCTCATGAGCTACAATGTCAAGTGCTCCTGGGTGAGAGAGTGCATGAACACACTGGTGAACGCTCTACCTGGTCTGAGAGAGAGAGACTCCCTAATGGAGGTCATGGGCCATGTGACTCTTAAGGCCCCACGTGACTACTAAGGCCACATGGCCCATAGAGAGGACAGGCTTGTGCACTGCCCAAGTATAGGTCCCAAGCAATGAGTGATGAGCAAGACAGAAGACAGTTTCTTTGTTCCCCTTGGTTTATATTAGTTTTAGATGTGGGAAGGACAAAGTGCTTTCTTAGAATGACTAAATAACATCCTAAACTTTCTTTTGTTTCAGGTGGGTCCACCTTCCAACCAATCCCTTCTTTTCCCCAGGCTAGACTGACAGGCCTCTTTGGTCCAGCACCTCCTGCTGCTGCCATTCTGACTTCTATTGTGCGTGTGCCTGCCTTCCCTCATACCACCTCCAATATGGTACAGAAGATGGGAAGATAGCTTTCTCCCTCTAATTATCTTGCTGACCTTGAGTGTGCTCAGTGTAAGAACCTCCCCCTGCTGCCACTTGTGGTTGATAGGAGAATCTCCCATGGAGTTCTGTCAACTCTGTGCCTCCCATGTCCTTGTTCCCACATGCAGTGAATTGCCCACCCTTGGGGCCCACCAGCACAGAAAGTAACTTAGGAAACCTCACATGACCTTTCAGGAAGTGCCCAGGGTTGTCGGAGGGGTGGGTGATCTGCAGCTGGGAGCAGGACTTCCACACCAGGAGCAAAGCATTTGCAAGGCACAATCTCAGTTACTTGAGCAATGTGACCATACATGAAAGAGAAACTCAGTGTCCTCGCCATAGCCACCAATGGTTCTCAAAATCATTGACTGACTGCGTGCCACAAACTAAGTGCTTGAACCTCGAGCCTCCATGCCCAAGAGATGTGTCTCAGTGCACAAGTAGGTGCCAGGTTCCAATCTCATGGCTAGCTCCATCTCCTCCTTTGGCCCATCCCATTCCCCACCTTCAACCTGCTCCCTGCCATCAGACAGGCTGACTATCAGTATCAAAACTATCACATGGAAAATTTAATAAAAGAAAAGGTACCTAATGAACATGTGTCCAGATGTTTCCAGGCCACATGTTGAAAGTTTGAGTTTGTTGCTGCATATAAACTACCAGAAGAAACTGATAAGTTCAGAAAAGAATCAGGCAGATTTCCAGCAGAATTTAGAAGTTCTGTAGAGATCCCTGAACTTTTGTTGGGAAATTAAAACTGTCTCTCCAGTCAGTAAAAGATTCTCAAGTTAAAATACAGCCTGGATACACAGACAAAATCAAGAGCAAGGGAGGCATTTTGATAAGGCCTGTGAAAGAATTAGGGTAACATTAAATAGATCTTTTCCTTTTGGCAAAAGGATTTATAAAAGACATAAGAATATGGTTTTGTTGAAGAAAGTTGTGCCCAAATTACTTATAATTAAATCTAGAGGGAAATCTATATCTATAAAGGAGTTATTGATATAGACTGTGTCAAAAAGAATTAAATTAGAAATAAATACAGAAAATTAACAAAGTTTTTGAGATGAATGTATAGTTAAAAATGAATTAAGCCGTGGCAGAGATGATTCACGATGAAAAAGTTCTTGTTCCTCAACTTTCTACAGGTATGATGACAGGTGGGAAATCTGCTCATCTCTCCCTGGAAAATGCATTTTATAATTTTCGCTAGAACAGGCCAAAGAAAATGCCAATAAAAGAAGGAGGCCCCTAGGGAAGATCTAAGAACTATGTAGAGTACTGATGAATAGTGACAAAGCAGGCCCAGGAAGCAGTTACAGAGTGCATTTGACTAGTCAAATGTAATTCCCACCCATGGATCAGAAAATATGGCATTATTTATCCAGCAGGGTTTGAGAATGACTGGGGACAGATAAACCAGTGACTGCTGTTTCTCCAGTTATCGAAATACAAGATTTTATTGAGGAGGTCCTTTCCCTGTTCTAACATTGTGTTGGTGAGGAGATGTTTTTAGTTTATAAATCTTTGACTAATGAAAAGTAATATAAAAGTGATACTTATATAGCTCAGGTCTGATGACATATTTAAATTATGGTTCTTGGAATGGTGTGGATATGTTTTATATATAAGCTTGTGAATAATTGTGATGAGGAGAGCACACTTCATTCAGTGGAATTATTAGCTAACATTATTCACGCCACCCTATTCCCATGCCATATGTATATATGCATATATATAGACATACTGTATATATACAAACACACACACACACACACACACACACACACACACACACACACTTTGTAGTTTTCTTCCATAGAAAGGCAAAGTAGACTTCTCTCTTTGACTTGACTTTGGGATTGGCTTTTGTCAATAACATGTGGATGGAGTGATAATGTGTGAGTTCTGAGCTTAAGTTTTAAAGAACCTCAAGTGTTTACTACTTATTCACTTGTGCTCGAACACTATTAAAAAGCATGTGTCAGCTTACTCATACATCTATCAAAATACATAACTGTTGCTTTGAATTATTCAGTTTGAGTGTTTATTACACAGCATCATGATTATATAGCAACAATAGCTGATATAGGTACGAACCCATTAGTGAATAAAATAATAATTCTATTAAAATTTTATAAGATTTTTAAAAAATTGTTTCCAAGGTGATTATAACAGCTATACTTCTCTAAGCAGTATTAAAAAATTTATGTCTCTCTCATTCTTATCAACTATAATAGTGCATATGCAGTGATACCTTGGTACTCAGTATTATTCATCACAGACCTCCTGATGAATGCCAAAACTGATGAGTATCTAATGATAAGCATTTTCTTTTTCAGGGTGGCATTGTGACTCACAAATTCTAGAAAATGTGACAAGTTCCAAGCAAGTGCTGAGTGTTGAAACATATTTTTCTCATCAAAATGCAATGAGTATAGGGTTTGATGAGTTCTGAAGCCAATGAATACAAAGGTATGACTGTGTGTGTGTGCATATACATACTTATATGTATACATATATGCATTTATATATACATATGTGTGTATATAGTAAGTGTTTTTAGTTTTACTAATCTACTGAGTGTAATTAGGTCCTATTAAAATACATTTCTAGATTCCTAGTGATTTTTAGCACCCACTCTGAATTTACTACTTATATTTGTATATTTCCTCTTTAACAGTTTGTCTTTTCTATTGATAGGTAGGAAGATTTTTTATATAATCAAATTTCTATCCCTTTTTTGTTAGTTCTAAATATTTTCCTAAGTATGAAAATGACATTATGTGGTTAATTAAATATTTCCATATGCAGAAGTATATAACTATAAAGTAGCATAATGTATTACTTATATGATTTTGCTTTTTAAAAATATTAATATATATTATCCAAAAGCATTCATATATTTTTCCAGGTGTTTTTTGTAATCTTGCTTTATATATACACATATTTGTTATTGGTATAATTGTGTCTCTCTAAAAAATATGCTTGAGTCTTAACTCCTATCAGATCTAATTTGGAAATAGGATTGTTCCAAATAAAATTATTGAAGTTAAAAATGAGGTCATACTGCAATAGGGTAAATCTTTAAACCAGCAGCTGATGACTTAGAAAATTCTCAGCCTATCCTCCAGCCAAGGAATGCTAAGGACTGATGGTAATCAGAAGCTAGAGACTCCGAGGAGCATGTACCTGCTAACATTTTGATTTTGGATTTGTAGAGGACAGAACTTCGAGAGATTATAGTTCTGTTTTATGTCACCTAGTTTATGGTGATGTAATACAATATTTAATACACAAGAGTATATTCTGAGTGATTGTGTGAGGTATAATTTCTCTCTTTTTTATGTGAACAGCTATTTTTATCTAGCAGTATTACTTAAATAACAAAACATCTTTTTCTTTCTCTCTCTTTCTCTCTCTTCTCAGTCTTTTGGAGTCCTAAAAAAACTCATCATTTTCTGTTATTTACTTTTAATATTAATTTTATAGTCACTATAATTTTATAATGGGTCTTAATACCCTGTCTCTCCTCCCCTTACTTCAAATTTTCTGTTTGAACACTGTAATTAACTGTATGGATTTTTGGCTTAATTTTTCAACCTATATTTTATGGTATAAAATTGTAATTAATTTAAGCTGCAAGTTATATTGGGAAAATAAGCATCTTTGCTATATTTAGTCTTTCCCTCTATAAGCCAAGTACATGAATTTGTATATATGGAAAAGCTATTTCACTTTATATATATTTCCTTTTTGTCTCTCTTATCCAAGAAAGTTTAATAACTTTCTTCATTAAATCTTATTTAATTTTTGAAAGATTTACTATTTATTTTTTCAAAGATGTATTTGCTGGTACATTGTGTTTTGTTTTTCTATCATAATCCATTTCTTTTTTGTTTTAGCTCAGACTGCTCCAGCAAATTACCACAGACTGAGTGGCTTAAACAACAAGCCATTTCTTGCTCACAGTTCTGGAGTCTGGAAATCCAATATCAGGGTGTCAGCATGGTCATGTTCCTGGCAAAGGCTTTCTTCATGCTTTGTAGAAATGGCTGTCTTCCAGTTGTATCCTCACCTGGCAGAAGGTGAACTAGCTAGCTCTCTGATCCCTTATAAGGGCATCAACCCCATTCATGAAGACCCCACTCTCATGACCTAATTATTTCTCAAAGGCCCCACCTCCAAACACTATCATTTGGGATTAGGGTTTCAACACATTAGTTTTGGGGAAGGATAGACTCAGCAAACACTCCATCTCAGAATATCTCTTTTATCATTTTTGAAAGAATCTTTGTTATCCCTCTTATTGCCTGTTCAAGTAAAGTTAGAATGGAATTATCACTTTGTCAGGTATCTTTTGGTTACTAAATACTTGTAACACTATTTTCTATTTTTTAACTTTTAATATAATTATGCTTCATTTGTTCCTTTTAGACTTAGTGTAGCCTGATATTTTTCAACATCCAATTTTATTTATTTATTTGTTTATTTTAAAGATTTTATTTATTTATTTTTAGAAAAGGAAGGGAGGGAGAAAGAGAGAGAGAGAAACATCAATGTGCGGTTGCTGGGGGCCATGGCCTGCAACCCAGGCATGTGCCCTGACTGGGAATCGAACCTGTGACACTTTGGATGGCAGCCTGCACTCAATCCACTGAGCTACGCCAGCCAGGGCTTAACATCCAATTTTAGAGTCCACCCTCTTTGTTAATTGATGTTTACATATATTACAATTATTGTCAGATTTAGATTCTATTATCTTCTTTTGTTTCTGATTGCATTTAAAGTTTTCTCTTCTTTCTCCATAATTTTCTCCATTGATTTGAAAGTTTTGAGCTATATTTTATTTCCTTTAGTAATTATTTAAAACCTTTAAAGTTAATATTTGACCTACCAAAGGGTAAATTTATTTATTATTTCTACCATCTGGAAAATAAAAATTTAAATTCTTTAAATAAAATAATCTCCTCTTTTTTATTATGTTTTGGGCAGTTTGTTTTTAATCCTCCAAATTAGTAATTGTTTATTGTTTCACACTCAATGTTTGTTTGTGTCGTTACATACTTCTATGTATCAATATACTGATTTACTTACACTTCTCAGCTTATTGTGTCTCTGCACCTTCTACATTCAATTTCCTGTTTCCTGATGTATATTCTTTCCTAATTGTGTGAATGGGCCAGTCCTCCTGTGCTTTGCTTCAAACTACCTCTAATTTACCATTGGAGCTAGTATGTAGAATAAAATAGGTTCTTATTTTTATCTTCAAAACTCAAAAATTAGCCCTGGCTGGTGTAGCTCAGTGGATTGAGCGTGGGCTGGGAACCAAAGTGTCCCAGGTTCGATTCCCAGCCAGGGTACATTCCTGGGTTGCAGGCCAGAACCCCCAGCAACCGCACATTGATGTCTCTCTCTCTCTCTCTCTCTCTCTCTCTCTCTCTCTCTCTATCCATCTCTGTCTCTATCTATCTCTATCTCCTTCCCTTCCCTCTCTAAAAAGAAATAAATAAAATCTTAAAAAAAACCCTCAAAAATTTGCTCTTGACTTCAAGACTTCATTGTTGCTTTTGTGCAGTCTATTATTGTTCCTTTAGAGATAGTGTATTTTCTGTTCACTTGCCTATATTTGCCTCTTCTGTTCTGCATTTTTACTATTAGCATTCCACAAATAGATTTAGTTGCATTTCCCTTTCTCATGATCTATTTTGTTTCTTTACTCTGTAGTTAATGTCTTTCAAATATTCTGGGAAATTCTTTAAATATTTTCTGTTTCCTATACCATTCTTCCTATAAAATGTATATATAATAAATTTATATACTTATGAATTCTATTAGGTTTACAGAAAACTGTAATGTTCTACTCTCCTTTTCTTCTTTTCACATATTAAAATTTTCTTTAATTTTCTGTGCCTAGTTTTGAGAAATTTTGTTAGTTTTATTGTTCAGTTATATATCTTGTATATACAATATACATGTTTTATCTAAATATAAATAATATAAATATGTATACATTTATATGTTGTGGGAAAGCTAAAATATGACATTTCTTTGTGAACTGCCATAAAACTATATTTCATGTCTGGTCCAGTAGGTAAACTCCAAAACAGCCATGATAATATCCTATTAGAGAAAGCCACTTGAAGGGCAAAAGCTTGCAAAGTAAGAAGGCATCAGTTCAATTAAAACTTTCTGTATTCCCTTACCTTTCCAGTCTCTTCTGTTGACGCTGTGGATGTGCAAACATCCATTTTCCACAATTCCCACTGTTCTCACTTAAAACAGTCCCCTAGTCTGAAGTAGGTTTGAGATTGAAAAGAAGATCTGACTTTAAGCTAAATTTGAGTATTTTATCAGTAGCTTGAACTGGAATTCTATTTTGAATCCTGAATTTCAATCTTGAAAATCCCTAATGTGTTTGACTTAAAATAGTTGTCATAATTTTCATTAACTGAGTAAGCAAAAAGCATCTGAATTGTCATAATTGTCAGCAACTATCAGAATGATAATAAGAAAGAGGAAGAAAAGTTAAACTACAGCATACATGTGAGACTTACATAAGAGACTTATCATTTAATGCAAATGCTGCCATTAAAAATGGTCCTTAAAATTTTGAGTAGATTTTATGCAATATATATTAGGTTCTAGTTAGTAGATTGAGATCCATTTCACACTGTTATTTTTACCTTTTAACATAAAGTAATTATAATATAGTGTATAAGATTAACCAAAATGAAACTATTCAGTCAGATGTACTTAGTAACATCAAGGCAAATGCATATTAATGTTACATAATCACAAATCTATGACCACTTAAAAGAATGTAGAGTTTTGGTAGACAGCTCTATCATAACAATGTGGTGGAAGTAAATATTTGAACAATTACAATTACTAAAAGCAGTGCCTGTATTAGCAAAGCAAAGAGCAGTCTTTATTACTTATGCTACAATATATTAACATTGAATAAAAATAATTTGAAAACTAATAAATCAATAAATCAATATCCCATTTAGCTTTTACAATGATATATTACCTCCTAGTTTATGTAATTAATAAAATTACTAAATGTGAAAACAAACTGGAAGTTTATCTCCCAATTTATATAATTATAAACTTGAATACTTATTGTCAGAGTGTCTTAGTTATATGATCACAAAAACTTCATATATAACCCAGTTTTTAGAGAGAGCTATATAATAATCATGAACACCTATCAGTGTACACAAGACTTCATAGAATGAAAAGACACATCTATGTTATAAGTTCTGTGGGTTTTTATGAGTTTTGAAAAATCCATCAAGTCATTCATTCACCATTACAGTATCATAGAGATTAGTTTTACTAACCCCCATTCACCCAAATCCAGCTTTACCTATTCAATATACCTTCCCTTCCTCTGAGCCTCTGACAACCATTATTGAATTTTTAATGCTGCTATACTTTTATTGTTTCCACATGTCATATAATTGGAATTATATAATATGTGGGCTTTCAGGTTGGCTTGTTTCAACAACGTGTATTTAAAATTCATCCATGTCTCTTTGTGGCTGGAAAGCTTTTTTTATTGCTGAATGATATTAGATTGTATGGGTGTACTACATTTTGTTCTCATTCGTCTATTTTTTTGTTCCAGGTTTTGGTGATTATAAATACAACTGCTATAAGTATTTATGTGCAAGTTTTTATGTGACTGTAAGTTTTCAAATGAGTTGCATGTATACCTAGAGCACAACAGGGAGGCTGCATGGTAACACTGTTCGCCTTTGTAAGAATCTGCCAAAGGGACTGTATCATTTTGCTTCTCCACAAGAAATAAATGAGATTTCCAGTTGCTCTGCTTTCTCGCCATCAATAAGTATTGTCAGTGTTATTGGATATTTATAATTCATATGGTTTTGTAGTGGTATTTTGTAATTATTTTATAATTTACTAATGACAAATTTTGAGCATCATTTAATGGCTTATTTTCATTTGTATATATTCTTTGGTAAAGTGTCTGTTCACATCATTTGCCCACTTATTTTTCATTGTACTGTCTGCTTTCTAATTGTGAAACTTAATAGTTTTTTGTATATTTTGAATACCATTTCTTTGTATTTTGCAAATTACTTTCTACTAGTTTGCAGCTGTCTTTTGTTTCTTTTAATTGTCTTTAGCAAAGCAGGATTTTTCCATTTTAATAATGTCTAAAGTACTTCTACAAATACTTTAAAATATTGCTGTTATTTTTTGTACATTGCTGTTATTTTTACTAAGATTGTTAAAAAGATTTATTTTCTCCCTTAAACTGCCTTAGCTACTCCGTTGAAGATTAATTTACTATACATTGTAGGTCTATTTCTGAGCTCTCTATTCTTTACCATTAATCTACATTTATATGAGTATACTTTTGCCAATACTTCACTATTTTAATTACTGTAATTTGATAATAAGCCTTAAAATCAGGTGGATTGGAGACTTTTCTTCCTCAGTATCATGTATACTATTCTTTGCGCCATTCCACATAAACTTTAGAATATACATGCTTATGCATAAATATTGATACTTTAAATGTATGTGAGTTTATGTATGTGGGAAAGCTAAAAATTGACATTTTTGCTGACTATCATATAATTATATTTCATGTAGAGTTCATCAGGTAAACCCAAAAACATCTATGAAAATATTCCAGTCGTCAATATCAACAAGAAAGTTCTCTGAGATTTTGATCAAAATTGTCTTGATATATAGATAAAGTTGGGAAAAACTGACATCTTAATAATATTGAGTCTTCTAAACCATGAACACAGAAGATCCTCTTGAAGGTTTTGGTTTTGTTGATTGTCTTTATTTTTGTTTTGTTTTGTTTTCAAGATCATAATTCCTGCTCTGCTTCTTATTTCTTGTGTTTTTCTGCTTTAGGCTTACATTGGCCTTCTTCCTACATATGTTTTGAATATTGTTAGCCTAACATCAAACAACACTATAATATTTCTCATATAGTGCAGGCAGTTTATAAAACAACATATTCCTAATTTCTGCCTTCCCTTATTACATTGGTATCATGTAACATGCTTTTCCTTTTTCATATGCTATCATGTCCCAATACATCAATCTGTGTCTACATAAATATTCCATCATCTGGATATACTATTATTTTTGGTTAAATAAATTTATCTTTTATACCAACTAGGAATAAGAAAAATAAAATATTTTATTTCACCTCTGTGTAATACTTCTCTAATATTCTTTCTCTCTTTATATAGACTTGAGCTTCTGTCCTGTATCATTTTTCTTCTACCTAAAATAATTTAACATTTTCTGTAAGGAAGGTATAGCAGTGATGAATTCCCACAATTTTTATTTTCCATAAAATGTCAATTTCCCCTTTACTTTTGAAGAATAATTTCATGAACATAGAATTTTAGGTTATTGGAGCTGTTTGTCCTTTGTGAACTTTAAATTTTTCACATCACTTCTGAGTTTATGTTTTTTGATGTCATGACCATTGTGATTCTTTCCTTTTCTCCTGAATAGGTAAGATACTTATTTTTCTCTGCCTACTAATATATATGAGGTATGTCCAAAAAAAGTCCAGCCATTGTTATATAACAAGAATAGTTTGCATGACATCAATATAACCTGGCAGCCAAGGAGAGTGGCCTGGGATGCACATGTGTGAACAATAACAATTTCACTGTACTAGTCAGTGGGGGCAGTAGATGCCATTGAATGAGCATGTGTACTGTGTGGTTGTCACATTCAAAATTACTGAGCTAGTACAGCAACAAATCTGCATCCAGTTTTGTATTGTGTTTGAACATTCCTCCATGAAAACTATTCAGATCACTCAGAAGAGTGTTGCAGATGATGCAAATGAGTATAGCAGAAATAAAAGTGTGGTACAAACACTTCAAGAATGGTTAAGAATCTGTTGTAAGTGATCCACATTCTAGAAGGCCTGCAACAAACAGAACACCTGAGAATATTGAATGTGTATACTGCAATCAACAAAGATTAGAGAACTGTGTGAGGTCCCAAGGTGCCCACTTTGAAGGGGACTGAGGTGTCATTGTCCTATGGACAATGTTTCTTGTATCTTGTATCTTCTTCAATAAATGCCTCTATTTTTCATGTTACATGCCTGGATATTTTCTGGGCGGACTGTGGCATGAATCTATTTGCTTTGTTTAGGTTTTACACAATTGAATATGATATCCCTAGGTGTAGGTTTTTATTTTTTTTTATATTTATCCGGTGTAGCATTTTTTGAGATGCTTGTAACTTTGGTTTGGTGTCTGTAATTTTCTTACATTTTCCACCATTAATATATCAAATATGTTTTTTGTTTTCTCCTTTATTCTAATTATTTGTATTTTTGTGTTCTGAAAATTTTCCCCATTTTGAATACTCATTGTTTTTTTTTTTTTCATTCATTTTATCTTTGCATTTCAGTTTGGGAACTTTCCACTGACCTGCGTTCAAACTCACTGATTATATGTCCTTGGTGCCATTTATTGTTGAGCCCATCACAAACGTTCTTTATTTCTATTACAGTGCTTTTCACCTCTAGCTTTTTTAAAAAGTACTTTCCTAGAGTTTTCTACTCTTTGATATAATACAAATCTGGTTTTACATGCTGTCTATTTTTTTTGTCATCAAATCTTCCATATATTAAATATAGCTATTTTAAATATCTTTATAAATGCTTGTTCTGTATTTATTAATAAGATGATATTATGTTTTTCCTTTAATTTATTAATGTAGTATATTACAATTGATCAATTTGCATATATTTTAATCATTCTTGAGTTCCTGTGGTGAACCTCACTTGATTGTGATCTATTTTTTTAATGTATTATTATATTCAATTTGTTAGTATTTTGTTTAGGAAATTTGCATTTGTATTCATCAGAGGTACTGGTCTGTAGTTATCTTTTTTGTGTTATCCTTGCCAGATTTTGTATCAGGGTTATATTGACCTTATAAAAGATGTTAGGAAATATTGCCTCTTTTTCAGTGTTTTGGAAAAGTTTGAAAAGGATAAGTATCAAATCTTTGAATGTTTAGAATTCACTAGTGAAGCCATCTGGTCCTGGGCTTTTACTTTTTAGGAGGTTTTTGATGGTTGTTTCAATTTCCTCAGTGTTGATCAGTCTATTTAACTTTTCCAGTTCTTTATAATTCAGTGTAGAAAGGTCATATATTTCTAGGAACTTACCCATTTCTTCTAGATTATTGAATTTGGTGGCATATAGTCATTCATAGTACTCCAGTTTATCTGTGGTGTCTGTGGAAACTTCCCTGTCATCTCTGATTTTGTTTAATTGAGTCTTTTCTCTTTTTTCCTTAGTAACTCTGGCCAGGGATTTATCAATTGTATTAATATTTTCAAAGAACCAGCTCTTTGATGCATTACATTTTGGTATAGTCTTTTTAGTTTCTATTTCATTCAATTTTGATCTACTTCTTATTTTTTCCTCTCTTCAGCTGACTTAGGATGCTTTGGTGCTTTTTCTAGTTCTTTAATATGTGATGTTAGGTTGTTTATTTGATATTTTTCTTATTTCTTGAGATAGGCCTATAATGATACAAACCTCCATCTAATTACTGCTTTTGCTGCATACCAAAAATTTTGACATGTCATATTGTCATTCTCATTTGTCTTTATATATCTTTTGATCTCACTTTTTATTTCTTCTTTGACCCAATCATTTTGTAGCAGCATGTTGTTTAATCTCTACATATTTGTAGGTTTTTTTACTTCTTTTTTGTAGTTGATTTCTAATTTCAAAGCTCCCATGTGATTATTCCAACATCTGTCTCATGTCTGAGTTTGGTTCATGTCTGATGCTTGATTTGTCTCTTCAGATTGTTTCCTTACCATTAGAATACCCTGTAATATTTTTTTGAATACCTGATATGATGTATTGGGTAGTAGGAACTGAGACAACTAGCCTTTACTGTGAAGTTTCTTATTTTTCTGTCTGAGAATTGAGCTAGCTTTAATGCTTCCTGTAGTTAGAGTTTCCAGAGTCTTCCAATTGCTTGGGTTCTTTGTTTTTGTATTCTCCTTTCTATTTTCAACTTCCCAGTGTATTCCTCCTCAGACATAATGTGTGTTTGCATTTCTTTCCATTGTAATCCATTGCTTTTCCAAAGTACTGTTGTAGTATTGGTAAGATGTTAGAGAGAAGCATTCTATAACCTCCCTATTATATCTCAATAGTTTAGTTGAGCTTTGTCTCTAGACTGTGATCTTCACAAATGCTTCTCTATTGGAAGAGCTTGTTATTTTCCCTCATGGGTAATAGGATGGGATGGTGTATTTGGGTTGTTGATAGAGAGAGAATTGCCCTTCTCCAACTAGAATGAGGCTCTAGTAAAACTTTTTCACCTAGGACATAGGTCTTTGTTATGGAGAATGCTCTGGATATATTTCACATTGATTATCATTTCTTTCTCCCTACAAGAGCTAGAAGGACATCTTTCTTATTCATGAGACCATGATGGGGTCTATGGGGGTAAAATTCATGAATTTGAGCTCCTCTGAGACTACAGCCTCCAGGAGTTCTCACTCTCAAGCCAGTTCACACTTAGCCTGTAGATATTCATCAAAATTATCATTTATAGCCCTGTCTGGCATAGCTCAGTGGATTGAGTGCAGGCTGCGAACCAAAGTGTTGCGGGTTTGATTCCCAGTCAGGGTACATACCTGGGTTGCAGGCCATGACCCCCAGCAACCGCACATTGATGTTTCTCTCTCTTCCTCTATCTCCCTCCCTTCCCTCTCTAAAAATAAATAAGTAAAATAAAAATATATATACCATTTATGTTGTTCAAAAGGCCCAAAGAATGTTAATATTCAGTATATCCAGTTTTTTTTTCTTATTGTAAGTAGGGGAGTAAGGGTTTCCAAGCTTTTTGTGTGTCAGAGATAAAGCCAAACATTCACTAAAGTTCTTTTAAGAAAAATAATAAATGACATCCAATTTATATAGTATATACTGATTTAATAAGATTGCCTTCTTCATCTAACTAGATTCAATTTTTAAATTTGCTACATATTTAAGGGACCTCTGAGAGTTTGGAGTGTATTTTTTTTTATTTTCCTTTTTTTTTAATGAAACATAAGACTGAGTTTTAGATCTGTTAATTCATCCCTGGGGGAATCGACACATAACACATGTTAAAAGAACTATAATTAAAACAAATCATATGGAATCAGATGTCCAGAGCAAAAGACAGCACAAATATAATCCAATTACCAATAATTTGCAGAAATCTTGGTAAATACTTACATACCCTTAAGAATATAATGAAAGTTTGAGACGATTTTATCAAGGTCCCAAGGAATCCTCATTATTTCAGTTGCCACGAAACACCAGGATATACTCTATTTTTCTGCTTCTGATATTAATAATTAATAATCTTTGCAAGGATAAAATTAACTCCAGGCTCTGGTGGTAAAAAGACAATCATCTCATATTCTAGAACTCAAAAAAATTATAATTTTATAGAGAAGAGGCTTTGAAGGAAATATAAGCAAAACAGTGATATATTTTTGTTTTCTAAAGTTCTTTTTAGTAAACTTTTTAATGAAGTAAAGCTTACTTAAAAAATGAGATTCAGGAAAATATGAGAGGGCAGCTGAAGGCTATTGGGAGAACTGTGTGAGGTCCTAAGGTGCCTATTTTGAAGGACACTGAGGCATCACTGTCCTATGTATAATGTTTTTTGTATCTTGTGTGTTCTTCAAAATGTTTGTATTTTTTCATAAAAAAGAAAATATACAAATTTTAGCTGTACAGATTGATACATGTTCAGTGAACAAGCTTTTAAACAGCATTAATGAATTCTCACAAATTATACAGTGTGTAAATAAGACCCAGATTATGAAACAAACCATTGCCAGCACTCACAAACACCCTTTCATGATCTTCCCCACCCCAGAGCAATGTAAGTTTTTAGGATAGTAACCATAGAGCATGTTGGAAGATACCAAAGGAAAGCTCAGTTTACTTTTAGGAATAACCACTAGACAAATCACTATGTTTACTTTTCAAGAATGGAAAAGTAGAACAAAACTCTCCTAGAAAAGGCTTTCCTTAGTTAGAGTAGGCTAGAATATGCTACCATGAAAACAAACATACAAAACTCACCAAAACCTCTGTGGTGAAAAAAAAAAACACTTTTATTTCTCATACAAAGTATATTTGAAGTCTAGGTGACTCTCCAGAGAAATTACCTTTCATGTTACTATTCAGTGACTCAGACTATGCCATCTTGTTCTTCTGTCTCAACAAAGGGTTGATGTGGTTGCTCTGGTATGGGAAAAGATCAGAGCAAGCTCATACAGGTTAATTCCCTTCTTACAAACCAGGTTAGAATCAGCCAATGGCTCTACCTAATTCAGAAGAGGAACTATACTGTGTCCATGTGCCCAGTAGAAAAAGAAAGCTGGATAGGGGTAAAGAGTAGAAACCGCTTCTATACAAGGTGGTTGGGGTTCTATTGCCTATGTGCTCAATCATTCTGCTTAACAAACATACTTGTTTATAATGGGATGGGTAGAATTATATTTCCTATGCAGAACTGCTTATTTTTCTCAATTTTGATTTAGGCTGCTTTAGTCCAGTATATTATTGGGGTATTTTCTTACATTTATTTTTAATTAGAGTTGACATATAATAGTATATTAGTTTTGGGTTTACAACACAGTGATTAGTTTAGACATACCCTATGAGATGATCTAGTACCCATCTGACACCATACACAGTTATTACAACATTATAGATTATATTCCCTGTGCTGTACTTCACATTCCTGTGTCTATTTTTATAACTGGCAATTTGTACTTCTTAATCCCTTCATCTTTTTCACCTACTCCCCAGACCCACTCCCATCTGGCAACCATTCATTTATTCTCTGTATCTATGGGTTTGTTTTGTTTGTTTGTTTATTTATTGTTCTTTTAGATTTCATATATAAATGAAATCATATGGTATTTGTCTTTCACTGTCTGAGCTTTCACGTAGCATATCTTCTAGGTCCATCCATGCTGCTGCCATGACAAGATTATTAGTTCTTATTATGTGTTTACTTTCCTTTCAAAAAATGGCTCTTGAAGATTAACTGGAGATTTAGATCTAGTTTTCATCTTGACCTAAAGGAAAATTTACAAAAAGTAACTAAACTGAATTCCTTGATTTGCTTTTAATAGCTTAGATGCCAGGTGGTTGTATCCTGGTTTGGGGGGAGAAGAAAACAAACAGTGCCCACACATTTGAGGGCATTTGTGTAACTTTCCATAAAGACAAAGAATAATATCACTGCAAATCTCCCTGTGAGAAAGTCATTCCTTAGACATGGGATGCCACTGTCTGCAGGGCTTCATCGTGGGTTGGGAAAAATATCAGCTGCTTGCTAAGCTAGGCCTTCATTCAGGGACATTCCTAAAATGTTTCTAATAGTATAGATCTTAACACTCATTTGTTCCTTAACCTTGAAAAGACTGCAACTAAAAATATGAACCTATGGACCAAGATGATTGCTAAAGTAGCAGGCATAAAGAGAGTAAAATTCCAACCAAGATCAGCAGACTGGAACTTAACATTGATTCATATTCAAAGAATTAAAGGATTTTCTGACTCTTCAGCTAGGTATATACAAACACACCCCATACATAAACACATAATACACACACAATCAAAAACTTAGAAATGTATTATCTACCTACAAAATGAATAATTTTATAATTGATTTATAATAATGTCATAGAATTGTATGGTCCTATACCAGTACTCAATATATTAAGCTCTTGCTATTCTATACATAGCATCAAAACATGAAATAATGTGGAGAAACAAGTGTAGGCCTCAAATTTTCAAAGATGTTAGTTTTAAACTCAGCCTTGCATTAAGCAACTCTGATGCCTCATATATAGTATTAAACCTGTCTAGACACATGTTCTTATTTCTACATGATTTCTTCACTGCTTCTTTGCTGATCCCAAGGGATCAAAATCACTTATGAAAGTATATTTTAATATAACATACATTTCCAGGTCCCACTCTTATCACCTCAGTGTTGAAGAGACCATGGGGAGATGGGACATTTGAACAACTCAGCTTCAACTATGCTCACAGTAAAATTCTGTCATTGAAAAACCCTAAGTGAGACTAGAGGGGACAAAAACTCCTATCCAAACCTCAGCCAACCAATGCAATTGTTTGATGTAATAATTTGAAGTTATTTAAAGCCTCTGAATTTGAAGATGGCTTTTATGCAACAATACCAGGTAACAGAAAATGTAGATCTACATCATGCCCTCAGGATCTCTAAAAAAATTTCTCTAAGTGATTCCCATATTCAGCCAAACTTGGAAGTGGCAGAATTAGATGATAAGTGATATATCTCCCAGTTTCAACATTTCAGGAATTTAGGGTCATAGTCGCCCAGAAATAAATTAGTCTTAAGATGAACAAAATTGAATAAAATTCTCCACGCCACTTCCTTCCAATGACCTAACATTTAGGTAGTCTTAATAGGCACTGGCACAGAGTCAGACTTACTACATGATATGACACTGCTAAGTAATAGAAATACCACAAATACCGAACAGTTTGCAACCCTCATCTTATGTTCAAATTAGCAGCTTAGTGGTTGATTCTCAAGTGTCATGGGAAAAAATGCTTATCAGAATGCATCTCAGAAAACTTATAGAATTCCAGTTTTCACACTAATCTATGTCTGTACACTGACTTCATCATTCAAAACTAAACAAAACAAAACATCAGTGCAAAATTATTTTACCACACCCAGCACTGAATACAAGCCATTGTGGCTAGTGTGTGAATGTCATCCGAGCCAGAGGCTGTGGACTGTGAGAGACTTTCACAGCTGGCCCAGGGGTAAAGGACCAGGCCAAAGCAAGTAAGCTTATGACCGCCAAGTAAAAGCATTGGGAAGAAAAACTCTGGCCTCAAAGAAATAAGGGTTCAATTTTACTGTTTTTTGAAAGTCAATGGTAGAACTTTGGCAACAATCAGTACTATGAACAATATTACTTAAGGAAGTAAGGAACCAGCTTTTTAATATCTTTATAAACTACCTCATAAAACTTAAGCAAAGAAACGTACTTCCTTGCTTCCTTCTACCAAGAAATTTTCATGTACCAAGCCAAACCCTGATAAGAAAGGAGTTCTCTTTGTTGTAATGGCTTCCATAATAAATTTTATATCCGGCTCATTTTTACTATTTATTCCTCTGGCCAAACTGGCTTTTTGGATGAGAATTGTATCCACCTTTAACCTATGTTTATACAGCAGTTCAAGATACAGTTCTATGCAAGAGACTCTATTCCTTCCCTTTCATATATATGTTAAAATTTGAAACAAAAAATAAATTGTGTCATAAATTATTTCAATTATTTGTCGAGTCTTCATGAAAACTCTGAATAACCCACATGAACTTACCTCATGTGCTCTGAAATTGTGAGTTATGGGCCTATTTCCCACCATTTCACAAAATGTTCTGCTCTAACTTCTGTTTGTAATTAGTTATTTTGGAAAGAACTAAGCATATGTGTTACAGTTTCTTTGAATTATCAGCATATATTTAAGATAAACTGCATCTTCTGAAGAAATTGTGTCCTCAAGGGAGTTATTTGTCTTGTGCTAACAGACTTTTATTTGAGATGTGAAGTTAGTTTTAGGTTTCAGGTGTGCTGGCCTGAAATTAATGGAGCTAACAGACATAGCATAAATTTTTGAACATACAAGATCATCGCATTTGGTTCTGAGCCTTTGATTTCTTTTTTAAAAACATGTATTCCTAGGCATTAATAGCTGGAATCATATCTTTACAAGACTTTGCAGCAATTAGGATTGATGTAATAGAGCAAAAAATAAAGAAAGGTGGAAGGAAATTTTAAAATAGTTATAAAGTCTTCCTCACAGAGCATTATAGGCAAATTCTATTACAAATGTTGGTTTCTATAGGGAAAAATATGTTCAGTATAGAGACATATGTATCCCATCAAAAGAAACAAACAATTCTCAACATGTAGTTTTCACAGTAATAGCACTTTTCAATTGTTTTAAAGAAAAGGAAATAATACTGGGAAAAGTAAGTGGTTTAATCACATCATGTCATATAGACACAATAAATTAATATTAAAAAATTCAAGCAAAATTAGTTGCTGTTATTATTTGACTATATATCCAATTATCTATCAGAAAATAGTTATTCTTTCTATATTGCCCATTTATCATTCTTCTATTTACTTATTTATTTAACAGCTTTAAAATCTTATCAACTTCTCAATACCTTTAGTTCTTTTGGTTAAAGTAGTCCCTCAGAAATAATGTTATCCAATTTTGTTTACAAATGACTTTGTTCCTCACCATTAATCAAGCAGCGTATCTTTTATTTGACAGAAGTGCATTGCATGCATTATAAGGCTACATGCATGTTGGCAGGATGTAGAAAGCATTTTATGTTTTGTTTTATCTAAACGTTTTTCTCCATGTTTTTATGCTACAGTTTGTATATTTTAAAGTAATGATCTAAAGTAAATACTATCAGAGTTAAAAAAATAATTAATAGTTTTCATTATTATTTTATTTAAAAAATAAAATATCATGTGTCAATATGCCATACCTTAAGTATACTCAAGCCCTTTGCTTTTATAATTAATAAGATTTTAATATTTGAAAATTTTTCTGGCTTTTCTCTATATTTAACCATCTTGTTTATGACAAAGATAATGACACTCTTAAAAAATAAACTACATTTTGTCAAATGTAGTTTAAAAACTACATTTGACAAAAACACTTGGAATAATTTATGCTAGCTAAATAATTTGATGTCTTTAAAATTTGTAATATACTTTCACTCAGTAAAATATATGAATTTAATTCAGTTTTATAGTTAATGCTTTAAATATTCTAAATAAAATGCTTGCTGCAATAAGGCTACTCACTTCATTTACAATAACCTCAGAAAATAAAACCAATAATGTATGTTATCTAAGAAATAGCCTTGCACAGGTATTCTCCTCAGAAGAATAGGATCAGTCTTCAGATGTCGCACACTGTCTCACCATGGTGTATCAAAAAACCGAATGTGGGTTTAAGCTATGAAGAGACAAGACAGGCCTGTCATCTCACTTCTAACCTGTACACAGTAGAAAAAGATATCTTATTATTCTATTTTGTTTTAAAAATAAGACCTCGATCTAATTTGAGAGACCAGTAAAACTGTGAAAATGAATTACAACATTGATTTAGCATCAATTTGCAACCAGTACAATCACATAACTCCCACTGAAACTATTTTTTTCATCAGTTTATGTTAGCAGGTGTTGGGCATGTACAGGCTTCAATTAAATTATCCATATCGAAGTCAATGGGAGTTTATTGAAAATTGATAGGGGTTACATATATGAAAAATACATAAAATAGGGGTTAAAAATTGTTCAGGTTATATCCTTGGACAAAGAAACATGTTTCTTAAATTAAATATTTACTTCTCTTCTAAATTAAGGTTTCAATTTTATGTATGGTAAATTGTCAGATTTTAAAAAATTGACTTAAAAATACATATTTAAATGAGATGTATAAATATATCTGAATTCCTCAAATGTAAATTCCCTAAATGTATCATGTAAAATTTATTTCTCCTCTTGGTGATAAACTTTTCTTCTGATTTCCCATTAATGCAATACTGCATTTGTAATTGACTGACATTTATTTTAAAATGTTAGGAGAGACTGTTTCATGCACAGTCTATCAGTCTGCACTCAGCTATGTAACAATGGGCTTTGGGCCTGAAACACTGTCTCATGAAAACATAAAGCATTAATATAGCCTGTTCTGGACTTGCCACCTTGTGTGGGAGTATTTCTTTCTGTTTCATGTTCAGTGGGAGTTCCTTTGTGTTACTTAAGCGTAAATGTCAATGGACCTTAGGCAAGCTCCCAGCTTTCAGTGTTTGAGACTCCACAGAGGATTGGTTGGTTTCCTTCTGCTGGGGCAAGGGAGGGGTGCACATAAGCCAGTTGCCCTGCATCACTGGCCAAGGACACCTGCTAGCCATGAGGTACTTATACCCATTATTGGAAGTGGTCTTACTCTGCCTCCTCAGTGTATGAGTAAAAGCATTTTTCTATCCAGTGCATAATTGTGTTGTGTCATTTTTGGTGACCTGGCTACCAAGATACAATGGACAGAAAGAATTTGGAATTCAATTCCTGGTGGCTAGCATTGTGATAATCTTTGCTATTCTCCATATAGTTGGAATCCTCTGGCATTGGTACCCAGTGCATGGTGTTCTGTCCAATATAAAACTTTGTTGCAAAGATATTTAAAAGGCAGGAGGAAGTGAGTGCTATGAATAACCACACAGCCAGTCAATTTATACATTGTAATTTGGCTGGCTATGCCATCTATCTCAGGATCATATAGAACTGTCAATGTAAGAAGCTATGAAAACCTTATTATGATACATCATAATAGGTAGGTAGATAGATGATAGATGATACATAGAAATAATGAGAAGATTGCTGGGTATATCAAGTTTTAACCCACAAAATTTTTATGGTGTATTGTTTCATTCAAAGAGAACTTCATTTATGCTTTCCTGTACAAGGCATCATGTATTATTTTAATGTGTTTTACTTACTATACTAAACACAGAGAACAATTTTGTGTACTACAAATCAATGAAATAACAAACTTAGAGAATTAAAAAGCAGAGTCTAGATTTCAAGTCTTATTTTGTGACTTTAATTTCAATTTTTTTTACATTATACCATACCAGTTCATGAATCATTTTCAAAATTATTATACAAATGTAAATCCACTGATATATAATTTGATGAACATATCATTCCTCATCTTATTGGACTTCAATACATTCTAAATAGCTTAAATGCTTCCATTCTTTAAATCCCAACTCCCACTTGAAATGTTATAAAAAAGTTAGTAAAGGGATATAACTCATAAATCTACAAAGAATTCATAAACTTTTTATACCAATGTTTTGCTGTGATGTATGTGAGTAATTGTGACCATATGTTTTCAATTTTATCTAATAAGATAAAGCAATGAGAAATGTTGCTTGAAACAATATTTTGCTTAGACCAAGACACTCAAAATAATTTAAGTTGTTCTGTCAAATCACCCCCAAATTCATTCAGCTATGTTTTTTCCAGGTTTATTATTGTCACTTTCTTTTCCTTGTCTAAAAGCAGTAGTGAGAGTTGAGTACATTACAGCATCTGCTCCCTACACAGTGATGGTTAACTGAGGGGAAACCCTATTGTCTACAGAATAAACTTCTTCAGCATACAGAGGAACTCAAAATACCATTGCATGATATAAATATATATAAAATTAAGTGTAAATAATATAATTGTAATAAATAAACATAACATTGAAATCACTTTAAGTACAAATAGGATGATATCTAGTCTTTCAACTCTAAATACATTTCTACAAAATTAGCAAATGTTATTTTGAAGATCTTCCTCTTTCTTTATCCCTTTTTTTGCTTTTTATGAGGTGCCATATAGGTTCTATGCTTACTGAAACTTAATAGTTATGTCATTATTATAGTTAATAGTCATAATGCTCTGTGCATCACACTAGCTAATAATCATAGGTGATAGATATACATACACCCTGATCTCAGATGTATACACTCATCTTTCTGTTCTCCTCTGCCTTATGTTCTGCTCCCTCAACTTGTTCTGTTTTACTGCTCCCTTCTTCAAGTAAACCAGTTAGATAGCTCCCTCTCTTTTTTTCAGCTTTTACATAATTCTTTAACAGAATACTTAATCACATTCCTCCAAAATTTTGCTTGGAATTATGGATAGCACCAAATCTCATTTATCTTTGGACTCTGTATCCAACACAATGTACTCCACTTAATAACAACTAAAGAACTGCTTTTAGGGTTTGGGGTTGGGGTTGCGTTGAACAAGGGGGAAAAAGGCAGGATGACTGTAACTGAACAACAATAAATTTTTTTAAAAAAGAATTGCTTCTAGAATTAAACTGTTCAATTTACCACCCTGCATTCCAAAATAATCTACACTATGACTCTTGGATTCACTATAATTCCTTCAGGAGTGTTCAATGAATTTTATTCATTATAATAATGATAAATAATAGTAATTGTCATTTTGGTATCTACCATATGTTATCATATTGCAACATATAAACTATGTGCCATGTACTTTCAAATGTTGTCATATTTAACTTTTATAATCATTTTACAAGACAGTGAAGTACCAACATATTATTCAGAGATGGGAACTGATATTTGAAAGGTAGAATAGATTTCTTAAAGACACACACACAGCTAAGTAAAGGCATAAGCATTTAAATTCATATGTTTTTCTCCCTAGAGCCCAAATTTTTCAATATTTTACTAAGCTATACTTTAACAACCATATGTTAACTCTAAATTCCTTGATTGTTATTTTGGAATAGCCATTTTATTTTCTTTAGTAGTAGTAGTAGAAGACACTGGTGCTGTTCCTTTTATGTATACAAAAGAATTACACATACCAGTCCCTTTGAAGTTAAGTGTGGCTAAAAGACCATTTTGATAAAAAATATTAGTGATATGACATGCCTTATATGAATGCACAATTGTCCATCTGGCATGACATTTGACAATGACCCAGAAGTGAATTCCTGATTCCTGAGCAGGCAATGTGGGACTCTCACTATCCACAAGTCAGAATCTTTGCTTTTTAAGCCACTGAGATTTGGGGCATTCTTTCCTACCTCAGTCATTATCTATCTACCTGACAAGTTCAAACCATTGAAACAAAAATTCAATTCTACACATTTTAGCTTTTGTTAATGATGATTCCAATGGAATACTCATATATCAGCCAAGAAAATCTAGGGAATAAATGTACAATTCTTTTTTAACCACTTATTGATGTATAATTGATATACAAAGAACTGCACATATTAATGTGTACAATTTGAATAGTTTGGAAATATGCAAACACCTGTGAAACCATCCCTACAGTCAAGGTAACAAACATATCTAACACCTCCCAAAGTTCCTTGGTTCCTTTCTTTCATTTGGTTCCTTTCTTTCATTGGTTCCTTTCTTTCATTTTTGCTTTTGTGTGTATGTGTGTGGTAAACACATTTAACTTGAGATCTATCATTTTTACAAATTTGAAGTGCATGAGTCCCTGTTAACTAAAGGGAATATGTTGAATAGTAGTTTAACATATTCTGTGGAACTTATTCATCTAGCTTAATCAACTTTATACCTATTGAGTGACAAAGGAAAAAATAAATTATAAGTTCATTGTACAGCAATTATAATCTGGACAATTTTGACACTGGTATACAAGATAAATAAAACATGGCTAGAAAATTAAAAATAAAAATATATAAAACACAATGAATAAAGTCCTACTAAAAGCATCTATTTTTGACTAGATGCTTTTGTGTGTGTGTGTGTGTGTGTGTGTGTGAGAGAGAGAGAGAGAGGAAAGAGAGAGAGAGAGAGAGAGAGAGAGAGGGAGAGACTTATAGCATTAGAGCTTTGGAGGTCATTCCTGTGTTTTTTAACATTATAACAGCATAATGATATAAAGGCAGCACAGAACAATTCATTTGTTGATGAGAGATTTGTGGCTTTATTTCATGTCATACTCATATGTCATATGACAAAATATTACTTTGAATATGATTTGTTCACCAATCCCCTAGTGATTCAAATTAAATAGATTTAGAAATTGCAAAAGAAAGCCACAAAGTAATTCAGTTTATAAATTAATGACTGAAGTCTGAGAAGGTCAAGTTCATAGGAAGTAAGCTTAACTCGATGTAAAATTATACATACATCTAAATAATCATAAAAATGAAATTCTTGAATATTTCAAGGACTAAGTACTATTGTAATTGATTTAAGAAGTCATGTCTAGCCTCTATCCATGTACATTAAAAGAAAGCCAACTATCATATTACATCTGTAAATAACACCAAAACACTTGACTGAAAATCTAGTGATTTTAATGTGTTAATGCAAAATTAATGCCCAATTTTTAGTTTTCTGATTGTTTTATTTTTCTGTAAAGAAATTGTCTAGTCATATTATATGTAATAATCTCTTCACATTTGAATTGCTAGTATGTTTTATGAAAAAAATGAAATATATCCCTCCTTAGATTTATACATTTTTCAATCAATATTGTGCTTAACTATGTTTGCTTTGTCTTAAATAATTTCATTTCTATTTAGTGTATTATTTTACAATGAGTTATCTGAAGCTATCTCTAAACTAAAAATTGAAAGGAGGTATACTATTGACAAAAAACTTTAATTAAGCAGCCTTGCTTACCAGATTATTAAAACAAAGATAGAATTCAATCTTGCATAAGACCAGGTATATAAATAAAAATGACAAACTGTAATCCAGTTCATTCGCTTAAATGGCATTGACTAGTTTTTTTCTTTATTACATTTCTGTACTTACAAAGATAATTTAATGTACAAAACAAGTAACATTAATGAAGGAAAAATATTTAATTTAAGCAAGAGATATATACTTATGCTAAAGGAAATAGAAAAGAGTATAGAAGCATTTCTTAGTATGTAATGAACTTGGAATTATGTGTTTATACAATAAGCTGAGATTGTATCAAAATTTATTTTTGACTATAACAGGGATGCACACAGAATTTTTAGGCAACTTTATGGCATATTTCATTAAGTTTTGCTATGGGTGTTTGGTTGGTTGTTTATTAAAGTGACAAAAATATGATTTTTAGTAAAAAAGATGAATATGTGACTCAAGTTTATAACTGTGGTAAACTGCAAAGATTATTAGACAAAGTATACCATATTTTTGGATAAACCACTAAGAATATGGGCTCAACTGTCTTTATTTGTAAAATGGGATTTGAGGTTAGATGAGTTCCAAAGATTTCTTTCCACTCAAAATTAGTTTATGAAATGTTAAAATTATAGGACATGTATTAAAGTAACTCTTATTATGTGTTCTGGAATGATATGTTTGTTAAATACAAATAAGCATTAGTCATTCTAATCATTAATAATATTGGAAAGGCATTTTTTAAGCTTTAAAAAATATGAACTCTTTATTCTCAATCTTTGCTTACACTTGCCAGGTAAGAGAAATAGAAACTGTCAGCAGACCTAAAATTCTTTAATGTTTGACACTTCCAGTATCTGTTGGCAACATCCCCAAGATGATGTCAGCTTCTTGTACAGTACAGAGCATTTAATACTCCCCCAGGACATCTCACTTACAGAGTTGGTGCACTTTCAAATATCAAGTGCACTAATGGTTTTTCTCCAAATGATGACTGAAATCTTTAGAAGTTATTCTCTGCTCTCAACAGCAAATGATATTATAATATGGGGAAATAATTTGAAGGACACATAAAATACATATAAAATGTCTGAAAAATTTATGAAATGATGAGATGTCTTTAAAAATCCTAGAAACAGCTATAATAAATGGCATAATTAAAACTGAACTCAAAATAATATTTTAAATAAAAAATTTCCTCTAAATAAAATCATTTTTACAGTGCTTATGAAAAACTTTCTTTTAGAACATGACTATTCATCTTATTTCTTAATACCATACTTCAAAAAGGTTTTATTGTGATTAATGTAGCAACACCATTTGCTTAGCACTCATAGGTAAATAAGTTGTTGCATGTCAATTTTATTTATTAATAAATATTCTAATTACTAATCTGTTCTCTTTTTAGGTTGAAAGCCTTGATTTTTATTTTTTTATTTTTTTATTGTTCAAGTACAGTTGCCTCCATTTTCCCCCACCATTGCCACCCACCTCCCATCCCCACCTTCCACCCTCTATCCTACCCACTTTGACTTTGTCTATGTGTCCTTTATAGATGTTCCTTGATGACCTTCCCTTATTTTCCCCCATTATACACTAACTTGTCTTTTTTAATTAAAAAGCACATTTTAAATAAAAGATCACATTTTCATGCTCTCTCAAAAAGAAAATAACCTAAAAAAGCCTAACCTGAAGCTTCTTTTTTAGAGACTGCAGTGCTTTTATTATATTCAACTACTGCAATAGATTCACACACTTTTAGTAATTCTCACTTACATGTGACAAGCTAAATATTTCAACATTGACTAACACCTATAACATTATACATCATTTGTTTTGCAGCACAGAATATAACATACTTTTTATTGTTGTTCAAGTACAGTTCCCCCCACTATTCCCCCCACTCCACCCATCCTTACCTCCCACTCTCCATCCCATCCCCCTTTGCCATATAACACACATTTAAACAAGACACTGGGAATCATGGGAATGCAAGAAGCTGAAAAAAAAGTCACCATTAATTCCACTATCTACAATCATATTTCATTTCTGATATTTTTCTACATGATTTTCTATGGTTAGAGTAATATTTCAAAAATTAGGCATCCTGTATTTTCCCATGCAATATATGATAAGCACTTCACCATTAAAAGTCTAAACACCATCTTAATAAAATAATACATTCTATTATTTTAAGGCACCTATTACTGGGGAATTAGGTGATCTCTGATTTTTTCTACTCATTATAATGTGTGTTATATACCTAATACAATAAATATGAAAATATTTAAGTATCTCATGTAAAAAGTGGACTAAAAGGCAGTTTACTAACTAGTAGGTATTAAGTCTCTGTGTCATTTTCTCAGAAATTCCCTTAAACTCTCCCTGATGGCTGATGACAGCTACAGAATCTCCAGACTTCTTATCCTTACACAATTCTATTCAAGGAAATTATCGTTTCCTTTTGACCAGATACTTCCTAATATACCTCTTATTATAATACACCATTTCCCTTTGGTCATGGAAGGAATAATATTTCCAAGAGACACTACAAAATTCTCACAATTCATTGTCTGAAATTAAATCACACAAGAACATTTCATAGCAGGAAGGCAAGAGAATATGAGTGATAAATGATTAGAATTGGACTAGGTGAATTGTGCTTCATTCCTTAGGTCTGTTGCATTGATGTGAAAAGAATTGCTTTTTAACTATCAAAGTAGAAGAACCGTGGGCCAAGGAAAACCAGCTATTAAAGAGCTCACACACAAACTCTCTCAACTGGGAAAACAGCACAAAAACACCAAACGGAAAAGTGCATATGCTATAGGTGATGGAGGCCCACTTACTAAACTTGGAACACATATTGGAAAGGTGGGAGGTAGCTGAAACTTTACCTGAAAACTGAGACACTGGTGGCAGCCATTGTTGTTTCTTGTTCTGCTGGTCTGACACCAGTCCTAGCAGGTTTTATTAGGTAATGCCTCCTCTAGCTTGTTGATGCCAGCAGGCATACCATGCTAGAGAGCCCCAAACAACCCTACCTTTTTCCTGGAGTAGCTGTACAATGATCCTGCCCACCAGTGCTTGTGCCTCAGTCGCAGCCCCACCACCACAGAAAGGCACATGCAGCCCACACAAGGGGCACCCACTGAACTCCTGGCTCTAGTGGCCAGAGGAGATTGAACTGCTTGGTCCCATAGAATATCTCCTACGTAAGGCCACTTTTTCAAGACTGGGAGACATAGCTGATGTACCCAATATATAGCAACAAGTAGAGAGAATTATGGGAAATGAGCAGATAAAGGAATGTGTCCCAAACAATAGCAACAACAACAAAAAGACAAAAAATCTGAGAAAAAAAGTAAATGAAAGAAAGCTAAACAATCTACTTCATAAAGAGTTCAAAGTAATGTGGTCATAAAAGTACTCACCAAATTCAAGAGAAAAATGGATGAACACAATGAGAACTTTAATAAGATAGAACATATAAATACCAATTATAACTAGAGTACAATAACTAAAAAAAATATACTGAAAGAAATCAGAAGCAAATTAGATGATACTGAAGAACAGATCAGAGATCTGGAAGACAGAATAGTAGAAATCACCCAAGATAAATAGTAACAAACAGACAAAAAAACTTAAGTGAAAATAGTTTAAGGGACCTCTGGGACAACAACATTCATACAAGCATTTGCATTATAGAGATCTGAGGAGGAGGAGAGAAAGAGAAAGGCCAGAAAACTTTTGAAAAACAGTACTAAAACTGTTCCTAACCTAGGGAAGGAAACAGATATCCAGGTCCGGGAAGAATAGAGGGCCCGAACAAGATGAACATGAAGAGGTCCACACCCAAAAATATTATAATTAAAATGTCAAAAATTAAGAGAGAATCTGAAAAGCAGCAATGTAATTTCAATTAATTGCATGCCAGGGAACCCCATAAAACAAGGAGTTGATTTTTCAGTAGAAACTTTGAAGGCCAGAAGGAAATGGGATGATATTTCAAAGTGGTAAAAGAAAAATAAAACTTAACTCTAAGGCCCTATCAGTAAGCCTTAAGACAGTAAGGCACTGGAAACTGAAAAAATTAGTCCCCACACACTTACTTCTTTGGATTAAGATTTGAATTATATGAAAATATTTCCTTTCACTGGAAAAGACATAAGCTAAACGTGTCATATGATACAAAATGCAACCATGAGCTAAAAACCATGTCCCCAGACTACTTTGAAATACAGAGAGAAATTTGTGCCCCTAATAGACATGCATCCATTCTCTTTGAAACAAAAATACAATATGTTACTTTAATTTTTCTCATGTTATTAATATAAATAAGCATAACAAAATAACAAATCTTGAAAGATATCCCCCTTCCCAAACTGTTGTCCAGTTTTAACTAAGTATCTGTACTGACAAATTTGATTCTACATGTGCAGGAGGTGACCATTAAATTTTTCAGTTTTTGGTGTCAAAATCATAATAGCAACTGAAATTATATATCACAAACAGAATTATTCAAAATAGAAATGTAATGTAGTTTACAGTGGTTACTTTAAGTAACTCTTCAAAAGTATCCCAAAAGTATACATTTGACCTAAATCTTTATTCCTACTCCTTACATTTTTGCCATTTCCTCAGTTTCTGCAAATCACTTCAGTATCAGTATCTCCCCATGACCTCAGTGTCTACTCTTTCTGTATTTGCTATCTTTTCTAGATATTTGTTTTATAAAATCCAGTTCTTACATTGGCTTCCGCTAGAACACTCTTAATTAAACATTTTTGTTACAATTTTTATACTTTACTGAAGAAGTGGGCACTCAGAGAGAGTCACATAACAAGTGTAGTCTTCTTTTTTTTACCTCCATTCTCTCTCTCTCTACACACACACACACACACACACACACACACACACTATGTTCCTCATGTTGTCCCACAGAGAGAAATTACAATTGTTTAACTTGAGAATCTTAGGTCCTACTACATACAGTTTGTCAAGGAATTCATTCTTATAAATGCACTGACATGCTTCAAGGACACATTGGTTTATGTATAATATTGCTCATTTTGTTATGGAAATACTGTATAGAACTTTGTGAGACTGTCATATTTTTCTCTAAGGGCTCTGTAGAGAATTGCCCTCACAAAAGATTCTACTAGTGCTTTCATGCTGGATCGTGCCTCATTGGCAGTTGTGCTCATTTTTTACATGGTGCTTTATAAAGGAATGGAAGCTGTTAGTCATTAAAATGGAAGGCATTCAGCTTTCTGCCTGTCTGAAGATAAAATTGGGGTGCTCTTTCTAGGTTCTGTTGGTTCATTTTTATTCCACAAAGCAAATTGCTTTTTCAAGGCATCTCTATTAACAGAAAAAGCCTCTGCTAAGACTGGTAGTACTAAAAGCTTAATAGGAGCAAGGCTTTATGTTCTTTGCTATAAAACCACGGACTGGTTTTAAAACCACGTGGTGACTATAAAACCACGGAGCAGAGATTTACAAAATACAAAACTCATTTTCAAAGTTTGTGCAATATGTGTTTTACAATTTTTTTCTCTTTCATTCTCATACTATTCTCATCTTGTTTGTGTCAACACATCACAATTATTACATTTATTGACAGTGTAAGATTTTATTTTGGAAGCAAGACACAGTTTAGCAAATTTGTGATAAAAAATAAGATAAAAATTTTAGAATCAAAAATAAGATATATTTTATAGCCTTTGTTTAAAAGTTGAAGATGCTGTTTTAAGTCTGCTAATATTTTCTTTTTGTAAAATTGATTGTCTTAAGAGCAAGTCATCAGTAATGTTCTATGGAAATATATATATATATACATATAATGTACTAAAATGTTTATTCAAACAAGGGAAATTTATAATGCAGAACATATGATTAATATATTTATAATTAAATCAAATTTGACTTAGAAATTTGGGTGCATATTATGTAATTTGATATCATCATTATTTATGTTCACTAGCAGAACAGTAATTACAAACGTTTTGAGGTAAACACAGTAATCATGTTGAAAGCAAGGTACTTGGAAAATTTTTCAATTATTTTAATTTGTTTGCAATAATATTTACAGACAAATAATGATTTATCATTGGGGTGAGTGGGAATCAAAGTTTACTATGTTACTAATGATTACATAAATATATATCTCAACAAAAGTAATTCATAGTTTTTTATTATCTCTGCTGTGTGTCTGATTGGAGGTAATTGTGTAGAAGGAGAAATTTGGTCAGCCAATTAAATTTTTAAGCTTTGTAACCCTTGAATTTTATTTGCAATATTATTTATAGATAAGAAATCACATGCCCTTTTTGATGAATAGAAATATTTCATTTATAAGCATAAAAGTCTCATTGTTAAAATAATGTTTAAAGCTATTTTAAATATAATACTGATTTAGTAAAAATTTATAAACTTTTCTCAAAATTTCTTTGTAACATCATTTGAAAATGTTAGTGATATGTTAAATAAACAAAATAAATGTCTCAATTAAAGTTAGGATTTTCATAATAACTGGTACAAAATACACATGCTAAAAATAATTTACAGATGATTGAATCTCTAGAACTCAATGTTCTACTTACTACAGAATCAAATCTTGACATTATTCATACAACATTCAAGTTAATTAAGCAATTGGCTACTTCATGCTCATCACTTTGCCTGAAAACTTCTTGTCTTCCTTTCACACACAAACATACACAGCCAACTTACAAACTCTACACCATAATTATTAAAGCTAAATTGAAACCGTTAAAAATATCCTATGATACTTATGGAAAGAGTTCCTCATTTGCAAGCATTTGCATCCCGTGATACTTTCATTATAAAATTTATGGCCATCATCATATGTATCATTCTATACATTTTCTATAGATTAAATATAGAATTATGTAAACCAACTATACAATTATGGATTTGTTTTAACTAAAACTGGAGTTACTAGGCTTTAAGATTATATACCTGAATAAAATCCATGTTGTATCTATAGCAAAATTTTAAAAAGTATCCATAATTTTATATCAATTATGATTAATTAGAGGTAAATATTTTGGTTACATTTAGTTTTCTAATATTGATGGAATTATGACACCTGTACAAATCTATGGCATTGAATTATTACCTTCCATTTCCTGTTAATGGATGCTAAATGAACACATCACCTTTTTCCCCCTTTTTGTTTAATATAACTCATGATTTTGTCACTGACACTTTCTACTGGGAGTTTTATTATTATGTAAATGATTTGCCTATTGAAACTGTTGAATTGCTTACCTGATTTTTATTTTCTTTATTTTTTATTTTTTTATTTTATTTTTTTTAATTCCCATAAGTGAGACAAAAATACCTGAAACTGTGAAAAGACCAGAGTTGGACCCAAAGAGGGGGCATCCCAACAGCTGAAATAGCAAGACAAATTTCACTTTGCTGCTACAGAGAACCTGCAAGTTATTGCATATTCGTATTATTATGTTTTTCATTATTCTTATATCTTTTATTTTATTAGTATTTTTGTATTCCTCTTTTTTCTGTTTAGTCTTCTTTGCTTGGCTGGTTAAATTGCATTGTTTGACAGGTTTCCTTTGTTCTCTCTGTCATAGTGTATTGTTAGTTTACTGTCCTTCTCTTCACTTGTGTTCCATTAGCACACAACTGTAGGTCCTATACTTCTTATTCTGGTTATCCAGATCATATGAATTCTGTCATATGATTGTTGCTCCATTGTTACTGTAAATAATAGCCATTCCATACATTGTAAATACTACTTACCTGATTTTTATGAGAGGAACTTTCAGTATCTAAAGTCCTAGTTTTAAAATGGTCCTGTATAATTTTATTTTTATGTTTTTTATCTTTTAATAAGGAATATAAATTGATGTAAACATCACTGATGGTTTTGGTTAATATATTAAGTAATGCAGATATTAAGATCTGAGATGTAAGAATAGAGAGGCAAATGATAAATGATAAAACAATGAAAGTTCAGTAAAAAGAATGAAAGAATTTAGAAGTTATTTCCAGCAAGATTGGCTTTAGAGTTATAGTTACTCAATTTTCTCTGTAAATTGCAAAAGACCAATAAAATTATGGCTTAAACAATTCAGACACTATCACATAAATTAACAAGGAGGTTGAACTTGGGCTATTTCACAGTTAGTACAGTGACTTTTTAATTTATTTTTATTTTTTATTTTTTCCCATTACCATGTAGTCCCCTTATACAGTGTTTTAGTAATGTCATTAAGGGTCCAAGTTTTTCTTATCATTTTGTTCTGTCATCTTCGGCGTAAGAAAAATATTCACATGATAGTTGCAGTGAATCTAAGCATCAATTAACATGGGATATTCTCACAGTGAGAAAGGAAAATTCCTTTAAAAATCTGTGTCCTTATACTCTCTTTTCTATAAGGGAATGCATTTTTCTCCCCAAAACACCTAGCAAACATATTGAAGATGAATGATCAGAACACAACCATTGTCCTTCAAGAGACAAATCAATGACAATGTGGACAGTTTTGATGGTTGTCTTACATCCATTGACTGTGGGTTTCAAGAGTATCCCACAGTAAGAAGGTCATTTTTACATCAAATATATTATGCATAATTTATATTTACAGTAAAATATACATTTTATTAAATTATACTTAGCATACACTGGGAAAAAGCACTTTGACATTTTCTCTACAGTTTAAATTGAGTTTGACCTATTAAATTAATTTTATAACTCAGAATCAGATCATATACATAGCTTCATAAATAGTGATTTCTGTATGTCATAATTTACTTCTTGGAGGTAGAAGATTGATAGGTAAGGTTTCTGTGAGCTGATAGGGTTTAGAAATGGTTATTAGGCTTGTATTCAACAAAACCCACTATTAGAGTAGAAGTGTAGTGAAGTGGCTGTCTTTAGCCTCTCTCTGCTTTCCGTTTGGCAGCTCTTTCAGAATGCTGCCTCTCCTATGTCCCTGCTATTATAAGACCCCCAATGTGGGTGTTATTCAGAGTCTGCTCTACCATGAAGCTCAAATATGCTCTGAAGTTATGATTCTCTAGATCTTGACAAGGGGAAGTCACATGTATTAGCTCAGTGTAAGTAAGAAAGTAAATTTTTATTAATCCATATTGTGTGAAGAATCATTAGGCCACCACACAGAGCATTTAAAAATTAAGATGATTTCAGCCCTGGCTGGCATAGCTCAGTGGATTGAGAACAGGCTGCGAACCAAAGTGTCACAGATTCGATTCCCAGTCAGGGTACATGCCTGGGTTGCAGGCCATGACCCCCAGCAACCACACATTGATGTTTCTCTCTCTCTCTCTCTGTCTCCCTCCCTTCCCTCTCTATAAATAAATAAATAAATAAATAAAATCTTTTAAAAAAATAAGATGATTCTAGCCAAGCACATAACCATTTGGTGTCTTGCAATACAAATCACTCAAGCAAAAACAAAAATCAAGCATGTAAGGAAAATGCTTCATTACAGAAATAACTACCACTACACAAATGAGCTTTTTCTGAGAGTCTCAACTTAGGTCAGCCTTCTAGGCCAATCTTCATTTCAAAAGTGTAATTCTTTCTTTCTCTGAACATACTAGAGGTATTTTACTTGAAATTTGTGGAACATTAAAAAAAAACAGAATGAGAAATAATTACTTGGACCTACTTGTTAACTTGAAAAGCAATGTGACCTTATAAAGGTTAAGCATTGCAGGTAGCCTGGTATAAGGCATTAACATTTTAACATCAGGATCAAAGGTTTGCCCCTATATAAGCTATCTATTCAATCCCATTTCTTTTTTCTTGATGCTATATTTTGTAGGTACAGATAGGCAAATTTTGTAATCCCTGGTTTGGAGTAATGGAGAGGAAACAAAACAAAACAAACACATAAAATCAGCAAACTAAGATTCAAAGTCCAGTCTATTTTTAATTCAAGACAGAATTACTTCTGGATTTTATAAACCTTACAAAGTAGTAGGACCTTGTAACAAATTAAACAAACAAAAAAGAATTACTTCTCAGAAAATATCTGTGTATATAACCATTGCATTATAATTTTCTGAGCTATTTCACATAAAGATAATGTTTCTGATGGTTGTTGCTTAGATTTATAAGTATATGTTTTCGTATCTTTGTAAAATGTTTAAGAGGAATAATGAGTAAATTTTAAAATGTCAATTGCCATTTCATTTTAAAATTAATATTATGTAATCCTATACATATTAAGAGATTTTGTAGAAATATTTTGGTTTCTGATATGTTGTTTTCTGACATTTCTTATGTAGGTATGTTCTTGTTTGTTTAATGTTTTTTCTTTTTTATTTAACTTTGTACTTTTCTGAAAAACTGAAGTCTGAATACTTTAAGGAACAAACTTTTTGCTTCAATTTTTGTAATAAGCCAAAAATAGTGAAATGATGCAATTTTCAACATTAAAATAAGAAAGCATGCACATATTTTAAAATTACTTTTTAACAAAAATGGAGTAATACAATTATTCCTAAACCACAGAAAGATATTTTTCTATGGCATAACCTAAATTTTCTTTCTTTCTCTCTTTCTTTCTTTTTCTAAAGAGAGGGGAAAAAAGACCAGTAATGCTTGTCCAACTTGCTTATTTGAATTACAGGAATTTGCCAGTTCTAAAATTTGTGGATGGCTCAGTAATACTTCTAAATATAAAGAGAGCATAAAGAAGGACTTGAAGTAAGTTGATCATATACTTTATTTTACAAACTAGAAAACTTCTTGCAAGTAAAACAAGTATTATTAATGATGTTCTGACAACACGTGTAAATCCTGCAGTCCAGGACAAAAGGAGCCACGAAGTCACTATAACCAGACGGGGCATTGCACAAGCAATTCCCAGGTTATTTTGCCTAGAATGAAGTTTTTTTATCCATTAAGAAATAATTCTTTATTATTATTCTGGCATTATTGCCTGCTTATTATGTGCTTATCCTTACTAATTATTTTACTTTCATTGCTTTATTTTTCCTTTGTAAAATAAAACCCATGGGGTAGACCTTATTATGTTGTTTTGCTCATGAAAAAACTGAGATGAAGCTCAAACTCTTCATTGTGATGTTTTAATGTCACACTGCTTCCAGCCATATTACATGCCTCCCCAACTGAGCCACTAAAGTAGCAGAAGAAATGCCCATCAGTAAACAAATGGACATAAAAACTACTAAGTGAAATAAGGCAATCAGAGAAAAACAAATATCATATGATTTCACTAAGATGTGAAATCTAATGAACAAACTAAACCAACATGCAAAGTATTTGAGACACACTCATAGAGAGCAGGATGACAGCTAAGGGGAGGTAAGGCTAGGAGGAGGAGGACTAAGCACAAAGGAAAAAGGACTCATGGACACGAACAACAGTGTGATGACTGTGGACGGAGTGGTATAAGGGGTCTAAACGGTGCTGGGAAAAAAACTTTCAGAAACAAAAAAAAGTGTTACTAAAGCTACAAAAAAAAAAACAACTGTGGTACATTTACACAATGGAATAACGTGCAGCACAAAGAAAAAGGGAACTCCTACCTTTTGTGACAGCACTAGTAGAACTGGAGACTATTATGCTAAGAGAAATAAACCAGGCAGTGAAAGACAAATGCTGTATGGTGTCACTTATAAGAGGAATCTAATGAATGAAATAAACTAATGAGTAAAACAGAACCAGACACATAGAACATGGACTGACAGCTGACAGAGGGGAGGGAGGATGGGGGAATGGTAAGAAGGAGAAGAAATTAGTCAAAAAACATGTATAAGTGACCCCTGGTCATGGACAGTGGTGTGGGGAATGACTGTGGGAGGGAGGGTGGGCTGGATGGAAGAGTACAAATGGGGGAATTTGGGTCAACTGTAATAGAATAAATAGCAATAAAAATTAAGAGATGAAAAAACAGTTATAAATCTTGCTTCCATGGGGGCTTTATAGAGAGAACTTGCCTCACAACATCTGTAGGAACACTATATCAAACAGCAAATATGTGTTAAAGAAGAGATGATAAAGGAAATAAGGAACTTTACATGATCTGAGAAAAATTCACTCATCCATATAGGAAACAGGTTTTGAGCAACTATCAGTTATGAGACACTGCAGTAAATAAGATAGAAAAAATTAAGTTTTTAGGTTCAAAGAACCACCGATAGCATCAACAAAGACAGGTAAAAATAACTTTACCAGATGCCATTATTAAATTAGGAGATCAACTGCTTTGTGTTTCCATGGAAGGAAGATGATGGGGATGAAGGACTTTCCATGTAACGGAATAGACTGACCACAGGAAGAAATACCCACTTTGTCATCAGGAAAAAGCTAGTTGCTTTTAATGAATAAATACACTGGCACATACTTATATATTTACTTGTACAATAACACATATATATACATATACTTATTAAGGTATTCATACATACATGTGCATGTATACTCCTGCATATATGCATCCTTATCTATTGGAAATAAAGAGAAAACAGGGCAATGAGGCCTGTGTGGCTTTAATTTCATTATAAAAATCTATATGATACTATTATTTCTAAAACCTTTTTTGAATCTGAGATACAGAAATGTTTCTTGTTCCCAGTGTACTTAATCAGCAAGCTTCCATTACATAGAAATTATATATATGTTCTTCGTGTAAAAGGAAACAAAATCTCCTTGACACTTTCCTCAGTATTTCTAAGGAAATTGGTACATTTGTCATTGCACTTTAAGGGCATTGTGCAAAGAAGAACAAAGCTGCAAATTATAAGGCTAAAGCTAATATATTTGCCCTTTTGTAATAATGAAATACCCTTTCAGGAAACCTCATCTCTGGAGAACATTTTCTACAAAATGATATATTTTACAACTGAAATTCAAAAAGGGAGGTGGGAAAAGGTGAGTGAAAATATATGTGTTACTTTATTTAAAATTACATTTGGAAGCAGAGTAAGAAAGAAGAAAGAGACCTGGTTTCAGATATACTTGGTATCAAAAAAATAAACAGTGTGCATCTGTTGTTTCTTTTTTTTTCAATTTGATGTTTCTTGTTAGAGCTTTAAGCTCAATCTCACTGGAATGAAAAAGACGAAAAACTTTGTTGTTATTTCTATGGCCTGATATGTTCTGTCGACACCCCTTTGTTATAATGCTTAATGATTTTTAAGTCCCAGTACATAAGAAAAATATTCTACTTTATTTTTTTGCATTAAAAATTCCAATATACACACTTTACTCATAATGTGAAAAGCTAAATATTATGTTTCTTTATTTCTTTTCAGGTTAGTTTATTTAATTATAAAAGAATTAAGTTTTTATTCATTAACTAGCTACTTTTTTGAGATTTGGAGGAATATTTACTTGAGTACAATTTCCAAAGTGATGCTGCAATGTGTGGCATAAAAATGTTAATGTCTAAGAAATTAAAATTATGTAATTGTGATAAATATTGCAATAAATCTTGGAAGTCAAATACATAAAATGATTGGCATTCTGAACTCTTCATAACTCTTTTCTTTGATGATAGAGTTATTAAAGTAAAATTTTAATAAGAAGTATCTATCTTAAGGCACAATCTTACAAAAGACCTTATTTTCTGACTTAATAACAGTTTCCCCTGCATCTTGCATTGTCTGTTTTGGTACTTAAAATATTATAAGCTAATAAAAACCAATTTTAAGTATTTCTAAAATATGGTGAACATATTTTATATACCATATATTCACTATTTTTTACAATTATGAACTTATACTTAATATTATCATCTAATAATATTATGAATACAAAAGTTTAATAAATAATATGATATAAATGTTCTTGCATACAGATTAAAATTATAAAGATATGGCTTAATGAAGATTTCATTAATTTATTCTAATTTTTCAAATACTAACAATATTAAGGAAAGATACGTTTGCTAGTGAAATGCTTTAAAATTTCTGAAATTCACATTCCCTATTTTATTGTTTCATTAATTTGTGGCATAATTAATAGACATTTTAGACTGTATTTATGTATTTTTAATGCCACTTATGAATATTATTAAAATTATCCCAGCTGCAAACCAAAGTGCTGCAGGTTCAATTCCCAGCCAGGGTACATCCCTGGGTTTCAGGCCATAATCCACAGTGACCACACATTAATGTTTTTCTCTCTCTCTCTATCTCCCTCCCTTCCCTCTCTAAAAATAAATAAATAAAATCTTTAAAAAATTATCCCAACCATAATATAACTTATTTTAGATAACTAAAAATGATATGTATTAATTTATCATTACGGACCACAACTGTCAATTTGACTGACACTAGATAACATATTTTTTGCTTTGGATGCCTAAATACACCAATCATTACATAATAGGTATGTAAAACAACATAAATATGTAATGAAAATAAGTACTTCAATCAAGAAAATCAATCACTAGTTTTATTTTTTTATATTAGTTGGCATTAAAACTTGGGTACATGAATATATATGCATATATGTAGACATTATGCATGCAATTTTTAGCTATTTTAGAATAAATTGTGGAAGTGCATGTCACATTACCACTATAAATTCAGTGTATGTTTCCTAGGAACAAGAACATTTCATACCTAACACAAGTATGAAAACCAAATTTAATCTAAATACAGTGAATTTATAAAATTCAATTAATTATATGTCTACAGATCATAGACACTTTGCAATTTTTACAATAATGCCCTCTATAGGTAAGGTAATTATCTGTCCTGACCCACGGTCCAGTCAGGACCACACACTGCATCTACTTTTCATGGGTCTATTGCCTCTTTAAATCAGGAACAGTTTGTCAGTCATTGTTTTTCATGAATCTGACATTTTTGAAGAGTGAAAGCCAATTTTTTTAACAGTTTTCTCAATTAGCATTTATGTAATATTTCCCTATGATTGGGAATACTGCAGAAGTGATGGTGTGCCTTCCTCTGTCCCAAGCAAAGCCCTAATGCTCACATAAAAATTAGGGCAAGTCTGTGCTCATCTGGTGACTCACATGCTCCCTCAGGTTTTTGAGCATTCCCTTTTTTTAATGTTTAAGTTCTTTAGCACATTTAGAAGTTGTCAGATTATTGTAATATCTTTATATTTCTTATTTTTGTCATAATAATCTGTAGCAGACCCTCAGACTATTAAAACTTGTTTTCAATAGGTATTTAATTTCAGCCACTCAGGCTAGTTAAAGTAACTGTTTCATCATAGTGTACTACACAGATATCAGTCTCCATTTTCTTAAGTTTATGAGGACATTGGTGACTTCACTCACACTCAGCTAGGAAGATAACCAACCTCACACCACCACATTTCTGAGTGCCTACTGCCTGTCACCTTCTGGTGCCTAATGTTGTGGCAGGGTAAAAAAGGAGCAGAAGGAACAAACGTTTAAATTAGCTTTTAGAATTTAAAACGTTTTTTTAAAACATTTTTATGTCTCCCAAAGTCATAAATCATAGAAGCAGAACACCGAATTGTCACTTCTTTATCTATAATTTAGAGAATATTGGCATTGTGGCTTCCATCAGGAATCACAATATTAAAAGCCTGTCATGTTCAGGAAGCTGCACAAGAGCTTATCATATCCAAATATGTGTGACCTCAGCAAAATGAATGCCCATGTCTTCCCTCCTGACATCCCTAAGTTAGTGACTTAGACTTTGCTAATATTAACTCAGAAAAACGATGGCTTCTGCAATTATGCATGTCAGTCAAAAACCACAGAAACAGCAGAATTTTGAACTCCACCCCATTTATGCCTTCACTATCCACACAAATACATCTGCTTAGCCAAATCTAAATTTTATCTACAACCAAGTTGCAAAGGAGTCTAGAAAAATGTAAATGTTAGCCCTGGCTGGTATGGCTCAGTGGACTGAGCACCAGACTGTGAACCAAAGCATTGCAGTTCAATTCCCAAGCAGGGCACATGCCTGGGTTACTGGCCAGGCCCCTAGTGTGTGGGTGGGGGTGGCGTGGTGTGAGAGGCAACCACACATTGACATTTGTCTTCCTCTCTTTCTCCTCCCTTTGAAAGCGAATAAATAATCTTATAAAAAGTGAAAATGTAAATGTTAGCTGTTCAGCCTCCATAGTTCAAGGAGTCATACCATATAAGGAGTGCTGCTCTACCTCTTGGCATCTTCTACTGCACTGTGCTTAATGCAGACTGTGGGCTTTGCCTCCTCCTGCCAGTAACTTTTTGAATCCTCTATGTTGCTCTGACTTCTGGGTCATCTCCTTGTTGGAGTGATGATGTCACTCCAGAGTACACTTTTGGAAAGTTGCTTTTTAGCAGACAGCTCTCAGCAGGTCCCCTTCTCTGGGACAGGGCACAATGTTGTTCTAGTTTAGTAGGAGACACAGCCAACTTCCAAAGCAGACTCCCCTCTTGTTGCTCTGCAACCAGAAAGGCATTTTTAGTAGACAAGATGTATGTGGTTTCTCTTCCTATGAGATTATAGCTATCCTGTGAAGGTCTTTATGAAACTATGCTTCTGGAGGGTTGGGGCTATAGACCCAATAGACCAAACATCTTGGTTATATTCATAAATATAGCTCAAAATGTGGTTCCCAGTATGCATTGTATTATCTCTTTAAATATTCAAAATGCTTAGATGTGGACATTTTCTCCATTTACACTAAAGAAAAGAATGAGTAATCAAGATAATAAGCAATTCAACAAAGGTCATATAGCTGCCCTATTCCAAATTCTCAATCTTCTTGTTACTCTACTCTCCATTCTCTGCACAGCATTCAGAAATTATTCCAAAAATTCAATTTCCACTCAATTCCTGGATCTTAATACACAATATCTTTGAATCAGTATTATAATATTTATATTTTCATCTTATACTACTAATTTTTCTTTATATTGAAATCTATGTAAATACTAGCATCATTTTTTTCTTCAAGTTGTGTGAATTTCCTCATATTTAGGTAGTTTGTTATTTTGCTAAAGAGGGATCTAATGTATGTTGGGAGCTTGAATGGCGAAAAATATTTTTATGGGTATTTTGTAAATAGAAAAAATGAGAAAAGTCTATTTTCTACTTTTTATACATTAGAATAATCTTTGTAAATGCATTTTTACTGTAGAATATTTTCAAATATTCTATTCAATCTATGTTGTCTAGAGTTGTTATTATTGTTTTATTTTCATCACTAATCCAATGACTATACTTAGATTAGTTTCCATTTCAATTTAAAAGCATTTCTTTTCATATATTCCCTGTTCATATTAACTGTCCATTTCTCTGCATCATGTTTACAGTCCTGAGTGTTATATACAACCCTGACAAGATTAGCAATTTCAAAGAAATAAAGGAGAGATGTTATTCAGATTCAGAGATTTTCTCAGACATTACCTCTTATTTACCTGCTAGCCAGATGTACTAAGAGATTTTATAATTTACCTTAGCTCACTTTACTGGTGCCTGAAACACTGAGCACTAATAAATGATACTTTAGGACTTACTTTTCCATTTATGTGTGGTGAAATTTGGAACTAAACTTTTCGTTCCACTTTTAGGTATCTGGTGGGACTCAATGAGAAATAAGGTAAATTTTGTTTTTTCAGCTCCTAAGAACACAGGGTTGCAGCTACCTGTCTCTTGGGTGCAACCAATCTGTTGACTGAATCACTAACACATAATCCCTCTCCAGATTCCTACTAGGACTTCACTCAGCTGTAGATTCTGGCACAGCCAGCTGAAGTTTCTGTACTCCTCACATAGTCTCTGCCAGTACTTCTCAGGATCAGCCTCTGCTTCTGATATCCTCAGTATCGAATACATGTTTGCAACACGATATATTTTGTCAATAGTATAGGTCTTTTACTGTGTTTCCTAGGCAATTTTATTATTCTAGGTCTCATATTAAAAATTATCTCAATCTATATTGATATTTCTCCTTTCCGTTCTACTTATTTTTCTCCTTTGGCTTCTTAATCAAAGAATGTGGACATAATGGATTTTTATTTTCTAGTTTCCTTTCTGTGTGCTTCCCATGGCTGTCCACACCTCAGTCCTGTTCTCTTTTCCTTCTCTTCCCTTAGTGACAAAACATTTTTTATTTGTTCTCTTTTCAAGATTACTATGAAAAGGAATTCAATACATTTATTTATACAATAAAACTTCAAGAGATTTAACTCAAAGATAATAAATCTTGGGAAAAATGAAAGAGAATGTAAAACTTTAAGTATTACTCTGTGATGAATGAATCTGTGCTCCAAACCACACCAAGTGTCTTCTGTATTGTTGTAGTTTCTGGCTATCATTGAGGAGAGAAAATGATGCTTTTAGGAAATAGTCTTGTATTCCTAGGGAATAATCTGATTTTATGAAGCTCTAAATGAAGAAGAAATATCAACAATGATAACCATAGAAAAATTCTTTCATGAGTTTTTGGGCTCTGTGATGAAGTGAGAAGTCTGATTTCTTGTTTCAATATATTTTCTGACTCAATGGGATCAGTTTTATACAAGTTCAAAATTATAGATTTTAAGTGCTCTTTTGAGGACCAAGCTATTTTACTGGTCTCCAATTACTAGTTGTCCATAACTCAGACTAAATCACTTCTCTATTTTGGTGATTATACTATCCACCAGTTTTTCCTGAAAAGAACTTGTAGGTGATAAAACTAATAAATCAAGGGAAAGGACAACTGGCATTTAACAAAGACAAAATAAATGGTTCACTTTAAGGCCAATATTGCATTGCAGAATATGAAATGCCATACCCTTAGTAGTCTCAAAGGCCAGCATTTTTCAAAATCTCTCTGAAATGCTAAGGAATCTTTGATAAAAGACAATAATTTTCATAAAATATACCTTTATAGTAAGTAAGCCACAGTCCCCCATTGAACACATCTTTTTAAAAGTCTAGAATTCAAGAATACTGAAATGTCCTGCATTTAACTTACTTATATTTTAAATATGTATTCCCTTTTCTAAACATATCATTAAATATATATTTTCATTCTAAGATTGTATTACAATTCACAAATTTCAAACCAATTAATCATCTCAATTCATTTGATTGCTCTGAGTGTTCTCATTTTCATAAAGACTTCATAAAATCTGAAAGATTTCTTTAGAACTTTATATACATTAAGATAATTATCAATATCCTTACTGACATACCATGGAATCTGACCAGTCATCCTTAGTATTTTTATTTCTTTGTATTAAAAAGCTCTATACTTATTATTTGCCCCCAAATTTTTCAATTTGTAACACATTTAAAGGGAATGATCTTTTAAGAAAGATAACTTTAAAAATAAATTTAAATTTCTTATGAGTTGACTGTGCTAATGAGAAAATGGGATGATATTACTACTTAATATTTTCTGGAGTATAGTAGAAAACACAGGGCTTCAGAAATAGTTTGAACTAATTTTAAAATTTAATTATACTGTTATTGGGGAAATAGCATGTCTACAATGCAATTTAATCATCTTTTAATGGTATACTCCAAACTTGTAAAGTTTGTAAAAATAGATACCAGGAAGGGCCTTTGCTGAAGTCTATAGGGGTATAGTCAGGCTGGAACATGTACCTATGTTTTACTGACTCTTGAGACTATCACTGAGGCTATTAGAGTTCATAGCAGCTACCAGCAGGCAGTCATGGAGCCAAAGCTTGAGAGCATAAAAGACAGTATTAAAACAGATACAGCTTACCACTTTCAAGTAGCTTGTTAAGTGACACATGATAAGCACTTAAAATGTTATATTTTTGACATTGTTTTAATACCTACTATGTATCAGGGACCATCTCTTCCATTTACATATGTATCCCTCTTGTATTTCTTATAAAACTGAGTGTTGTGTGTAAATATTGTGATTTTGCTATGGGGAAATTAATACCAGTATAATAAAAAATAATGACACATCTAGTAATTTATAGAACTATTTTTTGGCCACAAAATGACTCAAAATATATGTTCTTTTCACTGTCCTGTAGCTTTCATTGTCAGCAACGCATACCACTGCAAAAAAGAGGAGATCCATTCTTCATAATTAAGGAATCAGTACACAGTGAAAACAAAACTGACACACTGATTACTCTCAAACTGATGTGCAGAGCAAAAGACAATTAACATATGTGACTGGAGGAATCCCATTTTATTGGTGTAGATAATGATTAATAATGATACATTTGAAAACTTGGTGGTTGGTTATTTCACTTAAGTAAATAAGGGAGAGAAATAGAGATAACATGAAGGAGGTAGGATTGATGGTGATAAAATTGTATTTGAAGTATGAGGAATGTTATAACACATATGAAATCTACTCTCTTTCAATGGAGCAAAATGGAAAAGTACCCTGGATTTGAAATCCAAGTCTTTGGCCAGAAATCTAACACTTTTATTTACTGTATTGATTTATTACACCACTTAACAAATGTAGTCAACTGATTTAACAAAAAAACATAGGCAATTTATTGGAGAAAAATAGTCTTTTTAATAAATGATGCTGGAATAACTGAATATCCATATTTAAAAAATAAACCTAGAAACAGATGTTACACCTTTCAAATATTAACTCAAAATATAAAACAAAACATACAATTTAATGAATAAAACTCATGCCAAAATCTAGGCACTCTGGGTTTGGTGATGAGTTTTTAATTATTTTTTAAAATTGAGGTATAATTGACATATAAAATTATATTAATTTAAAGTGTATAGTAATCCCCTCCCTTTATTCATTGTTTGCTTTCTGCAGTTTCACTTACCTGTAGTCAACCATGTTTTAAAAACATTAAATAGAAAATTCCAGAAATAATTTATGTTTTAAATTGTGTACTGTTCTGAGTAGCATAATGAAATCTGTTGCCAATCCAATCTATCCAGCCTGGGATGTGAATCATCCCTTTGTCCAGTGAGTGTATGAATGCTGTGTATATAAAACACTCATTAGTAACTTAGAGGCATCTCAGTTATCAGACTGACTGTGGCAGTCCCACAGTGCTGGTGTTTAAGTGACCCTTGTAGCAGCCTAACACTAAGTCAAAACACTTACCTCACTTTATCTCATCATATGGGCATTTATTATCTCACATAACCTCAAGAAGAAGGATGAGTAAAATACAATAATTTGTATTTTGAGAGAGTGAGAAACTTCATTCACATAAATTTTATTACGTGGTATGGTTGTAATATTTCTTTTTTTTTTTTATTTCAATCATTGTTCAAGTACAGTTTTCTCCCCCCTACTCCCGTTCCAGCCCCTCCACCCAACCCTCCCCCCTTCCCCCCATTACCCCCCACCCTTAGTTTTTGTCCATGTGTCCTCCAAATTTGTTCCTGTAATCCCTACCCATTCCCCCCTGAAATTCCCTCTTCTCTCCCCTCTGGCCACTGTCAGACTATCCCCTATTTCAGTGTCTTTGGTTATATTTTGCTAGTTTTTTGTTTTGTTTTGTTTTGTTGTTTAGATTCCTGTTAAAGGTGATATCATGTGGTATTTGTCTTTCACTGCCTGGCTTGTTTCACTTAGCATAATGCTTTCCAGCTCCATCCATGCTGTTGCAAAGGGTATGAGCTCCTTCTTTCTTTCTGCTGCATAGAATTCCATTGTGTAAATGTACCATAGTTTTTTGATCCATTCATTTACTGATGGGCATCTAGGTTGCTTCCAGCCCCTAGCTATTGTAAATTGTGCTGCTATGAACATCGGGGTGCAAAGGTTCTTTTGTATTGGTGTTTTAGTGTTCTTAGGATAGAGTCCCAGCAATGGAATTGCTGGGTCAAAAGGCAGATCCATTTTTAGTTTTCTGAGGAAGTTCCAAACTGCTTTCCATAATGGTTGTACCAGTCTGCAGTCCCACCAACAGTGCACTAGGGACCCCGTTTCTCCACATCCTCTCCAACACTTGTTGTTTGTTGCTTTGTTTATGATGGCCATTCTGACTGGTGTGAAGTGGTATCTCATTGTGGTTTTAATCTGCATCTCTCTGATGGCTAGCGATATTGAACATCGCTTCATGTGTCTTTGGATTTTCTGTATGTCCTCCTTGGAGAATTGTCTGTTCAAGTCCTTTGCCCATTTTTTAATTGGGTTACTTGTCTTCTTAGAGTGGAGTCGCATAAGTTCTTTATATATTTTGGAGATTAAACCCTTGTCTGAGGTATCATTAGCAAATATGTTTTCCCATACAGTTGGTTCTCTTTTTATTTTGATACTGTTTTCCTTAGCTGTGCAAAAGCTTTTAATTTTGATGAGGTCCCATTTGTTTATTCTTTCCTTTATGTCCCTTGCTCTAGGAGACAAGTCAGTAAAAAAGTTTCTGCGTGAAATATCTGAGATTTTCCTACCTACGTTCTCTTCTAGGACTTTAATGGTGTCACGCTTTATATTTAAGTCTTTTATCCACCTTGAATCTATTTTTATATAAGGTGTAAGTTGGTGCTCGAGTTTCATTTTTTTGCACGTAGCTGTCCAGTTCTCCCAACACCATTTGTTGAAGAGGCTATTTTTATTCCATTTTATGTTGCTGCTTCCTTTGTCAAATATTAATTGACCATAGAGGCTTGGGTTTATTTCTGGGCTCTCTGTTCTGTTCCATTGGTCCATGTGCCTGTTTTTATGCCAGTACCAGGCTGTTTTGATTACAGTGGCCTTGTAGTATAGTTTAATGTCAGGTATTGTGATTCCTCCTACTTTACTCTTCTTTCTCAAAATTGCAGCAGCTATTCGGGTTCATTTATGGTTCCATATAAATTGTTGAAGTGTTTGTTCTATGTCTGTGAAATATGCCATTGGTACTTTAATCGGTATTGCATTGAATGTGTAGATTGCTTTTGGTAGTATGGACATTTTAATGATATTAATTCTTCCAATCCATGAACACGGTATATGTTTCCATTTGTTTGTGTCTTCCTTGATTTCTCTCCTCAGTGTTATGTAGTTTTCTGAATACAGGTCTTTTACCTCTTTGGTTAGGTTTATTCCTAGGTATTTTATTTTCCTTTTTGCTATTTCAAATGGGATTTTTTTCTTGATCTCTGTTCCTGCTGTTTCATTGTTTGTGTACAGAAATGCCTTTGATTTCTGGATATTGACTTTGTATCCCGCTGTTTTACCAAATTCATTTATTAGGTCAAGCAGTTTTTTGGTGGAGTCTATAGGATTTTCTATGTACACTATCATGTCATCTGCAAACAGTGACAGTTTTGTTTCCTCCTTTCCGATTTGGATTCCTTTTATTTCTTTTTCTTGTCTGATTGCTGTGGCTAGAACCTCCAGTACTATATTGAATAGAAGTGGTGAAAGTGGACATCCTTGTCTTGTTCCTGTTCTTAGTGGAAAAGATTTTAATTTTTGCCCATTGAGTATAATGTTGGCTGTAGGTTTCTCATATATGGCCTTTATTATGTTGAGGAATGCTCCCTCTATTCCCACTTTACTGAGTGTTTTTATCATAAATGGGTGCTGTACCTTATCAAATGCTTTTTCTGCATCTATCGATATGATCATGTGGTTTTTGTCTTTGCTTTTGTTTATGTGATGTATTACATTTACTGATTTGCGTATATTGTACCATCCTTGCATACCTGGAATGAATCCAACTTGGTCATGGTGTATGATCTTCTTAATGTACTGTTGGATACGGTTTGCCAGTATCTTGTTGAGGATTTTAGCGTCAATGTTCATCAGCGATATTGGCCTGTAGTTTTCTTTCTTTGTTGTGTCTTTATCTGGTTTTGGGATTAAGATGATGTTGGCCTCATAAAAAGAGTTTGGGAGTCTTCCATCTTTTTGGATTTTTTGAAATAGTCTGTGAAGGATAGGTGTTAGTTCTTCCTTAAATGCTTTGTAGAATTCTCCCATGAAACCATCTGGTCCAGGGTTTTTGTGTGTTGGGAGTTTTTGGATTACTGCTTCGATTTCTTTTGCTGTTATTGGTTTGTTGAGGCTTTCTGCTTCCATTTTATTGAGTTTTGGAAGGTTATATTTTTCTAGAAATTTGTCCATTTCATCTAGGTTTTCAAATTTCTTGGCATACAGCTCTTTGTAGTAATTTGTTACAGTCCTTTGTATTTCTGTGGTATCTGTTGTAATCTCTCCTCTTTCATTTCTGATTGTGTTTATTTGGGTTTTCTCTCTTTTTTTCTTGATGAGTCTGCTTAAAGGCTTGTCGATTTTGTTTATCTTTTCAAAGAACCAACTCTTGGATTCATTGATCTTTAGAATTGTGCTTTTAGTCTCTGTGTCATTTAATTCTGCTCTGATCTTGGTTATTTCCTTCCTTCTGCTTGCTCTGGGCTGTCTTTGTTGTTGTTCCTCGAGTTCTTGTAGACATAGGGTTAGGTTGTTTGTTTGAAATGTTTCTAACTTTTTTAGGTGGGCCTGTATCGCTATGATCTTCCCTCTCAGGACTGCCTTGGCTGTGTCCCATAAGTTTTGGGTTGTTGTGAGTTCGTTTTCATTTGTTTCCAAAAACCGTTTGATTTCTTCCCTAATATCATTCTTGACCCATTCATTGTTTAATAGCATGCTGTTTAATCTCCATGAATTTGAGTGTTTTGGGTTTTTTTCCTTGTGGTTGGTTTCTAGTTTCAGTCCCTTGTGATCCAAGAAATTGCTTGGTATGATTTCAATTTTTTTGAAATTGTTGAGGCTTGTTTTGTGTCCTATCATGTGGTCAATCTTTGAAAATGTTCCATGTACATTTGAAAAAAATGTGTATTTAGCTTCTTTGGGGTGGAGGGTTCTGTAAATATCAGTAAAGCCCAGCTCGTCTAGGGTATTGTTCAATGCCACAATATCTTTGTTGATGTTTTGTTTGGAAGATCTGTCCATTTTTGATAGAGGGGTGTTAAAATCCCCCACAATAATTGTGTTGCTGTCCATATCTTTCTTGAAGTCCTCTAAGATTTTCTTTATGTATTTAGGTGCTCCTATGTTGGGTCCATATATATTTACTATGTTTATGTCTTCTTGGTGAATTCTTCCCTTGAGTATTATGAAATGACCTTCTGGGTCTCTCTTTAGGGATCTTCTTTGGAAGTCTATTTTGTCAGATATGAGTATTGCTACCCCGGCTTTTTTCTCCTGTCCATTTGCTTGGAAAATTTGTTTCCAGCCCTTCACTTTCAACCTGTGCAGATCTTTTATCCTGAGGTGGGTCTCTTGTAGACAGCATATGTGTGGGTCATGTTTTCTTATCCAATCAGCTATTCTATGTCTTTTGATTGGAGCGTTTAGTCCATTTACGTTTAAGGTTATTATTGATAGGTACTTATTCATTGCCTTTTATGTACGTGTGATCCTCTCTCACTCTCTCTTTTCCTTTCTTTCCTTAAAGCAGTCCCTTCAGCATCTCTTGCAGAGCTGGTTTAGTGGAGGTGTATTCTTTTAGACTTCTTTTGTCTGAGAAGCTTCTTATTTGGCCTTCTATCTTAATTGAGAGCCTTGCTGGGTAAAGTAGTCATGGTTGCAGGCCTCTGGTTCTCATTACTTGGATTATTTCTTGCCATTCTCTTCTGGCTTGGAGTGTTTCCATTGAGAAGTCAGCTGTTAGCCTTATTGGGGCCCCCTTGTATGTTACTTCCTTCTTCTCCCTTGCTGCCTTTAAGATTCTCTCTTTGTCTTGAAATTTTGCCATTTTAATTATGATGTGTCTTGAGGTGGGCCTCCTTGGGTTCCTCTTGATTGGGACTCTCTGTGTTTCCTGTATTTGTGTGACTTTTTGTCTCATCAAATTAGGGAAGTTTTCCATCATCACTTGTTCAACTAGGTTTTCTATCCCTTGTTCTTCTTCTTCTCCTTCTGGTATCCCTATTATACGGATATTATTACGTTTCATATTGTCTTGCATTTCTCTTAATCCCTCTTCATTCTTTCTGAGCCTCTTTTCCCTTTCTTGCTCTTTTTGGGTGTTTTCTTCTATTTTGTCCTCTAGCTCGCTGATCCGATCTTCTGCTTCATCGATCCTGCTTTTCATTCCTTCTACTGTGTTCTTCATTTCAGAGATTGTATTCTTCATTTCTTCTTGGCCCTTGTTGAGAGTTTCTATTTCCTTTTTTATGCTGATGTAGTTTTCATTGAGTTCATTCTAGCTTCCCTGTAGTTTCTCGTAGCTCATTGTGAGCTCATTGAGCTTCCTGACAATCACTGCTTTGAATTCAATATCTGATAGTTGAATTGCCTCTGTTTCATTTAGCATTCTTTTTGAGGCTTCCTCCTTTCCTTTCATTTGGGGAGTATTTCTTTGTCTTCCCATTGTTTGTGAGACTCTTCTTGTTCACCTCAGCTTCTTATATTGATCTGTTCTGGCTCCCTCGGTTTATGATGTGAACTTCTTTAGTAGAGTAGCAGTGAGTTTCAGTGGTACTGTTTCCTTGACCCCCCAAGCTCGCTGGTCTTGGGCTGTTGTTTAAGTTGGCTTTGTGTTTGCCTTTGGGTTCTGATTGTTGTTGAGTCTTTCTTTGGTGGTTCCTTCCCGCCAGCTGGTTAAATGTGGGTCACTCTGTCCACCACCTTCTATATTTTGTTGTGCTGGTGAGGGCAGGTTGTGTTGAGGCTGGTTCTTCTTGATGCAGGGATCTGTTCTTTGTTCTTTCGGTTCTGCCACAATCCTTGGTCCTCCGTTCTCAAAAATGCTGAAATATGTTGGTTGTTTGCCTTTCCACTCCAAAGATTGGTCAGGACTCTCTCCCCTGAGCAGAGGAAAGCCAAATCTGCTCCTTCCTACTCCAACGCCATCTTACCTATTCCTGGTTGTAATATTTCTATGTATTAGTTTTTGTTGTTAATCTCTTACTGTGTCTAATTTAAAAATTAAAAATGTTACCATAAGCCCTGGCTGGCATAGCTCAGTGGATTGAGTGTGGGCTTTGAACCAAAGCATCGCAGGTTCAATTCCCAGTCAGGGCACATGCCTGGGTTGCGGGCCAGGTCCCCAGTGGGGGCCATTTGGAAGGCAACCACACTTTGATTCTCTCTCTCTCTCCCTCCCTTCCCCTCTCTAAAAATAAATAAATAAAATCTTTTAAAAAATGTTACCATAAGAATGTATGTATAGAAAAAATCATAGAATATATAGGATTTGGTACTCTCCTTGATTTCAGGAACCCACTGGTGATCTTGGAATGTATTCTTCATGCTTAACAGAAAACTACTGTACAATATAATATGTCAACATTTGTATGTATTGCTAAATGATCACCACACTTAGTCTAATTACATTTTGTCACCATAAATAGCTTTTATTTTTTTATGATGAGCACCTTGAAGAGGAGTTTTAAGATGAATTTTTAGACACAACACTGAAACTACAATCCATGAAAGAAACAATTGGTAAGTCAGACCGTATTAAAATCATTTGTTCTGCCCAAGGCATATTTAAAGAAATCAAAAGACAAGCCACAGATCTGAATCCAAATATTTGCAAAACACATATGTAAGGTAATTTGTATTTAAAATATGCAAAGAACTCTTAAAATTCAACAATACATAAACAACCAATGTTTTATTAATGAGCAAAGGGTCCGAATAGACTTTTTCCCAAAGGAAATATACGGATAGAAAAAAAGGAAAAAGAAAGATGCTCAATGTCATTTGTCATTAGGGAATTGCAAATCGAAACAATAAGATACCACTACACACTTGCTAGAATAGTTAAAAATTCTGAAATTGCTGTATAGGATGCAGAACAGCAGGAAATGCTATTCATTGCTTTGGAGAAATGTGGAATGGTACGGGTATTTTGGAAGACAATTTGGGATTTTCTTACAAAGTTAAGCATAGTATTACTATATGATACAATAATTATATTTCTATTTATTTCCCCAACTGATTTAAAAATATATGCCCACATAAAATATTGCACATGAATGTTTAAAGAGACTTTATTAATATTCACCAAAACTAGAAACAACCAAGATGTTCTTTAGAATTTATTGGGGTAACATTTGTTAATAAAATTATATAGTTTTCAGGTACACAATTCCACAACACATCATCTGCATACTGTACTGTGTGTCCACTACAAGTCAAGTCTCCATCCATCACCATTTATCTCCCTTTTAACTCTTTTGTACCCCTTATTCCTCCTTCCCTCTGAAAATTTCCATAACATTGTCTGTGCCCATTAGTCTTTCTTCATTTTATTGCTTAATCCCTTTACTCACTCTTTTCACCCAATCCCCAACTCCCTTACTCTGACAGCTTCAGTCTGTTCTCTCTATCCGTGAATGTGTTTCCACTTTGTTAGTTATTTAATTTTGTTCATTAGATTACACATGTAAGTGAAGTCATATGGTACTTGTCTTTCTCTGAGTGGCTTATTTCACATAACAAAGTACTCTCCAGGTCCATCCATGCTATTGCAAAAGGTCATATTTTCTTCATTTTTTTTTTTCAGCTGAGTAGTATGCCATTGTGTAAATATACCACAGCTTTTTTATCCACTCACCTACTGATGGGCATTTTGGCTGCTTCCAAATCTTGGCTGCTGTAAATAACACTGCAGTGAACATAGGGGTGGATATATTCTTTTGAATTAGTGTTTTGGGTTTGTTTGGATATATTCCCAGAAGTGGAATTGCTGGGTCCTGAAAAGAAAACATAGGCAGTAAAACCTCAGACATTTCTTGTAGCAATATTTTTCCTGATATTGCTATAATATTTTTCTCCTCAGTTAAGGGAAACAAGAGAAAAAATAAACAAATGGGACTACATCAAACTAAAAAGTGTTTGCAAAGCTAAAGAAACCATCAACAAAATGAAAAAAAATAGCGCACTAAATAGGAGAACATATTTGCAAATACATCTGATAAGGGCTTAACATCCAAAATGTATAAGGAAATTACAAAACTCAACACCAAAAAGCAAACAATCCAATTAAGAAGTGGACAAAAGACTTGAATAGACACTTACCAAAAATGGACATACAGATAGGCAATAGACATATGAAAAGATGCTCAAGGTCACTAATCATCAGAGAAATGCAAATTAAAACCACAATATTACCTCACAACTGTCAAAATGGCTGCTATCAATAAATCAACAATCAATAAATGTTGGCAAAGATGTAGAAAAAAAGGAGCCCTTGTCAAAATGCAAACTGGTGCAGCCACTGTGGAAAACAGTGTGGAGTTACCTCAAAAACATTAAAAATAGAACTGCCTTATAACCTAGCAACCAAGATGTTTTTTAATAAGGAAACAATAAGCAAATTATGGTACATACTTGTACACAAGAGGTTTGTTCAAGGACTGCTGCAGATACCAAAATCTGTGATGCTCAAGTCCTTATGTAAAATGACATATTCTAAATTTTTAAAAAATTATTTACAATCTATATTATATAATTTGTCTTAGGTGGTGCATCTAAAATGTAGCAGAGTTATGTTTTGAACCCAGGCATTCTGAACCCATGATCCACTTTACTGTGAAGTAATACTATCTGTGAAGAAAGTGATATATAGAAAAGAATATAAAGAGAAATAAGTTTGAGAAACACAGGGTTAACAAAGCTGAATAAATCTTTATCAAATCACAAGATTTCTAGGTAACATCAGTAGGCTAATGTAACAGCAACTACTCAAGAAGATGATTCAACCATGGAATCACTTTTTTCTGGACCTTTGGGTCTTGCTGTGCATTCTGGGACTTATGTCCCATAAAATGTATACTTTAGGGAACAAATGGCATGCCACTTTCACACATCTTGGGAGCAAATAAAAGATTATTCAGAGCTAACCCCTGAACATGGTAGATACATTCATTTTAGTTTGTATATTTATTTGTATTGGTTTTTTTTAGACAGAAGGAGCAAGACATACTTAGAGTATCATGTGTATGTCATCAGTCTCCATTTTATTAAAAAAAAACTGAAAAGAAGAAAAACAAAAGAAAATATTACCTATTGTTCATAGTTGGTATATTTCTCTGCCTGCTTAATTGAACTAATTTTAGAATGATGATGTGTATTTTTCTATAATTAATCATAGTTTGTCATTCTATTTTCCTTGGCACCAGTTTGGCCTTTTTATTCTGGTTGTATTGCAATGATCACAGTACAAATGTGCTGTAAATTATGGAAGAAGGAAAGAAAGCCCTTATATCTGTTCCATTTCCATATTTTAAAAGCACAAAATGATTAAGCCACTTTTTTGGTTTATGAAGCATTGGACTGGACATTTATTCTGATTATTCTTCAGAACCATTCTCTCCTCTGATTCCTACTCCTCAGCCCTGGGACAATAGAAAATAGCTCATCTTAACTTCTCCTCCTCTGAAAATATGAGGAGAAATGGTCCATAAAAATGTAAAATTACTATGAATAAATGCCAAGGTATAAGATTAACACAAGAGATGCAGGTAACCTTGTCCCTGAATGATTAATAATCCAAAGTCTAAAATGACCTAACTTCCTATAATTAAAAATTTTTATGCTTAGCCCAATGAATAGTATATGGGATTTAATAAATGTAAACTTTCTAATAACTGTCAAAAAATAATAGATATTATAATCTACAAAAGACAAGAAATATAAAACTCATTCAGCATGCCATCCTGAAGTAAAAAAAAAAAACTGAAGTAGTTATTGCTGTCTAAATCTGACATGCATACAATTATAACCATGTAAGTAATTTTTGCAAGACTGTTAAAATTATATTGATAACAAATACATAATTTTCAAACATGTTTTGCATGATTCAGCTATATTCTTATTTATTTTACCTGCTTATCCAAAAAACCTATCAGTTCTCCTAGACTTTTAAAGCTGTATTATTTAGCTTAACTTGTTAAAGCATTGACAATAATGTTAAAGTGATCTATATGTAAATCAATTAATCAATTTTTAAAAATTTAATACAATATAATAAGGCTTATCATGATATTTCATATACACTAAAAAATAAATTTATTAGATAATAAAGCCAAAAACTGATAATAAGTTTAATAATAATGATGGCTTTTCCTTGGTGTCTGTTATAGCCTAAATATCATCATGGGTGCTTAGCATATATATTATTCTCACCTAATAATCATAAGTCATATGAGCTAGACATTATTATCTCAATTGCACAAATCTGAAGAAAGTTTAAGAAAATTTCAATAAACTCCTCAAAGACTCATTATTATTAAGTTGTAGTGCTAGTATTCAAACACAATTGCCTGATCTAAAGATTGCACTTTCACCCTGACTAGCGTGGCTCAGTTGGTTGAGCATTGTCCAGCAAAGCAAAAGGTCTTTGGTTCAATTCCCAGTCAGGGCACATGCCTGGGTTGCGAGTCTGGTCCCCTGCTGGACATATATGAGAGGCAACTGACTGATGTTTCTCTCACACATTGATGTCTCTTTCCCTCTCCTTCTCCCTCCTTTCCTCTCTCTCTAAAAATAAATAAATAAATAAAATCTTTAAGGACTGTCCACTTTCATTTGCTATGTTGCTAATTTTTATTTAATTTTAAATAAAATTAAGTTCTCTTTTCATTTTTAATTATTTTTAAAAAGTATAATTTGTAACTTATGAAGAACTTTATGTATGCTTTAGCTATTTTTAATTCATCAAAAACTCTATTAAATATTATTTTTACTTTTATCTTATGGGTAAAGAAACTAAAGTTACTAAAATTGCTCAAGTTCAAAAAAATTGAGTCAAGTACTTGTATCCCTGCTCTTTTCTGGCATCCATGCCTTGCCTTTCCACTCCTGTCCTTCTGAAGACTAAACTAAAAGATATGTATTTTCTACATTACTATATCAAAGCCACTTTGAAATGCATGACTATATTTGCTGTATGCTATTTGGAAATGTTGATGTGGTTTAAAAATATTTTTAACATTCTATAAACATGATATTTAGGTGTTTTACATCTCTGGGCAGCATGGATGGGTATATAGTAACTTAAACACTGTTGATTATTTTTGTTTATTTTTTTATTTAAAGAAACATGAATTTTTAATTTAATTTTGTTTTATTTTTATTTAATATATGTTATGTTTCTTACATTACCATTTAGTCCCTTTATGCCCCTTTTAGCTTTTTCTTCCTGCCATCTCCAAACTATTTTTCATTTCCTATGCAAAAGAGAACTCCTTTCTTAGAAATTATGAGTTTTAAAGCTAATGATATAAATCGTGTTGTGCGAGGTCACTGTATCCAAGTCATCTGTTTTGCATTGGTTAACATTATTTCATGCAGATGACAGGAAATGCAATTCAAACTGGCTTAAACAACAACAAAAAATTTTATTGCCTCATGTAACTGAAATGTCCAGCTGTTAAGTTCTCAGGTGCAGTTTCTGATCCAGAGCTTCAAAAGTTGTAACAGGACTTATTTTCTCTACGTGTCTTGGCTTTAAATACACTACACAGGCTTTGTTCTCATCCGCTCAACCTTTCGGGTTGAAGTCCAGCTGGGAAGAGTCTCTGCCTCTTTTTCAGTGGCCACATGAAGTGTCACGTTGTACCTCTTGGTTTTGTTTGCATATTTATCACTTAGCTATCACCATGTGCAAGAAAATGTTCTATTTCATTTGGTCAGACTGATGTCTACCACCTGCCTGTCCTAAACTTGACGTTAGGGGTGAAATTCTATGTGAAGCATCTGTCCAGAGATTTTGTCAAAAGGAAGTTAAAAAACATATTAAATAGTTACCAGATTATGTTCAAACAACACACACAGAGTTGTACACACGTGTTCACTGTAAATCACAATTAGAAAGGCATTGACAAAATCATATATGGTCATATTTATACCCTCTATTCTTACCATTTTGATCACATCAACAAGAAAAAATGTTATGCAATTAAACTTTACAAGATTTATTTCTCAAATCAAAAGCCATTTTATCATCTTTATTAGATATGTTCTTTTTTCTCCAAAGATTTTAAAGATAAAACCCAACTATGAAGTTTATGTTACATATCCATACATGTTCATTAAAGTTCATTGTATATGTTTTAGGTTATTCTTAATTGAAGTCTATTTCATATTTAAATGTTCTCACTTCTGAAGTTATTAGAGCAAAGCATTAATTAATCTCTTGTTCCATGAAATATCCAATATTAGTTTTTATAATAAAACAGTATAATATAAGGAACCTGTAGTTGAGACCATCTGAGTGAAAATCTATCTCCTTACAATAATCCAGTTATTAAGTCTACAAGATAAAGATGGGACATGGGAGGGGAATGGGAGGACATTGTGCACTAAAAGTAATGTGACAGGAAATCAAACCTGAAAGGTCAAGTCTCACTCAAATTGAAAAAAATAAGGTCAGCGACAGAAGTGAAAACTTGTGGTTGATGGATTCCCTGAGGTACAGTGGAGGGCAGCATTTCAGCTGGTCCTAACTTTGCCATTTGCTATCTGACTCTGGTAAGTTATTGAAATTTTCTAGGCTTTTGTTTTTTTATCTCTGAAATGGGCACAATTAGGACTATCTCTCCAGTAGTGATAACAAATGTATATAGTAAAATAATACTTAAGGCATTTATTATTTCACCTTAAAGGTAGAGTATTAATTTGTAAGGCAGAAGGAGAAGAAAGGATGACTATAATGAAGAAAAAGCTAAAACAAAGGCATTTGACACAGAAGTAAGTGCATTGTAAAACTGAAATTTATTTTCTTATGCATCCTTTTTCTAAATCTTAGATTTTAAAATTCAAGTAAAATCTTGACTCATTTTCAGGGGCATTCTCCCTGTTGTACTTAATTCTACCAATACTTTCTATTTCTTCCTAAATTGAAATCTCAAGTGTGCCTCCAGATAGGATTCACTCTAAGAACATCAATAAACTTCCCACCTGAAGTTGTAGAAAAACACCAAAGTTACTCACTTAAACAGTTATTTAATATTTTCATTGTTCCAGTTTTCAAATCATGTCTAAATGTGTTGGCTATATTTGGACTAGCAAACAATTAAATAAAAGCAACAACAAACCGTATCTTCTGATCACTCCAGAGCATAGAAGAGATTGTCAGCCTTTGTTTCTCAATACTTATTATAAATTACTTTATGAATTAGTAATACCTTTCTCTCACTTCCCTTAAGACAATTTTGAGCATGTTCATCTTATCAATTATTAATGGTCTTACATATCAGTAAAGATTTATTTATTGAAGGTACAGTTCTCTATGTTATTTGAAAAACCATTTGAATTCAAAATTGATGGTGGATATTTCCTGGTAGATATACAGATTAATTACTAGATCATAAAGTTTTATTAATGAACATTATGATTAATAAAGCACTGAAAAAATAATATAACAACTCATGGCCTTTATAAAATGACATCAAATTTTCTCTTTCAGAAGAAAATCTCTTTGTCTCATAACCACAAAAGTTGCAAAGGAGTCTTGTTTTTATTTCCAACTCTCTCACACTAAGGATGTGGTTATATGAATGTAGCTTTTAAAACTGCATGCACATTTAAATTGTTTTTTTATGATCCAACAATTGAGGCAATAATTGATAAATACATAAAGTAATATAAAACCACTCTAGGTTTTACATATAAGAAAATATGAAGAATGTCTGAAGTTCAGAGACAGGATGCATTCACACATTTACATAATTCCCCCATATATTCTTATACAATGTTTGATATTCCACTCACCTCAAAGCTTTTCCTCTTCATAAGTAAGGAAATGAGGCTGAAAGTCCTCTGTGTTCTTTCCTCTGTCTGCTTCAGTTAATCCAAATTCTCTGTCCTGCCCCATCAAACAATGGCTTTCTTTCTCTGTTTTCAGTTATCCTCAATGGTTTTATTTATGAGATTCCTAAATTCTTTTAACATTGATTTCTATAAATGGTACCTTTATAAATACATTGGTTTTACACATTTGGTAATTGATTCTTGCAAACTTAATCTGGTAAAATGAATGAATTAATATGTGGAATAAAAATATAACTAATGGTTTTGTCAAAAGTTCCAAAAAGCATGACCACAATGAATCATGAGATATTCAATATTGAGGTTGTTTCATAAATTACCGGTGAGAAAGTACTACCTTGCCTTACAATCTCATACAATTTTGAACTTTTATAACACTCCCTCAACTTATTTAATTTCTGTTTTTTATTGTTTGTTTGTTTTTTACTATACTATGGGATTTTCAAGAGCTAGAATTTTATCTAACTTTTTAAAAGTGGCATAGAAGTATCTGAAATATACTAGATACATACTGAATACCAGTTTGATTAATGAACATTAAAAATTTGCAGAGAAAAAGAATATGTGATGTTAACACCCCAGCTCTCTATAAGAGTCATTGCTTAGTGACAAAAGTTCTTCCTAAAACAGAGATTGTGTCATTTCATGCTCCTACTCATAAATAATGATGTATTTCTTTATTTCATCTTTCAGAAGATTATTTTAAATCTTCCTTTATACTAGCCTTCATCTTCTTCAATGTTCTTCCCCACATTTCCTTGCCTCTCTATTTCTGCCTTCATTACCTTGGCTCATAATATTTTCCTGCTACTTCTATAACTTACAGAACTTTAATTCATGATACAACTTACACCACCACCAGCTCAAAACTGAAACCTTGGACTATAAGGTAAATGAGCTTGAACTGTCTGAATTTTAAGGAAGAGACTGACAGTGACTTCAATCCAAGCATTGGTGGCTAGGAAATACTATATTTTATCCACATTAAATGAACTGCTATGCGAGTGGAGGAAGTCAATGATCATAGTCAAGGTTGAGTTTGGACATATAGTTGTGGCTACTGCATAGATCATCTGAATGAAGATCTGATACATACATACGATTAGACAAGTAATAGATAAAATTATTCAAAATTGGTCAACTTTTCATATCCGGGTCCATGGCTCTAGATTTGTGGATGTGATAACTAAGCTACTCAATTATTGCTTCATATAATTTGTTCATTTCTGTGTTCTTTATTGCTCTGTTTTTCATCTTTTTACTTCATTAATGGTAATCTCTCTTTTTTTCTTTCTAGTTTCTTTGCTCTCTCAACAACTTTTCCATACTTCATTAATGTGTATTGAGCTGTCCTTTGTTGAAATCTTATCAAATCATTTTTAGTATATAAAATATAATGACAAAATAACTTGAGTCACCAAATTATGTGTTAAGAGAATGTTTTCTAGTGTTACAGTCCTTGGCATTATTATCAGAATGGCCATTTTCCTGCTGTGTGATCATGGATGAATTGTTTAACATCTAGAGTCCCAGTTTCTTAAACAGAAAACTGAGGATAGTAACTGTTCATATCTTGTAGCTCTGTTATCAAAAGGTTAAGATGATTTTGGTACTTGGTAGGCATTTGTTGGCTCTTCGCCACAGGATATGTCAGGCATCTTCCTGGGCCAGGACCTGGCTGGCTGTGTCCACAGCAGCCTGACTCTGAAAAGATCACTTACTCTCTTTAATAACCAGCACCATCCATTCAGAATTAGAGATTAAATATGCAGATTAAGTCTGGTTTATAATTTTTGTGAAGATTAGTAAATATCAAAAGCTAATCCTTAATCCCAACATTATTATATTTGCACATTTATATAGTTTTTAATTACCATAATGTTTTAGTCCAGGTGCTGTTGTAGACTGAAGCAGCACTTGTTTTGTGTCTCACCCAACTCCATTTGTTGGAACCCTAATTCCCATTGTGATGGAACTTGGAGATTAACACTTGGGAAGTAATTAGATTGTGAGGATGGAACCCTCATGGTGGCACAGTGCCTTTGTAAGAAAAGAGAAGAATTTGCTTTCTTTTTCTCTGCCATATGAGTGCACAGCCATCTGAGAACCAGGAAGAAAGCCTTCACCAGAATCTGACCATACTGACACTGTGGTCTTCTGTTTGGAACCACCCTGCCTGGTTTTAGAAGCTATAACCCCTCATAGCTAAGGCTGATTAAGAGATCTTGGGACCATAAGCCACTAAGGAGACAAAGCTTGTCTTCCTGGCAGGAGCACTGCCTCTGCCCCCTTTTACTTCACCCTGTTTGGCCCCTGGCAGATGACTGGTTAGCCAATGACAGGTAAGATTCCTCAAGTGAGGGACAACCTAAGACAGGCATGGTCACAAAAGGGTCATCAGGGAAGGACCTGGAAGACTATAGAAAAAAGGTGTGATGGACCCTCACCCCTAGGCTTTGACATAGCCTGAGTCCTCATTCTGTCTTTAAGAAATCTCCTAATCTCTTGGTTGCCTTACTTCCCCTGCCTGACTTAAGCCTAAAACAATGCCAGAGGGTAGGCAGTTCAGCCCTGGGCAGTAATGGGCAGTTCCCTGGGATGATCAGTCCTAAGAAAGAATGCATAAAGTCCTGTGAAAGCTGCTTTGCTAAGAATGCCCTCAATTTTCTGATAAGGGTCCAAGCATGAAATGAGTTTGTTTCCCAAAGTTTTATGGCCCTTTAGCTAACTGACCCTGACTCAGAATAAGCCCTCATAGTTCTTTGAATGTTATCTATTGTTTGATCATTACTGCCTGACAATGATTGATGAGCTTTACCTGTATTCTTGTGCAAACTGAACCCAATAAAAGCCCATTGAGGAACAGGCTCAAGGCCCTTTTCCTCTGAGAGATCATGGCCTCTCCTCACTAAGCAGATCATGTCTTCGTAGGCCTATTTTCATCCTCAATGGATGGGGGGCTCTGCTCCCCCCACCACAGTCTTCAACTTCCTAGCCTCAAGAATCATGAGGAATAAATGTCTGTTGTTGTTACCTGGTCTGTGGTAATTTATTATAGCCTGTGTGGGTGAAGACAGATGCTTTAGACAGTAGCACATAAGCTGGAAAGAAAAATGAGTTCTTTATATAAAGAGTTTTTATATATTTTTTCAAACACAGTGGGGGAATACATAATAGGTTTTTAGCAAAGAGTTAATAATCAGAAAATAATAAATAATCAGAAAATCTAGGAATGTGCTTACTTCTGAGGATGATAGATTCATGAGATAAGGATGAACCAAAATGGTAGGGAAAGCATTACCTTGGAACAACTAGCACGTGTTAGGTAGTCAGGCCTCAGGAATTCATTTTATTATCCCACTTCATAATTTACATACATGTTACATACATTCTCTTTTCAAGTATCATATATAATTCTAAAAATCATAAATAATTCCTAGTTGAATATTCTCTAATTACTATGTGTATGTGAAATACATGAGGTATTTTATGTTTGATGAAAAAAGGAAATAAAAAAATTAAGAATATTTTGCTTTGAAAGACGCTGCTTGCAAACACATTTACAAAAAAAATTTAAAATTAGTGTAAATAATATCATCACTATGTGATAAAATCCATGACACCATCACACATTCCTCTTCCTTTCAGTTTACATCGGAAACTGAATTTTCTAACTGCTCTCCACAGTGTATTTATTCCTTTTGCTGGGTTTTACACAAATTTTTGTTTGCTTGCTCATTCCCAGGGACATAATTACATTTTTTTTTCATCTTAACACTTTGTTACATAATAAAGAAGTACCTGAGAAGCAAGGTAACTATAAATGTCAGGACTATATATGTATACATATTTTTTGCCACATGTTACAAATTGCTTTTGGTTTAAATGTAAAACTTGACACACACAGGCAGACAAAGAACAAAGGAACATGTTGTTGGATCCAGTTCTGGATTGGCCTCTGAGGATGGACTTCAAGGTATAAGCTTTTAGAAATTTTTGTAGCTGGAAGTTGTATGCTTTCCTTCCTGCCATTTTATCCCCTGTACTTACATATACAGGGGACTGGCTGTGGGGCCCTATTCACAGAAATTCAGTGGGGCTGTTAGGTTTAGACCATGACTCCTGAATATGTGAAATGTTACTTTTTTTTTTTTTGCAATAAAGGACTTACATCAAAAATCTATGAAATCAGAGTGTTTTAAAGGTTTAAAATGATTGAATGTAATAGGAATTCTGGACCCCATTAAACTATGACAACTTGGTCAAATTTACTTCTTCCTCCTCATCCCAGTGACTTGCTTCTGCATACAATGTCTCTGAAGAACAGAAAGACACCAAGTAAACAGATGTGAGAATGTGTGAGTTTGGCTGGAATGAAGACATATTGTAAGGAATATGGGCAAGTTGCCCAGCATTCTTCAGACACACCTGAATTCTGTTTTCTTTGCAATATGTAAAGTTCCCTTGTCCAGTTGATTCCCTTATGATTTAAACTCAATTAAGTAGAATATAAGAAATATTACAGTAGGTTGGATGGGTTTCCTTTTGTGTCTGTAAACTTCATGTGGTTAAAAACTACATCAATCAGCTTTTTCTGAGTCATTTTGTATGAACAAATAATCCCATAATGTCACTGGCTTAAAGAAAAAGGGGTTTCTGTTTGTTCACATTATGCGTCAGTTGTGTCGGCCAAGGCTCTGCTCCACATGTCTTCATCTAGAATTCAGAAAGAAGAGGCAGCCGCTATCTAAGACATGTTCTTGTCATGGCACAGAGAGAAGAATAATGGTAGGAAACTACATGGAGCCATAACATCTCTTTTTGGCAACAGCCTCACTTTTGCTTACATTCAATATCTTGGCCAACCTTGATAAGTGATGATGTCATTTAACAGGAAATTGTATCTTTCTACTTGGATGTGCACTGCAATTCATATAACAATGGATATAATTATATTCCTCTTATAGGGAGTAGTGCATCAAATAATTAGGAACAATGATATCATCTACCATAGAACTTAGCCTGACATTCACTACTACATGCTTTGTCCCTAGGACAATTTCAGCCACTTAGTAGTACTTCATTCATTCAACGGTTACTCAAACATTTATTTATTAATTTATTACTGCATGCCTGAAATATAGTAGATGCTTGGGGTTCTGTAGTAAATAAACAAGCAATAATTTCTGGAAGCATAATGCTCATATTATAATGATAAGGAGGAGAAAATAGTGTTAAATCTATGTTAGGTGCTAACAATTTCTGAGAAAAATTAGACAGATTTAAGGGATATAGATTTAAATAACGTGATCAAGAAAGCTCTCACTGAGAAGCTCATGAAAAGACCAAGCAAAACGAGAGAGAGAACAATGAGGAGATCTGGTAGAAAAGGTGTTATAGGGAGAGAGAACAGAGTGAAAAGCCTCAGAATGCAAATGTGCCAAGTGAGTTTGAGGAATAGCAAGAAGACTGGTGTAGCTAGAGATGATCAGCTAGAGGAGCTGTGATAAGAGAGAGATCAAAAAGAGTTTGTAAGGGAACAACCAGTGGGGTCCTCCACTCTCTGCCAACAGGTCAAAACTCTGGAGACAGTTCAGTGTAAAGGAAAAGACCTTTTTAAAAAGTACATACAGTGTGAAATAATGGCAGTTTTCTGCCTCAAAGCCCATTTTTTCTGAGACACCCAAAGAAAAGCACCCTGCCACCCTCTGCTAGCTCAGTTTAAGGCTTCACCAGGAACTTCTTCTCCTACTCAAAGGCACCATCCCTTTAGAACCACAGGTGGCTTAGCTGGTTTCCAGTCACTGTCCTGCTTCAGACATCCTTTGGAGTCTGTGTGTCCAGGCATCCTACCTGCTGTGCCCTGTCCTCTTCCTCAGCTGCTGCCCTCTGGTGCACTCATGTGCCTGTCTGGGCAGGACACACGCAGCACAGCAGCACAGCGCCAGTTGCCAACACCGCGGTTTCCTGTGCTGGTGACGGCGAGGGGGCAGGGAACAGGGCTCTTCACCTGGCCTCTTGGCACACAAGACCAGCAATCCACTAGTTGGTTAAGTCCCATTCCTATCTCCTGCCGCTGTTCCTAGGGCCTGCAGGCCCGAACCACCTCCTTCCCTTCCTACTGGCGTAGTGCCCGCTGCACTTCAGGCACACCCTGGAGGGCTCGAGCAGGGGCGCGGGGCACCCGACATGTTCCCGCACCACATGAGCCTCAAGGCACAGCAGCCCAGGAACTCCAGCCCCCAGCGGCCAGGAAAGAAGGGAGAACAAAGAGCATAGCTTTCTGCAGGCTTCTCTTTTAAAGGCTGCACCCAGATCCCCCAGTGCACCAGAAGTGGCTGCATCATCACCCTGGGTGTCTGGAGAATGTACTGGTTAGGCAACTGCAATGCGGCTGCCACTAATGAGTCATCCTTGGTGCTACCCCACGCCTCCCCCATTTCTGGGGACAGTGGGTCCCCTCCTTGCAGTATCAGTGTACCAACATTTGTAGGGAATGTGGACCATTTCACATATTCAGCTTTTTTGTGAGTAGGAAATCATTGGGCAGCTTTGAAGAATGATGTGACCTAATTTTCATTTTAACGGATGGTTTTGGCTGCAATGTTAAGAATAGAGGGACATGGGGTTAGTGGAAGAAAGACTAGTTATGAGCCTGTAGCAAACTAGGTGATGCATGACGATGATTTACACGATGAAGAAGCAGTGATGGTGGTAAGAAATGGTTTAGTTCTATATATATATTTTAAAGGTAAAATCTGTAGGATTTTCTTCTGGATGAGATATGGTGTGTGAAACAGAGAGGTCCCAAAGAAAAGCCTAAGGTTTTGCCTTAGTAAATAAGAAATTAACCAAGTGTATTAACTGCAGCAAGGCATCTGATTTGTTTTTACCATCATTTATCCACATATTTCGAATACAAGGATAGTCCTTTAAATATTCTTATGCTGAATCAAGGTTTGACCATGTAACTTGCTTTAGCCAATGTAACACTAATATGTAAAATTTGAAAAGTGCTTAGGTATTGGAGCTTGCCCTCTTGCTTGCCTAGAACCCCAAGCCTCAATGCAAATAAACCCAAACAAGAGTCCAGATGATGAGAAACAAGCAACCCAATCACCCTGTTGTCTCTGATAATACCCAGTCAATTCCTCAAAGCAGACCCCATCTAGCTTCATTGGTAGCTAATAGATGCATGAGCGAGCCCATCCAACAGCAATAGAATAATTACCCAGCTGATTCTAGCTCAAACTGCCAACCCACATAAAATGTTAGCTAAATAATTGATTTCTCTCTTTAGTTACTGCATTGGGAGGAAAGGAGTTTGTCACACAGCAAAAGCTATTTGATACAATTGAGTTACTGTTAATTTTGATGGATATAATTTTGTAAATGTTACATCTAAAAATGAAGACTAGAAGCTTATTTTTGGACATGTTAAAAGTGAGTTGTCTATTATGTATCAAGTGAAAGAAATGAATCAGGGAAATAATAGTATAATAGGCAGGCAGCCTTAATGGCTCCATTAAGATTAGTGACTGTTTGTTTTTCTCCACCTGTGTGAATACAGAAGCTCAGCAGGCAGAGAGCTGAATTTACTCTATCTATTAGATATCTAACAGGGGTGTCCAACCCACAGCCACAGGCCATATGCAGCCCAGGATGACTATGACTACAGCCCAACATAAAATCTTGAATTTACTTAAAACATTTTTTTGTTCGTCAGTTTTTGTTAGTGTTTGTGTATTTAATATGTGGTCCAACACAATTCTTGTTCTTCCTGTGTGGCCCAGAGACACCAAAAGGTTGAACACCCTTGTTAGATGTTAATCTATTGAATGTCGGCAAGTCAAAGTAAATGAAAATTAATCAAAGCAAATTTTCAAAATTCAAGGTCTTTCAGTGTATCCCCTACATTTTGCATTTCTTAGTCAAGTATTGCTTATGACCTACAAACCCATACTTGGTTCTGTGAGGTATACAAAATAAATAAAATTCCCATCTATTTGAAAAAAGGAGATTAATATACATGAACCAGTGAAATGAATTAAATAAAAACTGCATGATTCAAGCTATAAGATTTAAAGAAAAAAAGAGAAGATAGTAAAAACTATAAATTAAAGCAGCTGGAGAAAATTTCTAGCAAATGATAAGTAAGCATTTTTGTTGGTAGAGAAGGAAAGTAGAAAAGAACACCCATGGAGGAGTAGAAGAAATAGAATAGAATTAATGACAAGCTGGAACAAGAGCTGGATGACGCATGTAAAGTTGATTATTGGACTTTAGTAACTCTCACCAATCACAGACCCTCAAAACACAGTGGTGTGCTGGTAAATATTTGACAACTGGCTTTTCAAAGTTGGGGTGACTTGGTATCTCTAACACTTGCTGTTTTCCATGGTACAAATCCTTCCATGATTGCCAGTTTCAAGCTACCAGTACGGCACAACAAACTCGCAAAACTCCTGAAATTAAGCAATGTCTTAATGGCCAGTAAATGCCAGGTGCAGCACATCACTGATAGATATTCTTACAACCAACACAGTAATGTCTTTGCCACTTTGGAAATACTGCATCCTAGGGTATTGATCCCTCTAGGTCACCTGGAAAATGATTAGTTTTTACTCAATTCTGGGACATTTCTAAAAAGCTAAAATGACTAAGGTACTCAATTCAATGCAATTGACCTTTTCCTTACTGTTCTGAGGAAGAACTCATAACACGCAGATCTGTCCCCTGTAGTGCAGCAGCTCCTCAGGCTCTCCTTGTAGATGGGTTGTTGATCTCTCTCCAGTGAAAGACCTAGTTTGGCCCCTGGTTCCACACAGAGGACTTCAGGTTGACCCCAGTATTCCATTCCTAACCTGTAGAATTCAGTGTCCTGCGAGGGAGCTCGCACAGAGGGCAAGAAACAGACTTTGGAGTCAGATTGGAGTTTTTCTGTGAGTTTCCCCATTTATCATCTCTGTAATTTTATTAAAGTAAATTCACCACTTCCTCTACTCACAATACAGCTGACACCAGATGTGTGGGTTTTTCCACACCAAGCAGTTTTCCAGTTCTCAACAGACACTGACTGGGTGTCCTGCAATTTAACTCCATTCTGACACTGACTGCCCAGAGTCAGCATGAAGCCTGTAGGTTAAAGGCTCAGTCCCACCTGAGGTAGTGTGTTCCCAGGTAACCCACAACTTCTCCATCCAACTTGGCAAAAATCAGAGATCCTGACGAATCCCTCCTCATGTTTGGTAATTTGTAGAACATCTCAAAGAACCCAGTGAAACAGTTGACTTGCTATTATTTTAAAAAATATATTAATGAACAGACCTATGAAGATGCTTACTAATATAATAATGTATGTCAACTGTAATGGAAAAACAATGGTTCAAATATGGGAAAAATAAATAAATAAAATCCATCTCAATATCTCATATAAAAAAAATAAGGGTCCTGATGCAGGTGCTTCTGTCCTCAGGGAATCAGGTCGTGTCATCCAGTAAGGACATGGATTTGTTCATCAATCCAGAAGCTCTGTGAACCAATTTAATCATTTCTATGAAGGTTTTATTACAACGGTAGGCAAAATTAGGTTTGCAGCTGTTTGGGAAAAGATATGCAGGTTTTGATTACTACCATAGTTTTATTAACTCAAAAGAATGTCACAATGGTATAGTGCACTTAAGTACAATCTTGAAAGTGCTCCAATGGCAGTCTTCATTATTTACACGTTCTTGTAGTCTACTTGGCTATGCTCAGGCACACTTTGGCACAGAGTTCTTTACCTGCTTTTGCCAGCCTTTGTATATGCATGATTGACTAAATCATTGGCCATTTGTTAATGCAACTTCTGGCTCCTCTTTCTCCCAGGAGGTCAGGTGGTAGCCTCAAAAAATTCCAATCCTCTAATCATATTGTTGGTTCCACTGGCAGCCAGTCCTCCTCTTTAGGGGCTTTCCAAAAGTCATCTAATTTACATAAACTTAGGTATGGCTGAAAGGGCTTCTTAGAAATAGGAAAAGATGCTTGTTTTGACTTTGTTACAAACATATTTGTAACAAAAGATTCTCCTGTTGTGCTATCACTTAGGAAATGATAAGAGTTCGGAAACTTTGGTCAGGAATTGGTGATTAATATCAAAATATATATTTCTTTTTTTAAAGATTATATTTATTTATTTTTAAACAGAGGGCAAGAGGGGAGAAAAAAGGGAGAGAAACATCAATGTGTGGTTGCCTCTTGCATGTCCCTTGCTGAGGATCTGGCCAGCAAACCAGGCATGTGCCCTCACTGGGAATAGAACTGGTGACCCTTTGGTTCACAGGCCAGTGCTCAATCCATCGAGCCACAACATCCATGTCCTATATTTTGTATTTTTTCACAATATCACATGTTGGACATTATTTAATCTGAGTTTTTTCCGTAAAACAGGGCAATGATAATGCTAACCATGCAAGGTAACTTATGCTATGATTATCAGTTGATAATTAGTTGTTAGTGTTTACTTAAATGTTAATATGATGAGTGGTATCTCATAATTCTTTTTCTGTGTAACCTCAGATGAGTTAACTAATGTCTTAAAATTTAATTTACATTTAAATCTTTAATGAGGCATTTGATATAAGTGGTCCCTCAAGCCTCTTCCATTTTATGATTTCATGTGGCTATAACCCACCTCTCTGGGGTCATGTTTTGTCCTAGTATATTATCTGTTCCTTGCATAAAACCAGCCTTTATATACAGAAGACTTAATATATAAAATTTTGTTTGAAGTTAGTGGATTCCCAAAACTTTCTGCTATCTTCCCTACTATAACTTAATAAATAAGCCCTGCAAAGCTGAAGTGATTAATGTGAGAACCACTTATTTGATAAGATTACATAAAATAAAACTTCACATTCTCTGTTGTACAAGCCATATTTCCAGTGCTCAATAGATGTTTCTCAGTGTATAAATTTTCATCATTACAGAAAGTTTTATTTGACAGTGCTGCTGTAAAATTATTCATGAGATAAAACAGCTCCTTTAAGCATAACACATAAAGACAGAAGTCTGATCTGGGTGCATGCAGAATGGGACTTTTGACCAAAATCACAGTTTTTAATCATTTATTTCTTCTCCACTCAATATCTATGTTCTCAGTTTACAATGTGAGAACATTCTATCTTCCTTTCTTTACTGTCCCTAGTCTCACATATCCATAACAATGAAAGACTCATCATTGTTTAAAAGAACTTGTGACATAAATGACTGTTAGTGTTCCATGCATTTATTATTCGCAGAAGTAAAAACTCTGAGTCACATTTGTCACTTGTATTTTAGTGGGATAGCCAGAAATGTAAAAGAAACCAAATGGATGGGTAATTCCTTATTTGTATTCTGTGTGCCATGCAACTTCACATTCTTGGATTTACCAAATATTCTGGTAGTAACTTTGATCATACCTCTACTGTCTTCTATAATCATGATGGATAGTTTGCAACTTAAGATCACACAAATCACAAAAAATCCTGAGTTATGATTGTAACATACCATGAATATTAACCTAAATAAATGAAATGTTCATAAATGTTAATGAAATACATTTAAATACTTTGCCACTTTAATAAAATCAGAGCTTTTTCATTTCTGTTTTCCAATCTTAAATATCTAATATATATTATATAATACAACAGATTAAGGATGTAGCCATATTGTTCTTACTAATGAATATGTATATTTTTGATATATAATCCTTTTATTGGCAATAAAAATATCAAAGATATTTTTCTTGATGCTCCCTCAAAATTTCTGCCTGCCTAATGAATTAAATTACTCATTGAAAAAATGCATGAAAATACCCTCTGATTTAAAATAATATATACTAGAATCAGAAGCAGATACACACTTCAATTGATGGGATTTATTTTATTCTGCAATAGAACAATGTAGGTAGAAACAGAAAATAAAAAGTCTTTCTGTTGCACAAAGAGTAGTATTAAGCCAAGATTTTTCAATGGCTACTTATTATAAAAATCAGTAATATTATTTTGTTGTTCTTGCTTAACTCAGAGTATTACTGTTCACGATAATGAGTGTTTGGCTCACATTCCTCCTGATGTCCCAGCATAGACCACTTCACATAGTATCCTTTAGATGAGGAATAGCATGTCAGAGTGGTTCAGAAGGCCCATTAATAGGAGGCAGGGCACCTAGGCTTGGCTATTAGCTCCGACAGTCTATGTTATTTTGGGTAGGTAATATAACCTCTCTGTGCCACCATTTTCTTATTTGTAGGATGGAAATAATAATAATCCTACCTCAGACAGAGTAAGTAAATTATAAATTAATTTATAATTAAAATATTTACAACTCTCTAGAGCAATTAACCATTTAGAGATGCTTGTGAAAAAAGCATAAAATATTATCATATAAATATATAAACATACCTATTTTTAGTAGCTGGAGAGCAATGGAAACCCTGGTTTGTTTTTTGATAAGTTGAAAATGAAATAATGCCTTATGTTATTTCTTTTATTTTTTAATGTTCAATGATCTCTGAATATTTTATTGGCCTCCTGTCCCACCAAGGAGTGCCCCACTTCTGCTGCCCTTAACACCTCAAAGCTTTGGTGTTGTTGATCTCAGACACCATTCTGTTGTCCATAATCCTGTGGGTCATGGTCTTTTGGATGGTTTATAAGCAGTAGCTCTTGTCCAGGGCATCAAGAAGATTGAAGTCCTCCCCTTCTTCCAGTAGGCAGTGTAGGTGGTAATCTCAGCCTCCAGTTTGACCTTGATGTTCAGCAGGGCCTCATACTCCTGGGCCTGGCGCTGCCCCTCTGCCCTGGTCTGGGCCAGCTCTGACTCCAGATGCAGCAGGATCCCACTGAGCTTTTCTATCTGCATGGTACAGTGCGTCTCCACCTCCCTCAGGCTATTCTCCAAACTTGTCTTCAGATTTCTAATGGAGTTTCCACCAGTCTCTAAGGACTGGACCATTCATCTCAGCTCTAAGTATGATCTCAGCAGCTTCTATCTCAGCAGTCTGTGAGGTGACCACTGTGGTGCTCTCCTCAGTCTGATAGGATGAGTACTTAAATAGCTCCTCTCAGTTTTTCCAAGCCAGCTCTCCATACTGGGTCCAGATGTCCACCATAATCTTGCTGAGGTCCTGAGATTTGGGGACATCCAACTCCACGGTCAACCCAGAGTTGGCAATCTGGTTTTGTAGACCATTTACTTCCTCTTTGTGGTTGTTTTTCATGAAGAATAGCTCCTCCTTGAGAGTCTTTATCTCTGTCTATAGGGTCCTCAGTTGCCCTGCATACTGGTGAAGTGGGACACTGAGATCTGGGAACCTGAGGCCCTGGCACATGTATAGATGCTGGCCACGCTGCTGGCCTCCTTAACCTGGTAGCAAGGCAACTGCATGGAGCCCAGGGTCAGGTAGCTTGTAGAGAATCTGGAGCAGGTGCTGAAGCTCATATTGCTCACGGAGAAAGGGGAGAAGTTGAGACTCAGATTGAAGCTGCAGTCTAATTTCTCATTTTAATTTTATTTATGTTTATATTTCCTTTATATAGTAAATAGTGAATAAGCTGAATAATTTCAATGTACTCTAGAGAAGTGTTTACCTTCACAATTAAAAAATATAAAACTTCTGTTTTCTGACATTTTCTAAGAAGTAACTGAATTGCATTTATATTAGTCAGATAAAAATATTTTTATAAATTTATTTTTGTTCCTTATACTAATATCCGGTGAACTTTAAAAGTGACATTATTGACCTTTCTTCAGTTAGGACCTCATTTTTAGTTAGTTATTTATTATAAAACCATAATGATATTGGGAAGAAATATTGTACAGTAAACAATCTAAAAGCTAATTGTCTGGTAACTTTATTTTTTTTAGTTACAGAATCTATTTAATAATACTTTTATGGGAGTTTTTAGTTTTAAATTTTATCAGTCACTCAAGGTTTGGATAGAGAAATAGAATTCATACTGCATATTCCAACAGAAAAATTAATATAGTGATTTAGAGGTCTGCAAAAGCAAAACAGAATGTTGAGGTAACATTCTGTGGAGGGGGTGCTGCCTGTCTGATGCTAGTAACTCAGGAGCCCAGAAGGGTACTGTAGAGCTGGGGCAAAAAGTAGGTAGCATTTTTAAGGAAGTAGCATTATCCAGCTTATGTGGGTGCCTTTTCAAGGGCATGATGAGGGTGTCCTACTGAGAGTGTCTAAGAAACCTGGAGCCAGCTATTTTTGCCCAGTTGAAGTGTCATTGCTTGGACTATGCTGATAGGAACAGCAACAAACAGGAAAGAGAAATCCCTCTCTTTTTCCTGCTTATAAAATCTATCTCCCTAGAGAACCCCTACTGACAGAAGAACTGGTAAAAGAGAAATGTATTTTTGAGAGTCCCAGGCACAGAACAGAGGGGTGAACAAAGACTTTATATCTGAAATAAGCTTAGAAATGTGACTATCATAAGTTAAAATGTTCCCAATGCTAATGGCTCCAATCTATCTCATGGATCTCCCTTCCCTCTCTCTCTCTCTCTCTCTCTCTCTCCTACTCTTATCTCCCCCTGAAATAGGGTGAACAATTCTTCCCAGTTTCTTCAGAACTTTCTTGAATTTTGTACTGAAAGCCCTGCATCTTAAGAAACCCCTAGTCTGGGGACAACTAGGATGGTTGGTCACTTTTCCCCAGAAATTAATATTTAACCTTCTAATTTCTATATAAAAAGATGAGTGGAAATTGACAGATTGGAAGGAGGAAGGATAACATGTTTTGTTGTAAGCAGAACTATAGTTTTGTAAGTTAGATGTATCCCATTCCCTGCTTGTTATTTTTTTATTATGATTATTCAGAGGACTGTAAAGAAAACTGATGGTGGAGGAGGAGAAGAGGAAAAGTTTACCTCTGCTCTCAAATGAGTGTAATGGTGCAAACTATCACTGCCTGACTGATTTATCACCCACCAAAAAGCCATGCACTGACGTGTCACTGTGTGGTAACACTCAGAGAGTTTTCTGGACCTGCATGTCACAAATTCTGAACCACATTAATATTGGCGTCATTACTACAAGCAAAGGGTATACTAGTTACCACATCAGGACTGGCTAGTCCCTGTCACTGTATTGAAAGACATTTGATGGGACTTACAAGTTCAGCTAGAGTATGTCAACTTAAGCTATCAGTGTTTTCCATGGGAAGAGGTCAGATGCAGCATCCTGGCCTGAGTCGTGATGAGTATTATATGGTGCTGAAGCTGTTAAGTTCCTGAGCTGTCATTTGTCCTCCCATGTGAACATTTTTATGACATTTTAAGCAAATTTCAATCAAAAAACAAAACAGCACATTTTTATTTCATAGTCAAATTATTTTTTGTCTTTGATCTTCAGAATATTTTAAATTAAGTCTAAGCCTCTTAAAGGTCTGATTTCTAACCACCTCTGCTTCAATCCCAACTACTTTGCTCTTCATCCCCCGCCATCTGGTATTACAAGACTTAATTTAAATGTTACATCAATTGCAATGAAGGCTAAACTAAGGAACTATAACCAAGAGACTCAAGTAGGGGTATTTCTTCTCCTGTAACAGTCCAGCTAGTTTAGGTTAGTTGGGCAGCTGTGCTCCCTGATGACCTTCAGGGTCCCAGGTCCCTGACTCCATTTGTTTTGCCTTTCATTAGACATAAAGCTCTTCTTAATCATCCAAACCAAAATGCAAATCATATGCATTCCATTCTGCAGGAAGAGAACTAGATCAAATTCAAGGCAGCAGTTTATCTTGCTCAAGTGAGAAAGCTGCACAAATGACCCTTGCCAATCTGGCCATTTGCAGTTAAAAAGGAGACTAGCACCTGTATGGAACAGGAAGAAGGGACCCCATATCCTCAGGATGCAAAAGAACAGATTTGGGAATATAATCAATAGTCTGTCAAAGAAGCCACTCATTTTATGAAATCTTCAAATTCGTCTAAAAATCAAAATCAACTACTTTATTTTCTATGCCTTAAATATAAAAATGCCATTGTACTTATCACAGCATGTGTATTTCAATGTCTACTTCCAATAAGAGATGCAAAATCTTTAAAATGAAAGTAAAGGTTTCTTTATTGATGTGGTTCCAAAACATTGCACATGGTAGATGGTCACTTCATATCACTGATGGATTAGAATAGACACATTGCTGTGACAGCTAATTAGGTACAGAGATTATAACAGCTTGCATTTTATAGATTAAAAATCCTGAGACTTTAATGAAATCAAATGACACTTCCAAAAGCTTGTTCACGATGAAACTAGGATTAGAGGAACCTTTTTGACTTCTGCTTCAATTTTATTAAAGTAAGCTCACTAATACTGTGGGTATGCTCTGGTATGGAAATCATTAATTTAAAAACTAACCACTAGCCATTTGAATGACATCATGTTTACTGTGTGGGTTTTTTAAATGTCAACATGCGAAGACATTCTTCTGCATCCTCATGCAGCTTGACAATGTGCATTACTTAATCCTTTCCTTAATTTAGCATAATTTTACAATGTCCAGTTTGTTTCTTTCCCAGTGCATATTGCTATCCTTAAATATCATGCTGGTTCTGCACAGTCTTAAAATTGAGATTGTTGCTATACCTTCATATGAAAAGAGCTACAAAAATAAAGACTATCTGGCCTTTAATTAATAAATAAGTTCTAGAAGTAGACACACCTTGGTGATATCTTGGCCCTACTATTTCATAGTTCCACTGGTTTTTGAAAGTCACCCTTCTGTTGTAAGCATCAACTGCAGCATTCTTAAAATAAGGGTAATTCCCAAAGACTGGTTTTATGGGATATAGTAACTGATTTAACACTCTTTCAGGAATAGATTTAACAAATAATGAGTAATAGCTTTTATTGCTGACTAAGATTGTAGATCGAAGTGCCTTAAAATACCCAACTTTAACTAAGATAGTGAAATAGTTTTGTTTAAATCAGTAAATAATTTTGAAACAACAAAAATAATTCCTCTAAATTCCAGACATTAACATTCATATTAAGTATATATATTTTTATGTTTTACTAATATACAAAGACAAATTACATAGTTTTTTAATTAGTCTAGATTATTCCTTCAGTAGAGCAAAGCAGTAAGTGTCCAGCATACTTCAGTGGAAAAAATTTGCTGAAAAACAAATATATATGAGATGACTATTTTTATTTTTTAAATTTTCATGTTGATTTGAAAGATAGGGAGAGAGAGTGAGAGTGAGAGCGAGAGCTAGAGTGAGAGAGGGAAAGCATCAATTTGTTTTCAATCTATGTATGCATTCAGTGGTTGCTTCTTACACGTGCCCTGACTGGAGCTGGAACACACATCCCTGGCGGGTGAACCTTGGTGTATCGGGATGATGCTGTATTTGAGCTACCAAGCCAGGCCTAAGAGAAGGCTATTTTTAGAGGGGGGGAAATTAACATTTTCATAAACAAAAGTTAAAGAATAAGAGGAATTAAAATGATAGTAATAAAAAAGAATACGTTTTTATCTCTGAAAGTAAAGCATTTTCTTTCTTCTACTACTTTCATTACCAAAATAACGTCAATGTTAAAGCACCAAACTTCTTACCAAAATAATGGCTGGGCAGAGATTTTGAGTTAGACAGAGGACAAGTTTCTCTAGTGAGCTTTGAAATTTACTGATTGAGTTTTGTTGTTGTTGTTGTAATAATGTTATTTCTGCAATCAGTTGAGCTCAATGAAAAGGATGCATCCATTTGCACCACTACAGAATTATAGGAGTTAACACTGATTAACTCTGTCATCAGTTTGCCATTTAGGGTTTACAGGAAGGATCTCCAATTGATGAATTGTGGTTATTTTATTGAAATATATAAGAACCTAGTTTATTGTTACAAATTTAATATGACACTGAAAAGGTTAAATCTAAAGTTAAAGAGTAGACATGAAATAGACATGAAAACCTCATAATTATTGGTTCCTAAAACTCTAATTGCATTTTATTCCATTTTATTCATTTTTAAAATATCTCTGTGATTCTATTTTTATCTTTTTATATATGGTTAAAGTAAGGTGAATTTAATTCATTTTCATGTTATTTGCACTTGAAAAAAATCTAAAATGATAGACATATCAGGTCTAGGTTTCCCCCAACTAAAAAATTCTTATTAAAGCATACTTAAACTTGTTAAATCTGTCTAAAATGGAAAAATATTTTAGCAAAAGTAAATTAATAATTAATCATTTTTGTTTTTACTGAAACCTTTTATTTCATTCAAACAAGGGGGACTGTGGTCATAGAAAGCTGTGTTTTTGAAGATATGTGTTTCTTCTCATATTAACAATTTATTATACTCTTTTCTAATGAGTTATTGCTAAATTGTTCAAGTGCAGATCTTTAAGACATTAAGGAAAGTAAACTAACAATATGATTCAACCCTTAGAGTTCAGAACCTAAAAGACCTACATGAAAAGTCTACAGTTAATCTGTTCACATTTGAACCCCTCAATTTAAGGTGGATATCAAAAATATTTTAAAGTTTTTAATCAGTTAGCTAAGGCCACGATAATCATGCATAACAAATGGCTACACAGCTCCTGTGGGGTGCTACAATAAGGGTATATTGCTCACCAATCAGCAGTGATGGTCTACCAGGGGTGTCCAACCTTTTGGTATCTCTGGACCACACTGGAAGAACAAGAGTTGTCTTGGGCTACACATTAAATACACAAACACTAATGAAAAACGATGAGCAGAAATAAATGTTTTAAGTAAATTTACGATTTTTGTGTTGGGTCACATTCAGAGCGATCCTGGGCCCCACAAGGCCTAGCCGTGAGTTGGTCACCCCTGGCTTTAGGTGGTGCTCTTGACTTCAGATGCACCCACTCATGCTTTCCCATGATGGATAGCTGTTGAAATCTGGTGGTGACTGGGGTGAGTCAGCTCAGCTCCGCACATCTCTCATTCTGCGTCAGGCCAGCCTGGTGATGTTCTCATGGTGGCAACATTAGAGACAAAAGAGAGTCAACAAACACACCCACAGCCTTTGAGGTAGGAGGTAGAAATCAACTATGTATCATCCATCAAGGTCCACAGCATTATTTTAGAAAAACATTACAAGGTCAAGTCAATTTCAAACTGTGGGAGAAGCTCTGCCTTTATAGTTACAAAGACTACAAAGTCACATGAAAAAATGTGTAGATACAGAAAACTATAAAAGATTATGACCATTTTTAGGATCTATAATTTTAAAAATATTTTATAATACATTTATATTCATTAACCAACTGAATAATTTATATGCATGCTTTATACTATATCAGTTAATGGATGTATTTATCTTCTTTGCATTCCTTAGCTATGAAGCTACTGTACAATGCTATTTCCCAACAGAAAAAAAAAATCATTTTGTTTTGATTGCTTTGTCCACATTTTACCAGTACTGGCACAAGGACCTGAACATCAATAAATTAAACTTTACCTACTGGATTTTGTATAGTTTTTATTATTTCAAAAAATTTACAAATGTTGTTTGGTAAAATCATAAGGATCCTTCTTTTTTGATAGCCACTCATCCAATGGGAAGTAAAGTCATAGGACTAACTGGGTGTTAATAGGCATTTGCCTCCATGTCAATTCAAAAATATGAAACCAAATGTGAGTGTAAGTAGATATTAAAATCTACTTCCCTTCAGGGCAGTTCTATAGAACATAACTATCATAATTATTTATCCTTTAAAAATGTGTAGGAAATAAAATTTCCCTCAATCTCAAAGCTAGAAAAAAGTATAGTTCTACCTTAGAGGCAAGAAAATTAAGTTATGATATTAATATGTCAATTGATTAATATTAGTATCTCAAAGTGGCTTAATAAAGGTCTATGTTTTCAGAACAAAGCCTGCATTGATTCACATATCTTGAGTTGTACAGTTTCTGCCCTAAACCTATTTCTTGAATATCCTTAAAGCCATGGCTTCTTCTCAAATGCATTATTTACTAAATAATGATAATTTCAGAAGTAATCATTTTCATTTAATAGAGGTAATTTTAGACTTTGTCTATAAAATACCAATCATTCAAATGAAAGGTTGAAAGGAAATTTGTTTTATATTTGGTATTTATATTACTGTTTTAATACTGAATTTTGAAAATAATGATCAGTTGGTTTCTTGATGCTCCACAGGGCAGAAAATTTGCCTTGTTCAGTGGTGGATTGCCAGAGCCTGGACCAGAGTCTGTAAAAGTGTATGGACTCAACAAATATTTTTTGAATAAAATATCTGTTGACTGAGTTAATGGTGTTATTATGTAATAGGTAACATTTTTCCTTGATAACTTGGGAGTAATCAGCAAAATATTTTCCACAATCCACATAACTGGAAAATAATAGATATATGCTCTAAGGGCTTTCAGATCCTTCATAAATTTTTTCAGTGACATAAGTAATCCTAAAATGAAAATCAGAGCTAAAAACATTCCATATTGTTTTTAACTTTTGTTCATTTTGCAGATTTCTCTTTAGGTTCATGAATGTTTGAATTCTTCAGTGTCAAATCATAATGATTCCTTTGAATGACTTTGACAGCCAAACACAACATATTGTTAGATTAAAAAATCTAAGACTACATTTAACTTTAATCAGTTTATATACTCAGGAATTTTAAAATTTGGGGGAACTCTATGATTATTAAATTTACCAGTGAAGACCCATAAGCAGCATAACTTAGAAGAGTAATAAATTTTTCACTCTTTTCAATTTTGCTATTTATGATTTGCTATTTTAACAAGTTCAACAGGAAATCTTTTGTTGTAGTTGTTATGCTATTATAAAAAACTAGAGCTGGTTCAATATGTAAGGAAACTTGAACACCAGATTTCCTTTTTTTTTTTTAAGTTGTGTTCTGCTAAATAAAGATTATTCTCAGTGTATTTTTATTAAAGGTAAATTCACTGCATTTTGTCTTTTTCTGTTCACCATGTAATAATTTGTTCTAAGAACTATAATAAGAATGATAAATTTTACTATTTTCATAGGCAAAATTAATTTGGAAAATCATTTTGATCTCTGAGAAAGGAGGTAGAGGAAAGATTAGGAGAGGGACTGATCAGTAGACTCAAATTACTGTAAATTTTCTAGCTTTAAGTTTGAGCAGATAATTCATGAATAACAGTGATAGTACTATACTAATAGTATTATGCTTAAGTTATGTAATTATTACATATATCTTATGCAAGTAAATATTAACAAATGAAGTCATTTTTAAGAACAAAACATAGTCAAAACTACTTATAAATGCTAATTTGTGGAATGATTTTCATCTCTAAAAGTATCTTGCTGAAAACATATTAGAAGAAACATTTTTCAGATTTACATACTGAGGAGAAATGAAATCTCAATTTTTGCATGTGAAATTTCTACATATTCTCTAATCATGGAATGAACATTGTTTCCTGACAATTTGGAAGAAATCAGTGGAAGATTTTCTACAAACTTTATAACTAGTAAATGATGAAGATATGCTGTTTACTTATTTTAATTGAAAAAAAAAATGCCCTGGCTGGTGTAGCTCAGTGGCTTGAGTGTGGGCCTGAGAACCAAAGGGTTGCAGGTTCGATTCCCCATCAGGGCACATGCCTGGGTTGTGGGCCACATCCCCAGTGAGGGGCAACTACACATTGATGTTTCTCTCCCTCTCTTTCTCCCTCTTTTCACTTCTAAAAATAAATAAATAAAATATTTAAAAAAAAAGGAAAAAATGCCCATTTGTTTTGTTTATGGATAAATTTAAAGGAAAATTAAAATTAAGAAGACTGAACTTATTTAAGAAACATTCACTTATTATTTATGAAAGTCTTTGTCTCTAAATGTGGAGTTAACAAGTGTATGTATATACATTTTTCATTGGGTAAGTACAGCATACCAAAAGGAAAACAAAAAGTGATTAGTTGTGTTCACTTTAGGCAATCAAATAAGCTCAACAATTTACATATGTTACCAAAAAATGTGAACTGCAATCTATAGTATATAATTTAATGATATAAATAAGATACAATAATTATGTAAACATAAAATACAGAGTTAATATTGAAACAAAAATAACATTGAATTGATAAAAATATAATTGGGTGAAATAATAATAGGGAAAAATTAGTTTTCAGATATGTAGAAAATTCAACTTTCTAATGCAAAAAAACATACAATGTATTTTAAAAATAAAGTTAATTTTTATAAATTGTAGTAAATCATATACTAAAATGCATTGCATTGTGTTAGACATAACATTGCAAAATATAAACAGTGCATGGGTTCTCAAAAATTGTTCTGTATTATCATTCATGTTTTCCTTTTTCTTATTTTAAAAAATAAACTGGACTTTATCCACACCACCCCATCTCTTACTCATCTTAGACAGATATTTACTTATACAAGTGAGAAAAAATCAACTAATATTATTTTTTAAAAACATTTACTGACTCATGTGATAAGCAAGACTAATATTTGACTTTAGATATCTTTGGATCCAGGTAACAATGCCAGAAGAGCATCAGGCCTCTTCATCCCCTGATTCCACTTTACCCTGTTTGGGGAAATACTGGCTATCTCTACCTACTGAGTGAGGATGATGACTAGTGGCAGATGGCTAGTCCAGACTCATATTCTTTTAGCTTCGTGAATTTGATAAAAAGGGAAGGCCTTTTTTCTGATAGTTCTGGAGAAGTTCCCAGATCCAATCCCCATGGGCCTTTTGACACAGTGCATGTATATCCCTGAAAATGGTCTCAAAAGGAGAATCAAGTACAATAACCAAATTGAGATAAATGAATTCTGGGCACAAAGCAACAAATAGAGGAAAAAATGCCTACATCGTCTTTACCCCTAATACTCAAACACACACTTTCCCACATGTACAATTTTAAAAACAGTTCTGCTCTAATACAATGCACTCACCCTTTTTCTAATTCTATCAACTCAAGTCATTCTTTTTTCATACCAAGAGAAGTTATTCTTCCATAATACAGATCTGAATATATCACTATATCAAAAACTACTTTATTATTACATACAGAAAACAAAAAGTTTTCATTCAAAAACATTCACTCAAGGGCCCACTAAGTGTCAAATAACTGTGCTCACATAGAGGTTACCATAGTGGATAAATTGGACAAGGTCTCTGTCCTATGGAGAGACACAATTTACCATGTCATTGAAGCAAAAATGTAATAATTTGCACACACACAAAAAAGCAGAGGAGACGAGAGTGTTCTGCTTGCTTAGGGCCAGGGAATATAAAAGGCCAAAAAAAGAAAGGGTAAAATACTGGGAGCAGCTTCCCAGAGGAAGGGACATCTAAATTGAACCTAGCTTGATGACAAGAAATTATACTGGTGTCTGTGGGAGAAAGTCTTCTAAGTAAAGGAAAAAGCAGTTCTAAACACCCAGAACTAAGAGTAAAAATGGTCACTTGAGGAATTGGAAGATGTTCAATACAGCAGGATCATGGTGTAAAATATAAAGTGACACATAAGGGATGATGTTAGGAATCAAAGAAGATGGGATATAAAAGGACATTCAAATGCTCTATAATGACTTTTTTGTGAGTCTTGCTGATATTGATTCCCTATTACACCTCCTAAAATTCTATCTCCCCTCCAGTATCATAAACATGAGAAAATCTTATACACTGGAAATATTCTGAAGAGTTCAATTTTCTTATTTATAAAACTAAAATAATGAGAGTGTCTATCCCACAGGGTTCAAGTAGATTAACTGGGTTAACACAGAGAATCTTCTTAGAGAACCACCTGATTCCTATTTGATCAGCTATCACTGGTATTATTATACTAGAAATCTGTCTTAAATTTCTTCCTTTCTTTACTTTTGACCAAGTTGGTTTGTTTGATAGGAATTCTTTTCTCCCTTTAGGGACTTTAGATAAGTCCATCTAAACATTATTACCCTAAAAATACTTCTCATATCTTGCAATCTCCCTACCTTATTTTTGAAATGTGACACTTCACGAGTATACATTATCTTGAGTTAAAATTATGTGCATGTATGTCTTTCTATTTATGTATATTATGACCTCCTGCAGGTTTTTCTTTTTTTATCTGTATCCTCCATGGCATCTAGCCTAGTGCTGTGCTGATATGACTGTGCAAGTCTTTTTTTTTTTAATTTAAATTAAATCCAGAGGTAAAATAAATAGGAAATGAAAGTCATCACACACATGCACACACACACAACACTGAAAATAAGTGTTAAAAAACCTCACCTATTTACCTCTGGTTATAAGTATCTAGAGTTCATAGAACACATAAAAAGAAATATGTAAAAATATTTCAACTAAAGGCAACCTGTGTTAAATGTTATATAAAATAGAGTCCAACAATGAGGACTGGAAGATTTGAGAAGTGTTCTTACATTGTGATAGATTGGGATGAAATTTATATTTGTATGGTGTATAATCAAATGATTAACTGTTGAAACCAATAGTGTAAACTAGATGTAAAGAGGTAACCTTAAGAATGATTAAAGAATCAAGTGCTTTTAAGTACTTTTGGAAATGCACTTATAATCAGACAGATACATAGAGACAAGTGGTCCTCAGGATCTTACTTTTTTATGCTATTTCAATTAGCTGCTATCAAATCAGGATAAACAGGATTTTAGTTCAAGGAGGTATGTAAAATTGAAAAAAATAGCAATTGTCATTTCTCTAGATGTAAGTAAGTCATCGTGTTATTAATTCAGATTGCCTTACTCCTTAAATTTTTAATTCACATTTATGTACTGGTGTTCCAGTACTCATCTAAACCTTAGATGAATCATTTCATTTCATTCTCAAAATGACACTTCCAATATTATTATCTTACAGGTGAGGAAGTGAGAGCACAGGGAAGTTGAACAGCCAGCTGAAGCTCCTACCACTGGTAAAAAAAAGAAGAGCCAAGATTCCACCCAGACATCTTGGATCCAGAATATGAACTCTGAAACACCATGGTACACTCCTTCTGATGTTTAAAATATACCTAACATAGAAAATAGGGAATAAAACCTAGGAGAAAAAAAGACAAATCCTCAAATTAACAAATTCAATTTAACTAGAATATGCCACTGCTGCCCCCTGTATGTCAGATCTGCCATTTGATTTGATCTGACTAATTGAGTATTGTTTTGATATCCACTTTTCATGTTATAAACTTTTTTGTCATACCTTTAGATATATTGATTTTTTTAAGATTCTATTTATTTATTTTTAGAGAGGGAAGGGAGGGAGAAAGAGAGAGAGAGAGAAACACCAATGTGCGGTTGCTGGGGGCTGTGGCCTGCAACCCAGGTATGTGCCCTGACTGGGAATCAAACCTGTGATGCTTTGGTTCACAGCCCGTGTTCAATCCACTGAGCTATGTCAGCCAGGCTGGTTTTTAAAATATTACCTCCTAGCACAGACTGTTATTGACTTTAAGTACAAATAAATCATAAAATCAATACTTTTATGTATTTGTATTCCCACCATCCTTTTTTGTTGTCTTTCTACTTACATTTAAATTGTTTTTTAAGTTCTGCTCCTTTTGCACTTTCATATGCACACTGCAAAGCCAGACACTAAAACCAGTAGTTCCTAAACTGAGATGGAGTTGAGAATGCCTTCTAACCTAGAACATACAAAGTTTGTATTGCCATTTTTATTATTAGTTGATTCCCATGACTAGAAGGAAAAGGGAATGAACTAATGTGTCACATGTGTTTCTACTGATCTATGTTAAAAGATAAACTGAGGTACACTAAAAACTTTAAGAGTTTATTTGAGCAAAAATTGTATTTAAATTGGGCAGCATCCAGGTTAGCAGATAGAAAGGAACTCTGAGGAGCTGTACAAAAAGAGTCTTTTATAGGCAGGGGGGAACAGAAATAAGTAAGTTCTACTAGGCAAAAAAATGGTTTGGTTATTGTTAAGTTGCTTTTCTTTTCAGGGGATGGCAGAGTGCACGTATCAGGTAGATGACCTAACTAGTGCTGATCAGGACTTTCCTAATTGACTGGCTTAAGATTCCATTACTGGGAGAGCCAAAACTATAATTAAGTCTTAATTTGGTGATGTGGGACTTAGCATAAGCAAATCCATTTTGGACTTGTTGTCTTATTTTTAACATTCTGAAAAAGCTACTTAAGAGCGAATATCAAAGTGCTGAGAAGTACAATGGATAAAGAAGAAAGAGACTTAAAGAAAGAGATAAAAATGTTTATTTAAAACATGTGATTGGCTGTTTGAAAAATCCTTGTGTTTAAGCACATTTCTAAAACTGTAACATAAAAACCTGTATATACTGGCTCTGAATATTATCCAGCAAGCCAATAGATGGCAAGTTTTTTCAGCCCTAAAAATGGTAAACTGTTGAACATTTAATTCCATTATACTATATTGGTGTGATCATATCAAGATGGCTAGAAAAGTTACTATTATGGGTCAGTGGAAAAATCTATTAAAAATCTGTTTGGCAATTGCAACATTAGAAATGAGAAGATTAGTTATAAGAAGGGATTTGAGAGGTTCATATAAAATATTCAGGGACATTGGTGCTCAGAGACACATGCTTTATTAGGAAAATATGATGCAACTGTCACTTTAAAAGATACTATTGCAATCACATTTTTCCAAAGATAATATGTACAGTGATGTATTAATCCTATTATTGCCCTTTTGTTTCTTTGAAAGGTTTTAAAAATTATGATATTCTCTCAAAAGTTGTCTAAGGTAAAATATTAAGTACATTTTCTTAGGATATTTTAGTGCCCCCTAGTGTGCAAAAATTGACAATAAATTTCATTTTCTAAATTATATAATTGTTTTAAAAAATACAACCTTTTAAAAATGGCAACTTTAGACAAGTATGAAGAGGGTACAAAAATATTCAGCTTGGAAAGCAAATTAGAATCAGATGTCAGTTCAACCTAAATATAAAATCCAACAAAATTCAACATTTTCTCCTACTTTTTTTTAACCCAGGTTAAACAGCTCCTCCACCCCTTCTCCTTGACTGTTAGACAGGACATCTCATTTGCATAAATTCATCTTCAGATTTCAGATATTTAGCAAGTTAGATTGATAGTTGCCCTTTCTAATACTGTAAGTTCCATGCTTTCTCCTAGGTGTGTATGCGAATCAGTGTATGCATATTGGGTGCCTGTCTGAATCTACTAGCCTCCAACATACTGAAACATTTGATTTGTAATCAGGATAGTTTGTTATTGCCAAGCAAAAGGAACCGAACCTAAAGCCTCCTGCTACTCCCATTGACAGAGTTTTTTCAAATAAGAATGGGATATTAAGGATATAAGCAGCTATTCAAAAGAGAAAATGCAGAGTCTGTGAAAGATCAACAGAGGGGATCTGAGCCAAAAGAAAGTTTAAACTAAGTTTGGAAAATCATTTTGGTGGAGGTCTTTTGAAATTTAACTTTAAATTTAATAATAAATTCATCAAAAGAATTGAAGATAACTTTTATTTGTTGTAATCAATAGCCAACATTGGCCAATAGATTATTTATGCATTGAAAAGAATGATGGAGGATATCGCATAGCATTATTTTAATTTTCTATGGTGAACCCATGACTCTTAAATTATAATGCATTCAAATTGAGATCATAGCCCAGTCCATACTATTAGACAATCTGTGAATGCCTCTCTGAACTGACTTGCATCACCTTTTTTATCATGTTTTTACTGAAAAGTAAATGACAGCAAAATTGAGTGATTACAAATAGCTTTGTGGTTTTTAATATCCAAAAAGGAACATTAAAGATCAAGAATCAGTGTTGGATACCAAAAGTCAGATAATAATATTTTATCTGGCAATGCTACATTTTTAATGTGATCCAAATTTTATAAACAATAATCTCTGTAAAAAAATCACAGAGAATTATTTTGTCTTTGTGTTTTGGCAAGCCTTCTGTTTGTTTTGTAGTGCAGTCTGAGGATGAAATCATAAAGTTTGGGGGATTGTAGCCTCAGAGGAAAACTAGGCATTTCATACATTTTAAAATGTAGATGAAATTTGAATTGACATTTTTAATATTTTAAGATAAAATATTAATAAACATGTAATTCAGTTAAATTTTTAATTATCCTCCATCAACATAAATAACACTGTACTTTTTAGTATACATTTTATAATAAATTAGCCAGAACAGGGTGAGTTTCCATAATTGGTGCAAAAATCCATACAGATCCTTGCAGGTTACGAACTGACTTAAAAATCCTAGTATTTCAATCAACAGTGTGAACAAGTGTGGATTGACAACTATCCCCACTGTTATAATTACTAGCAGTGAAGGTAGTATCAGTAATTCACTTTTATGACTTCCCTGGGGTATGTTCTATTTTCTCTTGTATTTGTTTACACATACCATTTCCCCTGCTCCCAGATAACTGGCCATATGAGAAATATGGACAGTCTTGAATGCAACAATCTTTTTTATACCCTCGGCTAAAGAGTGGGAAATTCATGTTAGTGGAGTTTCTACTGTGCACTAGGATCCCCTAATGTGCTTTTGTGGTCTTAATCTATTTATTTTTTCACAGTAATCATTTGAGGTAGACAACATTATGTTTATTTTAAAGATGAGAAACAAAAGTTCAGAAAAAATTAACAATATATGTCATGTATTGCTCTCTTTCTAGTTGCTAGATACTGTTCTAAAATCTTTCTGAAAATAATTGTTTTTAAACCTGATGACAACACTAAGATGGAGGTTTTCTGTCACCAGCGTTACAAAAGAAACAACAAAGCCTTAAAGGAATGAATAGCTTAACTATGTTTACACAGCTTTTATCTCAGAGCAGTCTGATTCTAAACTGTGTCCTAATAGTATTAACAAGAACAACTGGAGGTGTCAGCGTCACTGCCCTCACCTTCATCCCCAGGAAAAGCACAGCATTTCTTGTCTTTGTTTATCTAATGGCAGATCGAAGGCAGATACCAAACTGACAGCCCAGGTTTGTGGAAGCCAGACTTTAGACAGAAATTCTTTGTATAACTCTGAACATTCAGACTGTGGCTTCCAGACTTGGCAAGGACCCATGTGCCCAAATTTGGCGAAAGTTATAATTTCAGCTATTTTTAAAGGAACAACAGATTAATGAGGAAATGTCCAATGAATGTCTTAAAGAAAATGAGACTAAAATAAACAGAAGACTAAAGATGAACAGTGAGGAGAAAGGAGGGCAGGCTGTAGAAATCTGGCTTTCTAGAGGAATGAGCGAACTTTACCCCTTGCTGTGCAGGTCACTTTCGAACTTCTGCTTCCCATCCATGCTCAGATATTTTCCCTTTATGGAAACACCAGTGTTCTCTCCTGCCTCTAACAATCCAGTTAGTGTGCACCTTTACACGGGATCCATTTCCTCCCACTTTACTTTGCTAATTTCTACTTATTTTTCAGGCTTTAATTTATAATCATTTCCGCCTGGAAGCCACCTCTCATTCTAAGTTTATATTAGGTCCCACATCTTAAATTTCCTAAAATACCTGAACTACTCCTCTCATAACTGTAATTACTTAATTATGTATCTTGTCTAATAAGATCCTTTATAAAAGGTTACCTCTTGACCACACTGGAAACTCCATGAAGACAGAGTGTATATATGTCTGGTTTGTCAGCGTTTCACTGCATTTGGCGCATTGTTGAATAGACGAATGAATGTTAATTTGCTCTCAATTTCACACTAAATCATATTTACAATTTTAGTAGAAATAGAAATTCTTATGAACTTTGTAGGATACTGGAGAAAGATGAGCTAGAGGCCTTTTTTCTTTAAATGTTCAGAGCCTATTACAGAAATCAAATGAATATCTATAAAATATCATAGAATGAAAGTGAATTTGAAACATTTTTTTTGTCTAGACTGTATATAAGTGCTATATTGATCCAAGCCACTTTTCAAAAGCAAACAACATAAAACAGTTCTGTGTGTCTTTATTGGTTTTCTAATATTTTAAAAATCAAAACAAATTTTCTTACTGTGTATTTTCTTCCAGTGGTCAAAAATATATTGCAGCCCTTAACTCATTTAAACACATAATAACCATTTAGAACAAACTAAAAGGTTGACATTGAGAATATGAAGGGTACATAGTTATTAAATATTTTGTTCTAAACTAATGTTTTGATAAAATTTGAATCTTTCCAAAGATGTTCTAAGTTATACACAATGTAATAACTCAGATTTTTTTAATCCATTCATTCTCCACAATAAGTAAGTAAACTGCAGTTAAGACATACACAATTTTAATTAACTGGTTTTGTAGTAGCTACATATTCAAACAATTTATCAAGAAAAAGATATTAAAGAATATATTTCCTTCACTTTGGAGCTTTCAAAATACTTTAACATCAATGATAGTTAAAAAAAAAGAAAAAGAATCTGTGCCTATATTAGTCTGCTGTAGAGAAATAATCCAACCTAATTTATTCTTCATGAAAACAATTTTGCAAAATTTATTAAATATCTACTTATATGCATAAATCATCAGCCATGAAATAGAATAAAACTTACTGTATTATTTTACATTTTAAACTTGTTTATATTTTGTTCTTTCTGATTTTTCTAGTTATTTAAGTAAATTCAGCTGGGCTTCCCTCCATCATCTGATGAATTCTATTTCTGAGACTCTGAGCCAAAATTAATCCTCATTTTGACTGACAGTGAATGATGTAAGCATCAGACCTTTATAATAGGAAGCACTAACATTCAATAGACTAGCTAGATAGATAGAGTCATCAAGTGATAAAAACATTGTAAAAATTTAAACAGATGAGGGTTTACTCTTTTCATGTAATAAGTGTTCTATGTATAACCAGTCCAGTTAGTGTACAGCTGTTTAAGAAAGTTTTTTTAAGTTTGTTTGTTTGAACTACAAGAGACAAAAAGTGCTCCTTGTATCTCTCTGCTCACAGTCTTTATTGTCTGGCGTTTGTCCTGAAGATTGTGATCTGGCTGCATCTCAGAGACATCCTTCCTATATTCCTCAAGAACAGGGAAACTGAATGAGCAAAAGTGAAAGATCTTCTCCCAATCTGGCTTTTCCTTTCTCTCTTTTTTTTTTAAGATTTTATTTATTTATTTTCAGAGAGGGAAGGGAGGGAGAAAGAGAGAGAGAGAGAAACATCAATGTGAGGTTGCTGGGGGTCATGGCCTGCAACCCAGGCATGTACACTGACTGGGAATTGAACCTGCAACACTTTGGTTCGCAGCCCGTGCTCAATCCACTGAGCTACGCCAGCCAGGGCTTCCTTTCTCTTTAAGAAGGCTTGTCCTTCCATGCATGATGTTTCATTTATATATTATTATTTTTTATGTATATGATGTCCCACTACAAAAAAAAGCTCAGTTTAAGGTATTTTGTTTCCATTTTTAACACTTGCTGTCTTTTCATCTCTATGGTAGAATCAGTCAATGAAGAAAGAAGTCGAACATCAAGGTCTCACTGGCCAAACTGCATTGTCACAAGTTACTTTGTTCTCTCACTCTCACTCTTGCTCTCTCTCTTCTTTACACTGGTCTTTGGGTGCTGAGGCTCTGAGGATTGAGGTAACTGCTATCATAAAGCTCTACAACATTCCTCTTTTATTCTTTCTAGGTATTTCTCATTAGCACCTTACCTCACTGTTCTCCCAGTCAATCATTCTAGCCTGTTTAATATGTGCACCTTTCTGTTTGTACGAGTTTCTATAAAATGTTTATTTTTGTTTTTATATGTAAAAACAATTTATGGCTATGATATTGTGTTACCTATCTATTGTGTTATAATCCCTCATTATACTCTTATATAAAGCACTATATTTTAAGTGTAAATTGAACAAAACAATATTTTTCATGTAAATATAAAATTCTTAATAAATCTGAAAATACATCATTGAATTTTAGTTTTTTATTCAAAATGTATTTATGGAATCCCTACTATGTATCAGGAACTATTCTAGCTACTATAAATACAACTTTGACAACAATATATATATGTTTTTTAAAAAGTTCTCGAGCTTATGTTCTAGTAAAAGGTGTTAAAAAAGTACATTATTAAATTCTATAATATGTTAGTAATACACAACACACAATGGAAATCAAATTAAAGCCAAAATTACAGATAGGAAGGCGCAGACAGGGATAGGATAAAGGTTGCAGCAGCAGGGTGCAATTTTAGACCAGGTAAAGGCAGTCAGGGAAGATGGCATGAGAAGGCACCACATGAGTAAAGGCCTGAAATGTAGGTACAAATTGTGTTGATATCTGGGGCAGCAGGATTCCAGGCAGAAGGACTGCTAAGAATACAAGCATTCAGAAAGAAGTGTGTCCAGTCCATTCAAAGAACAGCAAGGCTGTTTTGTTTGACATGCCTATTGGAAATCCAAGTGGACATATTCACTGGATATGAATCACATGGTAACCACAAACAAAATATATGGCACACATATACATAGAGTAGAGAGAAAAGACAGATATAAAATGAAATATAATATATAGGCATCCAATATTGCTGCAACAAATGAAGGAAAGAGGGAAAACAGGAAGTGGAGATGTGAGGGAAGAGAATAAATCATGTAAGGACTGGCAGGACACCCTGAGCCCTTTGACTTTCACGTTGAAGATATCTGAGTTGAGGATTAAAAATGATTAGACTTATTTAACAAGATAATTTTGGTGCCAGTTTAAGAACAGGTCAAAAGTGGGCAACCTCAGAAACAAGGATATTTGGAAAGCTATTAAAGTAATGCAGATAAGACATGGTAGCAACTTGAAAGAAGATGGAGCAGAGAAGTGGTAAAATTTTATTAAATTCTAGACATATTTTGAAGAGTAAAGTTAGACAGAATTTATTAGTGAGTCACATATGGATTATGAGGGTAAAGAGGTGACAAAATGATTCCAAGTGTTTTTGGTATAAACTAAAAGAATAGAATCAATATTTGTAAGAATGGGAAATTCTGTGAGAAAGTATGAAGGTGAATAATATCTGGAGGTCATTTTGGACTTCTTAGATTTGATACGCCTATTAGGAATCCAAGTGGACATGTTCACAGGACAGGTGTATAAAAAGGACACGTTACTCTTAACTGTGTAATGTGTGGTTACATCAGAGTCCAGATCCAGATCCTGGACTCTGCCCATGTCTTTTCATCAATTACTGGGTAGTAAAGTCCAAAAGTGGACACTTCAAGACAAAGCTGGAGCAATTGGTTTTGCCATGAATCCTCACAGGCATGTCATAAGATCATGATTAATGTATATGAGTCATCTTTGCTACACTGAGGATAGATTACTTATGACCCTATCCCTAAGGTAGATCATGAAGATGGGGAACCAGGCTACATGATATAGAATAAATTTAACTTACCCCACCATGTAGCAAAGCCTAAAGATAAGCCAGATAGCATTAAAAATTATGGTAGTGATTACAAAATCTGTTCAAACTTAAGTGACCACCAGCTAAAACAGGCTGCTATAGAGATAGTTTATATCGAGTTACCATATGAAGTTACTGTATGAATCACATGGTAACCACAAACTAAAATATACAATAGATATTCAAAGAATAAACAGAAAGGACACATATAAAATGAAATACTACTTAGCAATAAAAAAGTAAAGTTTGACTATTTGCGATAACGTGAATGGATTGAGAGGATATTTTGCTACATGAAATAAGTTGGACAAAGACAAACACCATATGATGCCACTTATAAGTGGAATCTAAAAAAACAAATAAAATAGAAATAGACATAGATACCAGGAACAAACTGATGATTGCCAGATAGGAGGGATTTGGGGGTGGGGTGAATAAAGTGAAGGAATTAAGAAGTACAAGTTGGCAGTTACAAAACAGTTATGGAGACATGAAATGTAGTCAATGTTGTAATAACTGCATGTAGTGTCATGTCACGTGAGTGTGATATTTATTAAAGGTCTGCTTTGTAAGTTATATAAATGTCTAACCACTAAGCTGCATACCTAAAACTAATACAATATGGGATGTTAACTGTAATTTTTTTAAAATTTTAATTTAAAAAACTTTATTGGAACATTATATAACTTACACCATTTCTGCTTCAGAGGTAGTTTTTGTCCATTTGCTCAGTATAGCTCTTTCTTCATCTGCACAAATAATTATAGACTTGATAAACTATCACTAGAAAAGCATGGTTTGGACCATTTGTCCTTTGAGATACACACACACACACACACATGTATATACATATGTGTGTATATACATACATATATATGTATATACATATATACATATATATATAAAGGTATAGGTATATATACTATATATAGGTAAATATATATATATATGTATAGTGTGTGTGTGTATATATATATATATTCTCTGAGTCTTTATTCCTTGCTATCCTGCTACTTATTGAATTGTGATCTTTCTATTTGAAAATTCAGTGCTTAAATAAAGGAGGACATTTTATGAATTAATACATCACTATTGTTAGTCTTCTTCATTACAAAAAAAAAAAAACAACAAGGTAAACGCCCTGGCTGGCGTAGCTCAGTGGATTGAGCTCAGGCTGCGAACCAACATATCGCAGGTTCAATTCCCAGTCAGGGTACATGCCTGGGTTGCAGGCCATGACCCCCAGCAACTGCACATTGATGTTTCTCTCTGTCTCTCTGTCTCTCTGTCTCTCTCTCTTTCTCTCTCCCTTCCCTTTCTAAAAACTAAATAAATAAAATCTTAAAAAAAAACAAGGTAAGTCCCCTTCCTAGGGAAAGGATTGACAGGGATGGCTTCACAGAAAATGACTATGGGTAAAACCTCCTGTCTGCCTTTCTTAACCAAAAAGAAAAAAGGAAACTCTTCAATTCTCTATAGGTTTTGAAACAATTCAAAGAAAGGCTCTCATGTGTTAAGTGTTAAGACACCAAGATGGGCAATTTATCTGATTACAAAAAGGCAGCTTCTCTTCTAATGAAGTGAGATGGGCAACTTTTGGAAAATATTTTTAATGCTTAGGTGTTGTGGGGTATTTCCAACAGTTTAATAATAATAATGATAATAATAATAATAATACTCCCTAAAAGTCACGCAATCACATAGTCTCCCTTTCTTCAGAAGAGCTATTTTTATGCCTCAGCTACTTCGTCCCAACTGAAGAGCAAAGAATAACAGAATGATATTATTGATGATTGTATGCTGGGCAAAAATTCCATTCACCATAAGTTAAGTGACTTATTACCTCCCATCCATTTCTCCATCTATTCATAAAAATAAGTACAAATTGTTTCACAACTCACATTCAGGTCAGCTCACAAAATGTTGAAACTGCACACCAAAGCTTTGCTTACCAAGGGTGCCTAAACGGCATTTCTGTTAAATACAACCACAATAAGACATGACTAGGATGAGAGGTGGACATTGCTCAGAGCTGGGGATGCAAAGGACAATATGAGAGAGCCTCAACTATAAGAAAAACATTTGTAACATTTTAAATACAATGCAGACATATTGTTTTTAAAATATTACCTGCACCAAAGCTGAAATAGAGAAAAATTTTAACTTTCTTTTTGGGTGTGTATGGTCACTGAACATCTACGCCCAAGGCATCCCTGCCTCCTGCCATCCTTTCTTCCTTGCTCACTGTCAGCCATCTGGCAGATGGAGCCTGTGACTCCCGAAACTCTCCTTCACATTATGGTCCTCATCTGAAATATTGTTTCTTCTCTACTTGATTTGGTGTTTCTGCCAAATGTTACATACATTTGGAAAAAGTTACCTGTTTCCAATAAAAAAGTCAATGGCACTGTTGAAGGTACCCAAAGGTACCCAAATAGCACTTTAATAATAATGTTCATTATATTGCACATTGTATTGTAATATCTGTTTACTGGTCTTTTTTGTTCTAGAAATTGTTACCTGTTTATATATGCTCTTTTCTTCTAGACCTTTGCTTTTGTTTAACAGAATATAAATTGTGGACATTCTGGTAACTTCTACTTATGTGTGTTGGGGGGAAAACGGACATGCCTTTGATTTATGTAGTGTACAGGCTGATCTGTAAGAGGGCTGACACTGTAACTCTGGCAATTTAACTAATGTAGAGAAGGCCTACTGTTTTATTTGTTGAAGGCATCCAATACTCCAGAAACTACAGTGAAATGGAAAAGACATGTATGGAATTATTCATCACTTAGTGCTTCAACAAAATAATATGGTTCTGAGTAATGAAAGATCCTGGGAAGAAAGAAAAAAAATCTGTTCAAATAGCTGCCTGCTTGCATCAGTAGGTAAAGCCAAGATGAGAATGGCCTTCAGAACTTTAAATAACATACTTTATTTTACTCTGCTGGAATGCTCTCAATATATAATCTAAAGACTTTCTTAATGGTCCCCAGGAGCAAGAATATAACTAAAAAGTTTAAGACATTTTCTGTGCACTTTATCTAAGAGCTGGGCTACTAAACCTGAACTTGGTTTAACTAAACAAATGGTATAACAGACACTCTTCTTATGTCCTAATGGCTTCTTCTTTTTTTTCCCATCAACTGCACATTTCCTCAAAATTTAGTACAATTTTTATGCACTCTTTTGGAAAGGGTTTACACTATGATGGCTTAAATTAAACCACAGGAGACATGACTGAGGAAATTACTTACTGGAAATATGCACATAATACAATTTTTCAACTGGGCTTTAATATAAATTGAGTCAGAAATAGAGTTTGTATATTTAAAAATCAAATAACAACTTATGCTAAGAATTAGGCAGTCTGAATAGAGTTCTTAGTATTTAAAAAAATGGGAACAATTAACAAAGTCTTAAGGGAGTGAAACTGCTGCAAATTTGGATTTTTTTAACTTATCAACTAAGAGATAAACACAACTACCTATGCTCAAAAGTATAAAAATCTAAATAACTTGGGCCCAGTTTATTGATTGTCTAATTAATGATTATCTACTCTTCCTAATTTTTATTAATGAAAAAGCACCTTTTTGTCCAGAGTTAATACCCTATAGATTCTTACATTATTGTTTGGGGTTCCATTCAGTTTTTTATTTATTGATTTTAGAGAGGGGGAAGGGGAGAAGGAAAGAGAAAAACATCAATCTCTTATTCCACTCATTAATGAATTCATTGATTACTTCTTGTATGTACCCTGACCAGAGATTGAACCCACAACCTTGGTGTATTGAGATGCCACTTTAACCAACGGGGCTACCCAGCAGAGCCTCCATTTATTTATTTTTCTTTATTTATTTTAATCATCACCCCCTCCACTGCAAACTACTTATTCTGATGGTTAAACATGGTAGAGATTAAATACTTATGTTCATTAAATTTTTTTTTTATATTTTTGGAGACAGTAGCCATAACTTGAACTTTTTTTAAAGTAAATGTTTGTCTCCTTTTCCAAGTTAAGCCTGCTGTTTGTAGGAAGCCTGAAATGGGAAAGTTGCTGGTCCCTCCAGATTGCAAAGTGGAAAAAGAGAGGAAGACAATTTTCCTGGTGATTTGGCACCACTTATCTCAACCGAGGGGAGGTGTTTGAAACAGACTTGCTCTGGACTTCATCCATGTTCTTGTAGATGCTTTTTCAGAGATCAGGAACCACATTAAAAACATTTCAGTGAATTCACATTGAAAGATAGCGCAGATTTCTTTGGTGGGCTCTGTATAACTCTTCCTCAGCTCTTGGGATCTGCATTGTGCATCCTTTCATTGGGATCACATTCTCTATGGGCAACCCCTCTAGAAGGATTTGAATTAGCTTCTGGATGGCTTTCATTCCTGTGGAATATACTTGATGTCCACACACAAAGAAAAGAATACCATTGTATTTACTATCAGTAGATAAAAAGCTCCTAATTTTTTTTCCTGCTGCGTCAGATCAATATCCACTTTATTCTCCCCTTTATTCTCCTCTCCCCTTTATTCTTTTTCTTTCCAATCCTACACTAGTCTGCTCTGCCTCAAACAACATATGGGCTTTATATAACATTTCTCATCTGGCTCGAACCGCAGAGAAAGCAACACTTCTTTATGTGATGTAGAGCTCCTTTTCTCCAAAGAAATTCTCACTCCTGTGTAGGTTCTTGTGTAGACATAACTTTTCAACTCCTTTTGATAAATACCAAGGAGGATGATTGCTAGATCATATGGTAAGATTACATTTAGTTTAGTAAAAAATCACAAAACTGCCTTTTAAAGTGGCTGTACCATTTTTTATTCCCACCATCAACAGATCAGAGCTCATGTTGCTTCCACACCCTCACTGGAATCTGGTGTTGTCAGCATTTTGGATTTTGGTTATTGTAACATGGTGTATTACTATCACATATGTTTTAATTTGCATTTCCATAATGACCTATTCTGCAGAACATGTTTTCATGTGTTTATTTGCCATCCATATATCTTTTTTGGTAAGATATCTATGAAGGTCTTTGGCACATTATTTAATACAGTTGTTTGTTTTCTTATGGTTGAGTTTTAAGTGAGCTTTATGTATTTTGGGAAATAGTCCTTACCAGATGTATCATTTGCAAATATTTTTTCCCAGTATGTGACTTGTTTTCTAATGTATTTTTTTGAAATTTTGATACTTATTATAGGAAAATACTATGAAAAGTAAAGATGAAATGGGAAAACAAAGTGTATAAGAGTGTTTGTCTAGAAGGGCACAGCCTTGTACATATATATCTACATGGAGGGAGAAAGAGAAATAGAGATTGAGAGAGAGAGGAAGGAAGGAAGGAAGGAAGGAAGGAAGGAAGGAAGGAAGGAAGGAAGGATGGGTGAGGGAGGCAGAGGGGGCAGAGAGAGAGAGAGAAAAGCCATTTATACAATGGAATACTACACAGCAGAAAGAAAGAAAGGAGCTCCTACCCTTCGTGGCAGCATGGAGGGAACTAGAGAGTGTTATGCTAGGTGAAATAAGCCAGGCAGTGAAAGACAAATACCATATGATCTCACCATAAGTGGAACCTAATCAACAAAACAAACAAGTGAGCAAAATAGAGCCAGATACATGAAATAAAGAACAAACTGACAGTAGCTAGAGGGAAGGGAGGAGGGGGATAATTGGGGAAAGAAGAAGGGTAGTCAAGGAACATGCACAAAGGACACATGGACAAAGACAGTGGGGGGATTGAATATGGGAGATGGGGTGTGGGTAGGGAAGGGGAGAGTAATGGGGGAAACTGGGGACAAATGTAATTGAACAGCAATAAAAAAAAAATTTAAACAAAGAGAGAGGGAAGCCAGCACCTAACCTCTGATGAACTGTCAGGCAATTGAGGCACAAGTACTCACACTATGTCCAGCAGAGCATAGTTGGAGTAAACACAACATACAGGACTATAAGGAAATAATTCCTTTGCATAATTCTCTTCATTTTTTTAAAAAAGGAGAGACTACAGAGATGATTTAAGACACTATGTTGTAATGGGAAATTCCTAATCTAGGAAACGATCTTGCAGAAATGAAAAACCTATGGAGCTGGATGGCAGATATTATTTTAATCTTATGCTGAGTTAACTCAGTCTTGTTAGACCAGCTTCAGATAAACTACCTAAAGGGAATGTAGTAATTTCTAAGGCCATCTTGATTTTGAGCTTAATTTTAGTTATTATAATTACTACAAGTCAAAACAGTTTGATAGAAATCTTGATATACCTAGGAGTTATGCTAATATATTAAAAGATAAAATATTAAGCTTATTTATAATACTAAAGTTTACAAAGCTAAAGGCACAGTAGAATATTAGAACTCTATTCCCCTGATGGGCCTCTTCATATAAAATTAAACTCATCTAAGGAGTAAAGAAGATGCTTAGGTTAAATCAGCCCAAGCTGCATTCCTTGACATGGCCAAAAGATGTGTGTGTGAGGGAAGGTGCACAGGATTGGTAAGGCAAATAACACTACACTTAATGAATACTACTTTTGTATAAGATGCAATAGAGAAAAATGCAAATAAATCTAACACCCTAAGAAAAATCATTCTAAATTTTTTTACTAGGAAATTTGAAGATTCTTTTTAAATATGTACAATGTTTAATAAGCAAGCTTATTTTAGATAATTTAAATTTTCAACATGTTAAGAATTTTGATTACATATTTAACAACAATCACATAAATTATACCTGACAATAGCAAAATTTTAAAGGGCAAAATAGGGTTTTTTAAAGGATTTAATATGGAGTATGTTTATAATTAGTCCAGAATATATTTAATTTAGCTTTAGATGAGGATTATTTATACTTCTTTAACATCGATGACCAAAAAAAATTAATTTGCTCATTGGCTATATTGGACTCAAAGGTGATTTGAAATCCAATGTTCATACCTCATCAAATATTATGGAATTAGGAGTTACTCTGGGCACTCAGGATACCGCACCAAGCAAAGTCAAGAAAAGCCCCTGCCCTCATGAAGCTTACAGTTTGTGGGGGGAAGAGACAGATGATAAAATTAAACATATAGAATACTTACAAAAGATAACTGATAAAGAGAAAAATCAAGCTGAAAAAAAGACATGAAGTACATAACGGGTGACTTTACAATTGTAGATAGGGAAGCCATGGAATATTTCAATATACATAAAAATGACTTTTTTACATTTATTTTTTATTGTTTATGCTATTACAATTGTTTCACCCTTTGCTCTTTCTCACATTCAATCCACGCACTGTTGTTCATGTCCATTGGTAATCCATATATGTGCTTTTTCCAATCCCTTTACCTTCTTTCAACCAGTCCCATCCTCCACCCTCCCTTCTGATAGCTGTCAGTCTGTTACTTGTTCCTGTGCCTCTGATTCTATTTTGCTTGTTAGTTTATTTTGTTTCTTAGATTCTAGTCATAAGTGACATCATATGGTATTTGTCTTTCATTGTCTGGCTTATTTCACTTAGCATAATAGTCTTCAGTTCTAACCACCCTGTTGCAAAAGGTAAGAATTCCTTCTTTATCTTTGCTGTGTAGTATTCCATTATGTAAATGTACCACTTTTTTTTATCTACTCACATACTGATAGTCACTAGGGTGTTTTCAAATCTCAGTATTGTAAATAACACTGCTATAAACATAGGGGTACATATACCCTTTTGAGTTAGTGTTTAGGGATTTCTTGGATATATTCCCAGAAGTGAAATCGCTGTCAAAAGGAAATTCAATGTTTAATTTTTTGAGGAAATTCCATACTATTTTCCAGAGTAGTTTCACTAGCCTACATTCCCACCAACAGTGCAGTAGGTTCTCTTTTCTCCACATTCTCACCAGCACTTGTCGTTTCTTGATTTATTAACAATGGCCATTTCAGCAGGTATGAAGTAGTATCTCACTGTGGTTTTGATCTACATCTCTCTGATGGCTAGTGATGTGGAGCATGTTTTTCATGTGTCTGTGGATCATCTATATGTCCCCCTTGGAGAAATGTCTATTCAGGTCTTCTGCCAAAGTTTTAATTGGATTATTTGTCTTCCTGATGTTGAGTCACTCAGTGAGTTCTTTATATATCTTGGAGATTAAACCCTTGTCTGACGTATCATTGGTAAATGTGTTCTCTGATACAGTGGGCCCCTTTTAATTTTTCTGAGGGCTTCCTTAGCTGTGCAGACAAGCTTTAATTTGATGTAGTCCCATTTGTATTTTTTCTTTTATTTCTCTTGCCCTATGAGACACATTGACAAAAATATTGCTACACAAGATATCTGACATTTTATTGCCCATGTTTTCTCTATATTTTTATGGTATTGTGATTTATATTTATCTTTTTTTTTCAATATTTAGTTCATTCTAGTGTAAGAATGGTGTAAGCTGATGGTCTAGTTTTATTTTTTTGCAAGCACTAGTCCAGTTCTCCCAACACTGTTTATACTCCTTTGTTAAATATCAATTGATTATAAAGGTGTGGATTTATTTCTGGACTCTCTGTACTGTTCCATTTAATCTATGTGTCTGTTCTATGTCAGTACAAGACTGTTTTGATTACAGTGTCCTTATAGTATAGTTTTACAGTGGGTATTATGATCCCTCCAACTTTGTTCTTCTTTCTCAAGATTTCTGAGGTTATTCAGGGCATTTTTTTGGTTCTGTTACAGAACCAGCCATGGTGTTATGAAACAGCTATGGGTTCAATCACCCACCACCAAGAAGCATGACTCCCAAAGCAAGAGTTTAGTGGAAAAGGAAAAAGGTTATTCATTCAAAGGTTATACCATTAAATGTCTGCCATTAAGTCCCACTTCCTTTATAAACATCCAAAAACAAATAGTCCTGCCTCCCTCTGCCAAACCAAGTCAGTTTCAGAGTATGCTACTCAGAGGTACCATCTTTCTGAAAAGCAGAAGTCTACGGCTTAACATTCCTGGTCACAATTCATCTCCAAGCCCCTCTTATGTCTCTGTGTGATTGGCCAGCCTGGTCTCCACTGCATGGCTGGCTCTGCCACTATCTTCTGCAGGCAGACTTCTAAGAAGCCCTCCTGACCTCATGGCATACCTCCCACTCCAATTTTAAATGCCCAGCTCAAAACTTCCTGTGTGATCTAGGATCCAACTCTTCCTATGATACATCAGTGTCCAGCATTTTGGTGTCTTTGACTCTCCTTTGGCTGCCATTTTAGCTAAGGCAAGAGTTCCCAGTAACACACAGGCATCCTGGGAGGGCATCTGCACCACCATCACTTATACAGGTGCTGTATGAGCTTCCCCCTCGCTATGTCATGAGTCACTGCACATTCTCACAGTCAGGTGCACAATTCTGCAGCTTCTGAGATCTTCCTTTCAGGAAGGCATGGGCCGTTAACCTGCCTTTGTTAATGTGACATGTCTTAAATGCTGCACTTTCTGCTCTCTGGGCACCCTTCTTGCCACCTCTGTGCTCCCCTGCAGGATTTGAGGGTGACAGTGGGGCTCCTCTGCCCTCCAGGGACCCATGCCCTATACCCCATTACAGTTCCAAATAAATTTTTGGAATATTAGTTCTAGATCTGTGAAATATGCCTTTGGTATTTTAATAGGAACTGCATTAAATCTGTAGATTGCTTTGGGTAGTGTGGGCATACTAAAAAGAAATCAACCTTTGCCACTCAGGAATGCTTTATTGCTCCTGTGCTATGGATTGTGGGAGAATGTATGTGCATGCACACAAACACACACTCCCGTGCATTTATATAAGTTAAAACAGTGTATATATATATATATATATATACAGTATCTATGTGCATATAGGTATATACACACTATATATAATATAGATATATACTATAAATATATAGTAGATATATACATACTATATAGTACATATACTATATATAACTGTGTATATATACATATGTAAATATATATACATACACATATATACACACACACATATATGTATATACACACAGTAATGAATAATTATAGACACTATGTAACTATCATGCAGGTTGAGAAACGGAACATTGCCCCTACCCAAGAAATTCTTCTTTTTTCTACCAGGTAGGCCTGTAGCATGCCACATCTTCCTTCTTTTTTCCACACATGATTATTATTCAGACTTTTGTAATAATCATTTCACTTTTTTTTAAAGATTGTATTTATTTATTTTTTAGAGAGGGAAGGGAGGGAGAAAGAGAGAGAGAGAGAAACATCAGTGTGCAGTTGCTGGGGGTCATGGCCTGCAACCCAGGCATGTACCCTGACTGGGAATCGAACTTGCAATACTTTGGTTCAAAGCCCACGCTCAATCCACTGAGCTATGCCAGCCAGGGCTTCATTTCACTTTTTAATATTTATCATCTATGTATATCTTTAAGTATTATAATTACTAGTTTTGCCTGTTTTAACTATGTAAACTTATACTGTATATATTTTCATAACATAGATATATAGTTTAAGTTTGCTTGTAATCTATTCATATTGGTATATGTAGCTATAGTTTCTTTTCATAGATATATAACATTTCATTGCAAGACTATTTCATTTATTTAGGCATTTTTTTTGCCATAGGGTTTATAAACAGCAGAAATATTAAAAATCTTTCAGCTAAAGATCCCCTAAAGAAGAACTTCATGTCAAATACATAGTCTGTGGAGTTCCACAATATGTTCGCAGCATTAGTACAATGAAGTGTTCAACATCTCTTTACTTTAGAACTTCTCAAAGGCTCACATATTCTCAAGATATTTTGAATCAGCAAGAGGAATACACTGTGCAGTATTTTCACCAGACACGGTTAACTAAAGAAAACTTTGAAGAACATCTCTCAGGATATATCTTTTTTTTTTTTTTTTTTTTTTTAAGATTTTATTTCTTTTTAGAGAGGGAAGGGAGGAGGGAGAGAGAGAGAGAGAAACATCAATGTGCGGTTGCTGGGGGTTATGGCCTGCAACCCAGGAATGTACCCTGGCTGGGAATCGAACCTGGGACACTTTGGTTCCCAGCCCGCGCTCAATTCACTGAGCTACGCCAGCCAGGGCTTAGGATATATCTTTTGGCAAGTGGTACTCAGAAGTTGCTACCTGTGTCAAATGTTCCTTTTCTTCCCATCTCTCTTTTGTTTCTGTCAGCCTATAGTTTTACCCCATGCACACGCGTGCCCAAAAGGACTGTCATTTTCCCTTCCTTCCTCCCTCCCTCCCTTCCTTCCTTCCTTCCTTCCTTCCTTCCTTCCTTCCTTCCTTCCTTCCTTCCTTCCTTCCTTCCTTCCTTTCTTCCTTCCTTCCTCTCTCTCTTTTATTCTCTTTCTTTATTGACATGGGTTGGTTTTCTCTAGAGACCTGTGTGCACTCTTGACTCCCCTCATATTTTTTTACATTTTTTGAGAAAGCAATTAGTTTGAAGCCTCCCTTAATTATATCCTCTGGCAATTTCATCTGGCCAAATGGAAATAATTGTATTTTCATTGACTCCTGGACTCACATCTGAGATTGAAATTACAATAGTGAAAATTCTGTCAGGAATCTAGATTGCATAATCAAGACTTTTCAAGACCTATTGTAAAATTAATTATCTTTCTCTATCAAAGGCTATTATAATTTTAATGAATCAGTGAAAATTACATTTCATGTCAACTCTATGTTTCTCCTATGGTGACTATCTTATTTTATGCATTAAATTGTGAATTCTGTGCAATGCATTTTACAGATAGTCCCTGGTTGAATCCCAGTAAACTTAAAGTTGGGTTAGAGTAAGTTAGATTTAGGTAACTCAATTCAAGTTTTTTTCCCCTTCCTCTGGCTATATCATAAGTTCAAGTTCATCTTTAAACCACTTGAAGGACTGGAGATGTAAAGGCATATGGATATAGCTCTATCTGTATGTTCTTAGCTTTAGGCGTAGACCTTAATTTCAGATATTCCAGAATCTTTTTGCATCTATATGTAGATATATGTTGATGCTCTCCCACTTGCATCTGTTCTTCTGAGCAAGAGCCTCACTCTTTCTCCATTCTGTTTGCAGCTGCTGCATTTAAAGAGTCAACAGCTCTTCCTCTGATAAAGTGGCTCCCTCTCACTAAGCTCCCCTGACAGACATTAGGATACACATCTCTCCCGCACTTAGAGCAGTATAGACTGTCTACTCTGATAACTGTAATCAAAAATCACATTTTATTTTGCTAACTAACAAAAACTTTAGCTAGCTTTTTGGATGAGTTTTTGAGCTTGAGGCACAAACACATAAATGCTTTCCTGAAAGCTTATACATTAAAATCACTGCTTTGAGTCCAAGATGGATTTCTCAACCTTTCCCCAACATGCCTTATAAATCAGCTTAGGAGAGGGCAAATACAGGAGAATTTGTAGAAAGGTATGTCGTGAGGACTGTTAAAAGGCCCAATTTACTTGTATTTTCCATCAAAATGCTGTGTAAACACATCTTCTGTACAAAAATATTTCCTAAGCCAATACTTTATGCAGTGGAATCCAACTATATTCAAATATGATATCAGGATGTAAACCAAGATATCTTATTTTTATGATGGGCAACTCTAGAAAATTTCCCTTTAATCTGATAATCATTTGTGAAAAAGTAACCATAATAAGATGTTTCATGTCAGGAAAGATTAGATAAGCCTCACTAATTTGAATTTGAATAACGAGTATGAAATTATTGTGAAAGTACTGAAGAAGGCAAGAAAGAATGCATCTGCAATATGCCTATCACCACATAATAGTGACATCAGCTGTGATGGCAGTGACAGTGGTTGTGATGGCACTTAAAGTCAGATATCTGAAAAGAAAGAGAAAATAAATTATTGCCTAGTTTGAAAATGTAAGTGGGGGAAAGATGTAGAACTAACTGGTTTAATCACCTTCCAGTAAGCTGATTTTCAAAAACAATAGTACATTTGTTTGAATGCAGGTTTCAGTCTACATGGATAGAAATCATTCTAATCTAATTTTGGGATTTCCTGGAATTTGCCATATTGTGAATTGATCTTCATCAGTGGAAATCATAGTCATCTATAATGCATACTACACACGGACGTAAACATCAGTAAAGAAGGCCTAAGTAAGGGGCATCAGATTTATTTATAAACTTTGTTCTGGAGTATATACAAGATACTAAATATCAAAAGTAAAACCTTGACCAGAAAGACCAAAATATTATTTAATTATGGTAAAGGAGTGGCAATAAGATTTGGGGGAGAGTACGAGGAAAATAGTAATATGATCAGAAGTTTTAAATAAATTGAAGTGCAGAAGAGCAAACAAGTCTAGGATATAGTTAGGTATGCTGTTTTTGCAACTTGCTCTTATTCCAACTATACAGAACTACAATTTATATAATATAAAATACACCCATGACAAATGTACAATTTAATCAGATTTAACAACCACACTCACCAATGCATTGACTATCACAGTCAAGATAAAAACAGTTACTTTCACTCCAAAAAGTTTTCTTGTGGCTCCCTGTGAACTAAGCACACTACTATTCCCAAGAAATCACTGATAAGCTGTGTCATTAGATGTTAATTTTGCCTTTTCTAGAACTTCATATAAACAAAGTCACAATAAATATCCTTTGTGTCTGACTGCTTTTGCTCAGCCTAATATTTTTCAGATTCAATCTGATATTGCATGAACCAATCATTTGTTTCTTTTTATTTCTGAGTATTCCCATGTGTGGATGTACTATTAATTGTTTATGCATTCCCTGGTGATAGACAGTTGTATTGTTTCCAGTTGGCTAATACAAATAAAGCAGCTATTAATGTCAATGTCATGAAGAGTTCATTAATATCATGAAGGGTTTAATTATAAGATACACATTTATATTTTCCTTAAGTAAAGGAAATAGAATTACACTTACCCAGTCTACCTGATAGTAGACCTGAGTCTACTATCATGTTCAATTGCTCTATTCATTTATTCTCATGTTACATCACACTTTCTTGATTACTGTAGCTTTGAGTAAATCTTAATACCAGATAATGTAAGTGCCCCAAATTTGTTCTTTTTTAAAATTATTATGGCTATTCGAATCCTCTGCATATTCTTACAAATTTGCAAATCGGTCTATCAATTCCCCACTCCCTAAAAAAGGCCTGATGGGATTTTGATTGGGCATGCCTTGGATCTATAGATCAGTTTGGGGAGGGTTGACATTTCTACAATGCTGAGTCTTTTAGGACATAAAACATAAATATAACTCTTCATCTATTTAGTTCTTTACCTTTTGCAATATTCTGTAAACATCTTTGTTAAATTTATTCCTAAGGACTTTGTGTTTTTTGAATATTATTGCAAATAATTCATTCTAATTTTGCTTTCCTGTTTTTGACTGCTAGTGTGAAGATATACAACTAAGTTTTATATTTTGTCTATGTATCTCATTATTTTATTAATGCTGGTAGCTATTTGGAAGATTCCTTAGGATTTCTACATATATCATCACCTTATTTATCTTTTATTTTTTTTCATGTTGTACCCAGTAGATTTCCAAAGAAAATGTTAAGTAGAAGTAATGAGACTGAAATTCATTCTTTTTTCCTAATCTTCACTGGACATTTTTAAGTCTGATAATAATTACGGGTTTATCATATGTCTTTTAAGAGTCTGAGAAGATTCTCTTTTATTCTTATTTTACTAAGAGTTTCCATCACAGTCTGTGTTGAATTTTATAAATTTCATTATGTGCATCTATTGTTTTCTGCTTTATGTTAGTAATTTAAAAATCTTATTGACTGATGTTTAAATTTTAAAACAACTTTTCATTTCTGGGATAAAGTACACCTGCTTATAATATTTTATTTCTAGTTAGAACTGGGTTCTACTTTCTAACATATTTAAGAAATTTTTGCTTTCACATGCCTGAAAGGTATTGGTATATAGATTTTTTTAATGTAATGACTTTGTCAAGTAATACTAGCCTTACAAAATGAATTGAGAAATGTTCCTAACATCTTTTAGTTTATGAAAAAATTGAGTAATATTAAGTGTTTGAGAGAATCTACCAACAAAGGCATCTGTGACTGAAATTTCTTCTTAGGGAAATGAACTTTCAATTAAAGTTTTCATTTTTTAAGCCTATGAATTTTCTTTTTATTTTTGTCAAGTTTGATAGTGTATCTTTCGTGGAATTTATCTACTTAATCTACATTGTGTAACTTTACATTGTATAAGTTGTGTAAGTTCTAAATTTATAGTGTTCTAATTAGCTACACTCAAGTCTTTGCAATTTACAATCCAGGCATTCACAGGACTTTTTTTTTTAAAAAAATGCCTGGATTTTTTGGAGAAACCTCCGTATCATTGATAGAAAGGATTTTTCTGCAAAGACATAGTCTGCAGAGATGCAACTCTGTTTCTGGTGTAAATGACCTTTAACATCACCTTTTACAAAAGCATTGAATACCCAAGAACTGTAGCTTCCCAAGTTGCTCCACTTTATACAGAGGTGGGCAAAAGTAGGTTAATAATAATAAATAGTCCAATAATTAATAAATACTAGCACAAGAATAAACCCTGTGTTTCACGTACTCACAACTGCAAACCTCCTTTTGCCTGCCCCTGTATTTTTTTAAATCCAATGCATTTGTTTTTTTTTTATTTTTTAAATTATTTTATTGTTGTTCAATTATAGTTGTCTGCATAAACTAATATAGTATTATATGTCAATTATACCTCAATCTTTTAAAGGTACCAACTTCCAGTTATATAGATAAGTTCTGGAGACCTAGTGCACAGCACGGTGACTACAGTTAACAATACTATATTATATATTTGAAAGTTTCCAAAAGAGTAAATCTTAAAATTTCCTATCGCAAGAAAAAATTGTAGCTATATGAGGTGATGGGTGTTAACTAAACTTATTGTGGTAATCACTGCAGTGTATATAAATATCAAAAAATTATGTTGTACATCTTAAAACTATGTAATATTACATGTTAATTATATCTCAATAAAGCTTGAAAATTTTAAAAAATGACTGAATTTGTACTCTGCTATTTTAGAGCACCAAAAGCATGTCTTTTCCTCTCTGCACAAGATGGTCTTAGGAACTTTCAGAATAGTTTCAATAAATAGAGTCAACAATCTCCTTGCAGAAAATTTATGTCTAATGAATACAATTATTTTATACACATTTCACTAATAATATAATTCTTATTACAAAGAAACATTTAGAATATAACATTTTTATTTAAGTATATAAAGAAATATCATTTGGATACCTGAGTGGTGTGTCAGTGGTTTGAGTGCCAACCTGTGAACCTTTGACCAAAGTGTCGCAGGTTCGATTCCCAGTCAAGGCACATGCCTTGGGTTGCAGGCCAGGTCCCAGTGTGGGGCCCACAAGAGGCAACCACACATTGATGTTTCTCTCTCTCTCTTTCTCCCTCCTATCCCCTCTCTCTAAAAGTAAATAAATAAAATCTTTTTTAAAAAGAAAAATATTATTTGGAAGATCCTAAAGAAGATTATTATTGTATAGTATCCATACCTAAAATGACTCCAAGTTTCACTGCTTTGAGTGTAAATTATAAGCATCAATTTTTTCAAAGCACCAGAAAATAATTAATTAAAATTTTGCAAACAGGAGCTTCTCTTTAATGTACTACAAAAATGATCCATTATTTTAATGGCAAATATTTGTCCTTTGGAAACTAGCTATCATAGTATTTGTTTCAGACACAAAAAGCAAAAATAGAAAAAGAAAATAGTATTTAAGCTAGTTTTACTACTAAATGGACCATGTGAAGTATTGTAGTATTTTATTTCTGCCGTGGGTTTGTAAACATAACTTTTCTAAAGGCAAGCAAGTGTATTAAATAGGAGGCTAGTGAATTATGACAGTGCTGTTGTGAAAAATATTTGCACCAAGGTATGTCTTCTGAGTTCCAAAACATGCATGGATTTGGAGAGACTGATTAACAGGAAAAAACTATGTGTCAGACGCATTCCAGTAAATTTTCTGAAAATATTTTTCTGCTATGTGTAAAGCACTTCATCAGCATTATCCTTTTAGTCCTTACACCCAGACTATGATGTAATTGCCATCATTATCCCCACAGTAAAGATGAACAAATTGGATTCAGTGGACTTAAACACCTTGTCTAAGATCATGCAGCCACCAAGAGACTGAGTCGGGATCTCAAGTAGACAGACTGACCTCCTGTGTTTGACCACTACCCACTGCCCAGGACCAGGATGCAATTAAGGTAAGCCAAGTTCCTTTATAAATGTTGACATCAAAAATAGTTTAGAAAATATTATATATAACAGGTTTTTAGTATTAAATTTGATCTCATGTCTACTAAAAATTAAAAATACATACTTTAAAATTATATGATATAATAAATATCTTACACAGCTATTCATTTTTCCAGTTATCTTTTACTTATTGACTAGTAGCTTTATTTAACCGTGGTCAGAGAACGTGTCAGAATTCTACAAAATTTGGTGAGATGTGCTTACAATGTCAATAAATGCAATATACACAACATTCTGTGATGATGCTCTGTGGAATGCTTTCTGGAAAGAATCTGTACTGTCATTGCTGGCTGCAGATTTTCATGGTAAAGAATGTCAAATAGGTCAAATTTGTTAATTGGGATGTCAGACCCTCTGAATCCTGACTGATGGTTTTCTGTTTTTTCTATCGGTGTTGAAAGCATTCTACTGTGATTGTTGATTCATTTATTTATTTTTCTTCTAGCCATGTTTTTTTTTAAATAGAGTTTGAAGCTATGTAGTTGAATGTACTTAGACTTAGACTTGTGATATGTTCCTGGAAGACTATTTTATCATTATGAAAGGTCCATACCTCTTTTCTCTTAAGAAAAAAATATCTAAACCCAAAGCCCACTGTGCTGATGTTTGTATAGTTACACCACTCTTCACTGACCAGACTGGTGTTGATCTTTCTTCATCCTTTCACTTTAGCATTCATATCTTTGGACTTACAGTGTGTCTCTAGTAAACAGCATATATTTGGGTTTTACATTTTGTCCCATCTTACAATCTTACAACTTAGTTTTAAGTAAGCTGTTTAGTTAACTTAGAGTGATTGCTGAAACATATGAGCTATAATGTTCATCATTTTCTTATTCATATTCTATTTGGCCTATATAATATTACTTTTTCTTTTTTTTTCTTGATTTCTTTTGAAGGCAATATTTTTTCTTGATGCGGACTCCGGTCCACTGTGTCCGAGGTGTTATGGCTGAGATAAGACAAATTCACACGGACTACCAAGTCCTGTGGAGGAAAAGGGACAGCACAGCCACTTTGTCAAGAGGAGAGCACCTTGACCCTTGCCTTGACAAGCTTTTATTGGCTTTAATTTTCATAGGAATACAGGGAGTATATGGAAAGTGCATCAATCATTGTCAGTCAGTAATGATCAAACAAATAACATTCAAAGAACTCTGAGGGCCTATTTTGAGTCAGGGTCAAATAGCTAAAGGACCATAAAACTTTGGGTAAACAAACTCATTTCATGCTTGGACATTTATCATTTAAATTGAGGGTATTTGCAAAGCAGGTTTCACAGGATTTTATTCATTCTTTCTTGGGCCTGATCACCCCAGGGAACCCACACTTTCCAGCACAGGGCTGTACCCACCTCCAGTATGATTTCAGGCTTAGGTCAAGCAGGGGAAGTAAGGCAGCCAAGATATTAGGCAACTTCTTGAAGACAGAATGAGGACTCAAGCTATGTCACAGCCAAGAAGTGAGGGTCCATCACCCCCTTTCTCCATAACCCCCCAAGTGCTTCCCTGAGGGTCCCTCAGACCATCCCTCCCTCGAGGAATCTTACCTATCGTTGGCTAATCAGTCATGCACTGAGGGCCAGGCTGGGTGAAGTAAAGGGGGCAGAGGCAGTGCTCCTGCCAGGGGGATAAGCTTTGTCTCCTTGGTGGCTTAAGGTTCCAAGGTCTCTCACTCAGCCTTAGCCATGAGAGGTTACAGCTGCTGAAACCAGGCTGGGTGGTTCCCAACATTTTCTTATCCTGTTTTCCCTTTATTAACTTTAGTTATGTAAAGACTAGGACTCCTAGATTTATTAAAATTTAGTGAAAATTTTGCCTCTTTCTTCAATAATGCTTTAAGATTAGAACTCTTTAATTATATTTATACTGTGTCCATCTTTGTGCTTACTGTTTTGTGCATTTTGATTATACATATATTTTAAATACACAAGATGATATCATTTTGTAGAGGTAATATTTATTTACATATATCTACATATTTGCTCTTTCTGCTCTCTCTCTTTTCTTTTTGTATTTGTGTTTCTCTGTAAAGAATTTCATTTTATAGTATTTTTTAATTGAAGTTCTGCTGACCCATTAAATTTTTAGTTTCTGTTTGCTGAAAATGTCTTTAGTTTTTTCCTGATTTTGGAAAGCAATTTTCACTTTGCAAAGAAAACTCAGTGTTGGCAGGTTTTTTCTTTCTGTATTATAAAATAGTATTTCATTATCTTATCAATTCAATTATTACTGTTGAAAAGTAAGCAGTAGCTCTTACCATTGTGCCCTTGAAGATAGTGTGCCTTTTTTTTCCCTACACCTACTTTGTTTGTAATGGCTATCATTAACTTATCATGGAGGCCATATTATGTACTACACTGTATTATTGTTTTTATTGTTATTCAGTTATAGTTGTCCCATCTTTTTCCTCATTGTTTTTCCCAACCCACTCCCCAATAGTCAATTCCCACCAGATTGTCTGTACCCATGAGTCCTCTATTCATGTACCTTGACTTGCCCTTTCCCCTTCTTTCTCCCATTACTCCCTGCCCCCTTCCCTTCTGATCACTGTCTGTTTGTTCTTTATTTCCATGTCTCTGGCTCCATTTTGCTCATTTGTTTGTTTTGTTGATTAGGTTCCATTTACAGGTGAGATCATATGGTATTTGTCTTTCACTACAAAGGGTAGAAGTTCCTTCTTTATTTTTGCTGCATAGTGTTCCATTATGTAAATGTATCACAGTTTTTTGATCCACTCATTTACTGTTGGGTACTTAGGCTGTTTCCAGAACTTGGCTATTGTAAATAATGTTGCTATGAACATTGGGGTGCATAGGTTCTTTTGAATTGGTGTTTCACGATTCTTAGGGTATAATCCCAAAAGAGGGATCAATGGATCAAAAGGCAGTTCCATCTTTAGTTTTTTGAAGAATTTCCATACTATTTCCCACAGGGGCTGCACCAGTCTGCATTCCCTTAGTGTACTAAGGTTCCCTTTTCTCCACAGCCTCGTCAGCACTTGTTGTTTGCTGGTTTGTTTATGATGGCCATTCTGACTGGTGTGAAATGGTATCTCATTTTGGTTTTATTTTGCATCTCTCTGGTAGGTAGTGATATTGAGCATTTTTTCATTTGTCTATGTGCCTTCTAGATGTTTTCCTTGGAGAAGTGCCTATTCAAGTCCTTAGCCCATTTCTTAATTTTTTTTCTTCCTGGAGTGGAGTCGTGTGAATTCTTTATATATTTTGGAGATCAAGCCCTTGTCAGAAGTATCATTAGCAAATATGTTTTCCCATATATTTGCTAATGACACTTTAGTTCCCTTTTCATTTTGTTGATGTTTTCTTTAGCCATGAAGAAGCTTTTAAATTTAATGGGTAGATCTTCCAGACAATTAGCAATCAGCACATGGTGGTGCTGAACTACACATCAGATCCAATGGACCTAACTAATATATATATATATATATATATATATATATATATATAAACTTTCACCCCCCAAAAGCAAGATATACATTTTTTTCAAATGCATATGTACCATACTTTAAATTGGACCTTTTACTTTTGTTGCTGTGTATGGAAATATCTAGAATATATGTAATACTCGATAATATTTAATTCATGTTTTTGATTAATATAGTATTATAGTTCTTAAAATTTAAGTTGTAAGTATTGTATCATAGTATTATAATTTTTGAAATTTGAATTATTAAAATTAAAATTTATATTGAAACAATTTATTTTAGCATAAATATATGATAGGTTATATTAGAACTATTTCTCAACTGTGTATAATATATAACTTGCTCCCAACTTAGCTAAATGTTACATAAGCTGATACAATAAAAAATTACCCTTATAGGATATTAATTAGTATTCATGTTGTTTTAATTTTACTTTCAAATACATATCTATATGTTTTTGTAATATATTCTTAAGAAATTGTTTCAGAAAGAGTAATTAGAAGTGTATGTTCCCAAGCCATTTTTACTCAGTAGCAGGACAAATTATCTTTTTACAAGCTATATGGTACAGTGTTTTCTTCTGTTTTGTTCTCTTCTTTACGCTAATAGTTTATATTGAGATGCTAAGATAACACTGTCCATTTATGAATCCAGTGTTTGTTGTTACAAAGAGCTATCTGTTATAAACTCCATGCATCCATCATTGTGCCTTGCATGTAATAGGACAAATAAATGTAGGATTAGATGAATTGATGAATGCCTTTGAATCTAAGTTTTCTGACTTACTGACTTTTCCCAATTATTTCCAAATGCATTATGTTTATTTTGCAGGAGTATAGTTTCACACTTATTAACAGCCATTTCCTCCACTATACATTTCCCCAAATATAATGAAGTTATGAGGTGCAGCTTGTATGAGGCACTGATTGACATATGGTTCTGTCTCCAGGCTTGTCAGAGAACGCAGGAGATGGTGGAGGCAGTGAGCACCCTACTGAGAACAAAGGTACTAAATTCTCCAAGGTCAAGTTTTTAAAAATCTTGCTCCTTGTTCTAATATGCCTTTCTGCCTCTGGTTATGAGAGAGGGTAAAATGTTACATAGATCTACCACAAGAAATAAAAAAATTACAAAAAAGCAAAGTGAGTTGATATTCTATAGTACTTAACAGCTGAAGATTTGTCAGCAGGCATAGACTTGAAGAGGCAGAAGAAATGAGTGAGGCTGTGTGTCCTCCTTCCTCTTACCCCCTAGGAAATGAGTAACAGCTGGCAGTTATTATAATCAAACATAAATACGAATTATGAAATCAGACTGAGATGGCATTAAGGGAGTTCTCCAACTGATAAGCAGAAAGGGAAAAAACAGAACAAAGGCAATACTAGTTACTGAAATATTAAACCTTTTCATATTTATAGTTGGTGTTCATGAGAAATTAATTTTTATATGTTTGATTGTTCTTATTAAACTTTCTTTTTTAAAAAGATTTTATTTATTTGTTTTTAAAGGGGAATGGAGAGAGAAAGATAGGAAGAGAAACATCAGTGCGTGGTTGCCTCTTGTATGCCCCCCACTGGGGACTTGACCTGCAACCCAGGCATGTGCCCTGACCAGGAATCAAACCAGTGACCCCTTGCTTCACAGGCCAGCACTCAATCCTCTAAGCCACACAAGCCAGGGCTGGTTGTTCTTATTAGACTTTCTGATTTGCGTGTGTGTGTTTTTTAATTACACTGAGCAACTGATGAATTCCATCACTTGAACACTTTCTTTTTTCTTTTTCAGTCCATTTATCACAGTGAATCAGTAATTCTCAAAGGACAAATTTTTTAGCTATACTATGACAGATTTTGACATGGGAAAAAATGTATTGACCTCATAGAAATCAGTAAAAGTGCTAATGTGTTTTCTTTCATATAAAGAGATATTGATACTAGTAAAACAGTTCAAATATTAAGTGTTGAGCTACAAGGTTTAAAAAATGTTTTAATTTTTAAAACAATAATTAAATCTGATTTTGTTATTCTCTAGTTCAGTCTATTTTTGAACAAAAATGTCAAAATATTTCTGTAGTTACATTTTTACTTAATGGAACAAATTTTTATAGCATGATTTCTCTATACTTTGCACTAAATCCACCAGCCTTTTATTTTGCTTATGCCCTCAAACGTACCAAATGTAAATTTTTTTAAGTCCTTGTCCAAGATTTGGACTGAAAGAAATCTTTAAGCACATTTTCAGCTAAGATACTTTGTGCCTCGAAGGAAAAATGTCAACACACAAAGGATGGTACTTTGGAACCAAGAAGTCTAACCTTTTGTTATCCCTACCGCCTATCGCCCAAAGCAGTTTCTAACAGATTAGGAGTAATTGATAATGAACCCAGAGGGATTTGTGTGATAGAACTCTGTTGAAGAAAATGTATTAACACATCAATTTATGAGTATAGGCAGTGTATTTGAGATGTTTGTTTATACCTTACAAGCATATTAACGAGTTAATTTAGTATCATTTTTGAGTGAAATAAGCAGTTTGACCACATTCAAGATCAATTATATTCACAAACTAGATTTCCATCTCTGTGTATTGGCAGCATGTCAGCATTGAAACAAGACAACTGGAACATTATTGAAGTCTTTTCTACATGGAAGCATTTCACAAAAGCAAGAGGAGGCTGTTCTAGCCAACAGAATTAAGTTAAATATTAAATTGTCACTCTTAAGTGTACTTCTGACCTAGAGTTTCAGAGTTGGCAAAATTAAGAATAACACTTGATAAAAAGACTAAAGTTCAATTTTAAGTATTTTTAATGATATGTAAACAAAGGCAACAAGTAAAGGAAAGAGATAATAATTACAGAACATTATAATTTACTGAGGTCAAATATTTAGTTTCCCAAGGACAGTGTTTTCTTTACACACCCTACAGAAGCTAATACACCTTACTCTCTGGATAATAGAAATTATTGTCTATGTGTACTTTCTTGCACCTTACTGACAAATATATAGTAAAATGACCTAAGGCCCAATCTGAAGCATTGCTATACCATTGGCAGAAGACAATGCTATTAATGGTACAGAATTTTCTTAATACTGAAACAGAAGCAAAGCAATTTTTTAGAATACAACCAGCGAAATTATAAGCAAAAGAAATAAAATTAAAAAGCTGTATATGACATGAACGTGTCTTTTCTAATGTTCAAATAGAATAGGCACAGATATTTCTGGGCCCATCCTTCATCGAGTGTTCTCTGAATAGCAACATGGATATGATTTGTCTATACACACACAGACCCACTTCTAGTTTTGCCTCTTAAGGTAGAGAAACATAGTGAGAGTGACAATATAATAACATAATTAAAGGAGAGCTATTTGGGAGCTAGAAGAAATAAGACCAGAGGAATTAAGGATGAAACTTCTTTTTACATTGTTTTTCTGTTGTTCAAGCACAGTTGTCTCCATTTTCTCCCCAACACTCCCCTCCACCGCAGCCATCCCCACCTCCCACCCTTGATCCCAGCCCGTCTTAGTGTCATCCATGTGTCCTTCATACATGTTCCTGAAAACCCCTCCTCCTTTCCCCCTTTATCCCCTCCCACCTCCCCTCTGTCTACTGTCGGTTTTTTCTCAATTTCACTGTCTCTGTTTATATTTTGCCTTCTTGTTTGTTTTGCTCATTAGGTTCTACTTATAGGTGAAATCATAAGGTATTTGTCTTTCACTGCCTGGTTTATTTTGCTTAGCATAATGCTCTCCAGATTCATCCATGCTGTTGCAAAGGGTAGGAGCTCCTTTCTTTCTGCTGCATAGAATTCCACTGTGTAAATGTACTATACTTTTTTGATCCATTCATTTACTGATGGGCACTGAGGTTGCTTCCAGCACTTGACCATTGTAAATTGTGCTGCTATGAACATTGGGGTGCATAGGTTCTTTTGCGTTGGTGTTTCAGGGTTCTTAGGGTATAATCCCAGCAGTGGAATTGTTGGGTCAAAAGGCAGTTCCATGTTTAGTTTTCTGAGGAAATTCCATACTGTTTTTTACCTTGGCTGTACCAGTCTGCATTCCCATCAACAGTGCACTACAGTTCCATTTTCTCCATATCGTCTCCAACACTGGTTGTTTGTTGATTTGTTTATGATGGCCATTCTGACTGGTGTGAAGTGGTATCTCATTATGGGTTCAGTTTGCATCTCTCTGATGATTAGTGATACTGAACATCTTTTCATATGTCTCTGGGCCCTTTGTATGTTTTCCTTGGAGAAATGTCTGTTCAAGTCGTTTGCCCATTTTTTATTTGGTTTGTTTGTCTTCCTGGAGTGGAGTCATGTGAGTTCTTTTTATATATTTTGGAGATCAAACCTGTGTCTGAGGTGCCATTGACAGATATGTTTTTCCATATAGTTGGTTCTCTTTTCATTTTAATGTTGCTTTCATTAAGTGTGCCAAGGAGGTAAAAGACCTGTACTCAGAAAACTATGCAACACTGAAGAAAGAAATCAAGGAAGACACAAACAAATAGAAGCAGGTACCATGTTCATGAATTGGAAGAATTAACATCATCAAAATATCCATACTACCCAAAGCAATTTACAGATTCAACGCAAACCTATTTAAGTACCAATGGCATATTTCACAGATATAGAACAAATATTTCAAAAATTTATATGGAACCATAAATGACACCAAGTAGCCAAAGCAATTTTGAGAAAGAAGAACAAAGTAGGAGGGATCACAATACCTGATATCAAACTGTACTATAAGGCCACTGGAATTGAAACAGGCTGGTACTGGTATAAGAACAGACACATAGACCAACAGAAGAGAATAGAGATCCCAGTATTAAACCCAAGTCTCTATGGTCAATTATTATTTGACAAAGGAGGCAGCAGCATAAAATGGAATAAAAATAGCCTCTTCAACAAATAGTATTGGGAGATCTGCAGAGTTACATGCAAATAAATGAAATTTGATCATCAATTCACACCATACACAAATATAAATTCAAGGTGGATAAAACACTTAAACATAAGTCATGACACAATAAAAGTCCTAGAGGAGAACATAGGCAGGAAAATGTCAGATATTCCATGTAGCAATATTTTCACCAATATGTCTGCTAGAGCAAGGGATATAAAGGAAAGAATAAACAAATGGAATCTCATCAAAATAAAAAGCTCTGCACAACCAAAGGATGAAACTTTTAACAGAATATATTTGTTCTTTTCTTTCATGGTTTTCCTCAGTGTGACCAGTACCTTCACTGTCTCTTCCTCACCCCCATTGTTGTGACCAACTAAAAAGTATGTAAATTACATGTCATCTGTTTCATTGTCAATTCACTACTAACTATTGCTGATAGATAAGTTTTACAGAAATAGCTAATGTTTTCAAGATATACTAATTATGAAAAATAACATACTTCAGGAAGAACAACTCATGCAGCCACAAATAATTATCTAGTATTTTCAAAACCACAGATTTTACACAAAACAATTCCCAAATTAATTTTATATTGCATATGAAATATTTGATGTGAATGCAAACTAGAGAGAATGTTGGAATAGTGATGAAACATAATTCAATAAACAATGCACATAATGGAGCAGCATGTAATACAGAAGATGTGCACATTGAGATAAACCACCCTACACATCATCAAATAAGTGAAAGTTCTCTTCTTGACAACCTTTATTTTATTTTCCATAGAAGGTATGTGTGAATCATAAATGATTAGATTTACTTTGGCAATTTACAATGATGTTTTGAAGGTCAGAGCTCCTTCTCTGCCTGAACATTCACTTTATCCAAATAAAATGAAGCCTAACAAGTCATCCCTTCCTTTCCCAGCAAATGAACAGACATCTAAACCCCTCATCAAATTGCTTATGCTCTACAAATGTGTAACAAGCACTTCCCTCCACCACACCCCCATCAGTCATTTCTCATAAACCTCTGGTAAGAATTTGAATTTCTAATTTGCTTAAGGAAATGTCTTGAGCATCTAATTACACTTAAGTCTTATTAGGAGACAGTCTTTCTACACTCACTTGTACTGTTGCCTGACCCAGACATCATTTAGATTCCAAGTAAATTGCAGTCAGCATTCGGCCTCAGCTGGTTTCCTGACAGCGATGATGACTCTTATTTCACCTTGGAGTCTACTCTGCAGAGCAGTCCTTATTTGAATTAAGAAATCTAGCAAAATAAAGACTAGTGCAAGAATATTAAAAAGAGCACAAACAATGTGTAGAGAATAGATTTCCATAAGAAAGCTAAGGGCACGACACAGCTGACACCTATTAAGAGACGGTGGCTTTATACAAACAGGATGACTTAGAGAGCCAAGGCAGATGTTTTATAACTCTTGATTCTGAAGTGCATAATTAATAATTATATTCACTTTGACCCAGCCACTTCTCATTATAAAATTAATTTATTTTAACTTAAGTTCTGTTTTCATTTCTCATGCTAAAAGACATAGCTGAAGTAGGGATATGCTCTTTTTTTTTTTCAGTAAAATACAGTTAGGAAAAATACATTCGTTTTCTAAAATGTGTTTAGAATTGTTAAAACTTTATTAGGAAAAAAATTTTTGGTCATTTCAATAGATAATCTTAACAAAAGACCTCAAAAAAGCATAAATCTGGTTACATCAGAAAACACTTCAAATAATATACCTAGAATACGTTAGTGAATTATGATAACCAAAATACACATTTTGTTAAAGGTTTTCCTTATCCAGAAATAAAGGTAAATGCAAACATTTTAAAATGTGTTTCTGAACTAACTCTTTAGCATAGGAGAATGGGAACTTTAGAAGTTATTGCCACAAATATGTCACAGATTGCCTAAGTGCATATTGGCTATTTTCATAATGCTGTGCTAAAAGTTTCACATTAACAACAAGAGCAAAAATAAACATTAACACATTGCATAGTTACAATATTTCAGGCATGGTGTTCAACACTTTGCATGCATTCTATAACTGAATCTCACAATAACTGAACAGGGTTGCTACTAAAGACCCTCATTTTATAAATGAGAAAAGTCATCCTTGCTCACAGAAATAGTAGACATCTGAATTTCTGTGTAAGATGCTATTAAAACTTTTTCTAAGACATTGTATAATATCTAATTTCTAACTATTTCTGAGATCAATAAAATATCCAGTTACTGCATATTATGACATACAGCTTGGGGTTTTCACATTAATAAAAATATGTTTTCTTTACAGAATTCAAAATTTTTGGCAGTTTAAAATAACTATGGTTGTATAATTTACACCTCAAAGATTTTCATACTTTCCAGTGGAGCTCTTTTTGTATTCCATGATGATTACTAAGGTTTCTCATGACCCACAAAAACTGTTATTTTAACTCGCTACAGTCTTAGAGTTTTCTATGAGCCTCAGTGCACATGTTCTATAGAGTTTGACACAGTGGGAAAATAGAATGTCTTAAATAATTTTTGATGAGTTTGGAATATGCTAATGTGAAAGTCAGATTATTTCTTACTTATACATATTTTTTTGGTTTCAGTACTTCAGTGTAATTTTTTAAATTTATAACTTTGAAGAAAAACTGCCAAAACCTTATCAACTAGTTCAGCTACTAGGAATGGCACTAATTGTACACTGTAATAAATTTGTCTAAAATAAAATTTGTCTTACATTCTAAACTTCAAAATTTTTATTGAGAATAATTTCTGATTGATGTATGGTATCTACTTTTTAAAATATAAATATACAGATTTGAAGAGAGATACTATCACTGTGAGGTAGAAGTGAAGGGATTTTGGTATAACCCCACCTAATTTAACCCAGATTGAGGTGTCATTTTAGTAATTTACATAATAAATTTTTGTTGTAAATTAAACTTGTAACTCTAGTCTTAAAATTTTCTTTAAAAAGCACTGAAAAACTCGCTTACTCTATCAAAAATGGCTGAAGTCACTTGCCTCATAGAATTAAAGTTTCTGAAGCATTGCTTATGGAAAAGCCCACATAAAATACATCACTAGGTAATTAAATTGAATTACTTTGGCTTCACTTTTTGCTAACAGAGCAAAATTTCTTAGCCCTGCCATATCCTAATATGTATTAAAGGAAAAAAACCCTTCATAACTATTCTTTATATTGTGAAATCAAAGATGAGTTGTTTTTAAAATCAAATCCATTTGATATGCCTTATAGTTTTTATAGTGGTTCCCCAAAGGTCAGTTTTGGTAATAATTTTCTTAAGGAATGTGCTCAAGTACTAACTTTTTTGCTCTTATTTGTTTCAAATGAATCTTTACCTTTTTTCATGCTCTGTTTCATCCAGCTATAAATTCTCATGCAGGGTAATATACCAACAAATCAGTTTAAAAAGGTTGGCCCAATTTTCTGATGAGTCTTCAGGGTAAATTCTCTGTTCCTAATGAAAGGCTATGTAACTGAAAAATTACTGCCTAACAATTTTAATGAAACCACATAGTTCATACAAAAAAGAAAAAAATTAAATAAATTTCAAGTAGAGAATTCTTTTAATTGGCTTCAGAAAATATCTCACTAATATTTTAGCTAAAGAAAAAGCAATTATAAAATTTTCTCAAAAATGTGCAAAACTATGCAACATCACATTCTTAATTCTAAAAAGACATTTTGTTAAAACCAAAGAAACACCATCTCCCCCTCTTTTTTAATATAATACTATTTAGTGTGGAAGAAAAAAGCAAATGTAAACATTGGAACTTGAACAACAAATCTAATACTTACAGCTAAGCCTACATGTAATTACACATTTATCTGGTGCTTAAAATTAAGCTATATTGTGCTCCCATTAGACATAGTCTCACAAAAATTTACTTAAGACAAAGTCACTGAGCAAACCACAAAAAGTCAAACATCTCTATCCCTCTTATTAAATTAGTGACTACTATTTCTTTACCTTCTATATCTTCATCCTTATGCTCCCTATAGCTGATAAGATTTATTGATATGACAAATCACAAAATTGTCCCCACTTCCTGATGACACCCAATTGAAATCCTCCTACACTCCTTTAGACCTCTTGCCAAATTACTCATCTAATACCCCAATTGTACAAATGCTTTCTGACACCCTCTTATTGAGACATACCAGGGCTCCCATGGTGAGTATTTTTCTTGATCCAACCAATACTAAATCCAACTTGCAATCCAGCTACAAGTGTGCTCCTTATGACTTTGGTCAAAGGAACCAAAGCAGACAACTAGATCTTCAAATTAATTTTTAAATATCTCAGTAGAATGAGCATAAAGTGCAGCTAAAATCTTCAAAATCTCAAATCAGGGATTGCTTTTCATCTAGCATAATTAAGCTCTACTCTAATATATACCCTTTTTTTTTTCTTAGAGAATAAGGTGATTCATTGCCTTGCATTACTTCTTGTTTGAAGGCCTTTATTAGAACTTCTCAGTTTTCGCTACCATAGGCTCAAAAAAACCAATTACTTAAGCTTTTGTTTAATAATCACTAACTAATAGTTTTACCATTTTAATGGATCTTCTTTGACAATTTTAAGTTACCTCAGAGGTATTGCAAGACTGTCTAATCTAACCAAAAACATAAAAGAGAAACATGAGTCATAATTTAGTTTGTTTTTAATATAATTTATGCATATAGTGTTTATATTAATATAATAGTTTTAAGAATAAAAGATCATCTTCTGTCCTTTTTTTTACTTATTTAAAAATCCTTACCTGAGGACATTTTTTCATTGCTTTTAGAGACAGGAAGGGAGAGAGAGAGAGACATTAAGGTGAGAGAGAAACATCTATTGGTTTCCTCTTTTATGCACCCCTACTGAGGATTGAACTCACAACCTAGGTATGTGTCCTGACCAGGAACTGAACCTGCAACATTTTGTATGTAAGAGATGATGCTCCAACAAAGCCATACCAGCCAGGGCTATCTTTTGTTTTAAAATATATTATTTTATGAAGTATAGGTCTAGTTGCTTGATTACAGAGAAATCAAGTCTTTTTCATTTTTATATATATTTATAAAAATGAATTCTCAATCCCTGTCTCTGGCACCTACATCTGCTTACAGACTGTCTCCTTACCAAATTTTGTTATTATATGCTAGCTGACAGTCTTAAGTGATATTCAAACTGTTTGTTTAAGACTCCTTGGCAATAGGAGGTTATTAGTTATTGTATAAAATGGCCTTGGAGATTCCATCCCCCCCTAAAGCCCCCAATCTAGTTTTTAAGAGCAGATATAAATGTATATATTTTGTTATTGTCTCCTTGGCATATTTTTCAGTTTCTTCACAACATTAAAAAGTCAAAATAATATAACATAAAACAAAGCCTCCTGCTAAGGAGACTTCAAGAAATCTAAAAACTTTGTATGCTTTGGCTTACAATCTCCACTTCTGATAATCTACTATAGAAAAGCAATATAAAATTACAACATCATATTCTCTGCAAAAATTAGAGATTAAAATAGTAAATGATTAGGGGCCCTGGCTGGCATAGCTCAGTGGATTGAGCGTGGGCTGCAAACCAAAGTGTTGCAGGTTTGATTCCCAGTCAGGGTACATGCCTGGGTTTCAGGCCATGACCCCCAGCAACCGCACATTGATGTTTCTCTATCTCTCTCTCTCTCTCTCTCTCTCTCTCTCTTTCTCCCTCCCTTCCCTCTCTAAAAATACATAAATAAAATCTTTAAAAAAGTAGTAAATGATTAGTACTAGATAAGCATTATGCTTTTACATAACTCATACAACTCTTAGGCATTAAGAGTTATGTTGGGAACCACCCTCCCTGGTTTCAGAAGCTGGTTTTGTAACTGCCCCCCATGACTAAGGCTGAGTGAGCAATCTTCAGACCAGAAGCCATTAAGAAGACAAAACTTACCTCCCTGGTAGGAGTGCCACTACTGCTCCTTTTTCTTCACCCTGCCTGGCCCCCAGTGCTTGGTCAGTTAGCCAATGATGGGTAAGATTCCCCAAGGGGGGAACAACCTAAGACAGGCACAATCACGTGGAGGCCCTCAAGGAATGACTTGGGTGCTATGGAGAAAGGGGGTGATAGATCCCTCAGCTTTGACGTAGCCTGAGTCCGCATTCTGTCTTCGAGAATTCTCCTAATTTCTTGGCTGCCTTACACCCCCTGCCTGGCTTAAGCTTGAAACAATGACAGAGGTGGTGCAGCCCTGTGCTGGAGAGGGCGGGTTCCCCAGGCAATCAGGCCTAAGAGAGTATCTGTAAAATCCTATGAAACCTGCTTAGTTTAGATATGCTCTCAATTAAATGATAAGGGTCCAGTAAAGAAGTTTGTTCCTACGGGCTAGGAACCAAAGTGTCCCAGGTTCGATTCCCAGCCAGGGTACATTCCTGGGTTGCAGGCCATAACCCCCAGCAACCGCATATTGATGTGTCTCTCTCTCTCTCTCTATCTCCCTCCCTTCCCTCCCTAAAAATAAATAAATAAATAAAATCTTTAAAAAAAAAAAGAAGTTTGTTCCTCAAAGTTATATGGCTCTTTAGCTATTTGACTCAAAATAGGCCCTCAGAGTTCTTTGTATGTTATCTATTCTTTGATTCTTACTGCCTGACAATGATTAATGAGGTTTACCTGTATTCCTGTGCAAAACAAACCTAATAAAAGCCCATTGAGGAAAAGGCTCTCAGCCCTTCTCCTCTGAGAGATCATCCACCTTTCCTCCCCAAGCAGATCATGTCTTGGTAGACTTATTCTCATCAGTGGTGGTGGGGGCGGGGGGGGGGGGGGGGCGGGCCCTGCGGGTGGAGTCTCCCCACAGAGTTAAGAACAAGATTTTCTACAATCATAAATATGTAAAACAAAGAAAAATAGGCATAGAAAAATAAGAAATAGGTCAGAAACATATTTACAAGGTTATATTGTTTGTTCTAAATAATCAATAGCATCATAATATTTTTCTTTACACATTTCTCTATATTTTATAAAATATCAATATTCACTGAATTTTATTTTTATGGGAATATATTTTAGACTAAAGTTTTTATTTTAATTTTAATATATGCCACTTTAAGTTGATTTGTGCATTTAAAATGTAAAATAATTTGACAATCTAAATTAATTAGTATATTTTTGAAAAATTAGACAAAAGATACATATAGACATATGACCTAGAAACATTTTTAAATGGAGTCTCAACTATGATTAATTCACAATTAAAGAATAGTTTATGGTTCAAGATGAACTCAAGTAAAACAGGTATATACAAGTAGAAGCTACAATGTCTGCCTTTGTTATTATTTCTGTAGTTTTTTCTATAATATATGTTAAAATTATTGTAAATTGTTCTTATTTTTATAAAGTATTGCTACTAGAACTGTAAAGTTTATATTACATGTGGATCTTGCATGAAGTAACAAAAACTGATTTTGGATTACTAAAGAAAAAAATAGTTTATTCAAAGAAGTTTGTATATATGATAGAATTGATAGGGAATTTGCAGATAAGTTTTGGAAAATGGCCAGAAATTGTTTGGGCTAAAAAGCAGGAAATACTGTCTGGAATGCATGACAGCCTTATGAGAATACTGCTGCTACTACTGCCGCCTGTATTGTGATGTCAGCCTGCAGCTGTGTGTTCCTGACCATTAGCGGAAAGAAAGAACTGGCCTCTTCAGCCACCTAGGGTAGCTAAACAGGAGACTTAAACCTTCATGCATTTCCCTTCAAACAACACAAAAGTAAAAGATGTTCTCTACAAAGGTGTATTACATTACACTTTTGTATTACTATCTTCACAGTCACTCAACATAAAAACCAAAAGTTCAGCCTTAAATATGTACTCTTTCATCTCACTCATTCACTGTATTCCCATGTCTTATCAAGTTTAAATGTTTTTAACATCAATGTCCTGTTGAGTTCTGAATATCTCTGCCTTAATATGTGCCCTCAGTAATACTTACCAGAACTGTTGAAATAATATCCGCATTTCCTTTCATGAGAGATGTTAAGAATATACATCAGGCCTGAACTGTTTTTCAAGTAATTATATTTCTTTGACATATAAAGGAAAAAGCAAAGGAAGTAGAAGAAAAATTGACAAAAGCCAATGATTTATCAAGTCAGCTTCAGAAATTGACAGATTAGGGTGAAAACAATAAATAGGAGGAAAACATCTGAATCAATGAGCTTGACTTAGTAAATATTGTTTAAGTTTTCTATTGCTTTTGTAACAAGTTATCATAAAGTTAGTAGCTTAAACAATACAAATTTATTATCTGATAGTCTGTAGATCTGAAGTGGGGCACAGTCCTCAATGAGCTAAAAATCAAGGTGCTAAAGAGGCTACGTTCAATTCTGGAGGCTCTAGGGAAGAATCTGCTTTGCTTTGTCTAGCTTCTCCGAGGCTGCTCATATTCCTCAACTCTGTCTTCCTTGTGATGTCTTCCAAACCAGCAAAAAAAAATCACATCTGCTACGAGCTTTTCAATTGTCCCATCTCTCTTCCTGACCACAGCTGGGAGAGTTTTTCTGTGTTTAAGGAGTCATATGTTTAGATTAGGAACTCCCAGATAGATTAGAATAATCTTCCCATTTTGTGGACCTTAACTTTAATTATATCTGCAAATTCCTTTTTATCATGTTAAGTTAACATATTCACAGATTCTAGAGATGAGGGCATGGACATCTTTTGAGGACCTTATTTTGCCTGTACAGATATAGTTAGATTTTGAATCTCCAAGAACAAGAAGAGACATTGCTTTCAAACCCATGTGGAATGTACACACACACACACACACACACACACACACAATGGGCATAAAGGTAACACCGACAAATACCAAAATGTAGATATAATGCAGATCATTCTGTCTGAGTACAACAGAATAAAATTAGATATAATAAAAAATAGCTAATATATTTATAGATCTGGAAATTCATAAGCCCTGTGATATTCGGATGGATTGGAAAGTATGTTGTAAGGGATATTACAACCTAATCATAAGTACATAACATTGAGAACACAGTGCATCAAAAGCTTGGCAGAACTAAAGTGATACTCGAAGGAACAAACATTCCTTATCCTTATTTATAATCAAATACAAAGACTAAAAATAAATGAGATAATTTATCTTCTAAAAAAAACCTAGAGAAAGGACAACAAAATAAAAAAAAATAACAATACAATTTGAAGAAAAAAAACAAATAGATTAATTGGTAAAAACAATTATTGATTCATGGGAAGATTTAGGTAGATGATGCTTCCTTGTTTATGATGCACAGAGAGAGAGGGAGACCCAATCCCACTTCCTGTTTCCTCTCTGACCTAATTTCTCACTAACTCTCCCTCTCTAATTTAATTCTCCTGTGCACCAACAACAATACTCTTTGTTGTTCTTGGAAAATTCCATCCATGTTCTGCTTCAGAACTTTATACCTGCTTATCCTTCACCTGAAAACTTTTTCACCAGACACCCACATGAAGAATCAATGTAGCTGTTTATTTATTTTCATTATAATCTCTGCTGATGGCACAATTTAACGTTGAAACCATTTCTCCTTCCTATCCCTATTTTTAAATATGTTTTCCTCTGTAATTTTCTGCCATCATTGGAGATACTATGTTGTTTAATATTCACTGCCCTCTGCTAGTCTATAAATCCTAATAAAGCTCAATATTTTACTTAGTTTCTTCATTTTACTCCAATAACTGAAAAGTGAATATATAATACATAATAAGTACCAATGAATAGTTGTTTAAAAATACAAAAATGAACAGGAAAAAACAATTTAAAAAAGAGCTATAGATATATGAAAGATAAAAATTATAAAAAAGTTTACAACTTTATAGGAATATGAGTTTAAATCGAGATGAAATTTTATTATTCTTCATGAAAATATAAGAATGATATTTTAAACATTTAGTACCTACAGAATAACACCACAAGAAAAACAACTGACCTTAATATTTTATTTTTATTTTTATTATAGGTGACATAAAATGTATTAGTTTCAGGTATATGACATCATAATTCAATATTTGTCTACCTTATGAAGTAATTGCCATAAGTCTACTAACAGTGTAACACTGTACAGTTGTTATGATAGTGTTGACTATATTCACCATTGCATTCCTGTGACTTATTTTATAACCGAAAGCTTGTAATTCTTAATCTTCTTCCCCCTTTTTCATCCCCTGTACCCTTCTCTCTGACAACCATCATTTTGCTCTGTGTACAAGTTTGTGTCTGTTTTGTTTTGTTTGTTCATTTCTTTTTTGATTCCTCAAATGAGAAAAATATATGGTTTTCTTTTCTGATTTATTTTACTTAACATAATACTCTCTAGATCATCAGTGTTGTTGCATATGGAAAGATTTTGTTCTTTTCATGGCTGCATAATATTTCTATATGTAATCTTATATATAACATGTATATAATCTTTATCTATTTATCTATCAATTAACACATTGGTTGCCTCCATATTCTAGTACTATGCTGCACTGAACATAGGGGTGCACATATCTCTTTGAATTATTGTTTTTGTTTTCTTCAGAAGTAGAATTTTTAGATCATAATATAGTTCTATTTTTAATTTTTTTGAGCAAATTGCCATACTGTTTTCCATAGTGGTCACACCAATCTACAACCCCATTAACAATGCACAGGGGTTCCCTTCTCTCCACATCCTCATCCACACTTGTTATTTGTTGCAATTTTGGTAATAGTTAATATGACAGGTGTGAGGCAATATCTCACTGTGTTTTGATTTGGCTTTTCTGGTGATTAATCATGTTGATTGTCTTTTCATGCACCCATTGGCCATCTGTATGTCTTCTTTGATAAAATGTCTATTCAGGTTCTTTGTCCATTTTTTTAATCTTTTATTTTTTTATTGTTGTTCAAGTACAATTGTCTTGATTTTCCCCCAGCAAGCTCCCCCACACCACCTTTCCCTGCCTTCCACCCTCAAATCAAACTCCCCTTGGCTTTGTCCATAGGTTCTTGCCTATTTTTTTAATTGGATTTTTGGTTATTTGTTTTGATGTTGGGTTATGAGTTCTTTATATATATTGAATTTCAATCCCTTATTGAAGACACCATTTGTAAATTTCTTCTCCCAACAAGATGTTGGGAATTAACATTGCCATTTCATCTTATTGATGGTTTTCTTCACTGTGCCAAAATCTTCTTGTTTAATATAGTCTTATGTTTATGTATGCTTTTGTTGCCTTTGCCTGAGGAGACATACCTAAAAAAATATTGCTAAGACTAATGCCAAAGAGTTTACTGCCTACATTTTCTTCTAGGGGTTTTATGGTTTCGAGTCTTAAATTTAAGGCTTTACCATTTTGAGATTATTTTTGTATATGGTTAAGAAGGTAGTCTAGTTTCATTTTTTGTGTATATATCTCCAGTTTTCCCAACACCATTAACTGAAGAAACTGTCTTTTCTGTATCGTACATTCTTGTTTCTTTGTCATAGATTCATTCACTATATCAGCATGGGTTTATTCCTAGGATCTTTATTTTGTTCCATTTCTAGCCTCTTTATTCTGTTTTTGTGCCAGTACCATTATCATTTTGATTGCTACAGCTTTATAGTATATTTTGAAATCAGAGAGCATAATAACTCCAGTGATAATCTTCTTTGGTCAGGATTACTTGGCTGATCTTAATTTATTTTTTATTGTGTTTTTTTTTTCCATTACCATTTATTCCCCTTACACTCCCTCCCCTCACAATCACTACATTGTTGTCCATGTCCATGAGTACTTTTTCCTTCTTGCTAAATCCTTCCACCCCTACCCTTTTTCCCTTAACTGTTATCCCACTCTTTATCAATAAGTCTATTTTGCTTGTTAGTTCAGTTTGTTCATTAGATTCCATATATGAATCAAAACATATGGCATTTGTCTTTCTCTGACTGACTTATTTCACTTAACATAATGTTCTCTAGATTCATCCATACAGTCACAAAGGGTAAAACTTTCTTCTTTTTTATGTCCCATTGTGTGAATGTCCCACAGTTGTTTTATCCACTAATCTTCTGATGGACACTTGGGCTGCTTCCATATCTTGGTAAATAACTCTGCAACAAATATAAGGGTGTTTTTGTTCTTTTGGATAACTGTTTTGAGCTCCTTTGGATATATTCCCAGAAGTGGGATCTCTCAGTCAAAAGGCAGATCCATTTTTAATTTTTTGAGGTATCTGGATACTGCTTTCCACATTGTTTGCAGAAGTCTACATTCCCACCAACAGCACAATAGGGTTCCCCTTTCTCCACACACTCGCCAGCACTTATTTGTTGATTTTTGATGATAGCCATTCTGACAGATGTGAGATGATATCTTATTGTGGTTTTAATTTCCATTTCTCTGCTGATTAGTAACATTGAGCATCTTTTCATATGTCTATTGACCATCTCTTTGTCTTCTCATAAACTGGCACTTTTGAAATGAAGTTATATCTTTAATTGCATAATGTTTCTTTTTCAAAGTGCATTGTTTGAGAGTTTTGAAGGTGACTTGAGTAATAGGGACTGAAAAGGCAGGAGTGAGGGCAAATGTTAAGAGTTGATACATAGCTAAATGCAGATATCTGGACTTTCCTGCAATATAAATGGTACACAGATTTAAGTTACTTTTACAAGATTAAGATGATTTAACCTTATAAAGCATCTAATTTGAATATATGATGATTCAACCACTAATAGTCATATGTAGAAATAAAATAGTTTTATTATGTGGTGATTTTTATGGTCTTTTTCTTGTATATGAACTGTTTTCTCTATATTCATTATATTTATTACTGTTTTTAGTAGTCATTTTTCTATTCGCCAGCTCTCCCATTTTTTTATAATAGCATCCAGATTTTCCTTTGGGGAACCGGTTTTCTTCCAGTTTTATTTATCTTCATGATTTTGATGGTATTAAAGCCCACCTAACTCCAAGGATAGGTCCCAATGGCATCATCCAATCAACATAATCTTATCCCTTTGCTGAAAGGTTGGTTTAGGAATGAATAGTAGCCTCAATAAAAAAAAGAGCTAACATTCCCTGGCCAAATTTAGGAGTTGATATCATGATAATGAGAGTTGAATCTTTCCTTTCTCCTTAATATTAACCAAAAAAACTTGTAGGTCTGGTTGTTAGTGGCAGCCATTCTCTACACAAACTAGGGAAGCCTGAAGCCTAAGCAACCCGGCATTGCAGAAAAAGTCACAGAAAAGAGAAGCTGGATTCCTACTTGGGTAATGTCTGCCACCAGACTTACCACTTGGCTTTTCAGTGACACAAATCTATTGCTCTTTCTCACTTTTAAAGCACAATTGAATTAGTTTATATTTCATAAAGACAAAGTGTGGGGTGTGTGTGTAAGAGAAAGAAAGATATAAAATGTGGACTTTGAAAAAATCAGGGGTTTTTTGTTTTAAATTGAGAGAGATTGTTACATATATCAATTCTTTCTCTTCTCTAGCATAGCCTGAACTCTTATTCTTCACATCAAATTAAAATACTCATTAGTTTTGCTTCCTTAACCAGTGGTTTTATTTCCTGAACCATAAAATACATTTAGGTATGAATATGTAGACACTTATTCAGTGCATTATTACAGATTAAGATAATTGGCTCTGTAATTGTAATGTTTCTCTTTAGAAAAATGGAATCAGAGCACTAATACTGCAATTTGTACATTGATCCCTTTATATCATTCTGTCAAACTTCTGGCCTTCAAAGGTTTCCTGAGTCTATTCTAATACAGCATAATTCAGTCATTTTGCTCTCTGCACCATTTGCAAGAATGTTCTCATTAATTGCTTTCTATTTCAACCACCATGCCTTAATTTAAAACCATGTCCTTTTCTTCAACACTTTTGCCATGGTGTTTTAAACTCTTTCTCAGGGAAAAAATAACAATCCCAGATCTTTGTTGAAGACATGATGAACTATTTCCATGAAGGCTCATTTACAAAAAACAACAAAGTTCTCTTATTAGAAACAAGGGAACAATCAATTCAGATGAAAAAAAAAAAAAAGAAGTGACCTAGGCCTACTCAACCGCAAGTGAACCTTCTCTATGGTTTAAAATTTGGTTAGCTTATTTCTGTTTGTTTTCTTTTTCATTTTTATGCCTCTATGCATTTGCAGCTGGACTGACTCTGGAAGGAACAATTTTTACCAGAGAGCTTTTTCTCATATTTCCAATCTGATTTCAACCTCTATGAGAAAGGTTAGGATAATCAAAAGAATGTTGAGTTTCTTATCTGGACTTCATCTTCAAACCCTGAAAGGCTTGACCATCACTAGTTTGTAATTTCCAGTATTCCCTTCTGGGCTAGAATATTTGTTATGATTTCAGTATCTCTGATCTTTCTCTCTGTCTCTGTCTTATTCTCTTTCTTCCTCTGTCTTTCAAAGATAAAATCTTTCCCGTTTTCCTCTCACATTGATTTGTTTATTTTCAGCTCTTTCATCTTTGAAAGGTTAACTTTGGAACCATGGCTACAGAAACATTGGAAAGTCAACCAGGAAAATATATTAGATAAAGATGTTAGTTAATTTTACGAGTTCTCTCTTTTTAGAAAAATATCAGTCCAACATTTAGCTATTTGCGTAGATATTACAATTAAGGCAGTATTAAATGCATATTTGTCACTATCAGGTATTTGTAGTCATTCACTTTATTGTGCCATGGATATAATTAAGAAGTTTTAAACTGACTAATTTTGTATATATTTTATTTCAAATGAAATAACTAAAAACATTATTTTTATAACATGGTATTTTATTACAGCAAGAAATTAGAGCCATTATTGGCTTCATTTCAATTTTTTTTGTTTTTTGGACAGAGAAATAGAGAAGAAAACTAGGGACATTTAGATACTATGAATGTAATTTACCATTTTACCAGAGAGTCTAAGATTTGGAGAAAAGGACTATATGGATATCAGACATGAATTGAGAACAAGCAAAGAGGATACTAGAAAAATAAGAGAAACTTCTGGTTATTCTCCATGATACTTTGATTCACTACACCCTTGTTTTCTCATGAAATAGTGATATTCAAAACTGTATTGAATGAGTTATAGATAGATCACTTATTATAAGAGATATTAAAATTAACAACAAAGCATGGGAAAACCCTTATGTCAGCTTTTTATTTAGCTAATTTTAATACTATACCTAAAGCATATTTAAAAGGCATGCTATAGGGGAGGCTTAGTTTATGAAATAAGAATTAGCCAACAAAGAAATTCGGAACTCTAGCTCTTACTGGCCTTCTGTGTTTTGGCAAATAAATTAATTCCTAACCCTTAACTTTCTGATCAGTTTTATGGAAAAATAGTATTTATTACATACAATTATTGTAAGAATTTACCCTAAAATATGTAGAATACTACTGAAGACAGTGCCTAAAAACAGACTAATATTTAACCATTAATGGGAGTAGTGTTAAAATTATTTGTTCATTTCCCTTTCCTTAAACTGAATATTAAGCTATTGCCCTGAAATTATTGATTTATAAGGTATTTATTTAATAATAACCTAAAATTATATTTATAAATTGTAATTGCCTTGCTAGAAGGAAACATTTTAGAATCTTATATTTAAGTAAGTACATTATTTTACCTACATATGCATGTTTTTTAAAGATTTTATTTATTTATTTTTAGAGAGGGGAAGAGAGGGAGATAGAGATGGAGCGAAACATCAGTGTGTGGTTGCCTCTCACATGCTCCCTACTAGGTACCTGGCCTGCAACTCAGGCATGTGTCCTGACTGGGAATGGAACCAGCAACCCTTTGGTTCTCAGGCCTATACTCAATCCGTTGAGGCACACCAGCCAGGACTACATATGCATATTTTTAAAGAGACAAAGAATAAAGTAAAAAATAAGAAAACAATGTGGCACTGGTAAATTAGACTATGGAGTCAGACACACTTGAGTCTACATTAAAACATATTTGCTTTTAGTTGATGACTCTATGCAACTTCCAACTTTTTATAGCTCCAGCTTCCTCAACTGCAAAATAAAGATAATGATGCCTAACTAATTGAGCAGCTTTGAAAGTTAAACAAAATGATGTTTAGCAGAGCTCCTGGAAGAAATTAACCATCAAAAGGGCTAATAATAATAATTAGTATGACCACCATTATTAATAAGATGGTGCTTTCTCAGTATTTTTAAGTCAAAAGATTGTCCCAGTAAAAAAACTAGCCTATTGGAAGTGAGGTGAAGCTTTCAAAAACCTGTAGATTTTCACAGGCGAAAGGATGCTGAGCTGACATTTTGCTACCATCATACTGGAAAACTTACATTCACATTTTTCATATATAATAAATAATGGATGAGCTAATTTTAAACATATGAACTATTTTTATGCTATATAACTCACCCCTCCTCACAATTCCAAAAGGAAGTTTTTAACTCCCTTAAGGTTATTGTCAATATGAAACTTATTTTAACCTGTAAAGCTCCTCTGTCTCCTGTTCCTTCCCCAGCTGCATTTAACCAGTTTTAACTGGTGTCAACTCTTCATGACCTCTAGTGAGGCAAATGGCTGGAGTTTCTGGCAGGTTCATTTGCACAGTAATGAGTTCTGTCTACCATTCTGCTAGGGACTGACGGGGAGAAGGAGATTACTTTCCACCACTCTCTATTAAATATGATTGACATGCCTGTATGATATCTGTCTTTCTTAAGAGCCCTCTCCATCCTCCCCTAAAAACAGTTCATGAGCACAAAGAAGTATATTTAAATGATGTTTGAAGCACCACTATCCTATTTTCACATATTTTTGTTTCACTTGTTATTGTATAAAATGACAGTTTTATTTAAAAGGAAAGATGATATACTGTGCATGACAAGAGAAGAAAACTTTTCACTAATAAAATAAATTAACTTAAAAAATACTTTATTAAGTCTCCTACAGCAAAGGAATTGCAGAGAAAAAGTAGAAATGTTTTCTTATTAGAAGTTTTCTTTAGCATGTTTAATTGTGTCATTGCATTTGATATTTCAAACATTGGCATTTATTATAGCTTCTTATTCTATACCTATTTATAATCTCTTATCTTTTCATTCAGCTCCCTATTTCATTCATATTCCCTATTTAATATTACTTTTGCCTTATGGTGCAATTGCTATAAACATCTCCTTTAGAAACATCTCTTAATACCTCAATGACACATAAAATTGCAACAACTCACAGAATAACTCTAATTGTATACCTTGATAAGAATGTATTTACCAGAAAATATTAAGAAACCTCAACATTAAACTATATTTTAATTCTTGTAAAAATACCTTTTAATCATACTTTTCCTATGACATTTTAGGCAACCAAATCATGTACATTTTATTTTAAGGTCCTATCACAAGAGTCCATTTTTAAACAAGATGGAAGGCTAATTCTATTTAATTGCAAGAAACTATGTGTCAGTCATAATGATATTCTTTTTTCCAATAATAAAATATGGCAAGCATATCTATTTTTAGATATTGAAATTCATTCTTGCTTATGTTTTATGATCTATGTTTCATGTCAAACTTCACAGTTTAATGTTTAAATGTGTCCAATCATAACATTATTAATGTTAAGTTCTGATGAACTAATAGCTTATAGTTGCCCACTAACTTTCAACTACATGAATCAGATCCCTGAATAATTAGCTTTCTCCATAGCACAACCAGGATATATCCATTTAGTTGTCATGAAGCTCTGTCTGTTGGTTTAAGTTTTGGGTGTAGCTCCAATTAGGATGACTTGAAGCATGAATTCCACTTTGTTATAACCTGGAAGTTCTCAATGTACTGGTATAAATTAACCACTTGACTAGAGCAATGTAGCCATGAAGGTGAGAATAGAGCAGAAATGTATTTACATTCACTCTACACTTATTTTCATCAAATCAGTGAGAAGGGGCAGGCAGCTGTAGAAGAAACAAGAATTGCTTCTATTTGGAGTTGCTAAACAGTTGTCTCACATCAACTGTTTATAATATATTACTGTACAGATTTGCTGCTGCAGAACAGCAAGGACTAAAGAAAGTAGATATCAGCTGTCAGTTCTAGCAAAAGAGTTGTTCTGTATATTCTATATATTAAAAACATAAAATCCTGCTTCTACACTGATGATTGCTTTATTAAAGTACAGAGAAAGAGCTGTTGGGGACCCTTCTGGTATTAGTATTATAATTTAATTTAACTCAGGGCACAGCAGGAAATTGATTAATGTTACAAAATACACATGTGATTTAATAGCATGAAAAGCAATTACTTCACCAATTACAGAAAGCCCAAAACAGTTGTGATTGACAGAGCACAAGAAATACATTGGAATTAAACAAGGTAATGTTGGGAAAAAAGACAGGAAGACATAATCTCTTGATTTTATTTATAGAGATACACATATTCTTTGTTTAATAACTTATAAAATTAAATAATAAAATCAAGATTCATAAGTATTTATGATATGTGATTTTATATTTGTGATGTTTTGGTGATCAGAGACCATATCCAAGTTGGAATGTATATTATCAATATTATCTAAAAATTATTCTAATGAAAAACATTCAACATACAATATAATGGAATTTAAAATGACCTGTTTAAGAAAAGCTGAAAATTTCCTTAAATATTAGAAATAAGGAAAAGACAATTAACTTTTAATTCTCTTTTTAAATTGTATTATTTAATTTGATAAATGAAAAGATAACAACTTTATTTGATAGCTCAAGAGACCATACATGAAGCCAATTTCCTCACTTCATTTTTTTACAAAGTACACTTTTTGGGGCCATGTGCCAATCACTAAGCATGACATATAGTTACACAAGGTACTCAGCAAATGCATGTTTAAAGAGTGATTATTGAATATGAACACTGTCTCAAATACAGTATTAATCACTTGACTTTGAATATTTCTGATCTGCATGGCCATTTATGTGAAATATAGAAATTCAGATCAGGGTAAATAATTTCAGATATTTTGTTTCCCAATACCAGACCATTTCTTTTGAGATGCAGATGTAAACATCATTTCAAATAATAAATGTTGTGCAATCTATACTGAAACTTTCAGAAACTTTGAGTCATATAACTCTCCTTATTATAAGTCCATGCTCAGAAAAAAAAAATGAACTTATTTCTCTACAAGTCTACTTATATGGAAAAGCTCTTTATATATATTGACCTCTGGGATTTTTTCCCCCATAGAATAATGATTTCTTACTATGCATTAGGTTCTATGAAATAAATATATTATTATATTACATTTTGAGTCAGGCAGGATGAAGATTTGAACCAAAGAAGCTGGGTTCACAGCTAGCCCTCCAGCCACTTTGCTATACTATTTTTAGCATGTGCCCTTCAATACTGTGGTTAGTTTGCCTTCCAAAAATCCACAAATATTTTTATAGATGCTACTCTTTTAAAGGAGCCCCCTTTCAATATGCACAGGTAATATATCTTTTAAAAATTCCTTTCCTTAAGGATAATGTACTTAGTCATTGAACTAATTGATATAAATTAGTTATTTTAATAATCACTAATTTCTAAGAAAAAGAGCCGAACAGATTTTTAAAAAGATCTTAATGACACTGCTTGATATAATCTATATATTTCCAGAGGAAAAACTAAATGTTAATGTCCATGACACATTATTACAAAAATAATGTCTATAGCTTTTAAAAAATCACAAATTACAAAAATTCAACATAATGAGCATCCAAGGTGTACACATCAAATAATTTTTAAAAGTTTTACTGGCAGAGGAAATTTTGAATTTTAACCAAAGCTTATAAATTTAATGTCAGATAGCTTTAGGAATTTTTCAACTTTGAATGAATTAGAACAATACTGACAATGTTTGAAACAGTTTTTGAACTTTGACTTTCCAATGATCATGTTTAAGTGTTGCTGTAAGAATTTGTCATAACTCTCTAATACAGCCATTCAACAAAATCAACCCAAGTAAATAATTAAAACATAATACTCATTCAAAAACAAAATATAATATATATGGACAACTGATGTTAAAAAGTTCCCTTCCAATTATGAATAGGTTAAACTGGTAATCAATTCTTAAAATATGCTTTTTTAATATAGTCTTGGTCATAGATTAACTATATCCACTTTTCCTTTAGAAATAAAATAAATATGAAATCAGCATTTATATTTATGGTTAATGTAAAATTTACCTAGCTTATCCTGAAGCGATTTGTAACAAATTGCCTGTACCTATTTCACTTGGTCTCCCTTAATGAAAAATGTATTTTTCCTTTTCTGATTTCTAGAAATAGCTTGACTATTTAAGATCACTTTGGTCTTTTACTCATTCAAATCTTGCTGCTTTGGAGGATATAAAAGATATATATTTATGAATCATTCAGCATGTCAATCACATGTGGATTTTACAATACTACAAGCATACGCTGATGGTATCCTGCTTTCTGATTTTCTGATTGACAACATAAGTTTAAAGGTGACAAGGCTTATTTCCTGCAGTTTAAAATTGATAACATATTCACTGATATATAATATTGCTTCCCTGATGACACTGGCAATGAAAATTGATGTGTGAGCTCTTTGAACTTCAGAAAAACTTTAGCAGATTGTGAGCTTATGCAAATAGTGAGACAAATTAACTTTGCAAATATTGAGAATGCAAATATTGAGAACAGGAAAAAAAAGAAATTTGAAAGTGAGCCAATCATCTGAGGAAGTTATAGAAAATATTCAACTACTTTTCATTTTCTGAATTGTAAATATGAATATTATTCTTTTTCATAAGGTAAAGTCTTATATGTTTTAGTAACTTGCATTCAGAAAAATCCAATTATGTGATGCAAAATTAAATAAATTGTATTGGAATTTCTTGAAAGAAATGTATCACAACTTGTATTTTGTATGGCAAGTTAGGAAGTAAAATGTTGAAATAAAACAATGAAAACTACTAAGAATATGTCATCACTGCTGAAGCTCATATTGCCATATGTTTTGTAATTAATTTTTTATTGTTGTTCAATTATAGTTGTCCCAATTTCCCTCCCATTGCTCTCACCCATTCCACTCCCTCAGTCAGCCCTCACCCTGTTGTCCACATCCATGATTCCTTTATACTTGTTCCTTGACTAGACCCTTCCCCTTAGAAGCTTAAAGAAGAGAAAGGAATTTAAGTTGATTTATATCTAAAAGCAATTAATATGGCTTTGATTTACATTGCAAAAATTATCAATGTAAACTAATGACAATGAGTTTTTTTCTCTAATTTGTTAGTTAAGATTCCAAAAAAGATAGAAGTTTCTATTTTTTACTCTAGCTAATGAGTTGTTTAGTCCTCAAACAGACCATGCTTTCTCAGGTGTTCTTACTCTTCAGGTGACACCTGAAACTGCAAAGTACTTCCACCAAAAATTTCTGCCTACAATTTGACTCTCAGCTTAGGTATGACTTCCTTCAGAAGAGATCCTCAGACATGTGTTAGATGAACTCTTCCTATGTTTACAGATCCTTCATTTTCTCTAAGGTCTTATTATATACACTATCTTTCCCTGTATTTATTCTTCATAAAACATCCATGAGAACAAGAACAACACCTACTAGCACAATGGTCAATATCACGTATGTCAGCAATAAATGATTATTGTATGAAACAAATGATATAAATAGGATATTCTTAGACATAGGATATGGGCTTATCTTTTTTCATATGCAATTATCATCTCTCTATGGGTAAGAAGTGTCTTATTAATCTTTTTATTTCCAATGCCTACTACAAAGCCAAGAATATAATACACATTCAATAAATATGTTATTAAATAAATGGATATTCAAAAAGATTTTGGAAAGACATAGCTGAATGAAGAAGTAATTCTCACATTTACAAAACACCAAAATTGGTTTTCTAATCAAAAAACTACTTAGCAGAGTTATTATTATTTTTTTTTTTACTGAAACAAGCCCTGTTACCACAGGCCAATAAGAGGTGGCTAATGTGAGACTTCTTTTCGGCTTCTCACCCCAGATATAACAAAGGGTGCACCCCTTCTTTCCCCTGCAAATAGGCAAAGTGGATCTTGCTTTAAAAAAACTAAGGTGCTGTGTATTTTTAAGATGAAAAAAGGCATATGCTTAGAGTACAGCATCTAAAAATAAAAATATCATGTCGATGGCTTTACACATGGACATAAACATGGTTGACATTTACTGTCTGCCATGTATAGAGCTGAGTTTCGTGTTTTGGGTTGTGGCAAGGCTAGTGTTTCACGCTGATAAAAACATATACTGAAGAATCAGAAAAACAGGGTTTTCTGAATCCTTTGTTAAGCTAAAAATAAAAAGCCAAGCTTAGAGGCAACAAGTGTTTATTTGGGATCAAAAAGAATTGCAATTGGGGAAGCACAGATTCAGGCAGAAAACCAAACAGGGTGTAATTATGGGGTGAAGGCAAAGGGCTTTAAAGAGCAAAGGAAAGGAAATAATTTCACTGATAAAAGGAATTTCTATTGATGCTAATAGCTGCGTTGATCTTTAGCTATCCATGGCTGATTTTTTATTCTGTCTTCAGAGGGAGAGTTCATAATCATCAGCTTTTCTGATCAGGGTATCTGCTTTGTTAGCTTTACACAGCTGTTTACAGAACAATGTTGTTTGGGCCGGCCCGCAGGTTATTTAGTCAGCTTTGAAAAGTCCAGAGTATCAAGGGATGAGATGTGCAAGGCAGTTTCTCCGAACGGCAGCTCTGCTTCCATTTTAAAATGGCTCTACTTATGTCATTTTTCATAGCTGGTCTGTAACAAACTTGGGGGCACATTCAGAAAATTACTTAAGAAAAATCTTTATTTCTGAAGGTGTCTCCCTGTCTGTACTAGAAAGAAGAGGACGATTAAACCTTTAGAAATGTATCAAGGGAAATGAATATGTATAAAACCCATACTCTTCCTTACTGCACTTTCCCTGGTAACCATCCATACCTGTCTTTCTCTCACTCCCAGCATCTTTTTTCTTTAGCTGGAGATAGTATTTAAGGTCCTGGCTCAGGCAACTTCTGAGAAGTTACTCAGTCTCCCTGGACATCTCTCATGCATACGTGTTTTTCTCCTATTAATTTGTTTTAGGGGTTGTCAGCTAAGAACCTAGAAAGGTAGAGGGAAAACTATTTTTCCTTTTCAACCTAAGTTAACAGTAAACAGTGCATTATAATGAAATATTAAGCATTTGTGTGACTAATTTGAAATACATGTATTCTAAAATAATAGCAAATTAATACAGATTAATAATGATCTTAACCTTCATAGAGATGGAAATTCTAGCATTACATAAGGCCCTTGTAGGAGGAAAATCAGCACAATGTTTTTCTATTGTTTCACTGATGGTTTGGAGGAACATTTTGGACTGGTTCCAAGTTTGTAAACCTGATTTTAGGCATCATGCAACACCCCTCGCTGTCTCCCATAACACATAAATAATAAAGTCCAAGTTCTATAGCTAGAGTTTACAAATGGCTGACAGTCTTGTGCCCTTTCCTTTTGTTAAAACAATTTTGATTATTGTAACCTTTTTCCTTTTCATTGTTGTTGAGTCTACAGGAACATCCCAAACTATTTTTTTTGTTTGTTTCAAAAAAAGGTTAGAAAAGCCTTGACCAGTGTGAGTAGCTAGGAATTCAGAGGATTTGGAAGGAGGCTATGCACACTCTGACACAGCTCAGCCAGGTAGTAAAAGAGTTGTAAGATTTACAAGGATCTTAGTACAAAAGACAGCAGACAGAGCTTGGCTATGCTCAGCAAGCTGGAAGCATACTCACAAGGAAAGTTTTTTGCTTCTCTTTTCTCTGCCAGAGGAAGCAGTCCAAATTTGATAACCAGTTGCCCTGGGCATTGTTAGAGCATGAGACCTAACATCATTGTTGCTCTTACACTATTGTCTTTTTTCCCTGAGTTCAGTCTTTCTTTGGGGGCTTCTGTAAGTGTTTAGAATTAAAAACTAAATGACGTTTGAAACACTGATTATAAGAGTCTTTAGTGCAGCTGTATTAGTTCTAGTTCATAAACCAAGTTTAAACTAGAAAGGTTATGCCAGCCATATCTCATCAACACTGTTTAAAGATGGAAATAAATAAAATCCATCTGTATTTCCAGCTTATGAAATGTTTTGTATTTTTAATAAGCCTGGTTATTCCATAACATATGAAAACAGTAATGGCACTTATGGATGAGACCAAAAGTGCCTGGATAGATAGCGCATGAGCACATGGCAAGAGGAGAGAAGACATGGTCACCTAGAGGAAAAGCAGATAGCTGTGAGCAGAAAAAGCAAATAGCCACTGCATTTTTTCCCTGAGAAAATTTTGGAACTTGTAGAAAAAAGAGTATACATGCATGCATTTGCATGTGTATGCATATTTATGTGTTTATACATGTTCCTGCAAATATGTGAGTATATATAATTGATGTTACTCTCATTTTTCTTCAAAGTAATTGAAAGTGTCATGGGATGAAAGACATAGAGAAGAACATTGAACCAATGTTTTAAAAACCTAAAATACTTAAATCCGAAAAAAATCAGTGGAACTCCACAAAGACAGATTTAGGAATATAATAGCTTGTTTTCACAGGCATAACTCACCTATACTTTTCCATTTATTAATTGACTTATTATTTCATTCAATACTAGGTGTTTGTCTTAACTGTGTACCCAAAATTGGAAAGACCACTGACAATATAATAAGGGTTTTGGTAAGGAGCATAAAGGGGAAGTCTCAGTATGGTGCCTTAACACATAGGGCAGGCAGGTATAGCCAGCAATATTATATATATATATATATATATATATATATATATATACACACAAAGAAATGTTCCCCAAGCTAACATGGCTCCAGGCATAAAGTTGGTTTCCCAGAGCAGCCTCAACCTTCAAGGGAAGGGTGTAATTTGCAAAAGCAAGATAGAAAGCAAGATTAGGTGGTTTCAACCAGATAATTAACAATTACTTTTTCGTTATATTATTCATTGTTTGAAAAGAATTCATTCATTGGTTTCTAAGTTTTTGTAATTATTACTTTAGATTGAACAAATAAGATTAATAAAATGAAACTTCTGCTTTAAAAAACTTAACTTTGCAATATGCAAAAACTTTTTTTATGAAGCTGTTTTGTAATGTATCTAGAATACAGTAAGCATCATATAAGGTATTTCACAAACAAGCCACAGGATAAGAAATATTTGCAATGATAGCCTTTTGGTATAAAAAGACTGGGAAAGTGGGTAAAAAAAACACTGGTTCATTTTTTGGTTTGTTCTCCTCCAGGGAACTAATAAAAATATCTCCTCCCTCTCTTCAAGTAGTTGAACCAGACCATAGGTAAATCCAAAAGCCATATTTTGCCATGCAGACAAAAAAGCAATAAAATAGTGGTTGACAACTAGATAGAATAAAGCAAATATACAGAGTAAAGTAAAAGGAAGGTAATCCAAGTGTGGGGATGTGGTACAAAATAGAGAGTGAGAAGGAGGAAGGTGATGGGTGAGGGAGGCGGGGTTGGGGGAGGTGGCGGGGTTGAGAGAGCGAGAGAAATGGAAAAAAGAACTCCCTCAGTTTCCCCAGGACTCTGTTTGCTTCTATCTCATTTGTTTCTGACATGCATCTTAGACCGTGAATTCCAGAGATACCATAGCATCTTTCCAATAAATGTCTTTTTTTTCCTTTACTCTAACCAAACAATAGGGAAAAAAACAGCTACAAAGAAAACTTCAAGATTAGAACCAGACTAGGAGAAGGACTGGATAAAGTGGAATCTGTTTTGAACCAGAAACCAAAGCAAATTTACAGTCATAAGTAAATTATTTTCCCTGGATCTATTTTCTTTCCTTTTATAAGCCTCTGCTCCAAAGCCCAGAGCCTTGTATCACATAAAAATATGGACCATGTATTTGTAATCAGAATTCACTACTTAAATGTTCTATTCAGTTTTTTTCAGAGGGCCGTAAGAAACATAACTCTCTTGAGCTAGTTCATATGAAACTGGCAGGAATCACAAAAGGAAATAGTGCACAGCTAGGTCTTCTTAATCTAGAATAAGTAATCAGGAAGGTGTTAGTTTTTGAAGAAGCTACTCTCTTTGTATTTCTTTACTTCTGAGGTTCCTTCAATCACTTGTCTGTGAATCACTAAATTTCTCTTTGAAAACTGTCATAGTCAGCTTCATTAAAATTTCTGTATGCAGTACAACCTGACCTTGAGTATGACCTGAGCAGGCCATTGTGCTAACTCTGATCCATAGTCTATGTAAGCCTCCTTACTGTAAATTTGCTGACTGATTGTCATGTTATTTAGAGATAAAGATAAAGAAAGAGAATCTGTTTAGTTAGTGGTAGCTGATAATTGGTAGATTTGATTCAATCATTTCCAGGAGGTCATAGGATTAAAAAAGAATGTATCTCATACAATTGATAAAGAGTTGTTAATAAAAATATACAAAGAACAATTGAAATTCAACAATAAAACATAACAACTTAAGTCCTGGCTGGTGTGGCTCAGTGGATTGAGTGCTGGCCTGTGAACCAAAGGGCCACAGGTCTGATTCCCAGTCAGGGCAGATGCCTGGGTTGTAGGCCAGGTCCCCATAGCCGCGTGTGAGAGATAACCACACATTGATGTTTCTCTCCCTCTCCTTCTCCCTTCCTTCTCATCTCTGTAAGAATAAATAAATAAAATCTTTTAAAAAATAACAACTTGAATAAATGGAATTCACATTTATTATCTTTAATCAGGGCAAGACACTTTGATTTGAACGAATTAATTAAATTAATAATTGACAAAAATAAAATGTTCTAACAAATTTCCCCTGTTTCAGATCTATTTATATATATACATATATATGTAAACTATCTTAAGACAAAGTATCAATTATGTACTTCTGGAATTGCAAGTAAAGAAGACAATTTGTTAAAATGATTCTTACCACCCTTTACTGAATACAAACAACTACTCAGTTAAGTCTTTCCGCTCCTCCTGGTTAGAGGAGAACCTTTAAATCTCATTTCACAAAGCATTTCTTCCACTCTCTAAAAGGCTCTCTTGACTCACAAGTTTGAAATCTTTTCTTTAACTACTGTAAACATAATTTTCAGCATTATTCCAATATCTTTTATGATACAATGCCTTTTACATGGAGTTATATGTTTTATATTATTATATTTTCTACTACCATATGTATTCCATAATGTCAAAGATTATTTTATATTTTCTATATTCTTCAAATGCATGCCAACTAAACTCATTCAAAGTAATATTATAGATTTTAAACAGCCAAAAGTAATAAATAAATTCCAAGGGCTGTTTTCTAAATCTAATCAATTCTGTCTCTGCCCAACTGCTGCACCCAGATTTTTCTTGCCAAATAGTCAATTTAAAAAAATAATAAGATCAAAACAAAACAAACAAAAAACCCAACTCTGTCACTGACATACTTTCTCTTTACCAGGTTGCTGAGAAGGTCTTAAAGTTCCTCCCTATGTTAATAAATGTAAAATTAGGTCCCCTAGTTGATCAACTAACTATATAAGCTTATATTGTCCCCAGATAATGGACATCTCCATTGCTTTAGTGTCCTATGGGAATCTTGCCGTGACAAGAAGCCTATGTTTTACAGTTAACTTCCCAGGTACACCACGGTCCACAAATGCACCCTCTTCAAATGTCCTGCTACCACTCCCTAGTGCTTCTATTCGCTTCTGCTTCTCCCCTACAAAACTTTTGCTCCATACCCTCACTCTTTGGTGATGAAAGCCTGGATCTCTCATAATTCCCCTTAAAGAACCATTAGAAACCCGATGTTGGTATCTTTTTCATACTGTTTGAAAGTAGGTTAAAAATTTCTAAAATCCAATTTTTGTCTTACTAAGTCTCCTTGTTAGATTAATATGGAATATGCAGCTAGACACTAGCAAACGTTTTTAATAGGTGGTTTGATTTGTTAATATGTTAGCATGTAGAAATGTAAATGGAAAGAGATGGCCTTGGAACTTAGAAATTTCACTAAGCCTGTTAAGCTAAAACTACTATCTTACTGACTTACAGCATTAATAGTATGCCTTGCACACTATTGAATGTAAGCAAAGTTATAAGAAATCTAATAAATTATCTAACTTCCCTTCTTGTTAAATTCCAAATTGGCCAAATTCCATATGAATAACATTTGCTCTAGATGAAAGGAAGTACTGTTCATTATTTATAATAAGTGTCTGACATCATGGATCAAATAATTAAATCATAAAATTGGCAATGCCGACCTGATGTTCAGGAATAATACAGAGCATAAAAACGGATTTTTAAAAATAAAAGCCTTTTCCTGAGTTACTTGCATGGAAAATTCTTACTAAAATAAATTATAAAAAATAACTATTTTTAAAGCTAAAGAATGTTTGCTGGAAATTATAAAAAACAATATTTAGAGCACTCACACATCAGCTCGAAATACAATGAGAAAATATTCATGAAAAATTGAAATCACATATGCTTGCAGCATCAATAAACTAGAAATATCATCATTATAAAATGCCATGTTAGGATAAACAAAATATCTGAAAGATTTTATCTTCTGTAAATACAGTAACTAAAGGGAACAGTGTAGGGGAAAAAAGACATTCTTAAACATTTGTAGCTACTGCCACAGATGAGTTATGTTCATTTGAAAAGTCTTCTAAAATGGGTAAACCAAACATTACATTTTATGCTTGAAAATTTACAGAGTTTCATTAACCTGATTAAAGTCTGTCAAGATCAATTTCAAACACTATGCAGAAAGTTATGTAAAATAATGTACTTGGCAAAAGATGTGATGATGAGTGTCCCAACTTTTACAAAGGCATTAGCACGTGAAGCCTTAGCATAAATCAAAAATCAGGTGTTTTTTAAAATGAGTAATGTAGCATTTTTAAAGAAAATTAAAACAGTTTAGATTTTTAAGTTTATAGTTCCTGGAAATTATCATTAGGTCTCCTCTCCACAGTTCCTGCCTGATCCCATCTCATATTTTAAAGAGTTGTACATTTTTTTTTAAATTCCCATTTTATTATTTTCATTCAACCTGAATGTTCTATATAAAACATTTCCTTGTCCATGCCACATATTGGTTTCTAAAATTTGTGTCAACTTATTCCTGGGAAGAAATAATTTTAAATAAAACACCTATTTTACGTTACTTTTATTTTAGACTCAATATGTCTAAATGTTAGCACGCTCACAGTATGTTGATTTTATTTTAATCTGTATGCTTGATATAATATGTAAATTGTGGTAGATGGGCTTCCAAGATGGTGCCAAAGAGCCCAGCCTCCCAGTGTCCATGTCCCTGTGGAATCTCTTCCTCTTCCTCTGACTAGTTTGTTCTAACCAAGAGAATATGGGAACACTGAGAGGGAGCTACTTCCATGATTAGGCTACAAGATGTTATGACTCTTGTCTTGCTAACAGATTCTATTTCTTCTTGGCTTGGATGAAGCAATATACCATGCAGAAAGGCCTCTGCAACAAGGAACTCAGGGAAAACTTTAGCCAATATCCAGTAAGGAACAGAGGGCCTCAGTCCAATACGCCACAAGGAACAGAATCCTGTCTACAACCATTGAGTGAGCTTGGTAGCAGAGCCTACTGCACTGAAGCCTTCAGATCAAACTCTAGCCCAGGCTTGTTTCCAGGCTCATAAGAGATTATGAATCAGAGCACCCAACAAGCCATGCCCAGAATTGTGACTAGCAAGAATTATGAAAATATATATATATGCATAGTTTTAGATCACTGAATTTGTGGTAATTTATTAGGCCATACGAGATGATGAACACATAGAATAATATAACCATAGAAAGAAATTAAAAAAAAGCAAAATTTAAAATGTCATAAATGAAGCCCTGGCTGGTATAGCTCAGTGGATTGAGCTCAGGCTGGGAACCAAAGTGTCCCAGGTTCGATTCCCAGCCAGGGTACATTCCTGTGTTGCAGGCCAGGACCCCCAGCAACTGCACATTGATCTCTCTCTCTCTCTCTCTCTCTCTCTCTCTCTCTCTCTCTCTCCCTCCCTCCCTTCCCTCTCTAAAAATAAATAAATAAAATCTTTAAAATAAAAATAAAATGTCATAAATGTCATTGTCAATATAGAGAGTTTCTTGGTCTCTAAATGTGTATTTTTATCTTCTGAGATAGCTCTGTATTAGTTTGGGTGTGTGGACTTAGCACTAAAAATAAGGAAAACACCCTCTGCTTATGTATTTACATCATGGTTCTTTTACCCCTGGCCCCTAACCTACTTAACAATAACCCAGTTGATTCACACTCAAGGACTTTCTCATGTCCATCCACTTCTCTTTTCTCCCTCTGCTTTCACCATGACCTGGCATCTGAAACATTACTCTATGTGCTCTCTGTTCATTTTATAAGCCCTCTTTCTCTCTATGATCCATTTATTCAGATAATCCAGAATGAATTTTAAAAATTTATGTGTGATCATGTTTTCAACATTTCATGGCTTTTGTAAAATGAAGTTCCAAATTTTTAATGAAACGCACTTGTGTAAATATGTGGCACCTGCTGAACTCTCCAGGTTTCAAATGATGAATTGCGTTCAACACTTTATATAGACTGGCATTTTATTTTTGCTTCTCTAAATGGGCCATACTTTGTTCTTCTACATGTTTCTCCCTCTGTGTAAAGTACTCTTTGCTTCTATACTCACCCCCATTCTAAATCTCCTTTAATTAACCTGTTCTTTTAGAACACTAAAGTTTCAGCTTACAATCACTTGTCGAAGGGAAGTTTTTCCCAACCTCCAGTTTTGGTTAGATTTTCATGTTGCATATTTCAATTTTACTTCATAATTCTTCATAGTGTTTAATTAAAATTACTAGCTTAATATTTTTATTCCCTAGTAGATTATGGATTTTAAGGAAAGCAAGAAGTGCCTCTTATTTGTTTTGTAATTTCAGCATTTAGCAAAATGTGTAGGCTGCCACAGATGTATCTTCATCAGTGCTTCTCAATAGAAAAGAAGAGGTAATTTTTCCCAGCCATGGGACACTAGGCAGTGCTTGGAGACATTTTTTGTTGCCACAGCTGGGCAAAGAGCAGGGAAAAGGAAAGTTGCTACAAATGTCTAGTGGAAAAAGATGAAGCATGTTGTTATGCATCCTGCAATTCCCTGGACATTGCCCTCGAGAAAGAACTTTCCAGTCCAAATCTCAATAGTACTAACATTGAGAAATCTACTCAATTTATTAATATTATTATTTGTTGAAAGTGTAAGTCAATTAACTAGTCAACAAACTAATTTTATTATAAAAATGCAAGATTCAAGAATATTAATAAACAAATTTTTGTTTCTATTAGTATATTATTTGCCTTTACAATTCCTTTAACAAAGATCAGTTCATTTATTCACTCAACTATTAAGTAGTTATTGACTGTTAGGTATTGTGCTTGGGTAGTAGAGATTCTTCAGTAAACCAGGACTCAGTATTCAAGGATCATATATATCTGAGGAAGAGAAAGATAATAAACTAATAAACAATTAGATTCTAGTGATAATTGTTAGAAAATAAACAGAATGATATGACAGAAACTGGCACAGGAGATAAAAGTTGGCAGCACTTTAACAAGAATATACAGAGAACCAGTCATGCAAAGACCTTGGGTTGGGGGAGAGTATTCCAGGTGTGGAAAAAATGGATGCAAACTCCACTAGACAGGAAAGACATTGGTATATTCAGGAAACTTAAAGGATTCCAGCAGAGTTAAAACATACACATTTGAAATTATTTCAAAGGGGAATTTATTAAATGGTTTCCAGTAGAAAAATAACATGATTTGACTAATATTTTGTAAATGTCATGCCAGTTGGTATGTGGAGAATGCATGGGGAGGGGAAGAGATATGTTAGGAAGAAAAATAAGGCATTGTGTGCTGCAGGCCAAGAAAAATAATGGTGATGTGGAGATGCAAAGAAGTGGATGACTATGAAGTACATTTTGGAGATAATTTGTATGATTTGTTGGGAAATTGGATTTTGATGATGAGAGAGACATAAGGACACTATTTTCTAATTTTTGCTTGAGTAATTGAATTGAATTTGCAAGGACTGAAGAAAAAAAAGTATGACAGGGAAAACCAAGCAGTTTGTCTTAGATATGATTTATTTTAGATACGCTTGGGCAATTTACTAAGAGATGTTACAGACCAGGGTCAGTTCACTGTTGGCCCATGGACTGAATATGGTCCACTGCTTGTTTTTGTAAGTAAAGTTGTATTAGAACACAGACACTCCTATTCATTTACATATTCTGTTTGTCTTCTTCTAAGTAAATTAGAACAATTACATGAGGAAGCATATGTTCTGCAAAACCTAAACTATTTTCTGCCTGGATATTTACGGAAGATGTTTGCTGACTCTGTTATAGATTGTTTTTTCTGTGACTTATCCCAAGAATCAAATATAGTGCCTGGCTTTTTTATAGGTGCTTAATAAATACGTGTAGCAGGAATAGATAAATGTCAAGTGGACATTTAGGAGTATAGACGTAAAGGTCAGAGATCAGGTCTTAGACTGGAATATACATTTAAGAGCATTAGCATGTTCATTATTGAATTAAATAAAAATTTCCTAAAACATCATGTTAATGAAAAGGGAAAAAAGAAAGGAGGGAATGGATGTAAGAGAAGAAACAATAAGGGGAAGACAGGGAAGGGGACTAGAATGGAATCTCAGAAGCCTGTTAAAATGTAAAAATGTAACAAAATACACTTATAAAGATAAGCAGCCTGTAAAGAAAGAGGATGAAAACGTGTCTATATTACTTTATGCTGAAACCATGAATTGAGGAAAGAAGAGGAAGATGATCTGTGTTAATTTGGAACATGGTTCTTCTAAGTAAAGTGGTAAGGATGAGAGCCAGACTATATTCTGAAAAGAGAAGTAAGTAATTTGTTCCAGTGCAGACAATACCTCCACTTTTTGCTAAGACACAAGCAGAGCAACTGAATGGCTTTGGGTGGGGGTGGGGTGGTGATGTAAGGACAAGGGAAGACTGGGTTTTAGATGATTAGCCTTTAAGCTGGCAGAAGGTTTTAGTGACAGCAGTTACAGAAAGGGGAAAATGATAATGTAACTGAGGGAGGAAATAACTGAAGAACTCCTTAAGCAACTGAGACAGAAAAGATCCACAGAACAAATGGAACGTTTATATCTTTATAACAGAGGTTAAGATGGACCAAATGGAAGCAAATTTAAAAAACTGAATATTTTTTATTGGAATATACTTTAAATTGCAAATAACAGAAAATACATTTCAGTGTGTTTAAGATGCAAACTCTATTTGGGTCAGTAAACCCACAACACAGTGTACAGATGATGTGTTGAAGAATTGCAACTAAAACCTGTATAATTTTGTTAAACAGTGTCACCCCAATAAATTCAATAAAAAGAAAAAAGAATGAAATTTAATATCTCATATTAGCTGAAAGTCCAGAAGAAAATCTACTTGTTAGAGTCTTTGAGTCAGTTAATCCCATGATACAATTATACCTGGGTGTTTGGTCTCGGTCTGTTTCGGTTTGTTCATTCGTTCTCTGTATTATACTGTGGCATTGTACTAATGACAGCACCTCATCTCTTATACTGTAATCTGAAAGCTTCTCTTTCCCCATGTCATCAAAAAGAAACATTTTCTATTTTACTGTCTTTAATTGATTATATTTTTATCATTAGCTCATCTTTGCTTAAGAAGAGTATAAACTAATTGGTTTGACCCAGTTCTGTTCTTCCCCTTAATTGGGTTGGGGTTGATTCCACCCTACCATATTACTAATATATTCCTAAGCATTAAGATGATGTTTAGAAACTCCAGTGGTAATCTGGAGTTCAGTAACCAAGAGAAAGGTAAATAAGTGTCCATGAGTAAATACAATATAGAGTGAATTTGTGTATATATAAATGATGTGAACTCTAAATTATACAATAAAACATTAATAAGTCTCACCTCATTTATGCATTCTTAATTATGTAAATTTCTCAATTTTTAAACACTATACAGAATTTGAGCAATTTTAAATATCACAGAGCAAGTGAACTGCTCTGTGAACTGAAAGCTTTGTGTACTATGTTGTCACGCTAAGGAATCACTTTCAGAAAAGAACTAAAGATTCTACCTGCTGTTATGTGCATCAGTACTATTTTTACAACTTTATTTTTATTATTTATACTATTACACATGTCCCCATTTTTCTCTTCACCTTCCTCCACCCAGCCCTCGCCCTCCTCTTCCCTCAGGCCACACTGTTGTCCATGTCCATGGGTCAGGCCCAGATGTGCTTTGGCTAATTCCTTGAATTTCTTTCATCCAGTAACTCCTCTCCACTTCCCCAACAGCTGTCAGTCTGTTCCACGTACCCATGCCTCTGTTTCTATTTTGTCCATCAGTTTATTTTGTTAATCAGATTCCACATATAAGTTAAATCCTTTGGTATTTTTCTTTCACTGACTCGCTTATTTCACTTAGCATAATGTTCTCCAGGTCCACCCATACTGTTAAAAATGTAAGAGTTCCTTCTTTTTTACTACCACATAGTATTCCATTGTGTAAATGTACCACAGCTTTTTTATTGACTCATCCACTGATGGGCGCTTTGGCACTTTCCAGAGGTTGCCTATAGTAAATAGCACTGCTGTGACCATAGGGGTGCATATGTTCTTTCGAACAGGTGTTTCAGGGTTCTTAGTTCAATACACTCCAAGAAGTGTGATAGCTGGGTCAAAAGGCAGTTCCATTTTTAATGTTTTGAGATAATTCCATATTATTTTCCATAGTGGCTGCTTCTGTAAGTTATTATTTGTTCTTACACTATTATTTCTATATCATTATGTAATATAATGTATTGTCTTATAATAATATCATCTAAGTGCTGATTAATTTATGAGCTTACTGCTTAAAGTGTGCTTAATATCCAACTTTAATCAGGAGTCAGTTGCCATAGAAGCTAACAAAGAGGACAATGTCATTACACACCAAATATTAGTTTACTTCAGGGATCACACACTACAGAATGTAAAAGATAAGGCTGCACAGACAAAATCACTATCCAAGGGAAACTATATCAATGCGTTTAGAGTTATTTGCTCCTAGAACGAGTACGTGAGCACACATGCACATGGTCATTCTTTGCCTTCAAATGGAAAATTTTACCTTAAATTATGTAGGCTTTGTGTACAAAATGTGGGTAAAATCTGACTACATTGTTTATTCAATAAAGATCATTTTAAAAGTTCCCTTTTAAAAGAATGTTTCTAAAAGAAGAATGAAATAAGGCCATGAAATATAAATTTAAAAAAAAGAATTATAAGGTAGTTTCTCTCAGAGAGAAGTAATTTAATTCTATCATAGATATAAATCACAGGCCACATGCACACATTTGCAAGAAGTCGCATCTCTTTGTTTTCTACAACTGAATACAATTTCTGAGTAAAATACCCCAATCTGGTCTCCTGAGAAACTTAAACTTGGAGCTCCCTGGTTTTTGTTTTCTTTCAGTAAAGAAACAGCTTCAAACACACAGAGAAGAGTAATATATGTGCCCAAACACACTATGAAAATGTAGTATGATTTTAAAACATTTTTGAGTACTCAGCTGAGGTTTGTGGTGATTATTTGAAGTGGAGGAGACAGCCCAGGTGTGCAGTTTCTCTAACAACTTTCAGCTGCTCGCCAGCAAGTGCAAATGCAGTGAATAGGTGGATGAAGCCAGAAGTGTTATCAGATGACTGCAATGGAAAGAGTACACCTTAAGGAAGCTGGGGGTCTCCCCAGGGGTGTAGTTACATACTGATATTATCAGGTATCAACTGCATATTGACAGTCGTGTGATGATATAGGGATTATTTATATGGTAAACAATCAAACTTTGTTATTGGCTTAATGTGGTAGAAGAAGAGCTGGCACAGTCACCAACTGAATTGAATATTCAAACCAAAAAGTTATACTAAAAACCTTAAGAGTCAATGGATGTATCTACTAACATATAAATAGATTGCTTAAATGAGGTTGGCTTACACCAGGGATTGAATCTTATTTACTCTTTTCAGATATAACAACTTTCTATCACATGTATACATGTGAGATATACATACATTATATACATGCAACATAAAAATATGCATGCATAGGTATATGCATTTATATATTATTTATGTGAATTAAAATATAAAGTGCAATTAAACATATATTTATCACATAACCAAAACAATTATTTTGATAATGATTAAGAAGAAATTCAGGTCAATATAAGACAGTAAATTATGCTTGGAAATTTATCTTGATATCACAACTACACAATTCTTCCCTGAATCTTTTGCTTTCAACTCAGTATAGTCTACATTATAGTTTCTCTCTCACACACATGCATACAAGAGGCTACTTTTTAAAAAGTCATCCTATTAGAGTAATTTGTTTCTAGTTTCAAATAAATTCTTTATAAAATCTACTAGAGAGAACACAAAAATAAATGCTTTTACTTCTGTCATTTTATTTTTTAAGTTATATTTTATTGACAATGCTATTACAATTGTCCTGATTTTTCCCTCTTTGCTCCCCTCTACCCAGGACCCCTCACTCTCTCAGGCAATCCCCACAGATTTGTTCACGTCCATGGGTCATGCATATAAGTTCTTGGGCTACTTCATTCCCTGTACTGCACTCTACAGCCCCATGGCTATTCTATGACTACCTATTTGTACTTCTTAACCCTCTCACCTCTTCACCCATCCCCTCAAACCTCCCCTCCATCTGGCAACTATCAAAATGCTTTCTGTAACCATGATTCCCTCTGTTCTTCTTGTTTGCTTAATTTGTTTTTTATATTCAGTTGTTGATAGATATATGTTTTTGTCATTTTATTGTTCATAGTATTGATCTCTTTTTTTCCAACAACTCCCTTTAACATTTCATATAATAATAGTTTGGTGATGATGAACTTCTTTAGTTTTTTCTTGTCTGGAAAGCTCTTTTTTGCCCTTCAATTCTAAATGATAGCTTTGCTGAGTAGAGCAATGTTGGCTGTAGGTCCCTGATTTTCATAAATATTTCTTGCCAGTCCCTTCTAGCCTGTGAAGTTCCTTTTGAGAAATCACTTGGCAGTCTTATGGGAACTCCCCTGCAGGTAAATAACTGCTTTTCTCTTGCTGTTTTTAAGATTCTCTTTTTATCTTTAACCTTTGACACTTTAATTATGTGTGTTGCAGTGGGCCTCTTTGCATCCATCTTGTTTGGTAATCTCTGTGCTTCCTGAACTTGCATGTCTATTTCCTTCACCAAAGTAGGGAAGTTTTCTTTCATTACTTTTTCCAATTCTTGCCCTCTCTCTTTTCCTTCTGGCACCACTATGATGTGAATGTTGGAATGCTTGAAGTTGTCCCAGAGGCTGCTTATACTATTCTTGATTTTTGGATTCTTTTTTCTTCTTATTCTTCTGTGTGGTAGTTTTTCTCTTCCTTGTATTCCAAATCAGTGATTTGATTCTCAGCTTCACCCATTCTACTGTTGTTTCCCTGTAAATTGCTCTTTCTTTTGATTAGTGTATCTTTTATTTCTGACTGTGTCTTTTTTTACACTGCTGAGGTCCTCACTATGTTCCTTGAACATCCTTACAAACAGTATTTTCAACTCTGTATCTGATATATTGTTTATCTCCATTATGTTCAGCTCTTTTTCTGGAGTTTTGATGTGTTCTTTCATTTGGTCCATGTTTCTTTGTCTGCTTACTTTGTCAGACTCCTTGTGTTTGTTTCTATGTATTAGGTAAAGCTGTTATGACTCCCTGCCTTGGTATCGTGGCCTACTATAGTAGGTGTCCTATAGGGTCCAGTGGCACAGCCTCCCCCATCATCCATGCTAGGTCCTCGAGGTATGCCCTTTGTGTGTGCTGAGGATACCCTCCTCTTATAGTTGAAATTTGGTTGCTGTTGGCAGATCAAAGGGAGGGATTTACTCAGGCTAGTCAGCTGCAAGGATTGTCTGTGACCCCTGACCACCAACCTCTGCATTCCATGCAGGATCAGCTTTATAAGACCCATTTCACAGAGCAGGACTTACCTCAGCAGAGTCTAGAGCCAAGTGAGTCTGCCCCTTGAGCATGTCACATGTGGAGGTGGTTGGATGGTGGTGCTCTGACGTGGTCTATAGCTTTCCACTGGTGCATAGGCTCTAAGGTTTCCCAAGTGATTCAGGCTAAGGTCAGCCATTGCCTGTGTTCTATCTGGGGCCTCTTGGCATACTCTATAAAATGATATGCAAAAGGCTGCTATGTGTGCTGGGCTTGGAGGTGCCCAAGTGAGGCTGTGCTGTGAGCCAAAGCCAGCTGTTGCTAGTTTCAGACCTGGGGTCATTTAGCAAGAGGTATGGGGGCTGGGGACACACTGAGGCTGAGTTTTCTTATTGGAGAGGATTTAGGATGACCTAAGCATGATCCAAGATAAGCTATCTATATGGAAAAGACACTGTTAACAGTTTGGGTGGGTCTGTAAGTTCATTGGAGTAAAGCCTCAGGGAATCATCAGGGTGAGACAAACAGTGTGAACCAGGTTGATAGAGCCTCAGATATGATGCCTGCCTGCCAGCTCTGTGGATCTGTGGGGGAAGGACTCAGAAAAGAAGCAATGGCCTCTCCCCGCAGTTCTGTCTGGGAGAAAATTGTCCCCAGGCTCTCTCCCTGCTTCCAGACACTTTGGTTCCTCCCTGTATGCCACTGGTGCCTTTTAAGCTACTTCCCCAGTGCTGGACCTCAGAGGAAGGGAGTCTGAGTAAGTTCATGTGTGGGTCCTTTATAAGGAACTGCTTGGGAACTTGGGAATCCAGGAGTTTCTCCCACTGACTCAATCCTTGCTGACTTTTACAGCCAGAAATTATGGGGACTTATCTTCCTTGCATTGGAATATCGGGTTGGGAGGCCTGGTGTGGGCCTGGGACTCCTCATTCCCAAGATATCTCTCTCAATATTTATCCACCACACGTGGGTGTGGGACTAGCCTGTTCTACAAGTCCTCATCTTTGCCCCTCCTACCAGTCTGGGTGGATGTGGTTTCTTTAGTTCTGTAGTTGTCAGACTTCCATTCAACTCCATTTCTGATGGTTCTCAGTGATGGGTGCTCTATAATTTAGTTGTAATTTTAATGTGGTTGTGCAAGGAGGCATGCCATGTTTACCTACGTCTTCACCTTGTCATTTCAGGAAATATTGAACAATGAAGATTCTCAAATATGTTGATGGATGAGCCAAATATTGAGTGTCCAAATTCTAAATTCAATATTTTCCTTGAGCAACAGTACAGCTTAGTATTTCCTCAAGCCATAAACCAATATAACATCCATCTATTATATCATATATCAAAGTACAAATGTCATAGGATTCATAGCATTAAAGAATTTTGAAAATTATCCTGACAATTTCTATCTTAAAATTCCTCAATAATGGAAATACCATGAAATATTTTAGTTTGTCATATTTTTCAAACATTTTCACAAGACTTCTGGTTTAAACTTGCTTAGAGTCTGTTTCTATAATCAACTACTGACCAGTACATCAATATGATCAAGTGATTTTTTTTTACTCTCTCTCTTTAGACATAATGTTATAAACTTTATAAGATTTTACTTTTATCAAATCAGGAAAATAAAGTTTCTACAATATTGCATCAAGTTTTTAGCCATAAAAGTACTTTCTGTACATAGAGTAGCTATTTATGCACATCCACAGATGCAAGTAAAACTTAAGATGAGCACATTAGAAAATATCAAGGGTCCCATGATTAATATATATTACTTTGCTAGGCCTATTGTAACAAATTAGCAAAAACTTGGTGGCTTAAAACAACATAATTTTTTTTTTCTCAACATTTTTGAAGTCTAGATGTCTGGAATTGAGTTGCCCACAATGTTGGTTTCTTTTGGAGGTTCTGAGGGAGAATCCATCACCTTTCTCTTAGCTTCTACTTGTTGACTTCAATGATTGGTGTTCTCTGGCTTGTGGATGCCTCATTCCAATCTCTGTTTCTACTGCCACATGGCACATTCCCTGTGTGTTAGTCTCTGTTATTCTTCTTCTCTTTTTATAAATACACGAGTCATTCTAACACAGGGATTTCTTTAATCTAGTATGACTTCATTTTAAATTGATTACATTACAAAGAATTTATTTCCAAATAAGGTCCCATTCACAAGTTCCAGGTGGACATGAATTTGTGGTGGGGGGCACTTTTAGCTCAGTATAATATATAAAGGCTCATGAGGTGCATGACCCACATGTACTGACTGTAGATCTAGGTTTATTTTCCTGCCCATATTAAATATATAAAATTCAACTAGGCACATTTATTTCTGGAAACATGATAGGCTAGAAAACTGAAAAAAATCTATTCAAAAGTTCAAAATAAAAATGTTGAACACAATATTTATTCACATATCTTAAATTTATGGCTGAACTAGCAATAAACAGAGGGTAATTCTCAGAGAACAGAATTACAAGAAACCATGACTCTGAAGAAGGCCATCAAGGACCAAAGCCAACAGCTGTACTTAACACATCTGCTATTCCTTGTCTGCAGTTTTCCATTACATTAATAAAAGTGCACATAAGCGTGGGTTGGGAAGCAAAGTCTTGGCCCTGTGTGAAAGGGAAATTAGATGGAAGTTGGTGTTCACATTACTCAGTTGCCCTAAAAGAGATGTTCTGGAAAATCGTCTCAGTGTTGGTACTGAATAGGTGGAGGCAAAAATAATATCTACCCCTAAAAATTTTTGATTGCAACCTAGAATTAAATTTAACATAACTCCAGACTGGTGGTGATCCAGATACTCGGAAGAAGGAAATATTACTTGTCCCTGGAAGAAATCACCTCCACTTCAGAGCTCAATGTATTACTGTAGGGAAATCGCCATGGAAATTGCACTCATAGTAAAAGTCATGAAATAAACAATGAAACCATCCAATATGAGGCTAAGAAATAAGAACAAATAGAAACAGATGAATCAAGATCCTAGATTTTAGCATTATATACATACCATAGAATATGAAATAAAATCAGTTAATAGGTTTAAAATTAAAAAGGTTTTTAGAATATGACAGTAACTAGGGGCTATAAAAATTTTAAAACCAACCAAATAGATCTTTTAGAAATAAGAAAATAAGACAATTTAGATTAATTTTTTAATGAATTAAATAGTATGTTGAAAGAGCCAAAGTGAACTAGGAAAATGTACCTGAAGATTTTTCCATAAAGCAGAGAGACAAAAAGAGATTAAGACATGAGAAAAATAGAATGAAGGTATTCAGAAGGAGAAAATAGAGTATGAATAAGAAATAAAATTCAAAGGACTATTGGATGCAGAACTGACCAAAAGTACAAATAATCAGATTTAGGGGGTAAAAAACCTTGCTATGAAGAATAAAAACAAATTTGAGCAAAAATACATTATAATGAAATGTCAGATATATAATGATAAGGAGAAAATTATAAATGAAACCACAGAAAAAGACAAGCTATCACCCCTCACAAAAAAGACAAAAATTAAACTGATAGCTGACCTTTTCAACTGCCACAGTAGAAATTGAATTATATCCTCAAACAATTTTTAATTGACGATCTATAATGATATACCTAGAAAAACTACTATTCAATGAGAGTATGTTAAAAACAGTTTTAGGAAAACTGAAAACTGAGATAGTACAACAAATATAGAGCATCACTAGAAAAATTTTAGATTATATGGCAGAAATTAGAAAATGAACTCAAGAGAAAATAGAGAATAAACTCAAAAGAAAAGTCTAAAATTATAAAGAAACAAAACATTAGCAAGTAAAGAAAATGTAAAATCCAAAAAGTTAAATTTAAACAAAGCTTAAGTATAAAAATAATTTAAATAACATTTGTTTTGTGAGATTACAATTAAAATACTGTACAACCGTATAAGTCATGCACTTCCTAACTGGAAATAATATCTTCAAAGGTCCCTACACTGTTTAGGTTAAAGATATAAATATATCTTTCACTCAAAAAGGAGTGGGTAGAGGGACAGGGGATGTAAACAGTAGGACAGAGATGAAACCCAAAATAAAATCACAAAATTAAATCCAGATTTTATTAATAAGTGTATCCCAGCTATGATGTTTACAAAGACACATCAAACATAAGGAAAAGCTTTGAAAGTAAAATAATGGGAAAATATCCAGACACATGCAAATTAAGGGATAGCTAGAGTAGCCATAGTAATAGGAGACCACAAGGCAGCAAGCATTACTAGGGAAAGAGAGCTACACATTACCTAAATACAGGACAAATAATTTGGAAATCAATCACAAAAAGAATTTGAATTAAAATAGATGTATTCAGTCTAGTGAGATTACGTTGTTTTTTAATAAACATAGAGGTTCCAAAGTTTCCTTGAAGGTGGGTAGTTTTGTGGCTTAGTTCTCAAAAGATAGCAAACCTTCCTTCAGGTACCTCATCTGCAAAGTGTTGTTAGGAATTGAAGTTGTTTTGGGACTTGAGTCATGAGTCCCAGACAGTTAGTGCATATGGCAGAATGGGCATAAATTGTGAACGCTGCCAATGGTGGGGACAGGGCAGATATTACACAAAAGATTTAGACAACATTGCAATCAAAGTTAATAAAGAATATATATTATTTAAATGCAAGAGAAAAGTAGGTCATCTAACCAAGATCACTGCTACAACATTGGTTTAAGAATTGAGAAAGTGAGCTACATCATCATATAAGGTGAAGGAGTATATACCTTTCTCTGCTTACCCTGAACCTTATCAAATTTGATCATAGGTAAGTACTGCACCAGACTTCTAAAGAAAGCTTTTTTTAAAAAAAATTGATTAAAAATCCCAACAGAATTGGTTATCTTATATAGTTATATATTAGTTTCAAAGCAGGTCTCTTTCTAGTGGACAGAATCTTTGTAACAGTTTTATTATTATGTTTAATAATTTTATTTGTTGTTAAACATTGTGCTTTATAAAGTATTTCAGCAGTATTGTTTAACCTTAAATCAACCTCTGCTGAAAATTGTGGAAAAATTGTTTACATTTACATAAAGATTATGCCATCCCATTACCTTACTATTATCAACATTCAGAATTTTCTAAGCCATAATTGCTCAGAAATAATATTGGCTTGTATGAAACTGGTTTTCTACTATATAAGCAAAGTGAAAAGTGATTAATAGCATTTAAAACCACTGAGAATAAATAGTCATGGATGAAGATAAAATTTCCAAATATGAACCCATAATTTGATTTTTTCTTAGATAATTTGAAGTATGTTTGATATTTTAAAGGAAATATTAAAGCAGCTTTTAAAAATATATGTTCTAGAGTCTGAAGTATCGCAGCAACAGAAATATAAATGTTTTGCTCTGTTTGACTAGTAACTATGTAAATGTAATTAAAACACATTAGGCTATTTCCTGTTCCTGTTAGCTAAGCTCATTCTTGGATTGTTCTAATTTGCATTACATAATTTAACATTATGGCTTCTTTTCTCCATGTGGGAAAAAGAGTACAAGCCAGAAAAATTTAAGATTTTATTGTACAACTTTTAGTATGTTATGCTTTAGATAGGTTGTCATTGTGAAAGTTAAAAGTAATCTTGAAAAACTTTGGCTTTCTGTTGTACGTTTTGTCTACAAAGATTTTTCCGTTGGTTTCTTCAATATACATCTGTTATGCCCACACATATCTGAAGCACTGCTGTTTCTCAAGTTGAGTATATGTGTATTCATGTACTCATATGCTCATATACTCATGTTGATAGTTATAAATCAAAGGAAGCATCTCAAAAAGTCACCTGGTCCATCCTCACACCTCCAGGTATAATTGCCTTGGAAAGAGATCAGGAAAAAATGTTTTAAACAGTCCAAATAATTATGTAATGAATAAATTAAAAAATACATGTGGTTCTTTTAAATCTCAAAAGTAGGGGCAAAACAGGGGCAATAAGGAGAGGGTGATGGGGTATATTGGAACACTGATTTATGCTCAATTTTTCTATAAACCTGAACCTGCTCCCAAACAATTCTTTTAAAAGATACATGTGCAATAGGAATTAACCACATAAAATATCCAAAGAGAAGCTGAATGAAAGCTATATCAGCTTTATGAAAGAAAAAACCTATGGCACAACAAAAAGTGTATAAAATAATACAAAATAAAATGAATAATCTTCCTGAGAAAATAAAATTTAAAAATTACTTGACTAAAAGGGAGAAAACTGTATTTGAACAATGATTAAAATAAAAATAGAAAAAATTACTTTACTTGCCACTTATAACATCAGAGAAAATGACTTCACACCTAAGCATAGTTACCCTACCTAGCATTGCTAGCCTTAAAAGAATAAATTTTTACCCACTTTTACTGAAATATTTTTGTGATTTTAGAAACATTAATTATTGTATCTTATGCTTATGGTTACTCTTTTCAACTGTATAAAAACTAGCAAAATAATTTGGTCTGCATTCTTTCTCCCCCAAGCCCTGCTTCTTTTCACTGTTCTTTTAAAACCAGTAAAACACTGTTCATAATCTTGTACATTTTGTTATGATGTAAAGACATTAAGTAATATTTTTAAAGCATATATGAAAAAATGTGAGGACTGAGTGAAGCTAGGCTCTGAATTAAAGAATTTTTAAAAATTAGCAATCAAGTCTAAGAGGAGGGAGAGATAGATTATGATAGTCATTTTCTTCAGATTTCTTACCAAACACTGACAGAATGTTGCTTATTATTTTGACTCTACTAGAGTCTGCATGTGTGTTTTGTGTGTGTGAATCATTATTTTACTTTCTCAAGTACTGAGAATTAGCTCACATTCAAAGATATAGTTGCTGAGATAGATACCTGGATAAATAGATCCTGCTGTTGTCCTGAATTGGTCAAAGGTTCTCCATAGTGCTGCTTATCTGTTAGACAAATAAAAATCCTGTAATAAAAATAATAGTATTAACAATGAGTTATAACAATAATTCATAAGTGAAAGTAACCAGTGACAAAACATAAATTATAATTGTTTTGAGATTTTTTAATTTAATTTTTCTCCAAACAAATGACTTTCCTTCAAATAAAACTTTGTCTGATATTGCTAGTCCTGCATGTACCACATAAACCCTTTCCATACAGTTTATATTACTCAGGCTTTTCTTCTATTGATATTCACTTATCAATCTTAGAACAGGTCAACTTATCAGAACACATGAAAACATAAATAAATTATCTTATGAAGAAAGCACTGTTAGGAACCATTTGATTTCAAAGTGAAAGCTAATACAGTATTCGACTGTATTTGCAAAAGATGGTGACATAGGTGGAAATGGCTCACCTCTTCACACAACCGCATCCAAATTACAACTAAAATACAGAACAACCATCATTCAGGAATGCCAGAAATCGAGCTGAATGAAAGTCTGATAACTACAAAATCGAGTTGAATAGAAGTCTGACAATTATGGAATTGAGGAAACCACATCCATCCAGACTGGTAGAAGGATCATGGATGTGGAGCAGGATGGCTCAACACCCATGTAGATAAAAATCTGGGAGGGATATCTTGGGAGCAAGGAGTCCATTACCCACACCAGACCCCCAGCTCAGAATCCCAGTGCCAGGAAGATGAGTCCCCACAACTTCTGGCTGTGAAAACAAGTAGGGATTGAGTTGGTGGAGGAGGCTGTTTAAGCCCTAAGCTGTTCTTGGTGAACCTACACATGGACTCACCTACTCAGACTCACTCCCTCTGAGCTCCAGCACCAGGGTAGCACCTCAAAAGGCACAGTGGCATACAGGGAGAAACTGAAGTGTCTGGCATCAAGATGAGCAGAGGCCATTATCCTTTTGCTAAACTCTTCCCCCACAGAGCCAGTAGGCTGGTGTCATATCTGAGACTCCAACAACCTGGCTAATACTTTTTGGTCCACTTGGAGATCCCCAGAGGCTTTGCCTGACCCAATTTACTGGTCCACCCAAGCTGCTTTTCCATAAGAATGGCTGGTCTAGACTCCTAAATCCTATCAAACTTGCAACAACTGGCTTCAGTGAGCTCTAGTGGTAGCCAGATTAAATTCACAGCTTGGCTCATCTGGGAATCTCCAACATCCAGCACAAATAGCAGCCTTCTCACGTTGCTTCACGTTGCTCAGGCAGGGTGCCCAGAGCAAAACACAGGTGGGGGCTGACCTTGGCCTGAACCACCTGGGAAACCCCAGGGCCAGGGTACCCAGTGGGCAGCTACCGTGTCAGAGCACCGCCATGCTGCCCCTGCACAGCTGATCCTCCACAGAGGGCAGAGGCTGGTGGTCAGTGGTCACAGCCAGTCCTTGCAGGTGACTGGCCTGGGTAAATCCTTCCCATTGATCTTCCAAGAGAAATCAAGTCTCTACTACAAGAAGAGGGTCTACTCAGCCCATACAAGGGGTGCACCTCCAGTACCCAGCTTGGGCGATAACATAGGCTGTGCCAGTGGATCCTGCAGGACACCTATTACATTAAGCCACACTACCAAGACACAGAGTCAAAATAGCTCTACCTAATACACAGGAACAAGCACAGGAAGGCTGCTGAAATGAAGAGACAAAGAAACATGGCCCAAAGAACAGATCAAAACTCCAGAAAAAGAGCTAAACAAAATGGAGATAAGCAGTCTGTCAGATGCAGAGTTCAAAACATTGGTTATAAGGATGCTCAAAAAACATATTGAGAATCTCAGCAGCATAAAAAAGACCCAGTCAGAAAAGAAGGAAACACTAATTGAAATAAAGAACAATTTACAGGGAAACAACAGTAGAATAGGTGAAGCCAAGAATCAAATCACTGATTTGGAAAATAAGGAACCAGAAAATCACCCCACAGAACAAGAAGAAAAATGAATCCAAAACAATGAAGATAGTATAAACAGTCTCTAGGACAACTTCAAGAGGTCCAATGTTCACATCATAGGGGTGCCAGAAGGAGAAGAGAAAGAAAAAGAAATTGAAAATGTATCTGGAAAAAATAGTGAAAGAAAACTTCCATAACTTGGTGAAGGAAATAGACATGCAAGTCCAGGAAATACAGAGTGTCCCAATTATGATGGATGCAAAGAGGCCCATTCCCAGACATGTCATTATTAAAAGGCCAAAGGTTAAAGATAAAGAGAATTCTTCAAAGCAAGTGAAAATATGTTAGTTACCAGAAAGTTTCCAGATGGGAGGGGCTTTGGGGAAATGGATGAAGAGGTGAGGGGATTAAGTACAAATGGGTAGTTTCAGAATAGCCATGGGGATGTAAAATACAGTATAGGGAATGGAGTGGCCAAGGAACTTACACACATGACCCATGGACATGAATGATGTTGGAGGGTTTGCCTGAGGGAGTGCAGAGCACTGGATAGAGGGGGGCAAAAGGGGAAATATCAGGACAACTGTAATAGCATAAGCAATAAAATATAATTTTAAAAAGCATGTATTTTCTGGTAGAATACATGCTTTTTAAAACTACATATAAATGTGTTACTTGTTTCATTTGTAAATGATAGTGGTAGGAAAAAATTAAATTGAATTAATCTGAGAATAAGAACTTATTGGCTAAAATAACTATAATGTCAGGCCGCCACATCACACAATTTCAGGGGCATCATTCATACAGGACACAAATGAATGGTGTTCCTGGAGTTATAAAGTGCAGAATTCACATACCCAGAGTCTCAAAAATGTTCATTAGAATTTGGTCTTTCTCTCTTCATCTTTAATTTCTTTTCAATTCCATTTTAACCTGTGTCAACTTGGTTCTCAAGCACATTCTCTTCAGGACGTTAATTCTGTCACTCAAGTGACTCCAGTAAGACACAAACACATTGTTATGTATAGTATCAGAAAAGTTCCAATATTGATGCTTGGTTACTCTGCTCTGGTCATTTGGATCACAAGCCAACTCACTAAGGCTTTGGGAATAAGGCCATTCTTATGTGAAATACATGACCTGAGTATTTCTATTTGTAGAAAGTAAGTTAAATTACCAGCCATCATTGCTAAAAGATAAATCATAAGTAAGGATATAAAATAACAATAATAAAAAGACAATGCAAATGAATAACAAAGTAATTAATAGATAATAATTCAAGCATAAACTCGTCTACTCACAATGGTAAACCTCCTTTTGCCAATCCCTGTATATATTAATACATATTTACTAAAGTAAATAAAATGATAAAGAAAAAAGTACGAGGGGGGTTTGATGATACTTCAGAAGAGTGGAAAACAGAAACAATCTAAAGGTAAGTAGAATCAGGGAGAATCTGAATGAATAGATAGCATTTAATCTATGGCATGAAAGATGCCTAGGATGTTGATAATGAGAAACAAAACAAAACAAAACAAAACGAAAGATATTCCCAGATGGGTAAAATAAAAACATGAGAACACACTGTGGCAAGAACTAATGAAGTAAAAATCAGAAAACTGCCTGTTATACAATTATCACTGTGATGGAACATAAAAAGGGTAAGATAAAAAAAATGGATTGGAAGTAAAAAATGAAGGGCTTTGAATGCCAGGATAAACGTTTGTGACTATAAATAATGACTAATCAGTGATGGCTTCTAAGCAAGAGAGTCATATGTTCAAATTTGAGGTTTGAAAAGATTCATATTGCAGCTGTGCATAAAAGGCATTGTGCCAGAGAAGGGTTTTTAGGAGGCTATGGCTATAGTCCAAGTAAAATATAAAGAGGCCATGAACCAGGAAAATGGTGCTGGAAAGAGGAGTGAAATTTACACGTCTCTTTAGGTAACTTTTCCTTGACCTCTGTCCCTCCTCCTTTCTACTACCTGACATGTGTGTATGAAATACCGCACCTCCTAATGAAAAACCCAATGACTTTGCTGACACCTCATCTCCTTTGATTTCTTTTCATTATTTGTCAGAGTGAACCTGTAATTTCTTTTAAAGAATCATTTTTCTCTTGACTCTCATGGTACTACACTGCAATAGCATGATTAATCCTTATCTGTATCCCTCACTTCTACAAATATTCAGTCTGAATATCTCTCTCTCTCTTCCCCCCTGTCTCTCTCTCAAGTTGCTTCTCTCACCACTATGTGGCTCCATCTTAGCTGGTATCACTAGCCCTCACCTCTCTCTTTGGCTGCGGATCACATTTGTAACAGTCTAGCTGATATTTCAAAAAGAATGCTTTCTCTTTTAATGCTTAACTTATACAAGAACAAAGTCTATCATCATTTATAGGATCATTCACTCTTCCCAAATCATTCCATAATTTTTCAAAGGTTTTATTATTCCATTAAGTCCTGGTCAAATGCTACCTTATTTATAAAGACTATTACAACATGCCTGCCTATATATTTTCTTCCCTAACTGCCTTTGTACCTGGTGTATTCTTGTCATGTTATATACATTAATCCACTTATTAAATTTTTTGTTTATGCAGCAGATATTTATTAAGCCTTAGGTGTTCAGTCTCTATGCTACTAACTGAAAAATACAACAATGCACAAACCACCAAGTGTGATTCCTTGCTTTCATGGAACATTTAGGTCCAACTATGATGACCTGTGTGTACATTGCATATCTGTATATTGCACAGGAATTGTCTACAGAGTTTTTATAATATCTGTTCAATGAATTTGTTAATATATGGATGAATTATCAAAATTTCACTTTTTTAATGTTGAAATATTTCGGGTGTTGGTGTGTAAAGAGTCTAGAGACAGGATTGTGTCTTAGTTTTTTATATAACTTAGATTAATTGACATAAAATGTTAAATATATACAAACAGTTGTTCTTTGATATTCGTTTTTAAACACATATAAAGTATTATTTTATTACTGCTTTCTTTCATGCAGAAGGGCAAATTGTATAAAACCCTTCAATCAGCCCAAGTGACTGATAATAACAAGATTGCCTTTATCTTAGTCAGGGTTTCTGGACCTCAACATGATCAACGCTTTCTACCAGGAAATTTCTTGTCTGAGCCTGTCTTGTGTATATGTATGTGGCACCTATGTCTTCTGCCCGCTAGATGCCAGTAACAGCCATGACAATAAAAAATGTCTCCAGACATCACCAAATGTCCCCAGACTGGAGTGGTGAGGAGTAAGGAAACTGTCCTGCTGGGAACCACCGACATTATCGATAAGGTATTATTCTAAACCTGCTTTAAAATTAGTCACATTGTGAACATTTTCCTGAGAAACTAAAAATGTATTTCTAGTTGACTATTTTAACTGATTTGTACAACTATTTTACAATAAAAATATATAATCTTTCCATTTCCTTTTCGGTGAAGATAAATCCTTCCTTGCTCTTCATCTCTGGATATAGATAGGTTGAAGACTGCCAGTTCCTGGCTAGTTTCAGGAAGAACTGAATTTTTCATATTTCTGATCAAACTCACCTGCCAAGCCCTGCCTCATGAAAAATAAAATCACCATGTGTAACGTGAAAAATAAAAATAGTTTAGGAAACAAATGTTTTAATTTTTCTCAAATTGTAATAAATTCCACATAGCCCCCAAATTTTGTTAACTATTATGTAGTTACTCTTAACTAGTAGTTTATGCAAACATTGTTTTATTTCTCTGAGATAAGAACTAAAAAAACTTCTTAGAAAATTAAATTGAAATAAGCACATTGTGATATAAAAATAGTAAGTAAAATCAAGGTAATTTTCAGCTTTCTCATTTAAATGAAGGAAGAAAAGTGTTTTATCTTAGTACCATCTTGAAAACCACACAAAATAAGTGAAAATGTAGCAATTTTTATTTATCTTGCAAATGTAGCTTTAAAGATAACAATCTGGAAATTTTCAATCAATTTATTTGTCCACTTGATTGCTTTCTTCCAGAGGATTTAAAGAGCTTTCGAATAACAATTCCCTTGGCAGAGTTGTTTTACTTGTGCAGTTACTGTCTCCTGTAATGGAGAAAACAAATAGAGGATGATGTTTCTGTCATTCGTAATCATTTTCTTACATCTAAATAAAAATGAGGAAAAAAAACAAACCTAGTCCATGAGGTAGAAAAAAGAAAAAAAAAAGCATGTGTGGAGAAACTGTGATGATGACATTGATTTTTATATTTTGTATGTTTAGGAGTAAATGTGAAATAAATAAAATTTTAGGCACGCCTGAAAAATGTCCAGTGGACACTATTCCACTGTGGGTCTCTAGACCAAGATTTCATTAAATGCTATTAAATTGTTTGCATATGGTGTGAGCTCCTTAAGGCAAGCAGCACAGTTTAGACATGGAGATAATGCTATGCATTGTCCTTTAGAAGCCATCATTTTCCAAAATGAAGCATCTTCATGTAATCCAACAGAAACTATGTTCGTAAGGACAATTTTAACCAGATGTTCAAACAGCTTCAATTCATCCCCCAAGGAATCAACTTAGATTTTTGATACAATATCTTTTTCTTATTATTAAAAATTGTCTTAGTTTTCATTTGCTCTTAGTTGGATTTTTGAAATGTATTTATTTTTCACTAATCAGAAGGGCTGTTATAATTATAAATTGGTATCTAAAATATAGATAAATAATATATAGATAAAAATTAGCTATTTGTGATTCTATGCATCTCTATGGAATTCCCTTGTCAAAACAAGTTCACTGGAATCTTTCAAACATCTCTCTTTTTTAGGAGAACTTCATTACAGGATTTACTTTCTTCTGTGTCATTTAACAACTATTATGCATATCTCAACAACAACTATAGTAAATCACTATAAGGTAAAACAAGCTTATAGACATATAAGAAATTAATTCATCATCCTGCATTATAGTCATATAACTTCATATTTAATTGAAGATAAAAATAAAAAAGTTTAACAGAACATTTATGCTAAAAATTCCATATTGTACATTTAGATCTTTAAGCAATTTCTCCATACAACATAGCTTTTGTTAATTTATTTTATTGTCTCTCTCCCCTAATATGTAAATTACATGATGTTCCCAAGTTTATGGGAACAAGTTTATGGGAACATCATGTAATTTGTTTATGGTAATTTATGTTCATTGCTTTAGGCCTCATAGCACAATGCCTGGTATATATTTGGCACAAAATAAGTATTTGCTGAGTGCATGAGCAAGTGAATAAAGTCTACTTAAACATGATACCAGAAAAAAATAAAGTAATACTTTGCTTTCATTATTTTAAAAATTTAAATGCCAAGGTCTAAAATAAAAAAGTTTTGCTTATACATCCAAACTGTTAATAAATACAGATTTTTGTTTTCAGATTTATCTGAGTATAAATCTTGGATTTTGCCACTTTCTATGAGTCCAAGCAAGTAACTTAACTTCTCCTAGTTTTTATTTCCTTATCTGTAAGATATGGAATCTACAAAAGTACCTGACAAAAACAAATGCTGGAATAAAAATAATTGCCATTCTCTTTAAGAAATGTTGGGAGATTACTTAAAGAGAAAAAAACTACTAGTCGATGTCAAATGGAAGCACAAAATTACTTTCTGGAATGTTCTGCTAGTACTTACATTTCTGAAGTAGCTGAGAAGTTATATCTTTCCATACCCCACACAAAACAATAAACTAGCATCTTCTTAAATCAACCTGTTCCACGTGTGATCTTGCAAATCATAGACCTGCTGTGTGACTGATACAGTTTCACTTTGGACATTGTGCCTTGCATACTTATAGCAATAGGGATATTATGCCTACTGTCAGGGAGTATCAATCTATTATCACACCAAAGTAGGAAGAATGCTTTTAGACAGCTTTTCTTAAGGTGATATAAAGTAAAAACCGAGTCATGTGATACTCCTTCACTTATATGTGGAATCTGATGAACAAATAAACTAACAAAAAATAGAAAGAGATTCATAGATACAAACGACAGGCTGACAGCTGTCAGGGGGAAGGGGGACTAGAGGGTTGGGTGAAAAACTGCAAGGATTAAGAAAAAACAACAACAGTAACCCTCATAGACACAATATGGTGATTACAAGAGGGAGAAGGGGCCAGCGGAGGTAGAGGAAAGTAAAGAGAGAAAAGGGGATAAAGGGGGGATAAATGGTGATGGAAGGAGACTTGATTTGAGGGGGTGAACACACAAAACAATGTATAGATAATGTATTATAGAATTATACACCTGAAACCTCTATAATTTTATTAACCAATGCCACCAATAAATTCAATAAAAATTTAAATTTAAATTTAAAATTTAAAATCTTGTTTCTCTTTCTCCTTTTTATTAGTGAAGTTCTTCATTAAATTTGAGACAAGCAGGTAGAAAAGAAATTATGGAGAGAAATACAACTATGGTTATGCTTTTTTCTGATGCTAAGATATCTATATTTCAAGTGACAAGATCAATCAGTCATCCAGATGGGTTTGACTGATCACTCACAAGTGATTATTTCTGAATAAGTTCAGTGTTCAGAATCAATCGCTTTGTAGGAATGAAATTGATGAAGTAAATGAAGCTGGATTTTAATCTAGGATTTACTACATAATAGCTGGACAACATTAAACAAATAATTTACCACAACCTTCCCAAATCTCATTGTCTTAACTCTCCACAGTCCTTCCAGCATATTTTGAATAATTTAGGTTTTGAGATACTATATGTAGAGTCAGTACCTAAACCATAATTGATATTTAATAAAGTATAGTTACTGTTTACCCCAAACTCATGCTTTCATGCCCAGCATGTAATAGAACTCTACAGGTAGAATCATAAGAATAACAAGCTAAGGACAATTGGTGGCAATTGCCAATGACTCTGTGTCCATGCTTCTTAGTTTATTCATCAAACTCCTGGCCCTCAGACTAGATATATTTTTTTCTTCCATATTATTCATTGCACTTAACTTCTGATTATTCTCTTACTGACTTTATTTCTAGCGCTCACTAGGATTTATGGCTAAGAAATTTCTTTGGAAAACTGTGGTTAAGAATAACCTACTCTCAACACTCAGTATCAATATACATCACTTCTACTTTCTTCACTTTGACTAGAATTAAATCACATGACTCCTCCTTACTGCAAGGGATGCTGGGAAACATAATTTAGCTGTGAGCCCATAAAGTAAAGGAGAATATCGATTATGGAGAACAGAAACAATATTGCAATTGTTAAATCTAGCTTTTAATGATCTGCCATCTGTCTGTCTTGGTCATCTATCAGTTTATTTCTGCTCTAGACTTGTAATTGATTTACTTGTCCAAAACATTTTTAAGACATTGAAGTTGCTGCTTCCTCTTGCCTGATGTATAGTACCTCTAGATTACTCATTCCTGACTCTGAACTTGCAGAATTTAGCTCCATTGTCACCCTTGGGAGCCATCTCCTTTGATTTCCCATTCCAAATGCCAATTCACAAACATTTTCTTTTCTATTTCCTTGTTTAACTGCCCTAAAAATAATCACATTTTTTCAACATCTTCAGAGGTGAACTGACCAGAGTTATGCCAAACTATGTTAAAGGCACAATCCTTCATAAAACTATCATAAAACTTTAGACACCAGCCTCAAGTTTGGAGGTTCCTAGGACCCCTATAATTTTTTGTCAAAATTTGGAGGGTCCTACTACCTCCTAAGTTTTGATAATTCACTAGGACAAATTATACAACTCAGAAAATGCTATACTTTCATTCTAGCAAAAAAAAGGATACAAATAAAAAACAGCCAAAAGAAGAGACACATAGGAAGAAATCTCAAGGGTCCCAGATGCAAAGCAATTAGTTTCCTTGCTCCGCTGAGTCAAAACGAGTCACCATCCCTGCACATTCATGAGTATCACCAACTGGGGGAACACACCCAAGCTGCAGTGCCCAAGTTCTATTGAAGTTACATTTGTTGGAGAGTCATTGATTGAATCATTAGCCATGTGGTCAAACTCAAGTATCTAAGACCTCTCCTCAATGTCTCAGAAGTCAGCTGTTATAACTTGACTCAAAACTCAACTCTTTAATCACCTGGTTAGTTTTTCTGACATGAACATCCCTCAGTCTGAGTCTATTAGTACAAATTGTCTAGGAAACTATCATAAATTACCTACTTAGCATAAATTATAAAGATGCACTATAAATTAAAAAAAAGATACATCTGTAACTTATGATATTCCAAGGATGTAGAACCATCTCCCAAGAACTGAGGCAAAAGCCAGCCAAATTCATATGTATATATATATATATATATATATATCACTCTCTGAAATGATAGCATGCATTTATTTTTAAGTTTCTACTTTTCTAAAATATAAGTTTCATGATCCCAAAAATCTTATTTGCCTTTAGTGAGGGTACCTGGAAAATAATAGGTGATAAAATAACTATATACAAAAGGAAAAAAATCTATGAATTAGAAGTGCTGCCCTTAACAGTTCAATAGAGAGCTGATGGCAACCAGGTGGTTCTAGAGGCAACCTGAAGCTGTGGTATGTGAGTCCTAAAATAATTATAGAGAGAAATATGTCTTTGTCTGCTGTTGTCTGGTCTCTCTTGAATCTTAGCTCTACTAAATGTGTTGTGTAAATGCTCTTGCTTCATTTTCTAATTACCATGCAGTGAACTTTTTCTATTACTTGGGAGGGATCAAATGAGATGTCTGAAAAGCTGTTTAGAGGTTACCTGATGTTTTAAAATCTTTAATAGCTGTCATTTTTATTGAGAATACTGTGATTATGATGTAGAAAGGACTGGAGTCATTTAAATGGAAGAGTAGCTAAAGTAAATTAGGCATCATTTTAGCCTTACAGAGATCAGTACAATGCAGCCCAAAGCATTTATTAAATGACTTTCCTGTTCTTACAGAAACCCAGTTAATAATTTATTTAATTTAATTTGAACTTTGCCATACGAGTTGTTCTATGAGGAGATTAGACAACCTATTGCCTAGAAAAAAATATTTACAATAGGAAGATTATACCAAAATACCCTTGAATTCAGAGAATGTACTTATTCAAACTTGTCCTTCTTCTTGGTGTTTTAACTGGTAGCCAACACTAAGATTAAACTAAATGAAGTAAATTTAGGAGAATAGATAAATCAAGCATATCTGCATATTATTAAATCTAAAAACATATGTACTACATTTATTAGGTTATAAACATTTATGAAATTATTACTATGAAAATGGTTCAGAGATCAAAAAAGTTCAAAGTTTCAGTGTTGGATCTTTTCATTTAAATTTTTCTACTGTTGATTATGACAATATTAAAATTTAATGTGCTGATGAACATTGACACTAAAATTCTCAATAAAATACTGGCAAACCACATCTGACAATACATTAAAAAGATCATACACCATGACCAAGTGGGATTCATTCGAGGGATGCAAGAATGGTACAATATTTGCAAATCATTAAATGTAATACATCACATAAACAAAAGCAAAGACAAAAACCACATGATCATATCAATATGAACATTCCTCAACATAATAAAGGCCATATATGAGAGACCTACAGCCCACATCATACTCAATGGGCAAGAATTAAAATCTTTTCCACTAAGATCAGGAACAAGACAAGGCTGTCCACTTTCACCACTTCTATTCAATATAGTACTGGAAGTTTTAGCCACAGTGATCAGACAAGAAAAAGAAATAAAAGGCATCCAAATCAGAAAGGAGGAAACAAAACTGTCACTGTTTGCAGATGACATGATAGTATACATAGAAAATCCTATAGACTCCACCAAAAAACTGCTTGACCTAATAAATGAATTTGGCAAAACAGCGGGATACAAAGTCAATATCCAGAAATCAAAGGCATTTCTGTACACGAACAATGAAACAGCAGAAGCAGAAATCAAGAAAAAAAAATCCCATTTGAAATAACAAAAAGAAAAATAAAATATCTAGGAATAAGCCTAACCAAAGAGGTAAAAACCTGTATTCAGAAAACTACCTAACACTCAGGAAAGAAATCAAGGAAGACACAAACAAATGGAAACATATACCATATATCGTGTTCATGGATTGGAAGAATTAATATCATCAAAATGTCCATACTACCCAAAGCAATGTACACATTCAATGCAATTCCTATTAAAGTACCAATGGCTTATTTCACAGACATAGAACAAACACTTCAAAAATTTATATGGAACTATAAATGACCTCAAATAGCTGCGGCAATTTTGAGAAAGAAGAGTAAAGTAGGAGGGATCACAATACCTGACACTAAACTATTCTACAAGGCCACTGTAATCAAAACAGCCTGGTACTGGCATAAAAACAGGCACATGGACCAATGGAACAGAACAGAGAGCCCAGAAGTAAACCCAAGTCTCTATGGCCAATTAATATTTGACAAAGGAGGCAGCAACATAAACTGGAGTAAAAATAGCCTCTTCAACAAATGGTGTTGGGAGAACTGGACAGCCACGTGCAAAAAACAAAAATGAAACTAGAGCACCAGCTTACACATTATACAAAAATAAATTCAAGGTGGATAAAAGACTTAAATATAAAACGTGATACCATTAAAGTCCTAGAGGAGAACATAGGTAGGAAAATCTCAGATATTTCACACAGAAACTTTTTTACTGGCATGTTCCCTAAGGCAAGGGACATAAAGGAAAGAATAAACAAATGGACCTCATCAAAATAAAAATCTTCTGCACAGCTAAAGAAATCATTATTAAAGTAAAAAGAGAACCAACTGTATGGGAAAACATATTTGCCAGTGATACCTCAGACAAGGGATTAATCTCCAAAATATATAAAGAACTTACACAACTCCACTCTAAGAAGACAAGCAACCCAATTAAAAAATGGGCAAAGGACTTAAACAGACACTTCTCCAAGGAGGACACACAGAGGATCCAAAGACACATGAAACAATCTTCAATGTCACTAGCTATCAGAGAGATGCAAATTAAAACCACAATGAGATACCACTTTACACGGGTCAGAATAGCCATCATAAACAAAGCAACAAACAAGTGTTGGAGAGGTTGTGGAGAAAAGGGGACCCTAGTGCACTGTAGGTGGGACTGCAGACTGGTACAACCACTATGGAAAACAGTATGGAACTTCCTCAGAAAACTAAAAATGGATCTGCCTTTTGACCCAGCAATTCCACTGCCTGGGCTATATCCTAAGAACCCTAAAACACCAATCCAAAAGAACCTTTGCACCCCAATGTTCATATCAGCACAATATACAATAGCTAAGTGCTGGAAGCATCCTAGATGCCCATCAGTAAATGAATGGATCAAAAAACTATGGTGCATTTACACAATGGAATTCTATGCAGCAGAAAAAAAGAAGGAGCTCCTACTCTTTGAAACAGCATGGATAGAGCTGGAAAGCATTATGCTAAGCGAAATAAGCCAGGCAGTGAAAGACAAATACCATATGATCTCACCTTTGACAGGAACCTAATCAACAAAACAAAGAAACAAGCAAAATATAACCAAAGATGCTGAAATAAAGAACAGACTGACAGAATTCAGAGGGGAGAGGAGAGGGAATTTCAAGAGAAAAGGGGAAGGGTTTAGAGGAACAAATTTAAAGGACACATGAACAAAAACTAGGGGGAGGGTGGTAATAGGAGGGAAGTGGGGAGGGATGGGTAGGCGGGCTGGAATGGGAGTAAAAGGGAGAAAACTGTACTTGAACAATGATTAAAATTTAAAAAAATTAATGTATAAAATCAAAAGATATACTAATAAAAATAATGTTTAGCAGCTTTCGAAAGACATTTTAAACCTATAGTTATTACTTTTCTAATTGAAAAAGATTAAAAGTTAAAAATAATACTGTTTTTGGTTCATATGAAATTAAGAAACATATTAATTATATTGCTTATAAATTTACAATGTTTAATCATACTTAAGAAAATTACATTTGATCTTTTCTATACCAAGAATATTATGTGGAATTTCATTAAACTTATAGTCATGTAACTTACACAAAAATAATCAGAGAGTAAGTCCTCAACTGATGGAACAGTCACAGGAAGACAGGAAGCGGAGATGAAATTTGAGGTTTATTTTGCTGAAGGTGTGGTCCATTTGACTTGAGTATAGTGAAGTCAGGTACTGTTTCAAACAGAGACTAATGTGCATAACAAACTCAAAGTTTCAGCATACAGCTGTATGAAATAGAGAGAGAAGAAATTATGTAGAAACGTCCCTGCAATGAATGGTATTTCAACTTCTTTTCAACAAATACTTTCTGAGTTGGTTTCATACAAAATACAGCATTCAGAACTACAACTACCACAAATGATAATTCATGAAACCTGTTCATAGAAACATTGTGGTAATACATATATAACATGATAATTATTAACACTATACAACTTCTGCCTGGCTGGCATAGCTCAGTGGACTGAGCGCGGGCTGCAAACCAAACTGTTGCAGGTTCGATTCCCAGTCAGGGTATATGCCTGGGTTGCAGGCCATGACCTCCAGCAACCACACATTGATGTTTCTCTCTCTCCCTCCCTTCCCTCCCTAAAAATAAATAAATAAAATCTACAAAAAAATATATACAATTTCTTTAATTCCCTAGAAAACCCATTCTAGAGTATTCAGTGTGAAATGTTTATCTAGATTCCTCTCTCAGTGGTACCTAGTGTGGTTCCTAGAAAATTCAATAAATAATTGTTTAATAAATGCATAAACAAGTTGTAAAATACTAGAAAGGAACAAAATTAATTCCTAATGGAGAAATCTGGAAAGGTTGCAAAAATACAGTTGACATTTGAATTGGAATTTGAAAGATAGGTGAAATTTTAACACGCAGTTAGAAAGATGGAGCATCCAGGCCAGAAGTAACCACATGCAAAATAGATGCAATTTTTCTGTTATAGTAAAAAATAGTATTTGATCTGGTTTTCTTGAGCTGTAAGTTGTATATAAAAGTTGAGAGGTCTGCTTTAGAAGATGATGTAAAAATATAAATTCAATCCAGGTTATAATTATTGATCTGATCTGAATTTAAGTCAATTTTAATTTATATAACAATGTAAGTTCATCCAACTTATTTTAACTTTTGGGGACTTAAATGCCTGACAATTTTTAATGTCATTTATTTATTTAACATGTACTAATCAAGTGTTACTATAAGGTAGGCATTGATCTATTCACTGAGGCACTACCTCAAACAAAAGACAAAGTCCATTTTTCTATGGAGACCATAGCCTAGTGAGGGGTAGAGGTGGTTAGAGACCATAACAAGCAAATGTACCTAAACCTATAATATTTATTTAGTTAAACAAACACTTATTGAGCACCTTTGTGTACCAATTACCTTTTAAAACACACAAAAATCCTTGTACTCTACATTTACATTAGAGTAAAAAACTGTTATGACAAAAAAAAGCAGGATATGAGGCTTACTAAAGCTAGTTTGGAACTTAGTTATTTTAAATAGAATCATCAGGAAAGACCTGAAGAATAGAGGACATTTGAGTAGAGACCTGAAAAAAGGGTAAAAATAATATGGTGGAAGAAACCAGGATGGAAGGCATTGAAGTATCTTTGGTCCCTAAAAGTCTATGGATAAGATGGATGGAGTAAATTAAATGGGGTGGGGGAAAAACAATTGAACTAAATGCAGAGAATTAATTATCTGGAGCAGTGATTCTAAGTTCTTCGTTAGCCAATGGAATACCATAGGGATGTATTAGAGGTTTTTGAGCACAAAAATGATTGGATCTGATTTATTATTTTTCCTAACCCAATTGCTGCATTGAAAAAAAAGATAGAAGAAAGATTGAAACAGAGAAAGGAGTTATGTGTGATTGAAATAATGCTGTTAGGAGATGATGGTGCCATGGTCACATACTAGATAATTTTCAGAGATAGAGTCAGAAGGATTTATTGATAAATTGAATGTGAAGGATGAGAAAAAGGAATATCAAGGGATGCATTTGATACAATGCATCAAATATGGTTTAAGCAATCAGAAGAAGGAGTTGCCTTATACTCAGGAACGAGGATTTTTATGAGTTTCAGCTGTATGTACATTGACATTAGTCATGTCAAATTGTATATTCAGATAAAAATGTTCTGTGGGCAGTTGAGGCATTTAAATATGGAGTTCAAGGGAGGGGACTTAGCAGAAGGTATAAATTTTAAGGAATTAGCATTTACATAGCATTTAAATATATACGCTGGCTATGGTCAAAATAGATTAATTATAGGTAAAAAAGAGAAGCACAAGGACTGAGCTCTTTGGAACTGCAGTATTTGGAAGTCAGGAAAATAAGAAAACTGTGAAGAAGAAATAAGTAGTAAATTTGGAGAATCAGGTGAGATTGATAATCTTGTGTTCGAGTTATAAAAGGATTCTCAATAGTGGTGTGATTAGCACAGGTAAAAGCTGCTGAGCGGTCAGAAAAGATGTGAAATGAAGTGAGTTAACCCCTGAATTTTACAATGCACAGATCACTGGTCACCTACACCAGAGTGGTTTCAGTGGAATGATTACACACACACACACACACACACACACACACACACAGTTAAAATGAGAACATGATCAGTGGAAATGGAGCTGTTAAAAATCTCTAGAGAGCCTTGGCCAGGTACCTCCATTGGTTACAGTGTCATCCCCATACACCAAGGTTGCAATCCCCTGTCAGGGCACATACAAGAATGAACCCATAAATGCATAAATAAGTGAAAAAGCAAATTCTTTCTCTCTCTCTCTCTCTCTCTCTCTCTCTCTCTCTCTCTCCCTCTCTTTCTCCTCTCTCTCTCTCTCTCTTCCTCTTTAAAATCAAAAAAATTTTTAAAAATCTCTAGAGAAATTTAGATAATTTCTGGTGTGTTAAATGAAGGAGATATAGGTTTAAGGGAGAAGTATTTTAAGAGAACTAACATAGTATATTTGTGTTCTTAGAGGGGAAGTTGATGAAACAATAGAAAATAAAGAGAAGACAATTAGAAATGACATCCTTGAGGAGGTAAGAATGGACAGGGTGGACAAGTAGAGGAGTTGACCTGAAAGCAAGAGAAGTTCATCCATTATAATTGAAAGGAAGGTAAAATATGCAGGTACAGACTCAGGTGGCATGATAGATTTAATGATAGGATTTTTAGAAACTCTCTTCTAATTGTATTCATCATCTCAATAATCAAGAAGCAAAGGAAGCTATTAAGCTGAAAGGAAGGAGAGAAAATAGTTGTGGAATTGTCATGTAAAAAGTAGGGGAGTAAATGGATTGGGGAAATATAGTAAAATTCCCTGGTAATGCTAAAGGCGGAGGAGGCAGGAGGAAGGACGGGAGGAAGGAAGGAAGGGAGAGCAGGAGGCAATGGTGGAGAATGAAGGGACAGGGCAGGACAGGAAGTTACGGGAATGACTGAAGTTGTTCATTTCCTTGCATTTCATGGACTTTCCGTTCCTTTCAATTTCCTTTCCTTTTCCTTGCATTTCCTTTCGTTCTTCTTCTTTCTTTCTTTCTTTCTTTCTTTCTTTCTTTCTTTCTTTCTTTCTTTCTTTCTTTCTTTCTTTCTTTTTGCAGCTATATTCAGCTGCTCTAAATGGAATGGAGTAACTGACAAAATGAATTAAAGACCTATTATAGTTGTTATAACAGTTGCTATGGTTGCTACAATATTCAAGTAACCAAACATATACAAAAGAATTTTGAGAGCTGTAGAGTACCACAGAACTATACTTCATCCCTGGGTCTGGGACTATCCATGTAGTAGCTGTGCTTTACGAATGGAAGTCAGAATGTCCTGTATTGCTGCCAGTCTTTCAAGTAGATGAAAGGTACCTAGTAGTCTCTCAAGTATTGAAGCCTATACCTGACAGATCATAATGTAAATTAAAATTCATATTACTACATGTTTAAATTTTAAAGAACCTGGCCAAAATGTGCATATATGTAACTGAGCCAAGAACTGTGGCATTTTCATTCCTCAGGATACTTACAAACTCCCTTGAAACCAATATTATAGTGAGACATTAATAGATAAGCTTGCTTTGGGATTAAAATGTCCATGCTTTTTCTTATGTCATTTTAATGTTTCCTTCCATAAAAAAAAGGATGCTTTAGCCAGTTATTTCCCTTGAGATTTCTCTGTGAAACAAGTGTTTCATGGCAAAAAAATTATTTTCATATTGCAAGATTAGATCAATTTCATTCATTACTATCACTCTTGGCAACCCTTGTAGGACTTTTTTGCAATAATTGAGTAATTCAGCAAATTTAACAATGGATTTAGCTTTCCCATAACTGAAGAATGGTTCTGTACAATCATTTTTCATTCAAAGCCTTTGGAAGGGGAATTGCAACTTTAAAGCCAAAAAATATTACACATTTGTCTAAATTAATTTTCAATATTTGGCTTGAAATAAGTCCTTTCTGAGCAAGGTAACATTTTCGCATTCCTTATCAATGGCCTCTTTCATACTTCCTGTGTTGTCTCTTAGTCTTTGCACATTGCTTTATATTTAAACACATGTTTTTTCACAGACAATAATGTTCATGTATTTTATGACTACTTTAGAATTAGAATTTAGTTTTTAGAATACATTTTGAAAATATTTATTACATATTATTAATATCAAAAATAGATGAAATGAAATATTAATATGACTAAAAATGATCATAATCAAGAAAATTCTTTAAATCACTGTTACTAAGATGCATCAATATTTACCAATATAACAAATGTATAGTTTGTTCAAATATAAATTCCCATGCAGTAGTAAAAAAAAAGAAGAAGAAACAAGAAAGAAAATTAAATACTTACACTCATAGGCTTATAATAGGAACAGAACAATTATTCAAATATGTTGTGATCTCAAAAATAGCTTTGTAAGTTATAAAGAGTATTTGAGGAAATAATATAATTTTATACAAATTTCAACAATTATAGACTCAATTCTATTGGAGCATTTCTTTTAGATTTATATAACTAGTGTTTTCAATGAGAATATTATGTTATAATTTCCCTGACCCATTAGGGAAAAGCATAACAAAAATATACTGAAATAAATAAAAATGTTAAAAGAAAATAGGAACTTTTCTCCTTAAAATATTAAAAATATTTGACATTGAAATATCTATCTTAAAGTATTAAGCAATCAAATCATAACATCATAATACTGTATTGAAAATGCTACAAAGGATCACAAACTCCAAAGAAGCTCATACCTTTTCTTTCTCTCCTTTTTTTTTAACAGAAATGAGAGGACTGAGGCCCAAAGAAGTTAAGTTTTCCATGTAAGTCACAAAATTCTTGTAAGTCCTCCAAATCTCCTGACTTAATTCTTATGGAATTTCCTCCATGTTAAATATGTAATCACTTAATCAGTTACTTAAAAGTAAGACAATAGAACATATAAGCATATCTAGGGTTCAGGGGAGATGAAAGGTACATGTTATTCTCATAAGACTATTTACTGGGCAATAGTCACTTTGGCAAAAATAACATCATGATGTCACAATAATGTCACAAAATGGAAAACAAGGGTATCCTCAGATAAAGAAAAATGGATAATTTAATGCTTAGAAAGCCTACCCTTAAAATATAGCTAAAGGGGGTTCTAAAACTTAAAAAAAAATAACAAAGAAAGACTTGGTTCTTCAAAAAAGAAAGAAAAATATTAAAATTGTTTTAAAAAGACTACCTACTTTTCATATCTTTTAAATCATATCTGATGGTTGAAGCAAACATAACATTATCTCATGTGGTCCTCAAGATATATGGAGGAAAATTATGTCTAAAAATTGGCAAAAGTAAGGGAACCTAAATGAAAATAAATTCCTATGTTTCATTTCAAGGCCATATAAAATGGTAATATCAGTAAACTGTAAAGTTATGTACACAATCACTATACTCAAACACATTGTAAATAAATCAAAATGGAATCTTAATGAATATTCAAATAACCGACCAGTTGTTAAGAAAAACAAGTAAAATAAACAGAAAGGAAGTAGTAAAATAGCAGATTCTAATTCCTAGTATAATAATGATTAGCTTAAATTTAAATGGTATATATACACAGATTAAAAGATTATTGATAGAATGAACAAAATGCATCAGCCAACAATATGCTCTTTACCAAACACGCCCTTCAAATACAGCACCACAGGTATGCTTGGTAAAGTGATTAAACACATACATCATACAACCACTAAAAACTAATAAGTGCAGAAATGACTGTATTTACATTACAATAGACTTCAGAACAGAAAGAATCACTTGGGTTGGAGGTAGTCTTTGCAAAGAGATGACAAAACCAATCCACATAATTACTCCTAAATGTTTATTCATCTTTTGTCAGATTAGAATAGATCTATAGATGGCAACCTTTTAAGGAGGTTGTGAGGCTAAGAGAAATCAGTTCTACTTTAATACTTGATAAGGACCAATTTTATCCTCTATTATTTATTTGTATAACCTGGTAAAAACTATTTTTATATGCCTGTCTATAAACTCAGAATAGTGACAATCTGATCACATGGTGTAGTTATGAACACTGAGTTAATACATACAAAAACTTAGAACCACATTTAGCGCATAGTTAAAGTTCAGAAAGTGTTAGATGTTACCATTGTTATCATCGTTACTAAAAGTTATATGGCTTTGAAGACTTGTCTTTGACTCATGAAGACCTGCTAAGGTGAGAAAACATATGAGGATGCTGTTTGACATGAATATCATATAAAAATGTCTGGAAAGTATCCAACAATGTACTTTGAAAAATACATTTATTGAAGAAGATACAAGAAATATTGATCATAGGACAATGACACTTCAGTCCTCTTGAAAGCAGGCACCTTGGGACTTCACACAGTTCTCCCAGCATCTCTTCCATTGTCCAAAACATTCTGCAAATTCCTGTGTTGGAATTGCCATCAGCTGCCCATTCATATTTCCCTGATTCTCATCAATGGTATGAAATCTCTTTCCTTTCAAAGGTTATTTTACTTTTAGGAAAAGCCAGAAGTCACAGGGTGCCAAATCTGGGCTGTAGGGGGTTTGAGCTGCCTCAGTGACTTTATGTTTTGTCAAATCAACAAAACAAGCAAGCAAGCAAAACATAACCAGAAACACTGAAATTAAGAACAAACTGACAGTAACCAGAGGGGAGGTGGAAGGGGATAATGGGGGGGGAGGGGGAAGGGTTGTCAGGAACAACTATAAAAGACACATGGACAAAGCCAAAGTGGGAGTAAGATTAATTGTGGGAAGTGGGGATGGCTGAGGTGGGAAAGGAGTGGGGGAAAATGGAGACAACTGTACTTGAACAACAATTTAAAAGTTAAAATAAATAAATATGCACTTAAACAATTTTAAAAATTAAAAAACTCTGCACAAGATGTGACGCATGAGCAGGTCTATTGTCTTGATGAAGCTTCCAATCACCAGTTGCCCATAGCTGTGGCCATTTTCATTGTATCATATCTCTCAGTCACAAAGAACATTGAGGTAGCACTTATTAATTGTTTGTCCTGGAGGAGCGTACTTGTGATGACCATACCTTACCAATCAAAAAACACAGTTAACATGGTCTTCATCTTGCTGTGACTTTGCCATGCCTTCTTCAGGAGTGGAGAACCAGGCTATTTCCACTGGGATGACTGGGCCTACATCACCAGATCATAGCCATAAACCCACAATACATCTCCGGTTATGACCTTCTTGAAGAAGTATGGTACATCGGTAACCATTTGAATCAAGTCATTTGCAGCTGCAGCATGATATTCTTTGTACTCTGCAGAAGCTGCAGAATGAATTTTTCCTTGACATGCCAAGGTTCTGAGTCAAAATCTCACAGTAGTTTTTGGAATCCCCACTTAGATCAGCTCCTGGTTCTCACACTGCCAGTCACCAATTCTTGTTCATTGCAGCCTGTACACATTCAATATTCTCAGGTGTTCTGCGTGTTGCAGGCCTTCCAGAACATGGATCACTTTCAGCAGATTCTCAACCATCTTAGAACTGTTTGTGTCACATTTGTACTTGCACTGCACTCATTGCATTGTCCTGAAAAGCCTTCTGAATGATCTGAATAGTTTATGTGGAAGAATGTTCAAGTTTAATGCAAAGTTTGATGCAGATTCATTGCTATACTCACTTTACTCATTTTGAATGTGACAGCCACACAGTACACATGCTCATTCAACTGTCCACACTGACTAGTACAGTGAAGTCATCATTGTTCATGAATGTGCATTCCAGTCCACTCTCCTAGGTGGCCAGGTTACATCAATGTCATGCAAATTGTTCTCATTATATTAACAATGTCTGGATTTTTCTGGAAAGACCTCATGTACAAGCCTAGAAAACATGACCTTAGAAAATCCTCTTTCTACTAGACATTGAGAAGAAGTGATATCTGTGTTCTGGGCAAAATATAACTCTTTGAAACAAGCTAGATGCATTCACTGCTCACTTCAAATGGAATCTGTTTTGTAGGCATAAAATATTTTGTGGGGTTATTATGGATAGGATTTGGGTAGATCTTGTCTAAGTAATTTCAGGACTCATAAGCGTTCATGAAAGATGGGAGCACAGATGCTTTAAATTCTAGTCACTCCATAAAGTAGCCCCCAAACCCAATTTACTCTATACTACAGGTAAGAAAGTTATGTTAATGAGTGTGTTCTTATAAGGACATATTCTTCACATACAAATGAAATTTTGACCAAACCTTTTCCAGAAGTTGAATATTTTCTATATAATAAGTTTATATCACTATCCTGTTAATGTTTAGTAGCTTTCTCCTTTTTCTAAATGAGTGTAATTGATGTCTGCCATGAATGCCAACCCTGGGATGAAAACTTGAATTTGAATCTTTTACAGAATAACTTAGAGACATTATGTTAGTATTTTTGCTATAACATTGCTCTGATAAAAAGCCATTACTTGGAAAAATAAAAATTTATTAAGCATGAATAAAATCATGCTAGTATCTCAGTCATTCTTATGATGTGAATGCTTTCATTTTGATTGCATAGTTTGAAATCTTCATGTGATTTTCAGATATGCCTAAAATTATGAGAGATTAATTATTTATTTAATACAGGTAAACTTGTGATGAAAGATGTATGCATTTTTCAAACCTGTAATTAATTGTTTTCATTTCATTAGTGTACAGTTTGTAAAAAGCAATATAGGCCCTAGCTGGGTATTTTGGTTAAGGTGTCATTGCCTATTCCAAGGTTGTAGGTTCGATCCCCAGTCAGGCACATACAAGATTCAACCAATGAATGCATAAATAAGTAGAACAACAAATTGACATTTCTCTCTCTCTCTCTTCCCCTTCTCCTGTCTCTCCAAAATCAATAACTAAAAAAGTAACACAGAGAATATAAAATCTAAGCCTTTATAGAAAATAAAATTGAAACATAGAAAGATTAAATAACTTACAAATTAAATTGCTAAATTTTTGTCAGACATAAGAAATAGCACTGCGTCCTCACCAAAAGACCAGTATTACTTTATTTGGAAGTTCAAAAATATATACCTATATCCAAAAAAATTTCAGAATTACAAAAGCAATTCCAAGGACAAAAGACATCTTCTTTAGTAAATGTCACTAAAGCAACTGGATATCCATAGACAAAAAGCAAACAAAAACCTCAACCTAAAGTTTACACTTTATATAAAAATTAATTAAAAATGGATCACTTACTTGAATCTAGGGCTAAGGAAAGTGCTCTTTTACTTGACACCAAAAGAAAAATTCATAAAGGGGAAAATTGATAAATTGGACTTTATCAAATTTATAACATTTGCTTAGTGAGATACCTTTTGAAGAGGACGAAAAGAAAAGTTGTGCACAGGAAAATAGCTTTGCAAATTGCATATTTAATAATGGACTAGATCTAAAATATATATAGACCTTTCAGAGCTTAACATTTAAAAAAAGTAAATGATTCAACTGCAAATGGGCAAAAGATACAGATATTTCCCTTCACAGATAGCAAGTAAGTACATAAAAATGTTCTACATTATTAGTCATAAGTAAATACAAAGCAAATAATATATCACAATACACCTATAAGAATGATTAGAATTAAAAAAACATAATGATAACACAAAATGCTGATGAGATTGTATGGTAAATGTTTTTTATGCTAAACAACATTTGAAAGTTTCTTGTAAACTAAATGTATAATTACTATAAGACCCAGTAATTATGCTCTTGGAAATTTATTCCAGAGAAACTAAAATATGTTTACAAAACACATTCACCTGTTCATGATTTTTCAGAGCAGCTTTCTTTTCTATCACCCAAAACCAGGATCAACCCAGATATTCTTCACCAGCTAACGGTTTAAACTATGATACATTATATCATGGGATATTATTTAGCAATAAAAGGAAAGGAACTCTGGGTGCATGCTATGACTTGGATGAATCTCTAGGAATTATACCAACTGAAAGAAGCCAATACCAAAACAGTACATAGCACACGATTCCACTTTTATAGCATTCTTGAAATAAAAGAACACACAGAAATGGAGAACAGATCTGCAGTTGTCAATGGTTAGACTCAGTGTTCAGGGCTGAAAGGTAGGCAGGACTTGGCAAAATGAGACATCAGTGCCGTAATGAAACTATTTCATATCTTGAATGTGGTGGTGGATGCACAAATAGACACATGCAAAAATTTTCATATCCCAAAATACACACACATACATGGGTCAGTACATATAAAACTGGGGAAATCTCAACAGGATAGTAGATTGAGACATGTCAGTTTCTTAGATGTAGTTTTGAGAGATGCTTTCATTCTGTTGAAGTGTATCAAGGGTAAATAAGATCTGTCTATATCATTTCTGACAGCTGCATACAAACCTACAATTATCTGAAGAAAAAATGTGTATTTGTGTGCATGTACATATGTATTTTCTTGATTTCAATATTAATTTTTCCTTTTAAGATATTTGAAATAAATATTTTTACCAATACCTACATGTAGTTATTTGTAGTTTTTCTTGTTTAATTGTACATAAATTAATGATGTATTTACCATTCATGGCATCTTAAATTCAATGAAATACAATAATATTCTTTTATAATATAACTTTAAAATCATGTATATTCAACATTAGGCAAAAACATACCATCAATCACTCTTAAGTCAACAGGGAGTCAAAAATACATATTTGCATTTCCAGATTCTCAATTAAAATTTTAAATTATTAATCTATTTCTGAAAAATATTCATATCATATCTATTGACTTTAAACTATAATAGATTAGACAATTAATAACACGAGTTTCCTTAATGCATTTCAATAGCTTCCACATTTTCATATAACCTCAGGGAAGACCATAGAAGCACTTGATTAATAAAAATGCCTCCTCCCATGTCAGGGAGACTTTATGCCTCAAAAAATGATAAGAAATAATGATCTGAGCATTAAAATTCCTGAGGTTTTTATCTGTGAATCCAGTGTCTCAGTTTTCAAAAGGTCAGGAAGTGACAGAGTTGTATTTAGCCTTGTATTCCCAATCTCCACTCACTGTCTTTTAAAGGAATGAATAAACAAATGTCTCAATACAATTGAAATACTGAATATAAATCACCAAATTATAGTGCTCATTTCAGAAAACTCATTCCCAAAGCTTCTCTATGAATTCAACAAAAGGAACTTTTATTCTATACAAGGACCAAATACTTCACAAAGATTATTTAATTCATTGATAGTAAATTTTATTTTTCCTATTAATCTCATCATTGTTTTTGGTAACAGACTTGTGTAGAACCAATCACAGTTCCTTGTAAGTTTGAAAGGGAGAATGTAATCACATACCACTGTCTTTTTAGAAAGTCCTTTATATTGGCCTGAAAAAGTAGTGGCTAGTATATTTCTACAATAATTAATGCTCAGCTATGTGAGTTAAACTTTGGCTAGGTTAAAGACCAACCTCCAAGGTAAGTCAAGTTCATGGCAGATGTAACTCTTCCAAGATTTTAATCAGTAACCTATTGTTTCCACTGATTTTGATACCATAAATGCTTGATTTAGAAAAAAACTATATTAGTGAGTTTTTATATGTTGTTTTAATTCAAATTGAGACTATATTTTCTAACAAATGAGCTTTGTATTGAAAAGTGCATGTCTTAGTGGTTTCTTTTTCTATCATGGCACATGACATTTAATTTCTAATCTTTATCTCCTAAATCATATGTGAATTCAACAAAGTGATTTTTTTGTATCCCTGTTTTTACTTTTTATGTTACAGACTGTATGCATGCCAAGGATTTTTTTTGAGAAAATATGCAAGAAATAACATTTTGATGAAGTAGATTTTTTTATTATTTTATTTATTCATTTAGCTATAAAATATTCTAAATAAATTTAAATAAGAATACTTACGACGTAGCTCCAAATCTGTTTTCCTTTCCTCAGCATAGAGATTAGTTACAATATTTCTGATTATGAGTACCAAAATTCTTATTCTAGCTACCACCATCTGTTATTTGAATCTCTCTCATTCTTTCACTCCAGCACAACCATGTCTTTATTCTCATTGAAGCATTCAGCCTCTCACATTTTTCTATTTCATTATTGTATTATTCCTTTTTATTTTTTTATTTTAGTCTTATGTAATGTGGACTTCACCATCAATCATGTCAACCATGCTTGTTACCGCCCTAAAAGTTTCTGTGTGTTATAACTACTTTGTAACCAACCCCCTTTCACTCCCCTATAATCTAAAACTAATTTTATAATTATGAAAGTTAAATAATAGGGCCTTTACACAAGAAGTGTAAGTCACTCCATGTAAAGGAAGTAAAAGAAGAGTTAATGCCATGCCTCCCATTGTCTGGAAATATACTGGAGAAGTGAGAAGGTGTCCAGCAGAGGAGTAGGAAAGAATTACTTTTTTACTAATGGCAGAGGAAGTCCACAGTGATAGTTGAGAATATGTTTTCTCATAGATGGTGAGGGGTCTTTAGACTGGGTCTAGAGGAGCTGGGTCTCCTTATCTAGAAAAGGGAGATGAGGTAAATTTTTGTTATTGTATTCAGCCTAGAGAAAAAAAGTAAACATTTTTCCAATGAGTTGTGGATGTGAATATTGGTACATAAAGCACAAACAGAATTTTAAAGTTGTGCTACTAAATAAGAGCCAATGACATAAATTAAGAGAAAGAAACCCTTTAGAATTTCAAATATCAGTACAGAAGACGCAGACTGAAAATGCTGCTCACCAAGGATAGTGCATTTCTGTTCTTTCTGGATATGGCCAAGGAAAGTCCTTGCTACGGTCTGAACGTTTGTTTCCCCGTCCCTCTGTGCCATGTCCCCCGCCCCCCAGCCCCAGAATTCCTATGTTGAAATCCTCAGGCCTTATGTGATGGTATTAGTAAATGGAGGCTTTGGGAAGTGTTGATAAATGGGATTAGTGTTTTTTATAAAAGAGGCTTCAGAGAAATCCCTAGTCTTTCCACCACGAGATGACTCAGTGGCTATGAACAGAAAGGGGACCCTCACCAGAAGGCAACTAAGCTGGCACCTTTATTTTAGCCTTTGCAGCCTCCAGAACTGTGACTTATAAACCTGTTTTCTGTAAGTTACCCAGTCTGTTTTTTTGGTATAGCATCCCAAAAGCAGTAAGACAGTCTTCACAGAGGGGAAATTCAAGAAATCATGGAGAAACTACTACCAAGGAAGATAACTGAGGCCTCATCCAGGAATTTTCCTCTGCTATCAGGGTAGGGGGTCTGCAGATACCTGACACGAGGATCTCAGACTTGCTACTAACCAGCGACAGCTGTGTGCCTCCCATTCTTCCCCTTTATTCACTAGACTCTAGAGGTTACAATATATATTGCAGTTATTATGTATCCGTGTCCCATGACAGGTTGTCTAACTGGGAGAAAGATAACTTTGCAATTCATTTATTTTTTAAGCTTTTTTGTTCACTCTTTTCTAATAGGAGAGAAGCCGTATCTAATCCAGTATACAGATTGCAGGAACTTGGAGCCTAATGCCATGACTGAATGAAAGCTTGGGGTGTTTTCTTTAGGAGAGTGAGTGGCTTTTATAGGCAAAAAGGAAGTAAATATTTGTGTTGGAGAGAGAGGATTACCATGGCTTCTAACTATTTATTCTCCCCCCTTGTAAGAGGATTACATATCTTTGCCCATTGCTCTGTATCCAACAGTAAGTTTTTGTGGGAAGAATATACTTTCCCATCCCATAGATGGTGGGCTTAGCCATCTGACCTTCTTTGTCCATGGCACACGAAGTGACTTTTTGTGTGCCAAATCCAAATCTGTCATTACAAACATCTCATTTGAGATAAATTCAAACTACCCATTAAATTTAAATTACTTCAATCTGCTTTTTATTTAAAGTCTGCAAGCTTCAATTTAAGGGACATTCTGGAGAAAGAAATTCTTCTTCCATATGGTAATTTCTTGGGGAAGTTTGAAGTCCCCTCTGGTAACTAACCTAACAGGTCATAACAAACTTACTGTCTTTTCTTTTTTAAATTTTTTTCCTGTGCTTAATCCTAGACCACTGATAATATCTGAAAAAACAAAATATGCCAATCAGTTGTGCTACAAAGTATTGCCATCCTATCTAACGGTTTACGTATAATAGTGCCTGCCAATATTTATTTTAATTTTTATTAATTTGGTATTGTAGTGTTTACCAAATTGTACACTGTAGAATATTATTACCATGTGATATTCCAGGAACAAAGACATCCATGTTCTAATAAATGAGAAAACTCTTACATAATATATTCATCTTTGTGAAAATATACAGAGCACAAAAATATATTTCAAGCACAGAGTAAAGTCCAGAGAAACAATGTGAAAAACGGTATACCTCTATAAGCTCCATTGTATACAAGTGTTTTGCCACACTTTATTTTACTTTATAGATAAAGCAAAGTAATATAACCAAACACTATAGGTATAACCAAAGTCTCTCTGAACAGAGGAAATATTTTTATCCCTATTTTAGTGATGCTGTAACAAGCCGAGGGGTGATCCTGGGTAAGATCACAAAGCTAGTACAAACCTTGAATAAAGCCTACACTTGTTCTGGCCCACAGTTCAACCTTCCTGCCTGAAAATCACCAGTATAATGTAGTTCCATATTTTAAAAAATCCCGCTAAGATGTTAAATTAAACATCTAATCTAAGTGTCTTTAGATAAGAGACATTTAAAATATAAAACAATCTGTATATAAATATAAAATACAAAACAATCTGTATATAAATATAAATATGAAAAAATCTGTGTGTATATATACATGCATATATACACATAGATCTACCTCCTAAGATTTGCTTGTATATTTTAATTCAGTTGTTTGTCTGATTTTCTTTGTTGACTTTTCATATTCTTTATCAAGATACCATCTTTTTAGCAAAGATCTCAGCATATAGTTGGCATTCAGTAAATGCTCAATTAAAAAACTGTCATTAACTGTAATTAAATTTACAACAAATGAAATTATGTATAAAAAGCTGCATACAATGAAACTATTCTTTGATATATAGAGTTATAAAATTCTTCATAATCTTAAAATAGATTATAATGGAGCTGAAATTATTAAAAAAGAAAGTCCTAAAACAAACATTTTATTTTGCAGAAAAGACAAACACACCCAAACATTGCCATTTTTTTATTTCATTCTCTTCTCTATTTTTAGTGTAACTTAAGGAAAGCCACACATCACAAAATTTTTTTACATATAATAATCAAGTGAAACACTACCATCAGGTGACCTTACCCAGTTATTTACTCCCAAAATATTCATTTACCATATTCATTTTTGTCACCATCATCAATTGCATTCTAATTTATCTCTGCTTAACTCTTTCACATTGACAGCTAATTTAGCATACAGCTATTTTGAAGTAAATTATCTGAAGTTTAGTTTTTTTAATTAATGAGAGAAAAAAAAGAAAACCACCAAAATAAACAAACAGCTCCATGCCATAAAGAGATAAAGGTATGTATGAATTTAAAAAGCTATTTTTATTTTACTTTTTAAATATATAATCTTTTTTTTTAAGATTGTACTTATTTATTTATTTTTAGAGAGGGAAGGAAAGGAGAAAGGGAGAGAGAGAGAGACATCAATGTGCGGTTGCTGGGAGCCGTGGCCTGCAACCCAGGCATGTGCCCTGACTGGGAATCCAACCTGCGATGCTTTGGTTTGCAGCCCACACTCAATCCACTGAGCTATGCCAGCGAGGAATATATAATCTTTATTATATTTTGCCCATTACCTTTTACTGCCCTTACATGCCCCCTCCCCAGCAATCACCACCCTGTTGCCCATATCCATGAGTCTAAAAATCTATTTTTAATTGTTTCAACAACAATATATTTTGTTAAAGATTATAGAACTTGAAAGGCTACTTAGAGCAATAAAGACTGTGACTTTTCCCCAGGCAGATAAAAGAAAGGAAAAATTCACAACTAAACAACAGCCACATTTCAGGTTCTCTGTCTCTAGATCGGAGGGATACTCACGCCACCTTTTTCAAAGTAGACTTACTTGATTTTCTCCTCCATCTTGAAATTTTATATCACATTATGTTAAGAACTATTGTAACTTGATATTTTCTAATTAATTAATAAATCATAATAATTAACTATAACATTAGCAAAAATTTTAAGATTTCGAGTATATTTGTGATTATTTGTGACACATGACATTTGCTATTGAAGGGAAGGAAAAGTTTCCTTGGCTTTCTTAGGGACCCTGGCTAGGTCTGAAAATTAAACTAACAATGACAAATTAACAGAAGAAAAACATACACGTTTATTTAATATAAGTATGTGACACAGCAGGACTCATGAAACAAAGACCCAAGAAATAGACCTGAGTATTTGCATGCAAGATTTGATGAAAGGCGGAGATGTGTGGAGGAATATGATAGGTAAAGTGATATGATATAAGTGTAATAAACTGGAGGAAACTCTACAAGACCCATTTGTTTGGATTCTTGTCAGTGCCCCTTTGTTTGTAGAGTTAAGGATACTCTTTTTATCTAGGTATAGAGAGGGCACTTCTCAAGTGACAGTTTTATATTGTTTCAGGCTATTTTCCCAAACTCTTTCAGCCTAAAATGTACAATACAGCAAGATGCCAGGTTTTGGGATAGCATGTCCTAAACCCCAACATTGTCAAATTATAATGCTAAGTATAAATTAATATTTTAGATGAGTTAATCCACTCTTAAAATCATGTCCTGGAAGTAGAGAGGGTATTATGGACACAATACATTAGTCACTAGATAAAATCAATATTTTGGATCAGCAGGATAATAACAAGTATATATATTAGGATATGTATGTATGTACATAGATATGTATGTGTGTATATACACTCTCAGTCATTCATACATAGAAAGAAATCAATCAGAGTAGGAAAGTGAACCTCAAGTCAACAAAACAAATAAATAAATTAAGCTTATTAGAGACTACTATAAAACCAGAATGTATAAAATCAAGTAAGTTGTAAGGCTAGAATCTTATAGCGTAGTCTGTGGACTCTGGTGGATCCTTATGAGATTTTCAAGAGGTGCTATTGTGGTGAACATTTTTTTTATAAGGGGTGTTCTGCCTTTGCCTTGTTCACGAGGGTGGGTAAAATAGCTGGCACTTGAGCATGAAACAAGGCGGTGGTACCAAACCACAGTAGTCAGTCCAACCTTTACTAACTACCATGCACTCATAGTCAAAACGTTCAGATTTATTTAAGAATGCCCTTGATGAAGCAGTAAAAAAAAACCAGTAATTTATATTAAATATTAATCTTTGAGCATGCATTTTTTAAAAGATGTTATTTATTTATTTTTAGAGGGAAGGGAAGTGGGGAGAAAAGAGGGAGAGAAGCATCAATGTGTGGTTCCTTCTTGCACACCTCCTACTAGAGACCTGGTCTGTAACCTAGCCATGTGCCCTGATGGGAATCGAACCAGTGACCCTCTGGTGTGCAGGTCAGTGCTCAATTCACTGAGTCACACCAGCCAGGGCAAGTATGCATATTTTTAATATTCTACCTAATGCTTATTCATACTGCAGTACAATGGTTTTCTCTAAGAGTGCCATTTTTGTGACTGAGTGGTGAGCTGAACCTGGAGCTTTCTCCATGTGACATGCATACTTGAAAAAACAACTGACCAACTATGGTTATTCAGACTTGTGTGATTAGTAAATATCTTCTCAAAAATTAACAAAGTGAGTTTGTGATTTCCAAGGAAAGGGATTATAGTATTTATGGACAGGGATAAAATATGAGCATTCAAGTAAATATTTTAATTTTGTAAAAATTGTAATTTTACAAAAATTATATCCACTACCATAAGCTTGATGATATTCCAGCACATGGAGACTTTTCTGAGAATATTGGTGGTGATGTTAGCAAGTATAATATTTTAATATTGTACAATAAAATGTATCAAAATTTGTAAGATCCGCATAACTCAATGAACTAATATTTTCGAATGGACCAATGTAAAGGTCCATTCGAAAATACATTATATTGTAACATTTACAATATAATGTATTGAGATTCATTTGAAGTATAAAACATACTAATGGATTTTAATGTAAAACAGATATTAATATAATTTCAGATTCCACATTGCCACTAGCATTTAAAAAACTACCACTTGTCAAGTTTTGGTTTAGTGTTAAAGGATAATAACCACAATTATCTGAAAAGAATAATAGAATGAATTTCCCTTTTCTAATTTCATATAGGTAATAGGTAAAATTTTCTTCATAAACTTCAATCAAAGCAGCATGTAGCAGTAGGTTGAATGCAGATGCAAATATGTGAATATCTAGTGGGGTTTTCAAATAAGTCAGGCATTAGTTTTGCAAAAGTGTAAAATTATATCAATATTCTCGCTATTTTCCTTAATAAAATATACTTGGACTATATAAAACATGTTATTTATTTTAATATTAAAGTGTTTATTATCACTATTCTTTTTTTAATTTTCTTTTTTAAATTTTTTATTGTTCTATTACAGTTGTCCTAATCCCTCCCATAGCTCTCCCCTACCCTGCCCACCCCCTACTCCCACAGTCAATACCCACCCTATTGTCCATGTCCATAGGTCATTCATACATGTTCCTTGACTAGACACTCCTCTGCTTTCCCCATTATCCCCTGACTCCTCCCCTCTGGTCACTATCAGTCCATTCCTTGTTTTCATGCCTCTGGTTCTATTTTTCTTGTTTGTTTGTTTTGTTTATTATGTTCCTCTTATAAGTGAGATCACATGGTATTTGTCTTTCACCAACTGGCTTATTGCACTTAGCATAACATTCTCCCATTCCATCCATGTTCTCACAAATGGTAGGAGCTCCTTCTTTCTTGATGCTGTGTAGTATTCCATTGTGTAAATGTATCATAGTTTTTTGATCCATTCATTTACTAATGGGCACTTAGGCTGTTTCCAGCACTTGGCTATTGCAAATAGCACTGCTATGAATATTGGGGTGAATAAATTCTTTTGAATTGGTGTTTCAGGATTCTTGGGGTATAATCCCAGCAGTGGGAACATTGGATCAAAAGGCAGTTCCATTTTTAGTTTTTTGAGGAAATTCCATACTGTTTTTCAAAGTGGCTGCCCCAGTATCCATTCCCACCATCAGTGCACTAGGGTTCCATTTTCTCCACAATCTCGCCAGTGCTTATGTTTTGTTGTTTAGTTAATAATGGTCATTCTGACAGGTGTGAAGTAGTATCTCATTGTGGTTTTAATCTGCACATCTCTGATGACTAGTGATGCTCAGCATCATTTCATATGTCTCTAGGACCTCTGTATGTCCTCCTTGGAGAAGTGTCTTTTCAGGTCCTTTGACCATTTTTTAATTGGAAGGTTTGTATTCTTGGTGGTGACTTTTTTATTTTAATAATAAATAATTGAGTATGGCCACAAAAAAAGAGGAAAAAGTGAAGGCTATGAAAAGTGTAATAAAGGAATACCTATAGGGAACCAACAGTAAAGGGAAGGAAACCAGGACTCATATCAATGATTAGGAGCAGAAGGAAGAAATAAACATTCAACCAGAACAGAATGAAGAAACAAGAATTCAAATAAATGAGGAGAGGCTTAGGAACCTCTAGGACACCTTTAAACATTCCAATATCAAAATCATAGGGGTGCCAGAAGAAGAAGAGGAAGAACAAGAAATTTAAAACTTATTTAAACAAATAATGGAGGAAAACTTCCCCAGTCTGGCAAAGAAAGAGGCTTCCAGGAATTCCAGGAAGCTCAGAGAGTCCCAAAAATGTTGAACCCAGGGAAGCATGCACCAAGGCACATCATAATTACATTAGTCAAGGTTAAAGAGGAGAGAATATTAAAAACAGCAAGAGAAAAGGAGACAGTTACCTACAAAGGAGTTCCCATAAGACTATCAACTGATTTCTTAAAAAAAATCTTGCAGGTAAGAAGGGGCTGGAAAGAAGTATTCCAAGTTATGAAAGGCAAAGACCAACATCCAAGATTACTCTACCCAACAATGCTATCATTTAGAATGGAAGGGCAGATAAAGTGCTTCCCAGATAAGTTAAAGGAGTTCATCATCACCAATCCCTTATTATGTGAAATGTTAAAGGGACTTATCTAAGAAAAAGAAGATAAAAAATAAATACAGTGAAATGACAACAAACTCACAACTATCAACAACTGAACCTAAAAAAAACAAAACAAAAACAAAAATAAACTAAGCCAACAACTGGAACAGAAACACAATCACAGAAATGGAGATCACACAGAGGGTTGTCAGTGGGCAGGGATAGGGGGGAGACTGGGAGAAAAGGTACAGGGAGTAAGAAGCATAAATTGTAGACAAAATAGACATGGGGAGGTTAAGAATAGTAGGGTAAATATAGAAGCCAAAGAACTTACATGCACAACCCATGGACATGAACTAAAGGGAGGGGCTGGTGGAGAGAGGGTAGATACAGGGCAGAGGGGAATAAAGGGGCAAAATGAGACAACTGTAATAGCATAATCAATAAAATACATTATTACTATTCTTAAATGAGTTGTTTTTAAAGTTTCTTTATCTCAATGTCTAATATTGATAAATATAAATTGTAAAAATGTGTTCTTCATTGTCTTCAATAATAAACTCCTTTACATTTTTGCCTTCATAAAGGGATCTTGACAAAGAATCATTTTCATGTACTTTGAAACACTTTGTCCCACCTCCCAGAATTGTGATTTTGTCATCTGCTGTCCATTAATGATGCCCCCAGCAGATAAGTCCACTAAAAAGTCTGATTACATCACTTTTATGGGTCTGCAAAGGTCAGTGGTTCTCCTTTTTGTCTGCTTTCCTTCATCATCTCCCTGCCTTTGAGTCTTCACCTATGCCAGAAATGCCCTTTCCCCACAGTCTTGCCTTTCAAATACTTTTCGTGCTGCAAGATCCATTCAAATACTAACTCTTCTTCAAAACCTCTTCTTTGGAGAGTCTGCTGCCTTCCACAGGAAGTCATCTTTCTCTGCCCCTGGATCATTAGAAAGCTTTTTAAATCATTCTCACATACTTACAGTATTATAAATTTTAGCATGAGTATGTGTCTTTCTTTTCTTATTTTTGAGATTCTTGAAAACAGAGTTATGCCTTTCACAGTATCTTTCACATAGTAGGGGTTTTAAAAATTCATTTATTTATCCAGAAAATATTAGTGGTTACCTACCATGTGCTGAATAATTGATTGGTTAGATACAGAGCTTTGCATCATGGCTTTTGGGATTAGTTACAAAAAAGATTTGTTGTTTTATGTCAAATTATTCCCATATAACATTAAACCTCCACTCTATCTATAGTTGTATAGGTAATTAATTCCCAATGTTTTGTGGGTTACATTTATTCAGAACTACTCATTTCATGAAATTGAATGTACATCAAATTTGTCTTTATAAGAATCTATAGTATAATCAACAAAAGTTTATAGAGTAATAAACAGTTCAGAAACGGCCTAAATGCATCTCACACAGAGTCAGGCTATGTCACTGTGCACAGCCATATAACTCTGAAGAAGTCACACTAGGCAATGACACTGAAACATGACTATAACTCTGGGAGTTAATAGAATCCCTATAATTATTTTAAAAGGTTCTGTTCTACTTTCTCTTTCATAGTGCTTTCTGTAGTTACAGTTTTACAGTTGTGTGGTTATTTGATAAAATTTAATCCTTCTACTGGACTCTAAGCTCATAAGAGTAAGTGCATTGTTATTACTAACTATTTCCTCCTCAGAACCTAACTCTGTGCCTGCCACATAGTTGATCCTATATATTTGTTAAATAAATAAGTGTAAAGAAATAACACTAATGATGCACACTTTCATTGTGATTTCCACAACTCCAACTGAGGTACATTTCTACATATGTCACTGTTCTATTTCCAATGTAATCAAACTTTTGATTCTATAATTAGTAACAGATAATAAGCACCATATTTAGGACAGTTGTGTCTAAAAAAGAAAAGCCAGACACAATGTACAAAACATCAATGCATAAGAAAGAGCTGCTTGTTAAGCGTTATAACCTATGATTAATAATATCTAATTGGCAACAATATTTGTATTCAGAATGTGAGGCAATAGTCAAAAAGCCTATGGGATGGCTTTTTAGAGCAAGTTAAATGTTTGCTTTATTTACATTATTGTTTTGCTTATCCAAGTATCATCATTCACAGGAATGGAGAAGAGCTGCCAAGACACATCATTAGCCTCCGTTTCCTCTTTGAACCACCCACTCTTCACACAATACTTATTTGTTCTGCCACCGAAATTTCCTCTCTAGAGCCTAAATCTCATCATATAATTCCATTACATGGAACTCCTTCATAATTATCAAACCCAGTGATTCTCAACTGGGGAGTATTTTCTCTCTCCCAGGAAACATTTGGCATTATCTGGAAATATTTTTGGTTGCCATAACTGGGGGAGGAAGGAGTAGTGGGTAGAGCCTCTGGAGGCTGCTAAACATTTTACAGTGCACAAGAGAGACTCCCACGTCAACAAACTATCAGGACCGAAAGTCAATAGTGCTGCAGTTGGGAAACTCTAAGCAAAAGATAAAGTCCAAATTGGTATACATCCCAAACAAAATTCATCTCAAATGAAGTCTTACCATCCATCCTACCTATTTTCATAGGATGCAAACCTGTAGCCAAAGGGACACATCTGGCAAGCACATGTGTTCTAGTTGACTGCCTGCCCCTTTGGATGTTTCAGATCCTTTCCAGTTTGCCACATCCTCCACCTGTTATTGTCTTCACCCAGCTGTCTTCACTTATTTATGTTTCCCACCTTACCTAAAGCATCCAGTCCTGGCAAAACTTGCTCACCCTCACCTGCGATGAGAGCAATGTTGACCTGCCTAAGTTCTTCAGCATGCCCTTCTGTGTGTCTGTGTCTTTGCCTGTGCCACAAAATCTAACAGGAATTTTCTAGAACTGTGCTTCGCAGGCTCCATTTTTCTGACAAATTAATCCATGTCCTCCCAGATTCACTTCTTTCATTTCTGTCTGAGCTATACATTTGATTGTGTCCATTGTAGCAGAGTTTACACCAAGTAACATTTTGGTGCTTATGACTTTGCCTTCCCTTTCACTACGCTTGAGGTCCGTCAAAATTAAGACCATTCTGTAACTGGTATGCTGACTTCATAGCACCTAAGACAGCGTCTTGGCATGCATTTAGTAATTGTTTTTGTTGAATCCTGTAAATAAATCTACTTCTAGGGCACACTTTAACTTTTTAAATCATAAGTGCCATACCTGTGATCTTTTAAAAATCCAAGTAAAGAATATTTTATACTAATTTTCTGTCCTCAAAACTTTAGATAATAGAATTAACACTTTTTTAGAAATTTCAGGTATTAGGCTACACAAAAAAGAGGAGGAAATATGTATGACAAAACACTAAAGTATCATTAATGTATTAGAAGGAAATAATAATATTTAAAATTAATGAATTTTGAATTATTATATGTGTATTCATCACTATACTCCAAGTTCTCTAAAATATACATTTGCTGCATTTAAACTCAGAAAATAAGGCAAAATGGAAAGATACACATATTTACATTTTAAAGAACGATTTTTTTAGAGTAATGTTCAGTTTCATTATCATATAATAGAGATTTACTGATTGATTGCCAATTCTTTCTATAAAACAAATTTAAAAATTATAGCTAATATAGCCATCATGAAAACAGCATGGAGGTTCCTCAAAACATTATGCTATCTTATAATCCAGCAATTGTCCTCTGGGTATACATCTAAAGAAAATAAAATCCAGATCTCAAAGAGATATTAACACTGCCATATTCATGAAATGGATAAATGGTAAAGAACATGAGATTTGCAATATCTATATTTATATTTTATTTATATCAATCAATAAATATAGATATATCACACAATAGTATATTATTCAGCCTTAAAAAAATAGGAAATCCTGTCATTTGCAATAATGTAAATGAAACTGGAGAATATTATGTGAAGTTAAATAAACCAGACACAGAAAGACAAATATGTATGATATCATTGACATATGAAATTGAAAATAGTATAACTCATAGAATTAGAGAGAAGAATGTTGATTACCAGGGGTTCAGGAAAAGAAGTAAAAAATGGGGTGATGCTGGTCAAGAGGTACAAAGTTTCACTTATGTGAGATGAATGTTCTGGAGATCTAATATACCAAAATGTGACTTAGGTTAATATTGTAGTGTATAGTTGAATTTTGCTAAGAGGATAGATCTTGTGTTGTCAAAAAAAAAAGGAAAATAAAATGGTAACTATGTGACATGATGGATATTAGCTTGATTGTGGTGAATGTTTTATAATGTATAGGTATATAAAATTATCAAGTTGTGCATCCTAAATATATACAATTTTTAGTTGTAAATTATACCTCAATGAGACTGGGAGGGTCCTCACAATGTGATCATAATAATACAAACCAAGCACATTTTACATTTTGTTCACGAGCTTTGTAGGTACCTTTCATAGCACTGTGAGAAATACAATTTATTTTTATTTATGCATTGATTTACATGGTAGATTTACATTAAGCTAATCAGAAGATGTAGATTTAGTTTGCTAAATAAACCTACAATAGAAAGAATTAGCTGAGGTAAACTCACATGTTAGCATGTTATAGCAATAGCAAGTTTCTGATTGAATTCTTCCACAACTTCAAATATACATAAAGGCAGAGGCATGCCCATTATTTAAGTCTGGAGAACTTTTAGGTACTTTTTCAGTGTTCAAACAGCATAAAGCAATGGTCTTATGGCAAGGTTTGGTGAAGATTTAACTAAGTACCTAGTTTGTGTGAGGTGATAGAAATCTTCTGGCAAATTATAAATTAGTACAGAATCCTAAACCAAGCAGATTATTCTAAAGCATATAGTCTATTCAACTTTTAGAATCTTAATACTCTCATTGAACATGAGTTGGTGTTTAATAAGAGTTAAATGCCATCACTTGCCCTGGCTGGCGTAGCTCAGTGGATTGAGCTTGGGCTGCGAACCAAAGTGTTGCAGGTTCGATTCCCAGTCAGGGCACATGCCTGGGTTGCAGGCCATGGCCCCCAGCAACCGCACATTGATGTCTCTCTCTCTCTCTCTCTCTCTCTCTCTCTCTCCCCCTTCACTCTATAAAAATAAATAAACAAAATCTTTTAAAAAATGCCAGCACTTAAATGCCATTTATTTCATTTCAAAATTTTTCTAACATTTATTAGGATTATAACTAAGCAGCCTCTGTTTCTGAGGGGATATAACACTAGATAAATACACATGTTTGCATTAGATTTCTGGAACTTCTGAGTAAATCTTTCAACTTAATATAAATGACCCCTGGTATGTTCATTGCAAATTAGGGTGCTTCAATATCTGACAATTGTTCATATAGTATAATACAGATTGCAACTAACTAGCACACACAGCACACACTCAAACATGCACACATATCTACCCTATCCCTACTAAAGTAGATTTTTAAAAATATAAATAATATAATTTCATGGCTGATTTTAATGTAGGTATACCTTAAAATAATTATGTAATATTAATATTAGAAATGTAAATAGTTAGAACTCTGCTAATAGAATAATGGCTAGTATTTACTGAGAATTTACTAGTGTTATTACTAAGTGTTTGGAGTATTTCCTGCCTCATTATAGATGCTCTATCAACAATCGTAATGAATTAATAAATAATAAATGAATGAATGAACACTGAGCTCTCTGGTATTTTCCAAGCAGTATCTTATGAAATCCTCACAACAGCCCTATGAAATGAAATTTCACAAATGCATCTTCTGAGGCTGAGACATTAAGAATCATTCTGTGGTGACATCAACATTATAATTTGTATATTGGGCATTTTTGTCTGTCTACTTTTTTCTCTCTTACTCACATGCATAGGTATTTATAGTACATGAACTGAATATTGGTGTGGAGTGAACAAAGGCAAATGGCTGGGGGAGCCACACACATTAGGCCTGATGGAACAGTATTTATTGGGGAAAGCTCAGAGATTAAAACAAAAACAGGTGATCAGTTTCCCATTAAACACAGTGATTTTGGAGGTCCAGAAGTCAGATTCTGGAAGGGTGATGTCAAATTCGGACTATGTGACTGTTAAGTTGGATGTTGGAGATGAGACAGCCTCCCCTGGTGTGAATGATATTAAGGGACACTGGCATCCCAGTCCCCTAGCAATCCCAAATTGATTGCTGTAAACACCAGGCCACTGTTGGTTTCCATGCAGCTTGACAGGGAGCTCAGCTCTTTTCCGGGAGGCTAGCCTGTAAAGTATTAGCCTTGTACATACTAACTCTTAACCCTCTAAGTTAAATCTTATTAATGATTCTTACTATTGATTGAGCACTTACTTTACCAGCACTCAGTGCCTAAAGCAATACCTGAGCCAATCCTAAACTCTACAATGATTCTAATGTATTTTATATTAAAGAAAAAACTATTCAAAAAACTCAAGAAAAAGTTCTTTATTTCTATCAAAAAATAAAATTTACAAAATTGAACAATACTGGCAATAAAAACACAGCTTCTCCTTGACTGCTTCTTTAGTCAGAAGAATCCTCCAGTAGCTTACAAATAGTGGTACAGCTAGTACAATCTTGTGTTTGGGAAGAGACAATAAATAGGATTTCACTACAAAGCTTAACATAATTATTACATTAGAGTTAAGTTTAAGCCTACAAACAAAAGACTTTTTCCCCATAACAAAACCTTCATTAAAAAAACAAACTCAAAGAGTAATTTAAATGGGATTTGCAAACCTCCAGGTTGCACATTTCTCATGAAATCTAATTAAATCAAATAAATACCAAATCCTGAAGAAAGGTTAAGAATTTATTCTATTCTATTTAGTTGAATAATACCAAATTTATTAAAAAGTTCTCAATGTTTTTTAGCCAAGTAGTACCTCTTAAAGGAATTTCTAAAACAATGTATTTCCTAACAGATTTTAGTTTAAATATTTCATAAATGTAAATACTAGCAAGGGAAGTGATTACTGAATGTGGTAAATATTGACATTTTAAAAGCTATTAGTTGCAGTACCTTTAAAATATAAATTTAATGGTTCCCAAACACCATAGGTATTTAATTCCTATGATCACACACATTTTAAAAAATGTGTGCATCTTAAAAATGCATGAAAAAGCTATTTTTATCATTTTTAACTTTGACATTGTTATTTTCTCTTAAACTCATTTCCAGTACAATTATCTGATATAATGTCCTAGAATATGTCTTTATACCTGAAAATATTTTATTGATATACCTATCATACTTCTCTGACCCAAAAATTATAAATCAACATTTGATATTCTATAATGATCCAAAAATACTCAAGTTTTCTTCTGGATTAAGTTATTATTACAAATATTATTCATACTTTATTTATTAAAACACTATTAATATAGCACACAGTGATGAATAATTTAAGGAATGTCTTTCAATGTGATACAAGAAGCATTTTTTAACCAGTTGTTTTATTTATTCTTGGATGGTTATAAGTTATTGCTATATCAAGACTGGCCCCAGCATTGATTTTATTCCTATTTTTTAAAATAGATGTTAGCTCTTATGACCACTTTCTCCTACATTCCCAGCATGGTCTATCTCTGTGGAGAGTACTTTCACCTCCGGCACTTGCTGTTCCCTTAAATCGTTAATGATATCTGAGGAAAAGCAAGTGTTACCATCAGCTTATCTCTTTATGATTCTCTCCTTTCTGGAATACTAATCACTTTAGTCTCATTTCTTCTGTACCTTTAACAAACAATCTTATAACTTAGTTTTCTCTAGTTATTTTCCCCATGAGTATCTGTCCACTCAAAGAATTATTCAATTGTTTTCAAAAGAAGAAGTCTGTTATAATGATATCATGTGTTTTTTAACTTGTCTAGTGTCAAAATACAGAAATTTTGGTGCATTTAAGCAGTTGAACACTGTGCAGTGATTTTAAAAAATGAGGCAAATTTATATGAACTGATACGAAAATATCACCAAATTATATTATTAAGAAACTAGCCCCATTGTACTGCATATGTTTTTTAGTTATTTTTTCTACATACATATATTAAAGATATAATTTTCTTATGTTAAACAATCCTGCCAGTGGAGTTGTCTTAATGACTGCACAAATTTAAGAACTGAGCTTCAGCTTCCAGCCAAGAGGAAGGCATAGGTAAATACGCTTCATTTCCTTGCACAACCAAAAAAAGGACAACAACAAATTTAAAAACGAAAAAACAACCAGAACTGACAGAAAATTGAACTGTATAGAAAACTGACAACCAAGGAGTTAAAGAAGAAACATTCATCCAGATTGATAGGAGGGGCAGAGATGGGCAGCCAGGGCAGAGAAGATACATGGCAAGGCAGCAGCTGGTGGACCAGGTGGTCCCACATTTGTGTGTGGATAAACTGGGAGGAACAACTGTGGAGAGAGACAAACTGCACAACCCAGGGTTGCAGCACAGGAAAATAAAGCCTCAAAACCTCTTGCAGTAAAAACCTGTGGGGGTTTCTGTGGCAGGAGAAACCCAGTCCCATAGAAGAATCCATTGGAGGGTCTACGGGATCCTAGAATGTACACAAACCCACCCACCGTGGAGTCAGCACTAGAAGGGCTCAATTCACTTGTGGGTAGCAGAGGAAATGACTGAAAGTAAGCCAAGAGCTGAGCAAGCAGGATTGTTCCCTCTAGGACCCATAACCCACATACACACCACAACATAGCGAAGTGGGTTGCTCTTCCCTGGTACATACCTAAGGCACCACCCCTTACCATGTAACAGGTGCCCTGAGACCAAAAAAACATGGCCAAATGAAAGAACAGATCAAAACTCCAGGAAAAGAACTAAGCACTGAGGAGAAAGCCAACCTATCAGATGCAGAGTTCAAAACATTGATAATAAGGATGCTCACAGAAATGATTGAATATGGACGCAAAATAAAGGAAGAAGTGAAGGCTATGCAATGTGAAATAAAGAAAAATATATAGGGAACCAACAGTGAAGGGAAGGAAACAAGGACTCAAATCAACAATTTAGAACAGAAGGAAGGCATAAACATTCAACTGGAAAAGAATGAAGAAACAAGAATTCATAGAAATGAGGAGAGATTTAAGAAACTCTGGGACAGCTTTAAATGCTCCACCATCCAAATCATAGGGTTTCCAGAAGAAGAGGAAGAGCCAGAAATTGAAAACTTATTTGAAAAAAAATAATGAAGGTTAACTTCCCCAGTCTGATGAAGGAAATAGATATTCAAGTCCAGGAAGCTCAGAAAGCCCCAAGAAATTGGACCCAAGAAGCACACACAAAGGTACTTCATAATTACATTACCAAAGATTAAGAGAAGGAGAGAATCTTAAAAGCAGCAAGAGAAGAGCAGACAGTTACCTACAAAGGAATTCCCATAAGGCTATTGACGGATTTCTCAAAAGAAACCTTGCAGGCAAAGGGCTGGAAAGAAGTATTCCAAGTCAGGAAAGGCAAGGGGCTACATCCAAGATGACTCTATCCAGCAAAGCGATCATTTAGAATGGAAGGGCAGGTAAAGTGTTTCCCAGTCAAGGTAAAGTTAAAGCAGTTCATCATTACCAAGCCCTTATTATGTAAAATGTTAAAGGGACTTATCTAAAAAAAAAAAAGATGATCAAAACTCTGAACAGTAAAATGACAACAAACTCACAACTATCAACAACTGAACCAAAAAAACATGAAAAAAACTAAGCAAACAACTAAACAGGAACAGAATCACAGAAATGGAGATCACATGGATGATTATCAGTGGGGAGGGGGAGAGAAGAATAGGGGAAAAAGTACAGGGAATAAGAGGCATAATTGGTAGGTACAAAATATACAGGGGAAGATTAAGAATAGAAAAGGAAGTGGAGAAGCGAAAGAGCTTACATGTACAACACATGGACATGAACTAAGGTGAAGGGATGGTGGAGGAAGAGCAGATGCGGGTCGGAGGAGAAAAAAGGGGAGAAAAAGATGGGGCAACTGTAATAGCATAATCAATAAAATATACTTTAAAAAAAGAATTGGGCTTCATTGTTCCAAATGGACAATGAAGGAAACAACTCTTTTGTTTCTACAATCTATCCCTATAAAAAGTGCATTAACAGGCAAGCTTTCATGGGAGTATGACATAACCAGAAATCTAGGTGTTACAAGATTAGTATTCTATCTGATTCTGATACTGGGTAACATTAGAAAGTCTCGGATTTCTCCCAAATTCCAACCTATAAATTGGTAACACTAAGTATATAATTCATTTTGAAGATTGTAAAAATGTTATTCCATGCCTGACAATTTGACAACTGAAATAAATGGATAAGCACAATCAACACATCCTCTACTAACAGTAATACAATATATAAATATATATCATGGAATATATAATGATATGTAATACATATTGTATAATTTTCAATGGTATTATATATTATATATAATGAATGACACTATACATTGTATATAATATGTTTATATACAACATAACATACTGGTTTGATAGTTAATCTGAAATAAAGTATATGATGAACTAATACTTCCTCTATTGATATATAATATACATAATTCAAATATATATTATTAAAATATATAATATATGTAAATAATATACTATATGATTTGTTATGTATGTTACTGTGTATGTTGTACATAATATATAATGTTTATATATACAAAATATAACATTGTATTTGATAGTGAAACTGGAATAAAGTTTTAAGGTTTAATACTTCCTCCACTGACATAATATATGAATATTATAATGATATATCATATTATGTATATTATTCAGTTTGCTATTAATCTGAAATTTTTAAGGCTAAATGGATAACTTCTGGTTAACTTTCTGGGGGAGGGAGTGTTTCATTTAAGTCCAAATTATTTTTCTAAATGACTAAGTTTATTTGATAATTAAAAAAAGCACTCTGGTTCCAAATATCTTTCACTTTTTTGGCTATATTCCATTCTGAAAGCTTTTTGATTACTCTCTCATAACCTTAGCATTATAGGTGTTTTAATTTTAAATAGCTCTTATTAAAACACATTTTTTAAAGTTTTGGGATTTAAACTTGCGTAAGTAACTTTTCAACTGTAGAGTTTGATTACCCAAATTGATATAAACATTCGCCTTTTATAAAGTGTCAAATTTAAATTAATGCACAACCCAATTTATTACAAAAAAATAGAAGAAAAATAGTAATACCTAAATCTTGTAGCTATTTGATTAAAATAATTTCACATGTAGTACTTTGGTGTTTTAGAATGTCTGTGAGAAAATTGGTAGTCTTATACAGACGATTTAATATTTATTAAAAATGCACATGTGTATTATATAAAACACTATATTAAAGTAACACACACAATATTTCAAAATTCAAGTACAAAGTCAATGTAGCAGACACTGTGGGTGCCCTTCCCAGGTTCCCTGAACCCCTCTGTCTCTGTGGCCCTCACTCAAAGCCCAGTCTCTGTCCATTGTCTCTAAAAGCTTATACTTACTTACAACCCTTTTGAGGGATTTCTCTAGTCTATTGGGGAAGTTATTCCTATCCACACATGCAATCAACTGCAAATGCTTGGAAGTTTGACCAAGCACTCCTTGCCATCCAATTGCGGCACCCTTAGTCAGTATTGACTCGTGTAAAATATGAAAGTCCAAGTTCTGTGTTTTAAGGCATGATGAACTCTGAGACATCATTTATACTCCAGAGATGTCCTGTATGAGCCTCAGGTAAGGCACTTCATGACACTGCACTATTTCTTGACTTCTTCCTCTTTTCTCTGCCCTGCTTCTTTCACTCTTTTGCTGAGTTATACTGCAAACACATTTTTAAGTAAATCACACAATTATACACAAAATCCTATCTAAGTCTAGTTCTGGGGAATTGACTTAAGGCAAACAACTCGGAAGTGAGTGGCAAATCAGCACAGTGATAATGAGGAAAGACAAGGCATTATCACTCTCATCTTCCAAAAGAAATCCTCCACTTTCCTTCCAAAAGAAACCATCACTTTTTAATGATAGAGGCAACTGCACAGTTCTCATACCGTTCAGCTGCTGGACTGCTACAGGTCTACACCAAAGGTAAAATGACTGCCTTCATACTAAAAAAAGAAACTCGGCCCACCCCATATTTCCTCACTTGGTAGGAACATGGGGCATGCAGACAGAAGTTCTCGTATTGGTGCCGTTCCATAACCAAAACAGCATTTGACTCTTCTTATATACCAAATGCATAACAGCTTAATGTACATATTGAGGTTTGTCCTAATCAAGTACTTTAAAAGATAATTGCAGCCACTGTTTAAAACCCTAGATATAAGCCCTGGCTGGTGTAGCTCAGTGGATTGAGTGCGGGCTGTGGACCAAAATGTCGCAGGTTTGATTCCCAGCCAGGGTACATGCCTGGGTTGCAGGTCATAACCCCCAGCAACCGCACATTGATGTTTCTCTCTCTCTATCTCCCTCCCTTCCCTCTCTAAAAATAAATAAATAAAATCTTAAAAAAAAACCTAGATATAAAATATTCTTATATTACACAAGTTGTGTTTTTTTCCAGAATATAATTACCATAGCAGATGGTAGTATATTTGAAACATTTCCAAATTATTTCACCTAAATTTATTTATATTATAATCCTATTACAAAGAAGAAGAAGGGGCCAGAGGGGCCATGTTTAAATGAAAAATTATATTCAAACTAAATTCTCAGGAATAATGATACAGTTAGAGCAAATGGAAGAGGTAGTATCATATTTTAAAATCAAAATAAGTTATTGTTTTAGTATAAATTAATGTTTTTGAAATATAAAAATTATAATAAAAATAAAATTTTTATCTTATTTGTTATTGTCTTATAATTTTGAAAATCCTTTTAATAAAAAAGAGCTTTTTAAAAATTAAATATACACTAATACTCTTAAAATTCTCTCCCAGATGAGTTAATGCTGCAATTTACCTGTTTAATTTGATATGATATTATGTTGTATTTCTAACTACGTTGGTATCAGAAATACCTGACACAAACAGTTTTATCTTTTCATTTCATAAAATTACCATTTCTATCAAGAGGATTTCTGATTTTGCACCTATTTTTTATCTTCTGGCCCCAGTAAATATAGTCCTTCAGAGGACAAAAAATGGATCAGGGGATCTACACCAGTGCTTCTAAATCTCGAGTGTGCACAGTGCTAATGCTGCCTCTGCCAGGGCCACATTCACAGCAGCTCCCTCTCTGTGCAATCATTCTTTTGTTCTCTAGTAAAAGAATAACTTGGTAGTAGGAGTATGATCACATGATGAACTGTTGACATGCTCATCAGAGCATCATGTCTGGAAAACTAGATAAATCTTCTTGAATGAATCAACTTTTGAGAAGTAGCGTCAACTCCTCTCATCTTCACAGCTATCACTCCAGCTCTAACTCTGACTGGTCCACACCTGTCTTTCATTGGATGTTTGGCCTACCCCTGATTGCTTGAACATTTCCATGATTTTATACAATGTTATGCAAAAGAAGTAAAAGGTGAGCGGCACCATACTGTTTCTATCCCTGAAAGAAATTTTACTCTATGTGAGTTGGAATTAACAAAACCTGGGACTGAATCCTGGTGCAGTTCTGAGACTCAGTCACATGGTGTCTTTAACCTCCAGGCAATTTGGATTTATAATGACCTTTGAATCTCAGAGGACCCTTAACATATTTTACCAAATAACAAAGTGCCTCAAATATGAATATTTTATCCCAAGCACTTTAGACATTTTAAGCAAGTCTTTCGTTGTGGTTGTTAAGTATTTTGGATAAGCTTCTCTATCCTTCATTGGGCATATTACTGAAATAAAATCCTAGACACTCCTGTAATTATCTGTTTTATGAGATCTTGTACAAGGAACTTTACTTCTCTTGGCTTCATTTCTCTCATCTGAAATATAAATGGACCAGATGCTGTATATTACCCTTCTCTTCCAGCTTGAAAATCTTACTATTCAAAAAAACTAGTTTCTTGTACCACATTTTTTAGGCGATTTTCCTTTGGAGGTAGTAAATATACATATTCTTTATCCCTGAAAAAGAAAAAAGATGAAGGACAAATTAGGTTTGCACATTTATTTGTGAAGAAACTATATTAAAATTATTTATAGAACTTAAACTACTTTCCCAGTTGAATCCCTAATCCCAGATGTAGTGTGTAGGCTCTCTATAAACTTGTATTGCTTAATTACTTACACCCTCTGAGAAATCATACTACTACTCACTACAATTTAATTGACACTAGAGAGTGGTGTTACTTGATAGGTTTAAAACATCGTCAAACTCCAGATTTCTTTAATAGGCATAACTTTCTGAATTCCTAAGATAGATTTTTAAAGAAGTATGTTAAATTTATATAATATAAATTAAGCACTGCTTGGAGCATATACATATAAGAAGATAGTTTGAAATAATATTTAAAAGAACGAGTCTCAATTTACACCACTCCTAATTTTAATAAGTTTGACAAAAACTTGGCGTTTCTTACGCTTCCGTAGAAAATCTTTAACTTTCAAAGACCCGGACCCTTGCCATACAGGGCCCCAGGCCAGCCATTTACAGCTTTGGCGTCTGTTGTTCTGCATCCAAGCTTGTCACTTCATCAGAGCTAAAGTATCTCTTTTAAATCTGGAGAACAGCTTTCTGGGCAAAGCAGGAACAGAACTCTTTAGCCTCCTGCTCATGAATTCCCTCTGAATTGCCAGAGAAGTGCCTCAACCTGGTGGGCTGCAGCTTTGGATAGGATTATCAAGTCATCCTTGGCTTAACTTGTCTCTGAGGTTCACCAGCTCTACACAGTCTGCACTCACTCAATAGAGAAGCAAGCAGCTATCTGGCTAATGTCTCTTATTCTTGATATTGCAATTTACCCTTCCAGCAGCTGTTAGCTTTTAGCAACTTCACCAATCTCACCCAGTTCAAGGCAAGTAGAGATATTTGAAGGGACTGCCTTTATCTTTGACTACCATTAAATACTTAAAACACAGTCTAACAGAGTATATTTAAACCACTAATCATATTAATAAACAGTACTTTTACAAACCTAGACTCTTAATTTTAGCAACTAAGAAAAACAAGTTTTAAATGTTCAGATGAATAAACTTAGAATGAAGACAAATAACACAGATTATAGGTTCAAGGATCTGTGCAGGGCCACTGGGTTGAAATCAACAAGAGTTTTAGGAAAACCAGAAAATATTACATGTATTTACATTTAAAATTAAATGCATAGGTAGCATAATAGAGATTCAGTAGTTTAAATAAAAAATATATGGATGCTTATGTAACCACAAGTTTAATATAAGCTAACAGCATGATGAGAATATATATATATTAACGTCTTAATTTATTCAGGCTTCAAAGGGCTTTGTCTAATTTTGGATCTCATAGCAAAAAGAAAAAAAAGTGTTTTGAAGAGACACCCAGAGTTGTTTAAGAAGCAATAATGTAACATAATGACAGCTGAAGGAAACTGAGTGCTAACAAGACCATCTGGCCTGTGGTGGGTTAGAGATGAAGATATTGTTGGATAAGGGTATATTATTGTTTAAAAAAATTGGCAAACTGACTAATTCTGTGCTATTTCTAAAGATAAAATTAGGATTAAAAAGGCAAACATAACTGAAACATACTTGGCTCAAATAAAATTCAACTTTCAAGAAATTATCAGTTTGTAGCAGAGAAATAAACTTTCTTACCAAACTGAGAACTGATTACTAAAAGAAGTGTGAGCAGAAACCATGAACTGATTCTCACAACGACTCCTACCCTAGATTTAAATTAGAAAGTAGAATTTATAGTCTTCTGGCCAAGTAAAAAAAAACATGTGTTTTATTTTGAATGTGAATTTCATAAAAATAGGGTCTAGCTCTCCCCGTAGTCCTCATATTGGAAGTCTCTCTTAGAAACCTGTCCTGAATCATGGTGTTTCTCTCACCCTTTCATCGGTAGGACAAGTGCATAATTCACCTAATGAGAGCAATAAGCATCACAGAAGCAGAAGGGTGCTATAACCCAGTACTGAACACAGAGAAAAGGAAAGATTTTTTAAAAACAGATAATTATCCACTTATTCCAAACCTTATTTTAAAAGATTTCACTCAAGTCCTTATTGCTTGTGATTTCTTTAGCAATTAATAACCAGAATTATTCTTATTTTTTATTGTAATCTGTGAAGTGTCATAAAATACTCTTCTCACGCAGCTTTAGCTTTCAACCTTTGTTAATCCCAGTAGTCCCTATTTCCAGTCATGGAATGTTTTCTTACAAATCTCATAGATGATAGGAAATATGTAAGGAATAATATACATAAAATCCCTTGAAGTTTGCACAGTGAAAGTTTCTCTTTTTTACAGAGCATTTTTAAGGAAAAAAACTTAGGAGGAAAGCTAACAAAGGTTGAAAAAATCATTGCTTAAAAGTAAGCTTCAGATTACATTTTAAGATAAACTTCAAATGCTATGCTTTTGCTAGATTTTCACCTCAGAAATATTTGTATTTGACTCTTCTTTATGTGGTTTCATATATCCTCCCTTTAAAAAAATGTTCTTTGAGGAATGTTAGCACATCACTTGATGCAATACCATTACAAGTGTGCTTAAAGGAAATGAAGAAAATTCTAGCAGGTTAATGTGCAAACATTTTAGTGTTGGAAATAAAGGCTGAAATTTCAAAGTATTGAATAAGTTTGGTGCTAAGACGTCATTTATCCATTCACAAAGACAGCAAAAAACTGGTAGCTTTGTGTTAGGTAATGACACTAATCCAGAACAGAAATGAGATGTGCGTATTTTTCAGAATAAGTGCTTTGTGTAGGTCACTTCAAATGGTGCTGCAACGTCATTTATATAGGGGGAAATTTTCTGACATTTCCCAGTCCATTTCCACAAAGATACATTGTCAAATTTTCCTGAAGATGCCCCTGGTGTGTATTGACATTTCAAACCTATTTTAAAACCTACATAATTAGAATGAAATAAATGAGTCTTACTTTCCTTCCATGTTTCAAATGTTAATTATAAAGTTTTAAATATAATGTGCTTTACTGTTTTCCAAACATATTGCAGCCTTATTTCAAGCTCATGTCCCTCCTCAGTGAGCTTCCAATACTATTTTTTAGACCATCAAAATTCATCATGTTTGCTTTATTTTCTCCATTTTTGTGATAAGGAATCTGAACTTGAAAACAATAAAATAGTTTCGCCGAAATCACACAGGCTGCCATTGGTCATAGTTTCATGAGTTCCATGGTTCTCATGGAAATAAGTTTCGACAAGAACCATGAAACTTATTCTCTCTCTACTGAGAAGCTATCTGAATCTGTGTTATAAATGAGACCTCAGCATCCCAAAAATAATTCTCCAAAGTTTTTGACATTCTGTTCACATTATCTCATCAGTCTGGGATATTTTATGCAGGTGCTTTACCTGTAGACCATACAAACAAAGTCAAAGTTAGTATCTCCAAAAAGTGGAAAAAGAGCATGCCACCCTTGCCCCACACCTTCTACCTCAAGTGTTATTTTCAAATGAACTTGGATTAAAATTATGATTTTAATTTTGCATTATACTATTAAACTATGGACTGTTCTAAACTATCATATTTAAATGAGGGAAGAAAAATAAAAATATCTAAATTTAAAAAAATAATGGTCCTAAACGCTGAGGAAACTTACAGTTGAAGTAAAAACAATTGATCCTAGGATGGGAGAAGGCCCGTGAGATATCAGGACTTCCTCCCATTACATTATTTCTCCATTTTAATGCTCTCCTTTTTCTCTTGTTCTCTTCACCCTGCTATATGTAGCCCCATAATGCAGAGAATAAGTATGGGAAACACACGGAAATTCTAGAAGGATTTTTATGAAATTAGGATAAAAAGATGAATATAGATACAAAAATTAAGTATCACTTTAAAATAAGCTTTAGCAAAAATACCAGAAGTTAGGTATAAAAGTGAGTATTATTAAAACCTGAGGTGACTACGCAACAGATACCACTAGAAATGTAAACCTTCAGAGCATGGGACTCAATTTTTGGAACGTGCTTCTTTGTAAATCTCTGGGTGCGATTTATTTTCAGGTAAAGTTCTGGGCTCTCGTGCTTTCTTAGAAGAAGATCCTCCAACAACTCCTTCTTGAATTTCCCTTCAATCTGTAATTGTGAAAGATCCTAAGGACTAGTAGTCAAAAATAGACTTAGTTCTGACTTCTAGACCCAAAAGGGAGACTATTAGTTTGGGATCATCCTCCTTTGATCTGGTGCCTCCTCACTGAACTGACACTGGCATTCCGTTGTTTCCACTCTTGCTGAAATGAGAACAAGTTGACCCAGATTTCCTATACAAGCCTTGTGGCTCTGTGACAGGAGTAATTTCATTCCTCAGTCTTAACTTGACCAAGGACATTCCTTGCTTGTGCTTCCATGTTTTTAGTGCTTCTTAATGACTTCTTTCAAGTTCATACACATTATAAATAACTACCATACTATGACTCTTGGGAGTTCCACATGACTTTTGTCAACTTTTAAGAAAACAATGTTACATCTTTTATCCTCTAGACAAAGGAGACTATTCACTCAGCTCTTGAAGGACTACAATAAGGGGATATAATAAGAAATTAATAAAATTAAAATAATGTATCACCCAAACCTCCACAATATTTGTATACCTCTTCTTTGCAGCATAATAAAGTTTAAACAGAAGTAGAAGTGAAATGTACACACCCATTTCCCAGAGAGATATCTCTGAGGAAAGTAGTGGATGGAGTGACAAATGTGAAGGGCAAAAGTTAGGAAGGACTTAACCTGGGCATCAACTATACATGGAACTTCAACCAAAACTCGGAGTAGAAGATTCAGATTCATAAAGCCCTTATTAGAAGCGACAGAAGAAAAGAACACCACTAACGACAGGAATTCCTTCCCACATCCATCAGAGAGATGGGAATTCTAATTTCAAGAATTCAAAGATCACATATACCAGTAAGGGAAATTTGTAAGTTTCCACCTACCTTAGAGTAAAAAACTGATTTATTTTCATTGGTTTTATGTTGATTTTGTTTGTTTGATTGTTTGATTGGCATTGTGGCAGATAAAAAAATTAGAATGGTATTTTTTGATGAAATTTTTGCTATATTTGAAATTGGTTTTAGTTTTTGGTAATAACCAAAAATCTTTGGAATCAAGCACATTACATGAGAGGAATATTTGAACTGTATAATGCTGATTTGGATCTAACATTATCTATAATTCTATTCTGAATATGAATGACAAAGGTTATACAACAATATGATTACACTTAGTACCATTGAACTACACACTCAAAAATGGTTAATACAATGTTTTATGTTATGTGTAATTTACCCAATGAAAATAAATAATAAAATGATCTGTAACTCTTAATCGAGTACTGACTGATAAATTTTTACATTTTCTGGCAGTATTTTTATATCTATAGTTCTGGTATATTTGCTTTTATGAAAATCAATACTTTATAGACAGATAATTTTATCAAAAAACAGAATGCTTAGAACTCTAAGAGCTAGGAAAACTTATGCAATGAGCAAATTTTGAAAATATTTAAAAACTAATGAAAATGTTAAAGTACACTTTTTGAAAAGTTATAGCATGACTTTCACACAAGTCTAAAATATCTTTCAAAGACACTACTAAATTTAATAATTCAGTAACCAGTAAGATGATAAGGTTAATTAAAAGGAAAATTTGAGAACCAAGAATCTATACAGTCACTCAGTCAACAGAATGCTGAAATAAACTTACTAATAGACATAAAACTTTGTTGGTAATGTCCTATAAGGCCATAAAGTTGTAACTTTTGGGTGATCTTTTCTACTAAATAAAAATCTAAATGTTCACATGTATCAGTTAACAGTCTTCAGGGCACAAATAAAATATTAATTACTGATGTCAAGCACAAGTGCTTTCTCCTATATAAAGAAATACATTTTGAGTGCACTTATTATTATAAAAAGACCTGGAAATATATGCAAGATTTAAAAGAAGGAAAGGCCATCCACCTGTTTTATTCTAAATTTGGATATTTTTTTTCTTAACAAAGGAAAGTAAAACACAAAATGAAGTTATTTAGAGAATTATCATTAGCTTAAGAGTTTAATTTAAAATTTCTTCTCTTTAAAACTGAACTGAGATCATTGGACAAGGGAAACAAAAATACATACATACATACATACATACATACATAGAGGTAAGAAGGGGAAGGAGAGGACAGGGAAGGATTTCGTTAGCCCCAGTGGTAAGAGCCACCCCAGACTTCTGCTGTCCAAGAAAAAAGTGAAGTTGAACCATGTCCTTTTCTTCTGTGTTGCTTCCTCTCTTCCAGGGCATTCTTTGTGTACTCTGGTGACTTTACAGGAGATGGGAGCTGCGCCTCAGCTTCATGCCCAGTTCTGAACACCCCCTTGTCTGGTCCCCATCTATCCCCATTGTCAGGCATGGGGTCCCTGACTTCTGAGGGCTGGGCCTTTGGGGAGCAGACTGGCAGGAATGACTTGCATTCCAGAGGCACAGCGGAAAGCTGGAGGTATGATGGGTGGAAAAGGACACATTAGACAAATCTCACTCATCCTCTCTGACCAAGTCCCCACATCAGGGACTTCTGATCAAGATGGAAGTGTAGGTGAGCATGTTTTGCCTCCTTGCACAACTACAGCAAAAATTACAACTATACTACAAAACAAATATCACCCAGATTCATAATAAAATCAAGCTGCATGGAAGTCCAACAACTGAGGATTTAAGAAGGCACATTTATCCAAATGTGTAGGAGGGTCAGAGATGTGGAGACTCACAGAGAGGCATGGAGAGGTGGAAAGGAGCAGAAATTGAGATGAGTGAAGATACAGAGTGTCACAGAGGCATGGAGATGCAGAAAGGGTGGTCCCACATTTAAATATGGTGGATAAAAATTGGGAGGGATACCTCAGGAGTGAGGGATCCCAGTCCCAGACCAGACCACCCAGCCCAGGATTCTAGTCCCAGAAAGATAAGTTCCCATAACTCCTTGCTATAGAACCAGTGGGGATCCCTGGCTGGCATAGCTCAGTGGATTGAGCGCGGGCTGCAAACCAAAGTGTCACAGGTTTGATTCCCAGTCAGGGTACATGCCTGGGTTGCAGGCCATGACCCCCAGCAACCACACGTTGAAAAAAAACAGTGAGGAATGGGAAGGTAGAAGAAACTGCAGGATGCTCAGGAGACTTCTCTTAAAGGGCCCACAATGGTCTTAGGACTTACACAGACCCATTCCCTCTGGTATTCAGCACTAGGGAAACACCTGGAAAGGCACCAGTAGCATATGGGGATAAAGTGAAGTGACTGATAATGGGGTGAGTGCCAGGAGACAGCTTCCCACTGGGAAAATCTCCAGAGGCCAGGCAGAGGCAATGTCCCTTCTCTGAGGCCCTCCCCCACACAGAGCTATAGAGTGGTGACACAAGTTGCCCCAACCCAGCAATTATCTAATGCTTAACCCCATACAACTTACAGGTGTGCTTTTCTACAATAGGCAACACTACTAAGATAGGGAGTCAAAGCAGCTCTACCTAATACACAGAAACAAACACAAGGAAGCTGCCAAATGGAGGAGATGAAGAAATATGGCTCAAATGAAAAAACAGAACAAAACTCTAGAAAAAGAACTAAATGAAATGGGGATAAGCAATCTATCAAATACAGAGTTCAAAACACTCATTATCAGGATGCTCAAAGAACTCATTAGGTACTGAAACAGCATAAAAAGACCCAGGCAGAAATGAAGTTTACATTAAGTGAAATAAAGAAAAATCTACAGGGAACCAACAGTGGAGGGGATGAAGCCAAGAATCAAATCAATGATTTGGAACAGAAGGAAGACAGCAATCAATCATAACAGCAAGAAAAAAAAAGTTGAAAAAAACAAGGATAGACTAAGGAGCCTCTGGGACATCTCCAAACATACCAACATCCAAATCATAGGAATACCATAAGGAGAAGAGAAAGAGCAAAAGACTGAAAATTATTTTTAAAAATAATGAAGTAAAACTTCCCTAATTTGGTGAAGGAAATAGATACACAAGTTCAGGAAGCACAGAGAGTCTTAAACAAGTTGGACCCAAGTAGGACCACACTAAGACACATCATAATTAAAATGCCAAAGGCTAAAGATAAAGAAAAAATCTTAAAAGCAGAAAGAGAAAAGCAGATAGTTACTTACAGAAGCAATCCCATAAGGCTGTCAGCTAATTTCTCAAAAGAAACTTTGCAGGCTAGAAGAGACTGGCAAAAAAGTATTCAAAGAGATGAAAAGCAAGACCTACAACCCATATTTCTTTATTCAGCAAAGCTATCATTTAAAACTGAAGGGCAGATAAAGTGCTTCACAGACAAGGTACAACTAAAAGTGTTCATCATCACAAACAAAGCCATGATTATATGAAATGTTAAAGAGAATTATATAAGAAAAAGAAGAGCAAAACTATGAACATTAAAATGGCAATAAATCCCCAACTATCAAAACTGAGTCTAAAAAACCTAAGCAAACAAGCAGAAAAGGAACACATAGATATGGCAATCATTTGGAGGGTTATCAGTTGGGAGGGTGAAAGGAGAAAAGAGGTAAAAGATGCAGGAATTAAAAAGTAAACATTGGTATGTACAAAATAGACAGGGGGATGTTAAGGACAGTATAGGAAATGGAGTAGCAAAAGAACTTACAGGCATGACCCATGGACATGAACTGAGGTGGTGGTAGGATTGCCGGAAGAAATGGGGGTACTGGGTGGAAAGGGGCAAAGGGGAAAAAATTAGGACAACTATAATATCATAATCAATAAAATATATTTAAAAATAAAAAATAAACAAATGGGACTACATCAAGCTAAGAAGTTTTTGCACAGCAAAGAAAACCATCAACAAAATGAAAAGACAACCCACTGTATGGGAGAACATATTCACTGATATATCTGATAAAGGGTTAATATCCAAAATTTGTAAAGAATTTATAAAACTCAACACCAAAGTAACAAATAATCCAATTAAAAAATGGGCAAAGGGCCTGAATAGACAGTTCTCCAAAGAGGACATATAGATAGCCAATAGATACATACAAAAATGCTCAATCACTAATCTTTAGAGAAATGCAAATTAAAACCACAATGAGATGTCACCTCACACCTGCCAGAATGGCCAAATGGCTATCATCGATAAATTAACAAACAAGTGCTGGAGAGGATATGGAGAATAGGGAACCCTTTTGCACTGTTGTGAATGCTGATTGGTCCAGCCACTATAAAAAGCAGTATGAAGTTAAACTCAAACTTAAAAATGGTACTGCCTCATGACCTAGCAATTTTACTTCTGGGAATTTATCTGAAGAAGTTCTCAATACTAATTCTTAAGTATATACGTACCCTTATGTTCATTGCAGTGTTGTTTACAGTACAATAGCCAAGATTTTCAAGCAACCCAAGTGTCCATCAATAGATGAATGGACAAAGCAACTATGGTACATTTATACAATGGAATACTATTTGGCTGTAAAAAAGAAGAAAATTTTACTGTTTGTGATAGCAAGATGGACCTGGAAAACATTATGCTACCTGAAATAAGCCAGTCAGAAAAAGGTAAGTACCATGCAATTTCACTCACATGTGGAATCTAATGAACTAACTGAACTAACAAGTAAAATAGAATCAGGCTCAGAGATAGGGAGCATGCTGCCAGCTCTAGGGCTAGGGGGGCAGATGTTTAGGAGTGTGGAGGGATGGAGCAAAAAATAAATCAATAATAAAGAACTCATGGACATAGACCACAATGTGATGATTGAGAGCAGGAGGGGGTAAGTGGAGGTGTAAGAGAGTATTGGGAGTACAAAGGGTGATCGAGAAAGAAAGAAGGGAAAAAAGAAAGAGAAATAAAGAGAAAGAAATAAAAAATGAATGAATAAATAAATCTTTGAAAACAAAAAACTGAACTGAGATATTAAGAAAGAACAAGGCTATTGTGGGTAGGAACATATCACTTTTGTCAAATGCAAGCACAGATTTTGAGACATTAATTTAAATACAAGTGATTAAAAATTTTCATGAAATTCAGACTTCAGTGTCCACAAATAAAGTTTTCTTGGAACACACAAAAAATAGCATTCAATTTAGAATAGCACATATTCAATTCAACTATTGAAAAAAGATTAAAAGTGGAAGGATATGGATAACTTTACTTTTTAAAAATTGGTGTAAATTTAAAAAAGGCTTAGTAAAGCCTTTTTCTTTAATTGTTGAAGTTCCCTGTAGAGGTTTGCCCCATATGGGAAGCCACTCAGCATCAACTGACACATCAGGATACCAGATTCAGCATGCATGGAGCAGAAATCCATGTCTTTAATTTGGTAGCTCCATGTCGGGAAATAGTTTTCCCATTTATATGTTTGTTTTTATTCCACCAAAGGCTGCCTTAAAATAATTACAATACCAGTCTTAGTATAGGAATAGGACCAGACAGCCAGTCTTGAACATTCATGAGCATGTGACATAGGAACATTTTAAAACACACCATCACTTATTTGACAAAATTTTATGCTTTCCTTAATGAGTTTATAAAATATTTTTAGCCCTGGCTGGTGCGGTGCAGTTGATTGGAACATCTTCCATAACCAAAAGATTGCATGTTCAGTTCCTGGTCAGGGCACATACCTAGTTGGGGGTTCAGTCCCTGGTCTGGGTGTCTATGGGAGGCAACCCATTGATGCTTCTCTCTCACATTGTTTCTCTCTCTTTTTTCCTCTCTTCTTTCCTCTCTAAAAGCAATGAAAAAGCATCCTCAGGTGAAGAGGAAAGTTTTTAAAAATATTTTTAGTACTTTATCCCTAGGACAAAGTAGCTCTTTATTCACAGGAGCATCCAAATATTTATTTGTCCACAGAAAAGTTTAAAGCACAGTTTGAAAGCAAATGAAATTTGAGAATGCAAGCATTGAACAATCATCCTAGAAAATACTTCTTTAACAAAAGAAAAAGCCCTAGAAAAATTAGCAACATATAAATAATGCCAACTAATTGCCATATAGCTATGTAAATAATTATAAAATATTAATGTATTCATTTAATAAATATTTTGTTTTTCATTAGTATTTAATTTAATAAAAATATTGCTAGACTTAATGATAGATATAGAAAAGGCATTAGTACAATTCAGCTTACAAACCATCAGTTATATGAAGGGTTATATAAAATATTTGAACTAAAATTTTTAAACAATTTATTTAATAGTTCACTCACATTGTCCCCAACCCAACCATTCATATAATTAAATAGTAAATATAAAATATGTACTATTACACATTATTATACCCTACCTCTCCCACTTATATTGTATTAATTGTCATCTTAAGCAAATTATTTATCCTAATAACTTACTTTCCTATACTGTGTGGTGAGATGATAATAATAGTTATCTAATGGCATTGTTATGAGGTCAAAATGAGTTAATAATACATATAATGTGCTTGAGAAGATCTCAGTATGTTGTAATCACACAAAATATTGGTGTTTATATTATAATTGTAATTGTTAGTAACAGTAATCATAATGTTTCAGAGCACAACAAGGGAGGCCTGGGATGATATAATGTTCCTGAAAGAAATCCCCAGGTCTGTTATGTCCACCGTCTATAGGAAAGATGTCTCTCAATGCCAGAGATTTGTGAAAAGGAAAGGAAATGTTTATTTAATCCTATACAAACTTACAGTAGTGACCTAATGTCTTCATCAAAAATCCTAAAGTCCCTTAAAACACCCACAAACAGACACAGTCCTTCCTTTCCCCTTTGCCCAGTCCAGAGTACCATATCTCAGGAAGGAAATAGAAGTCCATGGCTCAGGCAGTCCCTGGTTCTTCCCAGTACTCCGTGCTAGGCTGGTAGGCCTCCCTTCGGTTCCCAGCACCCTCAGCTGTGTCGCTGGGATCTCTGCTAAAGCTGGGTGGTGGTTCCCCCTTCTAACCCTTCGGGGGTCCCCACTCTGACAAAGGCACGTGGTCCTCTCTCCCAGGCCACGGGAGTCCCCACTCAGCCAAAACCATGTGCTTTTCTCCCCTCAATGGCTACAAGGAGGGGGTCGCCACTCTGCCAAAACTGAGTGATGGTTCTCTGCTAAAGCCGCATGGTGATTGTCCTCTCACAGGGCTGCAGGAGTCCCCACTCTGCTAAAGCTGAGTGGTTCTCCCTCCAATAGCTGCCGTGTCTGGGTTTAAATCCCCGCACCAATCTTCCTCTGCAGCCCTATTTCCGATTCTTCCCACACTCTGCCTCACATGCCAGAACTCAATCTGCTGTCCTTTCCAGCTTTTCTGATTGAGATTGTGGGTCTGGGCAGGTGCAGCCCCATGTCACGGAGCCAATCATCTCTAAGCTCCCATGCAGGGGCTGTAACTAGGGGGCCATGCCCCCCCCCCAGTTACATCTTGGTGGGGAAGTTAATTCTTGGTGGGGAAGTTACTTCCAGCCCCTGGCTCAGAGCATGGCCACAGCTATTCAACATATCTAAGCAACCAGCCAAAAGCTATAGGTATGTTAAATGACCATGCCAGAGGTTAACTGCAAGGCTATTGCTATGCAAAACAGCTCACAATGGCCCTGCTCCATTTGTCCCTTCCCACAACCCACACCTGGGGGTGGGGTGAGGACATCCTAAAATCTCTTGGACACCTTGAGTTCCCATTCCAAATCCCTATTTGGACCACCCCCCCTTGGCTGCACACTGTAACAATAATAGGATGTTGCTTTTTAAAGTATCATATCTACAGTGATCAAAAATACATGAGATTGAATTTATTCTGATAGTCTAGTTCTTTTAGTGAGATTACAGAAATCTAAAGCCAATGATAATGCAAAGGCATAAAAGTGGTTTTGATTGCCTTAGTTTAATTAGGTTATACATTTCTAGAAGAGGTGTTTATAAACCAAATCACATATTACATATTCTAAATTCATGTCACTGGTACCCTCTTTGCTTTACCTGTTTGCTTTTCTTTTGTCAGCTCAGAAAACCAGTCTTTTTTTTCAGTTCTTAACTATGTACTCTAAAGCACACATCCTACACACTTAATTCACCAAGTGTCACTGAGGTGGATGCTCTGGAAATTGTATGAGGCCTGCATCTACCCTAGATCATTTCTTTATTCATTCAAAGAATGGACACATGCAAATTAAGTCATGCATTCCCTGATTTAATTTGTTGGTATATTTAACACATCTTGTTAGAAAGATATATTTTATTACAGAGTATGTTTGTAACAAACCATGTAACTGGTGCATTTCTTTTGTTTTGTTTTGTTTTGCTTTTAAATATAAATACTAGTATTATATTTTAATAAAAATAATTACTACAATTAAGTGCTACTTTGCAAAAATTCCTGATTTCTATATATTTTGTAATATCATACCCATCATACAAATGAGATAATATGATTTAGAACAGCATATATTTCACCAAATCCACCTGAAAATGAAAGATAGAACAAGGCATTTAAGTCATGTCAGAATTTATCTAAAGCCCAAGAACTGTCCTAAGTAAAGAATGAACTAACTTTGGAAGGAAAGAGATATATATTCTATGAAAAAAAATGACAAAAACCATGGTTAAACATACTCTATAGTGAAAAATGCTACATTTAAAAATCTATTTTTAGATGTAAAATGTTCCTGTGTGGGAATATAATATTTAAAGTATTTTTATTGCAAATTTACTTTAAGGTTTTTTAAAAATGTAACCTTTATGGAATTTTTTCATTAAGATTTAATCCCCTTATGTGGATTAAATCTTACCTCTGTCCAGCAATCACCATACCATTGTCCATGTCCATGAGTTCTTTGTCCTTTTTGCTGAATCCCTCCACAACTTAACCACTCCCCAACCCACTAGCTGTTGTCATGTTCTCCATCTATGAGTCTGTCCCCATTTTCCTTGTTAGTTCAATTTGTTCATTAGATTCCACATGAGTGAAATCATATGGTATTTGTCTGAAAAAAGATAAGTACAATATGAAGTTATGGTAAGTGTCTGTATGATTTCTTTTAAGATTGAAAGTTCAGAGTCTCAATGACTGCAAATATTATTTTTAACTATATGTAACATTAAAACTACTCAGCACCTGGAAAAAAGAAAGACAAAGGAAGGAAGGAAGGAAGGAAGGAAGGAAGGAAGGAAGGAAGGAAGGAAGGAAGGAAGGAAGGAAGGAAAAGGGGAGGGGAGGGGAGGGAATGGGAAGGGAGGGTGGAAGAAAGAGAGAGAAAGAGAGAAAGAAAGAAAGGAAGGAAGGAAGGAAGGAAGGAAGGAAGGAAGGAAGGAAGGAAGAAAAAATAGTACATGGTAAGTACATCTATCACTGAGTTGTTTTTCAAGGATTTTTTAAAAGCTGAATCACAACTGGAAAAATGTGGGAGGCCACTCTTCATGGCATGGGCCCAGCTTCCACTCAGAGATGCACAGGACCCACACCCATAGATAGATTTTCCAGTGGGGAATCAGGCCTGCAATGTACCTAGGCCACTATGAGTCTTGCTTTTTGCTAAAACTCCCTCACCCTGAACTGAGGACATTTACTGCAAAGCAACTTCCTAAAAACCATGCTAAACCTTCCAAGGACGAGTGTAACTGGTCCAACTACTTTTACCTTTTCATTTGCAAATATTCCTCTTCTGTGATGTGATTAGCGGCATTGTCTCCTTTGTTTTCTGTAAAAGGTAACCACCTTAAGCAAATCTGTGCATAGTTAATGAGGACCTTCTTGTAATGTGCCCAGTAAGACAATAAAAGCTCATTAGAGCAAGGGTCAAGGCTTTTGCTCCCCTTGAGAGAAAAGCCTTGCCATCTCTTTTCCTCCACTGGATTTGGTAATCCGCGTGAATATCTCATTTCATCCACAATGACGCAGACCCTGTGAGCCGGGGTCCCCATCAACAAAAAACTTATAAAACATTAGCATTAATATTAAACTTTTTTCTTTAACCAATTTTGGATATATCAGTCTATATGTTAAAATAAATTGTTACAAAGAAAAAATCATGAAAAAATATTGATAAATATTTAGATATATTTGGGTCAAGTAGAGGGATAATTATTATGCCTTATTTATCCAATGGCATCCCCATAACTTTACTTTGGTTCTCCAATAGAAAATAATTGTGAATGGACTTAATACAGTTCCAGAATTTTAGTTGGTCACATCTAAACATTGGATCTACCTAATAAATAAATAAATGTTTCTGGAAAACACCACAAAAAAAGTATCTAATATGTGGTTGAAAGATGGAAAAAATTCAGTCTATCCCAATATTGTATCTCCATTATGTTTCTCCCTAGTGCTCTATTGCTGCTGAAACAAATTGTCACATACTTTGTGATTGAAAATTACAAAAACTTATTATATTACAGCTGTGTAGGTAGGAAATTCAACACAGTAGTCACTGGGCTGAAACCAAGGTGTTGACAGAGCTGCATTCCGTTCCACATAGTCTCTGGAAGAGAATCTGAGAACCTTGCATTTTCCATCATCCAGAGGTTGAACACTTTCCTTGGCTAGAACTGCTTTCCTTCATCTTCAGCAACACTGCATCTCTAGCAGCATTCTTCCATATGCATTACCACCTGACTCTCCTCTGCTGCCTCCGTCTTCCACAGATAAGGACCCCTGTGATTATAGTGGGTACACTAGGATAATTCAGGGTAGTCTCTCTATTTTATGGTTGAAAGATTAACAATCTTACATGCATTTGCAATCTTTATTCTTCATTGCCATGTAACCTCACATCGTCCACAGTTTCAAGGCCTTGGGTCATGGTCATCTTTGGAGACAGCTATATTGACCTGGCTACCAAAAAGCCCCTCCCATTGTTTTTACCATATTCCTTTTAAAATCACTGGCTACTCTATTTTAACAATATATTCACATCATCAATAAACTCTTGTGAAGACGATACAATTCATTGGCTTGCCAAATAAAGATCCCCAAATTCAATCTTCTTGCAAGCTCCACTATGAAGACGGACATGATTAAAACTTGCTTTCTCAGCCAGAATCCTGGATAGAAGTAGCTATGTGACATAGTTCTGGTTAATAAGTCTGCTCTGGGCATCTAAAAATGTTTCCCTTTGTTTTTAGAAGGGTGAGACCTAGCTGCTCTCATACATTACTGTCCTTTCTACCTTGGTTGCAGACATGATTTCTAGGAATGAAATAGGCATGTGGCATATATGAGGAAAAGGCAAAGAGAATCACAGATATGGCAACCCTGAGTGGATAACCCACCAAACTAATGCCTGAAGCTGCTTATCTCAAGATTTTTTCTCATGTGAGAAAAATCAGCATGTATTGGTATGTCTGTTAACAATGTATCATTCTGTTGTTTGCAGCCAATATGAGTACTGTGCAATTATTTTTTAAAAGTACTCATAATAAATTTATTTTGAATCTGAAAGCAACATTTCAAGGCTTTTTCTGAAAAAAATAACAAACCAAATGTTATTAATTACTTCTGATTGCTTTTGTTGTTTACAAGAAAACCATTTTTTGGTCCACATCCTACTGTCTGAAAGTAAACAGAGAAAGAATAACAAAAGACATTAACAATTTGTTCTCTTCTAAATATTCAAGGTATGTTTTAGCTATCAACTGAAATGCCTGTCACCTGAAATTTGCCCTTCCTTGTTTGCTTTGTAAAATTGATCAGACACTTCAAGTATATTCTTGCTTTGTCAGTTGGGAAGAAGCTTTGTCAATAGCTGGTGCTGCAGAGGCTTTGCAGGAGAAAAGCTTTTCCTCCCTGGTTCAGGTGAGCTCACTTGGCAGGCACATGCAACATACTTGGCTGCTCCAGCACGAAGTAACCACAGTGTGGATGGAGTCTCAGTTTCTGGTATCCAGCTCTTGGAGCACACACAGCTTCTCCATCACCAGACTCCTGCAGTGCATGCACGACATCTAGCAATTTCAGCAGCCAGCAGCTTCCCCCAGAGGCCCTTCTAGGCAATTCCATAGCAGACTGTTTCCATGAGACACCTTCCTGTGAACAGGTTTCTTTTACACCCTAGATAATGGATTTCCAACAAGTTCCGGAGGGAGGATTGCCAGCAAGTTCCATCAGTGCCTCATCTCAGTGACTTCTCTGCCATTCCATGAGGAGTGGTACCTTGTCTCCAACGAGGTATAGCTTTTAGCCTTGGTACAGAGGATGGTGGGGGCTTTCCAGGGATGTTCTCTCTTAGTCCAGAGGTACTGGCTGACCTTTATATCTGCTATTTTTATAATTTTTAGAGTTCTTTTTATATTTTCCAAAGCTTACCCATCATCAATCTAATCCCTACTATAGTTTATAACTCTTTTATTAAACTTCCTCTACTCAAATTACTATGTGGTTCTCTCTCCTGATCAGACCCCTGGCTGATTCATGTTTTTGAAGTAATAGTTTATAAAGTTAAATGACATAATTTTTCTTAAAACAGCTCCTTTTAAAAATGTTTCTCAGAATCTGTCACATGATATACTTCAAGAAAATGGGTTCCACAGTCCCATAGCTTAAGGAATTCTCTTTCAATTAGAGAGTCACTATGCCTGTGAGCAGATTAAATCATCCCAGAGACTCTGTGGTAAATTTAATCTATTTAATTTTATTTACCCAAACATTTCCTGAATTTACCTGAGCTTAAAGACAGTTTATTAAACAAAAACAACTGTAGGAACTTGTTTGCAGTGGGAAACAAATCATGCAAAACATTTTCTTAAAATATCCATGTAATACACTACACTATTCTGTCAACAACTGTAACTGGAAAAGACACCAGCATTTGGGCTGCCTGTCACTACCAAAGCACTCCAATAAGCAATGACAGCGATTGAATCTTTTATGGGCGCTTTATTCAGATGGCCAGAGATCTGAGAAGATGGCGCGTTCATATCCTAACAAACCATCTTCCCTTCTCTTTCCTGGCCAGATCCTCTATAAGGGGGTTGAGGAGGACAAATAAGGTGCAGTGAGGACTTTGAGATTCAGAAGCTTCAACCATCCCTGTCCTGGGCAGTTAGCTGTTCCCAAAGGGGAGGGTGGGTCATCTGCTCTCCCTGGAACAAAGGTTTGGATGTCCCCAGGCAGTAATCTTCTATCAGTGCCTCAGGAGGTCAGCTGTTTTTCCCAGGAGCCAGGATGGGCCTTATCTGTAGTTTCTGAAACAAAAGCTTTAACATACATATTACTTGCTAGACTCATAACTTTTTACCTTAAGCTAAAATTTTCCAAGTCTTGAGTCCTCTATCACAAAGACATCAACAACAAGGCTTTTGAAGAGCATGGAGAATATACCTTGCTGGACTTTTGTGCCATTTCTTAGACTCTTCTTTTGCAAATATAAAAAATTGGGCTCTGGGAAGGGGTTCTCACTTTTCCATAAATGTACTATATATTTATGCTGCATATGACCTGGCATAATTTTAAAATGCATCCTTACATTGTGTATAACTGGGAGAAAAGAGAGTTTTCAGTTCATATGATATCATTCTAATTTTCACCATGTGTGATATTGGTCACTTTATTTGATATGAGGCTTATTCATGATCAAAAATAAATTTCTAACTGACGTCTGGTTAACCTCTCTCTCATCCAAAGAGGATTTAAATAGAAAAGTTTCTCTCTAATAGTATCTGTGGGTAGCCACTTCTGAGTGAGCCCAGCTGAAAAAAATCAACAATAACTGATGTAATGAGGGAAAGTGATATGTATAATGGCGATGTGATCATGATTTGCTTAGACTAAAACTGCAAAGATTGTCATTCTCTTCCAAAGCTATAACAAGATGTTTGTATTGAGAAAATGGATATTCCATTGATTTTTTTCTGTGTCTTGGCATGTAATAGTGTCGTGGGGTTCACCGCGTTGTAGGTGAAACAAAAGAAATTCACAGGGACTACCTAATCCTGTGGAAGAAAAGGCCAAGCAGCTTTTCTCTCCAGGGGAGCAAAAGCCTTGGTCCTTGCTCCAATGAGCTTTTATTGTCTTAGTGGGCACAGTACAAGAAGGTCCTCATTAACTATGCACAGGCTTGATTTAGGTGATTACCTTATACAGAAAACAAAGGAGCCAATGCTGCTTAATCACATCACACAAGAGGGATATTTACAAATGAAAAGGTACCAGTGGTTGAACTGGTTACACTGGTCCTTGGAAAGTTTAGGATGGTTTTTAGAAAATTTCTTTGCAGTAAATGCTTGCCACTGGGGGCTGGGCCCACGCCATGCAGCATGGCCTACTACATAATAACAATTATTATGAGACTCCTATTGATATTTTTACATTGCATTTGAAATATTATCAACATTTTATAAAGTTCATAAGAGCAACATTATGCCTTACATTTCTTTTGTAACTGTACATCAACACATTCATAACATATAGTAATTTTCCAATAAATAAGTCAGATTATCATGATAAATATTAAACATTTACAATCATATGTTTAAAATTTAATAAAATTTTCTCTATGATACAATTGTATGTGTGAATCATTTCACTCTCGTAGTTTGTCGACACTCATGTCTTCTTAACTGTACTGCAGGTATACGCCAGAAGTTTTTCCTGCCTCACCCAGCTTCCTGGAGCAGCTCATCACACAGCCATCCTCTAGCTGCTGTGAGCACCAAATGGCTTATAACTGTGACTTTCTCAGCAGAATTGCCCTTGGCCAAATGAAACCAACTTTCCTTGGAGACACCTGGGCATTTATGTCAACCATTTACTGACATATGAAAAGATGAAAAATCATGTCCCTTAGCCTCCAAATAGTATAGCTCCATGTTGTGATTTATTCTTCAGGAATATTCCCATTCCCTCTATGTATCAGACCACTAGTGTACATCCTCACTCATATTTTTCCCATCCTCTATCCTGCTTTCCTCATTTGCTTACAGGATCTTCTTTAAGAGCACTCACTCAATAAATCACATACATCTGAATCTCTGCCTCGATAACTACTTCTATGGAAGTGATCTAAGGAGAAAGCCAACTCTAGGATGGGATTCTGAAGTTGAACATACAGTGACCAGCTGAAATTAAGTCCCCATCTTGGATAGTAAGTAGAAAATTGATAGTCCCTCTGGCATTCTGTGAAAGTATAATTTTTAAGGCTTTCAGTTGGAAAGGACTGCACTGGCATTAAATATTTGGCATACTCTCTCTGGTCTTTAAGAAATATGGCTATTATAGTAATGATATTCATTGGGAAATTAGATAGCTGTTGGTGAGCATCACTGGTACTTTTAAAAGAGAAAATGGAAGACTCAGGGTGATCAAACATCAATTTCAATAATTCAAATAAAAATGAGAAAGTAGAGGCTTCCTTAGCAACACTGGAAAAAAACAATAATTTTCCATAATGGGAAAGCTGATCATGTTGAAAATCAGCCATAGAAGTTTATTTATAGAATAGAAAAATATAGGAGAAAGTTGATTACTTATCATGGCAAATCTCCTGCATGAAACTAGGGGACCAGTTATGAAAGATACGGGATCCTTAAACACTGAGGAGATGAACTAGAAAAGCTCGAGAGCCCAGATGCCCCAGAAATGTTTAGGCCTAAAAAAGTAACACATAACTTGTTTTAAAGGATAACAACCCCTCTTTTTTTAAAACTAAGTGAAACCCTCAAATGTGGCAGGTGTTTTAATAAGCAATGTCTGTCTTCTTCAAGATCTGCTCCTACAACTCCTTCTGCTTAACAGATCAAGTTATAACATAACCAACTGAAGTGCTAGGCATGCTAAGAGAGGAAAGTTTACTTGACAAAGGAGCTGCCATACCTGCCTAGCATGTAGCAGTAGGAACTGGATGAATATATTGGGAGTAAATCCTGAAGGGAGTGAGTCAAGGGAGGCAGAATATCAAGATGAGAAAGAGTGAGGTTGTCAATATAGCTAAACTCTCTCATGACACAAAATTTAAACCTTGATTTAGGCCCCAGCAGCCAATTCTTATATGTCACTGGGATGGCATTTGGATGCTTAGAAACAAGTTGCCCACGTTAAGCAAAGAAGATGCCAGAACTGTTATTGTAGGTTGTGGACAAAGGTGGTCGTGCCTGAAGTGGGCATGCTAGAATGGGACTATTATGAAAGACCGCAAACCGAACCAGGTCTCTGTTCATCAGTAGGCCTGTCACTTGTCACTTAAAGGCAAAAAGAAATACACTGGGAGCAGGCAACAGCACTGATAAAATGTTCAGTCACAACTCTCCTTTTTGACTAGGATTGGTGTTACAAGATGCTAAATTTCTGGATAGCAGAGGTCAAGTGCAAGGAAGGTGAATATGATTGCCATGATAGGACAGCAAATTCAGAATTGTAGCCTGTGTACATGATTTTGCCTGACTGTATATGAACATACATGTGAAGATGACTAAAAGAATAGAATGGTTCAAGAGCAAGAGACATAAGCAGCAAACTATATATATATTCCATATATATAATATATATTCATTCAATATATATTATATATATTCATTCCAAAGATATGTGTATTCCATATATAATATATATTCATTCCATATATTATATAGATGTGTGTATATATATATATATTCATTCTAAAGAAAGTAAAGATAGTTATGATAGGTTTAAAAAACAGTAATAACAATAAAATGAAAATCAAGATAGATATATTAAGTTTAAAAACCAGTAACAACAGCCCTGGCCAATGTGGCTCAGTGTATTGAGTGCCAGCCTGCAAACCAAAGGGTCACCAGTTCAATTCCCAGTCAGGGTACATGCCTGGGTTGCTGGCCAGGTCCCTAGTAGGAGGTGCACAAGAAGCAACCACACATTGATATTTCTCTTCCTTCCTCTCTCCCTTCCTTCCCCTCTCTCTAAAATTAAATAAAATCTTTAAAACAATACATAAAACAGTAACAACAAAATAGTTTACAGTCTCCATTAGTAACAACTTAAAAAATGATAAAGTTTGAAAGCCAAGGAATAATAGGTAAATCAATAAGCAAGTGCAAAAACTATTATTAATATTAGCTAAAGTTGAATTTAATTATAATAACAATAAAGGAAATAATTCAAAATATGATGCAATTTCCTAATAAAGTATACAATAGACATTTATTTCTATCTATCAAATAACATAGAAGCTAGTAAATCAAATAAAAATTACTAAAAAAACTTTCACAACCATACAATTTTACTAAGAGGCAATTCTAAATTGGAAAATTGAGAGAAAAGTGAATAAAATTATATGAGATTTCAATAATATAATAAAAATTATTGAATATATCTATCTAGCATCTGTTACTAAGGGAATAAATAATGTTACATGAAATATTTATAATTGGTTATTTTTAACAAAATAATTTACATATTTAAAATAATTGTTGGCAATTCCATGCTATCTGATAAGCCAGTAAAATTAAAAATAAATCATAAAAAATGTTAACAACTTAAGAATGATGACATTCATATCTATATAATCTTCATATCAGAAAACAGTATTTTAAGTCTCAGAAATACTGAATTCAAAAGTAAGTATATAGACTTAATGACTTTGATAATAGAAAATTAATAAAAGAAAAGAAAGGAAATTCTTACTCAGCCTATAAACAATTTGAGAAGTGAGTATAAAATAAAGGAAAGAATATGACTAAAGTGTAAAATTAAGAAATCAAAAATAAAATAAATAAAGCAGAAAAATTAAAATGTCTAATTGAGTTCTTTCTGAATAGCAATGAGACTAGCTCTGTCCGACAGAACTTTATGTGATGACAGAAATATTGTGTATTCCTGCTGTGTATCAGAGTCGTCCCCACTAGCATGTGACACCTGAACCGTGGTTAGTGGAACTTAGGAACTAAAATTTCCAAATGTATTTCATTTTAATTAATATAAATGGATATAAATTTGTGACTAGCTGATACATTATTAGACAGCAAAGATATAGTTAGCTAATTCTTTTATAAGGCTAATTCAAGAAAAATGAGGTAAAAATTGTAAACATTTATAGATAAAAATTTTACAAATAAAATCAATGTACAAATAATAGATTTGGGGGAAAAATATCTTCAATGCAGAGTAAAGACAGAGCATAGTACAGAATATATCTGTACTATACAAGGAACTTTAAAAATTGGTCATAAGTGGATAAACAACTATACAGTAGAAAAAAAACATGTGAAGAAACAATTTTCAAAGAATAAATATATAAGGCCAATTGTGTCAGGGTAAATGTCTAAGATGGCCCCATAATTCTGTGATATCCATCCCTCCCCTTGGGTATTGGTAAAATTGTGACTTTTTTCTATATGGTAGAATATGGCTAAGTTATAGAAATTTTTTCATCTGTAAGTAAGGTTCTTAAATAGCTGACTTTGAGTTCATGAAATGAAAGATTATCTTGGCTGGATCTGACCTAATCATATAACCTAAGAGAATGTAGGCCTTTCTGGAAGTTAGAGACTTGAAGCTGTAGTGTCTGACTCTCTCCATTTCTGGTTTGGGGAAAAGAAAGAGAAAAAAGCCACCATGAATTATATAGTCCTGAAACGAATTCTGCCAGCGACCAGAAGATATTTAAAACAGACCCTTCATTAGTCAGGCCTGAAGAAGACATGGCAGCCCAGCCAAAACCTTGATTTCAGTCTTATGAGACCCTAAGCAGAAAACTCTTCTAAACCATGCCTGAACTTCTGACCTATAGAATCTACGAGATGGGTATTGTTTTCAGCTGCAAAGTTTGTGGTAATTTCTTATGCTACAGTAGAAAACTAGTACACAAATAGACAAAAAGACACTCAGGTAGTGAGGAAACTAGAAATTGAAAAATGTGGGTTCTTTCTACTGTGATGGTTTTAGAACATGACTAAAAATTATTTGAAATTTCTCCCAACCAAAGGTGAAGTCCAATTCTCCATGAATGTAAACTGGCCTTAGTGACTGACTTCTAATGAATATAATGAGGTGGAAGTGATGCTAAATGACTCTCTTGGAGTGCTGAGTTTTCTCTCTTGGAATGTTTGCCCTTGGAACTCAGCCACCATACTCTGAGGAAGCCAAACAGCCCTTGGAAAAGCTACACATATGTATTCTGGCCCCTGCCCCAGTTGAAATCTCAGCCAACAACCACCAACAACTTGACAGCTTGTAAGTGAGCATGGTTTTGGATGACTCCAGGCCACAGCTTTCGAACAAGCCCAAATGAAGCAGAATGAGGCAAAGATGAGCAATCCTTATCATGTCCTAGCCACACTGCATATTTCACAGCAAACTGTCATTACTTTAAGCTCCTAACTTTTGTGGTAGAAAGATAATAGAATACCTCTGTATTCATTTGATAAGCAATTGTTTCAAAGAACAGTAACATCTATTAGTGGCTGAGATGTTGGAGAAAAGCAAACAATGAAGCAATAAACGGAACTGTTTGTAAATGAATCTGGGGGTTCACTCTGATTAATGGTAAGACAATGGCTTCATCCAAATCATGCTTCCCATGGAACTAATAGCTACCTCCAACCACTGGCAAAAGAAATTTCAAATGGTTTCAAGTTCTCCAGATGCTGGGCAGCTGGTTTTCCCCAAAAAGTGTAAACATCTAATAAAGAAAATCTCTCTTTCCTACAAGAACTAGAACATTTATTCCTCCACTGACCAAGCTGTAACAGTAAATTGAATTCCTCAATTGGAACATTTAGATAGCTGTTCTATCCCTGGCAGTAGTCTCTGGCAGTGATAATAAGAATCAAGGATCTGTGCTTTCTCTTGTGTTTTAAAAGTTTCCCAAAATGGCCCTGTGCAATATTACAGAAAATAGCCCGAAGTCTATAGCAAGACTGGTAGCAGACATAAAGGAACCTACCTTATATGGGGATGGGTAATAACAATAAAAGGCCTCATCTTGCACAATATTTACTCAAATATTGCTTGTGGTTGTTAAATGCAGCATGTTCAATAGTCAATAGAACATTAACAAACACAATGAAAACAAAAAAAAATAAAATAGGATTAAAATAAGTTTAATATCTACTAGTGGAAAAATAGTTAAATACATTATCATATATTGATAGCATGAAAATAAGACCTTCTATATATATCTATGTGCATAAATTATATATATGGATATATATGATTTTGATAAAAGTGCAAACTATGAAGGACTCCATATTAGGTTATTCATATGGACAAGGTAGGTGCAGAGAAAAAGAAAATGAAAGTTGATTATTTCTCAAGAACTGAAAAGACATAGGAGTCAGTGAGTACCAACCTAAGTAGGTATCAGTTCTTGCAGTGTGGCCAGCATTTATTATCTCAAAGATATAAGTCAAATCATGGGATATTTCAGACTTTCCTTAGCTACTTCACTATTCAACAGACCATAATAAAAATAATCACATTTTCCCTGTTCTACCTTTTTTATTTCTGACAAATACTTTCTATTTTTGGTGCTCAAAACAATCAGTACAATAACAGACTGAGAAAAGGCATATTTCCTTCAAAGTCTGAGAGTCTGCATTATTCCATACCTGATACTATCCCAAAAGACAGTATCAGACAGTTGTCTGATTACTTCACAGTTTCAAGTCCTGTGGGAAGCTCCTGGAAAGACAAAGAAATATATTTTAACAGAATCTTTGCATCTCCCTTTGCATCCAAAGTTCAAGTAAATCTAGTTTCCATGGCCAATAAGACAAGAGAAGAAATGGTAGGATAGCTGGGTGGTGGAAAGCAGGGCTCTGAAGCCCACTGCTGGATTCCCAGCTCTGCTCTGCCATTTATTAGCGCTGTAAATTAGGATATTTTCTGTGGAACAGATAATAGTACCCATTTCATATAGTATTGTAATGAGGATTTAATGCATTAATACCTTTAATGTTCTTAACAATGAACCTGGTATGCTGTAAGAGCTCATTAGATGTCAGCTGACATTAATTATCATTCTTATCAATTGAGCTATCTAGTTCCAAACACATAAAATAACTAGTTCCTGTTATTTTCTAAATTGCTAAGGTGCTTTATTTTACCAATAATGACATGGTAGCAAACCCTGTAAGTGTCCTACCATATCTCCTGGGTTTTACCACATTCAAGTACTCCAGCATCCCCCTCATGGCTTTTTCCAAAGACTTTAAGAACTCAGACACCAACAAACCCTCACCTCTACCTCCACCCAGCCCAGGGACAGCTCTCAACCAATGACTGGACAAGGGTTAGTGTCTAAATACCCTGCCCCTCTGGGAAGTTATTCTATGTGTGTTTTACAGTTTTATCAGAGTTTCTCTGCTTTTCTTAAGGTTTAGTCACATGTGGTTTATTGGCAGCCATCCTTTCTCCATCTCATTGTCCCACTGACCTACTGGGAGTGCATTGGAATCCTAGCTTCAGGGTCTACTTCCGAAAGAACTGAAAATGAGAAAGAAACAGAGTAACATACACTGGACTTTTTTTTTAAATCCTCACTGGAGAATATATGAGTACGTTCACTGAATGTTCACTGATTTTTTTTTAGAGAGAATAGGAGAAAAAAGGAGAGTGAGAGAAACATCAATTGGTTGTCTTCCTGTGTACTCCAGCCTGGGATCAAACCCACAACCTAGGCATGTGCCCTGACTAAAACCTCTTGGGCAATGGGATAACGTTCCAACCCATTGAGCCACCTGGCCAGGACTTGGACTTTTAAAATATGAAAAACATATTCAGTAATCCTTCAATATATAAATATTGCCTTTGGCTTATGAAGTGCTACAAAACAGAACTGAAAAAAATAATTAAATGAATAATGGTTGAGGGCACATACTCCAGAATCAGACTGCTCTAATTCTCACTCTACCTTAGCAGTGCTGTTTAACCTCTCCATATATAAATGTCCTCATCTATAAAATGAATATTACAACTTACCAACCATACAGAATTGTTACTCTGTATCATACAAAGAGGAATTTGTATGATATGCAAAGCAGTTAGAACATGATCACTATTGTCATTAATAAAATGGAGTTGAGGCCAAGATGGAGGCATAGGTAGACACACTGTGCCTCCTTGCACAACCAAAAGAATGACAACAACAAATTTAAAAATGAAAAACAATCAGAATTTACAGAAAATTGAACTGTATGAAAGTCCAACAACCAAGGAGTTAAAGAAGAAATATTCATCCAGACTGTAACAGGGTGCAGCCAAGAGGGGGGCTCAAATAGGGATTTGTAATGGGGTCCAGAACTCAGGGTGTCCAGGAAATATTAGAGAAAAAAATACATATGATATCCTCACCCTTACCAGTCTAAGCTGGAGGATGAGACACATGGAACAGAGCCATTGAGAGCTGTTTTGCATAGCAATAGCTTTGCAGCTAACCTCTGGCATGGTCGTTTAACATACCTATAGCCTTTAACTTGTTTCATAGATATGTTAAATAGCTGTGGCCAAGCTTTGAGCCAAGAGGATGGGAGTGACTTCAATATGTAACTGGGAAACAACTCCCCCTGGTTACAGCACCTATGTGAGAGCTTGGAGATGACTGGCTCCACACCAGGGGTCCACTCCTGCCTGGATTTACTATGGCAGCTCAGTAAAGCTGGATAAATATGGGAATGCTGGCAGGTGTAACTGATTGTGGGAAGAGTCAGAATTGGGGCTACAGAGGGAGTTTGACAGGGGGATTTAAATCCAGGCTCAGCAGCCATACCAGGAGGTTAGGACCACACAGCTTTGGGTTCCTCCCTTTTGCTACGTGGCTTAGGAAGCAGGAGAGACTTTGCCTGGAAGAAAAGGAGTGAAAGGATTCTTGCTGGTGGACCATGGGTAGATGCCACATGGCTTTGGACTAACTGGAGATTGTAGTAGCAACACAGCTGATGGTGCCGAGAGCCTGAACCACAGACTTCTACTTCTTTTCCTGAGACATGGTACCCCAGACTGGGTAAAGAGAGAAGGAAGGACTATGTGCATCTTTGGGTATTTTAAAGGACTTTAGTATTTTAATGAAGGCATTAAGTCATTACTCTTAGTCTGTATAACTTTTAAATAAATAATTCCTTTTCACCAGTCTCTGGCTTTGAGAGATGCCTTTCCCCTGCTGGTAGGGCAAAGTGAACCTAGTATGTGGGGGGACCCCCAGAGAAAAAGGGGGATCCTTTTGTAGTAGTATATTATTCACCATCCCCTGTCTGTTCTGTAACAAGACCAGTAGGAGGGGCAGAGACTGGCAGCTGGGTGGAGAGAATTCATGGCAAGGCAGTGGCTGGCAGAGCAGGTGGTCCTACATTTGCATACGTACAAACCAAGAGGAACAACTAGGGAGTGAGACAGACCACACAACCCAGGGTTCTAGCACAGGGAAATAAAGCCGAAAAACTTCTGACAGAAAAAACCTGTGGGGGTTAAGGTGGAGGGAGAAACCCCCAACCTTACAGGAGATTTTGTTGGAGAGACCCACAGGGTCCTATAACATACACAAACCCACCCACCCAGGAATCAGCACCAGAAAGAACCGATTTGCTTGTGGGTATAAGCAGAAGTGACTGAAAGCTGTCAGAGAAATGAAAAAGTGGCATTGTTTTCTCTCAGACTGCTCTCCCACATACAGCACCATGACACAACTACATAGGTTGTCCTGCCGTGGTGAATACCTAAGACTCTGCCCCTTGCTATATAACAGGTGCAACAAGCACACAGAGACAAAAAAAAGCACGGCCCCAATGAAAGAACAAATCAAAGCTCCAGAAAAAATACAACTAAGCAATGAAGAGATAGCCAACCTATCAGATGCGCAGTTCAAAACACTGGTAATCAGGATGCTCACAGAAATGGTTGCATATGGTCACAAAATAGAGGGAAAAGTGAAGGCTATAAAAAGTGAAACAAAGGAAAATGTACAGGGAACCAACAGTGAAGGGAAGGAAGCCAAAACTCAAATCAACAGTTTGGACCAGAAGGAAGAGATAAACATTCAACCAGAACACAATGAAGAAACAAGAACTCAGAAAAATGAGGAGAGGCTTAGGAAACTCCAGGACAACTTAAACACTCCAACATCCAAATCATAGGGGTGCCAGAAGGAGAAGAGGGAGAGCAAGAAATGGAAAACTTATTTGAAAACATAATGAAGGAGAACTTCCCCAATCTGGCAAAGGAAATAGACTTCCAGGAAGTCCAGGAAGCTCAGAGAGTCCCAAAGAAGTTAGACCCAAGGAAGCACACACCAAGGCACATCATAATTAAGTTGCCCAAAATTAAAGATAAGGAGAGAATCTTAAAAGCAGCAAGAGAAAAGGAGAGAGTTAACTACAAAGGAGTGCCCATAAGGCTATCAGTTGATTTCTCAAAAGAAACTTTGCAGGCAAGAAAAGGCTGGAAAGAAGTATTTCAAGTCATGAAACGCAAGGCCCTACATCCACAATGACTCTACCCAGCAAAGCTATCATTTAGAATGGAAGGGCAGAAAAAATGCTTCCCAGACAAGGTCAAATTAAAAGAGTGCATCATCACCCATCCCTTATTATGTAATGTTAAAGGGACTTACCTAAGAAAAAGAAGATCAAAACTCTGAACAGTAAAATGACAACAAACTCACAACTATCAACAACCAAACCTAAAACAAGCAAACAAACAAACAAACAAAGCAAACAACTAGAACAAGAACAGACTCACAGAATTGGAGATCACATGGAGGGTTATCAATGGCACGAGGAGGAAGAGAATGGGGGAAAAGGTACAAGGAATAAGTAGCGTAAATGATAGAAAATAGAAGAGGAGACAGTTAAGAATAGTATGGGAACTGGAGAAGCCAAAGAACTTATATGTATGACCTGTGGACATAAACTAAGGGGAGCAGATTGTGGATGAGAGGGGGTATGCAGGGTGGATGGGAATAAAGGGGGGAAATGGGACAACTGTAATAGCATAATCAATAAAATGTATTAAAAAGAACTGAGTTGATAATGTAGAAGCTAAATTGCCATATTATTAAGTAGGATCTTGACATACCTCTCTCTCTGCCTCTATCTCTCAATCTAATGTTGCTAATGCCACCTAGCTTCCTGGAAGACAAATGACTTGTCTGCTGACCTTTCTGCCCTCAGCCCAATCCTGCCTTTAAAGCCTGCTATAGCCACTCATGGCAATAAATATTTCTGCTCCATCTCTCAACCCAGAATCCCCTTCATAATCATTCCCCTAGTTTTTATTTTTTTTTATTGTTTTTTTTAATATATTTTATTGATTATGCTATTACAGTTGTCCCATTTCCCCCTTCACTCCCCTCCCCCCTGTGCCCCCTCTCCCACCCACCTTCCCCACCTTTAGTCCATGTCCATATGTAATACTTATAAGTTCTTTAGCTTCTACATTTCCCGTACTATTCTTGCCCTCCCCCGATCTATTTTCAACCTACATTCTATGCTACTTATTCTCTATACCTTTTCCCCCTCTCTCCTCCTCCCACCCCTACTGCTAGCCACCCCCCCTTGTGCCCTCTATTTCTGTGGTTCTGTTCCTATTCTAGTTGTTTACTTAGTTTCTTTTGGTTTTGCTTTAGGTGTGGTTGTTAATAATTGTGAGTTTGCTGTCCTTTTACTATACATGTCTTTTCTTTATCTTCTTTTCTTAGATAAGTCCCTTTAGCATTTCATAAAGTAAGGGCTTGGTGATGATGAACTCCTTTAATTTGACCTTATCTGAAAAGCACTTTATCTTCTCTTCCATTCTAAATGAGAGCTTTGCTGGATAGAGCAATCTGGGATGTAGGTCCTTGTCTTTCATGACTTGGAATATTTCTTTCCAGCCCCTTCTTGCCTGTAAGGTCTCTTTTGAGAAATCAGCTGACAGTCTGATGGGAACTCCTTTGTAGGTTACTGTCCCCTTATCTCTTGCTGCTTCTAGGATTCTCTCCTTCATTTTTACCTTGGCTAATGTAATTATGATGTGCCTTGGTGTGTTTCTTCTTGGGTCCAACTTCTTTGGGGCTCTCTGCGCTCCTTGGATTTCTTGGAAGACTGTTCCCTTTGCCAGTTTGGGGAAGTTCTCCTTTATTATTTGTTCAAATAACTTTTCCACTTGCTGGTCTTCCCCTTCTGGTACCCCTATAATTCGGATGTTGGATCGTTTAAAGGTGTCCTCGATGGTCTTAAGCTTTTCTTCGATTTTTTGAATTCTTATTTCATCATGCTCTACTGCTTGGTTGATTCTATCTTCCTTCTGGTCCACTGTGTTGTTTTGAGATTCAGATTCCTTCCTTTCACAATTGGCTCTTCTCCGTGTGTCTTCCTGCATCCCTTTTATGGTAATCTGCATTTTTTCATGTAATTTGGATCCAAAATCCACCAGTTCCGTGAGCTTCCTGATCACCAGTGTTTTGAACTGTGCATCTGATAGATTGGCTATTTCTTGGTCACTCAAAAGGATGAGTCCTGGGGGTCTGATCTGTTCTGCTGGACACATCTTACGTCTTTCCCCGTCTCTCCTATTATTTTATTTATTTATTTATTTTTTCTCCGGTCTGGTCGCTCTTGTTACGGTGGGGGGCAGAGCCTTAGGTGTTCACCGGTGCTTGGCGCCCCAGTCGCTAGCTTGTGACGTTATATGTGGGGGCAGGGGTGGGAGCGGGGACAGGAGGGATCAATGGCGACCCTTCCGTTCTCCTGGAGTCAGACACTTCCCTGGGCTTCTGGGCTGTGAGCTCTGCCCTGATCCCCAGTCGCTGCCCCACTGATTCCCCCAGCCGCCGCTTGCGTACTCAGGGATCACCGCTACACCGCTGCTCTCGCTCCTGCGTCCCGGATTGCTGTCTCGCCGATTCTGCACCAAATTTCCCCCGACCTCCGCGCGCCTGCGACCCGCGCCAGCCCCACACCTGCTCGCTCGGCTCGTAGTCCCCTACCAGTCTGGATGTGCGGGTCTACTTCAACTTCTAGGCTGTCCGTCTTCCTTTTAGATAAATCCTCTGACAGTTCTGATATTATGACTGCAAATCATTGTTGTAAATTGTTGCTCTGTTCTTGGTTGTGCGAGGTACGGTGCGCCCACCCATTCCTCCATCTTGCCGGAAGCCCCAATCATTCCCCTAGTTTTTAAACCAACAACTGGGCTTCGACAAATTTCCAGATCGTGCTCATTATGTATTCAATGTGCAAAACTATGAATGTTTAAATTCCAAATCTGAAAATCTGTCAGGACTTCATGGTCATTAACTAAGTCCCTAACAAAATTATTCTCCCCTAAATGAAATTTTCTTTTTTGTTTGAACTTGAGAAGATATCTGATGTTAGTAATGACAAGCTACATTAACTTAAAATTGGGACTAATTAATAGATCACCATTGCTTGTCCAATCAATGTTCTCTTCTGTAGATGATTCTAAGGAGGTTGGGTAACCTCTGGAAGCCTACTCCTTCTCTGGTATGACCTTTGCAGTTCTTCTATGCATATTCATATTCAAGTCTTAACCCAAGCTTCCTCAGTATCAGAGCCATCAGTATTCACCAGCTTTCCCTCCATTCTAGCTGAGAAAAGTTTTTTCTAAATTTTAGTCTTCTCAATTTTTCCAAATTTCTGTCTACTTTGAGTTTGTGCCACCAATTTGAATGTCTAGACTTTTGAAATGTAATTGCCTTCTCCTTGCTTTTCTGCAGAGACAATAAGCTTTATCTAAAGAAATAAATTCCAAATGTCTAGATAATGTCTGATTTGGGGGAAATGCCCTGGATCACAGGAAATGGGACAAGGTGGGTGGTATACATTCATAATTGAAAAGTTATATCCATTAAAGTTATTTGGAGATTGTGAACAAAGAAATTATTTGTTAGTCTGCTGTGAACTGCTCAAGGTCAGAAGACATGTCTCAATCAACTTTAGATATTAAGCCCTAGCATATTGTGTGGTTCCTTAAAAGAGCTCAATATATGTTGTCCCTCTGTTGGTGGCTAAGTAAATTTATGACATGCCAAAATGGGAAGACATTGAGAAAAGCATGTTAGGTGGGTGGTATTTGAAATTTGTTCAAATACCTAAGGTGAACCATATACCTTTATACTCGTAAGAAATTCTATTTTACTGGCTAGTATCAATGAAGAATAAAATTCAGCTTTAGACCCTTAGTAGACTATAGCTGTTTTACCCAAAAAAGAAAGATAATGTCCTCTCCTATGCCAATAGACGCATGCTTAGAAAAAAATACCAGAGGATAAACTTTGATTTAAAAGAAGAGAAAAATAAGGCATTAACCAAAATAGGTTATAATAAGGCAGTTTGTTAAGGGCTTAATTATCCACAGTCCCAGAGTACAGTATGATGTTATGGTGAAAAAAGAAATCATACAACTTAGCAGCAGGGGTTCGTCTTTTCAAGTATTAAGTAAGTAATTAATCTTAACTGTAGGAGACAATTAAGTCCCACTCAGTAAGATGCAGAGTTTTAGGCTCACAGTTAGGGCAAAATGTCATACTAAAGCAGAAATGGAAAAGTCAGGAGAGGAAAATAAATATCAGCTATGAGTACATTTCTTATAAAAATGCACTAATCTGCATATCATGTCTGTATTAATCTATATTGTTTGGGAGAAATCTGGGTTGTGCTTAAGATACAATTTTATTTTTATTTATTAAAAATCCTCTCTGGATTTATGCCTACTTTGTGGATTTTTGTTTTTCAGCAGCTACTGTGGATGACAACAATGTTCCTTTCAAGATTCTATGTGTTAGAAAAATGTAACCTCACAGCAAATCTATAGAACTAGATGGTGGGCAAGTATGATTAGCAGGATACTTTCTAATATTTATAAAAGTACAAAGGTTCTTAAAAAAAGTTTTTATTAAAACAAACTAACATTAATTTTGTACCATATAAAATATTAAACAAAGCAAAATTAGAAGTATTTTAACTGATTTGTTATTTCAGTAGTAAAAAAAGGATAACATACAATGTACCAATTTGCTAGGGATGCCAAAATAGTGAATGAGGAAAAAAGTGATATATGTATTCCAGGTATAGGAAGCACCATGTGATAAAAGCTCTAAGGTGAGATTTAATGTAGTTAATTCATGAAACTGATTAAAAACAAGAAAGTGACTAAGGTCTACTATACACATTTGAGAGAATCATGAGGAGACATCAAAGCCTGGAAGCAACCAGATCCTTTGGTACCTAACTTGTGCTAACGAGCTTAGCTTTTATTGTAAGTGTAGTAGGAAACTATTAAAGAACTCAGGTCTAATAAGACATATATGAACTACATTTCCATAAAACAACTACAGCTGCTTTTCTGAGGATTGATTGGAAGAGTATAATAATGGAAACCAGTTAGAGGGCAATAATGATAGTCCATGTGAGAGGTGGTGGTTGCCTTGAGGGAGGGTAGTAGCAAGGGGGATATGCAGATATGGGTAGATTCACACATGTGTATCAGAAACTTGACTTTCTCATACATTCAATGGAAAAGCATTTCAAAGAGGGAAATCAAGGGTCATTTCCTAATTCTTGGCTCTGAAAAACCAGCTGGATGAGGCAAAAGAATACATGAGAAACCATTTTAGAAGGTAACATCAAAACCTATATCACATATCATGGCAGATACTGTTAGCTTTTTCTAACATGTTCTTTGCTTTTCTCTTCCTAGTAGAACTAATTGAGATTTAGCTAAATGTGCAGTTGCCTGGAACACAGACTACATTGTCCTACTGGGAGGAAAGCAGAATAAGTTCTAAACAATGGAACATAGAAGAGCTGCATGTAAAATCCAGACATATGCTTAAAGGCAAGCACATTTCTCTTTTATAGGTCTCAGTCTTTCTGAGTAAAATGTGGGGATTCTTGTGGGAAACAGAGTAACCATTTATTGAGAATGGTGAAAGAACATGGTTCAAAAAAGTTCTTGGTTACCAAGAATTCATCTTCCATATGGATGAGAGAGAAATAAATATCTTTTTTAAACCACTGGTATACACTTAGATATACAAGTCTGGAACTCAGAGGAATTGTCAGGAAAAGATATGTAGATTTAGAAATCATTTACTTAAAAATGATTTCTAGAGCTTAACACTGACTAGATCAGATAAGAAGAAAATACAGCAGACAATGACCCACAAACTCAGCACTGGGGCACTAGAGACAGGAAAGAGGGAGGAACCTTATCAAAAGTAGGCTTAAGAAGTAGTCTTAGTGAGAGTATATGGTCTTAAAAACCCAGAGGACAAGACTTCAAAGAAAGCAGGAGTGGCTAGATAATAGATCAATTAATAAAGATGAGGAAATAACCAATCTATCTGGAGTCTCAATGTTAGTGGCCTTGACAGGGGCAATTCAGTAGTTTGGCAGGGACAGAGGCCCAATTTCAGTGGGTTGACAAGAGAATGAGAAGAGAAAAAATTAAGACAATGTTGGCCACAGGATCTACATTTTAGTTTTTGAGGTTTTTTCCTCCATTATCAGAGGGTGGTAACAAGATGGAATAGCAAGAGAGTAAGAGGAAGATAATCAAAGGAGGATTTTATTTTGTTCCATTTAACGCCTGGATCTAATACACAGAATAATAGAATAAGATCTAATAGAATAGGATTTAATTGAATGGGGTCTAATAGAATAAATAATAGACCTTTTCATACTTTAGAACACCACATGTCTGGTCTTTCTTATTGGCTTTTTCATATGTTTTCTATTCCTGGATTAAGCAATTTTTACTCATACTTTTCTCCTGGCTTCTCCTTTATCCTATTAGGTCTTATATATAATACTTATCTTCTATTGTCTTTCAATCACCCTTCATTGGCATTCTATATTCCCTAACTTCTTCTCAACTGTAAACCATGTGAGGGCAGGCCCTGGGAATACCTTATTTTTTTCCTGCATCTTCATTTCCTACCAAGTGCCTATTGTGTGTAGGGAGCCAATAAAATGGGAACAGCAATGACTTCTAGTAAAAGATGTTGTGGGAATGAGAGAAGGTGAAACATGAAAAGCATGTGGAACATTGTAGGTGCTGAGCATATTTGCACTCATCAGTGTTTTTACTTAAACTGGAGTCTTATAGGGCAGTTTTAAAAAAAGTCTTACCAGGCACATCATGAGTTTTGCCTTTTATAATGTAAGATTATATTACTGATTTTTATGAATGAGATCTCTACTACCTAAGACAAAACTCATGTATTACAATCAGCTTTGTTGTCTCAATTTAAATATTCATCCAATTTCACTTTCTTTTGAAATGCTCTATGAGAGTCATTTAAATTTCTATTATTTACCTTTGCAGTTAACTACTATAATGGGTAGGATTTGGGTAGTTTTATATTTCTGCTGAGTTTAACCAAAATTTCTGAAAAATTCTTTTTAAAAAAGATCTGTGTGATATGTCTTACCAAGATAAAATTATAAACCACACCAAATTTAGCTATTACCATATTTTTTGGATCATAAGATGCATCTAAGTTTTAGAGGAGGAAAATAGGAAAAAAATGTTTGAAGCAAAATATGTGGTAAAATATCTAATAACATAAATAACATAGGCCGCCACCCCACCCCCAGCCAGCCAGGTAAGCTACATTTAGACTATAAGATGCACCCCCTTTTTCTCCCAAATTTGGAAGGAGTGTGTTTCATAGTCTGAAAAATACAGTATTTTTTCTGCCTTTAAATATATACTTATATAGTTAGCAGAATACCAATGACCCTGTCATAAATATTGGCCAGCAGCAGGTTGAAATAAATTATGGTCACTAATATACAAACTTTGTATAAATGACTGAATTCTCATGATTTTCTCAATTTTAAGATTTGGGCAGTGAAATATTTCTACTCACTTCTCTAAATTCCATTCCTCCTAAATTGGCACCTGAGTTGTACACAACACAATTAGTCTTCCATTAAAGTGTATTTGTTAGAGACAATTCATTTATAAAACTTATTTTTGCTAGCATGAAAACTGTAGAGGTAAAAAAAGTATTGGTTAACAAGCAGTATGAGCCATGGCACATTTCTCAACTTAAATCAAACTAGCTTAATATTGCATTATATAATGTATTGTAGTAAAAAAAAAAAGGCCAAAAGCAAACAAAAACATTATCTCTTTAGTTTCTGCCAGGAGAAGGAAACACCAAGAACTATGTTAACCTAACTGTGCCTAAAATTTATCTAACTTTTTTTATTGTAAATAGACTACATCTTCAAAGGAATTCAGTCTTTTAGGAACTAATAAGCATTTGCCTCTCTAGCAGAGAGAAATTTACATGTCATCACTTGTAAGATGTTCAGCTAGCAGATGATATCCATCAGTCACTAAGCTGATTTCTCTGGAGTGAATATTCCTGTTATCAGTGCAGTATGAAGTGATATGTTTATTTTAGGTTTCAAGGGTGAAATGAAGCATTCAGAGACAAAATCACACCATGTTAAGACAGTATTCTTTCAGAAGGGCTCTTATCTCACCTGCCCAATAGAACATCAAAATTTTCACTGAAATACTCAGTGGGGACCCTTCAGACCAAATATGAGGCTATTCTATTTTCTGTGATTTATAGAATTTTATAAAAAGAATAAGCATACTTAATCATGGTCTACCCAACCATGAAGCACTGTCCAGCAAGAAATCTCAAGCATGAAACTTTGCAAATCACTTCACAAATGATTAAACTCCTGTTATATGATGAAAACAATATGTAGATTACTAAACTGTTCACCCTTAAGCATAAGCATTAGGGAATTCCATAAGAAAAACTCTTATCTATTCTTTTGTGTTAATTTCCTCACTAAATAAAATAGCAAAGTTTAGCCTGAGAGTAAAAAAAGTCTCTTCTTATAGAGAGGCAGATTTTTGCAGAAAAGAAAAAGAAAAAGAATCATCTGAGAATCAAATGGACATTCTAAATATAAGCCGTTTAATATTGAAGTAGTGGCTAAACCATTCTGTCTTAATTTTCTCATCAAAAAGTTTTATAGATATGGGGTAGGCAAAAGTAGGTTTACAGTTGTGAGGACACAAAACGAAGAGTTTATTCTCATATTGCGATTTATTAAATATTACACTATTTCCCATGCAAACTATAAACCTGCTTTTGTCAACCCCTGTATGCGAGTTATTAAAAATCTGCTATAAAACCTCAATGACATAGCATGTAAATAGCTTTCCATAAAGACTGTCATATACTTATATTTCCTAAAAGTTTAGTTTAACATGTCTCTTTAAAATATTACAGAAGAAATCTGGAAGGTGCCATCTGCTATATGGTATATTTCTGTGCACATGCCCACACAGGTCTTTTCAAATTCTGTCTAGGGTAACATTACTGGGTTGGCCAAAAAGTCCGTGTGTTTATTTCCATAAAAAAAAAAGACACATTTTTAATTTTCACCAGTAACTTTATTGATTTGGATATTTTGAGCATGCCAGCTATCTCCCATGTGGCATAATGCTGATTGTTCTTAATTAATGCCTCAATTTGATTGCTATCAACTTCAAATGGTCTCCTTGACCATGAAACATCATCCAGCAAGGAATCTCAAGCACAAAACTTCACAAATCATTTTTGACACATTTGATCAGTCACAGCACCTTCTCCAAACACTGCACAAACTTTTTTGTGTGTTCCAGTTGCATTTTTACTTTTCTTGAAATAATACAACATAATATACCAAAAATGTTGCTTATTTTTTCCATCTTCAATATTAAAATGTCTACACAAAAATACACCAATTTTGATAAGTTTTTTTAAATGCATGCTGATATGATAGCTATCACAATACAATCTAACACAAGTGTTTCAAATGAAGTTAGAGACAATTAAGCACTACAAGAGCCGTCTTACAGAAAAAAACAAATGAATTTTTTGGCCTATCCAATATTATATAATTTGGAAACTACCTGTTTTTTTGTCTCATATGAACACATTAGACTATAAATGCTTTGTGATAAAAGCTATGTTTTTACTCCAGTATATACCCCTAAGAACATTCAATAAATGTCTGTGCTCTGTCTTGTATCCCTTTGTATGTGTCTATAATTCAGCTGTTTCTCTCCTCTGTCAGGATCTGCTGCAATGTATGGTAAAATTTGAGTTATATTCTTTTGCTGGGAAGTGTAACCACTAGATTGAGTCTAAGGTTTATTGTTTGAAGCTGAGATATTCTTCCTATTGTTTATTTTTCTATTTGTAGTACTTTGAACAAGGCCTGGCAAATATTAGATCTTCAATAAAGATTATTGATATGAAAGAAGACACACACACACACATCACTTCTTTAACACAGTTAAACATCTTAATATTTGACCCTAACTATATCAGAAACAGAGTCTTATAAAGCAATAAATTCCCAAAAGTACATATACCAGAACTTCTAACTTAAAACAAAATATAACAAAAAAACAGGGGACTGAAAAGTATTTCAGGGAGAAAAATATGAGAAAACTGACTACTGCACATGCAAGGCTGTTGCTCGATATTCAAATGTTCTGTGTTTCCAAATCTCTCACAACCTTATGCCTACCATATATGTTTTCTTAACTGCAGCGGCAAACCTTTCCACTTGGTGCCTTTTCTATGGTGAGAGTACAGTAAAATGACAGGGCAGATTCTGAAGGAAAAAGGGGTTTTTTAGAGGTCCATATCCAACTCTTACAAACTATGATTAATCATCCTGATCCCCAAAATTGACTCACTTCTTTCTCCACATCCTGATTCAGAGAGGTAATAAAAATCATAAAGTTAAAACTGCCCACCAGACCTCTCCTTTGGGTGTCCCATAGGTATTCACCACTTTCTCCATCAAAACACGCTACATCTTGAACAAATTCAACAATATTGACCAAACGCAGTTCCATAAATGTCTTTTGGGGGAATTTATGGTGACTACACCTGAGCAAGTGCTGTACAGGAGCCGACCCAATGGAGTAGAACTCACTCAGCGGGGTTCTGGGGCCTGATGAGTCCAATATTTGAGTGTGTCACTTGTAAAGGTGGTTGGTTGGGTGGTGTGTCAATACAGTCTGAAACTGACCCCTGGGTGAACTGGCTCTGGGGCCTGTGAGGAGGTGTAGGCCAAGGTCAGCTACCACCTGTGCTCTTCTCAGGGCCACCAGCATGAGCTTTAAAGTGCTCTGCAGATGGCTGCTACTTGTGTTGGGCCTGGAGGTGCCCATGACTGTCCAAGCTGCCAACCTCGGCCAACTGCCACTAGTGCTGGGCTTGGGGCCACTTAGCAAGAGGTATGAGTTACACTGAGGCCAAATTCACTTGTTTGGGTTTTGTTAATCTTTTAGAGATTTTTAGGAAAGCCTGAAGCATGAACCAACACAGGCTATTTGTATGGAAAAGCCACTGGAAATATCTAGGGTGAATCCCCAGGACGGGTGAGGCAGGGTCTCAGGTAATCACCAGGGTGGGGTGATAGACAGGTAGATGGAGACTCAGATATGCTACCCACATGCTGGCTCTGTGGGGGAGGGCTCGCCAAAAGAACAACAGTCTCTGCCAGTATTTCTGAGAGAAAACTGCCCCTTACAACATTTGGTTATTGCCAGACAACTCATTTCCTCCCCATAGGTCCCTGGCACCTTTTGAGATGCTGTCCCAGTGCTGGAACTCAGAGTAAGTGAGTCTGAGTAAGTCTGTGCAACCCCTTTAAGAGGCCCACCAGGGATCTCCCCCAGCCACAATTTCTGCTGGTTTACATAACCAGACTTCTCTTCCTGGCACTGGAACTTTCAGCTAGGCCTGAGGCTGGGATCCCAGCTTTTCATGGAGGCACCTCCACAACAAAGATATCCCTCCCAATGCTTAACCACTATACTTGGTGTGGAACCAGCACATTCTGCCTGTCTGCCCCCTCCTACCAGTCTCTCAATGTAGCTTTTTCTTTGTATTTTTAGTTATAAGACTTCTATTCAGCTAGATTTCAGGTGGTTCTGAATGATGGTTGTTCTGTACTATAGCTGTAATTTTGGATGTGGTTGTGAGAGGCTACGAGTAATGTATATACCTACTTAACTGGAAGCCCTGTGTTTGTTTTTAATGTTTCTTTATTTTATACTGATACAGAATATCAGACTATCCAATACTCCTTCTAGACATTGTTTTCTCAACTGATAGTAAACCTTAACATATTTCTGATAAGTGGGTCATCCGCTACTTTATGAGCGTAGGCCGAGAAAGCTATACAGTTATAAAGTCACCATGTGTTTCTTTTTGACAAGGTGACATCCTTCTGTTTTTTATACCCAAGATGATTGCTAGAGCAATCATACTAGTTGCTCTCAGACATAAAAACTAACCATCATGTGTGTGTATATATATATATGACACATTATATATCATGAGATATAAGTACTATGTCACATATTATACTTTCCAATTCTTCTACTTGGAAAGTCTATAAATTGTCTCTTAGGAGTATAATAGCCCAGTTCAAGTGATCCCATTCTCTCCAGTTGAGGTTTATTTAGTCCATGTATTCCTGTAAGGAGGAAGCACTAGTCATGTTACAAATGACCAATGTCGAATGCCTCAAGTAGAATGACGAGGGTCCTCAGGTATACACCTTTTTGATTTTGTACATACTACTTTCTCTCCCTAGAATGGCTTGCCTCTTCTTGCTTCCTTTCTTCATCTGCATATCTCCTCACCGTGGGTAAGTGCCTTACTTATGTAAGTAAGTAATATTTATAAATATTTTTACATCTCTACATGCAAATACAATGGACTGCACTTGCACAAGCCCTGTTAGGAAAGAAATCAATCTTAGTACAGGGCTTGTGACATGGTGTATATGGAAACATTTGACTCAGTGAATAAATGGATGGTATTTTACTTTACCATTTGGTAGGCACATTGCAAAATATAATGTGACCAATGATGGGGAGAAAGATTGAACTAATTAATGATAGCACTGTTAAGAAAATGGCACATAGTGATAGAATTTTGGGTAAGAAATTTACTGCTTGTATACCAATAGATATAGGTTCACCCCTCTTTCAGCAGCCATGGAGAGTTCAACTTCACTGAAAGAGACAATAACTTGAGGTGAAGGTTAAAAATAGACAAAAAAAGTTTCCCCTTCCTCTGGCTCATACAGCCCATTACAAATAAAGTGCTAAGCTAAGCTATAAAGATATTATAGAGTCCCATTTTTACTCATATAATCAGTTCATTTTCTTCATAAAGGGAATTGCAGTAGGGACATGATCTCTCAAGATTATAATGAAAGTTTCATTCCAGTCAGCCTGACACAGGCCTCACTTTTTTTTTTTTAATGAACAGGTTTCTTCTAAAGGGAAATCTTAAAAAAATAAGTTGAAAATAAATGTACTCACATAAAATCCCACATCTCTGAATTTTTTATTATGGACTTTCAATCGAACCAACAAAATTGAACAAAGAAACTTATTTGGTGTCACAGCTGAAAGTATCAATGGTCAAAATGTGGCTGAATTGCTCTAAAGACAAAAATATAGTTATTACAAAAAAGTAACTTGCAAGAATTTTAATATTAATTCTTTTATAAGCATAAAGCTGTATCTCTTTTTATATTAATTATATAGCATATTTATTGCATGGATAAATTAATAAACAAATTAGTATACTTTTATACATCTTTAGTACCCAAAAGCAACTGACTACTCTTACATGCCTTGGGGATTTTAATTATAAATACAAATTAACACTGTAATATGAACATATAAAAGTTTCTATCAATAGTTATGCTTTAGAAAATATTCTTCCTGATGTCAGACTTTCTTACTGAGATATCATGTCCTTTACATTTAAAATGATGTTACATAAAACAACACACTGTATTCACTGCTCTTTCTGTGAAGGACCCACAAGGTTAGCTTAAATTTTCATTAGTCTTTTTTTGTCTCCAAGCCTTTCCTTTTATTAAAACATTAGTTATGAATTATATCATTATCCACCCTATTCAGTAGATAGAAAGCTAGAAATGGTAAACTTTCTTTAATTTCACTTGAAAAAAATATCACTTATACTAAACTCACTAAATATTAAATTTATTAAATGTGCAAGAAAAATTGAATCTCCACAATGACAGTTCTTAGATTTTCCAAGATTCTTTTTAAATAAATTAAGCAATGATAGAATTATAGAATTAGAATATCACCATTTGCAACGTCTAATTAAATAGTGAATGTGGCATATGTATATAATAGTGTCTGCTAACATAAAGTCAGTATTACATTACATGATACCACTTGTGAACTATTCTTGACAAAAAGATCAAACTTGTATCTCATGAAGCCTCTGCATCTGACATTCGATTTGTGGGAGGTTGAAGAACAGATGTACACATGAGACGCCATCACAGATGTACCATTAGCCAAGCCCATTATGTGGTGAACTGTAAGGGAAAATGACCTTGTTTTCAACAAATAGGAAAGGAAAATAGAAAGACTGAAAAACATAAAACTTGGGACATATAACCAATGTTACTGTTAACAGATGTAATTGGGAAAATGTGACCAACTAGAGATTCAATAACTTTTTATTGTTCAGTTTGGGAGCATAATAATGGTACTGTTGTAAATTTTAGAAAAGCCATTATATTTTACAACTGCGATATTAATAAATTAAATTATATGATGACCGGGATTTGATTTTAAAAGATTCAGAAGGAGTGTGGAAAAGAAAGTGTACATTTTTGTAGAGGAAACGAAATGAGCCAATAATTGATCATTGCTGACGCTAGGTGATAGGCACAGGGAGTTCATTCAGCTATTCTCTGTATTTTGCATATGTTTGATATTTCCCATAATAAATGTTATTTTTTAAGTTTTTAAAATTAAAACTCTGCCCACATCACCAATAGGAATTTCTTTCTACTTCACCTTGTGCATGAGCTCTTTTTGCCCTGTTACTCCACACTTTTTCCTGTCTACTGTATAACTCCCACCTCCCTGAGTCTGTCCCATTGACCAATTCTGCTATATGCACACACACTTTCTCTCACTTTCTTAAAGGAGAAGTTTAGTTCTCCATCTCCTATAGCTAAGTGCAGTCCTGCCTTTGAGAGTCAACAGACTGACTAATGTGTCCTATTAAACTATGGGCTACCTATACCAGGTGCTAACTCTGAGTATCTCATACTGGCAAAGCCTTTGAAATATCAGAACCATGATCTCCTCTGACAGCCAGGCTCTATCTATAAGTAAAAATAATTTTATTTCTTCTACCACCACCTTTTTGTCTCTAAAAGAGATGTAATCACCACCTTTTTCATCTCTTTAAAAGGCAGAATTGGCTAATTGGCTCAGTTTTACATGACTTTGGAGGTGGGGTCCCCCTCTATGATTGTTACTTTTTATATAAGATATGTATATTACTCATACCATTTTGGAATAAAACTGGAAGCAAGAAAATCTTCTCAGAATTTAGATTGAAAACAAGTACCATGTACAGTAATGCTTTAAATAATTCTGTGGCTTTTTAGTGAGGCCATTTTGCATTTTAATTATGTGCTTTACATTTCAATTTGGAAGAAAGAAAGAAGTATCATGCATTAAAAACGTCTTTTGTAGTCATTAATGGAAATTTTCTCTAAACTAGAATTGCATATTTTAATTTTATTTCTGACTTAAAGTTTGTATATCATCCACTTACATATAACTTTGTCAGAAAACCATTCTCTTCTATCTTCTTTTAATGGCAGACTATTCAATTTATAAGTGTTAAGTGTAGAATTTAGGAGAGAAAGCAAGTGTTGGTAAAAATGCTCTGGAAAATGACAGCTTTGCATTTTATTTTATACTACAATCAAAAAAGGAGGTGTAAGTGGGTTACATAAAATCCATTGGTGATTAATTAGGGAAGTGAGAGAAAGCAAGGGTGTGGGGGAACCTCTGGGATTTGATAAAAAGTAAAATGATAGACACATACTTATTTTACATAAGTGAGTACAGGATACTTAACAGTCAACAATTAACATGATAGCAATAACAATGAGAGGATTTGCTCTGCTCTAGCAAGGTAGGTGCCCAGAGAGGTCTAGAAAAATGGAAGTTAGCTTGACATTCCAAAACTATGTTATTTTAGATGCAAAAAGACAATAGACAGGCTGAGTAAGGAACAGATTGACTTTTCTCAGGGAAGATTCTGGCCTGAGACATGACTGCTCACTATTACCTGCTTTCATTTTAAAAGTTTTAATTTCAGACCATTTTACATAGTAACCTAGATCTCTGAGTTTGTCAGGCTGCCACACAGGACTCCCCTGAGCTTGTCAGGTTTAGTACATGTCCCCTTTTCATCCACGCACAGAAAAAAAAATGGCTAGTCTTAGGGGAATAGAAAAAAAATCTATTAACTGAGGGAATTATAGGATTTGAAAAGGAAACAACTCTCCTCCCTTATAAAGAATTAGCAATGTGTGTGTGAGACACAGAGATAAAGAGATATTATTGGGGTAAATTTGTTTTAAAATGAATAAGTTATATTCAGTGGGAACTGGAAATCACATTGTTTCATACACTAAAATATGTCTTTATTTTATACTGAATCTCTATAACCCCTTCTCTTTTTCAAAGCACATCATTTGGGAGGGAAAAAATCAATGATGCTATTGCTGCTTTCTGAAATTATACATTTTAGACACATGGATTCTTTAGGTCATTGCTTTTCCTACTAATGGAAAAATATAATGAAAAGTGCATAATGGAAAAAAAACAACAAGAGCAGGTTAAACTGATACAGAATTTTAAACTTGCAATGTGAACTCTGGTATAAGTTTCTAATCTAAATCTGTTACCAAATGGAGGTGGGGGTCCTGCTGTCGGTTGTCCACAGGCAAGTTCCAGAGGCAGAGGTTTAGTGAAAAAGGAACAGAGATTTTTTTTCAAAAGCTACATAATTTTGGAAGAATGGCAGGCAACTGCTTCAGAGTCCATCCCCTCTAGAACACCCAGAGAAAAACTCTATCCTCTGCCAGACCAGTTCAAGGTGGCTCCTGGAAATCCTTCTCCCATTTAAAAACATCATCCTTTCAGAAAGGCAGGTAACACTACACAATCACCCAAGTGAATCCTCAAGGCAAAGAAAGAGAGCCACTCTCTGCCTTCCCTCTGTTTAAATTCCCCAGCCCATAATTCCATGCAATCTGGAAGCATCCAGCTTCCCAGCCAATCCCACCCTTTCTCAGGCTAGCCTGGCTGGTCTGCCCCTCCTCCTGCAGTGTCTCTGGCTGGAGGTTGGGCAATCTGGCAAACCCTTCCCCCACCCATGTTTCTCTACTGTGGCCTCAGGCAACCTCCTCCTATGACTCCTTCCCTCTTCCCCACCCCCACCAGGCACAATGCCAGTATTAAGTTGTCATCTCTGTAGAAATAAGAATTTCTTTATAGAGAATATAACCAGATTTTTAAAAACTACCTGAGTTTAGAATTTTTCATTGTATCAAAAGACTTCTTTTAATCTTAAGTAAAGTTGGCATCCACAATGACTGTAAAGCTAGGACAGAAATTAAAAGAACCTATTTTATTGGATAGGCAAGCAGTCCCATAAAATAAAACAGTTAGGATTTATTTTTTAAGGATTATTTGCATGTTGAGAGGGACCAAAGTTTTGACATCCCCAAAATACCCCTTTTGGGATATTGATTTTAAGCTGGTTATTAAGAAACAAAAGATACAGAAAGAACTTTTGACCCCCCCTTTCCTACCTGAGATAATTCAGATTAAAAGGCCTGCTTCAGGAAAGAAATCTTAGCATAATCACCTTAAGAGTTTTAACCTTAGCTTAATTTGAATTAAGTATGGTAGACAGGGAGGATCCCAGCAGGGGTCGGTAATTAGATTCCTCATTGTGTGCCGGTCACTGCTGGATTGTCCAGCAGGAATTTGTTGGCTATTTAATTTGTGTTCCTCTTTTTCTCAGCCACCTGTAAACTGCTTATTTCCCCTTGAAAATCCCAGACCTTGGCCCTCTTTTCTCTTTTGTCCATAATAATATATCAGTCTCACTATCTAATGCCTTACGATTCTCATTACTATGATACCCTCCAATGTCTATTCATAATAATAAATCATGGATTTTCTCTTGTTAATTAATCTACCTGTTATTTTGATTATTAGCTTGGCTACAAGAACTTACAAGGTAGGAGAAATATTATTTTTTTAGCCTCCACAATGTATAAATCCCCAAAGGAAGCTGAGCAACGAATAAGAATATCAATCATTATTGGTTATATTATACAGACATGGAAACAACGTAAGTACTGAAATCAAATTGTTAAACAGCAGTAATTTAGGACAACTGAACTCCAGGCATGTTTAATAACACAAACAAAGGAAGCACATGATATTCCCGACACAAGGAAATCGCCTGTATTTGAAACAATAAATAGGAATTTCTTCTGTCTCCCCTCTCATCACCCCCTTAAAAAAACTTAAAAATTTATTAGTCACATTTTCACCTATAAAGCAAAAAGTGAGTCAGGCTAAATTTAGAGCAATTAACAGACAATACAAAGCTCAGGTAATATACACAGAGTTAAAGGAGTGTGAATACAAAGAAAAACCTTTCCAACACAGTATGGTACCATTCTTGACACAAGAATGGTAAAAGGGACAATTTTCAGTTTTAACTACAAAGAATGAGAACTTCCTACAAATTCTAAAATATGCTACGTAAGTAAAGAAAGAAATTCCTGTAGGCAGCAGTTAGAAGTGAGCAGTGGGAGGAAGAAGGAAGGGGGCCACTACCTTTGTTGACCCAAGGCAAATAGTTGAAATAGTTTCAGTTAACCACCCTTGTTAGCAAAATTTCTGTTGTGGTTTTAGCTTCAGCACCACCACCCCACCCCCATGTAGGTAGTCAAGGAGAATTATGGGAAAGGGCATGTCCAGAAGAGACTAAAGTTATATGACCAAAATATCTGTCAATCAATTTGGAACCCCTCCCTTATGCTAATAAAATAATCACATATGCACTTAAGGGAGAAAATTCAGGAGACTCCAGCCTTTCACACCATGCTCGGGGTGGCCAATTTTCTCCCTTGAGGATAAACTAATAAAACATACTTCTTACCCACTTTTGTCTTGCTCATCTATAACTCTTTATTGCAACAGTGAGAAGAACCAGGCCCCACTGACATCTTTTGGTGCTGTGACTCAGATCCCTGGATAGGGTAAGTTTCCTCCACTGCAATTTTTCTTTGACTGTATTATCATGGATCTTTGATTTTTCACACTTTTACATTGCCTGGGCTTTCTTCATGATTTATCCTTGGTGATAGCAGTTTGCAAAACAGTTCATTATAGTTACTAGTTTTGCTGAGGGTATCTTGTTCTCTCCCTCTCAAGAAATTGCCACACTCCGTGCATGGGTTAAACATTTAAAACCCACTATGGTGCTTGCTGCTAGAAGTCTCCCATGAAAGGTTAAGGTGGTCATGGATTAGGGAAGAGACACTAGATCCCCTGCCAGCTGCAAGCAAACATCCATGCAAAAAGAAACACTGTTAAGGCAATCACACTCCCACCCATGTGCACTTCCCCTACTTAGTTCTCCAGAGGAGGAGACAAGATTTGAACCTTCAGCAGAAAACTCCAGTCTTTCTAGGCTCCTTTTTCTAACCATGCCTTCTTATTCAATCAGCCTTTCTCCTAAGTCCTCAACCTTTCCTTTTAGATCTAGGTTCTCCTGCTGCCTTTTGGCCACTCTATTTACACATCAGACCTTTCTGCCTACCCTGCAAGCAGGGCAGGTGTCCTGTCTGCTCTCTTAATGAACAATGGCCACACTCATCTGGGCCAAGTGTCTTCTCTAAACAGTACCCCACCCTGTTGATAGAGACCCTGCCCCTCCCCTCTCTTGCCACAATGAACACTGCTTATACAGCCATTGGCTGGAGACTATCAATAGACAACTCCTGTACTCTGTGGCCAGTTATGGCCCCACCTAACAATAGTTTACCACATTGAGTCCAAGGTTCTTAGACTCTTTGCCTGCCTGTTCCAAACGCTGCATTATACTCCCGTTTCAAACTGGGCTTGGCCCTGTTGTGCCCACCTCAAGTAGGAACAAGGAACCTTTTGCATGGATCTCCTCAGGGGTCTCCTGCACACTTTTTTGAATCAAATCAGCTTCCCGAATTACCTTGAATGGGCAGACGAATTGACATGAACCTGTCCCTTGTGTGCCTTTGAGAGGCAGAGGGGACAAGTTTGGGTTTGCAACCTGCACATCTGGTTCTTTACTAAAACAGGGATCCCCTTCATCCTCAAACATACCCTTTGTTTAAAGCTCAAAGACCACAAAATTGGGCCTGTGCAGATTACTGGTCCTGGGGAGTATTTCCCCATTCAGAGAGTCATTGTTACTGGATTAGTCAATTCATCTTAAGCCTACAATCTAGGACATGTGGTTATGACTCACTAGGTCCTACCTAGCATTAGAGCTTTTAGCAGGAATCCAGCTCATAAAATCCCTCCAGCAAGCAGGTGCTAAATTCAGTGGCACCAAACGTTTTGCCACCACTTTGCTCGTACCTAGGCTCTGCATGATTCCACTCTTCCTATTTTCCCTTCAGCCTCATATAATTTCCTCCTCAATCACTGGTTGAGCCTCTTTGGCTCCCCTGCTTGGTTGAGCCTTTCCTGCTTCGAGAAGAATGAGGAAACTGCCAAGACTCTTCCTCTGCATGGTAAGCAACCCTCAGGAAGGGAAGGAGCTGATTTGCCTCTGCCTCTACTCTATCCATGACAAAGATCTCTCTTTTGGATACAAGGGTCTTGGGATGCTGAGGCCCACTTCCTTGGCTTTTTGGATGCCGAAACCCTCAGGTTTAAACCCCAAGTTGCTGGCCTCTCTAACCTCGCAGTATCTGTCCCTTCTATATGGGAAGCCAAGAATCTATTTCTGCTGGCACCCCTCTAGATGTATCCTTTCCAATTGGCCTCAGTTTGATCCTTAAACCCTAAAGAAAAGTTGACATATTTTTCTGCAACACTTCTTGGTCTCAATATTGTCTATTGGATCGGGAGGTTTGGCCACTAATGGAGGCCTTAAATTACAATATAATTTTACAGCTTGACCTCTTTTGCAAAGTTCTTGGTAAATGGTCCAAAATCCCATATACACAGGTGTTCTTTTATCTAAGGGGCCATGGAGATTTATGTCATAAGTGTAAGCTTTCTCTCATCACTTCAATTGGTGAATTTTCTTCTAATTCTCAGACCCCTTCAAAGCCTACTTTCCCTGTAGAAACTCAGAGCAAAACTCTCTGGCTGTCTTTTTTACTGGTCCCATACCGAGGACCCCCAACCCAACCAATGGCCCCTGCTTTCTCTACCCTTAAGAATTCCCCACCCACAAGGCTGTAATAGAAAGCACAGGAAAGTTTGACCCTTGGTTGATTCACAAACCCTTTTTTCTTGTCTCAATTTAAAATCAACTTAAGAAACTATTCTAACAACTTAGATAAATATACAGATGCTTTTCAGCATTTCACCTTAGTTTAGGAGTTAACTTAGAAGGATGTCATGGTTGTCTTGGGGCAGACCCTATCAGATATTGAGCAAGAGAAAGTAATAAAAAAGGCCAGAAAATTTAACATCGTACATTTTTCAGATAGCAAATGTCCCGTAGGAGAAACAGCAGTCTCACCAATGGCTCCTGAATGGGACTATAACAGCTCTTCCCAGAAGTGGGAAAGGAATCATTTCCTATTCTGCATCAAAGCAGGACTTAAGGTCAGCCATCAGAAAGCTATAAACTATTCCAAGGTCTGTGCCATTAGTCTGAATGCAGATGAAAATCCCATCACATTTCTAGAGAGACTGAGGGAGGCACTCATCAAGCACATCAATGTAGATCTAGAATCATCAGAGGGCTAGGTAATACTAAAAGACAAATTTTTAACTCACTTGACCTCTGATAATAGAATCTACAAAAGCTCATTCAGAAGCCCAGAGTTTTCTTGGAAGAAATATTAACTACGGCCAATGCAGTCTTTTACAACTGGGACCAGGAGAGGGAGGCCAGGGCTCAGGAAAATGAGAAAGGGAAGGAGACTAGGCATGCTCAATTCTAGTTGCTTTTGCAAGACAGTCACATTCCACAGGTCCTTACAGGTCCACCCCAAAGGACACTAAGTGTCATGTGTGCTGGAAGGAGGGACTGGTCTCAGGAATATCCAAATCATAACAAGCGACCTCAGGCACCATGCTAGAAGAGCAGGAAGGCAGGCTACTAAGCAGCCTTCTGTCCCTCGAGTTGAAGGACTCTTGAGCCTGAGTCCACAGCTCTCTTGTAGATGGTGGCACTAGACTGAAGCTGCCCACCCCAGTGGGCCCCACGTCAAGAGGTCACCATTCCTGGACTTGAATATACATCCTAGGGTACACATGGATGTGACAGGTAGGGACAGTAACTTTATTATTAAATACTGGGGCCACCTATTCTGCCCTTACTTCCTTCTCCAAACCCCTTCCTCACAGTCCTGCACCATCCTAGGAATAACCAGAAAGCATACAACCCAAAGCTTGACCCTTTCTTTGGGTTGTCTCTTGAATGGGTATTACTTCACTCACTCTTTTCTCATAGTCCCAGAGTGTCTGACCCCTCTAACTCAGAAGAGATCATCTTCAATTATTAGGAACTAGAATAATTATAAGGAAAAGCCCTACATTAAGGCTCCCACTTCAAATGTTAGTTATACAGGCTAGAGATCACACAGATACCTTTACTCCATCATGGAAAAGCCAAATTGATCAAAAGGTATGAAATAACAGGATTCCTGGCCAAGCCCTTTGCAACAGAGGTCCCCAACCACTGGGAGCCAGGCCAGTGCCAGTCCATGCCTGTTAGGAACTGGGCCACACAGCAGGAGGTAAGGGGTGGGCAAGCAAGTGAAGCTTCACTTGCATTAGTGCTTGAGCTCCAAGCTCCTGTCTCCAGCTCCTCTCCATCCCACAATTCATTGAAAAATTATTTTCCACGAAACTGGTCCCTGGCGCCAAAAGGTTTGGGGACTGCTGCTTTACAAACAGCTGAATGGTGACCTAACTGTTTAGGCATTAAAAATAACTGCCTTTGTTTTAAAAATAAAGTCTTTACAGGGCCAGAGGTGTGGCTCTAGAGCATCAAAGCCCACCAAATCCCTTTACCTTTCCCAAACCTCTTCTCTTCATCTAGGATCTAGTATTATTTTTTAGTTGAAAGTCTACCAAATCACTAGTCATGACATGTAGATTTTAACATTATACAATACAGTACTGCCCATTTCCCTCAAATGCTGTTTAGTGAAATGTGTTCCTTTAATTAGGAAAACAATCACAGTTACATTGGCTAACTTAGAGTAATAGGCATTAATACTTAACAAAAGCTAAATAAATGGAATTTAACAATTATGGTCAAATTTTTATTCTGCTAAGAGTAATAAACCTCTGCTAAGAGGTTTAAATTCTCTTTCATAACTGTTTGTCTACATTGACTTTAATATTTTAGTGTTAGATTGATTTAGACTTGACTTTTAATCCAAAATTAAAATTTATAACTATAAAAGCATACGAAGTCAAGAGATCTTACATTTTAAATCTATGAAAAGCCTGATAGCTTCCCAGATGAGTGGCAGAGATGGCACTCTTAAAAAGAACTTACAAAAATAAACTCATTTTTAAATGACCATGTAAAATTCAACTGGATATTAAAAATCTTAAAGTTCTTTAAATTTGAAAGCAATATTTTAAGTCACACTTTTACTTTAGAAATCATAATAAAATCAAACAAGATTTCATTTCAGAAAATATTGTGTTTACCATAGAATACAAGCTTTTATATTGGGAGCATAAAGCAGTCATTTTTTGCATGGCAGGGAAGTTAAATTTAGCTCTGTAACACTCAACTGATATCTAAGTATTATCTTCTATTCCATTTACCTGGTTTCTTATCTGTTCAGTTGTGTCAAGCACTTTTTGAGAACTTCTTACTTGTGTAATTTAATATTGACCCTTAAGTCATCTACCATTGATCACTTTACTCAAGTGTATACCTGACTTAGTGTGAATGATTAATCTTCACATATGTCTGGCATAAAATGGCCTTTTAAAATTTTTTTGTATTGGAATTATGAGAATTAAGGACATCCGTAGCAAAGACAAGAAAAAAATGTTAAATATTTTAAGAAAATATATATAATAAACCTGACCAAATTTAGTCAAATTCAGTGTTTCGAAGTAAGTAGAAACAATAAAAGCATCACCACTTTATATTTTTCTGGTAAACTATCCTATTTCTGAATTCTACAGAAGTTTCCAAAGTGTGCTGTACAGACTATTAAAGCAGAAATGTAACTGATAATAGTAAAACAGAAAAACAAGGAGGGATTGGAGAATTCCTATAGCCAAATAATTTGGGAAAAGTTGTAAACTTTCAATTGTTTTTGGGGGGGAGGTTTTGTAGTTTCATACATATTATATGTATGTGTGTGTGTGTGTGTGTGTGTGTGTGTGTAGTAAATTCTGAGGATATTGCTATTGATTTTCTACTGATGTATACGAGTTCTATCTGGAAAAACTGCAGCCATGGTTAATATAGTGAAAATGGTTTGCATGACTGATGCAAACCAAGAAGAATAGACTGGAATGTGCATGCATGGACAATGATGACTCCACTACACTAGTCAGTGGGTTGGTAGATGTTGTTGAGTGAGCATGTGTACTGTGTGCCTGTCTTATTCAAAATGATTGAGCCAGTAAAGCAATGCATCTGCATCAAATTTTGTATTAACCTTGAACATTCCTCCACAGAAACCATTCTGATGATTCAGAAGGCTACAACTATGGGCAACCTGTGATTGGCAGCATCATCACAACAACATGCTTGCTTGTGCATCACATCTCATGCAGAGATTTTTAGTAAAACATCAAATCACACAGGTGACTCAGCTTCCCTCCATCCTAGATTTGGTGCCCTATGACTTCTGGCTTTTTCCCAGATTAAAATCACCTTTGAAAGGGAAGCAACCTCAGACCATCGATGAGATTCAGAAAAATATGACGGGGCAGCTGATGGCAATTGGGAGACCTGTGTGAGGTCCCGAGGTGCCCACTTTGAAGGGACCTGAGGCATCATTGTCCTATGTACAATGTTTCTTATGTCTTCTTCAATAAATGTCTCTATTTCTCATGTTACATGGCTGGATACCTTCAGGACAAACCTCTTCTAATAAACCACCCCCCAAATTTGAATCTATGGGTTTCTGAACAGTTCTACTCATTTGAGTCAGACTAAATTAATCTCTAAGCTCACTCATGCTTCTCTTGTTACTGAGCAGCTCACCTAAGGACCGGATGGTCCAGTGTCCTCAGCTGGGGTAACTTGACTCTACTTGATGTAGTCTTTAATCCTCCAGCAGGCTAGCTTGAGCTTGCTGTCTTAGCAGAGGCAGATTACATAGAGAGAGAAGTAAATAATGCTAAGCCTTCTGGACCTACACTTAAAAATGTGAAAACATCATTTTCACTATTTTCTATTGGACATAACAAGTCACAAGTGCAGCACAGATTTAAGGGGTAGAGAAAAGATTCTACTTCTTGATGAAAACATCTCTTAATAAGAATTAAATTTCAAGGGATGTATATAGGAAGATGAATGGAGTAGAGAACAGTGCTGTAACCAATCTGCTATAGAATGTAATGTGGAATGCTTTTTTCACATAATGTCTTGCAAGATTGAATTTGCAGCTCACATTTGGAAAATGCTAATGTATAATGAGTTTATTTATTCAACTTAATAAATATTAATTTAGCATTATTTGAGTCCAGTTAATAAGTAATCTTTTGGTACACAAGATAAATTGAGAACATGTTCTCTATCTTTAAGACAAGTGGGTCTTTCCAATGATAACAAAAACTAGCATTTGAAAGCACAATTCAGTGCAGCTTTTGGTGGCTGCCCAGACAGGTGGAATAAACTGTTACATTGGTGTTTTCCAATAAACCACACTTAGTGTTATTCCACAGTGACTCTGAGCTTTCCCAATGGTTTTCATACCAACAGGACATTAGTAAGTATGCCACAAGCAGAGGCATAGATTGATTTAACCATTGCAATGACAACTATAAAGCAGATACTATTATCAATCTAACTTTAGGAATGCAAAACAAGGCTTCAGGTTAAACAATCTTCTCAAGACGCACCCCTAGTAAATGATGAAGTTGGATTCAAGATTGATATTGAAGCTCTAGAACTTGTAGTCTTATTATATTATATGGCCTCTAAACCACTGTGGGTTATCAAACTTCCACAGTAAGGGTATTATTTTTCTGTCAAAATTGTATTCTATGGTAATTACTGCATCTGATAGTCTGTTCTTTCAACATTGTTATCTTTGCATAGAAGAGAGATAAAGAAAGTGACTGAGCAAAAAGTCATCAAAGGAAAAGTTTACATTGGTGAGAGAAGAGAAAGGAACGAAGGGATACACAAACCATTGCAATGAGTTTCCTCACTGGTTTAGGAACTGTTAATACAGGAATGAAAAAGATTGATGCTGATAAGTTCCCTGCCTGTGTGGAATTCGCAATGATCCCAGAGGAGTCACAAAATGAAAGGATGACAAAATTGAAGGATCAAGATCAGTTAAATGGGTAATAAGAAGTAAATAAACAGGATGAAAGAATTCAAAATATGCTACTTTGGCATATTGATTATTTTGAGCTGAAGGCAATTGAGAAATAGTAGGTGAAGAAAAGGCTTTACATCTTCCCTCCTATTTCTCTAAAAGCAGGACGTACATCTCTCATGAGATAGGTACCCTCCCTCTACCAAGAGAAGAGAGCACTGTCACCAGAGACAAAGAGTGGATGCTGGATGAGTTTGCATAAACAGACCTTACCAAAATAACCATTATCTTCCATTAGTTTCCTCTGCATATTTTTAGTTACTTTCCCACAATTTATTAGCCCACCAGCCTAAACCCCCTTTCCTTTGTCTAGTCACTTCTCTACAATTTAGTGCCCTCTGTTAAAATGGTGTATAAGGCTTGAGTCTAACCACTTCTTCAGGTTTTTACTTCCTTTTTGTGAAGCCCTTGTGAACATAAAATTTAAAATCTTAATACAACTGTATTTATTCTGTTAGCTTATCTTTTGTCAGTTTAATTTGTAGGTGTGGTATAGTTAGAAAAAGCAGCAATGTCCATGGCCTGAGTGAAAGGAACGGTGGTCTGCTTAAGCCACAATGACAGCAAGGAGACTGGTGTGGACAATGCACAGTGAAAAGGCAGAGAGCGATGAAAGAGATGTGGTTCCAGAAGAAGACAGAAACTAGGTCATGGAAGAATTTGTGTACCAGGCTAAGGAATTTGGAGTGTATTCTAACTGAAACAGAAAGTGACTGAACAACCTTAAGCAAGAAATTTATTCCATTTGAGTATATATTTAAAAAATAAAAAATAGTTTCACCCTGGCCCCAGGGTGACTCAGTTGGTTGGATGGAGCATCATCCATACACCAAAAGGTCACAGGTTAGATTCCTGGTCAGGGCTCATGAATAGGTTACCAGTTCATTCCTGGTCAGGGATGTAACCAATTGATGTTTCCTTCACATCAGTGCCTGTCTGTCTGTCTTTCTCTTCCTTCCTCTCTATCTGGAATCAATGGATATATCTTCCAATGAGGAATAAAACTTTTTTAAATAAAAAATAATAATTTTAATCATTCATTCATGAAGGTCCCATGCATTTTCCTCTGTGACAGAAATGCAAGCCAACATGTGGAATTTTATTTGTTATCTGTTCTGTGAGGTGGGGAAAAGAAGCCTCCCATTAAAATAGATCTATGTTTTCACCAAGATAATACAGAATACATCTTCTACAGTATACTGGATCTTCAATTTCAATTGAAACTTAATGTCAGTAAAACCTGAACTTATTCTCATATTTTTTTCTTTAAAACTATGGCTGAAGCTTTAGTAAGTCTTATTGATTTTAAAATATAACAAAAAGTGTAATAAATGTGTAAATTATATTCATGACATTTTAATAGTAATTGTTTCATCTTTTTTAAAGATTTGGTTCTTAAGGTTGAATTCATAACAGATTGAAGCAATTAGAATAAAGATAAAAACATAAGTTCTTAAAGATTTTACTAAATCTCTATAGCCCTCTAAGTATATTCTACTTTTGTTTTGCTTGCTGATTAGCATGCAATAGGAACACAAAATGAAGGACTTTTCTCAGGAGACTATGTCAGCAGCAAAATGCTGCTAAGAATGTTAGCAGCAGAATGTTAGCAGCAACTGGACCTTGGTTTAGCAAGCTTGGTACTTCAGTTCTGGCTAAGGAAGAATTTAGAGCCAAGACTCAAATACAAGCAAAAATTTATTTAGAAAGTCACAGAGGTGGGAGAAGTGAGCTATGGGAGAAGTAAACATTATGGGTTGTGTGGGCTCAGGAAACATGTTACAGAGGCAAAAGAAAGGCTTTTGGGATTTAGGAGAATGAATGCAAGGAAGAAGAGGAGGAAAGGCTGCATATGCTTCAGAGACATGTGCTTCAGAGGGGGAAGAACAGGAGGAAAGGCTGCATGTGCTGCAGGCACAGTGTTTGCTGGGAAAATAACAAGTTGGGGAAAGACATGGGCATACAAGGAGGGGGGCGGGAGAGAGAGAGAGAGAGAACCTCACTGGGTCCTTTGTCTTGAGGGTTTTTATATAGAGGTCCCAGAGGAGATCTCAATAGAATATTCATCAGCTTCACAGGGGTGTCTCCTCAAGGTCATGGTCTCCACTGATTGGTTGATGCTGGTGAAAGGAGTCATTCGTCATTGCAGCTGGTCCTGATATCAGCCAAGGCAGCACCCTGCCTGGCCTTACTGCTCTTCTGGGCCGGGAGCTGAAACACAACTGAGGCCTAGGTGTTATCTGTAATTTGACCAAAACTCTGTCTCTGTGGTCAACAGACCTGAGGCTTTATCTCTAAGATTACTTGATGGGGGGCCAAAACCTCATTGTTCTGAGGGCTTAATGGTTAAGGAAATGGTCATGCAGGGGTTGCACAGGAGTCCTATGAGGCTGTTCATGGGTTCCCTTTTCCTCCTCTAAGGGGGTCTAGCACATGATTAGTGACTGTCCAGGAGAAGAAAGATCAGGGGAAGGTCTGGAAAAGCATGACCAGTAATATGAAAGGTCAGAGCATCTAAACCACATGACCACTGATATGCTAGGAAAGGAAAGGTCACCCTGAGAATGAGATCTCAAAATTGTTGTTGCTAGCCACACAGGGCTTTCCAGCTGGGTAACCTCCGCTGCCTGGCTTATCATTCCTACTCTGCTCAGATATGTCCAACTGCCTACTACAGCTCTAGTCCTTCCAATTATTTAATATTTCAGAAGCAAACCAAACTTGCTTTCAGATTATTTTCTTGTAATTGTCTTGCCTGAGGCAATAGTTAAGAGTTGTGCCACAATGTTTTATTTTAATGCAAAAGATAAGTAAACTGATTTGCCCAAGGTCATTAATTGCCAATACCAGAACTAAAAAAAATATTGGAACTCTCACATAGTTTTATAATAACTAAGGAAAAAAATTCAGTATTTTACATCATTTACTGAGAGAACAATTTCTATCACTTGGCTGTGAAGCTGTAAAAAGTGAGACAAATCTTCCTGATGGGTAACTGAATTGTTTACTTTTCATGTGATGTTTCTCATGCAAATTTTGGTATGCTAACCAATGTAATGTACTGGAAACAACACAAGAGGTTGGGACAAGTAATCAGAAGACAGGTTGTAATCTCAGCTACCACACTTAGTAGCTCTTCCAGTTGCTATCGCTATAAAACAGATTATCCTATCATTTGAGGATTTAAAACAACAAAAACCGGTGTATTATTATCACTCCCAGTTCTGAGGATCGATTGGGTTCTCATTTGGACTATCTCATATAGTTGATGTCAGATGGTAGTTAAGGATGAAGTTATCTCAAATGTTCTTCCCTCACATGTCTGTCAATTGATGTTAGCTGGGGGGGTGGGGGTTTGAAAGATTTTATTTATTTATTTCTAGAGAAAGGAGAAGGGAGGGAGAAAGAGAAGGAGAGAAACATCAATGTGTGGTTGCCTCTCGCATACCCTCAACTGTGGACCTGGCCCGCAACCCAGGCATGTGCCCTGAATGGGAATCGGACCAGTGACCCCTTGGTTTGCAGGGTGTCACTCAACCCACTGAGCCACACCAGCCAAGGTGCTAGCTGTTGACTATACCTATAGAAGGGCTTGTCACAAGACTTGAGGTTCTTCACAGGTTGGTAACTGAGTTCCAAGCTTCAGTAAGAAGGATTACTTTTTATTATCTAACTTCAGAAATTGCATAACTTCAATTTCATTATATCCAAAAACCTTCCTAGAATCAGGGAGAGAAAACATAGATCTCTGAAATTCTTAATGAGAAGAACATCACTATCACTGTGCAAGAAGAGCATGTGTACCTTGTGACAGTCATCTCAGAAAATACAATCCACACACTAACTATACTATTTTGATCACGTTTCTGTATCCCTTATTTTATTTACAAATAAACAATTTTTTAATTTTTGTTGAATTTTTCATCACTGTTTAGTCCCCTTACAACTCCCTCCCTACAATCACCACACTGTTGTCCATGTTCATGAGTCTTTTTTCCTTTTTGCTCAATCTCTCCACCCCATCACCTCTGCTTCAACTAGCTGTCATCCTGCTCTCGATCTATGAGTCTGTCCCCATTGTCCTTATTAGTTTAGTTTGTTCATTAGATTCCACATATGCGTGAAATCAAATGGTATTTGTCTTCCTTTGACTAGCTTATATCACTTAGCATAATGTTTTCTAGGTCCATCCATATTGTCACAAAGGGTAAAATTTTCTTTTTTATGGATGAGTAGTATTCCACTGTAAATGTCCCATAGTCATATTATCTTCTTATTTACTGATGGATACTTGGGCTGCTTCTATGTCTTGGTGATTATAAATAATACTGCAATGACCTTAGTGGTGCTTATGTTTTTTTGAATTAGTGTTTTGGGTTCCTTTGAATATATTCCCCGAAGTGGGAGCACTGGATCAAACAGCAAATCCAGTTTTAATTTTCTGAAGTATCTCCATACTGCTTTCCACAGTGACTGTACCAATCTGCATTCCCACCACTGATACAAGAGTCTTTCCCTTTCTTCACATCCTCACCAGCACTTGTTGTTTGTTAATTTATTTATGACATCCATTCTGACAAGTGTGAGACGATACTTCACTTATGGTTTTAATTTACATTTCTTTGATGATTACTGACAGTGAGCATATTTTCTTATGTTGAGTGGCCTTGGCCATCTGTATGTCCTCTTTGGAGAAGTGCCTCTTCAGGTCCTTTGCCCATTTTTTAATTGGGGTGTTTGGTTTTTTTCGGTGTTGAGTTTTGTAAGTTCTTTATAAATGTTGGATAGTAACCCTTTATTGGATGTATTAGAGAATATGTTTTCCCATTCTCTGAGTTGTCTTTTTATTTATTGATGTGTTCCTTTGCTATGCACAATCTTTTTAGTTTGATGTAGTCCTGTTTGTTTATTTTATTTCCTTTGTTTCCCTTGCCTGGAGAGATATATCTGATAAAATATTGCTATGAGCAATGTCTGAAAATTTGCTGCTTGTTTTCCTCTAGCATTTTTATTGTTTTGTGTCTAACATTTAAGTCTTTAATCCATTTTTAATTTATTCTTATGTGTGGTATAAGAAGGTGGTCTAGTTTCAGTTTTCTGCACATACCTGTCCAGTTTTCCCAACATTGTTTATTGAATAAAGTATCTTTAGCCCATTGTATGTTCTTGCTTTCTTCATCAAATATTAATTGAATATTAAAGTTTTTGTTTATTTCTGGGATCTCTATTCTGTACCATTGATTATGTACCTGTTTTTATTCCAGTACAAAACTTGTTTGATTACTATGGCCTTATACTATAGTTTGATATTAGGGGGCATGACTCGCCAACTTTGTTCTTCTTTCTCAGGACTGCTGTTGCTATGCATGGCCTTTTGTAGTTCCAGATAAATTTGTTCTAGTTTTATGAAATATGTCATTAGAATCTTGATAGGTATTTTATTAATTTGTAGATTTCTTTGGGCATTATTGGACATTTTAATGATGTTAATTCTTCCTACCCATGAACAAAGTATGTGCTTCCACTTATTTGTATTTTCTTCAGTGTCTTATAATTTTCTGAGTACAGGTCTTTTATATCCCTGGTTAGGTTTATTCTTAGACATTTTATTCTTTTGAAGCAATTGTGAATGAGACTGTTTCCTTAGTTTCCCTTTCTGTTAGTTCACTATTGGCATATAAAAGTGCAACTGTTTTCTGGATATTAAAATGATACTGTTTTATGACCAGTGATTCTACATCTAGGAATTTATCCTAAGGATCCCCAAACACTAATTTAAAAAATGTAAGTACCCCTATGTTCATTGCAGCATTATTTACAATTCCCAAGATGTGGAAGCAGACCAAGTGTTCATCAGTAGATGAGGAATAGAGCAACTATGGGACATTAACACAATAGACTACTACTTGGCCATAAAAAAAAGAAAAATTTACTCTTTGCAATAGCATGGATGGATCTGGAGAACATTATGCAAAGTGAAATAAGCCAGTCAGAGAAGGACAAATACTATATGATTTCACTCATATGTGGAATCAAATGAACAAACTGAACAAGCAAAATGAAGACAGACTCAGAGAGAGAGTAAGCTGACAGCTCTATGACAGGGGAGTCAGGGGTGGAGGGATGGAGCAAAAAGGAAAAAGGATTCATGGACATGGGCAACAGCATTGTGATTGCAGCAGGGTGGGAGGTATAAGGGGGATAAAAGGTAATGAAAAAATACAATTAAAAATAAAAATAAAAATTGACTTTAAAAAGTTTCAGAATCTGTGCTTTCATTCTTTCATCTATAAAACAGGAATATGAACTGCTTGACTTATTTCACATTGGGGTTATGAAAGTCAGATATTAGGATATGTAAAAAATGTAATACATTTCAAACACAATAAATGTTATTAGGACACAAGTAATCTCTATAACTTATGTGACAAGGAAAAAAGTGGATAGATTCAGATCTTAGAGTCCAACTATTTGTTTAGAATTTCCACTTTCTAGCTTGGCAATAAATTGCCTATATGGGATATGCTACAGAATTAACTCAATATTAAAACAAAAGAAAGCCTTATAAAGTTGACCTCAAAAACTTTTTGTTCTTTACAAACTTGAAAATAGTCATAAGAATGAAAATATTTATGATAATGAATCAGTATACTGTATAATTATCAATATATGGGGAGTTTTAAATTTAAATTTTTCTATAAAATTCTTCATAATTTTGCATAAAACTTTCTTTGTTTCAGTTTCTTGGTCAGCAAAATTAAAATAGTCATATTTTGCCATAAATGTGCTAAACAGTCAATTAGATTACATTTAAAACAATACCAACATGAATAGTAAATATAGTCTGATATAGAAATAAAGTTGGAAATTAATGCTGAGTTAGGTTTGATCAAGCCACATAAAAAACATGAAATAATGACCAAATTTTGCCCACGGATATCCCACTTGTTTATCAAGGGTCATATTTATTTGACTTTTTCTGTGCATTTGAATTCTGATGACAGTCCTATTTAATCATGGCTTTCACTAAAAATGTTTTTTAATGATTCAAATGCAGAAAAAAAATGTGACAGATGCTATTTAACTAAGAAACTCAGAGGGTAGGGCCATCGATCTCTATGGGTGTACCTGCTTAAGGACAATGAACTGAGGACTACATATTTTAGTAGTGCATTGCTATTATTTTAGTGAACAGTGATATAAACATAATTTAAAATATTCAAAACAAAAATTTAATCAATTATGATTTTAAAAATAGTTCTGAGCTATAAAGCAATTCTTTTTTAATTATGCCTAAATTAGTAAACACAATGTATCCTAAGATAAGAAAATTGGTTGACTACATATTCCATCACATTGTCAACTGAAATTCATGCAAACAATACTAACTGTAGAGATTTTAAGGAATATAAGTAGTAGCGTAGAGTGTAAAGACAGCAATTTTCATAGTCATCTCTAAATATCATCTCTCACCACCAATGATTAATTTAAGAAATATTTATTAAAAACAACAGTTCTGTGTGCATGGTATTTTCTTAGGTCTAAGAAAATGAGCCAGAAGAATATAGTTGGTTACTGAAATAGTCCAGGAGAAGCCTAAAAACCTAAATTCGTGGCATGATGGTAGAGGAGAGAAATCAGATACAAGAAATGCAGTCTACAGTGTTCTGTAATCAACAAACTATGAGAAATTAAACAGAAGAAAGTCCACTGGCCCTCAGGTTCACAGCTTCTGGCCTTGGCAAATGACAGATAATGCAGTCATTCACTGAAAGTGAATTAAAAAGGAACAATTATTTGGGTGAAGGGAGTTAAAAACAAGATCATTTAGGATAAGGTAAATTTTTAATCTTTCAGGGTATCCAGGTGGAGACACAAATTTTAGACAAATTAAGATGAAGGATGCATTCTGCCAAGAGTTGGGGTGTTTGGAAGTTTGTTGAGTATGAAATAGGAAGGAGAGAACACATTGTGAAATATAAATATGGGAGTCATCAGCTGCATATGAGCTAGTGACAGAACAAAAACAAAAAAGAGATTCTTAAATTCAGAACACTGGCAGTACTGATAGCCAGAAAGGCTTATCGGGATTCACGAAAATTTTTTAAGATAAAAATAAGTCACAGACTCCACAGACTGGGGTGCAATGACATCTCTTGAAGTTTATTCCTTGGTGTGGCTAACAGAGTCAGGAAGTGATACCCTTTTACTGCCAGAAACTAACCTCAATAAAGTTAAACTTTGGTTTAGCACAACTTGAAAAATGAATATGATTTGGAAGTAGATTATGTGTTTGATTTCTGGAATCAACAGCAGATAGTGGACAGATTTTGAATGAATAAGGAAAAACATGGTGGATTCTTTTGTTCTATTTTGTTTTGTTTTCATTAAGACAGGGAATTCTTTATTCAAACCTATCAGAGATAAGAACAGGTCGGGTCAGTAACAAAGCACCCTGTTTTAAAGTATAGGCCCATAATTATATGTGAGAATATATATTGTTTCGTACAAACTAACTCCTCAGACAGCAACTTTTCAATGTTCAAAACAGAATAACCTTCTCTGTGAAAGAAGCATTGTTGTGATACCTTAACTTTAGTATTCCTCTCCTTCCCCATCATCTCCTTCAACAGAATCCACATCAACCTCCTCATAATCTTTCTTAAGGGCAGCTGTGCCTTCTTGGGCCTCAGAAAACTCTCCTTCTTCCATGCCTTCACCCACGTACCAGTGAACATAGGCATGATTGATATACATCAGGTCAATCTTGTGGTCCAGGTGAGCCCAGGTCTCAGCAATGGCTATAGTGTTGCTCAGCAAGCACACAGCTTGCTGTACTTTGGCCAGATCTCTACCAAGTACCACAGTGGCAGGGTGGTAATTAATGTCAACTTTGAAGCCAGTGGGCACCAGTCCACAAAATGGATGTACACTTGGTCTTGATCATGCCAACAGTGACATTGACATCTATGGGAACAACATCACCACATCACCACAGTACAACAGGTAGCAAGCCATGTATTATCATAGCATGAGTCACATTTCACCATGTAGTTGCCTGGCTCGAAGTACACACTGGTGATCTCTGCTACTGAAAGCTGTTCATGGTAAGGTTTCTCAGCAGAGATGAGGAGGTATATGTGATCAAGAGGGAGGTAGATGCAGGGATAGGGTACCAGGTTGGTCTGGAATTTGGTCAGATCAACATTCAGGGCTCCATCAAATCTAAAGGAAGCAGTGACTGAGGGCACAATTTGACTTATCAACCTACTCAGGTAAGTATAATTTGGGCACTTAAAATTGAGGTTTCCACAACTTGTCAATCATGAAGGCATAATCACAGTGCTCCAGGATGATGAGGGTGGTGAGGGTGGAGTTGTAGGGCTCAACTATAGCTGTAGAAACTTGGGAGACTCATTAAATGGAAAACTCCAGCTCAGTCTTCCTTCCAAAATAGGTGTCCTATCAGCAGGGAGGTAAACCCAGAACCAGTTCTCCCACCAAAGTTGTGGAAAACCAAAAAGCTCTAAATACCTGTGCACTGCTCAGCCAGTTTCTGAATTCCGTCCAAGACAAGGTCAATGATCTCCTTGCCAAGGTGTAGTGTCCACAGGCATAGCTATTGGCAACAGTTTCTTGCCTGTGATGAGCACTTTGGGGTGAAAAAGCTGGCAGTGTATACCAGTGGGAATTTCATCAGTGATCCTTGGTTCCAGGTCTACCAACAGTGCCCTAAGCACATGCTTGCCAGTGCCTCTCACTGAAGGAGGTCTTGAAGGAGCCATCTCTCCACCCGCTAAATGTTTTTTCACTTGGCATCTGGCTGTCAGACTAGATGCCATGTTCTAGGCAGTAGAGTTCCTAGATGGCATTGATGACCTGGTCACCCACCTGGCCAGCGTGGATGGAAATACATTCATTCATGTTGCTGCTTTGCGGCTGCCATGTGGATGGTGAAGAGGAAAAGGAGAGGTTGTTGCTTCCCACACCTGGCCAGCCTGGACACCCACCTGGCCAGCGTGGATGGAGATACACTCATGCATGTTACTGCTTTGTGGCAGCCAGGTAGATGGCAGAAAGGAAAATGAGAGTTTGTTGCTACTTACAGCACAACTCTCAGGCAGTTGATGTAAGAGAGCCTTCCAAAGTATGGTATATTTGATTCACTGGAATTTTAAGGGCAGTTAGCAATAAAGTAACTGAGGCACAAAAAGATCACTTAAAATTTATTTTCTGTGTGTAAAGATATAGCAGGAGTTGGTATATGTGACAATGAGTGAAGCAGTCGTTGAACATACAGTCCTTGCTTTACTTTTGTTAAATTTGTTAAGCAATAATAGTTGCCCTCATTTCAGATTTTTTTCAAATGATTCATTTTTTCCCTAAAATTAAAATAAAACATTTCCTAAAATTTCCTAAAATATAGAATTATCTCAGGGAGATTATAAAAAATTGAGCTCTATGTAAAATTTTGTCTGCTTTCATTCACTAGAGCTATTATACTCTACTAATTCAATATTTTTCTATTATTAATAAACAACCAACACCTTGAGATTGAGAACAGCATGTGAATCCATAAGATTCTCAAGCATTACATCTTAGGATAATACAATATTTATTGGCTCCTACAGAGTTGTGTGTTATGTGTCTGAAGTTCCTAACTAGAAAATGGTGAGAATGCTTTGGAGTCTCCATCATTATGGCAGCTCAAGTCAATAGACAAGTGTCTTTTCTTTTATTTCTTTTAAATAACTATCCATCATTTTTCATTCAGGTGGAAATTTTAAAAGTTAAGCAAAATACAAAGTATATGCACTGGAAAACTATCATTTTTTCTTGACACTACAGTGCAATGCTCTGTAAGGTGTTACTAATTTTGGAATGGCTAACATATCATGAGCTTTGGGGAATATTCTGATGTCATCTATTAAAGAAAAATTTACTTGCATAGTAGCTAATTTATTTTTATGAGGGTAAATAACACTATCCTAACACATCAAATAAAACTAAAAGGCAGCACGACTATGTTCAGAGACAAGGTTCTACACACAAGCAGACCAGTTTCAAATTCAGTTTCTACCACTTACTAGTGTGTGACTCTGGTCAGGCTATGAAAGTCCTAAAGCCTGAGGGGTTTTTTTTCATATTTAAAAATGATAAAAATAATATCTAGCATGCCCTACTTATGTGGGGGCTTCATTAAATAATGCTTATAAAAGACATATTGCTTTTTAATAAATAATTTCAGCTTTTCTTGGAACATGAATACAATGAGGCAGGGGTAAAGAGTAGGGGCACAATTAAATTGTGGAGAGCACTGTAAATACCATGCAAAATTATTTCCTTCCTCCTAAACAATATGGTCTAATTTATAACACTACCCTATAAGCTGACTCATAACCAGAGAATTTTGTTATTAATTGTAAAGATCTATTCAAATTTCCCCTGTGAAGAATACTCTTTTCTAGATATTTTACTTTTTTACACATTTTCCCCATAGAAGAGGAAAACTCTCCCTTTCTTCTTTTAGTTTCTTCTGGCTGATCTAGTAATTAAATTTACCTAATAGAGTAACAGGAGAAAAACAAATTTAGTTTTGTACTCATAGGAACTCATAGAAATATGAAACCTAAAGAAGTGATGTGACCAAAGCAGGCAGCCTTTATATCTTTTAGACCAAAAAAAAAATTGGAGAATTAACTAAAAATGGAGTTTGGGCTTTAGGTAGCTAATTAGTGAAGCAGTAACAAGGTGTGTTTATACAGTTTTCTCAACCCTGGATTTTCTATCTCCAGTGACAGGGATGTCTTCAATGCTCCTGGTGTAGGGAAAGTACCTTCACGTGGAGATTGATTTCCTATTTTCATGGGGACAAAGAGGGTCAGAGTGTCCTTCCTGCACCTGCTTTTTCTTAAGTAACTTTAGTTCATTATAATTAATATGCCAAAATATATTCTGGGTGGCATATTCAACTCTCCTTCACCCCTTATTTACAGAGAATAAGCATTGTGCTTTCTTTGTGTGTAACTAATGGAATTAAAAAAATAGGTTTGACATCAGAATATTAAGATATGTCCCATCAGAGAATGAGTTTTACTTTGACAACAATTCCACCATTGGCTGATCATTTATTCCTGGCGACACTAGAAATTCAATGCCACCAACAGCCACCAGTTAAGTGAAAGGTTAGGGGAGCACGTGTTCAACAATAGGTTTACTCTAGAAAGATACAACTGAGTTCTCATTTGATTTTATACTTTCTCTATAAATTGTAGCTTTATTCATTCAAAAACCTACATTAATTTAAAAAATAACTCAACACAATTTCTCCCATTTACATATTAGGAATCAAAGAAAATTCTGTTTGAACCACAAAAAGATCTCTAAGTTTATATAGATGCAAGGTATTGATAAGGCTTTAATATGGATGTGTCCAGGTTAAATGTGAAGCTACAGAGCCAGCAGAGAAGAAGTCAGATCAGTCAGCAAATGTTAGAAGTCAAAGGAAAGTCATATTAACGATTATTCATTGTCCTGCTTTTTTTATTTATAAAACTAGGTATAGAAAATATAGTGAGAAAACCCCAGAGAGAATGAGGTGTGAAGTGTGCCATAACAAATGAAGAAAAGAATAGAGTGCTGCAGGCTGAACTGTGTTGTCCTCCACACCCAAACATCTTTAAGTCCTAATCTCCAGCATCTCAGAGCATAACTATATTTTGAGACAAGGTCTTCTAAGAGGTAACTAAGTGAAATGAAGTCTTGAGAGTGGGTCCTAATTCAGTATGACCACTGTCCTTACAAGAAGAAGAAATTGCTTTTTGTCAGGCAGCTGTGAATATGGCCAGACATTCAGACTGAGTGTGCCTATCAAAAGCAGCCTACCATCTTTAAAAATAAGAAGGTCCTGCTTGGAGAAACTGGCAAAGAGAAGGTACCATGACACTACAAGAAAATCAGTCTGGGTTTCAAGAAAATGCCCCTTTACTGGTAATGTCTCCATCAACGGGCACATATTGTCTGGTGTGGTGACCAAGATGAAGAGACAGAGGACCACTGTCATCTGCCAAGACTACCTGCACTACATCTGAAAGTACAATTGCTTTGAGAAGTGCCACAAGAACCTGTCGGTGCACCTGCCCCCATCTTCAGAGATATCCAGATCAGTGACATTGTCACAGCAGGTTCTGAGCAAGACCACACTCTTGAACATGCTCAAGGTCACCAAGGCTGCTGGCACCAAGAAGCAATTCCTGAAGATCTGAGAATAGACACCCACTCACTCTCCCAAACAAAATAAAGTTATTTTCTCAGCCAAAAAAGAAGGAGAAGATAAAATTATGTACAGACATGCATATCCACAGATGAAAGACCATACAAAACAAAATAGAGAAAGATGTCCATCTGCTAGCTAAGGAGAGATTATTCAGAAAAAATCAACCCTGTACATACAAGACACCTTAATCTCAGACTTCTAGCCTCCATAACTGTGAGAAAATAAATGTTTAAACTACCCAGCTGTGAGACATTGTTATGGTAACTCTATCAAACTAATATGGAGACAAAGAAAAAGAAGGGTGGGGAAGATAGATGCCCTACTTCCTTCTATGTCATTCTATGCTATCATCATCTCCTTCCCACCAAGATCCTCATCTAGTTTCTAAGAACCTAAATCTTCAAGAGGATACTTGTGAATCTGTTCTGATTTCCTTGGGGTCCTTATTTTTTAAATTTTCCCTCCATTATGGTAGAAATTATTATTAACTGTTCTACCAAATTTGCAAATTTTCTTGGAAATTTTTCTGTAACAATCTAAATCAAAGGTACATACATTCACCCAGTTGAGTATTGGCACAAGAAATATCAGGGCTGACTCATAGGCTGAACTCAGATCAACGCACAGGTTGATTTTCTCAAATAGAATAAAATTACTCATGAACACTAAGTATTTAATTCTGGATGCCAGTAAAAACTTTTCAGTTGTAAATTAATTCACTGACATCCAAGAACACTAATGAATCATGCTACTGTATAAAAATATTAATGTCTATTTGTTTTTCTTCACTTTTCTGCCACCCTAACTGCCTTCTACCAAACTAGGTTAGTGAGACTTTAAAAGTCCAGGTATTTTTGGTAGAGTGGAAAGCTTTAGAATTTAAATGATATGATAGATTTTTTTTGTCTTTTGAAAAAAACAATTAGCCCTGGCTACTGTGGCTCAGTGGCTTGAGAGCTGGCCTGTGAAACAAAGGGTCACTGGCTTGATTCCCAGGCAGGGCATATGCCTGTGTTGCAGACCAGGTCCCCAACAGGCAGTGCACAAGAGGCAACCACACACTGATGTTTCTCTCCCTCTCTTTCTCCTTCCCTTCCACTTTGTCTAAAAATAAATAAGTAAAATATTTTTAAAAAATTAACCGAGGGCTGAAATAGGCCTCCAGGAGTGTTGACATAGTTAAAAATGTGAAGTTCATGACAAACTTCACCATTTCATAATCTATTCAGTTTGAGTCCAGGGAACAAGTCAGTTTAAAGTCCCTGGATGCTAAGCAAATAAAAAAAGATTATGGTAGATAGTACTGACACAGTATAGAAGAAAGAGTATGAGATCTGTCAAGGAGGTATCCAACCTTGTAATATGAAAAACAGAGACATTTATTGAAGAAGATACAAGAAACATTGTACATAGAACAATGATGCCTCAGTCCCATTCAATGTAGGCACCTTAGGACCTCACACAGTTCTCCCAATCACCTCAGCTACCTTGTTGTATTTTCCTGAATCTCATTGATTGTCTGTAATATCTTCCCTTTCAATGGTCTCTTTAGTTTTGGGAAAAGCCAGAAGTCACCAGGTGCCAAATCTTGACTGTAGCAAGGCTGAGTACCTGGGTGATTTGATGTCTCCCCAAAAAACTCTACACAAGATGTGATGCATGAGTGGGGGTATTGTCATAATGAAGCTGCCAATCACCAGTTGCCCATAGCTTCAGCCTTCCCAATCAGCCAGATAGTTTCTACAGAAGAATGTTCAAGCTTAACATAAAATTGGAAGCAGATTCATTGCTCTACTTGCTCTGTCATTTTCAATGCAATGGCCACATGGTACACATGCCCACTCAATGACATCTACCTCCCCCACTGACTAGTACAGTGAAGTCATCATTGTTCACACATGTCATGTGCATTCCAGTCTACACTCCTTGGCTGTTAGATTACATCGGTGTCACGCAAATCGTTCTTGTTATATTAACAATAGTTGGACTTTTTCCAGACAGGCCTTATTTCTTTCAGAATCATGGAGGCAGAGAAAATAGATTATGAATTGGGAGACAGGATTCTTCATTCCATAGGCAATGGGAATGTAAGCACTGTTGGACCAAAGGGAGAGAGCTCCACCTTTGTACATATGGTTGTCTGCCTGATATATCTAGGGTGGTGCTATATCTGTTACAAATAAATGGAAAAACATACTAAAGTTAAACAGAAAGGCAATCTATTGGCTTACATTACTGAAAAGTTAGAGTTGTTTGGCCAGCATTGAAAAATGTCCCAGGATTCAGTTTCTGACTCTTAGTCTTTTAATTCTACTGAAATAATATCAGTGCTATTCTTCAGCAACCTCTCTTCCTTTTGTCTTAAGATAGCTTAAGCAGCTGCAAAGTATGCATGCTCTGAGCTTATATTTTAAAGGAAATAGTAATATTCTGCTATTCAGGACAACCCTCCCCCATTTCTTTCATTTCATCAGCCCTAAATATGTTATGTGTTTATCTACAAACCAATTACTATAGCCAAAGAAATGTGCTGTGTTGGTTGGCAAGACCAAGGCTTTATGTCTACTTCTTGGTCTTGAGAGTAAAATCAGCTTTAACTAAACCACATAGAATGAATGAGATTGAAAGAAGTGACAGTTTTCAAAAGAAGCTTGGTTTCCAAAATCAGAATAAGCAGATCCTGGATCCCACATCTAGCTCGGAAGCACAGAACTACTGGACATCAAGGGAACACTGCAGACTTAGGGGGAAAACAGCAGTAAAGAGTAGACAGAGATTACAAGTTATTATCTCATTTGAGAGGGGGCTAGTTTCTAGATTCTCAATTTCTGTGTGAAACCAGTAGAGGAAGGAACCCCTATAGTGACTGAGATAGGATTCCCATCCAGCACAGAAGAACTACAACTCTGATCATCTAAGTTGATTTAATGGCCCATAGAAAGTAATATTTCTTTTATACAGAGACTTGTGAAGCAAGATTAATACTCTTTCATAAGTATTTTAGACTTGCTTAGTAAATGCTGACCCAGCAAGGTTTCTGAACTTGCAAGGTTAAATTATGTCCCTGGAATCTTTGAAAGTCATCAGAGAAATGCCAAACTATAATGATTATATATGAGTTGGGATATTTCTCATTATGACATATTCCTGAATTAATAAGTATACAAAACTGTAACCACCTAAAAATATAACCATTTACTGACACCTATTTTTAAAACTATATCTTTGATGCTACAGGGTCAGCTCATGAATTTAAGAAAAATGGAGTGAATGGAGGGGGACATTTACTTAAGGACAAACCCTCTTTAAAGGAAAAAAAATATAAGAGAAGAAGACAAAATCCTAAATAAGGTATCACATGTACTCTTAATGCCCTCTGACTTAGCTTCTTTTTCTGAAATATTAACTATATATATTTGTAGTTCAGGGAGAAGATACCTTTTTGTTACCAGCATTGAGTTTGTATTTTTAATGTAAGAACAATGAAAACTAAAAATATGGTTCTAACAGTAAAAATATATGAAATATTTCAAATCCTAAAAACCTACGTTTTTTCTCACACATTCCATCAGAATAAGTATTGAAGCCAGATGACCTCCACTTGTGATAGACAGGCTCAGCTTTTCACAATATGACTCTTACATTTGCTCTAAGCTAGAACATCTTTAAATTTGATGAGAAATGAAATGAGAATTTTATTACACAATATGAAATAAGACAGTTGTATAAATTGAGTATGAACCTAGGGCATTAATTTGCAAAAACTTCAGCTTCATGTAATTATGCAAACACTTTTTCTAAGCTGGTAAAGCAGGAGCTATTTTACTATAAAGTAGCAGTTCAGTTTCTCGGGATGGTGCAGAGATGATAGTTAATTAGTTTGTTCTTTTGGTTCACAAAAATATTTAAAAATTAATTAATTTTATTTTCCTTGGTAACTTGATTAATTAAATGATATGTTTCCCTAGGAGATATCTTTCATGGCAAAGTTAGTACTTTCAAAAAAATTTGAAAAACTGTCGTCATTTGATTGCCTTTATGTCTATGGTTTACAAACCAGATTCTACCTATAGAAAGTTATTTTCTTTTTTTAAAAATTTTATTTTAATCATTGTTAAAGTACAGTTTTCTCCCTTTTACTCCCAATCCAGCCCCCCCAACCCTCCTCACTTCCCTCCTATTACCACCCTCCCCCTAGTTTTTGTCCATGTGTCCTTTAAATTTGTTCCTATAAACCATTCCCATTCTCCCCTGAAATTCCCTTGCCTCTCCCCTCTTGTCACTGTCAGCCTGTCCTCTATTTCAGTGTCTTTGACTATATTTTGCTTGTTTCTTTGTTTTGTTGATTAGGTTCCTGTTAAAGGTGAGATCATATGGTATTTGTCTTTCACTGTCTGGCTTATTTCGCTTAGCATAATGCTTTCCAGCTCCATCCATGCTGTTGCAAAGGGTAGGAGCTCCTTCTTTTTTTTCTGCTGCATAGAATTCCATTGTGTAAATGCACCATAGTTTTTTGATCCATTCATTTACTGATGGGCATCTAGGTTGCTTCTAGCACTTAGCTATTGTATACTGTGCTGCTATGAACATTGGGGTGCAAAGGTTCTTTTGGATTGGTGTTTTAGGGTTCTTAGGATATAGTCCAGGCAGTGGAATTGCTGGGTCAAAAGGCAGATCCGTTTTTAGTTTTCTGAGGAAGTTCCATACTGTTTTCCATAGTGGTTGTACCAGTCTGCAGTCCCACCTACAGTGCACTAGGGTCCCCTTTTCTCCACAACCTCTCCAACACTTGTTTGTTGCTTTGTTTATGGTGGCCATTCTGACCCGTGTAAAGTGGTATCTCATTGTGGTTTTAATTTGCATCTCTCTGATAGCTAGTGACATTGAACATCGTTTTATGTGTCTTTGGATCCTCTGTGTGTCCTCCTTGGAGAAGTGTCTGTTCAAGTCTTTTGCCCATTTTTCAATTGGATTCCTTGTCTTCTTAGAGTGCAGTTGTGTAAGTTCTTTGTATATCTTGGAGATTAAACCCTTGTATGAGGTATCATTGGCAAATATGTTTTCCCATACAGTTGGTTCTCTTTTAATTTTGATACTGTTTTCTTTAGCTGTGCAGAAGCTTTTAATTTTGATGAGGTCCCATTTGTTTATTCTTTCCTTTATGTCCCTTGCTCTAGGGGACAAGTCAGTAAAAAGGTTTCTGCATGAAATATCTGAGATTTTCCTACCTAAGTTCTCTTCTAGGACTTTAATGGTGTCACGTTTTATATTTAAGTCTTTTATCCACCTTGAATTTATTTTTGTGTATGGTGTAAGTTGGTGCTCAAGTTTCATGTTTTTGCACATAGCTGTCCAGTTCTCCCAACACCATTTGTTGAAGAGCCTATTTTTACTCCATTTTATGTTGCTGCCTCCTTTGTCAAATATTAATTGACCATAGAGACTTGGGCTTATTTCTGTGCTCTCTGTTCTGTTCCATTGGTCTATGTGCCTGTTTTTATGCCAGTACCAGGCTGTTTTGATTACAGTGTCCTTGTAGTATAGTTTAGTGTCAGGTATTATGATCCCTCCTACTTTACTCTTCTTTCTCAAAATTGCAGGAGCTATTTGGGGTCGTTTATGATTCCATATAAATTTTTGAAGTGTTTGTTCTATGTCTGTGAAATAAGCCATTGGTACTTTAATAGGAATTGCATTGAATGTGTACATTGCTTTGGGTAGTATGGACATTTTGATGATATTAATTCTTCCAATTCATGAACACGGCATATGTTTCCATTTGTTTATGTCTTCCTTGATTTCTTTCCTGAGTGTTAGGTAGTTTTCTGAATACAGGTTTTTACCTCTTTGGTTAGGTTTATTCCTAGATATTTTATTTTTCTTTTTGTTATTTCAAATGGGATTTTTTCTTTGATCTCTGCTTCTGCTTTTTCATTGTTGGTGTACAGAAATGCCTTTGATTTCTGGATATTGACTTTGTATCCCGCTGTTTTGCCAAATTCATTTATTAGGTCAAGCAGTTTTTTGGTGGAGTCTATAGGATTTTCTATGCATACTATCATGTCATCTGCAAACAGTGATGGTTTTGTTTCCTCCTTTCCAATTTGGATGCCTTTTATTTCTTTTTCTTGTCTGATTGCTGTAGCTAAAACTTCCAGTACTATATTGAATAGATGTGGTGAAAGTGGACAGCCTTGTCTTGTTCCTGATCTTAGTGGAAAAGATTTTAATTTTTGCCCATTGAGTATGATGTCGGCTGTAGGTGTCTCATATATGGCCTTTATTATGTGGAGGAATGCTCCCTCTAGTCCCACTTTGCTGAGTGTTTTTATCATGAATGGGTGCTGTACCTTATAAAATGCTTTTTCTGCATCAATTGATATGATCATGTGGTTTTTGTCTTTGCTTTTGTTTACGTGATGTATTATATTTACTAACTTGTGAATATTGAACCATCCTTGCATCCCTGGAATGAATCCCACTTGGTCATGGTGCACAATTTTTTTAATGTATTGTTGGATATGGTTTGCCAATATTTTGTTGAGGATTTTAGCATCTATGTTCATCAGCGATATTGGCCTGAAGTTTTCTTTCTTTGTTGTGTCTTTATCTGGTTTTGGGATTAGGATGATGCTGGCTTCATGAAAAGAATTTTGGAATCTTCCATCATTTTGGATTTTTTGAAATAGTCTGTGAAGGATAGGGGTTAGCTCTTCATTAAATGCCTTGTAGAATTCTCCTGTGAAACCATCCAGTCCAGGGCTTTTGTGTTTCAGGAGTTTTTTGATTACTGCTTTAATTTCATCTGCAGTTATTGGTCTGTTCAGGCTTTCTGCTTCTTCTTCATTGAGTTTTGGAAGATTATATTTTTCTAGAAATTTGTCCATTTCACCTAGGTTTTCAAATTTTTTGGCATACAGTTCTTTGTAGTAATTTCTTACAATCCTTTGTGTTTCTGTTGTATCAGTTGTAATTTCTGTTCTTTTATTTCTGATTGTGTTTATTTGGGTCCTCTCTCTTTTTTTCTTGATGAGCCTACTAAAGGTTTGTCAATTTTGTTTATCTTTTCAAAGAACCAGCTCCTAGATTCATCGATCCTTAGAATTGTGCTTTTAGTCTCTATGTCATGTAATTCTGCTCTGATCTTGATTATTTCCTTCCTTTTATTTGCTCTAGACTGTCTTTGTTTTTGTTCTTCCAGTTCTTGTAGGCATAGTGTTAGGTTGTTCGTTTGAAATGTTTCTATCTTTTTTAAGTAGGCCTGTATCGGTATGAACTTCCCTCTCAGGACTGCCTTTGCTGTGTCCCATAAGTTTTGGGTTATTGTGAGTACATTTTCATTTGTTTCCAGAAACTTTTTGATTTCTTCCCTAATTTCACTCTTGGCCTATTCATTGTTTAATAACATGGTATTCAATCTCCATGATTTTAAGTGTTTGGGGTTTTTTCCCTTGAGGTTGGTTTCTAATTTCAGTCCCTTGTGGTCTGAGAAAATGCTTGGTATGATTTCAATTTTCTTGAATTTGTTGAGGCTTGTTTTGTGTCCTATCATGTGGTCTATCTTTGAAAATGTTTCATGTGTGTTTGAAAAGAATGTGTATTTAGCTTCTTTGGGATGAAGGGTTCTATATATATCTGTTAAGTCCATTTCATCTTGGGCATTGTTCAATGCCACAATATCTTTGTTGATATTTTGTTTGGAAGATCTTGTCCATTGTTTGGAAATATTTTGTCCATTTTTGACAGTGGGGTGTTAAAATCCCATACTATAATTGTGTTGCTGTCAATATCTTTCCTGAAGTCCTCTAAGATTTTCTTTTTGTATTTGGGTGCTCCTATGTTGGGTACATATATATTTACAATGTTTGTGCCTTCTTGGTGGATTCTTCCCTTGAGTATTATGAAGTGAACTTCTAGGTCTCTCTTTATGGCTTTTTTTGAAGTTCATTTTGTCTGATATGAGTATTGCTACCTTGGCTTTTTTTCTGTCTATTTGCTTGGAAAATTTGTTTCCAGCCCTTCACTTTCAGTCTGTGTAGATATTTTGTCCTGAGGTAGGTCTCTTGTAGGCAGCATATGTGTGGGCCATGCTTTCTTATCCATTCAGCTATTCTCTGTCTTTTGATTGGAGCACTTAATCCATTTACATTTAAGGTTGTTATTGATAGGTACTTATTCATTGCCATTTTTAGATCCTGTTCCTCTCTCTCTCTCTCTCTCCCTTCTTTTCCTTAAAGCAGGCCCTTTAGCATCTCTTGCAGAGCTGGTTTGGTGGAGTTGTATTCTTTTAGACTTCTTTGGTCTGAGAAACTCCTTATTTGGCCTTCTATCTTGATTGAAAGCCATACTGAGTAAAGTAGCCTTGGTTTCAGACCTCTGGTTCTCATTACTTGGAATATTTCTTGCTATTCCCTTCTGGTTTAGAGTGTTTCCATTGAGAAGTCAGCTGCTAGCCTTATTGGGGCCCCCTTGTATGTTACTTCCTTTTTCTCCCTTGCTGCTTTTAAGATTCTCTTCATCTTGAAATTTTGCCGTTTTAATTGTTATGTGTCTTGAGGTGGGCCTCTTTGGGTTCCTCTTGATTGGGACTCTGTGTTTCCTGGATTTGTGTGACTTTTTCTCTCATCAAATTAAGGAAGTTTTCCATCATTATTTTTTCAAATAGGTTTTCTACCCGTTGCTCTTCTTCTTCTACTTCTGGTATCCCTATTTTATGGATATTATTATGTTTCATATTGTCTTGCATTTCTCTTAATCCTTCTTCATTTTTTCTCAGCCTCTTTTCCTTCTCTTGCTCTTTCTGGGTGTTTTTTTCAACTTTGTCCTTCAGCTCACTGATCTGATCTTCTGCTTCACTGATCCTGCTTTTGATTCCTTCTACTGTGTTCTTCAGTTCAGAAATTGTATTCTTTATTTCCTCTTGGCCCTTGTTGATAGTTTCTATTTTCTTTTTCATGTTGGTATAGTTTGCAGTGAGTTCATTTTAGTTTCCCTGTAGTTTCTGGTAATTCACTGTCAGATCATTGAGCTTCCTGATAACCATTGCTTTGAACTCAGTATCTGATAGTTGAGTTGTCTGTATTTCATTTAACATTCTTTCTGAGGCTTCTTCCTTTCCCTTCATTTGGGGATTGTTTCCTCATCTTCCCATTGTTTGTGAGACTCTTCTTGTTAGCCTCAGCTTCTTAAACTGATCTGTTCTGGCTCCCTGGGTTTATGGTTTGAATTTCTGTGGTAGAATACCTGTGAGATTCAGTGGTGCAGTCTCCTTTGGGTATCCGGGTGTCCACAGCTCCCACCTATTCTTTTTTGTGATCAGTTGGAGGGGTAAGGCAAATTGGTTTAAGACAGTAAGAGAGTACTCTATGATATTTACACTAGCAGCCAGTAGAGAAGAGATAGGAGATCCTTTGGCTATGTATAGTGTTGACCATGATCTTCTGCCCAACTAGCCACTTTTTAGAAAGAATGGGAAGAAGATAAGCCTCTTTTTGGGAAGGGGAGGATTGTGAGTTGGATCTCGAAAGCAGTGAGGTTGTGGGAGGTCAGATTCTGAGTTAAGATGAGAATAAAGGATAGTAAATAGGTTTAGTGTGTGAGAGAATAGAGTTAACCACTACAGCAATAGATTTCAGGAAACAATGAAGTGGGCTAAGATCTGGGAGGGGTGTTGTATAGTATTTACAATTGTATGGAATAGCTATTATTTATAGTAATGTTAGAGCAACAATCATATGACAGAATCTATGAGATCTAGATAATAAGAATAGGGTGTATAGGACCTTGAGTAATGTGCTAATGGAACACAAATAAAGTGAAGGACAGTAAATTAGCAATACACTATGAGAGAGATAACAGGGGAAACCTGTCAAATGATAGAATATAACCAGCCAAGCAAAGAAGACTATACAGAAAGGAGAGGAATACAAATATAGTATTAAACTAAAAGATATAAGAATAATGACAAATAATAATACAAATATGCAATAACTTGCAGGTTCTCTGTAATAGCAAAGTGAAATTTGTTTCACTGCCTCAGCTGTTGGGATGCCCTTTCTTTGGGTCCAACTCTGACCTTTTCACAGTTCCAGGGTTTTTTGTCTCACTTGTGGGTATTTGAAAAGAAAAAAGAAAAAAGGAAAAAAAGCAGAAAAAGGAAGGAAGAGGAGATAAAATTGGAAAGAAAGGAAGAAGGAATAAAACCAGAAGTAAGGAAAAAGAAGCAAAAGGAATTGAGAGATATAAAAATAATAAGAATTAAAAAATTAAAAATTACTTGAAAAAATAAAAATCAAACAAACAAATGGAAAAAAAAAAAACCTCTTTCTGATTTCAAACTGGCCAAACTGGTTTTTCTGGTCTTGCTGGCTGCAGCATGCTAGGGGCTATAGGTTTTGCTTTTCTCCCTTCCTATTCAGCACTCAGTCAGCCTCGGGCATACTCTCCCCAGGGCTAGCCAGGCATTCTCCCCAAAGCTTGCCTGGTACCTCTCCACAGGGCCTTGGGTGTGGCATCTGAGTCTTCCTAAGCAAGCGCTCTCCCTGGGTTTACGGATGTGGGTTCTGATCCTCCTGCGAAGCGTGTGCTTTACCTGGGTTTATGGGTGTGGGCTCTGCATCTTCCACAAAGTACCCTCTCCCCTGGTTGTGGACATGGGAACACATCCAGGCCACCTTTGGTTGTACTGTTTGGGGCGAGCACTCTTCCTAGGACTATGTGTGGGTGCTCACAGCCCCTGTGTGTTTGCCACTTAGTCCTCACTCCCCTGTCTGCAACTTCAAGCAACCAGATGTCTCCCAGTGCTGCTCAAACCTTGTTTGGCCAGGGAGGGAGCAGTTGACCCAGCTCTCTCCCAAGAGTCCTGTGGGAGACCTGGCCAGCCCCAGACCTGGGGCTGCAGCTGCCCTGGTGCCCACACTGGTCCCTGGGACCTTATTGTCCTAAAGCACACTCCTTACCATTTGGTTTTTCAATGTTCGCTACAATTTTTTATCTCCTATTTCTCATGTATGCTATGTTACTGTTGGCTGTTTGTTCTGTTCCCCCGTAGATCTGCTAGGTTTTTCTCCCTTGTGTAGGAGAAGTGGAATCTGCTCCCTCTTACCTTGTCACCATCTTCCCTCTCTAATTTTGGCTTCAGGGCAATACTTAATTCTATTTATATTTCTTTGGACATGACCTATTTGCTTTCCTATAAATTTTCTACATTTTGGAGACATAAAGAAGCTTCAAAACAATAAAAGTCATAGATACAGCCCTGTAGGGTGAGTTAGGGTTTTCAGGAACCTTTTTACACTTTTCAAAGTCTTTCACAATTTTTCCTGACACTGGAATGAATAAATTGGTGATATTAGTTGTCTGATGAAAATAGCATGCTATTTCTTCCAGATTAAAAAAAAAGGAAGAAGGAAAAAGAGAAAGGATATGAAGCAGAATTAAAGGGATCGAGAGGAGGAGAAAGAAAAGGAGCAGGGAAAAGGGAAGGGAAGGGAAGGGAAGGGAAGGGAAGGGAAGGGAAGGGAAGGGAAGGGAAGAAAAAGAAAGGTAGGTAGGGAAAGAAAACCTTCACAAAGAAAAAAAATGTCAAAAAATAGTGGTCCAAATATGAAAGAAAACATTGGCATAACCTGAATGTCTCTAGGTTGTAAAAATAATAATCTGTTTTCCTTTGACTTTAAAAACATGATCTTTTGAAGAGCAGTTCTGAACCTATCAGATGTTATCCACAGTGACAGAAACTCACATAGTCATCATTTGGAATATGTTTATTAAAAGTAAAAGATTAATTTATGGTTACACAAACATATATAAGTATAAAGACACCCCTGAAAACTTTTGGAAATAAAGGTACACCTGAAAAAATTTGGGGTGCTGTAAAGAAAAAAGGTAGGAAGAAGCATAAAAATCCTAATTATCTCTTCATAGTGGTGATACAAGATAATGTGGAAATTAAATAGGACAAGAAATAGAGTTTTTAAGCATTTAAAGTTATACATGCAACAGAATCAATCATTTGCTGAACTTACTGTAGCCCACTTTACTTATTTTTTGACTGTCTTCTCTGCATTAAGAGGTCCAGGGAATGAATTTTCCAGAATCTCTTTCCCTGTGTGGCTCTGGGTAGAGGTTAGCAACACTTGAGAGATGAGAAGCCTTTATTCTCCGGAGGTGGCTGTGGCTTGATGCACTGGGAGGTATGAGGCTGACTCAATGGTTTCCTGGTAAAAACAGGAGAACTACTTGTTTTACTATTGGATACTAATACAGTAAATAAAAGCTTTTCAGAGAGTCTTGAGAATAATGTCATCTTCCTGGAAAGTTCTTGGAAATTAGACAATTTTCTCAAGACTGTGCTTTAGAATGCCAGTTCTCTCTGATGCTCAGGGGTGAGGTTCTTTTTTTTTTTTTTTTTTTTAAGATTTTATTTATTTATTTTTACAAAGGGAAGGGGGGGAGACAGAGAGAGAGAGAGAGAGAGACATCAATGTGCGGTTGCTGGGGGTTCTGGCCTGCAACCCAGGAATGTACCCTGGCTGGGAATCGAACCTGGGACACTAGGGGTGAGGTTCTTAATCTTGACCCCAAATCTGGCAGTGTTTGTGCATGCCTCTAATACTACACTATATATTTTATCTTGAAATATAAATATTATATAATATATCATCTGCTTTCCAGACCAAATACTGATTGATATAAGCTATAAAAAATTGGAAGAAATCGAAGTAGAATTAAGTGTGAGTGCTTTATAGCAAGGAATAAGTCAATAACACTTAGGGCTGATAAAACAAGAAATGTATATATGAGTGGGCTGGGAGTGAAGAAAATGTGACCAGATCCAGAAAAATTATAAGTCAATACACAATTGTTATGTGTTTTCATTGACTCTTTTCATAAATTTTCTCCTGTATTACCTGTTTTTTAACATATTAGTTTCTCACTGTCGTAATGAATTACCACAAACATTCATTATTTTATAGTCCTGGAGATAAGAAATCTAAAATAAGTCTCACTGAGCTAGAATTAAGGTTTTAGCAAGGCTGTGTTACTTCTGGAAGCTCCAGTGGACCATCAGCTTCCTGGGTTTTTTTGAGATTACAGAGGCCACCTGCATTCCTTGGGTTGTGGCCACTTCCTACAACATCTAAACCAGCAGAGTAGCATCTTCAAACCTCCCTTTCATTCTAAGGTCCACTTCTGCCCTCTCTTTGTATTTTAAAAGACCTTTATGATTACAGTAGACTCACCTGCAAATCTGAAACAATCTCCTTACTTTAAGGTTAGCTAATGACCAAACAATTCCTTTAGTAACCTTAAACTTCCTCCTTGATGTGTATCATGACATATTCATAGGTTATGAGGTTTAGAACATGGACATTTTGTGGTGGTCATTATGCTGCCTACCATAATAGTTTTCTGTATAGTTTTCTCTATTGGTTGCATGTGATTTGGGGCAAGTCTCTTAACCTCTCTGTGCTGTGTTTTCTTTTCTTATTCATTCTGTAGCATGTTTAATAAATTGGCAACAGAGAAAATTAGTTGAAGGAAAGCAGAGGAACTTCATCTTTTAAGCATTAGAACCGAGGAGCTCCATAATCATCTACCTACTCAATGTTGTACCTATGGTTAGAAATGTACATGATGGAAACTCCAGGGATCTTCCTGATTCTTCATTTACCATCCTTGTCAACTGTGGCCACAATGTAACACTTGTGTTGAGTTACTCTCTGTACTAAACAGTCATCTGCAAAGGATCCTTTGTGTGTGCATGGCAATCATTCAAATCTTGGATCCTTGGTGATTCTCAGAGCCACTCGATACTTCTGCCCCAATTTCTCACTTTCAGCCATTACACAGTCAGTTATATCAGGTATACACTTGGCATAGAGACAGCCCATCACTGACTGCACTAAGCCCAGTTTAGCCTTAATGGAAAAGTTGATAAAGTTAATATCAACCAGGATGAGGTAAGATACACCTGGTTGTGGATCATATTGGGAGAATAAGCAGGTAGGGTGTTAGGGGACTTCTCTTCCCTTCAGTGCACTAAGATCTTTTTGTTTGTTTGTTTCTTTTTAGGTTTTCATCTATCCTTTTCTTTAACCCTCTGATCCCTAAGATTAAGCATTTGTTTCATGGTCGCATATTTCCTCATTTTCTTTTGCTTCCCCATGATCACACCAACCCTTGTTTCTCCCATCCTCTCTGTGCCTTATTTTCTTACCTGTAAAATTAAAATAAAATATTACTGACCTCATATTTCCACTTACGCAGCCAGAGAATTTGATTCATTGAGTCTAAGTTTTTAACATCTGAATCTCTGGATGATGAAAATAGGAATTATGTATTATTCAACATCCTTTACACCTTTAATGTTTGATGCATATTAATTGTTCAGTTAATTTTTTCCTATCTAAATAGATGTGAACTGAGCATTGTTCAAAGAATCCTAGAATGATACACTCTTAAATTTTCGCATATCAGTTTCACATACTGGCAAAAGAAATTACTTTTCTATGAGGCATATTTTATTTTTTAAATATTTTGTTTACTTATTTTTAGAGAAAAGGAAAGGAAGGGAGAAAGAGAGAGAGATGTTTCTCTAAACATCAATGTGTGGTTGCCTCTCATGCATCCCCTACTGGTGACCTGGCCTGCAGCCTCGGCCTGTGCCCTGACTGAGAATCAAACCAGTGACCCTTTGGTTCACAGGCCATCATTCAATCCACTGAAACCAGCCTTGGCTCTATGCAGCATATTTTAAGGCCATAAACTAGCCCAACTATACTAGTATATGCACAAGATTATCTCATATTAAGACTCCTCTATTCTTAAATTTTTTTTAGTGTCACAGGTACATTTAGATGTGGGAAGAAGAAGTATATGTAGATTGGGAAAAAATATGGTTTTGAAAAGAAATATGCTGCAAGATAGATCAAATGTGGGCCAGTGTTATTGAGAAAGGAAAATTCTAGGCTTCAAGGAAGATTTAAGTTTGCTTAGGTATGTGCACATTAGTGTCAGGGAACTAGGGCACAGAGCTAGTGCTAAAGACAGATCACTTATTTCCTCATCTCTATGTACAGTGGTCCCAATCCATGTCTGCTGTAGTAAAAATGTGACTTAAACAAAGAGCAGTATCTTCATTCATGTATTTATTCCACTTGTTTATTCAATGCTTACTGTGAATTACATGATTTGCTAGACATTGGCACTGTAAGAGTGAATATATTAGGCACTCTTATATTAGTCTTGGAAAATGCAATGTTATATGTGATAAAATACAAAGTAGAACTATAAATTTAAGGAAGTTGTCTTTTTCTTAGTGTTAATCTTTTCCCCAATTTTATCTTTTTGTCTAAGAATGGAGACTTACCAATAAAAAAGTTGAGCAAAATTTGCATAGGTGGATATAAATAGAAATATTGTAGTTTTTATCAAACTTAAAATGTCACAGAAATGGAACATTTCATTGTGCTTTATGAAAGAAAAGTGAAATTATGATCTTGTAAAGTATTTCTGGCTAGTACATATGAATTGGTAAAATAAATTTTATAAGACTATTCTTGTTTGATAACATTTTTCTCTAACAGAGATCTGTTTTATAATTATTTTCTTCTATAGGAAACATTCATGTGTTCAGTCTATGCTATCAATATTGCTATTACTTTCAGTAACTATATTGGTAGCCAAGGCACAGGTTTCCCTATATTTTATCTATTTAAACAGTACATTCCAAAAGATTATCTCTAGGAAGATAATCTATGCCACTATGTGTATATTATACATTCCTATAACAGGTTCTCCTTAACTAATAAAATAAGTTAGCCACCTTTTAAACTATTTATTTAAATTGGTAAGGTCAGGAAAAGAATTCAGAACATTTTAATTTAACATTTTTTGGACACCTATGTCTGATGCACTCTGATAGTTTCCAGGGGCAAAAAGATCAAAGCTATTGCATTCCTTCTCTCAAAGGGATCAGAGTCTAGTGTACAGAGGTGGTGTGCAGGCGCACACAAAATGTGTAGTTCACACTTTTTTTCATCTTCCTTTACTCAGCCGAGTTTGATGCATTTTCTGTTTCCAATCCAATTCACCTTTCGGGCTGCCACCCCATAATCTTTTTCTAAAGCCTGTCAGCTTTCGACTCACATGTGTAAAAAATCTTATGTTGAGTTATATCTTAAATTAACTGAAACAATATAATGTAAAGAATTTTAATCATGCCCCCCTATGGCTACTTTCTACTTGAAAATAAATCAACTTGGTTATACATGTTTTAGTTATATAGCAGAAGAACGGGAGCATGCACACTTTTAATCCAGCAATTTATTATTCCCCTTGCATCATTCGCTAGAAGTCTGTTAAATAAAAGAATTTCTTTTTATTGAACATGACTTTTTAAAATTAATGTTATATAGTGAACATCCTCCATGTTGAACAAAATATAGATTTTCAACATTACTTTTAAGTGTTAAAAATTATCCCATCATAGAATTCTAAAACAAATTCTTCAGCCAGACCTCAATCGTTGAATATGTATATTGTTTCCAACTTTTAAAAATAAAAACAACATTGTGAAAACATTACTATGAATGAACTTTAGCACCTATTTTTCAAGTTTTTAAAAAATATTTTTAAATCACAGTTTACATTTGATACTATTTGTATTAGTTTCAGATAAATAGCATTGTGGTTAGATAATCATATACTTTACAAAGTAATCCTCCAAATATAGCTAAATAATGATCTGAATGTTTTTCTTCCTTTTTTGTTTGTTTTTCTCTATTTTTTTATTGTTGTTCAAGTCCAGTTGTCTCCATTTTCCCCGCACCACTCTCCCCTACCCCAGCCATCCCCACTTCCCACACTTGATCCTACCCCCCTTTTGGTTTTGTCCATGTGTTCTTTGTAAATGTTCCTTGACAAACCTTTCCCCCGATCTGAATGTTTTAATGCATTATATAAAAGTTGTTTTGGATAAGTTTTGGCAGTAAGGCTATCAAGCAGTCAGTTTTGCAGGCGCTATACAAAGAACAATTATTTTAAAAAACACTGAAGAATGGTACACACAGAGAAACAAACAGAGCACAACCATAAGGAAGAAAAGCAAAAAAAAATGGCATTAAAAAATACTGGCATTTGGAAAGAATTAGAAAATAAGAAGCTATGAGATTAAAAAGTTTAAAGGCAAAAATAATGAAACACAAATAAATGAAATCCAAATCAGAACCAGCTTGGTCAGAACAAAATGAAATACAGTTTGCAAAGAGGGAAGAACATCACAGAACACGTTTTTAACACACTAAAGGCCCATCACAGGGGACTTAAATGTGAAGTCCAGTTGACAAAAGTGCTTAGTAAACAGATACCTATAATTCAAACTGGAAAAATAGTCATGATTAAATTGGTTAGAATGAAAGTTTGAAATACTATCCATCAAATGAAATCAGAGGTAAATGGTTTATAACAAGTTGAAATGATGCTTGAAATATATCTCTTCTAAAAATACAAATTAGAATTCGTCTGTACAAAGATATACTCACACTGAAGAGATGAAAGAATACCATTTGACATGTTTCTTTCCAAAGTTTATCTTTATTATAACATTTATTTTCCTAACCTCATGTATAAAACTTAAATTAAAAAACATACTTTTTAAAACTTTTTTTCTGTGAGAACTTGTGCTTCATATGTATTTGGAATGAAGTTATACTATACCATATTTTTTTAAGCCTGTGACATTATAGAAGTCTTCATTCCCAACCCTAAGAGAATTGAATGGAATTTTCTATCTTGAAATTACAAAAGGGAATAAACCTAGTCAAATAATAAAAACAATAAAACTAAAAGTGTTCCATTTTGAAAGACCTTTAGAAAGATTTGGTCCTCACCAGAAAAAAATTCTTGGCATTTAACATGTGTTCCTAAAATTTCCAAGTAAATGCTGTCTATATTTTATTTATGGACTTACCTTAGAACTCATAACCTAGAGTTGATAAACTATTTAATATATGATATAGCTTTATTCTTCAGTATAATTTTTAGGTAGAAAAATACAGCATAGAAAAATGATACGGTAAAAGTTCAAAGACAAAAATAAAATTATTATATTTACTCTCTAAATGATCCTTGCATTTTTAATAACTAAAATAAGTTATTACTATAATTACAAATTAGAAAAAGCATATGTATTTAAATTAGTAACTAGCCTAACATATTTTATTGCATGTATAGTTACATATTATATACATTTATATATTTATTTTATATATACTCAGTCTGGAAGAAGTTCAGCCATCTTTAATATGACAAGAATAGTAGCATGATGATATTGATGTAATCTGTCAGCCAAGAAGAGTGAACTGGAATGCACAGGCATGAACGGTGACAACTTTACTGTACTATTCAGTGAGGGCATTAGACACTGTTAAGTGAGCATCTGTATTGTGTGGTCATAGCATACAAAATGACTAAGCAAGTAGAGCAACAAATATGCATCAAACTTTAAGTTTGAACATTCCTCCATAGAAACTATTCAGATGATTCAAAAGGTGTTCAGACATGATGCAATGAGAGCAGCACAAACAAAAGTGGGGCGCAAATGCTTCAAAGATAGTCATGAATCTGTTGAAAGTGATCCACATTCTGGAAGGCCTGCAACAGACAGAACACCTGACAATGTTGACAGTTTATGGGCTGCAGTCAACGAGGACTGGCAATTGACAGTGTGAGAACTAAAAGCTGATCTGGGGATTCCAAAAACTACAAGTTCCATGTCTGAGTTTTTGACACAGGATCTTGGCATGAAAGGTCTAATGGCAAAATTCATTCCACAGCTTCTGCTACCAGAGAAGAAGGAACATCATGCTGCACTTGCTAATGACTTGATTCAAACTGCTGCCAGTGAACTAAATGTCCTCCAGAAGGTCATGGCCAGGGATGAATGGTGTGTCTATAGTTGTGATCTGGAAATGAAGGCCCAGTTGTCCCAATGGCCCAGTTGTCCCAATGTAAGTCACCTGGTTCTCCTGAAGAAGGCATGGCAAAGTCAAAGCAAGATCAAGACCATGTTAACTGTGTTTTTTTATTGGGAAGGTGTTGTCTATCAAGAGTACAGCCATCCAGGCCAAATGATTAATAAGGAGGAAAACTTCAGTGTTCTTTGTTGGTTGGGAGATGCTGTAGAACAAAAATGGCCACAGTTATAGGCAACAGATGATTGGCAGCTTCATCACTATGATGAACTCACTCATGCATCACAAAGTCTGTACAGAAGGTATCCAGCCTTGTAATATGAAACAGAGACATTTACTGAAGAAGATACAAGATACAAGAAACATTGTTCATAGGACAATGATGCCTCAGTCCCCTTCAAAGTAGGCACCTTGGGACCTCACACAGTTCTCCCAATCTCCCTCAGCTGCCCTGTCATATTTTCTTGAATCTCATCAATGGTCTGAAATCTCTTCCTTTTCAAAGGTGATTTTAGTTTTGGGACAAGCCAGACATTGCAGGGCACCAAACCTGAGCTATAATGGGACTGAATCATGTTGGTGATTTGATGTTTCACCAGAAAAACTACACGTTAGATGTGATGCATGAATTGGTGCATTATCACGATGAAGCTGCCAGCCACCAGTTGCCCATAGCTTCAGCCTTCTCAATCAGCCAGATAGTTTCTATAGAAGAATGTTCAAGTTTAACATAAAATTGGAAGCAGATTCGTTGCTCTACTTGCTTTGTCATTTTCAATGGAATGGCCACATGATACACATGCTCACTCAATGGCATCTACTTCCCCCACTGACTAGTACAGTGAAGTCATCATTGTTCACACATGTCCTGTGCATTCCAGTCCACACTTCTTGGCTGCTAGGTTACATCAGTGTCACGCAAATCATTCTTGTTATATTAACAATAGTTGGGCTTTTTCCAGACAGACGTTGTTTCTTTTGAATCAATGAGGCAGAGAAAATGGATTATGAATTGGGAGATAGGATTCTTAGTTCCATAGGCAATGGGAATCTAAGCACTGTTGGACCAGAGGGAGAGAGCTCCACCTTTGCAGATATGATCATCTGTCTAGGGCAGTGCTATATCTGTTACAAAAAAATCACCAGTTGCCGATAGCTGTGGCCTTCTGAATCATCCAAATAGTTTCCACAGAGGAATGTTCCAGCTTAATGTAAACTGTGATGCAGGTTCATTGCTCTACTAGCTCAGTCGTTTTGAATGTGACAGCCACACTGTGCACATGCTCACTCAACAGTGCTGACTGCCCCACTGACTAGTAAAGTGAAGTCCTTATTGTTCGAGCATGCACATTCCCATCCACTCTCCTTGGCTGCCAGGTCACATCAATGTCACACAAACCATTCTCATCATATTAACAATAGCTGGACTTTTTTCAGACAGTATTTGTGTGTGTGTGTGTGTGCGTGTGTGCATGCATGTGTGTGCATGTATGTGTATGGATAGTACATGCATGTGTACTGGAAGTGCACACATATACTCATATGTGTATGTGTGTATATACATGTACATACATGTAAATACATGTATATGAGTGTATATATAATGAGTGTATGTATACACTCTGCTGCAAAGAGGGTGAGTTCTTGGACCAGACTTTTTGAGTTAAACTCCTGTCCTCAAACAATTTGATAAATTATGTAACTGTCTTATACAACAGCTTTATATCTGTACTATGGGAGTAATAATGTTACCTCAGAGGCTTAATATAAAGCAAGTACGTGTAAAGTGCTTACAACAGTGATTCCTGAAGTATTACTATTATAGTTATTAGTATGTAGTAACCAAGGAAGTAGGACTTGAATATAAAAGCTATAAATATGATGAACTATTGAGTAATTACTCAACACCCCTTTCTGGTTTCACTATTAGTATGTGGCCTTTAAATCCAAGAGCCAAAGAATGGGGTGTGTGGTGGAATATCAGAATCAACAGAGCATATTTTTTTCCAAAGTGCACTGCCTAGAATCCATATTAGAACCTCCCGAATTAAACTTCAGGGTGGGGTGAAGAGAGAAGAGGTAAGTTATATGTGTCATCCTCTCATCTCCAAGCTTTGAAAGCCATTTTCTGAGGATCTTGATTCCAGAAGGATTCGCCCAGAGATTGTCCAATGTTTCATCACTGCAACCAACCTTTCCTGTTTCTTAAGAACAAATCGGGAAGAACAAGATGGAATGAGTTTTTGGTTGAAGTTCATGCCCCTCTTCTCTGTGTCCTTTGTCTCACCAAACCTCACCTAAATTGGCATGTTGTAGAGCCTGTGACGCTTCAGCTCTGATACCAGTGAGCACATTGCCTTCACCAGATCAGAGGAATTGCAAAGCCATGCATTTAGTTGATAGTTTTTGATTAAAAAAATAAAAGATTAGCCATTTTTAATAATTATTGGTAAGATGCTTTGGTCTTGCTTTAAGAAAGGGAAAACCAAATTTTAGCAATAAAAATATTGAAAAGCTGGAAATACGAAATGAAGATAATGTTGACAAGGCAATATGCCATCTTCTTTAAAATGTCTCTGATAATATTTAAATACCATTTCTGTGTTAAAAACAATACACACTAAATTTTGGTTACCAAATTTTGCCTCAGTGTATTTGAATGCTTATAAGTAACCATGTAGCTAAATGTAACTATACATTGAATTTTATATCAAGTTACTTGGTCTATGCTTCTAGAAGTCGTGTTAAATGGAATCTTTAATCTTAACGGGGATCCAAACATTTTACTTAATATTCGATCCATGCACTGAGAAACATCACAAAACAAAAAGTCTCTATATTTAGATGCAATTTATGACTTCCCCATCCATAACAAACACGCCATCTGGAATTGACTATAAGTAAGATACTACTGGGCTGCCCTAGATAAATGCAATGATTTCTGATATGTTAGGACCATTTGGTTCTTCATTAATTTGGTGACTGTTTTGGGTTCTCTCTAATTGTGTGGTTATTATGAGTTGTTCATCTATTTATTCAACAAAATAATTGGGAGCCTATTATTATCTGGCAAAACAAACAAGAACAAAGTACAGTTCTCATTTTTTGAGTCACTGGGGGAAAAGCCTGAAAATCACTGGGGAGAAATCATAAACTCTTGCAGAAGGATGGAAGGCAACACTCAGGCTAGGTTTGCTTGAATGTAGGGTTCAGTTAGGAATTGAGAAATTCAGGTTAAGATCTAAGATGAAAAGAGGCTACTAAAATAAGAAGTGTAACATTGTGAGAGAATATTCTCTTCTGTCTTTTGCGGGGGGGATCATTAGAGGCAATAGCTGTAAGAATCTCAACAGAGTGAAGAAGAAAAGGAAATGATTCTCTAGAATAAACAAACAACAGATGTACTGAGAAAGAATCTTAGTGTTGATCAAGGTCATTGAGAAAAGTCAATAGATTTCATTTATCCAGTAATTTAACAGTTTGAGTGCCTATAATATGTAGAGAGCCATGCTAACCTTCATGAAACAAACCCAGTATCTGCCTCCCAGACTCTATAGTTCAGCAAAGGGAGCCAGAGTATATTTATAAACTGTGATAAGTCCTGTGATAGAAAGGGAAAATAAAGGAAACTAATATTTCTTCAGTATCTACCATAGGTGTTCAGATGCAATGGTGAATATAGCAGGCTGGCCCCCTGCCATTACAGCTGAGAAAGAGATACCAATCACATAAAGACATGAATACGCAAATGGGCAAAAGCCACAAAGAGAAAGTATGTTGTGTCCTACAAAAGTACCTAAGGGGTTACCTGACTGAAGCTGAGTACTTTGGGAAAACATTCCTGAATAAATGATTGACTGAGATGTAAAGGATCATCGATAGTTAACTAGCACAGAAAGATGAACCACAGGGGTGGAAGAAGCAGGTCCAAACCAAGAGAACACCTTTAGCAGTGAAGATAAGCTATAACCGTCTGATCTGACACCTGTCAGAGCCTGCCATCTCATCCAAAACTTTAAACCCAGAGTGTATGATCATTCTCCTCCACTGTGAAAAAAATGAGATACAGAAAGAGACTATAGAAAACAGTAATTTATCTGGGGAGAACCCATCTCTAACAGAATTCCACATGGCATTTTTGTTTCCCAGTCAAAACTATCAGAGTAAAGTATAAAGTATTTCATCAGGTAGGTATATCCAAAAGGGAGGTAGGACAGATTATGAAGTCTGGGAAGCTAAAATGGATGTGTGGGTTTGTGTACAGGCAGTACTGCACAAGCAAAAGTGTTAATGTGAGACCACTGAATCTTACAGTCTTGGCAAAAAAAAAATATCAAAAGGAAACGCATGAAGCCTGACACATGTTTGGAGACCAGGTGACCAAAAAGTAACGCAATTCTTATACTAAATAGCAAATGTAGAGGGCAGTGTGAGGCGATTCAAGTTAAGCAAAAACAACACAATGTTCAAATGAAGAGGCCAAGAGAGAATATAGCAGCAGCACTAGCAAAAGAAGCCGTGGTGGGTTGAGGGAGGGTTTTGCGATTTAGTGTAGCAAATCCTTACACTGTGGCAATCTGATGCTAAACAATTAGAGTTGAAATCTGAAAATCTCTGCAGACAATATAAAAACTTAAGCATTAGCCAAATTAGATTAGTGTATTTCATTTATTTGTAATATTGCTTGAGCTCCCACTGTGTTCTAGGTACTGTTCTAGACATTAGGGATACAGCAGTGAACAAAAAAAAAGTCCTTGCCCTCATCCTATTGGAGAAGATTGGTAAAAACAAATAAATCTTTAGTATGACAGATAAAATGATAAATGCTGTGGAGGGAAATGTGAGGTAAGGGAGTTAGAAAACACTGAGAGAGGGCAGTCAAGCATGCAATGTGGCATTTCAACAGAGACCCAAAATAAGAGAGATAGAGGGCAAGAGGATTTTTAGAGACATACCACACAGATGAGAAGAAATCCAGGACCCTAACCCCAGAGACTTCCTTTGGAGTCCACAAACTTCATGGATGGACAACAATAGAGAATAACCCTTATAATTCTGCAGTCTTGGTAGCACTTACTGAGTGGTAGGCACAGTTATTAGAGATTTGCAAAAACACACTTGAAATAACTCACTGAATCCTAACAACAACCTTGTAAGGTATATACTATTATCACTATACTATTTTATAGATGAGAAATGAAGGAAAAAAAGAACTGTGACAATTTGCTCAAAGTTCTACAGTTACCATGGGGCATTTCTGGGATTTGAACCCAACATTCTGGCTCTGTATTAGTCTTCACTACTTCACACATTATACCTCATCTGACCTCTTCCAAAACCACATTTTCTTCTGACTCTGGCTTTTCTACCTTCCTCTTTCAATTCTAAGGACCCTGATGATTATATTGGACCCATTTGGATAATCTAGAATAATTTTCCTATTTTAAAGACAGCTGATTAGCAACCTTAATTCTATCTGCAATCTTATTTCTAACATAACAACTTCACTAGTTCTGGGGTTTAGGACATCAGCATCTTTCTGGGGAGAAAGAGATTATTCTGCCTACCAGGGGCTCCAAGTCCACTCTCAACCACTAAGTGAGCCTGCCCTTATAAACATGACCATGACACAGCTGGTTTCCCACAGTCTCTGCATAGTCCAGGGCATTGCGACGATTGAAGCCAGACAAATTTGGGTTTCTGAAACATGTTTTTAGTCTAGTCATAAAGCCAATACATACTGAGTCAACATGTAGAAAGCCAGGGTGCTACTTATTCAATTGGTCTGGGATTTGAATCATACACAACTATATGAAACACAACTTCACATTGAAAAATATGTACATGTTTTTAATGTAAAAGAATCAAACTAGTATCCATCTGCTCACTTTTCACTTACTTTAGTCCTATTGAAAATGATTTAATTGTTTCCAGTAGTTTTTCTCAGTCCTTTTTGCTGCACTTATTCATTTTTACTTTTTTACATGAGAAGCTGCATATCTTATTCTGATCTGTGATCTGGTTCATACAAAAATTTAAAAGCAAAAACTGAGTCTTCATCTACCAAAATCATTTACATCCCCCAACTTAAATCCATTTAGCTTTTCTTAAATACTTCCTGTACTTGGTCTTATATGTGGCCTTTCCTCACTGTCCCCTTGTCCTGTCTCCAGCCCCGCAGGTGAATTCTGTTCTTCCTTCAAGGCCAGGTTCGTTTTCCTTTGTGCACCTACCAGCCCTTTTTTCTCTCTTTATGAAGTCATGTATTGAATCTTGTCATAATTTATTGTAACCTGTATCCATTTGTATGTATTCTCTATCAGATTTTATAGTAGCAGGAGTGAAACTTCCAATGATATTAATAGAAAGAGGGAAATCTAAAAAATGTTTTTGTTGAATCACTACTGTGATTTTTAAATTATCTAAATATATAAAAAATCTTTTTTTCTAATACCATGCTGATTTTCTGAAATAAAATACATAGATAAAAGAAATTTACCTGTGCAAGATTAAAAGTAATCTAATGCCTGAATTTTGGCATTTGTGAAATAAATATTTTTAAAATTATAATAAAGCACTGCTTTTTTGTTGTTGTTGTTGCCCATGTCAGTGCTTAGGCAGGTCTATACTAAATGACACAAAGTGGTCAGAGGGTCACGTGTATCTGCAGAATAATAACAATGGATTCATAACCACAAGCTGACCCATACTTTGTATATTATATTGTCTTAAACATTATCACTAGAGTTATTGTTATTTATGTTGTTCCCCACAATATGAAATACTCTTGGTAAATTCCCAAACAGAACAGTGCATAATTTCCCCTTGATTTATACAATAGTTATATTTCTACAAAATTCAGTTTAAATTGAAATTATTGAAAACAAAACCCTTGTGTTTATATATATAAAGTAAAGGGAGATTCTAGTCTCAAAAATTATGAGTTTTTCATCTGCAAGATTGATGATATAAATGTTTAAAAGTCATTAGGACACAACTATTTTTTGTATTGGATTCTCTCACACATTCTAGCACCCTGATATAAGGCCCCTGAATGCTAGCTGTACAAAGGGACAGAAAAAAACAAAAACTTACTTCAAAAAATTCCAATCCCACCTAACTCTCTGGAGTTCATATAATTTTTTAAGGACCCTATAGTAAGATTAATTTTATACTGGGAGAAGCATTCCACCATCAGTATCAGCATCCAGAAGGTACTGAAAATATTACTTAGCTATGGGAAAGTATTTGAAGACTGACCCCTTTCTATTCTCTATGAACTAATTATTTAGACAATGTTTAATGGACCATCAAAGTCTATTTTGAAAGGAAAAAAGAGTATTCCTATGAAAGGATGAAAAGACTGTGGTTAGCACCCCAACACAATTTCCCAAACTATTTTCCAGAAACAAAAAGGAAGAGGGGAGAAAGGTAGAATACTGCTATTGGGGAAGTATAAGGTGAATGGGGCTTGCTTTTGTTTGCTTGTTTGTTTAAATGAAGGCTCCAAGTTTACTCTGACTTGATATCCAAAAAGTCAAGCTTATATTATAAGACATTCGATCTGCCTCCTCCAGGCTGGCCACAGGAGCTAACTACTTTCCTTCAAAACCGCCATCCTCCTGATGATCGCATGACTGGGATGCCAGTCAGGCCAGGAGATTTTGCTCCGATCCTGTCTGGCTGCCCTTGAGTACAAAACCCCACAGTGTATCAGAATGGATGTCAACCTAAAAAGAGTTTCTGAACACCTAGAAACCCAATTCAAATGAGATGCAATTCCGTATCTGCTTTTGGGCTAAAAGTGCTAAAGTAAGTCCATTGAGAAGCGAGGTGTATTTACTAAATTCTATATTCATAAAGATTATAAACTCTTTTTTTTTGTAATCCCTCTTCTACCACAACCACCACAAAATCCTAACACACTCTGGCAAAAGTAAATTCTAAATACATTTTTATTTGATTATTTTTATCTCTTTTTTCACTACACTCTTTGCAAAAAAATAAAATGTTCTATAGAGTGCAGTTTTATAGTATTATCTCTTGAATATTCTGGGATTTTTCTAAATTTACACGGTTTATATCATTCAAGTTCATGTGCACGGAGTATGCAGAAAATAACTGGTCAAACCAACTAATGATCTGTGTGCATGTGCAGGCATCACATTTTGAGCACAAAATTGGTATCTTAATAAATCCTAGTTAAGCTGGATTTAAATTCATTACAATCACCACATTCATGGTCCTGGTTTTTTTTCCCCAAGATTTTGCATAATTAGAATTATTGATGTTTTGTCCCTAAGTACCTTGTACACCATTATGTAGATTATAGAATTTGGCAAATATTCCTGAGTAAATGAATAACTGAATAAAGTGACTACAAATTTTTAGGCAAAAGATTTTGCAAAAGATCCAAAATGATCTGCATTTAGCTCCTGCCTAGTCAACTCTAAAATAATGACTTTGATTTTAAACATTATTGAAATTTCAGAATCTAATGCCATTGGATGTTCAATTTGAAATTGGAGGTTGTTTTCCTTTCTTCCACCAACTTGTGTTTGCAGCTAAATCGAGAAGAACAACAAATGCACAACTACCTTTGAATCTTTTGAGTATGGTCTCCTTTGCATGAACTATGTAAGTAAATCAACACAACTGATGGCCTAGGTCAAGAAAGAACACACAGTTACCAGCTTGAACTGTTTAGCAAATCTGGGCATCTGCCGCATGTGTGCCATCCCAGTGTGGGTAACATCTGCAGCTCCAGGGTTGCCGAAGTGCTGTCTAATGGAAAACATAGACACACACCCCCCACTGGTTCAAAAAGTAAACAACTATGAAACAGTGAGCTCTTGATAGACCACAAGTATATTTAAGAAGAAAAATAGCATCTCTCCATGTGATTACTTTAGCCAGCTGTGTGAATTTCCCTTGAGCTGAACCAGGCTTTTTGCAGTGCCAATTCTTCATTAGAATTCTGAATAAGCACCTTTTGGAGCCAAGAACATGGGATGGTGCGGGAGGAAGAATCTAAATACCTGGGTGCTTTTGGCAAGCAAACCAACTGGACAAAATTACACTCTAAATTTTGCTTGGTGAAAAGATCATAGCATAAATGTTGGGAATAAATGTCTAACTGATTTGTTTGCCCTTCTCGCTTGAATAAAAGAGCAGTAAATCAGTAATCAGACAATGTTTTTATATCCACAGAAATGTAAAACAAATTACTCACTATATTATAGCAAAACAGGACCTAAAATATCTTCACCCCCCCTTCTGCTGTTTTTTAAATAGTTAACAAATATTTATTACTCCCTCGTCTGTGCTAGGAGGTGTTATGTTTACTTAGTAATGTCTCTCAAAAACTGTCACCATTCTTAAGGAATTTATGTTCTAATAGTAAACTCAAAAACAAATAAAAATTATATCTGTGTAGGGAGAGAGAGAGCTTAAAATACATAAGAATGTAATATAACAGGCTACTATAATAAAGAGTGATGAGGATAGGAAATTTGAAAGTAAGTGCTTCTTTCACTGGGGCAGTCACAGAACATCTCTCTGATGTAACACCTGAGTTCATATGTAGCAATTCATTAATGAAACATGCACTATGGGATAGGAAATTTTCCAGCAGTTTGTTAATGTCTGTGAACAAGGATTGCCATCATCACCACCTCTAATAATGTTGGAGGAAACAATTGAGAACCAAAAAATAATAAGTAAATACAGCAAATAAGTGATATGATAGAATGTGATATATGCTAAACTGATGCATATAAAAGCTGGTGGAAAAGTTGTCATCTGAATAGGGTGTCAGAGAGGCTTATTGAGACAATATTTGATCAAATACTTGAAAGAAGTAAGACATCTGCCATGGGGTACTGGAGTAAGCATTCCAACCTGAGGAAATATCTGCTGCAAAATTTAGAGTGTGGCTTCTTAGGGATTTTCTGAAATAGCAGGGAAGCCAGTATAACCAGAGTAAAGTTTAAGAGGGAACACAGTACATGATTTCTGAGGTCTTTGAATTTAGTTCTGAATAATGAGGCTGTGATGATGGGTCAAATTAGTTTTGCCCTACAATTCAGTGCTCCTATATTTGGCAGGAAAGAAGCTTTGAGATCAGGAGGTGTACCGGCTCAGAATGAAACTTTCCTTCTCTCCATTGAACTCTAAAAATCTTTCACCATGACTTCTGGGCAAGATGGAGGTGTAGGTAGATATACTTCACCTCCTCAAACAACCAAAAGAAGGACAACAACAAATTTGAAAACAAAAAATTACCAGAACTGACAGGAAGTCAAACTGTATGAAAGTGTGACAATCAAGGAGTTAAGGAAAAAGCATTCATCCAAACCACCAGGAGGGGCGGATACAGGTGTCCAGTGTGGAGAGGATGTGTGGCAAGGTGGTGGTTGGAAGACTGGGAGAGCAAGGTGGTGGCTGGCAGACAGGGCTCCACATTTGTGTGCAGATAAACCGGGAGGAACAACTGGGGAGTGAGGGAGACCACACAACCCAAGGTTCCAGTGCAGGGAAATGCAGCATCAAAACCTCTGGCTGTAAAAACCTATGGGGCTGTGGCAGTGGGGGAAACTCCCAGCCTCATAGGAGAGTTTGTTGGAGAGACCCACAGGGTTCTACAATGTACACAAACCCACCCATCTGGGAATCAGCACTAGAAGAGCCCAATTTGCTTGCAGGTAGCATAGGAAGTGCCTGAAAGCTGGCCAAGAGATGAGTAAGCAGCACTGTTCCCTGTTGGACCCCTCCCCCAAGTATGGCACCACAATGCAGTGACATGGGTTGCCCCACCCTGGTGGACACCTAAGACTTCACCCTTTACTATGTAAAGGGTATGCTGAGACAAAAAAAAATATGGCCCAAATAAAAGAACAGATCAAAGCTCCAGAAAAAAATACAACTAAGTGACAAAGAAATAGCCAATCTATCAGATGCAGAGTTCAAAACACTGGTAATCAGGATGCTCACAGAAATGGTGACAAAATAGAGGAAAAAGTGAAGTCTATGAAAAATGAAATAAAGAAAAATATACAGGGAACTAACAGGGAAGGGAAGAAAACTGGGATTCAAATCAACAATTTGGAGCAGAAGGAAGAAATAAACAATGAATCAGAATTGAATGAAGAAACAAGAATTCAATAAAATGAGGAGAGGCTTAGGAACCTGAAGGACAACTTTAAACATTCCAATACCAGAATCATAGGGGTGCCAGAAGGAGAAAAAGAAGACCAAGAAATTGAGAACTTATTTGAAAACATAATGAAAGAGTACTTCCCCAATATGGCAAAGGAAATAGACTTCCAGGAAATCCAGGAAGCTTAGAGAGTCCCAAAGAAATTGGGCCCAAAGAGGAACACACAAAGATACTTCATAATTATATTACCCAAAATTAAAGACAAGGAGAGAATCCTAAAAGCAGCAAAAGGAGACACTTACCTACAAAGGAGTTCCCACAAGACTATCAGCTGATTTCTCAAAATAAACCTTGCAGGCAAGAAGGGGCTGGAAAGAAGTATTCGAGGTCATGAAAGGCAAGGGCCTACATCCAAGATGACTCTACCCAGCAAAGCTTTCATTTAGAATGGAAGGGCAGATAAAGTGCTCCCAGATAAAGTCAAGTTAAAGGAGTTCATCATCACCAAGCACTTACTATATGAAATGATAAAGGGACTTATCTAAGATAAAGATGGAGATCAAAAATACGATCAGTAAAATGACAACAAACACAAGTATCAACAACTGAACCTAAAAACAAAAACAAAAACAAACTAAGCAAACAACTAGAACAAGAACAGTATCACAAAAGTAGAAATCACAGGGAGGGTTATCAGCATGGAGTGGGAGGAAGGAGAAGCAGGGGAAGGCACAGGGAATAAGAAGCATAAATGGTAGGTACAAAGAAGACAGCGGGAGGTTAAGAGTAGTGTAGGAAATGTAGAAGCCAAAGAACTTACGTGTAACAACCCATGGACATGAACTAAATGGGGGAATACTGCTGGGAAGAGGATTCAGGGCAGAGGAGAAGAAAGGGGAGAAAAATAATGGGACAACTGTAATAGCATAATCAATAAAACATATTTAAAAATAAATAAAAATAAAAATCTTTCACCCCAAACCCAGTCCACATTCCTCCCAACACACCCTATGCTTATATACACTCTCATCAGAGAAATCTATTGGCCAGAATCAGTAGTTCACCATCCTGGCTAAGACTCAGTCACTAGTGGAGTTTCTTAACTAATCTCATGGCAGAGGCCCACTTAGGTGACCCAGAATAGATCTCAGCTGTGGGCCCAGGCCTTTTGTTGTGGTTGTTAAATCTTCCCAAGGTGAGTTTGATAGGCAGTCAGGATATAATGTCCACTGTTCTAAATCCTAGCTATCTGGAGTGTGATCTGCGAGCATTATCTGGGAGGTTGTTTGAAATGCAGACACTCTGAACTCATCAGAAAAGTATAGAATCAGAATCTGTATTTTAACAAACTCATCAGGTGACTTGTATGCACATTCAAGTTTGAGATTCACTACTCTAGATCACTGCCTCGACTCTCAATTCTTTTACATTTAGTCTGGTAGATACACCCCAGTACTTCAAGCCTGTTTCTTAGCTGGAAGTAAATGTAGACCACCAGAATAAAAGAACTTCTCCAACAGAAACTCTTCATGGGACTTCTTGTATAAATCTGTTCTGATTTCTGATTTCTCATAGTATTTTTGTAACCTGGAAACAATTTGTAAAATAGTGTATAGTGGCCAGAAATCCATCATGCTAATTCTATGTAATTTGATACCATAATAATATCATTATTTTTTAAGACATTGGTGAGACATTTTAAAAATATTTCTCTGAAACATTCTTGAAATTGAAAATTTCTCTTATCCTAGTTTGAAATATGAGCAGGAACTTCTGCATGTATGAAACTTGAATATGATCAATTCATACAGAAAAAAATTTAGGAAGTATATCTCTCAGGGTCTGGCAATCAATGTAACTTTTTTTTTCATTTTGTTCTTTTTCCCTGTTTCCAATGAGTAGACACAGCATTATACTTATGGGCTCTGAATTTCTTTTTATATATATTTTTAAAAATAAATAATAACCTATAATCAAATAAAATATTTTAATTTAAAAACTGAAAGTACTTATGGCATTTTCAGAATATATATAGGATATATGTGTAAATATATTGAATATTTAAAATATATATGAATATATGTGAATATTTATAACATGTATGAATATATGTGAATGCATATAATTACTCCCACATAATTTTCACAGCTCTCAGAGTACTAACTCACAAACCCCTACCAGGGCCATCCAGCCCACAGCCCATGAGCCGCATTCCGCTCAGGATGGCTATGAATGCAGCCCAACACAAAATCATAAATTTACTTAAAACATTATGAGGTGGGTTTTTTTTGTTGTTTTCATTAATATCAGTGTATTTAAAGTGTGGCCCAAAACAATGCTTCTTCTTCCAGAGACACCAAAAGTTTGGAAATCACTGTGCCTAAACCATCACTGAGGGGCAAAAATAAATATATCAGAGAATATTTTTCTCTTTAGGTTTATGGCAAAGACGACTTAATTCTAACTCAAACATCACATCTGAAAGTGGATATGTTGCAGAAATAGCAATTTGCAGTACTGGCTGTGGTTGATGATGAACTGAAGCCATTCCCAATGACTCACATCTTTCTCTGCACTGGCAGATGGTTGAAAAACCAGTCAGTCTATTTCATATCTAACTTTGAAGCTAAAGGCGTTTCTCCACCAAAAGACCATGTGCCATGAGAGAAATTTCATTTGAAAAGAACAAGGCTGATTTGTTTAAAGATATTTAAGTTCAATTCTGTATAGTACAATGAAGACTATGACTTGCTACTAAGAGTCGCCTTTAATAATGAAAGAACAATAAGTGAGCCACAAATTGACAAAAACAAATAATTTGTTCAGGAGAGCAAAGTAATCAAAGTACTTGACAAAGAATATCAAAACACTGTCATAGATATTAAAACTGACCTGTACCTTTGCAACTCAAATTTGACTTAAACTTTATCAGATAAAATTTACTGCATGTAAAAAGTGTTATTCAAAAACAATTCATTTGTCTACATTTTTAGAGAGTTTTTATGTCCAAGATTTTATTTCAGCCCCACTATAATTTTGTTAATTCTGAATGACAAAACTTTATGATTGTCTCTCAGAAAACACATACTCTAGTCATTTATTAACCCATCATTCATCTCTATGTACATCCTTTTGAAATAACTCTTTTCTCTAGCCTCTTCCACATTAAAAAACATCAGTAGTATAAGAAGCATAGAAGGATAAAGAGAATGTGTAATGTTTGGAATTTTATTCATTGGTTTACATAGAATTCAGAAGAAAATTTGTACAACTACAGAAAATTTTCATTATAGCTAAATTCAATTGCCCTTACTTTAACTAAAACCATCAGAAAGTCTAATAGACAATCATAACAGCAGAAATGGAAATAAAATGAACAGTTTTCAATATGGTATTAAATGGTTTAATTCAGGCCAAAAAAATCTTTTAGTGAATTATCTTGGTAAAAGAAAAATATGAGTTGTATCTGTTTTCTTGAGTTGCATGAAAATTGGGGGAAATTGGAGAGATAAGAAACTAATTAATGGTGACTTATTGGTCACAATTCTAAACAATGTTATGAAATGTTTCTTCAAAATGTAGTCATTGAAAAACCAGAAATACCCAAATTTGGGACACTTTCAAGGAGGTTAAAATATTTCAAAAACTATTTTTATAGAAAAACAACCTCTTATTGACACCAGATCTTCTTGTCCTATTTCAGTAGTGCCCACACTTGGCCACACAAGCTACTCATGTTATTTAATAAAGCAGAATTCAAAATGCCAGAAGTGGAAAAATTTTGAAAGACATCAACGGACTTGAATGAGGCTAGTTCTATGCCAAAAATACAGGATCATGCTAAAGAGACAATAAACAAATAAAAAAAGGTAATATGGAACAATTTCCTAAATATCCACTGATATTATATTTAAGTGCTGGTACTTTTTGAAGATTTAGATAAATTTCACTTTAAAAAATAAACTATTGCCCTGGCTGGCGTAGCTCAGTGGATTGAGCGCGGGCTGGGAACCAAAGTGTCCCAGGTTCGATTCCCAGCCAGGGTACATTCTTGGGTTGCAGGCCATAACCCCCAGCAACCACACATTGGTGTTTCTCTCTCTCTCTCTCCCTCTCTCCCTCTCTCCCTCTCTCTCTCTCTCTCTCTCCCTCCCTCTCTCTCCCCTCCCTCCCTTCCCTCTCTAAAAATAAATAAATAAAATCTTTAAAAAAATAAAAAAATAAACTATTAAATCTAACTTGCTTAAGCTATTTATTATCTCAGAGATCAACCATATTGACCACTAAGTGCAGCTGGGCATTCATGCCAGTGTCCTGTGGTAAACCAAATGATTTCAGGCAAGAAGAAAACCACAAGTAAATATATCTGCAATTATTATTTTCCACACTCCATTATGTCATGTTTATTCTTCCTGGTCTTTCTTATTGATTATTCAATCTGTGATTATTTCAGGATTCTGCTTGGGAAACAACAACAAAAATTGGTGTAGAGATTTTAGGGCTGTTTAGAAAAAGCTTATAAAAATTATTCTTTCAGATTATTTTCTGGTTGCTGGGATTATGAATGATTTTATTTATACAATTTCTCAGTATTTCCCTAATTTTTACAATGTATATGAATTACTGTCATAACTAGAAAAAATTCAAAATTAATCCAAATGGGAATTTTGAGTGGTATGAACATTGTTATAATGATCAAGGATATTAATATCAGTAGATTTACTCAGGTGGCAAGATAATTTATCGAGTTGATGACTTGTGTACTTTCACTTCTGTTAATTCCCTTTTATCCAGTCATGATTCTGGGTTCCTCTGCCTCAGGAGCAGCCAGCTTTCCTACTTTTGTCTCCAGCAGAAATTTTAGTTCATTGAGTATAAAGACTGAGAGTTTGAGAAAAAATGGAAGGAAGGAAAATGTCTGCGCAGGGTGAGAGAATAAGCCAAAGGCAGTGCGGCAGATCTAAGGAAGCAAGATTCTTAAGACCCAGATGTTTCACAGAATGCTGCAGCTAAGAACATTCAGTAAAGTAAAATCATTTGTGCATCTGTGTTAGTGGAACATAATATATATATACACACCCTACATTATTTTCTCTTCTGAATTATGAGTTAAAGTTTAGAGCATATGTTTATAGTCTGTGGAAGAATACTTCATACAGTAAATGGTATAGATTTTTGCATTAAGATCCTCAAAAATATTACTTAAAAATAATGCTGGTTGCTGGGTCCATCTAATACTTAGTAAATTACCATTTCTTAGACCCAGAAAACTATCATTTAAATAGCATCTAAAGTAATTTTAATCAGAGTAAAGTCTGAAAACTATTGTTATAAATGCATAAATTAATATTTATTAAAGACTTCTCATCTCATCACACATCTAGTTTTAATACTAGGGGCAAATCTTTCATATATTACTCAATCTAAAAGGATGTCTTCTCTGATCCACAATAAGATGGGAAATAAAGCTAATTCAGTGAGTATGCACATAACGGAGAGACCACCCTCTCTCTTCTCATTCTTGACCCGTTGGGGAATGGACTGCTATGAGCACAAGAATAATAAACCCATATGTTACCCCCTTGCCTTACATTCATTTGCTTCAGTATAGTCTAAGGAAAGTAAATGTGATATTTTGTCTTCCAAAAGTGCTTTTTGTAGAAGAAGTTACTCCCAAAGGACAGGTGCTTGAGAAATTCACAGCAATTAGTGCTATTTTTTATTGACCCATAACCCTCTGAGTATGGTTTTGGACTTGGGGAGAAGAGCAGAGATGTGAGTGAGAACACTTTGGTATCTACATGATAAGCAAAGTATCCTATAGATATTACACACATTTAATATGAATCTGGACCATAATGATCCAAAATTGTCATTTTTTCAGGTGTGGGTATATGTCCACGTAAACATTTTGCATAAATTATGCACCATCAATAAGACACCACCAATGTAGCCTAGTAGAGAGGCCCCAGAAGGTGCTGAAAATTTGGAGGATGAAAATCTGACCCAGACCTGTGAGCTGCCCCTAAATTCCACATCTCATTTATAGCAGTCTCATGCTCTCCTTTTGCACAAGTTGTTTTAACCAGAGAAACTTAGACCTATGATATTTACTCTGGTACTTGTATTGAATCCCTCAGATTGTACCAATGGAGAGGAAGAACAGATTTGCAAATGAGACTAGAGTCTCACATTGTGAGTGGAGTTTTCTAAGTAGGGAGGATAGTACTGTGTTAGCATAAGTGGAAGAGTCTCTCAGGAGATAGAGAAAAAGGCTTTGACATAGGGAAGCATGACTCGGGTCTGGGATCTGTTCATGGGGGAATGGGTTCCTCTGAAAATGTCTTGGTTAATTAATTTACAATAGCATGAATGTTTTCTTACAGTCATCATAACAAGAAAGACATGTATTTTCCTATTATCACAGAGTATAGATGCTATTAGTAACTTTTAATTGCTGACAATTGACCTTGGTATCTGGTGTGAACTTTCACAAAAGATGCTAAATTAACCATAATTGAAGCAACACGTGTTGATTCCTTGCTATTTTAATTTTGTTCAAAGAGGAGCCACCTGTTGACTGACCCCTGTCACAAATGAGGTGATCAAGTTATGATTGCCTTTTTTCACGACCCATTGTTTCGGCCCAACAAAAAATAATAAAAGTGGCAAAAATCCCTCTGTACCTTGCAACCAACAGCCACCTTACAGTAAGCTGAACCCACTATGGAAGCCCAGACCTGCTCATTGCTTTAGAAAAGAAAGAAGAAGAGAAGGAGTCATTTTAATTTGGACAAAGGGCTAAAACATGTCAGGATAAAACCTGAATGTGTTTAATATGTTTGGGTATAAATAATAAAGAGACATAGTACATCAGTCTCTGCCTCCAAGTAAACTTTGTTTATTTTGGGAGAACCAAATTAGTTACCTGATGTCTGAGATTTTCTTTAAAATACTCCAGCAGGGTCAGGGTGGGGGGAAGGTAGTTTTGGAGTAGATTTTAAAAGATAAGCCAATCCCTTAAAATTATTCAAGTGAGTGAACAGAATAGATGAGGGTTTGCTGTATCACTGTCTCTCCCTTTATAGGTTTGAAAGTTATGTAATAAAAAATCAATGTGTTCTATCCCAGAAAATGTTGCCAGGTCTGCTTTTAGCCAGCTCAAACAATGATCCTCTAAAGGTTATTTTCTTTCCACATTGAACTATAGAAGAAGCCATATTTAGTGTGCAAGTTCAATAATTTTTTTCCTATGCTTAAATTTCCTAGTGACCACTATTTCTCAGTAAACACATAGCCTTCAATCAGGAATAGCAAGATACAGAACAGTAAAGTTTGATCTTTTGTGTGTGTACATTTCTGTTGAAAACATTATAACATCATCCTGAATGGGCAATGATCCTGAAACTTTAGACCATAATAAGCTGATTTTGCAGTTGAGTGCCAGTCCGTTTTAGAAGAGGGAGACTTGGGAAAAAACACTAAGGCGATTTGCTTTCAATTAATCTAGTTAGCTGAAGATAAAACTGCTTTTGTTCCCAAATGTAGCAGAGGAGAATGATCTTTAAGGAGCATCTGTGGTGTGTCTGCATGTGTCTATGTTGAATAGAAAGTTACTGTCTTTTCTAGGAAAGGACTGATTTGTATTCTGACAGTATATTATTTCTCCATTTGTATTCAAATCTCTTTTCTCAGATAAATATGGTTTGATTGTACTGTGCCAGGTCACTAGAATAGCGAATTCATTGAGACAGAAAGGAGAAGAGGTTACCAGGGGGTGGAGAGAGAAGAGAATGGGAGTTACTATTTACTATGTACAGAGTTTTTTGGGGAGATGATGAAAAAGTTCTCAAAATGGATAGTCTTGAGGGTCGCACAACATTGTGAATGTACCTAATGCAAATAAATTGTACATTTAAAATGCTAAAATGGTGAATTTTTAAATCATTAGAATATTAAATTAAAAAAATAAATTGCTGTATTACAATGGAAAAATGTCTTTTCTTTATGAAGTGATGGTACTAGCATCTGGTTGCATGACAAAATAATTTTAATGTTTATTTTATACTGTTTTTCATAATAGTTTTAGAATTCTTCTCCAAAAATAATAAAATCTAAGGATCATTATTTTTTTAAAGATTTTATTTATTTATTTTTAGAGAGGGAAGGGAGAGAGAAAGAGAAAGAGAAACATCAATGTGCAGGTGCTAGGGGCCATGGCCTGCAACCTAGGCATGTGCCCTGACTGGAAATCAAACCTGTGATGCCTGTCCTGGTTCACAGCCCGCACTCAATCCACTGAGTTACCCCAGCCAGAGCAGGATCATCAATTTTTAAAAATATTCATCTTATCTACTTCCATCTCTTTATCTCATTTCTCTAATCATCTGCTTTTCTAATTATTTTTACTTCTGTAATTATTTTCTACTCTGTTCCATTAAGCTTAATTATATTGAGCAATTTATTCTACTATATATATTTTTCTTATTCTTTTTAATCACTATGGATAGCAGCCCCCATGTAAGAGTCCTGGGGGCACACAATAAACTTGTGTGACACACAAATGTATAATATGTAGAAGTCATAACTTTATCTTTCATTTTATAATAACAAAGAAGGATGGAGTAAAGTAAAGACACATATTTTTAACAATGTATGGCCAGCATTTTTCCAGAGATATGTTTAATGATAGTGAGTATGTCTATGAAAACAGAAACCACACTAGTTATTTTAATCATGAGAATTTAATGGAGAGAATCAGTTAAAGAGATATTGGGCTCAAAAGAATTTTTTAATAGACATCACAACAATAGTAAAGGGAGGAAGCAGCTACCAGCAGCTATTGTTAAGTTAGGGAAAGCAGAAGTGGTTGAGAAACTCAGAACCTAGAGGCTTGAAGAGGGATTTCTGCAGAGCTCCTAGTCCTCATAGAAAGAAGGGGCTCAGCAGAGCAAAAACCTAGGACTCGGAATAGAGGATGCTGCCTGGCTGATGCTGCTACCTCAGCAGCTCAGAGCTTTGCCAAGATGAGCCCAGACCTCTAAAAAGAAACTTTTATTCAGCTAAAACTAGTTTCTTTAAGGGAAAATGTGTTTTTAAAAGGCTGGAAGCACAAACTAAGTGCAGTTTCCAGAGTGAGGAGCTGTTGCTGGGGCAGGACTATCGGGAGCAACACTGGCATCACAGAGTGAAGATCAATTGCCAGCAGGCAAATCTCCTCTGCTGTTCACCATCTGTATGCAGTCTTATCAGAGTGTATGTTAAAATCCCATATAATGGCAATAACAGCTTCATGCTTTCACCTAAAAGTGTTCAATGATCTTATTTACACACAGAGATGTTCTCACCCACTCTCTTTAAAGAGCAACACAAAATCTAATTGGTCAGAGAATCCATCACAGGATATTGTTAATAACTCCCCATATTCAGTCCTGGTCCCACCTAAATATTCTGTAATCTAAAGACTAACTTATAAAGTTAACTATACATTACAATTCTTAATAATATAATAAAGATGAGACAGGAATGAGAGACAAAGTAGTCCATGCACACACAGTGCTGGGGTAAACACACATAGCATCTATGGGACTTGTAATTAGTCATGAAGCCACTCTTGATACAGGCTCTTCTGTATCAATTTGCTGATTTCTGTAGTGTAAATACTTCCAAAGACTGATTTCAAGCTTCCAAGGTGATGTCACTGAAGGCCAAGTTGAGAAATAACTCACATAATCAGTGCATGGGAGACCATATGGGTCTGCTCCGGTGAACCATGGCTGTTAAGAGTATCAGATGTTAAAACAGCATCTGCCATTTTGCAGATGCTCCGTGTCCACTAAGCAAGAGGCAAAGATGATGTTCTATTGGCCAAGGTGATAGATTATAATTAACAAGGTAAATTGTGATTGTTACTATACAGTTTGGGGAGAACTATCTGGAACCTCTGGGAGTCTCTAGGGTCTCCTCTTATGATTTCCATGAAGTAATTGAAAATTAGAGCAAAGCAAATATATGAACAAGTAAACACGTAGGTGAACAAACAGACAAATAAGACCAGTTGGCTCATGATTCAGACCCTTCAGGAATCAACATTTAAATCTCTACACACTGGTGAAGATTTCCCTGGTCAATCTATTTTTCCATGTCCCTTGCAATGGTTTGGGAAGCCTCTAGTTATCCATTTAAATGTTCTTCTGGTATCGGATTAATCTAGAATGAATGACCATTCTATATCATACTTTTTTTCATCACAAATGACATTGTAGAGATAGATGAAGCAGAAAGAAGCAAAAAAAGGGAAAAAAGTTAATATTTATTAATTAATCTTTGAAATTGATGCAAAGTTTCCTAGTTCCCAGGGATCCTTGGAGAAGGATGAAAGGAACATTTGTCAGAAAGAACTGAAATATAGTATTGTTTTAAGAGTCTATTAGTCATTTCTAAAATTACTTTTAATGCTATAATATTGTAATTCCATGCACCGTTAGGTAGTAACTAAGGAGTGGGCGTTCTGAGCCATTATGAAATTGCTATTAAATTATCTAAAATGTGATAGAAGAATAGCTGTAATCACATCAATAGCTTACATTAGCACTTTAAAATTCTTCAAGGTATAATTTCCTCATAAAACATTCACTAGAGAAGCATTATTGTATAAATATGTCCACTCTTCTAATTATTTCCAAATGATATAAAAATTATCAATCAACATATATTCAATATACATGGACTATTTTATATATGCAAGTCCCTATGCTGTGTATGCACTTTGAGACATACAAAAGAGAATAATTTATACACTCCCTTATTTTAGAGAACTTTAGAGCCATCCTTAACTCTTCCATTTAATCAATCCATCAGCCTGTAGCTGTAAGTTCTAACTTCAAAATATATCTCAAATTTATCTACTCCTTCTCGCCTGCATTGCAGTCACACTGCCTAAGCAATGACCATCTCCCACAGAACACCCCTCACTCCTACTCTGTAGTTCCTCCTCCTCCTCCTCCTCACACCAATCCAGTTTATATTTGACACACATGGTATGGTTTTAAAACATAAATGAGAACATATTAATTACCTGCTATAAAACTTTCAGGGCTTCTACTTTCTTTTATGATAGAACCCAATGCCTTTGGCGAGCAAAGCTCTTCTAGACAGGGCTCCTGCCTGCTTCTGAAGCCTTGGCCGGTACACACCACACCCCTTCCCTCGCTACGCTCAGCTGTCCTGTCCTTCCGTCTCTACCTCCCTTCTCGGCTTAGCACCATGGCATTTGCTGTTCTCTCCCCTGAGTAAACCCCTCCCGCTTGCTTTTATAAAATCTCTATATTTTGAAATAATTTCTAGTTTACATAAAAGCTGCCAGATAATATTAGGGTCTCCCATATACCCTTTGTCCAGATTAAAACAGGTGCTTTTGTAAGCACAGAAGAAAGATCATCACAATCAGGAAATTACTATTAACCAAATTTTCATTAAAGATTACCACTTAACCCACAAAATCAATTGATTGTTATAATAATATACTGTAAAGAACTAAGGTTCAATTCAGAATTTTATGATGCACTTAATTAACATGTCTCATTGGCCCTTTTTAAGCTGGAAGAGTTCCTGAGGCTCTCCTTGTAGTTCATGTCTTTGACAGGTTTAAAGACTACAGGACAGTTACCAGTTTCCTCATTACACTGTATTAGAAAGTACACCATGGCTGGCTGTCATTTCACTGGTGATGTTAATCTTTATCATTTGGTTAAGGCAGTGCATTGCTAAATTAATGTATGTATGGATAATAATTTTAAAGTTTTTGATGGGATATACTTTGGTAATCTTTAAATATTCTTTTCTGCATTAATGTTTCATCCATTTATGATGCTTGCATAAATTATCAGTATGAAAGCACCAAATACTGATTTTCCACTTCAGCATTCCTTTTACATATGTTAGTCATTATTCTCCTTAAAGTAGAAGTTGTTGTCTCTTCAGTTTAATGTATAATTTTTAATTTATTTTTGTATATACAGATTTTGAATCCCTGTTTTATTCAAACTGTTAACAGTTGTTACTATCATTATATATTTGATGAAATTCTCCCATATTTGGTCAGTGGAAGCCTCTTCAAAGTTGTTGCTGTATCCTTTTGACATGTCTCCATCATTCTTTGAGCATTTCCTTATTCCCAGCCTAGGGAATTGGCCCAGTATCATCTTGTATTTTTCTTGCCTAAGCCCTGGAGACAGCCACATCTTCAAGAAGCCCTGGTCATTTTAGTTGGTTCATTTTAGTGGAGAACAGTATTTGGAAACCAAGCTCGCAGTGCCAGTTGTGCTAAATGGTACATCAATCATGACTCACTGGCTGGTCAGTGGAGAGAGTTGGAAAATACATATGTGCATGCATATGTAGACACACATGCATTTATATCTATTTCTACACCTATTTATCTACAATTTATTTTAAAACTCAATTTGACTCTGCTAACTCTAATTCCAGTCTCCCCACTCTGTTTGTAACTCCATTTGTTAACAGTGAGAAACGAGTCTCTCATTATTCTCAATTTATTTGCTTATTTTCTCTGTGCCCCCTAAATTATATGTGTCAATATTCCAGCAGTCTTGGAAAAAGCTCACTACCTACAAAGAGGAAAAAGAGAGGAAAAGCTAGAGAAAAGGAGGACACCTCACCATATCTTTTAACTACTTCCATTTCATTCTTGGGTCCTAGCTCAAATGTTTTAAATCTTTTAAAATGGAGCCTTTTTATAGAGACACATGGGTCACTATGTGTGTGACACACAGGTCAGAAGTGAAAATATAAGGTTGGTGACCTAGTTTAAAAACCTGTGTGTCAAATTTTAACTTTTTATTTAATCAAACTGGTTAAGATCTCAGGTTCCTGGAGAACTGATTCTGCCACTTCCTAGCTTGTGAACTAGGTCCACAGATTTTAATCATCAAGCATAAAAAGGGCCTTATTAACAGTGAAAGAGCCAACTCATATGGATGTTGTGAAAAATACATGAGATCAAAAATGTAAAGTTCTTGCTGTGAACTTTACTTTGCATATGGTAAGCACTTGGTTAAAAATGTTGTTACTGAAATATATTTTGGGTAGTATTATTGATATGAAGTTAAATGTTATATTAATACCAGCATTTATATTTCTCAGATGTAAGTCCTTCCACAATTTATGTATCTCCCAAATCAGGATCATATATTGTAAAAATATTATTAAGCTATATGAAAATTTTTCTTAAGAAATATTATGAATTTATATCAATGAAAAATATTGAATACTTGTGATCATATTATACAAAATAGAGTAAATATATTTATTTTGCTAGATTATCTATTACAAAGAGGTACTATTTATCTTCAAAGATGATTCATGGAATTCTAAACATACTAACACACAATAAATATCTATACAATGATGGAAAAATTGGCTAATATATTTTAACTACTCATATTTTAACAAAAGTGTTTTCAAAATATTTTGCTAATGCCAAGAATTTTAACTAGAATAATAATACAATATGTTAACTTTTATATTTGCTTTCATTTAGGAAAACAAAATTTGAAATTATTGTTTGTATTTTGTTTTTAAGAATCAATTATGTTGTTTTTTAAAATATTTTATACAGGTTTTATTTCTACACAGAAATATTTTTTAAGTTACATTATAATAAAAGTGTAAAAAATAAAGTTTTAAGCTATAAAAACAAATTTTTACATAAATATACAACATCCAAAGCAACTATTATTGTCGCTTTACTTGGTCTTCATGTAAATGAAAAAAACTTGAAAAGCTTTTATTGATATCAAAATGTGCTACTGCCCTCTTATGGAAGGTACTTGAATGACAGTGGTTTTTACAGATCTCTTGGAATTTTAAATATTCATTAAATTGTATTTTGTCCACTATTGGTTTTACTTTTTGTTAATTAACTTCCTTAATACAAGATAAAATTTAAGAATTTTTTATTTGTATAATTTTTTTTTCTCCTTAAGTTAACCAACATAGTATTTCTACAAGTTTATTTCTCACAGTGTTCTTTCAACTTGAATCAGAATTAGAGTAATATATATAATGGAAAACTGATATAACAGTCAAGCATTTAATGTTTATGCTTGGGAAAAATATTAATTTTAATGTTTAAGCCATGGATGGTTACCATGCTGGCTAATACACACAAAAAAGCTGAATAAAATAAGAAAATGTGGAACCAATAGTTAGCACTATATAATATATACTATTTGATATACACTGTTCTAGGAACAAAGCATTCTGCATATATTTAACCCCATGTACTCTCACATCAACCATATAAAGTACATATCGTTATCATCCCTGATATGGACGTAAGGAAAAGAAGGCATGGAGAGGCATACAAATTACTCACTGTCACTTGGATACTATGTTGCACAGCTGGTTTGAACCCAGGTTACCTGGTTCCCTGTTTCTCAGTCCAAAGGGCTACTGGTGCTCTTTGTTTAAGATAATTTATAATAGCATCTGTTATATCAATCCATGATTCCTTAAAGGAACCCAAATATTGTCAGCTCACCTCTTGTTAGACCATTTTAACGAGTTTTAACAAATTGGATTGGTAAACTAGTTTGGTTCTATTTAAAGAGCGTGGACATCAGACATGGCATTGTTTATTCTCTTCTAATGCCTCTCCCCTCTTCAATTATACCTTCTCTCTTATTTCTCCTTCTTACCCATCCCCCACCTCCAGAAAAGTTGCATGTCCGTTCTATGCCAAGCACTACCTAAGTCCTGGAGATACAGATCTAAATAAACAAAACACCTGACCTCTGGGAGTTTATAGGCAAATGTGGGGAACAGAGAATTTGAATATAGTTGAATGAGTGCTGGCCCAGGTATGATCAGGGCACATACACAGGGCAATCAGCCCCACAAAGGAAATACTATGTAAACCGAGAACTGGACAATGTGTTGATTCTAGACAAAGATAAAGAAAGGGATGGGGAGGAATGGAGGTCAACCTGAACAGTATGTGAGAAGAAGTGGATTAGAATGAATTTACAATTTAAAGAGGTATAAAGGCAGTACTTGCACATTGCTGGAGAGGAGAATATTCTAGGAAAGAGATGAGCCAATAAGGCAGCAACTTACTATGAAGAACCAGGCCTACCATTGTAAACAGTTTGAACTTTATCATAAGGGAAATGCAGAGCCTTAGAAGGAGTTTTAAGAAAATGGTTAAGGCCATAATTACACTTTTAAATATTCCAGTTATTTGCATTTTTCTCTAGAAATTAAAGAAAATTGTGAAATCGAATATGTATTATTTCACCAAGGAAGCTGAACATAAATGAATATAGCTGCTATGTCCTCTATACTGGGTTGAATTGTGTCCTCCAAAAAAACATGTCGAAGTCCTAAGCCCTGGAACCTATGCATGTGTGACATTTTTTGGAAATAGGGTTTTTGTAGGTCAAATAAAGATAAGGTCATACTGGATCAGGGTAGGCCCTAATCAAAAAACTCTGCTGCCCTTATAAGAAAAGAAGAGACACACCATGTGACTATGAATGCAGAAATTGGTGTGATGCATCTGTAAGTCAAGGAACACCAAAGATTGCCCACCACCACGAGAACTTAAAAAAAAGCGTGGAACACTCTCTCCTCTAGAACCTTCAGAGGGAGCATGGCATGATTTCAGACTTCCAGCCTCCAGAAAAGTGGGAGAATAGATTCCTGGTTTGATAAGCCACACAGTCTGGGGTACTTTGTTATGGCAACCATAGAAAACAGAAAACACCTCCCTCCTTCTGTCTGTAGGGTTTCATACCAAGGGCACTGCAGGGCACTACAGAATTTACCAAGTGATAGGCAGTTGACTTACGAGAAAAGACCATCATTATATTTTTCAAGACATTTTTTACATATTTTCTCCTCTCTGAATTGTCTATATGATTATGTGTATAGGTAAATACAGTTGTCAAAACACCCCCAAAATTTCATAAATTAAGTCTCATGTCTTCTTATTTTCCTGCTGAGATAACAGTGCATCAAAAAAATACTCCCTGGACAGGTAACTGACTCCAAAGAATTTATATGAATGCCATGATGGTAGTAAGAACACAAGAGATATTATATGTGATATGATTGTAAAATGGTAGATTTTGTAATCTGCCTGTTATCAGATTCTAACAGGTGTGTGTTCTTTCATCAGCATTTATTTCTTGGTTTTTTTAACAAGAATTTTAAGTAAATTTAGACATAAAGCCTCATCCTCAGTATTTCCTCATGCTCTCTAGATTCTCAAGGTTATTTAACATAAAGGATCTGGGTTTATCACCATATATTGGGTTGGCCAAAAAGTTTGTTTTGGTTTTGGTTTTGTTACTTTTTTTCTGTATGATAGCTCTCGCAGTGCTTAGTTGTCTTTAACTTCATTTGAAACAATTTCATTAGATTGTATTGTGCCGGCTGTCATATCAACATTCGTTTTTAAAAAATTTATCAAGTGTTGCAGGTTCGATTCCCAGTCAGGGTACATGCCTAGGTTGCAGGCCATGATCCCCAGCAACCTCACATTGATGTTTCTCCCTGTCTCTCTGTCTCCCTCCCTTCCCTCTCTAGAAATAAATAAATAAAATCTTAAAAAAAACAACTTATCAAAATTTGTGAATTTTTGTATGGCAATTTTAATATTGAAGATTAAAGAAAATACTAAACATTTTCAGTATATTATGTTTTATTATTTTGAGAAAGGTAAAAATGCAACTGAACACACACACACACACACACACACAAGGTTTGTGCAGTATAAGGAGAAGGTGCTGTTGAATTGATCAAACATGTCAAAAGTAGCTTGTGAAGTCTCATGCTGGAGATATCTTGCTGGATGATGCTCCACCAGTAGACCAGTTGAGGTTGATAGCAATCAAATTGAGATATTAATTAAGAACAATCACCTGGCTGGTGTAGCTCAGTGGATTGAGCGCGGGCTGGGAACCAAAGTGTCCCAGGTTCGATTCCCAGCTAGGGTACATTCCTGGGTTGCAGGCCATAACCCCCAGCAACCGCACATTGATGTTTCTCTCTCTCTCTCTCTCTCTCTCTCTGTCTCTCTCTGTCTCTCTCTCTCCCTCTCCCCCTCCCTTCCTTCCCTAAAAATAAATAAATACAATCTTTAAAAGAAAAAAAGAACAATCAATGTTATACCACAACGAAGATAGCCAAGATATTCAAAATATCCAAATCAATAAGGTTATTGGCAAAAATGAAAAATGTATCTTTCATTTTACAGAAAAAAAAACTAAAGAGACTTTTTGGCCACCCCAATACTATGCACCTTGCTTTGCATATCTGTACTGCCACCTTGGCTATATTATTATGCTCATAGTGGTTAAAGAAGGTCTGTGTTGTTCTGGTTCTTTTAACAATACAAGAAACCATTGCTACCTCCATATGAGGGAGATTTTGATATTTCTGTTCACAAAGTTCAGGTCCCTAAGATCTCATTCTTTCCTTTGCTTCTCAGTTCCCATTTCTTCCCTGGCTCTCTGAGTCTTGACTTTTGGGCTGCATCTTCTATCTTCAGCCTGGCATTCATTGGTTAAACCCTATACCATATTTAGCTTCTCTGATTTGGCTGTATTTCACATGTGGCATGGACTTAGGAAATGTATTTGGAATGGAACAAAAGTATATAATGTATTGGCCATTTATAAATCAAGAGGCTTAATTTGTCTTGGCATCTCACAGCTAGTCTTACATATAGGAAAAACAGGGAAATTCTTATATGTGGTTTGATTTTTACGAATTTTGGAAAGCTTCAAGCTTGTAAAGGATCACCTTCAGCTTTTGAGGATGCCTGAATATAATTACCACTTAATATGGAACAACAACTGTGCTGAATATTTTATCTCATTATCTTCTTCAATTCTCATAATAGCTATAGATGATAGATAGCATTAGTAATTTTACTTTACAGATGAGGACACTGAGGTTCAGATTGGCTTGATAAATTGTCCAGGCTTACACAGTAATAAATGGGAGAGCTCATATTAAGAAAAATATAAATTGAAATTCAGAATCAAAGTGTTCTTATTTTATATACATTTTATATAGATGAAATAAAAATATTTGCATACAGCTTTTTGTAAATTTGGAATTCACTTTTAATGAAATGTTACCCAATCTAAAAACTGAAAAAACTGAAGCTGCTTTCAGTTGAATAGATGGAGGCAGAGTAGAGTGGAAGCCCTTTCCACTGCTTTCTCCCACACTAGGGTGCTGTGCATGGTAGGTGGAACTGATCTGAGATGCATGCCCTTAAGAGTAGAACTAAAGCCTAAAACTTTACCTAGTCATTTACACCTTAACTCATAGATATGGATTAAGGAGAAGAGGACAGAAAAGACGAGCAGAACAATGCAGCCTGAAAGTGGGCAAAAAGAGAGGAAAGAGTTGATGGAAAACAGTTGACTTGAAGTTCGGGGCTACCCACGTAAAACCTATAAACATCCAGCTAAAATGGTGTTAATAAGAATTAGGGATGCAATAGCTAACTTCTCTATATCTAGCTGTCCAGGCCTTAATATTAGAGCTCTTAAATGAAATAATCATATTTCATTGCTTCAAAAATTTGGACTATGATTTTCAGTAGCTGAGTCTCTAGATTTTCAAATCCATATTACCTAAAACATACTGTGCTTCTTAAAACATGAATAACAAGTGAGAGCTATTTTTCTCGACTTCCCATAGCTTATGCTCAGCAATAACACTCCCTCAGTTTGTTTCTTGTACTTTTTAAGATGAGGCTAACTACATTCTAAGGGACATGTCCTGGTATTTCCTTTGTGAGAAACCATCTGGACAAATCTGAACCCTCCACAGCACAAGCCCCGAGTCAGCCTTGAGGGCTAATCAATAGGAGCAGACAGGAGTGCCGGCAGGGGAAGGAAAAGCAAGCACCCACGGTCTGCCCCTCTGTTAGTGCACACAAGTAAGCTCTTTTGGGGCAAATATTTCCCCACTTTCTCTAAACAGAGTAGAACTGACTGCTTTCTCTTTCATTAATTGACATACAAGCAATACTTCATTCCATTAAAAGACAAAGACTCATAAGCATATAAATTCCTCTCCAATTACCTGAATAAGACAAAGATTTAGAATTTTATTCAGACTGTTGTCAAATAATCATCATTATTTTCACTCAGAAATAGCATAATTTAATGCAAAAATATTTCTCCCTATTTCAAAAACATCCTTTATTGCTTTAACATTTATTACCTGAAATGATTCTATCATGAAAAAGAAATACTCATGTTTTAATCATATATGATTGAATTCCTCTGAAACTACTTATGAACTGTCAAGTATTTTTTCATTTCATTTATGCATGGCAAAATCAAGGAAAAATCTCTATATTCATTATAAAGTGTACTTGTGAAACTATCCAAAAGAGTGTTATTTCTATCCATCAACCCCATCCTAGAGATGTTTTGATCACTCTACCTAAAAATAGAGAAGCAGTTATAACAGTGCTATTTAAATAAGTTGAAAATCTGAAAAATTAAAATCTTTGAAAAATTCAAGTTTAGGATGTGGTCTACTGTGTTCTCTAAAAGAAAACAAAAAAGTCCCACAAGGTGATGACAAAAATTTATATTGTTTTGATTACTATAATTCATCTGTAAAGTTCGACAGGAAGGTAACTTAATTTACTTGTTTGAATTGTACTTTGCTTAAATAGAAACATTTTATGAAGACATAGGAAAAATCAAAGTGAAAAAGTTTTCGATGAGGAAATGCTCTTTATGCTGTATGGATATGATGACTACAAGTTGAAAAGTCAAAATAAAATAGATAACTTCCATATGATGATAAAGTGCATATTATGTAAATAATTAGATTTATTCTACTGAATCAAAGTCCTAGAATCAGTTTATTACTGCCCTCACTTTTTTGGCTAAAAAAAAATAGGGGGAGTAGATGTTCTTACGTCAAATGGCTTGTTGGTTGGTATTCTATGTTGACATTGCATTCCTTTATACAGCAACTCAAAAAAATGAGATGATGAAATCTCTTATACGATTATTTACAATTATTAAAAAAGCTTAACTAAGATAGTTCTACCCGAAAGTGTACTAAGAAAGCACACAATGAATAAACTTCTACTTGCTTCCTTTTGCAGAGATCGGACAACCCACGTCCCCTCCTGCTAGAAAGGCTGTCTTCATTATTCATTTCTACTAGTCATTGATCTGACCTCAAATCTCCTATTTTGATTGTTTTAACATTTGCCCTAAATAAAGCAAACCTTAAGATGAAGGGAGAAAAAGGCATATTATTGACAAAAAGGCATATTATTGACAAAAGAAAGGGTATTCGAATGAACACAGGCCAGGAAGGAATCTGCAACTATGAGTGTGCTGGACCTTTCTCTTCATGTGGGTAACTGCTAGTGAGGAGTAGATGAAACAAATGCCTCCACTGCTCCCATGCCTGCAAATGTTAAAGTTTACTCAGTTTTTTCAGATTGGACTACCTTTGGGTATCATGTTCTGCTCTTATTTTTTATTTTTATTTTATTTTTATTCTTATAAGCATTCCTTTAAAGAACCATGGTGTGTTTTTCCAATCCTGTTAATGCCTTCTGCTGAGAAAATTGTATTCTTAGAAATATGTCAGTCTCTTCTAAAGAACCTTCATCTTCCTTAATATGCAACTGAATATCCCTGAAAAGACTATCAGTGGAAAAAGAGTAGCAGCTAGGATATCACCACTACTCTACAGGGCATGGTTCCCTTTATTTACATGGCACCACATATGGTATTGTGTAGGCACCACATGGCAAATTTCTTGCTGTTCATGTAAATCAGATGGTTATTTTTTTTTCAGTGATGATGGTGTGGTAGTATGTGCCTCTCTGTGTTTTGATGGTGGTGCCAGGAATCCCTGTGGTGTGTTAAAGCATTAGTACAATCTAAAAGATACTGAATTTAGGAAAAGATAATGTCCCAGTTCCTGTTCTCTTTTTACCTCTACATAACAGGCATTCTTAAAGCAAGATTTTAGGTGGGAAGGCATGTTGGGATAACTAGAAAATCAGCCAATTTTGGAGTCAAATAACATATGGAACATTTTACTTCAGTCCAAAGTTATGAAGGGAATAATATGCTATGCTTGGTAATGGATGGCTTATGGAAAGTGTTATCTTTAATATTTCCAATAGTTTTCTAGAGTTTTATGGTTTTTCCCTTTTTGTCAAAACTCTATGACTCAAAAATTTACACCTAAAGCTTATGGAAAAAAATCCATGTAATTGCTACTGTTTTTATTCATATTCAATCAAGATAAATATGAATCTCTTTGGGATTTTTCAGGAAACACAATAACCAGAACAATATCAAAAGGAGAAAGATATTTTACTTTCAAAGGATTTATTATAAATTCTAGCTTCTATACACCAAATTATTTTCATCCATTATCACAGTTATTGCATGTTCATTTTCATTCTCTTTGAAGACAATTAGGGTTCATATTTTACTTGTACTTCTTTTCATCTTCTTCATACCTGTGGTACCTAACTAAAAATGCACATCGCAGTATGTTTTTAAAAAAATATTCATTGTCTGCATCTATCCCAAAAAGACTTAGGTTCAGTACGTTGAATATATGTATTTAAAAAGGGCACTGATAACTCAAAGGCATAACTATAATACGTACTGCATCTTAAACTTTCTGCAATCACATACCCTTTTGAAGATTTGATGAAAAAAGTAACTTCTGCCTAAAAAATGCAACACAAAAACAGACACATGAAAATGCAAATATACTTTCATAAAATTACATCCTAAGCCTTCATTGCACCAATATGTTAGACTCCCTCATTATGACTCTAACACCTAACAGAGTTTATTTTCTCCACTGTCCTTTTATTGAATTCTGAACACTCAATGGGCCCTCCCATTTCACTCCCCAACCTGCCTTCAGTTGGAAAATACACAATACTTGGCCATGTTCTGTCTAGGTGCAAGTTTAGACCAGAGTTTACAGATGCAGTGGAAATTAATACAAAAAACAAGTAGTCTTAATTTTTAGACTACAAAGAATACTTCATGGTACCATTTGTAGGAGACCGTTCTGCGTGGCATGGGCCCAGCTCCCACTGGGAGATGCACAGAACCCATGCCCATGAATAGGTTCTCCCGTAGGAAATCAGGCCTGCAATGTACCTAGGCTGCTTTGAGTTTTGCTTTATGCTAAAAACTCCCTCACCCTGAATTGAGGACATTTACTGCAAAGCAACTTCCTAAAATCCATGCTAAACCTTCCAAAACTGAGTGTGTAACCAGTTCAACCACTTTTGCCTTTTCATTTGCAAATATCCCTCTTCTGTGGTGTGATTAGCAGCATTGACTCCTCTGTTTTCTATAAAAGGTAACCACCTAAATCGAACCTGTACATAGTAAATGAGGACCATCATGTAATAGGCGGAGAAACCCAATAATGGCCTGTCATGGCAGAGGCTGCGGCTTTTGCTCCCCTTGAGAGAAAAGCTATGCTGTCCCTTTTTCTTCACCAGATTTGGTAATCCGTGTGAATGTCTCATTTCATCCATAATGACATGGACACTGCAGGCTGGTGTCTCCATCAGCCATTCACCGATTAAATACTACGGTGCCTGGAATGGACAGGTAAGGAGTGTCCCTGAGGAAGGGGAGAAACCGAGGAATAGATGAAGTATTCATATTCTATATACAATGGTGAGATGACTTATGACTAAGGTAGATTCTTGGTAAAGAGATGCTGAAAGGATGAGCAAATGAATAAATGGATGAATAGCTGAAGAACTAACAAAAAATCAAAAAGCAGAGAACCTTGTTTATTTAGTTTTACCTTCTATGGCCTAGTTTCCTCATTTGCCAGCCAAGTGAGGGCATAAGAAAGAGTTTAGATGCTCTTCCTTCTCAAAACATAGGATTCCTACATTCTTCATATCAGTCTGTGACTAGAAAGATGGAGACCTAGTCCCTAGTGGAAGGCAGGTGTCCAAACTATAAGAGCCCTCATGGCAAGAGAGGGAACAAAGAAAAGGGTTGCTGTCTGGCAATGTATCATGATAAGCTAAAGGCTGGCAGGCAACGTATTTGCTACAAACTTGTTAATATTGGGGTAGCTCATAAAAATATTGCTCCAACACAAAAATAAATAAAATTTGTATTACTTCAACTTCTGAAATAATAAAGCAGGTCTATGTGCCTTCTTATGAAACACTGTCCAAAATAAATTATTCATTGAAATAAATAAGATTCAGAAGAAAGACTGCTGAGTGCTGCCAATATGTAAAATGTATATATGGAGCATCTTCCAAAAGATACGTTATAAACCAGGAATGATGGCTGCCTTCAAAGATGGGAAATAGGAGGCTAGGAGAAATTTTAGGAAGGAAATTTTACACTGAATTATAATCTTAGAGTTTTACACAAGGCGCATATATTGCCTATCTATATTTTTAAAATTTAAAAAATTTATAAACTATTTTATTGAGATACAAAATATACTGAATATGTAAAATAAAAAACTAAAAATTTTATTCACCAATGGAATTGTATTTTAAATGGTGTGACGCACTCCCTAACATTTGGCCAAAATAAATCAACGGATATGTTGAGCATGACCTCCCCTATTTTGCTGACTTATCGATCATTATTTTTAAAATGTAATTAATATAGTGATAGGACAGTTATAAATAAAAGCCTTTTAATAAGGGGGCACTCAATGGAGGGCTCCTGTTTCATCCAATTTCATAAATTCAACAGTTTCAAAAAAATCATAACTTTTTACACCTCAGAGACAATACTGACCAGCCAGCTGTCAACTGTATATGTGGTTTCCTGGGAAACTACAAGAATTTTTTCAAGAACTGTGGTTCTACATTTTAACACTATTTAACCATAATATTCTATGTGTCATTGTCTCTAAAATGGTGGTAACTCTGTTAATCAGTATATTAATCCCACTTAGAATGTGATGGTTAATTATTGTGAAATGCCTAAGTGTTGACTGAAGTGCAAAGGAATCCAGTTCAGGTAACACAGGAAAAATCAATGTGGAAAACAAATATCATTTTTTAACTTTATTTGTAGCTTAAAATGTAATGTCATACAACTTTAACAATCACTTAAAAAAGGATTTATATTTGCATAAAACAGAAGCAAAACAGAAATATATGAAATAAAATGCCATCTTGCTTCAAGTTTTCAAATCAGTACTTAGAGTACCGTTATTCACCTATATACATTGCAAGTATATTATATAAATATACTATGAGTAATCTTGAATTCCCAATAAATATCAAGTAGTTTTTAGGCACATAGCATAGAAAAATGTGGGATCTGCATAATTCTTGAGAGTGCTGAGTGACTCATACTTAGATCATTTTCACATATATTTTACACAAAATATACAGCCATCGCACACATGATCCTTAGTCACCCTGAATACAATCTTTCATCCCAACATTAGTGCCTTCTTATTCTTTGATACTATTGCTCTATATAACTATTACGTAAGAAAATATTTTGCAGTTTTTTTCAACTAATTGCTTACCAAGGTATCAATGCTACCAAAATAAGTACAGCCTATATACACAATATATTCATGGAAATGTGCTGAGAGGCACCGACTCACAGAACCGTTCATTGTAATACCGGGGGTTAACCTGAGGGCAAACTTATACATTTTGAAGTATACCATTTTTCAATTACAAATACTATTACATCCAGAAATTATTAGAAACTGAGGTAACTCCTGTTTTTTTTAGAGATAGAAATACTTGAAAAAAATACCAAAATTATTTTTAAAAATTCTGACAAGCATGAACCCTTGTCATCGTAAGCTTTCTCTGTAACTCTGCCTGTGCAAATGTAAACCAAAGAATCCAAAGGAACACTCTAGCTGAATTTACATACAGTTAGGGTTGAAGATCACAGCCATGAAACACCTGAGATCACCCTCTGATATGTGAAGCCTAATGCTTCTCTTCATGGAGCCAATGTTCACTGACAAAAATGAACTAAATAAAACCCACTGATTTCTCCCCCCAGCTACAAGTCAGATTCTGGCATATCTGGCATATCTGCCATCAAATACCCTATTCCATATCGTCCATTGGGAGCAGTATCCAGAGTCGGTGATCCACTCTGTTTCCGATAAATATTTTTACCAAAATTTGGAGATGACATCTCACTTGGTATCTTTCCATGAATGAGGCTTGCATCATCTCCCTCTAAGTTTACCGACTCCTTTAGAACCCTTCCTTTCTTATAGGTCACAGAAGCTAAATTGCCAGAACTATCATCTATCAGGTTGCAGCGACGAACGATGTAGACAACCGGGACGGGGAGTATGGCTAGGACCATCAGAGAGATACAGACAACCATTCCCCATGTAGGATATCTCAGAAATTCTTCAGATGCCTGTTAAAGACAGAAATATGAATTAATAATCTATTTTTTCCCTGCAAGTATGGGGAAAACATTCTATTTGTCTCAGGTTTAGAGACAAAGAACGTGGGCTGGCCTTGTGACTTGCTACGTCCAGTGGAATGATGTGGATGTGACATTAAGCATCTTCAAGGCTAAGCCTTAAAGGCCTTGCTACTTCTGCTTGTTTTATAGAATGCTGTCCTGAGTTCATATTGCTTGGAAGAAGCTAAGAATGAAAAATTATAGAGACATTGGCTCTCTGAGTTTAATCAACTATTGGGTTAATGCAGGCAAAACTGAGAAGAATTGCCCAGCTCACCCATAGCACCCAAGAAATACTAATGAGCACTGCTTTCAATCATGACATTTTGGGTAGTTTGTTATCGAGTGATAGATACCTGTCACATATGCCATGCTAACTCTCTAAAATCTAAGTCTGGAAGCATTTCTGGGTCCAAGGGTTTTGGTAAAAGATAACAAACTTATTTATGCCCCAGTCATGAATTTAGTTGTGATTATATAGAATTACTGCCTATAGAATTCGGGTCAGAGGTACCTCTGAAAAATTTTATAACAGCTCATATATACCTTATAGTTCCATTATTATTTGGGTAATGCAGCTTGACAAAAGAACTGAAATAGTCATTGCTAATATCAAATAGTTATAACAAACTTCAATAGTTACTTAAATTATGTCTACATGGCTAATGCACATTGTCATTATTATATAATATCTGGGACATAATTTAATAAATTTATATAGGAAAAATATTTCTGGTGGTTTAAGCAAGATATTTTCTAGTTAAAGGATAAATAATTACTGGTTCATCTATGGTGACATGAATAAAGCTACTTTAATTAGAACCAAGTTAGTACTTCACATGTATTTTAAAAATTTACATGTTTAGAGCCCTGGCTGGCGTAGCTCAGTGGATTGAGCACAGGCTGGGAACCAAAGTGTCCCAGGTTCGATTCCCAGCCAGGGTACATTCCTGGGTTGCAGGCCACGGCCCCCAGCAACCGCACATTGATGTTTCTCTCTCTCTCTCTCTCTCTCTATCTCCCTCCCTTCCCTCTCTAAAAAATAAATAAATAAAAATAAAATCTTTAAAAAAAAATTTACATGTTTAGGACCAAAACAAAATATAAATCTTAAGATCTCTGCAATAAAAGTAGCACCATTCATTAAATATCACAATATACTGTGAAGAAAGCAAAAAACAGAAACTTCCTTATCTTGTATTTTACCTTATCTTCAATCCATGCATTATAGCCAGGAGGGCTTAATCCCATATTCACAACACTAGCTATTAGCAGTGATGAGAGCATCAGCGGAGAAATATATTTCCACATATAGTAGTAATATCTGCTGGGAGCAAATCCCAGCATATCTCTTAGGTCTTCCATAAACCTAAATAAAAAGAAAGTAATTATTGCTCCACTTTATGCAATACCTTATAAATGTGCATCAGATCAATGATTTAACAGGGGATTAGACAGGACATCACATGACATTTTATACAGAATCAAAAGTCATATTGGAAGATGACATAAATTAAGAACATAAATAAAGTAAAAAGGAACCAGTTAATTACATGCTATAATTTTCATTTAGCAAAAGCCCTATTAAGCCAGTTACTGAAAAGCCTCCTCCTACTGGTGACTTTGTACTCCATGAGAGGAGTATTTGCAATACATTGTCAAATCCCAATATATTGCAGGTTAGAACACAGGGGTAGGTTGACAGAGTGTAGAGGTGGCTGGTTTTGAAATTAAGGTCTAAATTCAAGTCCTGGCTCTACAACTAGCATATGAAGTCCTCCTGTATAAGTATGCCAACTATCCATGTGTGACGTGGCTGCTTTCAGTTACCACAGAGTGCTTTTAAGAGGATTAAAAATTAATGCATGTCAGACAGCCATTGCTACTATTGCTATCTAATATATGATTATAAAATGGAAATTCCCCTACTCTTCTTTATCTGGAGATTTTGACAGCAATAAAAACATTCTCTAAGCTTTGTCACAAAGCTCATTCAATACCAATTATGTTCTCTCTGTATTGTTTAAGAGGACTCTGGTCTTCATTCAACACACTCATTTCTACTTTACGTAGACCTCTAATAAGATCAATGATCTTATTGCCTTAGCCCATAGATGTTCATTAGAGACAACATCTTTAAAAAATATTGGACAAAGTCTCCAGGGACTTTTTTCTTCTGAGATTACTCTAATGCTTTGTCTCATAGCAAGTATATATACTTTCCACATCAAGCAGGTATATAATTCAGAGGTTTAAGGCATCCAGTAAATTCAAGTAATGACTCAATATAAATACAGAGTATGTGCAGATAAGAGGACATATATATCTTAGAGCAAGATATATAGTTTCCCAAAATTGGCCTGTTATATAAGGCATTATGTAGCATAAAAAATAAAATTCCTCTAATAAAACAGGTTAGAAAAATAATTAGGATAATAGCATTTAGAGTTAAGTGGAAATGGCTATGAATTCCAGGTCTGCCTCTGTGCAGGTGAGCGAGTCACTTGGTGTCTCACTGAACCTGAGTTCTCTCATCTGGGAAATGTAGGTAGCAATAATAACTCAAAGCAACAAGGTTCATGGAACATAGCCAATACTCAATAAATCTTGAAAGCTACTATTTGATAACCAGAATTAAATCAAAGCTCCAGATTCCTAGATGATATTGCTACCTACACAATTTTATCTAACTTCCTAATAGGAGAATATACTTTACTAAAATTTGTTGAATAAAGAAGAGCCTTCAAAAGGTTTGATTTTATAGCATTTTTCCCTCTAGTCATTTCCTTCCTCTTCTAAATGAAATATCAATAGATAATGACAACTGGTGTTTCCAAAATATAGATGAAAATAAACTTACTTATCTATGCCATAGACAAAGGATACAGCAATATTCTCCAAAATGACTACAATTAGAAGAGGCAGTGTAGCAGAATAATCATCAAACATTGTAACAAAGTAATTTCCAGAGCGTTGCACAAATATCAGGCCAATACAAAATGCCAGAAGACAACAGATAACTGGACAAAAGGAATAAATGAAAAATTAAACCCTTATTCAGAATCAAGTATTTTAAACTATATTATGAATTATTATATTCAAACTAATTTTGTTTACACTTTTATAACCTGTCAATGATATCAATAGGTATCCTGATACCATAGAGTACGATACTATAGAGTATGATACTACTCAGTACTATAGAGTATCACACTCTACATGATACTGTAGAGTGTGATACTAAAATATTAGGAGTTAGTGAGCTTGGATTTAGCCCAGATTTTAAATAAATTCATTGTAAGACATTAACTCAGCTCATTTCCCATAGTCTATGCAACTTACTTACCAAGCCCAATTAATAAATGAGGCAAAACTGAGATTTAAAAAGTATAAATCTCCATTTCCTTCTCTTTATTAACAGCAAAGTGACCTTTTCAGGCAGCAAATGTTCACAGATCATTTCTACTTTTAATAATACTTTATGGTTTGGGAAGCTATACTGAATTTTGTATTAATAATGAAAGTAATGCAACAATAACTTATTCAGTCCTGCAGTAATAAGATTGTGATAAAATATATTTTTTATATTTGATTGAACTATGGTTATTTTTAAAGCATAACTGAAAAAAGTTGATTCAACCTTTCCTTAGCACCAACCCAAATCTTTATCTTGATACTGCCTGAAAAGGTTAGTTGGGAATACAATTATAATGGGGTTGGGCAATCTGATTATCCAAGTAACTAAGAAGAACCATCTAAAAGGAGTTTCTGCAGTAGAATCCATATAATATTCCCACAGTTTCATTCGACAATTTATTCTCTCATGCACATTAGCAGAGAGGCCCTCAAATATAAAAGATGACCGTGTTCTAGTTCTCAAACACCTTTTATCAGAGGCGAGTAAAGGCAAAACAAGGGAGAATACAGATATCCCTGGGTTCGAAGATAGTATTTCCCTAACACTCTCAATAAGTATGGGTCAAATTAACCCATTACCTCCATCTTTTAAACACTATGCTAGTGTTATGAGTTACATTATACATAAATGGATAGACATATATGTAGAAAAGGAGAAGTAATGTGTACTACACTTGGAGTCTATCACAGATTGAAATATCTAAATGCTTCTCACAATATATTGTACTTCAAGATGAAGGTAGCAGAACTTGAATATGAACCATAACCTATGTCACCCTCACTGTCTTCTAATTATACCACAGTATAAGGCAAATATGAAGAAAGTGTGTTCTAGGTGGTACAGACAGTAAGAGTTTTAGTAGAGATGTGAGAGGAAAAGATAATGAGTAATCACTTAGCTAGTCCTACTGTACTTTCAGAAAAGGCAAAAACAGGTCTGACAAAGTTGATGGAGGTGCATTTCATCAGGGTAAAATGTAGCTTGAAATATAGGTTTGATCCCAAGACAGGTAATGGGGGAAGAGAGTACCATATTTTTCAGGCCATGAGACACACCTAGGTTTTAGAAGAAGAAAATAGGAAAAAAATTTTGAAGCAAAAAATGTGATGAAATATTTAATAACATAAATAGCATAATATCTCACCAGTGTTAATGTAAACAGAACTCAACAGCATTAATAACCATTATTCCTCCCAAATCTGGTGGGGGTGGGGGAGGCTGTGCATTTTATAGTCAGAAAAATGCGGTAATTCCCCTTTGCTCTGACCAAATAGGTCTCTGAGTGCTCCCGAGTGCACTCAGCAAACACTACATTGTGTATTTTCCTGTCTATACTGTCGCTTTTCCCTTAATTTTGCAAGCCTTCTCACCTCAGGGGGATTTGAATATGGGACAAAGATGAGGAAGGCAGCAAGGATGACTGTTACTTAGCCTGCACATCCGGCAGGATATTGATAGCCTTAAATGAAATAGAAACTGAAGAAGTAGAGACTGCCTTTTGGGAGAAGAGGAAGAAGATTCTCATTTACGTTCACCTGAGCCTAGGACATTTAGCATCAATATTTAACAAACTGCTGAAATTGTTTTATATACACACATGCTTTGCAGAGCAGTAAGTGACAAAGGTCTATACGTTAGAGTTATTTACATATCAATTATTACTAAATCTTTCAGAACTAAAAACAGCCTCTGGGACCTTGTACACTACTGGCCCACATTCAAGATCAGCTACATATTGTTTATCCCAATTTATTTTTGCATCACTTATCAACACTGCTCCTGCATTCTGGTCTATAGGGCTTCCTTGCTGCTCTCTTTACCTCCATTTATGTGCTATCCTCTGGCCTCTGAGAAGACCCTTTCCACTTCAACTTCCCGCTCTTTTATCGTCAGTTAAATCATATATTTAGATGATCTTTGTTTCTTCTTAATTCATATAATATGTAAAGCCTCTATTATGCTATGTATCAGTATATTACACGATACAAGTCCTTTATCTACCCAACTTGATCTCAATTATCAGTACTATTATTTTTTGAGTTGAGGTTCTCCTTTATCTTTCCTATTAATTTCTCCTTTATTTTTATGTCCCTCAAGTGCAGTACAAAACTGTTACTTTAATACATGCTTGCAGATTGAACTTACTAATAAGCATCAATACTGATAAATTATTTTATTTTCTTTTCTTTTCTACCTAGAGATATTAACCACTAGTGGACCACAATTGCTATTTTTATATAAGAAGTAAGTCTACATTTATCAATTTCAGCTCTGCACTTTCTGGAAAAGGAATTTTGGATCTGAACTACCTTGTTATAATTAATTACTTGACTTGCGTACAATCTATATATGAACACTCTATGACTTTATTTAGTGCCAGTAATTCATGATGACATCACTATTTATAAAGAGCAATATAATAAATAATCACTAATAGTTAATATAATCTACACTAAATTTATCATTTGGACTATATAACTATATAAATAAAATGATAAATAATAGTAACATATATTAACACACATTAATAAAACCCAAAATAGAACACTTTCTTATTTCTACTTCTAATCCCTCACCAAGAGTAAAATGGCCTGTATCAGTCAATGAAAAGTCAAATACACAAAAACTCACCAGTAAGAATTTCTTTCCTCGCTTTGAAAGTGTCCACAATAGGCGTGATGATCCCTTCGATGGTTCCAAACATGCTGCCAAGCCCAAGATTCACCAGCATGAGGAAAAACATCACCGACCAGAAGGGAGATGCAGGGAAATGTGTCATTGCCTCTGTGAAGGCAATAAAAGCTAACCCAGTTCCCTGCACAGCCTATGAAATACACAAATAGCAACATGAGCACAGAGCAATATTAAGTGTTGGCTATGTACCTCAGTTACAAAGAACTTTGAATAATGCCTGGGAGCCACTGGAAATAAACATGCAGACATCACATGGCCCCCTATGAAACTGTGCCTTTCAACTAACTTCAAGTTGTTTGTATTATCTCATGAAGAAAACAGATAGACCAGAATTGAAAAAAAAAACTTTTAAGGGTAATTGTCTTTTCTTACAGGATTCAAGATTTTTATATTAATGATGGCTTTACCCATAATTTCCTGCACATGATCTTCATGTTTAGTCTCAAGTATAGTTAGGTATTTTAAAGCATGCAATTAATGACTAACTTCTATACATTTTATTTTTTGGCAATTTAGGGAGAAGGTGACAAGCTATATAAGAATATTTATTGATGTTCACCTATTTTATGTGTATTAAAATATATTTCACTGGCTAAGGAAAATAACTTAACCGTAACTTGTTTCACACAATACTTAAAATGGCCAAACATCATCTTGTATGAAAATAATCATGCAATGTGTAAGTGATAAACACAATACAATTTTTGGACTCATTTCACTTTACATGATGGAAATCAACTTATATTCATATTTTAAATTACTGTGGATAAATCAATGAAATTGTTTTTTAAAGTAAAGGAAAACTTTATGATTTAAGAAAGTTGTTCTATTAAATAAAGAATGTGAATTTTAAAAGAACACAACAGGCATTTTAGACATTGTTTTCCTAAAAAAAAACTCTTTTTAGAATGCATATTGTAAGTGAATGACACTTATTTTATTGCTTAAATGCAGCCTACTCACTTTATTTAGTTCATCTTCAATTTGACAGGAATTGAGGTGAAGAGCAGGAAACTCTTCTTCTTTCACTTTTTGAATGATGTCATAAACTAAGTGATAATCTTCTACAGTAACAGCTGATAAGTTGATGTGATGGGGAATAATATCCTGACTAATGTTGCCCATTTTCAAAAATGTTACAATCATTTTTGAATTTCTAAAAAACAGAATGACATGTTAATGAACAAGATTTTGGGGGAGAGTATATTTTTAATACAATTATGTCATCAAAAAATAAAGGAAATTACCCTGGCTGGTGTGGCTCAGCAGACTGAGCACCAGCCTGCAAAGGAAAGGGTCACTGATTCTAACCCCAGTCGGGGCACACAAGACACAACCGCACAGTGATGTTTCTCTCCCCCTCTTTCTCCCTCCCTTCCCCTCTGTCTAAAAGTAAATAAATGAAATCTTAAAAAAACTAAAGAAAATTAATATACATACTCTGCGATGCATTTCTCACTTATGACATTCGCTTTGAAGCCCAGAACTGCAAATACCACCAATGTTGCCAACACAGAAGTAAAAAAATTGATGAAGGACACCAGCACAGCATCGAAGTGGCAGTTGTTGTCTCTTTTGTTGTAGCTCGAAAAGGCAATGACGCCACCAAACCCCAGACCTAAGGCAAAGAACACCTGAGCAGCAGCTTCTCTCCAGACTTTGGGATCCAGCATTATTTCAAGCTGTTTAAAATTAAACATAATAGAAGTTAGCTGCAAAATAACAAGTCAGAATAATCTACATGGAATTAGTTGTATTGTTTAAATATATCATAATAATCTTTATGCACTTAAAGGTTATTTAAATCAGGGGGATAATCTGTTCTTAAGTAGAAACAAATTTTTCATTTGAAAAAGGAACAAGGCATATGAATAAGAAATACTACAGACTGTAAAACTTTTAGATGGAGATTTTACTTACATGGAAATTTTCTACCTATGAGGATTTTTAAATACCTCTAGGACAAGTCATCAAAGGACTACTTAAAAGAGAAACTATCTTCATTATTACTATTTATGTCCAAAGCAAAATAAACCAATTAGCAATAAAAGTTTAGTAACTACTTAACTAATACTCTGTTTTGTGTTTTCTGGCAGAAGTCTAACAGCCAAAGCAGATAAAAATTATAGGCATGGTAGAGTTAAACTATTTGTGCTTTGCATATTCACATATGTATTATTTATTTACATATTTTCATTCATTCAAAAAAACTTTCTTGAAAGACTTTTCTTTGAAAATTAGAGAAATACAACTACAGGGGTATATCATCTCTAAGACCCTTTCAGATCCAAATTTCTAAAGTTCTGAATCTGTGCTGAACATAAATTTCAAGGAATTCTGCTTTACTTCTTAGGCAATGATCAAAGTGCCTTTACTGGGAGCAACGTGAAACATGGGTAAGAACATGAGTTCCACGGTTTCAGGTCCTGATTCTTCCTGTTACTTAATAATCTAAATAAGAACAGTGAGACCTAGTAAGTGGCCTGCCCTCTCTCAGCTTTCATTTCCTCGATTCACTGATGGAAGTAGTAAGACATATGATTTAACTATATTGCTCAACACGCTAAGTGCTCAAAAATTGCTAACATATGTGGACTACAGTGGCACACACATTGATAAGCACTTTATATAGATTATCCAATTTAATCTTCACAATCCATGAAATGGTTGTACTGTTACCTAAATCTTAGAAAGGTTAAGTAACCCACCTAAGGTTACAGAGCATTTCTGGGGTAGAGCTGAACTGTGAACAGATAGATTACAAAATCCCTGGTTCTCTCAAACATTGGAATTTATTGTTCAACTAATTTTAGTTATTATTATTGAAGTGTATAAAATTTTTATTAAACAATTATATTTATAATGTATGTACATTTAACTAAGACGTGCATATTGTTTATCGACCACTATCTTATTCTATACAATCAACTGTCTACTTCTACTTTAGCCACTAGATGGCAGAAAGCACCCGTTTACTGAGGATATTCCGCCTGCTTTACTTCCAACTCAGGAACTGTTTCCATTCAAGGTTTGGGAATATTTTGTGTGTTTAGGTACTTTCTCCCTTATACAAATAATGTAAATTAAAAGTAATTATCCCTGGCTGGTGTAGCTTAGTAGACTGAGCTCAGGCCTGCAAGCCAAAGCATCACGGATTTGATTCCCAGTCAGGGCACATGCCTGGGTTGCAGGCCATATCCCCATTATGGGGTGTGTTAGAGGCAACCGTACATTGATGTTTCACTCCCTCTCTTTTTCCCTTCCCCATCTCTCTAAAAATAAATAAATAAAATCTTTTAAAAAAAAGAGTAGTTTTTTTAATTAAAAACTTGTTATTGCTATTATATTTACTATCACATGAGCTGAAGAAAGAATTAATTATATTTTAATAGTGATCTTAGTCATGGTTTAAAATGTTAATTATGTTGCAATTTTTAATATAGGGATCATGTAAAATTGTCATAGCAAAAGGTTTAAATTGTAAAATATCTATTTATTCAAATATTTAGAATTATGTCTCAAACAACTGCCAATTTAGAAAAAAATGAAATGTAAAATATCTATTTATTCAAATATTTAGAATTATGTCTCAAACAACTGCCAATTTAGAAAAAAATGATCACACCAAAGCTAGTTGTTTTAAACACAGAACACATGTCTTTTTCAATATTACAAACAAAAATAAATTTGGTCACTAAGTATGCCTCACTTCCAGATGATTTATATTATATACTATCATGTAGCTAAAATTTATAAATCGTAACTAGTTATTCACTAAAGTGTTCCAACAACGCCGAATGTTAAACAGGACTTTTGAACTAGCCAAGAACACCAGATACCGATGTCAATATTTTTGCTACTGGAGAATGTACACCAAGCTGGAACCAGACCTGAAGAACGCAGCCTCTTTTACACAGCGTCAAGGCAGCTGCTAGGAGGGACAAAGAATTCTTGGGAGGCTAGTTAGTGTCTTCTGCCCAAATCTCACACCATGATCATTCTTTTTGAAATTGTGTTTTTATAACTCAGTGTCTGCCAATGATAGTGTTAGCAAAGCAATAATAAGGTGTAACTTCATTTCAGTGAATAAGCAAGTTAACATATGCGTCAAAACTTTGTTTAGTTTACTGTCAAATTAGCATAGCAGGTCCACAAGGATTAATTGGGTTCAATGTACCCAACATTGAGGTCACCTCTAAATTGAATGACAGAGCATAAGTTCTAAGCCTTTTATGAAACCAAATGAGAATTTTCCTGAAAAGTATGTGTAGTTATAAAAGTTACAGAACTTCCCAAAATCACCATGGAACTATCATTCTGGAAGGTGCAAAATCACAAAATAAAACAAGATAGATTTTCTCTGAGATGGGATTTAACCTGGGCCCATGGACTTTAGTCCACTTCCTGAGACTCTAAGTAAACTGGTGTGTTCATTATGTTTTTTCTGGTAAGAAGATTCTATTTTTTGTTAAGGAGTCCATGACACAAAATGTTAAGAACCATTGAAATAGAGGAGGAAGAAGAGTAAAGACTAAAAGTTCTAAAACTTATAAGTGCAAAAATTGGAAATTAATTTAATATAAAAGAGGAATGTTTTAAGTTTAAATAGTGTAGCCTTACTCTAGAACTAAAATGGGACATTTTAAATTGGAGACCAATATAATAATAGATATATAAAACCTCTGGTTTATCTAGGCTAGATAACATAACGGCTATAGTTAAAAAGTCTAGTGTAATATATGCTGGTACAATTATCCCTTAATTCAAACTATGAGAACATTTTAACAACAAACACAATGCTTTCATGATTAAAAACCTTATGTAGAAATATTGTATGCACCTTAGGGGTAAACATGTGTCGGATGCCATCAATTGAACCATTTAAAAAGAGTGCTCTAATTAGGAAGCATATAAGTACCACATATGGGAACAGAGAACTAAAATACATGACCTGCAAAGAAAAAGAGAAAAAAATAGGTGAGACACACTAACAACTATATTTTTTTACAGTTTAGATTGTTCTATTTTATACTTTCAGTTACTATTTTTATATGATTAATAAAATAATTGATAACCTGTATAGCCATCTTAGAATGACTTATTAGTCTTGATTTAATGATGTACGGTAGGGAAAAAAAGTCCTTTGTTTCCCATTGACCAAATTTTCATTATGATTCTGTATAGCTTCTGGGATTGAGTGGTCCCTGTTAAGTCTCCTACAGAACTTCCACACATAACCGAATAACCATGTCAAGGTTTGACTTTTCTGCTTCAGCAGTTTTCACCATTAAAATAAAGCAAATGCTTTTCATAAAGAAAGAATTGTCCTAACCAGACCTTTACTGCCTCCTAGATGTCTCCATGTGGAGCCTGTTAGGTCTCTGAAATTTTCTATGTCCAGAAGGCAACTTCTGAATTTACCCCAGAACTATCTCCACTTATCTCACCTCAGTAAACGGCCTACCATCTACCCAGTGGCTGAAGTCAAAGGGTCAGTAGTCCTGCACTATTTGTAATAGCTTCCTAAATAGTTTGCAGGCTAACCAGAGATCACTTGAATTAGCTCACTCCCTGCTTCACTTACTCCGGGATTTCGAGTTGGGATAAAATCCGTTTCCCCTTCCCACCTGCAAAGCCTTACAGCAGGGCCCAACTACCTGTCCCACCACTCTCCCTCAACCCAGCTGAGCTCTAGCCCCTCAGGTCCTAGTTACCTCCATAGACCAAGCCCTTCAGCTTCAGGGCGAGAGCAGGTTTGCACTCATCTCCCTCATCCTCTCAGGACTTTTCTCCTTATTTATGTCTTATCATCTTTTCCAGGAAGTCTCTCCACACCAATCAAAATAAGGTTATGCTTTTTTCCATCCAGTATCCCTAACTGCCCTCCTTTATACCCCATGAACCTTCCATGACTCCATGACATTATTTTTTTTGACAGCACTAGGCATTGTTGAAATTGTTTTTTTTATGTGTTTGATTGTTCATTTCCAGTCCCCCCTACTGGAATAGAAGCCCTCTCAGGGCAGGAGCCTTTTCTTTCCTGCTCACAACCATATCCCAAACACCTAACACAGCTGTTGGTACACAGGAGTACATTGCAGTAGTATGTATCTGTAGAAGGAAGGGATGGAGAGGACAGGAAGAATGGAGAAACTGTCACAGCAGAGGATGGCTTAGGGCAGGTAAGAGACAATAAATCTAATAATTACTATAGACAAACAAGCTATAAGTCAACATTATAATTTGCACTTCTATAGTGCTATCCACTTTTATTTAATTGCATTTGTTGTTATTTAATTATTTTAAATTATTTTTATTCTAATTAATTGCATTTAATTGCATTTAATTGTACTTCTATTTAAATGCATGTGGAACACCCTAAAAGAAAGTCATTATGAATAAAATACCAACACTTGAAAATTAATATTTAATTAAAATATTTTAATTTTATTATAATAAAGTATAATTTTTCAATCATTTCAAACTTGTTTAATTCCTTGATTACTTCAAGTCACCCACATTGCTTTCATCAGAAAGCCTTTAGATGGAGTACTTTTTATTATTCTTCTTATCTACTTTCAACATCCTTTAAATTTGTCAGTCTACTATGTATCTACTTAAGTAGGCTCAATCTCACTTTAATTAAAATTATTCTTTTTATGGTTCTTCACAAACCTTGAGGCTAGCCAAGAGCAAGAATTCATTTTCTGCAAAACAGCTTAATCTTTTTTTAAAAAACACAACTGAAATCTGCTACCTTATAAATGCCTCATTTCAACTAATTCCACTCACTTGACACTTCCTTTAATTTTGTTTGTCCACACAAATCATACCCTTAGAATGTCCTCTCACACATGTCCCATAACCAACTCATCAACCGATCCTATTGTTCTTCCACAGAAATCTCACATATGTTCCTTCATTTCCATCCTCAATGATTTGCCACTATTACAATAGCTTTCTGATCTCATCTCCAGATTATCCATGCCAGCTCCCCCTTCATCCCTGAAATCCATCATCCACACTACTACCAGAATGATCTATTTAAACTAAAGATATGATGGTGTCAATGAACTGCTAAAGATCCTCAAGTGTTCTACACTTTTGGTTAAGTAACAGGTTATTGGTGCCCAGTAGACACGCCAATATCTGAAGTCACCCTACAAGTTTCATCTCCCAATGACAGCACAAGTTATATGTAAGTCGTAACAGGGGACTCAGCCATCTCTGGGCTTTCTACATGCTGTTGCCCACACACCCAGTGTCTTCTCTGAACTTTCTGGTAAGCTCCTTTTCAAACGCATACTCCAGCCCAGCGATTTTCAACCAGTGTGTCAAAAAATTTTAAATATGCAGTGTCTGACTATTTAGTGAGGGACACTGACCTCTTTTCCCTTGGATTGTCAAATTAAAAAAAAAAAAGACAACAGCCAACACAATAAGCTGTCCAACATGAATGAATCAAAATTGTACCCATTTTTTGTCAGATTGGCAAAAAAGATATTTTTAGTATATCACAGAATTTTAGTAATTAGTGTATGTGTGCCATGCGATGAAAAAGGTTAAAAATTGATGCTCTAGCCCAAAGGTTACCTCCTCTATGAAAACTCCTCCCACGTCCATGTTAATTGCAGTGACTACCTCTGCTACCATGCATCGTTCACATGCCTCTATGACTGCACTTCCTCTGCTGTGATTACCGCCTCAGCCACTACATCATAGGTTCCATGAGGACAACACTGTGGTCTATTCACCTCTGCATATCTACTACTTCCTGACAGATAGTAGACACTCAAAAATATTGTATAGAATTTATAGAAAGTTAAGTTTTCCTTTCTGCATACATTCACTTAACAATAAACTCATCCTTTTTGTGCAGTATTTTTAAAATTATGTACCAATTATATTATCAGAGTCATTTATTAGTTCAACAAGTATTTGAGTTCTTAAAGACTCTGATCTGAATTCAATGAAGACTTTAGCATAGCTTCCTAAAAAGGAAAAAGAAAATTGTATATTTAATGTAACATGGAGAAACATAACAGCCAAAATTTTAAATACTTAAGTAGTATTAAGTGGGTCACATCCTTATTCTTTTGTGAGCAGTTAAAAAAATCAAAAAAGTTAAGTACTAAATTTTCCAAGACATGGAGACAACCAGTGTCCTTTCCTAGATGAATGGATAAAGAAGATGTGGTCCATATATACTATGGAGTATTACTCAGCCATAAAAAATGATGAAATACTGCCATTTGCAACAACATGGATGGACCTTAAGAATATGGTAAGTGAAATAAGTCAGTCAGAAAATGCTAAGAACCATGTGACTTCACTCATATGTGGGATATAAATCTGAAACTCATAGACACAGACAACACTACGGTGGTACTCACCAGAGGGAAAGGGGCTGGGGGAGTAATAAAGGGTAAAGGGGGCCAAGTATATGGTGACAGAAGATGATTTGCTTTTTGGTGGGCACACAGTAAAATGTACAGATCATGTATCATAGAAAGGTATACTTAAAACCTATATGACCCTGTGAACCAATGTCACCCCAATGTTTAATAAAAAATAAATAAAATGAAACAAGTGCCCCCCAAAATATTCTGAGATTTAAAATGAATCTTAAGTCAGCTCTTTACAGAGGCGAATATATTTTTTACCTCAAATTCTTTATATTTAATTATATGGGTTTAATCTCATACCAAAATAGTTATAGAATGCTTGTTAAAATGGTTAATCTACCTGACTATATGTAAAATGCCATAATTTCTCCTTACCACACTTTATTTTATGCATTGCTAAATAAAATTATTTTACAGCTTTGCTTATTGTCTTCTTCTGCCACGAGAATTGACATTCCATGAGTGGAGGCATTCTTGCCTGCTTTGTTCATTGCTGCATCTCCAGAACAAGGTCAGTGCCTGGCACACAGTAGGTACTCAATTTAATATGTGTGTTAAATAAGTTGATGAATGACTACATTGTTCAGAAAATACACACTTTGAAGAACTGGGAAATAAAACAATGAAATATGTTTCTCTGGCTAACTTTAAGACCCTCTGGGCTGTGACAATCAAAATGCCTTTCAGTAAGAGATTATCAACCAAAACATTGTATACAAATATTTTCATTCTACTCAATCATTGAAGAACATAAAGCATATAAAATCATTCTGTTGGGTTTTTCCTTAAAATTATAATGCTTATTCTAAACATACTTTCATAAAGTTACTCTCTTTGAGGACTTAATAGTCTAGTTCTAGCTCCATTATTTATCAGTTGTTTAATTCTGAACAATTATTTCTTCTCTCTAAGCGTGTTAACAATGCAGGAAAATGAAGATAAAACCATGCAAATCACCTGGCTGACAGAAAGATTTAAACCAGCTAGTACATACAAAGTCCTTAGCATAGGAGTAGGGACAATGGCAAAGCAGTACTAGCAGAAAAACATTACCTTAGAGTTAGAAGAAACTTAAGAGCTCCTCATTTGCATCCCTCATCTTGGGGCAGGCATCCCCTTAACAGAGGCTGTGACAAAGGGCCATGCAGCCTCTGTGTGCTCACCTCCAATAATGCTGAGCTCACTCACTCACACTGAGAGGTCAGGTTTCACCTGTTACCAGACTTGCTTCCTAAAACACCTTTCCCTCTTTAAAGAGTTACCAACACTCCACCACTCTCTGTAATCCCCAACTATTTGACCATAGTTCTGTTCTCTTTAGCCACATAGAGTAAGCCTTCTTTTTATTCAACTGTTTGAAGATGGTGATCACGGTGATGAGATTTCTTTTCTCCAAAATAAAGGGGGAAATAAAGATTTCAGTAAAATCCAGTTTTGAAATCAGGGTTCAGCTGAGGTGTGCCTCCCGGTCAAAGGAGACTGACACTCTCACACTCCTGTGTTAACGCACGAAGTTCCCAAATCGAGTTGTGCATGTGCCCGTGTGTTTGCAAAGCATAACACAAGTTGACTCATATTCTCCTTTAAATGCTAAACTCTCCAAAGAGCTTTTTCATACACTACCATCTTACTTTAAATCATATTCTCTATACTGTGCTTGTGTGATTACCTTTTTTGGAGGTGTTTTGGTTTTGGCAAACACAGGGCTTTATATTTATTCCTAATTAACATTTTATTATTGTATTGAACACATTGTTTCAGATTGAGGAATTATGACAATTTAGATTTTCATATCTTTGCTCATATTAGTTGCCACTTTCTCCTCATCGGTGCCTACTGAACCCTTTCTTCAATGCTGCCTAAAAGCCACTGAAACTTCTCACTGAAGTAACAAATTGTATATAGCATATAAGCTATATTACATTCTTATATCGTTATATGACATAAAAAAACTGCAAAATTCTGTGACAAGAAAAGGATGAATACTCCTTTAAATAATGATAAGACACATTAAGATTAAGAAGAAACAAAGTATGGCAATAAGATGAGCACAGAGATTGTTGGACTCCTCTGGCTGACCACACATTTCCCTTACTACCAAATGGCATTACCTTAGGAAGCATGTAAATGTGATTAGATGTGACTTAAGAATATATTCCTTTATTTTTAATATGACATAATGTGTCTCAGAATGTTAGAAGACCAAATTGAATCAATTAATTGAACTTATTTGAGCATGCAAAAACATTAACATTCAGAAAAGACTAAAAGATATTCAGATGTGTTATCTACCATATTCATTTCTTCAAAGGAAAAACACTGTCAAAGTTCCAGCAGGAAGGAAATGTAGAATCAGCTGTGATTTACAAGTTAAAAAAGTCATCAAACATTTTTCATTGAAGATTATACTTCAACTGAAGATGATACAAGAAGCAAAGATGAATTACAAAGACTTCTGACATAAAAGAGTTAACTATATGGTGAGAAAAATATGACAGTGAGAGACATTATAGTGTTGCAATTAAGTAACATAGGCTCTAGCTGCAGACCAGGGTGCCAAACTCATTTTCACCAGGGGTCACATCAGCCTCATGTTTATCTTCAAAGGGCCGAAGGTAATTTTAGGACTGTATAAATGTAACTATTCCTTAACTAGGGGCAAGGAGCTCAGCGCTGCTGCCGGGTAGAAACAAGGTGCCAGCTGGATAAAACAAAGTGGAGGGTGGGATTCAGCCCGCCAGCCTTGTGTTTGCCACCTGTGATGTAGACAGAGTTGATTTTGACTCCAGGTACTAGCAATTACTTACTAGCCATGACACTCTGAGCAAGTTACCTGTTTTATTTCTGTAAAGCAGGCCTGGAAGTAGTAATTACTTCTCAGAGTTTTCTTTAGAATTAAATAGGATAAGGTAAATAAAGTACCTATCAGTGCCTACAGAAAATAAAAATTCAGTAAATACTGACATCTGTTATTGTTCTTGCTCTGATCATTGCCAGAGTCATTTCACCATCACCCTTTATTACTACCACTATTTCCTCCATTTCTATCAGTATATGATGGTGAGTGGTGATGTATTAGCCTGTAAAAATATAAAATCAGATCTATGCTTTGGAAAGAAAAAATAGTAGAGATGGATTAAAGGCAGAGAGAAGAACCAATAATAAATTCTTGCTATGACCTAGCCAAGAGATATAAGGGCATTAAAGCAATGACAGTAATAATGAAAAAAATATAATATGAAAGAAAAAGAGTGATTAGCAATTACCTTCCTAACTCACTCTTTAAAAAACATAAATCAAGGTTTCTAAAATTAACTGAATGTGTTTTCCAACCATGGCTGTTAAAAGCTTCCATTTGCTGGGGCAGGTGTGCCCTTTACTCTTTTACATTTACTCTGAGTTCCTTGTGGAGATCATTGCAACCAACTAATGGTACTCAGATCTTTAAGAAACACTTCACATTAAAGACCCTATTAAAATCGTTTATGCAACTACTCCTTGGGAAAACTATGGGACAGAAGAATAAATGATACAAGACAAAAATAATGAACACTTCTTCATTTTACCACTGTCCCCAATTTCCCTGTTTGGAAATGACTGGTAATTGGAGAACTAAAATATTAGGGTAAACTGAAAAAAAAAAAAAGCAAAAGAAAATAGGTACTGACAAAACATGTCAAAAACCATGATGAAATAAGAAGAGTTTATAAATTACTTGAGACTTCACTACAAAACACTTATATCTTTATTTTTTGTCCTTTCCTTAGTGTAAACACCTAGAATGAAGTGCTACTTGCACTTTGCCCACAGAGATTACAGAATCAGGAGGGGCTCTTAACATACTAACTTTTCCAGAAGATTGAATGCCTTTGATCATAGCCAGGCAAACCATGACCCAGGAAGCCAGCAAGCAAATGGTCATCTTCCAGTTTAAGCCCCCACTTTCAGAGATGGAACTGGAAATATTCAGTGCTTCTCTGTACCAGTAATAGGTGGTGGCAGAACTTTTTTCACATTCTGGCTCCACAACTGCAGAAAGGAAGGTAATAATAATTTCAGACTATAAAGAACAATAAGACAATTTTTTCCCAGTAAGCCTGTAAATCAGTTCTTGACATTTCCTAGAAAAGTATTACTATTCTACAGAAGCATTTAAATTCACAATAAAAACTCAACTGCAAAATGTGAAATATCAGTACACATATATCCTCTTCAATATTTCTGATTACACATTTATGAATATGAATATGTGACTTTTTAATCAAAGTAGTTAAAACATATCAAATTTATAGTCCCTTCTACTTCCAGAATTATTTTCTGGAAGCAGAGCTGTCAAATGTGCTTGCGGCTGCCTATATGCAACTTTTGCAATGAGCTAATCCAAAATGACATGTGCTATAATACAAAATACAAGGGGAGTTTGGGAGACTTAGTATGAGAAAAATAATGCAAATTACTATATTAATAAAATTTAAATTAATTTTATGTTGAAATGTTAACATTTTGGATATATAGAATTAAATGAAATATTTCACTTATTTCTTTTTTACTTTTTAATAATGTGCTTACTAGAAAATTTTAGACTACACATGTGAATTGCATTCTCTATTTACTGGACCTCACTATAGGGAAATGTTCTTTATTTATACACTAGAATATAAAAATAAATGATAGAAAAACCATGAAAGAACCAAAGACATAACAGCAATTTCTTCAATCTAAAATCATTTTTACCCTTTGATTTAATAAAAAATGTAAGGCATCAAGAAAAGTGTACACTTGCTAGAGGAACAGGGAAGGGCAGGGATCCTCAGAGTCAGGGTCCTCTGGGATAGGATGTCATCCACTCATGTGCTGAGTGCAAACTGAAGAACAACCTCATCAGAAAGCACCAGGGTGTTTGAATTATACCTAGACGAGGGGCTGGCAAACCCTGGTCTGCAGGTCAAATCCAGCCCCCCCCCATGTTTGTAAAGTTTTATCATAACAGGGTTGCCCACTTATGTGCGTATTATCTATGGTGGCTGTTCTCTACAGCTTTTGGCAGAGACCATATAGCCTGCCAAGCCAATAAACCAACCGTTCCTGTCTGTTCCTGCCCAGAACTATTCCAGGGTCCCTCCTCTTTCTCTCCTTCACCGCCTCATGTCTTCACTGCCCTGATTTCTTTCCTCCAATGTTGGCAACCAAGTGATGTGACAGAGGTGTCAGTAATGCCCTGGTGATAATCATATTGAAAAATACAAATGTATCAAACCAACACATTGTACACCTTAGACTTACATGGTGTTATATGTCAATTATATTTCAAAGAATAAGTGGGACTGCATAAAATATATGGGAAAGTATACTATGCCTGTTTCTTAGGTTTTATTTCAGTTTTAGTACCTTCCATTGTGCTAATCAAAACAGAATAAACTCAGAAAATGATCAATGATGGCCAATAGTAAGTATGGAATCCTTCCTGTTTTTAAATTCTCTTTCAAAAGTATGAGAACTCTGGTAGAAGAAAACAAAAAGACATTTTAAAAGTTTTTTTTACCATACTTTTTTAAAAAGATTTTATTTATTTATTTTTAGAGAGGGAAAGGGGGTGGGGAGACAGAGAGAGAGAGAGAGACATCAATGTGCAGTTCCTGGGGGCCATGGCCTGAAACCCAGGTATGTGCCCTGACTGAAAATCGAACCTGCGATGCCTGGCTCGCAGCCCGAGCTCAATCCACTGAGCTATGCCAGCCAGGCAAAAAGACATTTTAAAAGAACTTTATTAGTTCCAGCTTTAGAAGAATTCATTTTTCTTCTCTTTGAAATTTTTCCCTTTCCCAGAAATTAGAGAATAAATCATGCACCTCTGACAAAAAAAAAGAAAAAAAAGTGTACAAAATCAAATACTGTCCAAGTTAACAATCGAAGGCACATTTCACCCTGATATCACGGGGCGCAATGAAATAACTTGAAGAGGGGGATGCAGTTAATAATACTTTGATAGGTTTGCATGGGAATAGATGATTACTAGAATTAGTGGGGTGACCATATTGTACGGCATAGATACGTTGAGTCACTAAATTGTACACCTGAAACTACTATAACTAATATAATATTGTATGCCTTACTTACTGAGTAAGTAACTTAACTGAGAAAAAATAATCTGAGGGCTAATAAACTTAGTTGGTACCAAAGTTCTATCTCTGAGTATGCCAGTCCTAAAAGTGTTGAAAGTTATAATGATTTTGAAAAATTTTTCCACATTATTTTAAAAATCTTAAAATCTCATGTCTTTACCAACTTTACAATCATTAAATATAAAAACATATTATCTATATCTTACAAGTATGTGAAGCATTTTTCACCAAAGGACACTGATCCCAAGGCAGAGGCTGCTGAAAAGACTGAGAAAAATAAAATAAACTCCAGCCAATGATGACATTGTAGTAGAGAGCCACAAAAAAGCACACCTGCAAAATAAAATCATATGATGACATCAGACCTATCATGCCCCCTTCTTTTGAAACAATGAGATATGTATATGAGCTCAATTAGCATTTAAAAAATCCTACTCCTTTTATTTTCATTTAAAACACATTATCTCTTCTAAAAAAATAGGTCTTTTACAGTTCTTAAGAAAATGCATTAACAAGACTGGATTACATTAGTATAGTTTAGCTTGTTCTGTATATTAGTGCAAGCTCCTAAAGTGTTTTCTATAAAGATGATTAAAAAGTTGAGTGGCAATACACACTCAAAAGTTCTATTTACATACAAACTATACAAATACAAACTCTGTAAAAATTACATGGCATATGTCATATCAGGAAACTTACCACGCAACTCGCAAATCCAATACCACCCAGTTTAGGGCTTATGTAATTCCACACACCAATGCTTCCTCTCCGAATTCTTTGACCCACAGAAAGTTCCAGGAAAAAAAGTGGAATACCTATTACCATAAGCAGTATTAAATATGGCAAAAGATATGCACCTACAGAGACAAGAATCAATAAAATAGATTATATTTTCAATAGTCACAGTAGAGAATACACATTCTGATTATCTCATAAAGATGATACTTGAACTTCTACATTGTATAAGAACTTTAAAGAAAATGCAATATCATTACTTTAAACTTTCTAGTATTTGAAACCTCAATTTGACTGCTACGAAGAATCTCTAATAAAAAATAATTGATGAAAGTAAGAATATCAATGAATAGTTTTGGTTTCATTTTATTGAAAGGGCAAACAACTTCATTTTTCATAAAAATAACTGATTCCTTAAAATTAATTAGTTCCTCAAGTAGGTTTCACAAACTCATGGAAATCTTATTCATGCAATGTGTATGAAGTCACTTACTACATTTTATTCAAGCTCATCTAAATCATTCATTGCAAATTAGATAAATTAGAATGAATGAGATTTTATGCTAACAAAACTGACTTTTTCCCTAAATAACCACAGAGGATAAAAAGGGCTGCCTCAACTAAAAACAAATAAAAATAAAATAACCTCTACCATAGACAAATGTCATTGTTCCCATATATACTTCATATAAAAAGTATACTTCAGGAAACAAGTAATTTTTTGTTTTCCAAATTTCTATGATGGGGTAGTGAAACTGACAGAAGTGAAGATATTTCATATCGATTGTAAAATATGTGCCATTATCCTAGTGGTAAAGTTTCCATGCTTAAAAAAATTACAGCTAAATCTCAGATTCATATACATGAGTAGTGGTTTTAAAATACACTAGTTTGATGCCCTGGTCAGGTGGCTCAGTTGGTGGGAGCATCTCCCCATACACCAAAAGGATGCAGGTTCGAGGTGAATACAAGAGGCAACTGATGGATGTTTCTCTCACAGATCTTTCCCTCTCTCCCTGCACCCTTCCTCTTGCTCTAAAATCAATAAACATATCCTTGGGTAAGGATTTCTTTTAAATTTACTAGTTTGACAATATTAATTTTAGATTATAAATTGATAAAGTTAAATGTAAAATCTATACAAATTTCTACATGAGAATATATATACAAATTATTCATTAAATAACCTCTAAGGTCTACATTCAAATTTCTTACTGGAGTTCTGTCCAACTAGATACTGTCAAGTGGGTTATTTAATCAATGGCACTAATTCCTTTTTAAATAAGAGGTCATTTATTGTATTTTCCCATTTTTTAAGTGTTAAGAGATATTGATTGAATAGATTTTAGAAGCTATTCAAATTGTTTGAGCATTCTGCTGAAAAAATTAACACATTTTTGCTCAAATTATTTATCTCAGTATCTATCTATTGCTGAAATAATGGCCATATGTAAGAATTTTCCCTAATACAGGGGTCAGTAGAAAATCTCAACTGTCTTATGACTGACTTTCAGTCTTTTGGACTTGAGTTGATTCTACAAAGGAGTATGTAATGTAAAAGTATGGATGTGTGAGCTGGTGAAACAAAACTACCACATTTCTAATTCTAAAATGATGTGTAACTTTCAGGTACCAACAGCCTTAAAATGTCTCCCAAAGGACTGAAAGTGCATTTCAACAACTGCATTGAATCCTAGAATGTGAATGGGTTTGTGTGTATGTGAATGATTAGGGAAAAAAAGAGAGAATTAATTAACACTGGACTCACTGTGAATCTTTCTCCAGTTATGCATGAGGGGGACCTCCAACAAACAGAATTTACCTATAAAAACTGTGTATTTATTCTTACATGTTTAAAATTCAAAGTACTCTTTGCTTGATGCAATAGAACTATCAAGACATATTTTTCCTACTGCTCAAAACAGTTTTTGAACTCATCAATTTTGATGCCTTTCAGTGTTCTGCCGTTTTTTGTTTCACCTCTTCCACATCAGCAAAACATTTCCTTTTAAGGACTTTTTTCATCCAGGGAAACAAACAAAAAAAGTTGCTGTGGTGAGATGGAATGAATAGAGAGGGTGGGGCACAGGAGTCATGCCATTTTGGGTCAAAAACTGATGAACATTCTACGCGGTGTAGGCAGGTGCACTCATAAATCAATCATCATGAGATGGGCAAACACTTTTGAGTCTTCAAAAAAAAAATGTGCCCTGGCTGGTGTAGCTTAGTGGATTGAGCAAAGGTGCAAGTGCAAAGCAAATGGTCGCTTGTTCAATTCCCAGTCAGGGCACATGCCTGGGTGGCAGGCCAGGTCCCCAGTGGGGGTACCTGAGAGGCAACCACACACTGATGTTTCTCTTCCTCTCTTTCTCCCTCCCTTCCCCTCTCTCTAAAAATAAATAAATAAAATCTTAAATAGTTTACTCATTTCTTCCTTACAACAATCCAATGGGGTACCATTGTTCTCCTTATTTTACAGATGTATGAAGTAAGCCAGAAGAAGTAAGTTAACTTGTAAAGATCACATGACCAGTGTCCAAAAAGAGCCAGGCTTCACAGTCAAATTGACTTCAAATACTGGGCTGGTAGCTTCTATATGGTACCACTTATTAAGCTTAACCATTGTGCTTTAAGTATAATATCTTCAGAAAAATCAACTTTTATTAGGCTTATTACTTTTTACTTCTATTATTCATAAAGTGCCTCAAATGATGAATAAGTAAGAATTAAGTAGCCTGAGGCTCTCTGACTCGGCAGCCAGAAGATACTACTGGAATACCTAGACGGCTCAACACTACTCTGCACACTGAGCACAATCTTTTGTGCTCTAACAACCATCTTGAAAGAATAAAATTCCACTGTTTTTTTTGGTAATATCACTCTCTAGTATTTGTGATTAGAAGAAAGGAAACAATACTAGAAAGGGCATTTGATTACTTTTACATGAAAATTGGAAAGAGCCATTTTTGTTAATTACTACCTATGCAATTCTTTAGAGCTCTCCATCAAGACAAAAATTGCATTAAATGGAAAGCAACCTAACTTTTCAACCAAGGCAGCTTTCTTCCTTAGCATGGGCAGTAAGGCTCATAAGGTGAGAAGTCTGAAAATCAGATTTCACCTTCTGCCAGTCTTGGCAAATGCAATGATTTGTGAGAAACAGAAAGCAGCATACTACATAGCTGCTTGTGCTGATTTTATAAATAATTTATATGGGATATTACTGACTAGAAAAGGAGCTCACGACTTCAGTGGAACGAGGTGCAGCACATCACTGACTTCATGTATTGGTTCACTCATCTCAGGAAGATTTGTCAAACAGGCTAATTTTTTCAAACCTGTTTATTCTGTGCCTGGCTGAATTAGCTAAGCAAGATTTTAAACATATTTTGTCACCATAACACCTTATCTTTTTATCTCTTAGTGGCTAAGAAGAAATTCTATATTGAATGGTTATGTTATTTCACTCAATGTGTAAGTTGCAACTACATCTAAAATAAAACCATATATCTATGACCCATGGACACGAACAACAGTGTAGGGAATGGCTGTGGGAATGGGGGATGGGCTGGAAAGATGGGGACTGAGGGGGAAAAATTGGGACAACTATAACAACATAAACAATAAAAAATAAATAACATAACATAACATAACATCATTTTGTCCAGCCAACACAACTATCACAAACTGGTATCAAATACCAAAATACTTTTTCTATCTGATGGGTACTGAAATGAGGTGTATAGAGTATTTAGTTTTTAGCCACACATTTTAACAGCTTCCATGTATATAAATAATAAAGCTTCAAACCATTCAGTTTGACTTTGGTGTACTATAAAGCTATGTCCTACATGCACAATCTATTCTTTTTTCTTTTGAATGTGTTTTTTCCCCTTGATTTTTAAGAAATGTTTGCTAAATAGCCCTTGGTACTTACATGCAGAAATACAAAAAAATTACAATACCATGTTGATATAGATATGTTGGTTTAAAAACTAAAGATTCTAATTTCTTTAAAGTTTTCTTTAAAATAGAACATTGTCCACAAATACTACAGAAGTAAGAAACAAGTATGTATGATATCTAAGGATGGAGATATCAGATATCTGGTATTATATTAATTACCCAGTTAAATCCCTTCTGCTGGGATCTACAAAATTCTGATCAACATTTGAAGACCATACTCATTCTATATTATATGTAATTTTTGCTTTTATGAATAGTTAAACTACTTAAAATTCAGATATATAAGTAATAGAAAATTCTCTGTTTCCTCAACAATATTGTCTTATTCCAGAAACTTTAGGTTTTTCTCCTAAAAGAATAACTGAGGGGCACAAGGGATGCAATATTTGTGTTATAAAAGTCAGTAATTTAGAGACATTTAGTAGCATCCACAGAAAGAATCTGAGAATATATTACCCGTAAAGCAATCTCAGGGTATTCATAGCAAGCCCTCTGCTCCTATGGAAACCTATTCTGAAAACAGAGTTAAGCCCACTTTCAACAAGAGTCTCCCTTGCTTTATTATGGAATTCATAGTTTATAAAATAATGTGATGTCAGCAACATAAGCAGCTGTTTGAAATAATCAATTAAAATTTACTCAGCAATGTATCACTTTGAAAAAAAAGAAGAAAAACAAAAAACTTACCACCCCCATTCTTCTGACATAGGTATGGGAATCGCCACACATTCCCTAAACCTACAGAAAATCCAACTTGGGCCAGGATGTATTGTAGCTTACTGCTCCAAGCTGGTCTTTCATCTTCGACTTCAGATACTTCTTCAGCATCTATATCCTTCTCATCTTGAACATCAACAATTAGTTCACTCTTCTTAAAAGCATCATCAGCTGAATCTTCATTGGAAAGAAGGTCTTTGACAGATTCAATAACCTCATCATCTAATTCTCTTTTTACCACTTTGCTATTCTTAGGCATTGGAAAGTGTGGGTAATATTATTTTTAAAAGTATCTTAATGGCAAATTTGTTAATTCTTTTTTAAAATAATATAGTTGATATGAAGGAAATATAGAAGAGTGTATCAAATAAATGCTCGATTCAAGGTGTAAAGTCTTATGGATCCTGGATCTGCATCTCCAATATTTTGTAGGTAATCTGTAAAATTTTAAATTGAATAATGATAATATTTAAGGAGGCAAGTATTAAAAATAAAAAGACTTTATTTAATAATTTTTATGATGGAACTTCTTACTACAGGGTATAAAACACAAGCTTGTCAGCCTTGTAGAGCTTACCATTTCCACTAGTGTAAGAACTGTGAAGTACACACGAGCTCCACACACATTGTTTCATCCCACTTCTTCCTTCTTACAAAGCTCCACTTTGAGCCAACATACTCCACTGCACAACGTATACTCTGTTCATTAGTAATTAAAATTTGGTGACTCCTTTTCTTAATTCTTTCTTTGTTCCTTTCTGACCAAAGCACAGCCCTCATTTTATTACCTATGGAATTATATGCATAATTGCATTTCATCCTAATAAATTTGTCTTAATTAGAATTTCTTCTGTTCACGTATCCATCTATTCACTCATTTGATATTAATTGTGACGAGACCTTAAGGAATACAAACATTAATGAAACATACAACCTCTGCTTTGTGTTGCTTACATCTAAGAGAGAAAGGCATATCTCAAATATAATTACACTATATTGCATAATTTAAATGACCTAGCATCATTACAACAAAAAATCAGGAATGTTGGACAAATGTGACATTAGAGGTAGGCAGAAACAGAGTGAGACCACACCAAACACAAGGACAGCATCTGCAGGAAGTGGCAAAAAACAAAATCATGGTATTTGTGTGAACATTCTCTCAAACAACTCAAGAAAAACACTGCCATCAGGCAGTTTGCCTTTCTCTAGTTCGTTTTCTATTGTATGTCATGCCCTTTTCTCTGTTCAGACACCGACTAAGAAAGTGTACAAGGTTTGTCTACAAACCAATCAGACTGTCAATTTTTAAAATTCACTAAACATAGGTGGTTCTCTTTAAAGCGGGATCAGGAGGCTTTAGAAATGATATCCCAAGAGTCTGCCCATCGTTGCTGGAAAAAAATTAATTTATTTGATAGAATTGCTGTTACATTTACATTAGGAGTCATACAAGCAGCCCAGTCACACTTTAATTTATAATCATAATGAATAAGACAGGGTGGTGGGTAGCCCAAAGGAAAAGAAGTTCTCTAACTTGACCATGTAACTTATATTTTCCCTTTAGGTTTAGATGTTTAGTTTTTCTAAAACTAGAATATATACCCTAAAACCAAACATTCACTTACAAGACTTGAAGGGAATTCTGAGAGAATCATTAACAGTATTTTAAATAACAGACACATCTCTAGAATATGAAAAAAACTTCTCATGGTGACTACCTTCAATTGGCCAACAAGTTTTGGTATGGAATTAGTTTTTATGAGATTAGGGATTATACCTGTTTAATTTGCATTATTTCTCCGTATAGCTCAATGAATATTAGTTGACTAAATGAATAAACATAACCATTGAAAGACTGAAGCGAGTTAATCTTCTAAATTAGTTTTGCAGGAAGAAAGCAACCTGACATGTAAAAAATTATGATTTACTAGAGTTGGATTATCGAAAGGTCTACATTTATTATAAATTATCCAAAGATAGGCCATTGGCACAGTAACTTAACTAACATGTGGATAAGAGCATTGGCTTTAATGTGACAAACTTGGAGTTGTGTCCTTCTCTGAGCTGTTACTTGTCTGTTGTATAACATCTAGCAGTTATATCACTCTTAGGCTGTTTCCTCAGTAAATATTAATCTATTATTCCTTTTGGGGTTTTTTTCATACACATAGAAAGCTAAGGAATGTATCAAAGCTTAGAGACATTATTACAGTAAAAACAAACCACTTCATAACAGAAAATTTAAAAGACAGTGTTACTCATGAACCTCCACTAATAATTATCTCAAAATTGTTGTATTTATTCTATGTTTCTAGCCTTGAAGGAAAAAATAAACAAAAAAATCAAAATGAAATATAATACCTTTGTATACTGCTGCATGTTACTGACCTATCTAACAAATAAGAATACCAATTTACACAGAAAAACCTTTGGCAAAGTCTACACTTAAAAATCTTATTAAACTACCCAAAGTTCATATTTTCTATAAAAAATCAACATCTAATGTAAAAATATTTAAATGCAGCTTTATATTACAAATGCCTAAACTACACATAACTAACTATATGTGTGGATTTTATAATGCAATAATACTAGGTGATTTTTATAAAATTGAACATATTAATAGCGATGTTAAATATTTATTTGCATACATTTAGTCTTCCTTTTGTATTATAAGATTTTTAAAAGTAATAATATATTGATGACAAGTAAAATAACTTAACCTCTGTTTTCTCCCTCTGTTTTTCACCATCTCCTACCCCCCCTGCTCTTACCTGCAGTGATTATAGGAAAATATAGGATAGGTGTGCAAGTTACCACTGAAATTTCTACAAAAGCATAGCAAGTCTAGGGGGGTGTGGAATATCTCTTTTCTTTAGCAGATCATAAACTCTGCCTGGCGAATAATTTTATCTTACCAATCCATTAGTGTTCTCAAAGTATGCTTAAACTTGTCTGTCAAATGAACTGAAGGAAGTATGACAGAGTATCACTGTACAATAACTGTAAGAATTTATACTATTACATATTTACTTATCTTTTTCTTACCCCAAGGTCCTATTGAGTCAGAGACATTTCTTTCTTTTTAAATGCTCCAGAGAATGATAGGGTTTTTTAACCCTCACCAGAGGATACGTTTATTTATTTTAGAGACACAAAGGAAGTGAGAGGGAAGGAGGGAGGGAGAAGGAGAGAGAGGCATCAATGTGAAAGAGAAACATCGATGGGTTGCCCCCCATACCTGCCACAACCTAGGTATGTACATTGACTGGGAATCAAACCCACAAACTTTTGATTTACAGGAAGACACTCCAACCAGCTGAGCAACCTGGCCAGGGCAACATTGCTTTCTTATATAGTCACTGCATAGAGCCAAAGTAAAGATAGAAGTTTCTGAATGAATCCATAAACACTTACTATGAGACAACATTCTGTAAACCTAATTAATTTCAAATTTTCAAGACCTGACGTTTTTGAAAAATTAAGATTTTTATGAATGCCTAAAGCTTAGTCCACAAGAGTAGGCCATAAGCATACATTAAAAAGAGAATAAAAATGAGGTTGACTATTGTCAAAATTGTATTACTATTAATACTTCTGGGAATAGAAGAAATGAACCAGTAATATCCAACAAGAAAGTGCAGTAGAGGTGATATAGTAGAGATATTCTCAAAGGTCACACAGGTCATGTAATCAGTATTAAGTAACTGCACAGCCTCTGCTAGGTTACCACAATCCATTCCAGTGACAGACTCAACTGCCAGACAAGTTTTCATTAACTGCCCCTAGGGGTTGCATTAGCCGTTCTCATCATTATAAGGTAAGGGCCTCCTACCTATAATTGAGCAACAGATATTCAAGAATGGTGGTCAACAAAATATTGCCCATGAGTCAAATACAAGATACTATCTGATTTTGTAAATAAAATTTTATTGGAACAAAGCCATGCCTACACATTACATATTTTCTATGGCTCATTTTGTGCTGCAACAGCAGTCACTTTGTATGGACTGTAAAGCCAGAAAATACATAATGACACTACTGAAAAAATTTGACAGCAAATTCCAGAGAATAAATCAGAATTAAAGGTGTGGAGTGCCCCAGCTCACTCCACCTATGCTCCAATTTTATGTCATTAATTTCATTATCATATAGTATGATAAAATAGAATTCTCCCCGTTCAAAGGTGAGTAATTACTAAGAATAAAAGAATTTTACATAGAAACAGAGAGATGAAAGAGTAGTAGTTGAGAGGGGAAGAAACATAACCATACAAATGTAGAATGTTTATCAGGAAGGAAGAAGTGCTTCAGAATTTCAAAGATACTACTTACAAACATAAAAAAAAACCCCTCAGATACTCAACAAATCAAATATAAAATATAAAAGAGTTCCCCTTCAAGAAAAGCTCAAGGAAAACATATAAAAGATTAACAGAGTCCTGGTTGGTGGGTCTCAGTGGATTGACTACTAGCCTACAAACCAAAGGGTCACTGGTTCAATTTCCAGTCAGGACACATTGCTGGGTTGTTGACCAGGTCCCCAGTAGGGGGTGCACGAGAGGCAACCACACATTAATGCTTCTGTCCCTTTCACCCTCCCTATTCCTCTAAAAATAAAAAAAAAAACAATAAAATCTTTATTAAAAAAAGATTAACAAGAAAAAAGTTAGATATATGAATACTGACTAAAAGTAAGAAATGGGAAAATTCATTATCAGAATAAAAGGCATAGCCCTGGCTGGCGTAGCTCAGTGGATTGAGCGTGGGCTGTGAACCAGTGTCACAAGTTCGATTCCCAGTCAGGGTACATGCCTGGGTTGCAGGCCATGACCCCCAGCAACCGCACATTGATGTTTCTCTCTCTCTCTCTCTTTCTCCCTCCTTTCCCTCTCTAAAAATAAATAAATAAATAAAATCTTTTAAAAAAAGAATAAAAGACATATTAGAAAGAAGTAAAACTAGAATAACTACAACCACATTCAGAGAAATGGAGGGAAGGCTTAAGGAAACTTCTCAAAAAGAATAAGAGACAAATATTGTAATATATAGAAAAAGCTACTGAATACTTAGATACAAGAGATTCAACAAACTTAAAATTGGTGTACTCAGGCAAAGAAAACAGAAGTATATAAAACACAAAACACTACATAATAAAATAACAGAGGTTTGACTTAGATTTGTATTTTCAAGTAATAAAACTACTACAGAAGAGTTAATATCGAGAAATTACTGGATAAAAATTCCAAGGGATTTCAAGCAGAAGTACAAAGAGAAAATAAAAAGACTTCTTAGGATATTAGGATATTCAATAACCTCTATTAAAACTAAGAGGGGAAAAAAAACCCAATCTCCAACTTTCATACTCAGTTACTTTGTTTTCCAAATACAAAGGCCACAGGAAAATATTTTTATCCATGACAGATCTGATGAACCCTACAGGACAAGGAGAGGGAGGTGCTATCTGATCATGAACTTTAGTGAACCAAGACAGAAAACAAAGAACTTGGTAACAAAGAAGCCATGTTAGAGAATAAAAGTAAACATTAATTTAAAGAAGAAAATAAGCTTAGATATTGTAAAATCTTAGATATTGTGTTGAGAGAAAAATATATAAATTAAAACAAAAATAACATAGCAAAATCAGAAATTGAAATGGGATAGAAAGAAATAAAGTATGAAAATGTTCTCTTCTTGCATAGTAGGAAGAACTTTAGGATACTATTCTAAATATAAAACTCATAGTCTAAAACAGGAAAAGAACCTCAACCTCTTCATGTTTTCATGTAATCCTTCTTAATTTTATTTTTTTAAATACATGTTATTGGTTATGCTATTATAGTTGTCCTATTTCCCTCCCTTTATTCCTCTCTGCCCTGCACAGCCCCTTCCATCCACATCCCCCCCCTTTAGTTCATGTCCATGGGTCATACATATAAGTTCTTTGGCTTCTACATTCCCTATACCATTCCTAACCTGCCTATTTTCTACCTACCATTTATGCTACTCATTCTCTGTACCTTTCCCCACTCTCCCCTTCCCAGTCCCCCACTGATAACCTTCCACGTGATCTCCATTTCTGTGATTCTGTTACTGTTCTAGTTGTTTGCTTAGTTTGCTTTTGTTGTTTTTAGATTCGGTTGTTAATAGCTGTGAGTTTGTTGTCATTTTAATGTTCATATCATTAATCTTCTTTTTCTTAGATAAGTCCTTTAACATTTCATATAATAAGGGCTTGGTGATGATGAACTCCTTTAACTTGACCTTATCTGGGAAGCACTTTATCTGTCCTTCCATTCATTCTAAATGGATTTGCTAGATAGAGCAATCTTGGCTGTAGGTCCTTGCCTTTCCTGACTTGGGATACTTCTTTCTAGCCTCTTCTTGCCTGTAAGGTTTCTTTTGAGAAATCAGCTGACAGTCTGATGGGAACTCCTTTGTGGGTAACTGTCTTCTCTTCTCTTGCTACTTCTAAGATTCTCTCTTTACTTTTAATCTTGGATAATGTAATTATGATGTGCCTTGGTGTGTTCCTCCTTGGGCCCAACTTCTTTGGGACTCTCTGAGCTTCCTGGACTCCCTAAAGATCTATTTCCTTTGCCAGATTCGGGGAGTTCTCCCTCATTATTTTTGCAAATAAGTTTTCAATTTCTTGGTCTTCCTCTTCTCCTTCTGGCACCCCTATGATTTAGATGCTGGAACGTTTAAAGATGTCCTGGAGGTTCCTGAGCCTCTCCTCATTTTTTTGAATTCTTGTTTCTTCCTTCTGTTCTGGTTGAATGTTTATCTCTTCCTTCTCCTCCAAACCCTTGATTGAGTCCTGTTTTCCTTCCTATCACTGTTGGTTCCCTATAGATTTTTGTTTATTTCACATAATGCAAACTTCATTGCTGCATGGGTCTTTTTTATGCTGTTGAAGTAGCCAGAGAGTTCCTGGAGCATCCTCATTATCAGTGTTTTGAACTGTGTATCTGATAGGTTGGCTATCTCTTCATCACTTAGTTGTATTTTTTCTGGAGCTTTGATCTGTTCTTTCATTTGGGCCGGTTTTTTTTTGGTCTCAGAGTGCCTGTTACATAGTAAGGGGTGGAGCCTTAGGTGTTCACCAGGGTGGGGCAACCCAAACGCTGTGATACTCTATGTGGGAGAGGAGTTTGAGCGGGAACCTTACTGCTTGCTCTGCTCTCTGTCAGATTTCAGTCCCTTCCTCTGCTACCAACATGCAAGTTGGGCCCTTCTGGTGCTGATTCCTGTGTGGGTGGTTTGTGTACATTCTAGGACCCTGTGGGTCTCTCCAATGAACTCTACTGTGAGGCTAGGAGTTTCTCCGGCTGCCACCTCAACCCCCACCAATGTTTTCAGTCAGAGGCTTTGAGTCTTTATTTCCCCGAGCTGGGGCCCTGGGTTGTGTGGTCTGTCTCGCTCCCCAGTTGTTCCTCCAGGTTTATCAGCATGCAGATGTGGGACCCCAAGTCCACCAGCAATCACCTTGCCGCGAGTCTTCTCCACCTGACAGTCTGATTCTGCCCCTCCTACTGGTCTGGATGAATGTGTCTACTTGAACCTCTTGGTTGTCGAACTTTCATACAGTTCGATTTTGTCAGTTCTGGTTGTTTTTTTGTTTTTAAATTTGTTATAGCCCTTTTGGTTGTGAGAGGAGGCACAGTATGTCTACCTACACCTCCATCTTGACCAGAAGCTTCTTATTTAGTTTTAGTGGGACCTTGTAGGAATTAATATTTCTTATTCTGAGGAGATATATAATGGTGCCAAACATTTATATCTAGGTTCTAGAAACAGACTGAGTTCAAACCCTAGCTCTTTAACTTAATGGTTTTCATGTCTTTGGTTAAGTTATTTAACTGTGCTTCAATTTCTTCATTTATAAAATAAGAAAAAAATAATATGTTTATCAAATAATAAAGTATTTTGATAAATGCCAGCACATCTGAAGGACTCCAAATGTTTTCTTTTATTACTATGATTAGCATCCCTCTTACTGTTGTGTTATATTACAACTGGTTTGGAACATGTTATATCAAGGATAATGTAAGTCCACAGCCAATGCTACATGGTTTAGTTGTTTCTACACTACCCTTTTGATATAGTACAAGTTTTCTATCACTGCATAACAAGTTACCTTAAAACTTAGTAGCTTAGCATAAAAAAATTATTTGTTCATAATTCTGTAGGTTAACAAATTGAGCTAGACTTAGAGAATCAGGTGTTTTGCTGGTCTTGACGTGGGTCACTTCTGCACTTTAATCATTTGTCAGTTTAAGTGAGGGAGGATGGTCTAAGATGTTGTCACTCACATTCTGGCCAGAGGCAGGCTTTCAGAGAGCACTTTGGTTCTCCCACGTGGATTTTCTCCAAAGTGCTAGCTCCAGCTTGTTCACATTGTATCTTATATGTCCAACTCAAGCCAAAAGAAGTAAGCCCAACATGCTAGTAAAGCCTGTGTGTCATATTTCCTAATGTCTCTCTGGCCAAAGCAAGTCACACCACTATGGCCATGCTGATTCAAGAGTGGATAAACTCCACTTCTCAATGGAAGAAGCCACAAAGTCAAATTGCAGAGTATGAGTAAAAGGAAGAAAAAATTACTGCTTCTGTATCTGTTAGATGTCTGCTCCCTGGAGTAGGAATCTCAAGGAGAGAAACGATAAGTGTGGCATCTCATTCAATTCCCACGTCATTATACCAAGGCTGTAACTATTGTAATCGTAGATCCTGGCTCATAGTTTTCAGAATTGTCTTCATTATTGCCCTTTTCTATCTCATTGCCAAGCACCCTGCTGTTTCTTTGAGCCACTATGAACTTGCATTTATACATATGGCAATCTATATTTTGCCTCTTAGCCAGCATCAGCTCCTACAACTTGCTAATGAAGAGTTCTATGCCCTGGCTGTGTGGCTCAGTAGATTGAGGGCAGGCCCGTGAACCAAAGCGTCGCCAGTTCGAGTCCCAGTCAGGGCACATGTCTAGGTTGAGGGCCAGGTCCCAAGTGGGATGCACAAAAGGCAACCACACAGTGATGTTTCTCTCCCTTTCTTTCTCCCTCCCTTCCTCTCTCTAAAAATAAACAAAATCTTTTTGAAAAGAGTTTTAAACAATACATCTATTTAAATGTACAACAACTGGTGTCTTTCCATTCATTTATTGCACATAAGGGCTTACATAGAATATGTTGAAAAGTAAAATTATTTAAATTTGGGCTTAGATTTACATTTTTTCATTCTCTCATTGTTATATTGTTTTATGTTCATGTATACTTTTTCAGTAAAAATCTATTTTAAAGCACTTAAAACTAAATTCAAAACTTTTTAAAATCAACCTAATAAATTTCTAACTCAGTGGTTCTCAACTCTAACCATTATTAGTGTTTTCTTTAAGATTACTTCTTTGCCTTTCTACATAAAATTTGAAATCAGCTTTTAAATATATACTCCCCCCCCTCAAAAAAAACAGTGTGCTGTAATTTTGAATGAGATTACATTGATTCTTCAGACACATTTGGGAGTACAACATCTTTAAAAATTGAGTTTTTCAATCTATGAACTTGGTATATCGTATTCTCATTTACTTACAGCTTCTTTAATTTCTCTCTAGAAAAAGACTGATTTCCTACACACTTTCTATCCTGCTACAACGTTATAAATTAAGTTGTTGGTTTTTTAAGGATCCCTTAAGATTTTTATATAGACAATATATCATCAATAACAAATATAGCTTAGCTTTTTCCAATTGTTTACCTTTTTGTTTCTTGACTTATTGTACTGCCTAGGACATCCACTAAAGATTTAATGGAATTGTTAAGAACAGACATCTTCATCTATGCCCCAGGGTTAGTGAGAAAAGACTCAAAATTTTACTGTTAAGAACAATGTCAGGTATGGGTTTTTTCACAGGTACCTTTTATCAGTTTAGAGAAGTTTCTTTTTCTTCCTAATTCAGTAAGCTTTTTTTGTTTGCTTGTTTGAATCATAAATAACTGTTGAATTTTGGCATATAGTTTTCTGCCTTTAGTAAAATAATCATATAATTTCTTAATCTGTTCATATTGAATCGAGTATTGCATTGATTGGTTTGGTATCTTAAACCAATCTTTCATTATGGGATAAACCCCACTTGGTCAAGATGTATTACCTTTTTAAAAACACTGGAGTCAATTTGCTAACATTTGGTAAGGATTTTTTCAACTACACACACGGGAACATGGAAGTGTAAATTTTTTTTTTTGTATTTTGCTTCTCTGATTTTGGTGCACTCATAAACTGAGTTTTTTCTCCTTTATATTCTGAACAAATATATGTAGTGTTAGTTGTATTTCTTCCTTGAATGTTTTGTAGCACTCATCTATCAAGCCATCTAGGAATGGAGTTTTCTTTTAGGGAATATTTTAAGTTAAAATTTCAATTTATTTTGTTAACAAAAAGCAACTTAGATTTTCACTTTCTTGTGTTAGTCTGAGTAAATTGTGTTCATAAAGTGATTCATAGTATTTCATTTTTTAAAATATCTGTAGGATTTATAGTCATATTACATGTTTTATTCCTGATATTAGTGATAGGTGTTTTCTCTGCTTTTGTCTTGATTAATCTTAAAAGAATTTTCACTATAGAATTAACTAAGAATAATGTGCAATTCTTACTCCAACTTTCAAGACTTTTTAGCTCCTAATCTATTTTTACAAACTCTTGAAATGTTAGAATAAATTTCAACAAATATTTCCAGTGAAAATATGCAAAAATCTAAAACAGCAGGCAGGCACCTGCTTCTAAGAAAAGAAAGTGACTCAAATAGACATGCCTATATTAGCTAATTATTGGTATTTGCCACAAACTGAATATTCTATAATAAAGAACTAGAAAAACCATAAATTATCTCCCTGACTTGGACAAATTCAAAGTCTGCTGAACAAAGTTTTCTGTAAATCGGAACCAGTTTTGAACACTGAACCTTAAATTCATTGTGGATTCAAATGCAATGTATTTTTTAATTCTAATGTATAAGGTATAAAGTAAAGACTATTGGAATAAAAACAAAATGCTAAACCATATTAAACACCCAAGAAAAATGGCACATGTTGAGAAGTTTGTAGTTGTGAAATGATTGTGAAAGGAAAAAGAGAAGATATTTGATAAAAAACAGAAATAATAATCTTGAAAAATGATATATTTTCAATGGAATACAATGCAACCTAAACATTTCTTTTGCAAATTATGTCCCCCTTTCCACAAAATGTTTGTACTAAGCAGGAAGATAACAAAAATCACAAAAGTAATCAAAACAAGGGAAACTTTTTTGTAGTTGCCAACACAAAATCACAACTTATATTTTATAACATAGGTTTTGTCCAAAACAGTGGACTATAACACACCTATCAGTATGATTAAAACTTTTTAAATGTAATAACACCAAATGTCAGCAAGGATGCAAAGAAACTAGACCAACCATGTGTTTCTGATAGAAACATAAGACAGTACAGCCACTCTAAAAAGTAAATGGCAGTTCTTTTTAACCCTAAAAACAGAGATACCACAGTGACCAGCAATTTGCACCCTTGGCATATGTGTCAGAGAAGCAAAAACTTTTTTTCAAGGAGAAACTTGTACATAAAAGTTCATATCAGCTCTGGCTGATGTGGCTCAGTAGATCGAGTGCCAGCCTACAAACCAAAGAGTTGCTGGTTTGATTCCCAGTAAGGGCATATACCTGGGTTGCAGGTTAGGTCCCCAGTAGGGGGTGCATGAGAGGCAACCAACACTGAGGTTTCTCTCTCTCTTTCTCCCTCCCTTCCTCTCACCCTAAAAAAATAAATAAATAAAATCTTTCTAAAAAAGGTTCATATTAGCTGTATCCATAATAGACCCAAACTGGAAACTACCCAAGTGTCCTTCAGTGAGTGAACAGTTAAACTATAGTATATCCATGTCATAGGATGTCAGCAATAAAAGGAGAAGAATTTTTGATACATCCAACAACTTGTTTGAACCTCAAGGGAATGATGCCAAATGTGAGGTAAGGGGTAGAATGCCAATTTCAAAAAGATACATATATCATATGCCAATGATATAACATTTGTGGAATAAAATGATAGAGATGAATCACAGAGTTAGGATAGAGAAAGGAAGGTAGGTGAGCTATAAAAATAAGTACAAGGTAATCTCTTGAGATTGTACAGTTGCTATCTTCTGTGTAGTAAGCATCACATGATATTACACATTTCATAAAATTACAAAGAACTATACATACATAAATATGCAAGCAGAAAAAATGACTGCATAATTAGAAAAATCTCTATGGATTATGCCAATATCAATATGCTATGTTTGATATTGTACCATACTACTTTTATACAAGATTGTAAAATGAAGAAAACTAGGTGAAGGGTGCACAGGAATTCCCTTTGCATCTTCCTGTGAGCTTGTAATTATTTCAGATCAGTTATAAAGTAATTTCTATAAATTAAAATGTATTTTTGATGTCTTCTATGAACCAAGGTCAGATTTTAAATCATACTTAACTGTAAGTCTTTCAAAAGTCTTTGACACATTTTTAAAATAAAATCATTTGAAACACTTAAAATGCTACTAACATACTGAACACCTCCAATTTAAGCACTGTATTCATTTCATGAAGCAGCTGTAATAAATGGCTTCTAATTTAGCAACTTCAAAAAACCAAAATTTATTCTTTTAAAGCCCTGAAACTAGAGATTCAAGAGCAGTTTCAGGTGAATGATCTAAGATGGTAGAGGAGTAAATAGAAACTATGCTAACCTTCTCCCATAGTGGAATTACAGATAAATTGTAGAGAAATCATCCTGAATAACCAACCAAAGAGCTGCTGGAAAGATGGCTTATAACCAAGGACAGACAGAAAAAACAACATCACCACAAGGAGACTGGTACGGAGTGAGGAGGAGGTGCAAGAGAGCTGGCTGGGCACCCATGGGAGGCAGCTAAAGTCCCAGAAGGATATTGCAGTGGCTGGGGTTTTCCCCTTAGAAGGGTAGGGTCTGAGCCTCAAGCAGAGCTCTCCAGCCTACAGAACCAGAGTCAGAAAAGAAACATCCAGCTGTGAAAAGCAGCTGGGTTTTTGTTTGCAGGGAGAGATTGCTGGATATGCAGAGAGCCTCTTCAAGGGCAAACATACAAAATTTTGTTTACAGACACTTACCCTGGGCTCCAGCAGAGGAAGGGCAGGGCAGCTAGAGACACTTGAGGAAACTCTGGGGTTGGTTGCTCTGGTGAGAGAACTGAAGCAACAGCTACCAGGATCCCCATGTTGAGTCATTCCTCATACTGCAGAAGCCATCTTTCTCAGGAATAGCACTCCTCTCCAGCTGGCCTCAGCCTGAGGGAAAGCTATATACCTACCCACAGGAATTACTCTGCACTACCCTGTGGTGCTTAAACTGGGCTGCTGATTACACCTTGAGGCTACATTATTGATCAGTTTAACAACTAAGGTGGAAAATACAAAGAAGCAGCCAAAATGGAAAGACAAAGAAACAGACCCCTAATGAAAGAACAAGAAAATTTTCCAGAGAAGAACTAGATAAAATGGAGACAAGCAATTTATCAGATAGAGATTAGAGTAATGGTTAGAAGGATACTCAATAGCATGAAAAAAAAGGTACTCAACAGCATGAAAAACCATAAAAAAGGGCCAGTCAGAAATAAATACTATAATATCTGAAATAAATAATACAATGGAAAAAAACAGTAGGTTAGATGAAGCAGAGGATCAAATCAATGATTTGGAAGATAATGCAGAAAAATACACCCAGGCAGAGCAGCAAAGAAAAAAAATTAAACATGAGGAGGGCTTAAGAAATTTTCAACAACATGAAGAGTAAAAACATCCACATTGTGGGAATACCAAAGGGGGAAAACAGTGAGCAAGAGATTGATAACCTATTTGAAGAAATAATGAACAAAAAAACATTCCTAACCTGGTGAAGGAAAAAGTCACACAAGTCTGGGAAGCTCAGAGAGTCCCAAACAAGTTGTACCCAAAAAGGCACACACAGAGACACATCACAATTAAAATAACAAGTCTTAAAGACAAAGAGAGGCTCCTAAAAGCTACAAGAGAAAAGCAGGTAGTTACATACAAGGGGGTACAAATTAGACTTCCATCTGATTTCTCAACAGAAACATTTCTGACCAGAAGGGATAGATATGAAATATTTAAGGTGATGAAAAGCAAGGACCTACAACCAAGGCTAACTTTAGCCAGCAAGGCTATTGTTTAAAATTAAAAGAGAACTAAGGAGCTTCCCAGACAAGAAAGAGCTACAGGATTTTGTTAATACCAAACCAATACTGCAACAAATATTAAAGGATTTGCTTTTAGAAGAAAACGAGGGGAAAAAACAGAGAAATAGTATAACAATAAAATGGCATTAAATAGACATCTATCAATAATCACCTTAAATGTAAATGGCTTAAATACTCTAACTAAAAGACACAGGGTAGCTGAATGGAAGAAAACAAGACCCACATATATGCTGCCTCCAAGAGGCCCATCTCAGATCAAAAGATACACACAGACTAAAAGTAAAAAGAGATTTCATGCAAATGAGATAGAAAAAAAAAGCTGGGGTAGCGTACTTATATCCAACAAAATAGACTTTAAAAACAAGGCTATAGTAAGAGACAGAGGAGGACACTACATAATGATAAAGGTAACAATCCAACAAGAGGATATAACCCTAGTAAACATTTACGCACCCAGCACAGGAACACCTAAATACCTTAAGCAAATCTTTATGAACATAAAGGGAGAGATGGACTGAAATACAGTAATTGTCAGGGATTTTAACACCTTATTGACTTCAATGGATAGATCTTTAGACAGAAAACCAACAAGGAGATAGCAGCCCTGAACAACACACTAGATCAAATGGATTAAAATGTTATCTTCAGATTATCCCAAAGCAGCAGAATATACATACGTTTCAAGTGCACATGGAACCTTCTCTAAGACAGACCATATGTTAGGACACAAAACAAATCTCAATAAATTTCAGAAGGTTGAAATCATATCAAGCATCTTCTCTAACCACAATCCTATGAAACTAGAAATCAAACACAAGAAGAACACTGAAAAAAATACAAAGTCATGGAAGCTAAATAACATGTTATTAAACAAGGAATGGGTCAACAACAAGATCAAGGAAGAAATCAAAAGATACCTTGAAACAAAATCAATGAGGACACAGCAATCCAAAATCTGTGGGACACTGGGAAAGCAATCTTAAGAGGGAAATATATTATTACAGGTCTAGCTGAAAAAATAAGAAAAAGCTCAAGTAAACAATCTAACTTCACATTTAAAGGAACTTGAAAAGGAACAAGAAACAAAACTCAAAGTGAGTAGAAGGAAGAAATAATAAAGATCAGAGAAGAAATAATTAAGAGTCTAAAAAAATGATACCAAAAGAACAATGAATCCAAGAGATGGTTCTTTGAAAACACATAGGGGTGCCAGAAGAAGAAAAAGAGCAAGAAATTGGTAATCTATTTGAAGAAATGAGAAAACTTACCTAATTTGAAAGAAATAGACATACAAGTCCAGGAAGCACAGTGAATCCCAAACAAGATGGATGCAAAGAGGCTCACTCCAAGACACAACACAATTAAAATGTCAAAAGTTAAAGAGATAATCTTAAAAGCAGCAAGAGAAAAGAAGTTAGTTACCTACATGGGAATTCCTGTAAGACTGTCACCTGATGTCTCAAAAGAAACTTTGCAGGCTAAAATGGTTTGGCAAGAAATACTCAGTCATGAAAAGCAGGGACCTACAGCCAAGTTACTCTACCCAGCAAAGCTCTCATTCAGAATCAAAGGGCAGATAAGTAACTTCCGAGACAAGAGAAAACTAAAGGACTTATTTAAGAAAAAGATCAAAGCTAATGAATAAAATAGCAATAAATACATATCTATCAACAACTGAATCTAAAAAAAATGGGAGGGGATTGTGGAGGAATGGGTGAAGAGGTAAGAGGATTAAGAAGTACAAATTAGTAGTTACAGAATAGTCATGGGATGTAAAGTACAGTGTAGGAGATGGAATAGCCAAAAAACCTACATGCATGACCCTTCTACATGAACAATGGGTGGGGATTGACTGAGGATGTAGGCGGTGCTGGGTGGAAGGGGCAAAGGGGAAAAAATTGGGACAACTGCAATAGAATAATCAATAAAATATAATTTAAAAATTAAAAGAACAACAAAATGGATGATAGACTTAAATATAAAATATCAAACTACACAACTTTTAAAAAGGAATCATTGAGAGAAACCTTTGAGAGTTAGAGATAAGAAAATAGTTCTTAGACATGACACTAAAAGCAGAATTCATTAAAGCAAAAATTGGTAAAAAGGACTTTGAAATTAAAAACTTTTTCCTTTGTGAAAGAACCTATTAAAAGGCTGAAAAAATAAGCTAAAGACAGAAAATATATTTGCAGACCACACAGTGGAGAAAAAGTATTTAGGATCTATAAATAAAATAAAACTCAGTGATTAAAAATAATTTAGAAAATGAACAAAGGACATAAGGGGTCATTTCACTGAGTATGTCTAGATGGCAAATGAGTACATGAAATGAGGCTTGACATTATTAGCCATCAAGGAAATGCTAATTAGAACTACAGTGAGATGTCACATAACTATCTGAATGACTAAAATATAGTAACAACCAAATTCTGGCACAGAGGCAGAGAAACTGGATCATTCATACATAAGAGATGAGAATGTAAAATGGTACAGCTCTCAAGAACATGCCATTACCATATAACCCAGCAACTACACTCCTGGGCATTTATCCTGGAGATGTGAAAGCTTGTGTTCCATAAAACCTGTAAGTGAGTGTCCAAAGCAGCTTTGTTAATAATAACCCTAAACTGGAAACAACCCAGATGTCATTCACTGGATGAATGCTTAAGCAAATTCTGGTAAATCCATACCTCGGAGTACTACTCAGAAATAAAAACAAATAAACTACTGATACACATAACTTGGATGAATCTACAGATAATTATGCTGAGTGGAAAAAGCCAGTTCTAAAAGTCTGCATTTTCTATGGCTCCATTTATATAACATTCTTGAAATAACAAAATAATAAAGATGAAGAGCAGATTATTGATTAGCAGGAGTTGAGGTGTTGGGGCAAAAGAGTAATCCTTATAATGATGGGACAGTTCAGTAATTCGATTCTATCAATGTCAATATTCTGATAGATGTTACATTGGCAGAAAAATGACTAAAGGGCACATAAGATCCCATTTGCTGCTGTAATATAATTTTATGACTAAGAATGTTGAAAGGAAACTTTCCTGTAAATTCATAAACTACAATCATGGAACCAAAATACCTACCTTTCTACTGTAATCATCTCATTTGGTAGCATCTAATGCCTGAACACTGTTCTCCCCGTGGGTTTTTGCTATTTTCACTTCAGAATATTTTGAGTCTATATTTTGACTTCAGTAATACAGTAATATGGTATTAAAGGGCACAGAGTGAAAATAGCTTCTCACCTCTTTCCCCCAGTATAGCCTCACCTACCTCCCTATAAGTAAGCAAAGTTCTCCACACATATGTATATATTCAAGTTAATATGTATATTCACGCTGTGTTTTTTACTCATCTACCCAACCTATTTTTAATACAACTGTTATTAATATTCATAATTCTGCATCTGGATTTTTCACTTAAAGTCTTCCAAAACTTTTGCTCTCGATAGTTTGTTTTTTATTTTAATTTTTTTTAAATGAGGACATATGACAGTTCATGATACATCACATATTTAGTTCATTTCTTATCATTTGCTTCAATGTTTAAGCAACTAACTCTGTATACCTGACATGTGCATATCTATAGAATAAATTTCAGGGAAAGGAACTGCTTGGTCAAAATGTATATGGTTTTATAATTTTGGTAAATACTGCCCTTAATAAAAGTTACCTCAATTTGTACTACCACAAGCAATGCATGATAGTGCCTGTTTCCCTCTGCCCTCTTCAACACAGTGAGTAATCATTTTGATCTTTGCCAGTCTGAAACAGGGAAAAACTCCCAGGCTAAGCATTATACTCAAAGACAATAATCAATTAATTTTATGTGAAAGGATACCTATGTATTAATCACAAAGAAATAAAATGATCTTTAAGACTGAAAACAGCTCTGTCATATATCAAATGATACTGTGCATTTATTTAAAACCTTCCTGCATTCCAGTACACACAGTTTATTTTTCACTATGAAATACGAATAATCATTACTCATCAAAGTTAATATTTAAGAAAATAAATGTTTTTATTAATATTTACTAATATATCAAGGATAGGACTTACTTTATGTTAAAAAGAAAATTAGAAATAAGTCTAAAGATTCCTGCCATGTAACCTTAAATGTTTTCATACATCAGACTATGCCCATGATTTTTGTAAATAAAACCATCTGCTCAGACACTATTTTAAAATCTACTCTGAATAGGAATATATTATTATATCCAATCATGCATATGTATGTAGTAATAGGAGTTAAAATCTTCTGTAAAAGGAGTTGAGAATTAAGTCTTCAGAGCTTTTGATAATCAACAAGTTATCTTTCAGGTCTATCATTCTAAGTCAATCATTTTTTAATTACTTGGAAGACAACCCCAGGGTTCTAGAGAATACAGATTTCTTGCCTATTCATACACAAGTTTTATTTTATGACAGGACAAATATATTTCCTAACACGCCCAAAGTAAAATTTGAACTGTGGTCATTGGGTAAATCAATTACAAATGTAGGTTTTATAATTACAACTTAGGTTTTAGTAATTATTCCAACTTATTTTAAATGTTCAATAACTGAAAAGGTATCTCATCTGATTATTAGTATTTAGAGTAGCTATTAATTATTTTAAAAATTCTTTACTATTTGCTGTGGTTTGAATGTTTGTGCCCCCCCCCATCCGAATTCATACGTTGAAATTCTAAACCCATGCGATTAGGAGTTTGGTCCTTTGAGAAGTAATAAAAGAAACCCTAGAAAGCTAACTAGACCCTTCCAGCATTCAAGAACACAATGAGAAGGCACCATCTATGAATCTGGAAGGTGGCTCTCATCAAACACCAAGAATGTGCTGGTGCCTTGATCTTGGACTTCTCAGCCTACAGAACTATGAGAAACAAATTCATACTGTTTTTAAACCACCCAGCTCATGGTATTTTGTTATGACAGCCTAAACAGACAAAAGAAGTATTTCTTACTTACTTTAGCAACTGAATGATAGAGCACCCCTTTTCTAGAAACATGTATAAAAACTTTTATTAATGACATTAAAATGCCATATAAGTTATACATACTAAAAGTAATTCTTGAATTAACTATATAGCAGCAATCAGAAAAAAAAAAGTGCCAACAGTAAGAGATTGTCTCTTCCTTTCAAAACAGTGTTATTGTCTGCCTTTCCCAGAAAGAAAAAAAAAAGCATACATTGAATGCTTCACTTGGAAAAATCATCAATGAATTCTATTTAAAATATTGTGGGATAATATGTTGAATATTCCAACAAAAAATATACACGTATCATTCATCACCTGGATAACAAATGGCACTCACCCTCACAGAAATAAAAAAGACGACTCTGATGGTCAAATACTCTAAACTTAAAGAGAGAAATGCACGTACTTCTCAAGAAAACTTCAATCATCATCAAGTACTCGTTAAGCACTGATTACAAGTCAAGCCCAGTACTAATCGCTGAAGACAAAGATTCTGTATCAGCGTCGTTCTTGCAGAAATGGGGCTGGGTGGGGTAAGGAGCTGGGTGGAGCTGTTTCGTCAGAAATTATATTTCCCAAAGCATGCACTTTGTGCCCGGAATCCCAGGAAAGCAACCGGTCACTGACAGCCATAAAACAGCTTTAAAAACTGGGTGATGAGGAACCCCAATGAAGTACATACAGCAAACCCTTCAGTCCTCTCGATATCTGCGTAGTGAACCAAGCAGAAGGTGCAGACTAACACCGGGTCTACCTTTAAGACCTGGAAGAAAAAACGGCCGGACGGGGAGAAACGGTCGCAGTGTCATTTGCATAAGCACCCAAACACTGCTGACGTAACCACGCACGAGTGCGGACCCCGCCCAGCCTTACTCCAGCTTTTCCTCGGGAGGGCAGGGGAAAGAGGGGAGCACGAGAGGTAGACGACGGAGAGGGCAAGCTTGGAGCTTCGTTCGCCGCGAACGCGGGCAAACGGCGTCTCTCTGCTTAAAAGCAAAGAATTCCAGCGACGGAGGGCTCAGTGACCGAGTGGGTGACACCTGTTTCAGGGAGATCTCGGGCGCTTTAATTCATTCATATTATAAAGCTGGTGTGCTGTCCTGTAAGGACAGAAAGGCTCTCCTATACTCAAAACCGCCCTCTGCGCAGGCCACGGAGAGACCAGCCATGTGGATGAAACGAAGAAATGGTCTGGGTTTCCAGGTACTCACTTGTCTCCTTAAAATCCCTGCAACACCACCCTCGCCGCCCCTCTCCCAAATTCCTGGATGCGCAGAGACACGCGCCGTGCTCTCTTCCGCAACCACGTGCCTCAAGCAGAGAGGGGCACTATAGAAACATTTATCGCAGGATAGCTCCGGCAAAAGGGAATTGTGGTCACGTGAAAACACACCGCGTGCGGTGGTCGCCCCCAGGCACTTGCAAAAGCAACCAGAAGCGCAAGAGGAACCAGACTGCTACTCTCCCCGCCCCGCCTCCCACCCGCAGAAGGACGGGCTTCCAACTTGGCTGGAACCCCAGAAGCGTCTCGCCGTGTCGACCCTCCCAACTTTCCTCTCGGACTGCCCCGGTCGGACCCCACCCTTCGGCCTCCCGGGGCTGGACTAGGAAACGAGGATGCTGCGGGCAGTTTCCACCACGAGAAGGGACGAAGGGTGGCCGCACGTTTCGACCCCTGTGCTTCCCCCTACGCGCCTCTCCTCGCCCCCTCCCAGCCCCCTGCTGTATGCGGGTGCGGGACGCGTGGACCGGAGGGTTTCCCGCGGAGCCCAGCTTTTCGGAGTCTCCCTCCCGGCCCCTACCTCAGGACACAGCCGGAGTCCTTCCCTGGATCTAGACCGCGATCCCGCTCTCGCCCCCTGCGCCCGGGCCCCCGGGCTAGCTGGGGGTGAGCCCACCCCACCGACACCACGCCCTGGGCGGTAGGGGCGAGTCGTTACCGTTGGCGTGCCTGACCCGCTCCTCCGGCCGACCCGCGTCTGACGGGAGTAGTGGCAGCTAGAGGGTCTGGTCCAGGGGCTCTGATCGAGGCCTTGAAGGAGCGGTCTGGACAGAAGCAGCTGTCTGCCAAGGGCGGCTCCCGGGGGTGGGTGGAAGGGTCGCTGCCCAGCGGGATGCCACGGAGGGAAGAGCAAGAGCCTGTGTTCTGGCCAGGGACGGAGCACGAGTGCAGCGCGGTTGTGTGTGAGTGTGAGTGAGGGTGTGACGGAGGCGCCCACGTGCCCGGCCCGCCTGTGCTGCGGCCGCCTGCACGCTGCGGGGAGGGGGGTGCTGCGGGTGGCGCGGGGGAGGGAGCCGGTCTCGGAGACGGGCGCCGCACCGCCGCACCGCCCAGCCCCACGGCCCCCTGACGCAGTGGCCGCTGCGGCTGCCCCACCGCGCTCCGGCAGGCCCCCGGGGACTGAAGGGACCGGGAAGCCCGCCCTGAAGCCAAACAAAACAAATCTGCTTGCCATTCTGTCCTCCCCAACCCACTCCAAAGGATGGGCACTGGCTGCCCGACCCCGCCTTTGTCTCACCGAGAATAACAATAGAAATGGTCCTTCCGTTCACTCTGAATATTCTCTGAGAGTCGGTAATGGGATTAGAAGTGTGTGACTCAAAGAACCCGTTTCCTAGCTTTTTCTGCAAGCCAGCCATTTACAGGTACATCTATTGCAAAAGAAAAGCTCTCTGGGCATCTGTTCCTCCTGCAAATCGTGGCCTAAGACCGCTCAGTGATTCTGACAGGTTAGGAAAGGCTGTCGCTGGAGCCGGTCCTCACCTTATGTTGGTCCATTAGCTTCCAACTCTTCTCCAAGGGGTCTCACTACAAGGTCTTACGGCTGACTTACCTCTTGTAGCAATCGAAACAGAATCATAATTAAGCCACGTGGAGAATTCCTAAAATATACCTCACTGAGAACAAAGCTTAGCCTCCTTTTGAAAATGGCTGAATCTTCCCCTAAATATGGTATGTGCTCCAGCGATTAAATTTCATATCCTGGAAACTCAAAATTTGAAAGAAATGCAAAGTGAACCTAAAACATATAAGGGAAAAAAGGTTCAGTGACTTGGTAAAGGATATTTCTCACTTTCAGATGATTAATATTACCATTTTTAAAATACCTTCCAGCAATCTCACAGACTTTAATGGTTTGTATCCAATTAAGATTGAATTAAAAAATAAGGTCATTGCAGACATGTTTTTTATGCAGTGAAAAATCTCCTGGAAAGAAATCACAAGACCTAAATTTCAGGTCAGAACACTGCTACTAATCCTTAGCTTTCAAGGCAGCCAAGAGAGTTTTTTTCTGTCTCTTACAGTCCGACTTTTAAAATAGGGTTTTTTTAAATTAAATTAGTTTTGACCCCCTGGATGCCCTTGCCTTGCCATGGGTAAAAATATTCTGATAGATGCCTCACAGGAAAATAATAAGTTACAATAAACCTCTTACAAAACATAATGCAAAATTTGCTTTTTATATATTGGTGATGTCAAATATTTTTGTTGATATATATCATATATATATGATATATATAGAAATTTGGATATAGAGAAAATAGTGCCAATAACAACTTAATACCAATGCCAAGAAGAAATTAAGAAAATAAGTAGAGGTATGTCCTCCATAATCAGGATTAAGATTTTCTGTGGAAAACAAAAGTTTTCTGCATGCCTGCAGGAATAGTTTACAGTAGTACTGAGAAAGCCTACATGCCTGCAACTACTCTACCCTCACTCTTTTGCACTGATATTTAATACCTATCTCAAATGCATGTAAGAAGTCCCATATCACAAAGTATTTACGTAGTGGTGCTCTTAAAAATGACCAATACTAATTTATGTTTGGATACCAATGAGGAGAAATAAGAGAAAGCAGCTACTGAGTTTCCCACTAAGTACCTAGGGTTTTAAAATGGTTTATTTAATCTTCTCAATTAATTAATGAGATGTTTTTTCCTAATTTAGAGATTATACAGGGCCCTGGCTGGCGTAGCTCAGTGGATTGAGCACAGGCTGCGAATCAAAGTGTCAAAGGTTCGATTCCCAGTCGGGATACATGTCTGGGTTGCAGGCTATGACCCCCAGCAACCACACATTGATGTTTCTCTCTCTCTATCTCCCTCCCTTCCTTCTCTAAAAATAAATAAATAAAATCTTTATAAAAAAAGAGATTATACAGAGGTGATAGGGAAAAATTGCAAAAATTCACACAGCTATTTCAATGATAAAATGGAGATTTGAACCCAGATCTGGCAGGCTTCAGACTTCATATATTTTCATGGTGTCTTGTGAATTTGTAGATTTTTAACAGGAGGAAAATTGAGAATTAACGCAAGGGCTAGTTACCTTTGAAAATAAGGAGTGTGTGTAGAAAGACCCCAAAAGGAAAGTCTGACAACCCCAGTACAGAGGTAAAAAAAATCCATCATTAAATTTTAATAATAAAGACCCTTAAAAAATTTAATATCTAATTGCTATCTTTTAGCTAATGGTTATCGAGTACTTTCTCTGTCACACAGTGGAAAAGTGAGCACATGGTTTTCCTGTGAGAGGAGGCAGCAGCACACTGAAGGAGAAGAGCAGAACCTCAAAGATTTCAGCCTGTGAGGAAAAGAAGATTGGTCTTTTGGCCACAGTATACTTTTTTATGTTATTAACAGATATTGATTCCATGTTAAGTATGTACCTTTGCAATGTGTAGAATAATTTATATGCCTTATTTTTCTTAATCCTTACACCAACCCCGTGATGTAAGTAGTTATTGGCCACACATTGCAAAAGAAAACACTTGAGATTTTGGTTGTGTGAGTTCACCCAGTCAGAGGCATCTGTTAGACACTGTAAGAAAATAACCGACCCCTATCTAAACTACTTTCTGAATTTAAGACCTACTTTTAAGTACCAAATCCCTCAAAATGACAATATTATGAAAAAATTCCCAAAGCTATAACACTAGAATTTTAAAAAATACTCAAAGACTTATGAAAAGATTTTAAAACCTAAATACTAAAGAAAAATATTGAAATCAATTCCCATTATGAGATTATATTAATTCATTTTTCTATATTGTTATATATGCAGAATATTATGAAAATTATTTTTTCTAACAAATTTTTGTTATAAAATCCACCATATCAAACATTACTTGATATATAGTTTCAAAATTTTTATGAAACCAAAGTCTGCACATTCCCGAAACATCTAGTGAATATTCTGTTCAACCTACATATCTATGACTAATGAAGAGCTGAGAGGTAGAAGCAAAGCAAGTACTTAGATTATCTGACCTCTTTATAGGTAGAGGATGGGTTAACTAAATTGACAAATGTCAAAGAAATCAAGTCATTCAGAATGGTTTACAAACTCCCAACAGTATTGTTTCAACAATTTCAAAAATCACTTGAGGAAAGCATGGCAGATAAAAGGTTCTTTTTCCTCTGACATTTATAAAAGTAAATGCTTACAGTTTTCCTCCAACACATTTAGTAACTCTTTACCCATGTTCTATACGTTCTCTTACTAAATGTTGATGGCTTTAGGGCTCTATCCCTGGTCCTTGTGTCTTTTTTCTCTTCATACTCTCTGGTGATATCACTTGCTTACATATTTTTTCATATTTGACTCAAATATTGGTGATATTAAAATAATTATAGTAACCAAAAACTATAATTTCTAAAGGAAACTGATCATGGAGAGGACCAGGGACCCAGAAGGGAGCCAGGGTGACTGAGGTAGCAGGAAGAAGGTACTTGGAGGACTCGGCACAGGTATCTTTACAACAGTATATAAAAATATTTCAATATTCAATGGGTCCAGCTGAACAATTTGTGATAACTGAAAATCATTCTTCATACTGAAGTGGGTTTTTTGGCATATTTATCATACTAAAAAACTTTTCATTTGATTTTACTATATTTTGAAACCACGAATTATTTTGTTCAAATATTTATTGGACACTTACAAAAAACAGGCACACTTCTAGGTGCTTGAGATATAACAGTAACCAAAACAGACAAAGATTCCACTATATCTAGATGATACCACTCCGATATGAACATTTTTATCAGTTTTGATTTTGTCAGTGGAGCAGAACCATTATAAATATTACAGGAATATGATATTTAGTATAGGTAGTATAAGTTTAAAAATTCAAAACGAATTGAAGCAGGGAGTAAAGGTCTAGAACGTTAGAGACAGAGAATCAGAGAAGCATTCGCTAACAACTTCAGCTTCAAGCAATGTAGCTGGTGGAGATTACCATCTCCCAGGCAATTCCAGGAAGCCACCACATCTGGCTCTGTGAGCTTCTGAGAGCACTGGCTTCCACTTTACGTCTGTCTCTCTAATTGAAAATCTTAAGAGTCAGATTATTGGAAATGTCAAGTCCATCTTGAAGGGAAATAATAGTGATATCAAATGACAACACTGAATGCAGCATGTAGCATTTCCATCCGTAACTGGTTTTTTTAAATGACTTCCTCTTTTGAGTTCGATAATTTTGTTGGGTGTTGTTTTTATGGCTATGCTGATTTTACAGAATACATTGGGAAGGTTGTGTGTTTTACTAAATTGTTGACTACTGTGTATATGTCCTTTTGGTATTATCTCTTCTTTGAAGGACCAAAATGAATTAACTTCTAAAACCATTTGGGCCAACTAATCTTTCAAAGATTATTCTTTTGTATTTTTCAAAGAGCTTTTATAAACTCTGCTTATTTATGTTTTCTACTTCTTTCATCATTTCAGATTTTTTCCAGAAATTATTCTTTATTCTTCTAAATTTTAAACCTAGAGTTCTACATATTATTTTATACTTAAAAATCTGTTTCCTAGCTGTAACCTTGCTGTACAACTAACCATCCAAGAATCTGTTTCCTACAAGGATTTATTTTTCATTCAAACTATATTTCAACATTGCATTTTGCTTGATTTTTACTTCTCTAAAACTTCATATATATGGAATCATACATTAGTGCTCTTTTATTAAGGTTTCTGTCACTCAGAATAATACTTTTTAAAATTATCCATGTTGTAGGAGTTTATTCCTTTCCATCAATGAGTAGTATTGTTATAAACATACAAATATTTAATAATTATCTATATTCCTATCGATCAATATCTGGGCTATTTTCAGTTTTGGCTATTATGCATACATTTGCTATAAAACATTTTTCAACTTTTTTACAATGACATATATTTTTATTTCTCTTGGGTAAATTCCTGGGAGTAGCATTCCTGTGCCAATGTATGGTAGGTTTATGCTTAGTTTTATAAGAAACCGAATAACATTTTCCAGAAACCTGGCTTCAGAGTCGGTGTTCTTACTATTATGATAGAGTTGGAGTGGGCTGTGAAGAAAATATATGGAATTTTTCCAAATAGAAAATTCAGGGAAAGATATTTCAGATTAATACATTTCAATTTAAAAGAATGGTATTAATAAAATAATGCAATTGTCAGAGTGAATTTTACTCTAGAGAAGGAAATGATGTATGTTTATGTTTGACATAGTAAGAGATGAGATTGCAAAGGTAATTAAGTAATTTCCTGGGGCCATGCTTGATCACAGTGCTAACGATATGTGACTTAATGCTAATAAAAGTGGGAAATCACAGGAGTTTTTTGGGAAGGTGTAATCATTCATTCATTCTCTACAGTGAATATTTGCTGAATGCCAACTACATGCAAGCATCACAGTGGTCTCTGGAGGTTTATGAGAAAAGGTTCTAAAGGTCTAAGATAGCACAATATCAGAAAAGGAAAGAACACCTCTGAGAAATACCTAAAAGGAGAATTATAAAGGATTTGTGGTTAATTAAATTTAGTTTCCTAAAAGAGAGTAAAAGCTTACTATTATCCAAAGCTTGAATTATCAGGTAATTGATATTGCATTTAACCACAGCAGAGAATTTAAAAGACAATGAAAGAGCTAGGAATCTGGAAGCTGAATATGTTTTTAAAGACATCCCTTCTAGGGAACACAATAGTTTTTTTATAATACTGAATACCTTATAATGAAAGTTCTAAATGTAACTGAGTTTCAGTCTTTCAAGTTTTTCATTAAAAAATTGTTTAAAATACTCTGTAATAAACATGGGGCAATTTTAATTCAAAGCTGGTATACTGTAGTCCAATTACATTTATTAGTTCTGTCAAATAATTTCTTAGAATAGTTTTATATGCTGTAGGAAATATAGCCAGGAGGATTATATTTCCTTTGAAAATAGCAATATTCAGGGATTTAGAAAATGATTTCAGGGCTTTTTAAATTTAATAATGCATAAGTATTGGTGCGTTTTTGGACTAAAGCCAAACTAATTTGCAGAAGTTAAAGGCAGAGGGAAACATCACGGCATATTTTTTAAAGGAAAAGCAATGTAAAGTCATATTTAATGATGTAAGTTATTTTAATATTATGCCTATAAAGAATTTGGGGATATGTGTAAAACATGAGAATTCAAAGTGAGTCAGAAATGAATATATCATTTAATAAAAGCTCTACTAAGCAAATTTTCTCTTCCATTATTTTCACAGGCCCTTACACTGAGTCTAATTGTCATACGGTAATCTCTTAGTTATTTGCACATGCTTCTCTTGTGAGTAATCCTTAAGAATTCTATTTTCTTCTCAGCTGAATAGATTCTTAAATTCCACTCCCCCTCCCCATCATTTAGATTCTCTCTTTGTTTGATAATTCTGGGGATGACCATTTAATGATCCCTCTCCACCCATCTGCACAGTCCTGTCAATTTCTAATTATGAAAGGTATGAAAAAAGTAACAATTCAAAATAGTAGCATGACAGGATTAAATAGGAGAAGCTGAGGAGATTCAATTGAAAGATAGCACTAATTCAAAAATAATAAAAGGGGTACTGAATAAATCCGTTATGTCACAATAATGCTGCAAAAACAAGTGATTCCCAAACTCACTGGCTTAAAACTCTAATTATTATCCTCATCACATAGGTATGGGATGGTTGGAAATTACCTTATTTAGATGGGCCTGTCTCTGTGAGTTCTAAGCTTCATTCAGGCCTGCTCCACATGTCACTCAACCACCTTAGACCATTAATTTCAAAGGTATGTTCTTCTTGGCAAGAGGCAGGAGTGCAAAAATGGCCAATAAAAACTTGTTGCCTCTTAAGACCAGAGTTAGAATTGGCTCACTTGTGCCAACTGCCCACAGTCTATGAGCTAAACCAAGTCACTTGACCAAGCCCTATATAATGGGGCAGGAAGTATATTTCTCCCATAACATTGGGGAAAGGACTGCATATTATAAATAATAATCTAATTCAACCAGTCACTTAAGCAATCTAAAATATTTCTACAGCTAGTCTTCACTATAGGGTTTTACACCTCTGTATTTCCATACCTAGCTGTCCTCAGGTACCTCAACTTCTCAGTCCTTGGGTATTCCAATCTTGCCCAACGGCATGTTTTAATGACCTTTCATTTGTAGGCCCAGCTGCACCCAGTCCCTGAGTCATCAACAATGTAAAAGGCAATTTATTAGTCATGCTATTTATATTAATTCTTGCTGTAGAAAGTAAATATCATTGGGTCTGGGACAAGAGCTATAGGCTTGCAAAGAATTGACCTCGTTTTCTCTAAAAAGTGTTTGTAGGGTGTGAGTGGCTTTTAAACTAGGATTTTGCATAAATTTTCCTAAGTGCCATAAAAGAGGTTGCAATGGTTTATATTAAAGAATGCATTGTGTAGTATGAACATTTTAACAACATTAATTCCAAATTCCAATCCATGAACATAGAATATATTTGCATTTATTTATGCCTTCTTTAAGTTCTTTCATCAATGTCTTCAATCTTTCACCTCTTTACTTAAATTTGTTGCTAAGTGTTTTATTATTTTGATACTATTGTCACTGGGATTGTTTTCTTTATTTCATTTTTAGTGTATATAAACATAACTGATTTTTGTATATTAATTTCATATCCTGCAACTTTACAAAATTTAATTACTAGTTCTAATAGTTTCTTTTTCTTTTTTTGGTTAATGATTAGGGTTTTCTATATATAAGATCATGTTATTTAAAAACAGAGACAATTAACATTTTCCTTCCTATTTGGATGTCTTTATATTCCTTTTTCTTGACTAATTGTGCTGGCCTAAATTTCCAGTGCTACATTGAATAGGAGTGGTAAGAGAGGGCATCTTTGTTTTTTTCCTGATCTTAGAGAAAAAGATTTTGGCTTCTTACCTTTGAATATGATGTGAGCTGTTAGTTTGTTATAGATGGCTTCTATTATGTTGGATATACTTTTATATACCTAATTCAATGAAAATTTTTCACATGAGCAATGTTGAATTTTGTCAAACATTTTTCTGCATCTATTGAGATGGTCACATGATTTTTATCCTTCCTTCCATCAATGTAATGTATAAACTTTAGGATCTGCATATGTTGAAACTTTCTTGCATTCCAGGAATAGATCACACTTGATTTTTATGGCATATAATCCTTTTTTGTGCTGATGGATTCAGTTTGTTAGTATTTTGTTGAGGATTTTTCATCTATGTCCATTAGACATATTGGCCTCAATAAGCTGGAAAGCTATACATTTTTATACACCAGAACAACATAAATAAAATTAAAAGTCAATTAAAAATAAATAATGTATTGTTGCTGCAATGACAAAACAAGAAATTATTCTCATTCTGATTTATTTAATCAATAAGCATAATTGAGAACCTAAGTAATGCAAGATTTCATTCTAAATTAAGATTTCAGTGAGTTAAGAAAAAAACATTTTGACAAGAAACAAACCTAGAATCTGGAAAACAAAGGCAAAACAAATGATAATGGCAATAATTAATTATCTGTTTTGGTTTTCAATCTAACACACTCTGCTCTGCAGCAAGCTATATTTTATTCCATATCAAAATCTACAAAGTCCAAGTACTGATTAAAAAAAAAAAAAGCTATCAAGCCATGACCAGTGTGGCTCAGTTGGTTTGCATCATCCTGCAAAGCAAAAGGTCACTGGTTCCATTCCTGGTCAGGGAGCATTCCTGAGTTGTGGGTTCTTCCCAGGTCTGAGTGCCATACAAGAGGCAACCCATAAAGGTCTCTCTCCCTTTTTTTCCCCCTTTGCCCCTCTCTTGAAAAAGTAAATAGATAAAATCTTTATTGAAAAAGCTATCAAAAATTCCAGTCAAATCCATGTTCTTTTTTAAAACCTCATCTTTGAATATTAAAGATTCATTTAATTATTTAAAGTGATAAAGATACAATCAATGTTCCTATATTCTTTAACTTACCATATTGGTGTTTCACCATATACCCAACGCATATTTCAAATGTTTATAATATTAAATCATAGACAAAGCTTGCTTGCTTTATATTTAAATTTTTAAAGTCAAAAGTTTTCTCTATTTTCTTTAGAAATATCTAAATTTAAAGTTACAACCACTTGTATTTTTCACAGAAAGATGTATAGTGTTCAGATGAAATATAAATATGACAATAAACTTTATGCTGTGTTTAGTGGTAAAGGTTAAGTACATTTTTCCTCTTCTTCCTGAGGATATCAGGGCATAAATTTGGAAAAGTAGGTCAATATAAAAATAGAGTCATAGGACTATAAGCCCATCAGTAATAAGTCTTATCCTTCACTCTCACAAGAATGGACATTTAATGGAATAATAATAAAGTAACTTACACTCTGTAAATAACTGAAGACATTTTTGCTTAGTTTGTGATATGAAAAAAGTTGGCTCAGGCAATTTAAAGGAATAATTAGCCAAAAGTAGCATTTTTATGTTGTGGTAGTTTGTCTTTCTAAAGAAATGATTGATGTAAGCCCTGGCTGGTATAGCTCAGTGGATTGAGTGTGGGCTGCAAACCAAAGCATCGCAGGTTCAATTCCCAGTCATGGCACATGCCTGGGTTGTGGACCAGATCCCCAGTGGGGGTCACATGAGAGGCAACCACACATGGATGTTTCTTTCTCTCTCTTTGTTCCTCCCTTCCTGTCTCTAAAAATAAATAAATAAATAAATAAAATTTTTTAAAAAAGAAATGATTGATGTAAATATAATACACTGCAAGTGGTTTGCCAACCTCACTATGTTTAATTACTGGAGATATTATTTATAATGATATTAAAAAGAAAAGTAAAATGTAACATTCAATATTTCACACCTTTAGAAACTGTAGTTCTACAAGAAAACTTTTTTCTACTTTTTAGAAATATTTCTTAACATGGGAGGCTTAGGATAATGGGAAGTAGACCAAATAAAGACATTTGATAAAGGATTTTACCATTTAAAACATAATTTACTAAAAAATGGTAAAAATTTAAAGTTTTAGTTAAAAATTGATTAGGAAGATTACTAATTCACATAAAAACTGGCTCAATATCATACCTGCTGCTGAAAAATTTGTGAAACAGATTTCATGTTGGCAAGTAGAACTGTGGGCTGTCTGAGATATAAAAATATCTGCAAGCATAAAATATGTTCTATGCAATTAAAGAAGTACAGATGCAAATTTCTGTGGATTTTTCTTGTGGGTGACTTTCAGTCTCAGTGAAGATGGGAAGTTGTAAGAAAGGTTACCTGACAAAGACAATGTCCTGAACTAATCTGACCTATTTCTAGATAACAGTATTATTATAGATAAGGGTATGGGATCATTTAAACTAAATGAATTAATCAGATGTAGATGTACAGTAAACACATTTCATAATAAACTGAAAGAAATGGGTATTTCAGATTTTCTTTCAAAGATTTATGTTGTTATTTTTTATTGTAAAATGATCTTTAATTGAAATATTTTCTTTTGTAGTTTTTAACCAGCCGGGCATTCCACTGCACCACTGTGAATGTCACCTATGATGTCATGAGGGTGGCGGTATCAACACTGCAGGCCAGAGAATTCTGTAGCAGAAAATCGGTGCCGCATCTGTTGGGCAATGTTGGCAATCTCATCAAAGGTGATACTTCCATTGTGCTTAATGCTTTTAGCTTTTTTCTGCCTCGTGGCAGTTCTTTAAGGGCTTTGATGATCAGGGCAGAGGCAGAAGGCACTCTCTCAATCTGGGCCTCTCTGTTTTCAATCGCCAGTTTCACTGTAATCTTCAGACCCTTCCAATCGCAGGTTGTTTTGGCAATATCACCAGACATTTTAAGATCACCAAACATTTTAAAGGACAGATCCAGAATGCCAATCTTGGAGGACAGGGCATATGTGGCACCACCTTCCTGACCCATGCACCTCAGGTATACAGCTTTGATTTCAGGGTCAAACTTCTGTGGCATGGTGGGGGTGGCTGGTGTCCGATGAACCCAGATTCAGGACAACCGAAGAGAGTTGCACCTTAGCCTCCTCTGAAAAGCCAAAAGCTATTTCAAAGTCTTTATACTCTTTGTTTCTGAGAGAGTTAAGAATTCTGAAACATTTCCATATGGTTCTATTTGAATTATTTTCCACTAGGTGGAATAATAAAATATACTGAATGTTCCATATTTGGTTTTTTTTTTTTTTGCTTTCAAATTTTGACTGGCAATAAATAAATAAATAAATAAATAAAATTTAAGACCTCATAAGCTGATGCTATTGAAATAGTTTTGTGATTTGTATAATGTTACTCTCTTCTATGGAGGGTGTTAAAAGGGAATTTTTAGAAGAAAGAATTATAAAGGTATCCAATGAAACACGTATTTTAAAAGAGCAGACACTTCAAAATATTTTTATTTTTTGTACTGACCTCTGTTTTATTTTTTAAATATATGTTATTGATTATGTTATTATAGTTGTCCCATTTTTCTCCCTTTGTCCCACTCTACCCGGTACCCTCCCGCCCACCAGCATTCCCCGCTTAGTTCATGTCCATGGGTGGTATATGTAAGTCTTTGGCTTTCCATTTTCTGTACCATTCTTAACATCCTCCATCTATTTTGTACCTACCATTTATGCTTCTTATTCCCTGTACCTTTTCCCCCATTTCCCCCTTTCCCCCTCCCAGCTGATACTCATTCATGTGATCTCCATATCTATGATTCTGATAATATTCTGGTTGTTTGCTTAGTTAGTTTGTTTTTTTGTTTGTTTGACTTTTAGATTCAGTTGTTAATAGTTGTGAATTTGTTGCCTTTTTAATGTTCATAGTTTTGCTCTTTTCTTAAATAAGTCCTGTTAACATTTCATGTAATATGGGTTGGTGATGATGAACCTTGTCTGGGAAGCACTTTATCTGCCCTTCCATTCTAAATGATAACTTTGCTGGATTGAGTAATGTAGGTTGTAGGTCCTTGCTTTTCATCCCTTTGAATGCTTCTTCCAGTCCCTTCTTGCCTGCAGTTTCTTTTTAGAAATCAGTTGATAGTCTTAAAGGTACTCCTTTGGAGGTAACTCTCTGCTTTTCTCTTGCTGCTTTCAAGATTCTCTCTATATTTTACCTTTGGCATTTTAATTATGATTTGTCTTGGTATGGTCCTCTTTAGGTCCAACTTCTTTGGGACCATCTTTGCTTCCTGATCTTGTATGTCTATTTCTTTCACCAAATTAAAAAATTTTTCTTTCATTATTTTTTCAAATAAGTTTTTAATTTCTTACTGTTCCTCCTCTTCTTCTGGCACCCCTATGATTTGGATGTTGGCACGTATGGAGATGTCCCAGAGTCTTCTTATACTATCTTTTTTTTAATTCTTGTTTCTTTTTTCTGTTCTAGTTGAATGTTTATTTCTTCCTTATGTTCCAAATCATTGATTTGAATCCCGGCTTCCTTCCAGTCACTGTTGGTTTCCTGTAGATTTTTCTTTATTCCACTTAATGTAACTTTCATTTATACCTTTATGTTGTTGCCTTACTCAATGAGTTTTTTTGCACATTCTGATAACCAGTGTTTTGAACTCTGCATCTGATAAGTTAGCTATCTCTGTTTTGTTTAGTTTTTTTCTTTTGTGGGGTTTTGTTCTATTTTTTCTTTTTGGCCATATTTCTTTGTCTCCTCAATTTGGCAGCCTTCCTGTGTTTGTTTCTGTTATTAGGTAGAGCTACTTTGACTTCCCATAAAAGGCACCTATAAATTGTGTGGGGCGGAGCCTTAGGTAATTACCAGGGTGGGGCAACCTGATTCAATGTTTTGTGGCTCTGTGGGAAGAGAGGGCTCAGACAGGAAACTGTGCCGCTGCCTAACTTCTGGGGGTTTGCCTGGCACTCGTCCCATTTCCAGTCACTTCACCCACACCCCTTACATGACTGGCACCCTTCCAGCTCTTGCCCTGGTTTTGAATCCCAGAATGGGTGGTTTGCATATGATTTAAGACTGTGTAGACCCTTGATGCAAACTTTCCTGAAAATTCAGCAATTTCTACTGCAACCCCAACCCCCACTGGCTTTTACAGCCAGAACATACAAGGATTTATCTTCCTAGCACTTGAACCCTGGGCTGCGTGGTCTGGCCTGGGGCTGGGATCACTCACTCCTCAGGTATCCCTCCCAAATTTTATTCACCACATGTGAATGTGAGACAACCCGTGTCCTTTCCACCTCCGCCACTGCCTCCCTGTGCCACATTGTGTATCCTCACCTCTGTACCATGTCCCTGCATCTCCACCCCTCCTACCCATCTGCATGGGTAAATCGTTGGTTGTCAGACTTCCATACAGTTTGATTTCCTGAGAGTTCTGGGTGTTATTAGTTTTGAGATTTAGTTGTAATTACTCTTAGTGGTTGTGCGAGGAAGTAAAGTGTGTTTACACCTCCATCTTGACTGGAAGTTTCAAAAGTATTTTTAAACTGAACAACTTTTGTTACATGAAATTCTACAAACACCTATCATTAATCATTTTGTCCCATGGCCTAAATATCTTCAACCTATAATTTATACTTACTTGTTTTGTGGTTATTTTTTAAATATAAAAACTCTAGTTCCAATCACATTGAAATTTAAATATTAATGTAAAGGTACTGTACCTATATTATATAGGCAAAATGTGGTTATCCCAATAATGCAAACAAAAATCTTTGCTTCACTACTGATTAAACATGTTATGCCAAAGTTCTGTCTGCATAATTCCTTACCTCCTCCAATTCCTTGATTATTTAACTTCAATAATATTATGGGCTTTAGATTAAAATAACAAAAAAGGAAAACAGGCTAGCATAGTTAATTTTTACTTCATAAATTTAAATTAGGAGTTGTGTCAAATATTTTTTTACTTTAGGACAATGTGTCTCTTCCAAGATCAGTGTTAAAATGTATATTTCTCTCTGTAGAAGGTAAAAATAGGGTACATATTTTCAATCTGTTGTCAGATTTTAGAGCTATATTATTTGGTTTATCTTTTTAGGTTAAATTATAGAGATTATTAAACATCTGGTCATTTTGTACTGTACATTAACATAAACATTAAAAACTGAAAATACAGCTCTGGCTGGTGTGGCTCAGTGGATTGAATGTCATCCTGCAAACCACAGAGTCACTGGTTTGATTCCCAGTTAGGATGCATGCCTGGATTATGGACCAGGTCCCCATTAGGGCACATATGAGAGGCAACCACACAATGATGTTTCTCTCCCTCTCTTTCTCCTTCCCTTCCCCTCTGTCTAAAAATAGAATAAATAAAATCTTTAAAAAAATGAAAATACCAAAGGTAATTATAATTTATTACACTAATTTTAATATGTTTATGAAAAGAACTATATGCAAGCATGCAGTATTAGTTGTTCCCAGGAATATCTTATTAAGTTAAACTCACATCTCTTTCATGGAGCAAGTTTAGACTTAAAGTAGTATTTCACTGTTTCTTTTGTTTTCTTTTTCACATTGTTATTTCTTATTGTTAGTGTCTCGAGTGAATATTTGCATCAAGAATACAAAGAATGTTAAATTATCTCACCACAATATTATGATTGCTAAAAGAATTAAGTGACTTAACCTTTATAATTACATTGTTTTATTATAATACTTATGAGTATTATACTGTCCTTAAACATATCCTAAATCTCATATAATCACAGAAAACTTAATAAACAGGATAACTAAACAAATTTGGAAATTTTCATACAGCTTTGCCAAGCTTTTCTTTATTTAATTTAGGAAACCTAATCCAAAAATATTTACTGAGTACTTTGTAATGTTAAGGCAGAGTGAAACATAAAATTTGTACTCTATGCTCAAGCAACTACCATCCACATGTGAGATAATACAAACATACTTGAAAGGTGAAGTATAAGCAACATTTTGAAGGAGTGTTTTAGCTTTGCATGACTATTTTAACACTTATCTCAATCTAGCTCAGTTTTTATAAGAAAAAATCAAATTAAATTTAAATATTAATAAACCTTCAAAATACAAGCAGAAACAGATTACTGCTATCTCTCCTCCTTCCATCTCCCTGGTATGAACCACCATCTATCTCTTACTTATATTACTCCAATAGCCTACTAACAACATGACTTCATTCTGGAGTTATCCCTCTACATATTATTTCTAATAGCAGCCAAAATAATACTTTGAAAATGGAAGTCATATTTTGTCATTCACATGCTTAAAAATCTGCCCAGGCTGGTGTGACTCAGCGGGTAGAGCTCTAGCCTGCAAAACAAAGTGTCACCAGTTTGATTTTCAGTTAAGGGCATATGCCTGGGTTGCTGTCCAGGTCCCTGGCTGGAGGCGCATGAAAGGCAACCACACAATGATGTTAAAAAAAACCTGATATTTTATTTTATTTACAGTAGAGTTATATTCCATAAAGTGATCTATAAGATCTTCCATGATAGGCTCTTCAACCCTTAGCAAGCACACTGCAAAAGTTCATATGCAATTTTCTCTTGTTTACCAACTTTGCTCACTCGGCTCCTTCCAGTTTGGCTTCCTTCATGTTTTCAAATCCCCCAAGCATGCTTCACTCTTAGTAAGATCTTCACAATGTCTATTCCGCCTGCCTGGAACACTTTTACTCCAAATACCTGCAAGTCAATGTGCTCATCTCCAACATTGCTCAAGTTTCCTTGACTATACTTTTTTTTTATGAATTTAATCTTTATTGCATTTTTCCCTCATCACCATTAATCCCCTTATCCTCCACGTCCCTCAGCATCCTTGAATCCTTTTTCCTTTTTGTTCATTCCACCAATGCCCTAACCTCCCCTCCCTTAGCTCTCATCCTGCTCAACATCTATGAGTCTGTCCCCATTTTTCTTGTTATTTCAGTTTGTTAATTAGATTCCATGGTTGAGTGAAGTCATAAATTGCTTCCTACTCCTCATCTCTGACACTTTCAAGTCTTCTTACCTTGATCTAAGTATTGTTATTCCATAGCAGTTATTGCATTCTAATAAACTAATTATTTCATTATTTATAATGTTTATTTTTTCTTTAAGCACATAAAGCTAAGAATCTTTGTATTGCCTGATGATATACCTTTTAAAATATTTTATTTGTTTAGTTTTAGAGAGATGAAAGTGGAGGAAGAGAAACACTGATGTTTTTCTCAATGTTTTGGCTGCCCCTCACACATGCCCTGACCGGGAGGAATCCACAACCCAGGCATGCTCTCTAATCCGGAATCAAACCAATGACCCTTTGCCTTACTGGATGACGCCCAACCAACTGAGCCACATTGGTCAGGGCCTGATGATGTAGCTTAAATATGTAGAGCAATGTAAAACACACAGTGAGACTTACTAAAAATGTGTAGGGTAAATAAGCAAATGATTATTTTAACAAACAGGAAATGCTAACATTTTTTTCTTAAAAAGTTCAATTTCTATTAAAATGGAAGCCACCTACATTATGTTTAGATTTTTATTTTTTATTCTTTCATTTTCAATCATAAACTTTTGCTAGAAAGACCAAAATACCACCACCAATGTATACAGAAAAAGCAAGAAATAATAATAGAAAAATTATCAATGAGCTTCTCTTCATTATCTTTGATCAAATATAGAAGTTCAAAGTTGAAGTTTAAGTACTTTGCTATTTGCTATTCAAAAATGAAATATCTTTTGTGATGCTATATTGGGTAAGTATTTGGTCTGCTCTTCCAGCAGGCAAATCAAGTTCTGGGCTTTGGGTCACATTTTGAGAGGGGACAACTATGTAGTTCTATGGAGAGAACAAACTAAATACTGAAAACAGACCCCTGCCTACCTGGTTTGTTCTCATTTCCGCTTTACTAGTGCTGGCGTATTTTCTCCCTGTCAGAACATACACCATGGGTATATACCTAAGGGTATAAATTGAATTATGTGAATTCATCCCTAAGTTAACTAAAATCCTACTTCTTTTTCTACTACCAAAATACATATATACATACATACATACATAGCAGAATGCAAATGTAGTGAATACTTTACATTGAATTTCATTTGTTTTCATAAAAATATTTAAAAACCCATAAACATTGGCTTTTTGCCTACTTATAGATACAAGGTAGTAACATAGAATAGATGGAAAAGCACCAGAGTTTGACACTGAATAAAGAATCACTACTTGGTTTTATCCTGAGAATACTTTTTGAAAGAACATAGGGAGGCAGATCCAACTGCTCCATACTGTCATCTGACTCGAGCTTTATTCTTTCATTCATTCGATTTTTAAAAAGTTATTGAACTCTATGACTCAGTAAATTATATAGCACGGTTGAATATAAGACATGGCCTTTGCTTAAAAAGATAAATCATCAACCTGTAAGATACGGAGAGATAAAAACACAATTAGAGTACAATACACTAATTACCCTAGGCAGCCAAATGCAAGCAAAACTTCCAGAGAAGAAATAGAATGGACATTTCTCTCCTCTGACACTAAAAAGCCAATACTCACTAAACTTTAGCTCAATGAGTTTCCTATTTTGAGCATTCAATAACTTTGCTTGTGTGATTTCTTCTTTGCCTTAAAATTACACAAGAATGTGCATTTATAAAACAAATGCTGCATGCTGGTATCAACCTGATATTTCTGGAGTATACACTTAATTATGTCTCTCTGGGCCCTCCAATGCAGTCTCCCCCTTCATGTGACTACAAGGCCTTTCCTAACTTGAGCCTTTGCCTTTACTTCTCATGTAAAGGTCCTTCCATACCTTGCTTTTTTCTAAATTCAACCATCTCGCTTTTCCAAGGACTGTATTGCTTTTTGATTCAATAATGCAAAACCTCTTATGGCTTCTTCAAAAAGAAGCTATAAGAATTTCATGCTTCTGAATCTTTGTTCATGAATGTTTTCCATGCCTAAAATACTATTGCAACTTTCCCCTGTAGTAAACTCTGCCTATCCTTTAAAACTTTCTTATATTCTGTGAAGCCTTTCTGGACACAGAGTTATCCAGTCCCACTCATACTTCTGAAATTGCATTGCAAGTTTTCCTTTTGCATTTATCACATCACGTTTTAAAGGTTGTGTCATTTCCCTCTGTGTCTACCTGGCTGGAGCATCTTGGAAATAAGAGAGAGATAAGCAATATGTGCATCTGTTGGTGACCCTGAGAGGACTTACTGCTAGAGGTCTTCGAAACACCCTCCTAGATGGGATAGAACACATTTTTTCCTCTTGAAGGCTACTAGCCTGCTGTTCCTTGTAGGAGATCCTTTGTGGAATTCCCTCCACTGAGCAGCAGGACTCTAGGGGGCTCAGGCCACTGAAGATGCCAATTTGAAAAAAATGGAAGAGGAAGGGTGACTTAAAAGGGAAGGAAGGAAGGGAGAGAGAGAGGGAGGGAGGCAGGGAGGGAGGGAGGGAGGGAGGAAGGAAGGAAGGAAGGAAGGAAGGAAAGAAGGAAGGGAGGAAGGGAGGGAGGAAGGAAGGAAAAAGACAAGAGGGAAGGAAGGAAGTTAGGAAGGAAAGAAGACAGAAAGAAAAAGAAGAGAGAGAGGAGAGAGAGAAAAAGGAAAAGAAATCCTGAAAAAGAAGATGTGGGGAAGCTAAAGCTAAGAGAAGAGGCCACCCTCCTGCTGAGAAACATCACCAATCCCTGATTCCCACCCCCACCTCCCCACACCCGCAACTGACAAAGCAGATAAATGCTATCCTTGATACTGTGATAAACTACAAAAGCAGGTGTAAGGTAGAGAAGGTGCACAGTAATCCTCAACTGGAAATAGAAAGAAACAGTGCAGGATGACCACTCAGTGAAATCCTCATTCAGTTACCTTCAAGAAAAGAATTACCAGAATACTAAGAATTAATTAGGAAGCTGATGAATTTCAGAAAAAATAAGGAAAGAATTTGTAATAATAAATAACAGCTCCCGGGAGACCTGAAGAAAGAAGGCATGCCTCTCTGTCATAATGCTCAGCTGTTCAGCTTGGAGGGATCCACCTGTAAGACTCCACCGTCAGAGCAGAAAATTGTCAAAGGAGAGGAGAGTGAAAATGAAAGCAATGAAGAGGAGGTGGAAGAAGATGAAGAGGAGTCAGAGTCAGAGGCAAAATCCGTTAAGGTGAAAATAAAGCTCAGTAAAAAAGAGAAAGATTGGAACGAAGGAAAAAGGCAAGAAAAAGGCCAAATTGAGGAAAAGCCAAACTTGGTGTGGGTGATTTCAACAGCAATGAAGAATAGAATGAAAATGAACAGTCGGAAGCAAGCGGGGCTGATGATGAGTGAGGGATATAGACATCTGTCTTTGGTAGAACTAATTCCTTCCTCCCTCTCTCATTTCTACCCAATGGGTTTATATGTCATATGGGTACTGGGTTGTTTCTGTACACCATTATCTATAAACTAGTTTTAGGACAGTGCCAAACAAGCATATGATACCATGGTGTAAACACACACACACACACACACACACACACACACAAATATTTGTAACATATTGTAACCAAATGGGCCTCAAAGATTCAAAGATTAAAACAAACAAAATGAAGCTTTAGATGGAAAATATGTGGGTGGATAATATATTACTATGGGTGGGCCTAATTTGGTAATGGTTTGTTTGTGCCTGGTTTTATCACCTGTTCAGATAAGAAGATTTTTGTCTTTTTGTAGCACTGGTAACCAGAAGACATTAAACGTCACTGGTTATTTTATTTTTCATCAAGCAATCTTCAATAATTTTCTTTGTTTTGTTTTTTTTAATATTTGTACATTGTGGAACCTAGAAGCAACATTAATAGGTGATTCATGTACAGTAGACTTCACCTGGGTAGATGTTTTTCCATTTTATGCACTATGACCTCAAAAAATGTATAAGACTTATGTCTACTGTAAACATTGCTTAATTTTTTTCTGCTTTTGATTAAAAAGGGTCTGTTGAAAATGGTACTAAATATTGCAGTCTGTATAGTGCATTGGATGGCTTTTTTTTTTTCAGGTTGATAGTCTGTGTTACCAATGTGTACTGGCTCCTTCTCCCTAAAGTATACTTAATCTTAAGTATTCTATTCTTAATAGAATGCATTTCTATTTTATGCATTGTGCTTTCTTTGCACAATGTCCTTGATTGTAAGTCATAAGCCTGAGGCAAAAAACATTCCAGCGATTTCCAAGAATGTGGTGTTGGTGCTTTCTTAATAGATAATTTAGCTCAACAACAAAAAAATAAAGAGACATAACATTAATTTACATTTCCATTGTTTCTCACAGTATTGGCATCTAGTAGTTGTTAAATAAATGTAAATTAATTTAAATGAATTTAATGACCATTTCATAAATTTTTGTTGATGTTTTTCATTTGTGCCAATAAAAATACTTTTTAAGTATCTACATTTACCATTTGCCTCTCAGTGAGAACCTGTTTGCCAGACTCCCTTAGCCTGAACTAATTCATAGTTTTGTTAGACTCCTAGAAAAAAGTACATTGATATATTAAGGTTACTCTTTAAAAACAGGAAGTATATCTCAGAGAATATGATCTCAGTATAGTTAACCTATTTTCAAGCTTACAACCTAGATATATGTTAAATACAATGAATGCATTTCTATTATATCTTCACCTGGAACCACTTTTAAAAACTATCAACATTTATCTTTCATTCATAGCTCAGAAACAGGAAACTATGTATCTTTGTTTCCAGGTCAAGTAACTACTAGGTATTCCATGAAACACACTAATTTGCCAAATGGTGGAGTATTCAATCTAACAAAGAATATCTATTGCTCTAAAAAGTAAATATTAATCTTTCTATTCATAAGAAAAAGATTGATGCCTGAATTGCCTAGCTTTTCATTATGTTAAGTGGGAAGGAAAATACAGAAAACCCAGGAATATCACAATAAAATTAGATCTGAGTACTCCCCAGGTACTGGCTCATGCAGAGTGATGTTTCTGTCCCCCACTGAATGAACACATCAGTCCAGGTTTCTGTGTCTTGACCTCTTAAGATATGGTGCCATATTGGTTGCCTGGCAATATATGAACTGTTTCTTAATATTAGGGTAATTTATCTGCCACTAAGTAATGTTTTTACATTCATCAGTTACACCAGCAAAATAGTTTAACTATATTGAATGTTTATTTCTAGATCAGAGTTTTATCCAGTTATTACAGTGGTTGGTCTGGATTGGGGTGTGGAGGGTACGTTTTGAGAAAGAAATTCCTTAATAACTTCATATTTTAAAATTTGGAAAGAGTCCTAATCTTCCTAAATTGTAGACTAATTTAATGGAAATAATAAAGTCAGTTTAGAATACAAAGTAGGTGGCATACAAGATCTACAGCTGAATAACAGTATCAAGCAGCACCAAAACACAAAGACAAAGGAGTCAGCCCTGGAATAAACTTTAAGAGGTGATTTATTCTACCCTGGTTTAGTGTGGAAACTCATTTATAAAATTGATAGTAATTATGACTTCCAACCTACTTTAATTAACCAGGGGACATAAATCCATAATAAGGGAACAGCAAGCATCAACTCATATTTTTACCCTCAAAAGTAGTTACCTTAGTTCTTGGAATTGAAAGCAAGATTTTATATTGTGTGCATGTGGCTGGAAATGGAAATAGGCTAGGACTGCTAAAAGGGAAGTTTCACTGATCAACATCATAGTACTAAACAGATCTGGATTCTGTGAACTTGTTCCCTTTACTGTGTTAATATCGTGATATCTAAAATACCCTGCATTTACATCTGTGATCCTCATCACCCTACTTGATTTCAAAAGAAATATGTAGCTGCATGCTCTGGGTTCCTAGCCTTGTGTTCTCAATCCAGATGCTAATTTTATGAACCCATCGCCAACACTTTTACTTCTTAAAACTGAACACTGAGTGGTAGTGTATACAGATATTTGTAGATAGCAACATGGGTATTATAAAATCCAACTCTGTTACCAGCCTTTAAGTCAGTATTGGGAAGTATACAGATCTTCTCAAATTCTCAACACTTTTCCATATGCATTACTGCAAATGCAGAGATGTCACTCTGGTAGGAGTATGTATTTGTCTATTAGAAATAAAGTTCTATGAGTGATGTTTGGTGAAAACAGATTAGGTTACTGATAATTAGCCAGGGGCACAGGGTGAGGGGCAAATATGTTACAAATTTGTTGCCAAGCCCAGTATCTCTGAAAAAGGTGGACTTATTAACAATACCATCTAGTAATTATTTGTATATTACTAGATGCTTTTCAAGTATATTTTAAAATCCCACAGCTAGTACCTTAACCCAGTGGTTCTCAGAAGCCACGTGTCTCGTCTATGTACAGATGCTGGATGTGAGACGAGGCATTGGAAACACACCGACAGGTAACAGCCTCAAAAGATTGACAAACATAGTTATAACTGTCATTTCAAAAGTCAGGCTGTTCTTTAATAACTTGAGTTAAAAGTCATAGCTCAGATAGTGTTTATAGAATATTTTGTATAGTCAAAAAAGGTAAACTGATCAAATGAACACAGACAAAAACAATTCTATCCATACAGTGATTTTCCATATTTATACAATTTATATTGTATAATATTGCATTTCAAGTAATTGGCCAAATGAAGAAAAATATATTACTGCAGTAAATTTAATGTAGATTTAAAATTGGGCAATATTGCCTTTGTTAAATTTGCTGATGCTCTTTTTTAATTTTATAAATCTGTTCCCTTATTCAGTTTTAATTAAGCTATAACCTGAACCAGCAAATCTGGTCCACATTTCTTTTAAAATAAAAATTATACCTCTAGGCAAATTTATATAAATTCAAAAAGTTCAGTCAAATGTTAGACAGGATTAAGAAACTATAGCTGAGTAAAATGAGCTTAACATCCATATCCTATTATAAGGCACTTATGTGAAACTAAATTAAAATTTCTATGTGGATTGAAATGTTCAAACAGTCTTACAGTATGGTTTACTTTCTTCTAAGATATGCTTCCTTTTTCAGCTTTGTATATATTTTTAAAAGATTTTTAAAATTTATTTTTAGAGAGAAGGGAAAGAAAGGAGAAAGGGAGAGAAACATCAAAGCGTGGTTGCCTTTTGTGCACCCCCTACTGGGGACCTGGCCGCAACCCAGGCATGTGCCTTAGACTGCCAATCAAACTGGCAACCCTTTAGTTTGCAGGCCCACACTTAGTTCACTGAGCAACACCAGCCAGGGTTTTTTTGTTTGTTTGTTTTTAAGAGAGAGGAGAAGGGACGGAGAAAGAGGGGAAAAGAAACATCTATGTGAGAGAGATACACTGATTGACTGCCTCTTGGACGTGCCCTGACAGGGGACTGAACCCACAGCTGAGGCATGTGCACTGAATGAGAATTGAACCAGCAAACTTTCGCTTTGTGGGAGGATGTCCTACTGAGCGAGCCACACTGGTCAAGACTATATTCTTGATGTTACAAACAGTCATTTATAGGATTAGAAATTCATTCCTTTATTTATTAGTGCACTAAGGTCATATTCATCAATTGCCTTCTATGTGCCCTTTGTTGAATTGCTTTTAAGCAAAGATTTTATATATATACATATGAAATATATATAGAGAGATATCTAATTTTTTTCTCCTCTAGCCAGTATAAAATCCTTTGACAAAAGCGTCCATTTCTTACACCATATGATTCTGGTAAAGTTGACTATTAAGTACCCCTACATCCTCCGCTCATTCCTCCACACACACACAGGGATGAGTACATGATCCAGGCCAACACAAAAGGAAAAGATGCCATTGCTGTAGCCCAATGGTTTTCAACCACACAGCGTGCCATGACACACTGGTGTGCTGTAAGGTTCTTTTACATGTGCAATTCCTGACTAGCCCGGGACACTGATCTCTGTTCCCTTAGATTATGAAATAAGAAAATGACAATGGCCAACACAGCAACAGCTGCTCAATGTGATTAAATCAAAACTATACCCTTTTTTTGTCAGATGGGCAAAAAATATATTTTTTTTTGGTGTGCCACAGAATTTTAGTTAAATTAGTTTGTATGTGCCATGAGATGCAAAATGTTGAAAATTGCTGCTGTAGCCAATTGGTGTTCTTTTTAGGGTTCGATATAGATGCTGTCAGAGATATTCTCTCTGTCTTCACTTCTCCCTCTCCTGGGAATGTTAGCTTTATAAATGTTGTGAACCTGAAGCTGCTGTCAGCTGGCAGAGGTTGCATAGGAATGAAGTGTACAGAGAGATAAGCTCAGACAAGATGTGTAAAAAAACAATTAACATCCACTTGAGAATAACAAAAGGAATCATAGAATTAACCAAATTTGAATCTGATCTTTAAAAATGAATGAGATACCAATAGTTGTAAATGAGTAAGAATGATCTTTTAAGCTTGTGGGAAAGCGTAGGCACAAGTGGAGATATTATCAAGTGCCTTCTTTCCTCCCTTCCTTCCTTCCTTCCTTCCTTCCAAGTTTGCTCCCTCCCTTTGTTTTATCTTCCCTTCTTTATTACATCTCCTCCCTTAAGCACTTTAAAGGCAACTATAAGCCATAATGGATATTGAGCCTAATAGATGATAGATAGATGATAGATATATAGATAGATAATAGAAAGAGAGAGAGATAGGTAAATAAGTCCCAGTCTTCTAGAACATTAGGATCAAAATGCAATACCTTTATATTTGTTTGATGGAAGTGAAAATGATCTATGCAAAACAACTTTTTTCTGTCCTTAAAATTCAGATAATAGAGCAATTTTATAAATATATATTTTTATAAAAACACATTTTATAGAAGGGAGTTTTATAATTTTGAGATATGTCAAGAGGTCACAAATTATAAATTGCCCTAAGTGTATTTAGAATATGATAACAACAATATGTAAATTTCTTTCAAACTTCATAATACGATTAATAAATATTAAGTCCCACTCTCCTGCTATGCTTTGTGATAGAATCTTGAAAATAATGGCTTCAGAATTTTATTTAGGTACTGTGTTGCTGATAATTTTTCTTATGACATAAATAGTTATCACCTGAAATTGTGAATAGAAAATCAAAAAGAAACACATTTATTTCCAATAAATAGATAATGATGAAGAAAGGACAGAAAAATAATGCACAAATAAACTTAAACGTTACACACACAGAAGTGTTCTCACATTGTTAAGAGGACAATTTCACTTTAATGTGATAACATTTAAATTTCAATTAATTCTAATGATTTGGAGAAACTAAATTTTTAAACAAGACTTCTTCAAAAACAGTGAACTCTATTTATATCACCAACTATGAAATTGCTTGCATTTTATATCTAGAAAATACTTCTGACAGTTAATCAAATGTTAAACAGATAAAAATGTTCATTTCATAACTCTTAAAGGTTAGATAGAGCCTGGCATTAAGATTTGAGATATTTAGAGTTATTTTTGTTCAATATGTTTTAGTTTATAGGTTTCCCAATTTAATGTTGGGCTATGGCCAAAGTATTTTTTTGTATTACAAACTGTACTCTTAAATATGCATTTTTATTTTATGCCTCTATTACATTTTGTTAAATGTTTCCACATAAGTTGCTTAATATAAATGAGGACAGTTAAATGAAAACCTTGCAGTTCCCCATTTCATTTAATATAACTTGCACAATATTATTCTAACACATGTCTATTTCACACTTTACATTATTTAGACATAACATTAAAGTAATTTTTGTCAGTTTTTTAAAAAATGTACTTATTTATGCCCTGGCTGGTGTAGCTCAGTGGATTGAGCACCCACCTGTGTGAATGAAAGAGTCACTGGTTTGATTCCCAGTCTGGGCACACGCCTGGGTTGTGGGCTAGGTCCCTGGTAGGGGGTGTGCAAGAGGTAACCACACTTTAATGTTTCTCTCCCCCTCTTTCTCCCTCCCTTTCTCTCTCCCTAAAATTGAGTGAATAAAATCTTTTTTAAAAGCTTTATTTATTTAATTTAATTTTAAAAAAGGAAAAGGAAGAGAGAGAGAGGGAGAGAAACATCAAAGCAAGAGAGAAACATCAATCAATTGCCTTCTGTACTTGCCCCAACTAGGGACTGAATCCACAATCTAGACATATGTCTTGACCAAAAATTGAACTGGTGACCTTTTGGTTTGTAGGATTGTGAAACCAACCAACTAAGCCATGCCAGCTAGAGCTGTCAGTTTTTTTTTAAGTGAGGTATTTTCTATAAAAACAAGGTGAGATGATGTTGTTTACAGTTCACATTGGGATAATTTCATTATATAATGCTGTGCCATATTTCTACACATATAAGCTATTCCCAAATTATAAACACAAGTTTTTCCAAAACATTACTTATGAGAGGATATTTTTCAGAAAGGGGAAATGGTGGTGATTTTCTTAGTCCCATATTTATTTCATCCACAAATCAGATGTCCTAGGACGTCCTTATATTAATTTCTGTGTGTAAGATTACTCGGAAAATAACAATACAATTTGACAAATTATATTAGGAAATATTAATGAGAAAGAAATGAAAAACAATATAATTCAACAAATTATAGTAGGAAATACTAATGAGAAAGAATTGGAAAGTAACACTTTATTGGAATTACCTTTTTTTAAAACATTTCTCTGGGTAAGTACATACTATTAAATCAGTGATTTTCTTTAAAGCAATATACCATAGTGGATATTGTGGTTATCTCTAATTGTTCTTAACTTTCAATCCAAAATGTTTGTAAGATTAATCTCTATTCCCATGAGGTGCTACGAGCAATCTAAGCCACTCATTCTCAATGCTTAGAATCAGAAGGAAACACCTTAGAATGACAAGGAATGTCTCATTTCTACAGCCTGTGATTAGTACCTTTGTCTTCTCAGCTTATTCTCCTGTGCAGCCATGACTGAGAATCACTCATCTAAGTTAAATTCCACTGAGTGTTTTAGGGATCAGGATTGGTTCAGACCTGGGAAAATCAGAGACTAGGTGTCCACAGACAGATTAAAGCTAAAATACATTGCCCATGGGTGATGCCTAGTGACAATTACATAAACTGCATAAGACATAACAAGATGATTTTAATTGTATTTTAATATATTTCAGCTGATGTCTTTCATGGGTAAGGCACTCTCTCTCTCTGAATTTGTATACCTGACAGAGATATGGTGTGAATGGAATCCCTCCCAAGCCATGATCTTGTTCATCCTAGAGAGAGTTGAAGAATAGGGTAGAGTTCCAGACATCATCTTAATTAAATAAAGACCAACTAGAGTAGCCCTAATTTTATAAACTTTAAGGTTTCTCCCCCATCTCTTATAAACGGGGTTCTTCTGGGGGGGCTATGAGGAAGGTGAAATAGTGACTGTTCTTTGAGAATGAGGATTTCTGAGTTGCTCCATACCTGGTCTGCCAGCTTCCAGGTTGTGCCAGGCTGTTAATTTTAACATCTATCATAATTGTGAGGCTGCTGGTTTTCAAAGCTACTGTGGAGCTGGGAGAGGGCCAGTTAAAAACTGTAAAGCTCACTGTTTTTAACTAAGATTCTGCCATTTTTTCTAGAATAAAAATTTGTTCAGATTGTTTTAAGCCTTTGGTTAATTTCCACATTTATAAAAAGGTGATTTTTTAAAGTTTTTTAAAGATATAACAGAAATAAGAAAGCTCATAATTCTATTGGTTCTTTTTTTTTTAAGATTTTATTTATTTATTTTTAGAGAGGGAAGGGAGGGAGATAGAGAGAGAGACATCAATGTGCGGTTGCTGGGGGTTCTGGCCTGCAACCCAGGAATGTACCCTGGCTGGGAATCGAACCTGGGACACTAAAAAAGGTGATTTTAACAATTATTGATAGCTTTCTCATAACTCTTGTGGACAAATGGATTTTTATTGTGCTTACTGCACCATTCCAGTATGCTATGTCCCACCTATTTTGAAGAATCACTTTCTATTCTTTTTGTCTACTTTACCACCAGCTGAAATTTGGTATAAAAGCAGGTGCTATCCCTCACTCTAGATCAGGGGTCCCTAATTCCTGGGCCACTGACTAGTAACAGTCTGTGGCCTCTGAGGAACAGGGCCACACAGCAGGAGGTGAGCAGTGGGGAGTGAGCGAAGTTTCATCTGTATTTGCAGCCATTCCCCATCACTCACATTACTGCCTGAGCTCCACTTCCTGTCAGATCAGGGGCACTATATTCTCATAGGAGCACGAACCCTACCATAAACTGCACATGTCAGGTATCTAGGTTGTGCACTCCTTATGAAAATCTAATGCCTGATGATCTGAGGTGGAGCTGAGGTGGTGATGCCAGCACTGGGGAGTGACTGCAAATACAGACTATCATAGCACAGAGGTGTGACTGCACAGAGACCATAGTAAATCAATTGCTTCTAGACTCGTATCGAAACTCTATCAGTGTGTGGCAAGTGACAATTAAGCTGCATCTGGTGGCAAACTCTAAGTCAGAAGCTGACACCTATCTCAGTCCGAGTGTGGCCTGCCCGTTATCTTATTTACCACTTCCATCCGCACCTATTTCCCACACTGGGCACCTGTCTCAGTCACAGTTTTGGTAAGCCCATATGCTAACCGTAACCAAAATGAGTAAAAAACAAATGTTGCTGGAGACCTTCTTTGAAAGGGGGAAAGACAAAATGATGAAAGCAGAAGACTAAGATTGCCAACAAAAATAAAGCTGCATTTAAAAGAAAATATGGAGAATCCTACTTAAATTGTGGTTTCATTGCAACAGATCAAGTGGCTGCATTCTAAGTCAAACTGGAATCATGGGGCAACAAGTGAACATTGGGATTTTTGATGTTTCAAACATTAGCAGAGATATTGAGAGAGACTGAGCCAGGGCCTTCTTTCTCCCAGCTGGTGCATGATCACCTATCTCAGCTTTCAGAAGTGTTTGATCTTTACTCCCCAACCATAAAAAGCCCTCAAACTGGGAAGGAATGGACCCGTGGACCATTTGTGAATGAGCTAGGTGAACTGACTTTATCCATGCTAGAAGAGGATCAACCGCTTGAGATCGCAAACAATGGTGGCTTAAAAGCATGTTTGAGACAACTTCAAATCTCTGTACATTCTGGATTAAAGTCAAGGCGAATATCCTGAGGTTGCCACAAGAACACAGAAAAGCCTGCTTCCATTCCCAACATCCTATCTTTGTGGAGCAGGGTTTTCTGCAGTGACAGCAACCAAAACAAGATTACTGAGTAGACTGGACATAAGCAACACGCTTTGGGTGTCACTGTCTCCCATCACCCCCGGATGGGACCATCTAGTTGAAGGAGAACAAGCTCAGTGCTCCCACTGCTTCTGCATTATGAAAAGTTGTATAATTATTTCAGGTAATAACTGAAGAATCTAAGTTGTTTCTGTCTTGGAACTCTATGTTCCTTGCATTGTTTCCAGCCACAGAGGTGAAGAAAAGAATGAAGTGAGGAAGGAGACCCACACATCTGGGGCAGGTTTAAAGCAGAGTGATCCATCACCTCACTTCCCCTCACCATAAATTGGTGAGAAATCACCGCCTTCAACAACTAGACATGTGGAGTCCCTGAAACAGAGGGGAACACCTGGATATTTGATGAAAATGACAGTTTCTGCCAGACTTTCACAATCTAAAATCCGAACAAAAGCCTGCAATGAATCTAATTCTTCTATTGTCTACCTGATCTACTCTGACAGTTCTAACTTCTGTCTTGTCATTTCTGTCAATTAGGGTTAGTTTCTGTTGGCTTTTCTTCTTAGTTACTAATTGCAAAATTAAAAATAGTCACCAATACAGCTTGTTTTTTTTCTATATAAATGATTGGGATGATTATAATTATATATGTAATTCTAGTATATAAGAAAAGGCGTAGAAAATCAGATATTAGTTTAAAGTTAGAATGAAAGTAAAGTAACATTCTAGGCATTTGGCCATATCCCATGTGATACTTTTTAATATCTTATTATCAAATATTTCACTCTTCCTTACTCTCCTAAATATGTTGGGTGACATATTCATGTAGATTTCTGCCACATTAACTGAGATTCAGGCATATTGAGAATCTTTTAAAATACAGTACTGCAGCCCTGGCTGGTGTGGCTCAGTGGACTGAGTGCCAGCCTGAGACCCCAAAGGTCACTTGTTCGATTCCCAGGCAGAACACATGCCTGATTTGTGAGTCAGGTCCCCAATTGCGGGCACATGAGAGACAACTCTTTGATATATCTCTCACACACTGATGTTTCTTTCCCTTTTTTCTCCTTTCCTTCCCTGAAAATGAATAAATAAAATATTTTTAAAATATATAAATTTTATTATATATTGTATAATATTTATAAATATATATTATATATTATTATATATTATTATATTTATGTATTTAGTAATATATAAACTACTACAGTAATAAGTAAGTTCAGTAGACACTTTTTATGTTGAACATATGCTGGACAGTCCAGTGAATCTCAATTTCATAATGGCACTAGGGAAGGTTCCCCCACCCACCCCCGAATCTTAATTTTGTTATTGGTACAAATCTGCATTGTGAACCTAAAAAGATAAGGAAAATGTCTCTTTTTAAATTCTTTCTCTTTCTTTTCCTTCCTTCTTTCCTTCCTTCCTTCCTTCCTTCCTTCCTTCCTTCCTTCCTTCCTTCTTTCCTTCCTTCTTTCATTATGGTAAGAACACTTACCTGAGGTCTACCCTGTTAACAAATTTAAGTACAAGGCAGTATTGAACAATGTGCAACAATGTTGTGTATCAGATCTCTAGAACTTATTCATTTTATGTAACTGAAAATTCAGCCTTTTGAACAGCAACTCCCTGCTTCCCTTTCCACCCATCCCCTGGAAAATCATTATTCTACTCAGTTTCTATGAGACAACCATTCTGGGTACTTCATGTAAATGGAAACACACAGGATTTGCCCTTCTGTGACTGGATTATTTCACTTATGATATCCTCCAGCCTGATTCATGTTGCACATAGCAGGATTTTCTTTCTCTTACTCTAAAGTTTCTTATATTTAACTTAGTGCCTGACTTGCAAAAGTTGTGCAAATACTTACTGAAAAATTAATTTCTTGGAGATGAAATATCAATACCATAATCAGCTCTCCTTATTACTTTGTTAGTCATTGTTAACAATTTATTCCATTAATTAGCTAAATATGCATACATTCTTTTTTCCAACTTCAAATTTTACATTTTCTCCTAATCTGATGCTTGCCATTCATCTCTGTACTGGCATGATCATGAATCACAGTACTCTATGATAGGACAGTAAATAGCTCACAGGCATGCCCCATTTGTTATGGGTAGGTGCTGAACTTGACATACACGAGCTCACTTAATCCTCCATATAAGGATTCGTATTCTTAATCTTTTTGTTTCACAGATAATGCAACTGACGCACCAAAACACTAGTAACATGCCCAAGGTCACTCAGGTAGTCTGGGATTTAAATTTAGCCCGTCAAATTCCAGGATGTATGTATTCTATCACAGCATTCTCACCGCTGTTATGTTATACTGTCTTGCCACTATACTGTGACTAAAACTATGATTTCCTGTCCAGAGTCGACCAACAGCTGACCCTTGACACAGTCAGGTCGGGTGAGACGCCTCTGCACAGCAGAGGCGACTATGGCCGGATCTCCTGTCTATCTCTTCCTGTATGCCTGTCCCTGCTAGCCATAGGTGGTAGGGTTTTTGGCTACCTGTGTGTTATAACAAAAAATCTGCATGATGTCTCTGATTCTGCGTGAAATGACTTGCTGGCCACAGAATTGAGACCACTAGCAGCCCTAATGCTGCCTGCTTTCCCCAAATGGGAAGTTAAGGACAAAATTAAACTATGGGCAGACCAACTGCCAGAACACTGAAGGAAGCTGTTGCTAGGAATGTTTCTTGGGGAGTCACCACCTGAAAGCTTAAGATTTCCTAGAGCCACTATCCCTCCCATACCCTGGACAGGAGTGTATAGAAACAAGGATTTCTACTTGAAAATAATAATCTCAATACATGGAAACAAATACAAAACATGCCCCCCAAGATATATAAATCAAAAGACCTAGGCAAAAAGCCAGTTACCTAACTGAGACAAATCTAACCTCAATGGACAATAGTTAATTTCTATATAATCTATAAACCACCCCTTGTACCTTTTTAATTTAGACCAATCCCTAGAATCTTAATAGATACCTAGTTACTAATTGGCACCTGAAAGTTTGTGCCTGTATAACATCGTTGGCTATCTGATTAATGATCCTCTTGGTCAGAATAACCTTTGTTTAATATGGTTGATCTGTGGGACCTCCTGTACTTTTCAGTTATTTCTTTGTTTAATATGATTGATCTGTAAAACCTTCTGTACTTTTTGAAATTATTTCTATGATAACCATTTTTGTTTTAATAATCACACTATGCATTGACTGTTGTATAACCTCCCCTATAAAAATAAAGATTGATTTTTCTCGGTGAGTCATTCAGGCCCAAAAAGCCTAGCTGTCCTCCAGCACCCTACTTGGTGTCTCGCTTCATTTGCTTCGCCTTAGCCATGCATCCTTCAGGGGCCCTGAGACACCGCCGAGGCTGGACCCCGGCAATTTCCTTTCACAATCAACATAACTCGCATTGGTGTAACAAGGGCCTTTCCTCAGAGAAATACTAGGTCTGCTGGAAAAAGATCCAACCGTTGTTAATATAATGAGAACAGTTTATGTGACATTGATGTAACCTGGAAGCTACAGAGAGTGGATGGGAATGTGCATGCATGAACAATGACGACTTCGCTGTACTAGTGAGTGGGGGCGGTAGACATGTAGAGTGAGCATGTGTACTGTGTGGCCATCACATTCAAAATGCTGAGGGAGTAGAGCAATGAATCTGCATCAGATTTTGTGTTAAGTTGGAATATTCCTCCATGGAAACTATTTGGATGATTCAGAAGGCCTCAGCTATGGGCAACTGGTGATTGGCAGCTTCATCACAACATGCCTGCTCATGCAGGTTTTTTTGTAAAACATCAAGTTACCCAGGTGACTTAGCCTTGCCACATCCCAGATTTGGTGTCCTGCAACTTCTGGCTTTTCCCAAAGCTAAAATCACTTTTGAAAGGAAAGAGATTTCAGGCCATTGATAAGATTCAGGAAAATACAACAGGGAAACTGATAGTGACTGCGAAAACTGTGTGAGGTCCAAAAGTGCCTACTTTGAAGGGGACTGAGGCATCATTGTCCTATATACAATGTTTCTTGTGTCTTATATCTTCTTCAATAAATGTCTCTATTTTTCACAGTATGTGGCTGGGTACTTTCTGGACAGAACTTGTGCATATAAACATGAAGAACTGACGTTTATATTTCAAATTAATTATCTTATTAGTTAATGCCTCTGGTTTGGTTATATTTTTATTTTATAAAATTTAGAATCATGTTCAGATTCAAGTTTTAAATTTGCTTCATATCAATAATGCCCTTTCAGTAAATTACTTATTTCTGTAGCTCTTTTAGCACAAGTTTTTTTTTTTAAATCTGTGACATAGCTAAGACAGACAAACAAAAATGTTTTCAAGTACTAGCATAGTGTGTGAAATACAACTACCTTTTAGTTAATATAAGTAGTAAGAACACTTCTTTAAAACTTCATCAACAGTATTTAATTTTATACCACTAAGCAGAAAAAAGTGTTTCTAATGTGAAATAATATCCATTCCCATAAGGATTAAAACAATTATTTTTTGCCATGTTTATGACAAATATCATCCTTTGTTTATTTAAGTTTTATGATTTGTTATCTTGAGTAATCTGTTGTTGAATCTCATGGTTAAATAACTGAGTACCATAAAAAGATTTAACCTATTGCTTTATTATTTAAATGCAGTGAGACACTTTTATTACAAGGGAGATGAATAAAAGACTTCTAAGTAAGTTTGCCCTTAAATGGAGAATAGTTACATGAATGCATATAGCTGGCACATTAGATCATTACAGTGGCTCTTGCAGGTACACAGGCATCAACTGTGCACTTCAAGTTTTATCTCCAGTGGCAATGTTACTTAATATCAGATTTCTTCATATATTTAAATTAGGAAAATAGGACATAAAAAGCCCCTCATTCCATTTTATATTTCAAAAAAGGTCAACAAAGAAGCTGTGTTGTATAGGATAAAAAATACATATTTACCCAGTAAATGTCATAGGATTTACTACAAAATAGTAGACTAATGTTCAGTTATGAATGTGCACTTTGAGGATTAGCCCATGGTACAGGAAATGACATGTTCAAGAGAACCTCCTTTTCAGAGCAGTAAAACACCTAGAGCATTATGAGGCTTGGCTGAATAAAATTTCACCATATATACACATTTATAAGCTTACAAATCTTAACAAGTTAAAACTTCATCAAGAATTCAACATCAAATAAAAATTTCTACTAGCAATGTCGCGTGAAAGCCTAATTCAGAGAGACTGATATTACCAACACCTACATTCTTTGTCCAATTCATAGCTATCCCCAAGCTAATTTTAAAATGTGTTTCTATTTTCTTCATTCTCCTTGAAGATAGGATCATAAATAACTGGCACCACACTCTCAGGAGATTGTTTTAGAAAGGAGCAGCTTTTAAAATTCTATTTTCTTAGAAAAGAACAGATTCAAGATGGTAAAACATACACACATGAAGCTACAAAATATCCCTAGCCATTTGTAATTAACAGTAGGAATGTAAGAATAAATATATTAGCAATATTAAACATATTTTAATTTACACAAATTTAGTACCTATTTAGAATCTCCTTGACAAAGTATGTTTATGGCTTAGAAATAATCATTAAACACCAGTTGTGTACTAGTGTATGTGAAGTGCATGTTACCTTCCTGTTAAAACAAAAATAAGATAGTACAGACTAAAAGAGGACCTCATAAGTTTATTTGTTGTAGATGGTGATTTCATAGATTAATGTTTTAAAGACAAAGTGTTTTCCTCAATTTATATAATCACTTCTAAAAAGTATAAAGTTTGTTTTAAGATGAATAATTATGAACTAAGACTATTAGTATCAGATGGTTTTAATAAGTGTACACTTTGTCACTCAGATTATCCATGAGACAGGTGAACTGAAACACGTTCAATTGTTTGTACCAAAATGTTTTTCCTCTTTCTACTCTGTATTGATTGTGTATTCAGCCTAAGATGGTACATGATGAGAGAACAGAGTTATTGCGATGTTGCTTGTCTCACTTGTCAAATGATTTGAAGCCTACTTTAGATCAACAGCATTTAAAATTCCAGTTGAATTTTCCAAAGAGAATGGAAAGGAATGAAAATACTCATCATAGGAATAAACATGGAAAAAGCAGGCTGTGAAAAATCTCTTCTATCTTTTTATTTTTCTTTCCACCTTAAAACCTATTCAAAATTACTTATCTTGATCTATTTCTTTGGCATTTAGGAATAAATTTCTTAGCCCATTTAATAAGTCACTTAACCTCTCATTGACTCAGTTTCTTAATCACAAAATAAGGGGGGGCAGGATTATAATATGAGATCCACAAACCTCAGAGTGTGTAAGAACCCAACTTGAGGAGCTTGTCATAATGAAGATTCCTAAGATCTGCCTCCAAAATTCTCATTTGCTGAGACTGGGTAAGCCTCTGAATTTGCTTTTTTAAATAAGCCTTTTGAGATTTTTTAAGCAGGTGGTCTGCAGACTTCATAAAAACCTAAAAATAAGGCAAATTCTGTACAAGACTCCTACTATCTCTCATAAATCCCCAAGACATTTTTTTGCTTTAGATTCCATAAAAAGAATGAAAACTGATTTTCTGGCATATAAAGGTGAAGTACAAGGAATTTCGATATTACTAAAGTGTTCCAATTCATCCATTCAGGTTTTTAACACTTACAATGGAGGCCATTCTATAAGTCAACAGAGTTTTGCAAGAGAAATAATCTTTGCACAGTATTATATGATAGCTTAATGGAGCGTTTCACTGAATGTTACAAAACTTTGCAAGCAGTCTTTTTTGAAACTTTGTTGATCTCTTAATAGCTTCAAGGTTATAACAGAACTAAAATTAATGTGTAGCTTGCCTTTTCATTTTGAATTTCAGTTTGTGTTGAAACATCAACGGAATGAAAATTAGAAAGGTTTAGGCCTAAATTACACTCTAGAGCTTATGTCATACATTTCTGTTCCCTAAAAGGTGTTATAGCCCTCATTTATCAATAGTCATAATGCATGTGTGTTTGTACTTCCATTGCACAGTACCTGGCTCATTGTAGACACCCAGAAAAGTTCACTAGTGAACGAGTGAATAATGGTGGGAATAGAATAAAAGGATCTCGTCACTGAAGTACATACAGAGGAGCTAATTAAGGTACTTGACATCATTTATTTGGTAAGTAGCAGATCTAAGTTTAGAGTCAGTTCAGATTTTCTGAATCCATGAAAGACTTTTAAACATTTGTGCTGCTTCTGCAGACACAGAGCTCTTAAGTTTTCAAGAAATGTGTTGAAACCTGCTTTTCTCTTTGCTCATCTCCACTTTCATCTTAGGCAACATAGCTTGAAATATTCAGGGTGCTGACATTTTATGTAAGAAATCTTAATCCTCATGACCAGTACAATTGAAAATCCGGATACTTCTAGATTATTTTTTCTGACAATAACAGGACTCTCTGATTACAAGCTAATGTAGCTCCATCATGTGACAATAATGTAAGCTCAATTTTAAAATTACGGCCCATAGCCAGAGAAATCATATTATTCTTGAGTTATATTTGTTTGTGGGAATTGTATCACAAAATGAGTCCTGGTGTTTTATATCACACTAGCTCAAATCTGTGTGCTTTAAATCTTTACAATGTGCAACCATGCAGTATCATCACGTGAATTCTGGCACAGAGTCTCAAAGGGACAACAGCTGTCCAGGTCAGCTCTTGTCACTGTCCTGGGTTGCTGTGTGGTCTTCTTTGATAATAGCAGGAGTCACTGGAGTGGATGTTTAGTTACTTAATTTAGTCATTTTCCCCTGAGGAAAGGGGGATATCATAGTCTGTTTTGTCTTAGCATATAGGGAATGAGATTTTTCATGTGATATGCTTTATTTTAGGTGGATGCCCTGTCATTTGTGAGGTAAAAAGTCAGGAACCAATTTAAAAAGTAACTGCTACTTAAGGCCTCAGCAGAGATAGACTTGTTATTTGTTTGAGTGAGGAAAAGAAACTTGAAATTCAGTATATTCCGAAGAAGACAAGATTTAGGGGATCCTTGTTTCAGTTACCTATTGCCATGCACAAATCACCCAGATGAGGTGGCTTGAAACAACATGCATTTTGTTATAGTGCAGATTCTAGATTTACTGACACCCAAACATGCGCTTTCTCTATGTCTTGCTTGGAGTCTTCACACAGTTACAGTCATAAAGTGGCTGGGTCAGGATGTCTGGCTTCTTGCTGTTCCACTCCGCGGTCCTCCCTCTTTCCAGCAGATCTGCTTGTAGTTCGTCCATGCTAGCTAGCATCAGTGCTCTAAGAGAAGGAAGGGAAGTTGCAAGGCAAGCTTTTAAGTTCTGGGACTCACAAGTCTTAGAGCGCCCCTTTCTTCTCATTCTGTAGTCAACACAGTGACAAGGCCAGCCCAAATTCAATGGCAGGGACAGAACCTCCCTCTCCTCAAGGGAGGAGCAGCAGGTGGGAGAGATGAGTAGAAATGTTCTGTGTTATCTTTGCAAACTAGCTACCACACTCAACTGTTCTTCTAGCTAAATATTGATACATCCAGATTTTTGATGATTGTGATCTTTGGAGATAGTTGTGGAATGCTTTCTAAAATAATTACTATGGTTTTTGAACAAGCTGTTGCAATTCTCTGGGGCCCACTTACATGGTAAAAGTGCATTATCCAATATTATCTATGCACTTTTATGAAAAATGGAGAATAACATATGTTGGTTGTGTGGAGAAGATGAAGAAAATATGCTAGGAATCCTATTATCACTCACAAAACAAACACGAACTTTGCCAGTCTTGTTCCATCCCACAATGGAGTATTACTGTGGGTGCAGGCACTCTTCCCCTCCGGACTGGTGTGCCTGACAGAGATGCAATGTGAGAGGAATGCTTACACAGGTATGATCTTGTTCATCCTAGGGAGAGCCTGAAAAATGGGGTGGAGATGAAGACATACCCCATCCTAGATAAATGGGAGATCGAGTAGAGCAGCCCTGCTTTGTGATGAGGGGCCATGCACTGTAAAGGTTTTCCCCCAGCTCCTGGCAGTTCTTGTTAATCAAATCAAACCTACTGTAAATGCTCCTTTATCAAGGTGATGCCATCAGATACTGAGTATCTCTGTTATCTATCTGTCCATCTTTCTGTCTACCTATCTTTCATACATTTACTTCTTCCTCAGACCAATTTGGAGATGTCGTGTATATTTTGTATTTTCTTAACTCTGACTTTATATGTAGAGAGGTAAGTTTAATAAATGTGAACAATCTTCTAGTAAGAGTTAGCTGACAAAATCGTCTTATTCAAAACACATTGTGAAGCACATCATATTTATTATCTAATATCTAATCATTAGCATTAAACCTTACCTGTATTTCTATAGTAAATATTGTAGAGAAAAAAAATCTTCAAAGCACAGGCTGACAACAGCTTAAAAAAAAATCCTAACCACCAAGAACACATAATCCAAAATTACTTAAAAATGAGGTGTCAGGCCACAAACACCTGCATATAATCCCTTCTTTGGATCAAAGAAGAAAAGAAGAAAATAGCAAGCTTGAATGTTTATTGTAGAAAGACAAACAAAACCTCTCAGTCTGCTCTGAAACCTCGGTGCTACGATGGAGCTCCACCCCGTGACGAAGACAAAGGCCTGGACCATGACCTTGGTAACCCCTGAGTTTGGAGGTCCTTCCTACAGCTAGTAAACTGAACGAGTGGGTGTCAGGAAATGTAATCTGAAGTCATATTTGGTTTTGCCTCTTGTGGGGGGAGTTCTTTCTTGCCTCCAGTTGAAAACGTGGGCAGTTGCATGATTTTATACCTTATTCTTAGGTAATTAAATTTTGCTTGGCTTCTTTTAAATCATAGAAAAGTATCAATTCAATAATTAGAACTTTTGGTTCTATGTACTGACCAAACTGTTGATTCATAAGGTCATAGCCAATTTCCTTTTGCCTAGGCTTCCAACGCCCTTTAATTACAGCTTTGATTCCTCAAAGTTGGAACAGTGGAAGGAGAAAGCCAGGTCTTACCTGGCTGGTACTCTTTCATCCTGTCTTCATTCGTAATGTGCATACCAGGTATTTAGAGCTGACAGCCATTTCCTTATTAGCTGTGTTTGTGCATTCTTCAGAGGCTCTTTGTTCACAGGCTGTTCTCTCAATCTGAGTGAATGCTTCTTGTTTAGTCTTGCAACCCCTAAAATAAAGTAATATCTACCACTTAATCCTGAGACTCTTTTGCTGCTCTAAAACTATCTTTTGGCTAAGGCCTAAGGTTATCTTCATGCCAGCTTTTTTACATGCAGCCTACACATGGCCCTCAAGAACACACGGACACATCTTTTGCTCCTACAAGTAGTGAGAGGGAAAGTTGATCCTTTCTGAGTGAAAAAATGCTTTTCGTCTGGCCTTAGGAACAACTGCCCATCCCACATAAGTAAGGAAGTGGCATCCTCACCAACTTGTGACAGAAGTAATCCTATGTTTAATGCATAATAAAATGAGTTGTGATCATCTCAGGGAGGAGACTGATGGTGAGGCTGTGCATATAGTGTTTGGGAAAAGGAAGAAGGAAGCGTTCACCAGAAGGGGCATAGTTCTGGGGCCTCCCTGTTTTCTCAGACATGAGTGATGTTGAAGCCAAAGAAAGGTGGTCTTACTTGGAGCACACGGATCTCAGGTTCTCTCAGGGCTCCTGTTGGAGTCTAGAAGCTGAGAAGGGAGGCCTTATCTAGAGCTTCTTATCCTATGCTCCTTTGTGATCCCAGAGGAAGGAATCTTAATACTGCTGTGGTATCCTGCAGATGGGGCATATGGGAAGAGGAAAAAGAATCATTTGTTGACAGGAATATATGGTTTTGGAATCTTTCTAACTAAAATGTAACATTGTTTCAGTGATTTTAAAATCTACATCTACAGAATGTCTATCTAACATTACAAAACTGGACAGCATTCACACATGAGTGAGGAAGACGACAAACTGAGCTCTCACACATTACTGGTGGACGGGGAAAGTGGTATACACTTTTGAAAAAGGCCTGGCAATGTTTATACCACAATACATACATTTACCCACCTGTGGCCCAGATTCATTCAGGAGAAATGAAAATGTATGTTACACATACATACACACAACATGAGGAACACAGGAATGTTCATAGCTGCTTATTTATAATAGCTCAAAACAAGAAACAGCCCAGATTCCCACCAATAGGGGAACAGATAAATAAGTAGTGGCTTGTCCCTGCAATGGAATACTATTCAGTAATGAAAGAAATGCAATGACACGGAATCTCAAACTCATTAGTTCTGAGTGAACAAATCTTACACAAAAGAGCCAATGTGTGTGTTCTATATGAACTAATAGACTAGGAAAAGCAATCCACAAACACAAAAACAGTGCTGTTTCTGGGTGGTGGGAACAAGGACTGACTGAGAAGGAGCCTAAGGGAGTTTCGGGGCTACAGAAATCTTCTCAACTTGATAGGAATTTGGGGTTGCCCAAAACTAGTCTATGACCGTACATACCGTACTGAGCATACATTTAATGTTTTTGTATTTCATTGTATGTAAATTTTATCTAAGAGGAAAGTAATCTTTAACATATAAACTCTAGGTAATGCTATACATGCTTAAACACGCAGGAATGTCCTGATGTAAGCAAGTTACTTGTAAAAGCATAAAAAATTATGATGAAATGATAAATGAATAGTGGGGTGGATTGATAATTGTGCTGTCGGAAAGTATGGTAAAAAGTTGACCAGAGAATCTAGGTGGCAGGTACATATTTACTATAAAATATTTATTTAAGCTTGATAATTTTAAAATAAAGTTTTAGGACAAAGTTTAGAAGTTTAGGCAGGAATACGATCTTTTATTATTATGCCTTTCAATTGTAATGTTTAAACAAAAAAATCTCATGACTTTGTTAGATGCCTTTTATTGAGATAATAAAGATGATAAAACATACATTCACTCAATAATTATTTATTGAGCAATTCATAACAATCTCCAGTAAGGACAAGGACAATAGACTGTGCCTGCTCTTATATGTGGATGTAGGAAGAAAAGGTTTTTATAACAATTCTGCTAACAATGATATGTTGTTTCTACTGGAAAAATTTTAAAACAAAATAATTTTCCTTCACAAGTCTTAGCACAGCTTGGATATTTACATATAACTGATTAGAAATTATTTCAATGAAGATTAGCAAATTATTATGAAAAGAAATTTCA